>NC_080424.1:65157023-66444523 GCF_029873635.1 Malania oleifera
CCCTGTACCTATATCAAGAACCACAATATACCAGGAGACCTAGTAACACTTATTTCACTTCCAATTCCTCACAGCATGATAGCTTTGGTTCTTTATCTTGGGTAGCTTTTTGAATTGTAATAGTCTATGGCAGAAGATAATTTTTTATGGACTCTCACAGCTGGAGGGATGATAAGACAAAGAAAGCCTCATTTGTGGCATAGGTTGTGACCTAAAATGTTTTAAGCTGGAACAAATCATACCAATACGACTGGCTAATTGTTAATTGTTAATCTAACAATTTGATCATCAATGAATTTTTAGAAGTACGAAGTTGTTTTCTGATAATTTAAGCTACCACGTACATATGCAGTATAAGCATTCTACTGAATCTCACATCCTTCAAAATTTATTACGAGAGAGAGAGAGAGAGAGAGAGAGTACAACACCAAAGTTTACAAAGGAATGCCAACCAAAGTTCCAAGTACATCCGCTCATTCACAAGACAATATCAATAAAATCAAGCAAGTCCTACAGGTTTCTTCAAATATTTGAAAGGCCTGATGCAAGGAAGCCAACTCCCGCATTCATAGTCCATTCTTTCCATGGATGCTGTCTAAGTAAAATGCTGTTGAAAGCTGAAGAAGTTGATCTTTTGGAAGGCTTGGCCATCAAGAGAGGTGGTAGGGAAATGAATGGGTCCTTATTTGTTGTTTGCAGACAGAACTATTGCTTTCTATGGGGCAAATAAAGCACAAATCATTAAGTTGTGATGTATTCTTTTGTTCTTCAAATCAATTCCCCACCACCCCCCCCCCCCCCCTTTTAAAGGTGAACTTGAGCAAAAGCAAATTGATTCATGCGGGTGAAAGAAATGACGAAGGGTTCTTCGAAGTGGTTCTCAGATGGATGAACATATGACTAATCCCCGAGTAAATCAGACAAAGGAAAAATAGTCATATTCTTCCCAAACAGATAACCATTGTGATCAAACTAACTACTGTCATAGCTATCCAACACATGACCCCATTTCTTCTTCTCCTCAGTTATCCTTCTCATCTGCATCCCACTCCTTACCCATTCCATCATCCTCAAATACAGAAACACCTCCCCACCTCCCAAAAGAGATGGATGAACATATGATTAATCCCCGAGTAAATCAGAAAAAGGAAATATAGCCATATTCTTCCCAAACAGATAACCATTGTGATCAAACTAACAACTGTCATAGCTATCCAACACATGACCCCATTTCTTCTTCTCCTCAGTTATCCTTCTCATCTGCATCCCACTTTTACCACTCAAGGAGCCCATAATACACAGCCTTGCACACCTTTCTAAACTACAATCACACCATTAACATCTCATTTGACACTAGTATGCAACCACGTTAAAATCTAAAATTGCACAAAGGTATGTGAAAAGTCGTTGGCATGTAGAAAGTTATTTCAACTCAAGTGGAAAAGATTGGTCAACTTTAGGACCAAGATCAGCTCACAACCGGAAAAATATGCAGGACAGTCTGCTACATAGCATGATAACCACGTCAAACAATTATTACAAGTGATTTTCAAATTTTTAAGTGATATGGTGATTGGGGAATCATGATATGATATTACTTTCGCAAGAATTCATTAGCACTAACTGTAGAACTTGCATTAAAATATATGGAGGTTGACAAAGTATGGGCTTGAAGGGTATTTATTACTCATCTTCACAATTTTAAGCTACCAAGCCTCTCTACATAAAAGTACAGGTAAGGCTGCATAAATTCGGACGACCCTCCCCCTACCTTGACAAAGTGGGGAGCCTTGTGGCCCAAGGACGCTTATATATATGTGGCCAACACTTCAACATAGAGGTAGAAGTAAGTTTGTGATATATACTATAACAATAGATTTATCAAGACTATTAACACTCACAGAATAAATTTGAACTCATCAAAAGACATGGTCACCTAAATCTCATATTTGTGCCTCATTAATGGATATCAAAAAGTACCAAAAACAAATCTATATGCCTAGAAAATGCATTTCACTTTTCCATTTTAACAATTACAGGCAAATGATGGGTGAAGAGCTTTCCGGTTTGAGTGTCAAAGAACTACAGAATTTGGAGAATCAATTGGAAATGAGTCTGCGAGGTGTTCGTATGAAAAAGGTTTAAAATTCCAACCTACATGATCCTCATTCTTTAATCTTCAATACATTAGCATGGTCCTTAAACATAATTTTTTTTATGATTGTAGGATCAAATTTTAATTGATGAAATACAAGAGCTAAGCCAAAAGGTCAATCCCAAAAGCATAGGCTATACTTATCTTTTGAGATTGATTTGACTTCACATAGCTAAATTTCATTGGTTTTGGTGCAGAGGAACCTGATTCACCAAGAAAACATGGAATTGTATAAGAAGGTAAACCTTATTCAACAAGAAAACATGGAGTTATATAAGAAGGTATTGGTTAGGACTACTGACCAAAGCATTACTTATCTCTACAAACACTAATACACCTTTTTCAATATTTAAACCTATGTCACAATGTGAGTTGTGTTATAGTCGCTTAGCAGAAAAGTTTCACATACCAGGTTTATGGAACAAGGGATATGAATGGAGCAAGGAATTCCGTCCTCACAAATGGTTTAGAAATTGGCGAAGAATCACATGCACCAGGACATCTGCAGCTTTGCCAGCCCCAACAACAAAGCTATGAAACACCAGCAAGAGCTACCAAACTGGGGTAAATTTTCCACCATACAACTATATTCTATATATTCAATGAGAGTACAAGAACTGTGCCAGAAGTTGATCCCAAACCTCTCATCTTTGAAACTGCAGCAGGCTACAACTGCATTAGAGAAGGAGGATTAAATGTGGTGGATGGTACTTGATTTCCATCAGCAAAACTCCCCCATTATTTAAAAGTTATGCTTTCAATGATCATGTGTGGAATATAAACCACAAACTGTCCAGCAACAAACACTTCGGTTTGACAAGCTCAGCACCCAATTTTCGCATGTATGAAAATATGAACCCCCCCCCCCCCCCCTCCCAAAAAAAAACAGCTATCTGTGTAAAGAAACAAAGATTGCTTGCAATAAAGAAAAGGCACTGCATGTGTGTCAGTTGACTTTGAGCTGCCAACAAGAAATTTTCTTTTTCATTGATTAAAGATAAAAGTATATTTCCAGATGATTAGCAGCAGAAATAATAGCAACACTTGTTTTTCAAAAGATTAGTTTATGTGTGTTTAGGGATGTTTTGATGCTCTGTTTCCATTTCTGTTTCCACTTTTTTAAAACTTTGTCATGTGTTCCATTCTGCAAAAAGTGGAAACAGATTTTTCAGTGAATCTTAACAACCATGTATAGTTTTGAAAATATAAAACAAAGCAAAACATGGAAACAGTAACAACATAAACCAAAATTTTTATAAACACGCCAGAAATTAGCTTGTTAAGCAAGAAATAACAAAAAAAGTATTCATGTGATTAAGTAAAAGAAATGACACAAAGCAAATAAACAATGGATAAATATCAAACAACAGACTAAGTACAAGTGCATTCATTAGCAGAAACAGGAACAAATGAAATACAATTAAAAAATAAATAAATAAATAAATAAACAGTAGAAAATCATGAAGAAAGAGATGTACAACAGTGCTGCAATAAATTTGTCAATCAAAATCAGCAACTCAAAAAAAAAAAAAAAAGTCATTGTACAATTAAGAAAATTGCACTTCAATTTAACTAGCAGTTACTGATGTTGCTAACAGGAGGAGGCAGTGCAATATCTACCTTAGTACATTCAACAATACTTTGATTCAGAAACACATTCAATAACAAATTCCATAACAGCTCTTGAAGTAATAAAGATCCGGAACACATGAGGAAGGGGGACCATCTATTCATAGGCAAACAGCCCTGTTAACAAATATAGATATAATAAACTAGAAATTACTATACACGATGATTCATTGCTTAAGAGAATTTGAGAAGGTCATAATTTGAGTAAAGCTTCACGATTAGAGATAAAAATGCCATGAACTATCTACATCATAAACTGTGCAGCTCCAGAAAATGAAAAATAACCAGCCCGCCAAAGATGAGTCTGCTTTCATTTCAGAAACAACTATAGGTGGATGCAAAACCTATTTTCTTCAATACTAACCAGTATCAAGGTCTGTAATAACATGCCAGTTTGAAATTAAAACATCTAGGAGCTTATGTCCTAACAAACTAGAATTAAATTCACATCAGTCATCCCAAACTAATATCCCCTTCAATTATAGATTTATAAAACTATTAGACTTGGAACTCAAGTAAAACCTTAGACCTAACTTCTAAAAACAAAACTCTAAAATAAGATATTCCCTAGCATATTTAGGAATAATAAATTTACAATAACTTCCAAGACAAGTTCCAAATATTTTCCAGAATTCCAAATATTGGAGCTACTTGGCTGACTTTGCATCTTCAATCAATAAATGAATCAAATCAAGGAATAGAAAACTAATATCTCTATTTTGCATAAAATATCCTACTTAAGTTATGCATTTGTGAAATTGTTGACTATTGTATAAGAAAAAGCTTTAATTACTAGAAGCCACCAGTTAAGAATCTTGTTTTCAAATTTTAAAATTCATTTACTGATACATTGGAGCACAAATAGCAGCATAGAACTTATGACATGGGATGTAGATCTGGTTAAAATTGTTCAAGGTTCTCCGTTTAAAACTGAGGCATGCAACCCATTATTGGAATTCTTTTATAACAAAAGAAACATATTAAAAGAGAAGAAAAAGAAATTACAAACTAAGAGAGGAGAGGAAGTTCTCAAAAGAAGGGGAAAAAAATGAAAGAACAATACAAAGAAGAAAACCTAACAAAAAATTAAATAAATTTTTAACCCCTTCTCATCATAGTTAATTGAACACTGCAAGTCTGCTAGCTCACACTGACCTTTTTTCACCTTACTATTAGCCCCATCTACTCGAACTTCTTGCCTCCCTGGATAAGATAACTGCAAACCCATTCTGTCCATAAGTTGTTGAGATTCAAGATCCTTCCCATTAATCTGCATCACAGGAGAGGCAGGTAACCAAAATACCATCCCTAATCTGATCACTTGCCCACTGCTCTTTACCCATAGTATCATCCTCAAAAATAGGAAAAGCGCTCTAAACCTTCAGGTGGAATTTCTAGGGCATAAGATATATAACCTACTAAATCAGAAGAATCAGAAGTATATCCATTATGCTCATGAAACTCATCCAACAGACTCAGAAGCATAACTATTATGCTCATAAAACTCATCCAATAGAATCAGAAGCATATCCATTATGTTCACGAAACCCATCCAATAATAACCCCCACCCTGCCCCGCCCCCCAATCATTTTTTTTTTCCCCATTAGTACAACCTTTTCATTGACATTCTCACCTAGATTTTACCTTCAAAGTATTCAAAGCTCCCTCAATGCTAGTGCTAAATGCCTAAAACTATCATCAGTATTACTATTTTAAAAATTGACTTGCCCACGCATCAGACTTAATTCAATTATAATCAATTGAATTACTCATTCCAAACCCTGCCTACATTGCCACCCAAGTATAAAACTTCAATAGACTCAACCCTATCAGATTTCTTTCCAGCATCTAGAGACTTATCCCCAGTCCCCACCATTATTTCACACAATAAACATCCCAGTTCTCTTCACACAATACACGACTCATCATTAAAATTCTGACTTGCCTCGTCCTTGAGCAGATTCCCACAACCACCAACCACCAGAAAAGGATTCCACGGCATGGCCACTTACCCGGTTTGCTGGGCTCCCACTCCACTAGAGACCCATCCCACCCCCCCAAAAAAAAAAATGTGGAGAAATAACTGCCGCTGAGAAGTAGCAACTGAGCCATGGAAGCTCCTCTTTTCTCCACCTGTGCAGCAGCCCTATCGCAAGACATGATGATTCCTCTGCTTCCGTCCTAATTATGTGGGCCTGCCTATACCAGCGTGTGATTTTTTCTGGGACTTAAAAATACCTTGCTCAGCATTCTCCTAATTTAAAATTTGGCAAGTAGATTTTGAATTTCAATACTATGGTCACTATTAGAAAAAAAAAAAACACTAAATTAATTATTACAAGACAATGAGGATCAACATTCCAACCTCAACATCAGGTTCCTTAACCATGACACTATTCATGGGCGCTGTTCACAGTACCAGGAAAACATCCAACTTCTTAAACCCTTGATTGCTTCATTCTATCCTAAACCTATACCACACCCCTGCTGAGCATTTTCCTAGTTTAAATTTGGGGAAAGGATTTTGAATTTCAGTACTACAATGCTACAAGAAAAGAGAGAACTTCTAGAAAGATTCCTCATATTCTATCTCTTAAAATTTGATTAGTTTCTAAATTGATTACAAGACAATGAGGATTCAACCACAACATCAGTTCCTCACTGATGACACTATTCATGGGCACTGTTCACAGCACCAGGAAAACATCCAACATCTTAAAACCCTTGATTGCTTCATTCTATCTTAATCCCATACCATTCCCCTTACAGATCCCAATTGTCGCTGGATGTATGTTTGGCATCAAAGCATAGGCAGACAGATTACTTAAATCTTTCCTACACCAAGTTTCCAAGAGCCCAAAATAATTAAATAATATATTTTTATATTTGAGTGAAAAACATAAGCCGCAGCCATAGAACTTTGAAATCATTTATGCAGAACTCCATGTATTAGCAATCTGCCAGCTCAGACATGTTGAGGAAGAGAATGAAGAACTATCTTGGAGATTTTTGCTTAAGTCAACACCTATCAAGCCTTTTTTTATCTGGGCCATCCATCACGTCACACACAAACCCAGATCATGAACTGAACTGACACTGCACTAACTACGCATTGCGAGCCTAAATAGGCTCCTTTAAGAATGGCCAGTGATTTTAGAGCCAAACGGCATCATTCTCCTTTAAGCAACTGCAAACTGAGACAGATTGCTGAGGAAGACAGTGAAGAACATTTCTTGGAAATTTCAGCTTCATTCCTCACCAGAGATGCTTTCTTTTCAATCTACACCATCCGTCACGTTAAACAAACACATACCTTGAGAATTGGCAGTGCACAAGGGACTCATTAGGAGCCCACTCTGTGTTGTTAATTGATAGTTTAAAACATAATTTGCTTAGCATTAGCCAATTGTTTGATAAATAACACAATTGTGTTTGCATTTAACCTATGGATAGTAAATGGGACCATAGACAGCCAACCAAACTCAATGGCCAGAGAAAAGGTAATGTGTACATTTTTTCCAATTTGATGATTTACCTGCTGTTGATATAAAATGTTTTGCAGCTATAGGACAATAGTTAATTGTGTCATTCAAGGCTTGATCACGCAAACATGGACCCGATTTCAAGGCTTTCCAGAAATGAACTATTGTTAATTTGTTCTACCAAAAATCAAATTTGAAAAGGATAGTGCTCAGAAACTCTTTTAAAACCAAAACGTTGCTTCTACTGCTAGGCCTCTAAAATTGTTGCGCAGAGGCTTGTTTGGACCTAGTAAATGTTGACCTTGGGTGGGAACAATGCTTTAGTTATCATTGATGATTATTCTTGTCTTGGGTATATTTTCTCTCTAAGATGAATTCTATGAAACTTTACAAAGTTTTACAAGAAATCTCAAAATCAAAGAGATTTTTCTGTCGTTTATATAAACAGTAATCATAGAAGAGAATTTGAAAAAAGATATTGAAGATTTTGTAATGAAAATAGTATTTAACACAATTTTTCAACACAAAATTGTGTTATTGAAAGAGAAAGTAGAACTTTAAAAAAAAATGGAAAATCAATCTTTGTAAAAACAACCTCCCCACATATTTTTGGATGAAAGCAATTAACACCATTTGTCATGTTTTAAACCATGCCTACTCATTTTAAAGATAAACCTTACTTTGGAAAGAAAGGAGATTGTAAGCTATTTTCATGCTTTTGGATGCAAATGATTTATTTTGATTAATAACAAAGACAATTTGGAAAATTTTGATGCTACATTGGATCTAGGTATTTCTTGGTTAATCAACTTCTAAAGCATAGAGTTTTTATTCACCTACATTTAGGAGAATAGAATTTGAACCTTGGATTCAGATTTGTGTGGATTTGAAGAAAACAAGTTTTAAACTGTATTTAGTTTCTTACAAATCCACACAACAAATCCAAATCCAAGTCCTAAAAACCATGCTTCAAAACACTACCTAAAAGAAAATTAGTTGAAGAAGAAAATAGAGTTGTATTTGATAAATCTAACCTTCAAAGTGTATGATGATGTAGATAAACGAGGACTACAAATTCATCAAATACAAGAGCGAAGCAACTACCAAAGAGGAAAGAACAAGAAGATTGAATTGGAAGAACCAAGCACATCAAGGAAGTAGATCGGTCCCCACAAAATCTACTTAAAGAATAGAGGTATGCACAATCACTCCAAGAATCTACTTCGTAATTCATCTGGAGGGATAAGAACATGATCATGGTGAAACACATCTACACACACTTGGCCTTTCTCTCACAATTAGAACCTAAGATTTTTTACGAGGTTGAATGAGACAGTGTAATATGATTTAAATTGATTTAAAAGAAATAGATTGACAATTAGTAGCTAAACCTGAAAACCACTTGACTATTTGAACAAAATGAGATTTTAGAAACAAACTTTGATGAATCTAGTGTGGTGGTTAGAAACAAGGTTGGATTTGTGGCCCAAGATTTCAACCAAGGGAAGGCATCAATAATAACAAGTAATATGATTCAGATGCTAGGTTGGAAACTATAAGGATGATATTGTCTACACAAATTTCAAAAGTTTTAAACTTCATAAAATGAAAGTCAAAAGTGCTTTTCTAGGCGTTATATTATGGAGAAAGTTTATGTAGAACAACATGTTGGTTTTGAAGATCCAACTTCACCCAAACATGTTTATATATTGGCAAACTTTATACGGACTTAAACAACCTCCTAGAGCTTGGCATGAAAGGTTAAGCACATTTATTTTAGAAAATGATTTTTCAATAGGCAAAGTAGATACTACATTTTGGTTTTTCTTTTCTTCTTTTTTTTTTTTGGTTGGGGGGGGGAGGGGGGGATGGTTGTCAATTCAAAGCCCACACAAGACCTAGGCTACATAATGGGAGGTAGCCCATCTCCCATACCCATCCCATATCCCTTCCTACTTCTCCTAAGATTCCAACCTAAGCCCTCCACATGAAAGTCCCAAGCTTGAACAACTGAGATGTCCCCTAGGGAACACTTATTGTTCAAATTTAAGTTGTTTATATCAAATTAGAAGCTATTAATGGTGATTCCAACCTATGACCTCCAACTTGAAAGTTCCAAGCTTTAACAACTGGGATATCCCCCTAGGTAACACTTATTGTTCAAATTTAAGTTGTTTACATCAAATTAGAAGCTATTAATGGTTTTTTATGAAAGGAATTTAATAGTTGTATGAGGAACAAGTTGCAAAGGAACATGATAGGAAACCTCACATTCTTTCTCAATTAAGCAATATGAGGATAACATCTCCATGAATCAAGCCAAGTATATCAAGTAACAAGTTTGAGATGGAGAATGCCAAACCTATTAGAACTTATGAGTCCATCCACCAAGCATGACAAAGATGAAAATAGAAAGCTAGTGGAAACAAAGTTGTATAGAGGCACAATCGAAACCATACTTACTTGACCAATAATGTGTTTAGAGTTTGCTTGCTTGCTCTTCCTCAATCTCAACCCAAAATACCTTAAATGGGTGTGAAAAAAAAGAGAAAAAAAAATGCTTTTAATATCTCATTAAGACCTAGAATATAGGACTTGGTACCATAAAAGTATAATTGTTGACCTAATTGGGTTTTTAGAAGCAAACTTCTAAATTAGGTTGTGAGGTAGAATGCAAGAGCACTAGTGGAACTTGCAATTTCATTTGATGTTCATCGATATATTGGTTAGTTAGAAACAAAACCCTATTAACTTATCCCTGGTAGAAGTGGAATACATAGTCGTCAATAATTCTTGTGCTAATTTGCCTCAAATGAAATAACAAGTAGAGATTTTATATTTGAATTCAATAAAACATCCATAAATATGTTAATAAAAACGCCGTAAGTTTGAATAAAAATACAATGCAACACTCAAAAGAACTAGACACGACAAGATAAGACATCATTTCAAACGAGACCATGGGAAAGCATCAACTTGATAATATTTTCACAAAATCCATGACATCTCTTTATTCATTTAGAACTAATCTTTATATGCTTAATCCTTATGCTTAAGTTTCACATATGGTCAAATGTGAATCTCTAAATTCATACATGTTCGAGTCTTAATGATGCTTGATTGAAACACATGAATAATGTTTGGATGATTGCATTACCTACTTCTTTTTGGTATATTATATAAATATTAAGAATTTGGATGCCTTTTGGATGTGCTTACGTCCGGCTTTATGATACCAATTTCCCCATGGTTATAAACATGACTTCATATCTTTTTGCTCGAATTTGCAAATGTTTTTATAGTTTTAGAGGGAGGGAGAGCTTCGTATTCATAGGAAACCTATTCTATTGAAGCCAAAAGGGGGAAAAAAATTATTTTAAAAAATTGCAATATTCTTCTAGCTTATTCTTAATTGATTTTATAGCAGCAAGCAAGTTTGAACTCCATATGTTATATTCACCAGGGAAGGGTAAAGCGTCTTTCCTTTCGTATTCATATTAGTGATTTTATTTCAAACAATGGTTTACCACCCAAAAGAAGGGAAGATTGTTGGTCCCTAGGTTTAACAACTGAATTTTGATGACAACAATGCATTGATTATAGTATTAATAATTTACTAAGTATTTTTGTGTAGCTTCTCTGTCCATTAACTAGAAAATGGACAAGTAACAAGTTGGGTAGGAGAGAGCAAAAAGGAAGCTAAAAGGAGCCTTCGAAACATTTCAAAACACTTGAAGAAGCTTAAGAGGAAAAAGAACGTGATTTAGCCTTTCTATATTTGCATTTAACTATTCTAACCCTAATGTTAGAATATCCACCAAAAAGAGTCGCTCACACTTAGACTAGCCCATAGACCCTTAGAATTTGCTTTCAAAAACACATTTTTTGAATTTAAGGCCATACATTAAGGATAGGCCACTTAGTTTGCGTCAAATAACTGGGTACTATGTGTAGAGCATGTTTGATCACCCTCTAATAGGTTTTGTATGGTCTAGAATGGATAACTAAGGGAGTTTGGACTAGACGTTCAATTCATATAAGTAATTGTTTCAAACTACCTATTTTAGCTAATCCAAGTTTGCATTTTGTTATAAACATTTTTAGTGAATTGTAAACACTTGTTTAGGATCTCTTTGTGGTGAAGAAGACATTACTATTTTGGGGGTAAGCTCCATTTTGTGATAAGAGTGTGTATTAGAACTTCGAACCATGTGAATTTTGCGATTTCTTTTATTTATTTTGTGTTCTTTGCTTAAATACTCTATTATATTCCTACATTCAACCAATTTATACGCCAATCCTTTGGCCATTTATGCCTTCAATCTTATAAGTTGGTAGTTTTTGACATCACAAGCTTAACAAAGCTTGCAATGCCTTACTTATGAGTCATAACCCTCCGTTATGATGCAGAAGGTTTCCATCATAACACTTGAACACCACAATTGGTACAAAAGAAATTTAAGATGGAAAAGGGTGAGTGAAAGAATGGAAATAAAGTGAATTGGGCCCTTACTTAGTATCAAAAAACATAGAAGGAAAGAAAGTGGAAGAGATTTCCATTTTATAGCTAAGCCAAAAAAAAATCAATTACCCCAATATGCGCAAACTAGGGGAAGAAAACAAGGACAAATGAATATGTGATTTAATTTTACCCAATTAACCCTATCTAACCACAAATTACGTACTTATATCTCATATCACTTTCCAAGTAATCTATAAAGAAAAGGAATAAACACCCTTTTTTCAATCCATTTTTCTCTCTCCTATCACATACTATGCAAAGAAAATTTTTAGTTTTTCCTTCAATTTTTTTTTTTTCCTCTCCTAACTTTATTTTTCTAGTTTTTAATCCATCACGCCAAGCAAAGTCTTTACCTAAAAGCCACACAACACCCTTAGCTTTTTCCGTACACCACAAGCCATAATTAACAAGTTTAATAATCTAACAGAACAAACCCATGGTCTTAAATTTCCACAAAATTGTCGAAATTTTTTATTTCATTCACATTCAAAATCAACGGCAATCGATTTCTGTGTTACATAATTTCCATCGAAATTTCAACGAATCACTCAAGATTTATCGAAATCTCAAAATCTTAACGAAACTTGTCGAGATTTTAACTATAGAACGAAATGTACTAGGAATTCAAATGAGAAATTTAGGAGCAAAGTGAAACTTCTCTCTTAATTTATTTATTTTTTTTATTGAAGCAAAAAGATTATTACAACGGATTTTAAAATTATATGAAAAAAGAAACTTACAACGACATTTTTTATCTAAGCATTCATGTCTAAATTATCATTATTTGTATAATAAATAATATTTAAATAATTTAGAAATTTCATTTGTATTAACTAAATATTTTTAATGCACATTATCTTATACACAAATTATATTTCAACTTTTCCACCTCATACACAACATAGATATATTTAACTTGTAATATATTAGTCCTAAAACTTATGTTATCACATCTATTAACCATTTCAAAAGTTTTATAAAAGAATTCCATGATTTACTATTGATTTCCATTATTTTTTCAAAATGAAATCAAAATTTTTGTTGAAATTTCCATACTTTTGGAGGTTCAAAATTTGAGTTGAAACGAAATTTAAGACCTTGCAAAAAACAAAGCCATTAATCAATGGTGAATAAATAAATTTAGTATAGACAATAGAAACAAGACAAGAAAAATATCATGAAATGCTCAATTCAATACATGTATCATACAATGAAAGGGCAAAATGCACCAGTGCTCCTTAAACAATAGCCATAGTTGCACTTGGGCCTCAAAACTTCAATTTGTTGCACTACAAGTCCTAAACTATGCAACTTTGTGCAGTGCTGTTGTAAATTGGACATGAATTACACAAATTTAGGATTTTTGTTAAGTAAAGGAGATAAATGGTTTCTACACTTACATGGGTCACAACACAAGAGATTTTCCATCCATGTGCAAGTGATAGTAAGGTAGATTTTATAGACTAGGGAAAATTAGGATCAATTTGGTGCAATTCGTGTTTAAGGTATTTATCAGGGTGATGAAATATTTTTAATGGCACTCAATACTCCTAAAAGTGATTCTCAATGTAATATTTTGGCTCTCTCACTTGATTGCAATGTTCCTATTGAAACTTTTGAAGAACTATAATGATATCTTCATGATTGTTTAGAAAATCGTGATGATTTTGAAACAAAACTGAATTATCAATTTTGAGATGAATCTTTGACTAAATATATGCATTTTTTCCCAATCAAATGGTGTTATTATTTGGTCTTATTATGCTATTGTTCCCATTCAACAAAAGGTTTTTAGTCATTGTCTTATTGTGTTGTTGCGTCAATAATACCAAGTGTGTTTATATGTACACCAAGTTTGAGGTTTATCAAACTTAAAAACTAATTTCATTAGAAAATTGTTCCAATTATCCCAACTATATTAAAATTTATAATAACCCTAAAGAAATCAACACAATTTTTCATTTCTTTATACAGAAAGAAATTCATTAAAGAAAATAAGAAGAATTACAATATTAGGAGAACCAATCACCCACCAAAAAAAAAAAGCAAAAAAGTAATTACAACAGTGGAACCCTTTAATCCCTATGAAGATTACAAAAAAGATTCCCCAAAGAAGTTCTTGAAGCATGCGCCTAAAAAGGAGCAAAGAAAACAACTCTATTCCATAACAAATGGGAACATGTTGATTTGTCATTGAAAATCTTTGCATTTCACTCAAGCAAAAAAGTTCAAAGAATGGCAAACACCACACAATTCCACAAAATCCTCATACACTTATTTACTTCTCCCAAAACCCCGAAATTGCATCCACAAAATCATTAATCATGATGTTGCCCATGCTTCACTAAAAACAATGAAGAGATTATACAAAGCTATCTAACCACCTAACCATGAAGAAAATGGCACATATTAGTCTCGTTAAACTCTAAACACATCATGCAAATATCTATAGATGGTTGAGTCTCCCTACTCATAATAAGTCATTTGCATTTAGCTTGTTAAGAGTCCAAGTGACCTTAGCCATCCAAATTACTTTATTCAAAGGAAAGGAACATGGAGACACAGTTTTCAACGAATGAATATAGAACGATTTAGAAGGAAAAGAACCATAAATATCCCCTTTTCCTCAAACCATAGCTCGACTAAGGAACAAAAGAATCCAATGCTCTAAACCAAATGGTAAGCTCATCAACTTCTCTTTCATTAAGAGTCTGAATGAAATGAAAATTACAAGAAAGAGAGCCCCTCTACAAAGAATAAAAAATGTGATTGGAGCATTATGAACAAAAGACTGCCTAAATAGGCAAGGCACCAAATCTCCAAGAAAGCCTCACTCAACCACAAAATATCCAAAAAGATGCATCTTCCAGATAAAAATAAAGAACAAATGACATGAGAATGAACTTCCAAAGATCCACATGAGAAACATTACCACTACCTCTAGTATCTGATCTATTCTAATGAGCATCATATTTACTTCAAATAACCTTGTGCCATTGGGAATCATCCTCAAAGCAAAACCTTCATAATTACCAAGTAGAGAGATGCTTTGCAACACCAAAATACCAAGTCCCAAACCCCCTTATGTCTCAGCTCCCTATCTACCTCCTACATAACAGGATGATCCCTCTTACTTTCGCCTACGCCGGACCATAAAAAATCTCACATAAGCCTCTCTAAAGATGAGCAAAACTCGAGAATTCTAAAAAGGGATTAAAAAAAAATAAACAGGAATATTGAGAAAAATAAATAGGAATATTGAAAAAAAATTATAAAAATATGTAAATATATTATATATTTTAAAATAAAGAAAAAAAACTATGAAAATTACAAATAAAATGCAAAAGAAAAAAAATCAAATATAATTTTTAAACTACTGCTGGCCATTCAAAAAAAATACTAACTTGAATTCATTGAGTAAATCACGCCAAAAGATAGCTATAAAAGTTCAAATTATTTTGAAGATCTAAGATCCAACTCTCAATTATTTTCAAAAGTTTGAGGTCCTGGAGTTTGGAAATCAACTCATCACAACATTCATTTCAAATAAAACATGTAATTAAAATTTTCTATCCAAATCTAACTTGAGATTCACACACCCAAAATGGTTGAGCCTCAAGTAAAAAGGCGTAAAAGGTGTGCCTTTTGTACAAATGCGTAAAGCTGTGTGTGTAATTTGTTTACCTTTAAGGGGTTTGGAATTTTACATTAAGCCTAAAGGCATTTTAGGCATATCTTGTCTTGATGTGAGCCACAATTAAGCCTTTTAAAATATTGAATAAGATCAATACTGATATGCCTTATTGTAGGTGAAGAGACTTTATAAGGCAATTAATCCAGATCTTTACATAATGTGTTTAGACTCAGGTGAAGCAAGTAAACACATTGTTGGCTTTTTGAGTCCGATCTCTGTTTTGATGCTGACAAAACACCGGTATCTTATGTGTGCATTTAGTATGTGAACAAGCTTAAATTTCAGCACACATAAGGAAAGGAAAAATGGAATCCAGAATAGAACTTAAAAGCTCACATCATCTGGCGTATTCCAAGAAGGCAGTAGAGCAAAGATGAAGAAGAAGACTTATGTTTTTAATTTGTAATGCATTTTGTTTTATATTTGGTCTGTAATAATGCATGACATGCATGATGTGAATGGTAAGCTCAGATGAACATAGATTGACCGTAGGGAATCGAACAAAGGCCATAGACTGACCCTAGGACACAATACCCTTAATCTAAAATACTATAACTTATTCACAAGGGTTTCAAAAAGAATTTAGGGTCAAAATTGGGGCAAGAATGACGATTGACCGACGCCATATTTTTGGACTTAATTAAAAGCCTCGGTCGACTGACCATCGCAAGGTCATTTGACCATGGTCGACCGAACTAAGAAAGTTTACCAAAGTCAAAACTTCAGTCGACTGAACCCTTGGCAGTATAAATGCCTCGGTCGAACGAACCGAGCAGAAGTCAACATATTGACTTCACTCGGTCGACCGTTCTGAAATGAACGTGTCCTCCACGGTCGACCGAACTGACACGTGTCTGACCCCCAACTACTCGGTCGACCGAACTCATAGTTCAAAGTGGCCACGGTCGACCGAACCTCATGAATGGTCAACTGAACCTCAGCCATAGTAGTTAAAAGCTCGCCTAAGGCGTGCCTAGGCGCAAGGCGCAGTGAAGCGATGAGTCTAGCGCCTCATACCAGGTGAGGCGAGGCGACCTGCAAGAGGTGACCCCAGGCGAGACGAGGCGCAGTGAAGCGCGAGGCGCAATGAGGCGAGCCTTGTGTTTTTTTAAGCCATTTAAACGAGAGAAATAGCCCAAGCCAGGCTCGTATCCATCATTCGACTCAAATGAACAGAGCCCTAATCCCTTTCAACCCTTCGAACCCCTTCGTGAGTTCGTTTGCGAGCCTTTGAACCAGCCGGAAGCCTTCGCGACTTCGTCTTTGAGCTTCGACCACAATCGTGAGTTCATCTTCAACATTTTGAAGAAGCACGACCTGCGCAACTTCGTTTCGAACTAGCCGGAGCCCTCGTGAGTTCGTCTGCCTGCCTTCGAAGCAGTCGTGAGTTCGTCTGACTGCCTTCGAGCACGACGTGAGTTCATCACGTCGCCTTCAACATTTCGAACCAGCTGGAGATCGTCTTTAAGCCTTCAAACCTTTGTAAGTCTTCTTCTTCTTCTTCTTCTTCTTCTTCTTCTTCTTCTTCTTCTGCTGCTGCTGCTGCTTGCATCCTGCTGCCTGCTGCTTCTCTTCTCTTCTTCTTCTTCTTCTTCTTCTTCCTGCTGCATGCTTGCTGCGTCCTGCTGACTGCTGACTGCTGCCTGCTCTTTTTCTTCTTCTTCTTCTTCTTTATATGTAAGCTTACTGTTTTTTAATTTATAATATTTAGTTTAATTAATGTAAGCTTATAAATTATAACTAATAACATAATATTTATTTTTTTTTACAGAAATTTAGCTACTGTTTTTTAATTTATAATATTAAGTTTAATTAATGTAAGCTTACAAATTATAACTAATACATAATATTTATTTTTTTTACAGAAATTTAGCGACTGTTTTGTAAATTTATAATATTTAGTTTAATTAATGTAAGTTTATAAATTATAACTAATACATAATATTTATTCTTTTTATTGAAATTTAGCTACTATTTTTTAATTTGTTTGGAAATGCATTATGTAAGTCTTAAATTTTAAATATATGATGCATTGTTTTTTCAGTTAGGATACGGGATACCAAGTCTAAAATCTTAAATGGATTCTAGTTCTGGATGTGAGGCCTCGGCAAAGAAAGATCCCGCATGGAAGTATGCACATTTGGAGGATCAAAAAAATAGAAATAATTTGACTTGCAATTTTTGTGCTAAAGTCACAAGGGGAGGAATATTTCGGGCAAAACAACACATTGTCAAAGGATTTCGAAATGTGAAAGAATGCTCTAAGTGCCTTGCTCATGTACGTGAGGAGATTAAAGAGTATATGTTGAAGAAAGATATGAAAAAGGAGGGAAATGAGTTATTGCCCGACTTTGATGATATAGATCATTACGGTGAAGATGAAGAAGATGAAGTTCAAGAAATTGACATTCGTGGCAAGAGAGTGTTTACTAGTGATGGAAGTAAAAGATCATACCAATCCAACTTGAAGAAACCAAAACAGAAGGGGCCTATAGACTTGTTTTTTACTCCCGATCCAAAGAAAGCAGTTCAAGCTAGGAAAGAAGGGAAGATGAAGCAAACATCAATAAATGAAGCGTGCAAGAAAGAATTAAGAAAAAAGGCAATGGGAGATTTTGCTAGGTGGATGTATGATGCTGGGATACCATTTAATACTGTACGTTTGAGCAGCTTTGCAGTGGCACTTGAATCGATTGGACAATATGGTCCTGGAATAAAGCCACTTAGCTATCATGAAGTGAGAGTTCCTTACCTAAAGGAGGAAGTTAGTCGAATGAAAGAGTTGTTGAAGGCCCATAAGGAGGAATGGACAAAATATGGCTGCTCAATTATGTCTGATGGTTGGAGAGATTCAGTTGCTAATAAGGATATGATCAACTTTTTAGTGAACTCTCCAAGGGGATCAGTATTCATCAAGTCTATTGATGCTTCTAATATTGTCAAGAATGCAGATAGAATGTATAGATTACTTGATGAGATGGTCGAGGAAATTGGAGAATCAAATGAGATTCAAGTGGTAACTGACAATGTGTCAAACTATGTTGCAGCAGGTAAGAACTTATTTTTAGAACTACTTTCTATAATGTATATATTGTTTATTTTAATATTTTAATGGCTTCATTCCTTGATTTTTCAATAGGGAGATTGTTGGAAGCAAAGAGGCCACATTTATATTGGACACCGTGTGCTGCTCATTGCATTGATTTAATTTTGGAGGATATTGGGAAGATGCCTTCAATTCATGCAACTTTGAAAAGGGTTTTTGAATGGCTATATCTATAATCGTGTTGGTGTTGTCAACTTGATGAGACAGTTCACTAGAGGAAAGGAGTTACTAAGACCTACAGTTACAAGATTTGCAACTGCCTTCATCACCCTTCGTTCAATCCATCTTCAAAAGAACAACTTGAGGAAGATGTTTACTTCTGAAGATTGGAATACTACTAAATGGGCAAAGGAGGTGGCTGGCAAAAGAGCAGCTACTATTGTTTTGATGCCTACTTTTTGGAGTACCATTGTCTATCCTCTTAAGTTAACAGGTCCACTTGTTCGTGTACTCCATTTGGTTGATGGGGAAAAGAAGCCTGCAATGGGATACATTTATGAAGCAATGGATAGGGCTAAGGAAGCCATAGCTAAGGCTTTTGTTGAGAGAGAGGATAAATTCAAGGAGGCATTTGAAATTATTGATACGAGGTGGGGATGCCAACTCCATCAACCGTTGCATGCAGCTACACACTACTTGAATCCAGAATTTTTCTATTCAAACCCCAACATTTTGCAAGATGAAGAAATTATGACGGGTTTGTACAAATGTATTGGAAGGTTACTGCCAACTATTGAAATGCAAGATAAAGTTTCAAATGAGTTGGAAAAATACAATGCCGCTAGTGGCGTCTTTGGAATTAGTTTGGCAGTGAGACAAAGGAAGACAAAAGCACCAGGTAAAGTGGCATTTGTACTACCTCTTCATTTTTGAAAATTATTTTTGCTATTTACCTTGTAGGTATTCATTTAAAATTTATTTTATAACAGCACAATGGTGGATGGCATATGGATCAACAACTCCAAACTTGCAAAAGTTTGCTGTGAAAATTCTTAGCCTCACGTGTAGTGCTACCGGCTGCGAAAGAAATTGGAGCATATTCCAACATGTAAGTCATTAGTATATCATGGATTAATTATTAAAGAACAAGAACTACTAATCTACTGCTTTTTAGAATCATTATTAACCATATTACTTTAAACTTTTTGCAGCTTCATAGCAAAAGGAGAAATAGGCTATCCCAGCAACGCTTGAATGATTTGGTATTTGTGAAATATAATCGAACTCTAAGGCGTCGATACGACAAACGTGACACCATTGATCCCATCCTCCTAAAGGACATTGATGATAGTAATGAGTGGTTGATTGGTAGGATGGATGGTGATTCTGATGAGGATGATGAACTTGTGTTTGAAGATGATAATTTGACTTGGGATTCTGTTGCTAGAGCTGCTGGACTAAATAACCCCCCACATCACACTAGATCAAGAATAAGTACAAATATGCCATCATCATCTAAAGGGAGAGGAAGGGCTTCATCTAGTAGTAACCAGTGCTAGGGGTCGGACCACAATGTTGGAACTTGTAGATGAGGATGAAATCCAAGTGGATAGTGCAGAGGAGACGGAAGAGGAAAAAGATGTTGGAGAAAACAATTCTGATGATGAAGAGGAAGATGATGATATCTTCACCGACGTAGTTGATGATGAGTGATGAGTGATGATTGAGGAGGATTTTTAGATTTTATATTTTGAAATCTTTTATTGTATTCTTTTCTTTTGATGTTGAACTATGTTGAATTGTTGATACTTTAGGGCTTCGTCTTGGCAATTTTATTAAATTTTCAATTTTTTTATTGAATGTTTTGGCATTTTAAATTCTAATATCACTAGATATTCATATGTTCATATATAAATTACCCCAAATAGATATTTTAAACCACTTTAATAATTGTGCGCGCACGCCTTCGCCTCGCGCCTCGACTCGCCTCGCGCCTCTGACTACTATGACCTCAGCCATGGTCGACCGAACCTACGAAGGATTCAAAATCGCCTTTGGACGGTTGACCAAAACCTTAGTTCAAAAATGTCACAGTCGACCGAACTTAGTGATATGGTCGACCGAACCATAAATATGGTCGATCAAACCTCTTGGGTTGGTGAGATTTTTACCGAGGTTAAACAGGGTTATTTTTCATTAAAAATAATTAAAAATTTTCAAAAATACCCCTTGTATCTCCAACGGTCATATTTTCACCCAACTCTATATATACCCCCTCATAACTCATAATTAGTAAGGTAATTAATCCAAAAATTCTCTCAAATTTTTATACCTTATTTTTATCCCTTCAAGCTAGTTTTTTCATCCTCTCTTAGTTGTTTATTTGGAAAATTATTTTCAAAGAGAGTGTTTTATTTATCTTGGGCATTTTGTTTTACTCTCATCTTGCATTCATTTTTTAAATCATATCTTTTGAGAGTAAATCCACAGTTTCTCCCACATATTTTATTTCATAAATATCCTTGGGAGTAAATCATTCTTTGCTTGTGAATCTTGCACATCCATTGCAAGATTCAAAGGCTCACGTTCTTGTGCTTGCAAAACTATTTTGAGCCATAACCCTAGACTCTCCAGCACTTCATTTGGAAAAATATTTTTGGAGAAAAAGTTTTATTTGGGCATAAAATCTTTAAGCACTCATTATACACATTTTTATTCAAAGATTATTTTTGGTAAAAACACATTCTCACATTGAGCTTATTTTCATATCATACATGAGTGTATTGAGCATATTGTTGTACATCATCTGCTTGTATTAGAAGCATTACATTTGTACACAATTATTTGATTATCTGTTGTATTCCCAATGGGTGGTCGGAAGAGTGAGACTAGCCCCATGAATAGTCCCAGACTAGTTCAAACCCGGTTAAGAGAACTAGGTGCACGATCCTGGTAAGGTGTTGTAAACGGTGTCGCTCCACCCATGAAGTGAGCAACTAGTGGAATCCTTGAGCTGTCGCTTAAGGCGGGGACGTAGGCAGTATTGGCTGAACCCCGATAACATATCTTGTGCACACTTTTCAATTTCCGCACTTTATATTCCTGCACATGTATGTTATATTTGATATATTGTGAATGATGCGCATGATTTAATTTCCGCATATTATTTTTATTTGCACAATTGATATATGCTTAGAAAGACCTTAAGTTGTGTATTACTAATATCTGGTTTAACCTAAGAATAAGTTTTAAAATTCTAGTTCACCTCGCCTCTTGGGAATACATCAATTCCAACACACATTTTCCACAATATCAAGTGCTTAAGAAGCTTTGGTGCAACTTTTTTTTTTTTTCTTTCTATTTTCAAAGAGGCAATGACCACTGTCAAAGCTGAAATTTTGGAGTTTCAAGAGGAGGAATGGCTATGGAAATGCATTGCATTTGCTCTTTTCGGACATTGTGGCTTAAGAGGGACGCTATAATTTTTTAAAAAAAAACAACTTATTCCCATTTTTTGTGGAATATAATTGTATTTCTTGCTACTTTTGGGCACATTCTTTGGGGTTTTTTTCAAGGAGTTTAGTTGTCTAACGTTTGGTATTGAAGGGGGCTTTGATGTGGTTTTACAAACATTTGGTTATTTTAAGGAAGATGTTTTATTCTCCAATGTTCATAATTCTTTCTCTTTTCTTCTGATGATATTATTTACCATCCAAAAATAAAAGAAAAAGAAAAAACTTCCCACCTAATCTCTTAACCATAGGATCTGTAAAAGCCATAGTGTAGGATTATCCCCTAAAGAAAGACCAAAATAATTAAAATAGGACAAAAGTCAGTGACAAACTCCTCTAAAATCACCATATATTACCAGCTACTCTACTCTTAGCGATCTTCATCTTCCATCCTGAAATTTTCTCAAAAATCTTTTGGAAAAAGAATGGAAGTAAATGTGTTTGCTCTTTTTTAGGCATTGTGGCTCAAGAGGAATCCTAGAATCTTCAATGGAAATCAATTCCTTTCCATCGTTTATGGAATAGAGTTGTTTTTCTTGCTACCTTTTTTGGCACATTCTTTCAGAGGATTTTGTTGTCTAACCTTTAGGGGGATTGGAGAGGGCTACATTACAATTGTAAGTTTGGTTACTTTAGGAAGATGTCCTATACTCCGATGTTCCTAATTCATCTCTTTTCTTTTGATGATATTACTTTTTCTATCCATAAAAAATAAATAAATAAATAAAAATAGATAAACTTCCCACCCACTCTCTCCACCAAAGGATCCCTAAAAGCCATAGAATAGGAATACCCCTAAAAGGAAGACCTAAATAATTGAAATAAGACAAAATCCAATGACATATACTCCTCTAGATCACCATTATCTATATTAATACCAGCCACACCACTCTTAGCCATGCTGATCTTCAATCCCAAATTTTTCTCAAAATTTTTCGAAAAAACAAAAGCATAGCTCAACCTATCTTCTGTAAAAAGAATGGAAGCATAAGCTTAATGAACAAAAAGTGTGATGCTTCAACGTCCTTCCTACCTATCATAAAACCTCTAATGGCTCCTAAACCCTAAGCATAAGAAATAATTCTTCTTAACGCATAAAATCAATGAAAGAACAAAAAGGATACTTAAAACATTGTTTCATCACCCCTAAAAAAACCTTATACAAGGATTGAAACAAAATTGGTCTCAAATTTACCTTGTCCACACCTGCACATGAGCACAAAATCCCTTGCCTTGTAATCCATATAAGCAAAAACCCTCCAACTCCTTTGTCCTATCTCCAAAACTCCAAATTTATGTCATGTGCGTCCAACCTAGTATAACATTGCACTAAGTTTCTTATCCAAAAAAAAAAAATTGCATTAAGATGCATAGTCTAGGATTAATAAGTGGTGCAACAATTTAAAGTTAAAGACTTAAGTGCACCAAGGGTGAAATTTTAGGACCACTGGTCCAATTTTATTGCTTCAACATGATCTGCATGCATTTATACAAGCATTCATACAAATCATTGAACACCGTATTATAATTTTTCAACCTTAAATAACACGCAATATAGCTGTGGCACAAAGCAAAAATTACTAATTAGACAAAGAGTGCATCCATTATCAACAAATAATTCTAAAAAAAAATAGTAACACATGTTAGATACTTCAACGTAACAATGCATATATTGCACGCATGCATAAAAAATATTCATACACACAATTTTCCAACTTTAAATACCACGCCATATAGCTGTGAGACACAGCAAAGTCACTAATTAGACATACAGCGCATTCATCATCAATAAATAATTTTTAAAAAGCTGTTAACACATGCTAGACATTTCAACTATCAATGATTTGGTCTGTAAAATTCAGTAGGGTAAAGATATAAAATTAAGCTAAAACCATACAAGCAGTAAGCATTCAACTTGAAAGGCGAGGTATACAACACATTAACCAAAATATAAATGAGAACTAAAATATAAAAAATAACCCTCACCGAAAGACTATGGCACATCTTAGATGATTGATATCCACCCTTCTTTTGCGTATTATCTGTGCTGATACTCTGAAACGAACGAAAGAGACCAACAAAAAAAAAGTAAAGAATTAAACAAATAGTCTTGCCGAACTTCGGATGAAAACGAAACAGTAACGTATGACGATCTGCTTGGTTGCCGCGAAAGAAAGAGAAACAACTTTTTCATTCCTACAGTCGGCTCTACAATTCCAAAATGTTCTTTCTTTTCCTACTACTTATCGGCAATATTCAACTGAAAGAAAGTTCTCGAAACACACTTTCCATTTAAAACAAGAACAAAAGGAAAAAGAATCTAACAGCAACATCAGAAACGATAACGGGGAGGCGAAATCAACACGTAACGGCTAAAAAATTTACAACAACACTTCTTCAGAAAGCAGGAATCGCGGACCGAAATTAAGACGGACGAAACAAAACCAAAAAACAAACCAAAAAACAAAACAAAACAAAACTCGGATGATGGATCGCCAGAAAACGAGAGAAAAAAAAAAACGCAAAGAGAAATTAACAGATCTGCTTCATCGGAGGCGACTAGAAGAGCGAGGAAGGGAGGGAGAGAAAAGAGAGAGAGAGAGAGCATGGAAACGAAAATATCTGTGAGAGAGAGAGAGAGAGAGAGAGAGAGAGAACGTACAAAAAATATAGGGGAGGACTCTAATCCGCTTTGGAATGGATGGGATGCCCCCACTCGATCTGTGCACGTAATCAACCTTGCTTTTGATTTCTTTTTTCTTTTCTTTAATAATTTCTCGCGTCTCGGATTCAATGTTCTTCCCAACCCTTTTTGTCCGGCTTATCGGCTTCACTTTCTGCGCTTCCAGCCGCCGCCGATGAGCGAGCCGAGTGAGTCGGCCCCTTCGGACTGAGTCGGCGGATTGGATCCTACACGTGTAAACCTGAGCGAAAAAGTCCCTACAAGCACACGGGAATTACATCAATTATAACGCGGTTCTCCCAACGAATAAGATTTCAACACGTCGTCCCTGCTCTCACGGCAGGGTTCTCCGTTTTTTTTATTCATCACCAAGGACCACCGTTTCTTTTTTCTTTCGAGGCATCGGGGAAGAGAAAAGTTCGGGCATTAATAAGCAAAAAAAAATTACGTAAAGAGAAAAAAGAGCAAGGGGAGCACAGCGCACTGCACACCTGTCACCGCCACGTGGCCATTTACATTTTTTTCCGTATTGTACCTTGTAATTTGGGTATTAAGAAAGCGTGAAAGGCCGAAGATATTTTTGGGGTTCGAGCCTGCTGCCAAAGATATTTTGTTTGGATGAATAGAAAATATATTGTTTGGATGGATGGAAAATAAATTTCCCTCTGGTTTCTTACTTCAAAATTTGTTGCTTGTGTCAGGGAGCAGCGAGGATGGGGAGGTTAAATTAGGGGAATGTGTTCATCGTCGCCGGTGTGGACAAAGAATTCATCACTTGCAAAATGATCTGATTGAAAAACTTGCAGCGGCACTATTGGGGGAGCCATGTGTAACACCCCGTACAACTACGCAAAGTTTTAAAGGCTAAATTAAAAAAGAATTTAGAATACTCCGGATTTACAAAGAACTCTTTAGAATATCTTAAATATAGTAAGAATTACTAGATATTTCTACATTGTATTAAAATGTACATATGCTAGAACTTTTCTTGTAAATATCAAGATAAATAGTCTAAAAGAAGAATCTAGACTGTAAATTCAAATTGATCTCCACCGTCCATTGAGAAGGTGAAAGTGTATAAATAAGTGGAGGCCTCATTTGGCCAATCCAACCCTCAAAGTGTTGTAAAGTATTTTCCAAGTAATACAAGTGTCTTTATTCTTTCAAACTCTCTAGCTCTCTCTTGTGAGCTTTGGTGTCCATATAGCAGGTTAGATTGACTTAACAGCACAGTTGGTATGAATATTGCTAAGTGTCGGCATGGTTGGCTTAAAGAAAGGTCTAAGGCCGTGACAACGTGGTATCAGAGTCAAGTTCATTGGGGGAGTGAACATCAAGGAAGAATGCACCATGTCGAGCACAGTTGAGTTGGAGAACCGTGGTAAGGAACAAAGAGGAAGGGACACCAACCCTACTAGAAAGAAGGCTCGAGGCACTAGCAAAGTCTGCAGGGAGGATTTTGCTACTTTGGAGGGGACGAGTTGCCCTCTTGGAGAACTATTGGCGAGGCTCTGCCCCGACTTGAGAAGATGGAAGATGACTTGGAAGCACTAACAAGTCATTTGATGGAGAAGTTTGACCAAACAAATAAAGAACTTGACTCCATCACATACACCAAGGAGGGACAAGTCGAACGTGTGGACACCCTAGAAAGGAAGGTGATGGATGCTATTAGCAACATGCAGGCACAACTTAATGCCCTCAAGGCATCAATTAAGGCAAATAATGTCACGCCCCGAACCCGGAAATGGGACCCAGGGGTGAAAATGTAATCAAACATGTCCATGTATCTAATAAAACATCCAAAGATACAGTACAGAGGATGAGGGTCCGACCCCGTGGGGTTCCCAGGCATCCTAAATACATCCAAACATAACAAAATACACGCAGCGGAAAGGTCATTCTATATATATATATATATATATATATATATATATATGTAGTACCATACCAGAGTCTATACAATAGCAGAACAGGCTCTATCATACAACGTACAACCGGGTGCCCAACACATCCCAAAACGGCAACCCATCAGAATACAGTCCTAGCACTTACCCAAGCGCTAACCGTAGTACACCGACCACTACGCTCCCTACACCAGGACGTTAGTTCCGGTTACTCGAAAGACCTGTAAAAATGTATGTATAATAGGGGTGAGACACCTCTTAGTAAAGAAGAACATATGTTATATTGGTGTGTGACATTTGAGCGTTATCATGATGCAACATACACATAGTAAAATATAGTACAGTACTAATTTTACACAGTTCATACACGCACACACACACATGATCAATAATCCCGGTGTCGTCACAACCATCGGCTCGAAGCCGGCCCGCGACATACGATGCTGGCCCATAGCCAACCCACGTAACACGGCGCCACCGACACATGGCTAGTCCCCGACTCCCATGGCATCGTACTGGCGCTAATTAGTGGATCCACACCCTTCAGCCTGATCCACCAAAATAGGCTCACGCCCTCAGATATAGAGTCGGACACTCTGCCAATCTGTGGCCAGCAATTTCATACGCCCTTAGATATAGAGCCGGATACTCTTAGTACCTCAAACAATTCGGAACCGCGTTCCTACTAGCATTTCAACCAATCACACACACATGCATGCTCATATAACCAAACAAACCACACCCATTTGGTAATCTAAAATCATTGTTTTCCAAACACATACAGTTTAAACATGTCAAGGCACGGCCATCCCTATAGTACAGTATAAATCAACATATACATTTAGTTTCCAACAAAACCAGGGATGCAGTCCGTCGCCCTTTTTTTTCCAAAACTGTAATCATGAAAAACCCATAGTTTTTCCCATTAGATCCCCCCAAATGAGTAGCCAAAACACACATAGGACCTTGAACCATAGTTCCACTGAGTTCGATTTCAAAAATAACTGATATAAACACGATTCCCCTTACCTTTTCCCCGAATAGAAATCCTAAACTCTAAGGCTCCTAAACAGCGAACCGAGTTCCAAAACCTACAATCAACAGTACAGAATATACTCATAACACTGTTCTCTACAAAACTACCGGATCATAATTGAAACCGAGCCTTACCTCGATTTTTCGCCAAAACTCGAAAATCTCTTAAACGGAATTCTGATCCGTAGAACTTGTAGAGAATCCTTCCACGATCCTCGTGGTAACTTCAGATTTATGATTCTCGCGATGAACGACGAAGAAATCTAGAGAGATAAAGAGTAGGGAGAGTTCTAAAGAGAAAGAGAGAAACTATTTGAGTTTTCTTAGCTTGGAAGTAAAGAGATTCCTATTTATAGCCCTTTGACTCAGGCGTCCTCGTCGACAAAATGGTGTACTCATCGACGAGCCTGCCATTGCCTTCGTCGACGAAGCGGTGGCCTCATCGATGAGCCTGAAATCCCCGATTTCCTGAAATCTCTCGGCTTCTCCTCGTCAATGAGCCTCTAAACTTCGTCGATGAGACTTACATGGACTTCGTCGACGAACTCTGGCTTCGTCCACAAATCCTGCTAAATTCCCAATTTGCCCCTCTCTTATTTATTTAAACCCACCCATCATGGTTCGGGTTCTTACAACCTCCCCTCCTTACAAAAATTTCGTCCTCGAAATTTGCCATCTCTCATTTGCAAACTCATTCATACCATCAAACACGTATACATAACTCTATAAAAAGACTGGCGACCACTACAGTGTAGCCCCATCATACACATACACATACATACCCTCACTTATGGAGGAGAAATACCGTGGTTCATATACAACCGTCTCAGGAGTTCACAATAGACACACTCCCGATGACTAACCACCTATCCCAACCCAAAGTAGGATGATGTACAAATACTCAAAATAACTGTGGATACTTCCAGCGTATTTTCGTTTCTAGTTCCCAAGAAGCCTCCTCAACCTCATGGTTCCACCACAATACCTTCACTAACGGTATCTCTTTTGTATGAAGCTTCTGAACTTTATGGTCCAGAATCTGAACAAGTTTCTCCTCATACGCTAAAGTATCCCCAATTTCCAACTCATCATAGCTAATAACATGTAATGGATCCAACACGTACCCCCTCAACATGGATACGTGAAATACATCGTGGACCCTTGAGAGTGCTGGAGGTAGTGTAATCTTGTAGGCTACCAGACCCACTCACTCTAGAACCTCGAATGGTCCGATGTACCTCGGGCTCAGTTTGCCCTTCCTCCCAAATCTCATCACCCCTTTCATCAAAGCAATACGCAAAAATACCTTACCCCAACCTTGAACTCTAAATCACGGCAGCCAACATCTGCGTAATCTCCTGCCGACTCTAAGTTGATTTAATTCTCTCCTAGATCAAACCCACCTTCTCAGACGCCTGCTGCCCAAGTTCGCATCCTAACACCTGACATACACCAACCTCATCCCAACATAAAGGAGATCAACACCTCCGACCATACAAAGCCTCGAACGGTGCCATTCCGATACTAGTCTGGAAGCTGTTATTATTAGTGAACTTTACTATTGGCACAAACTGTATCCAGCTACCACCAAAGTCTAACACACAAGCTCGCAACATATCTTCCAAGATTTGCATCGTCCTCTTCGACTGTCCATCAGTCTGAGGGTGGAACATTGTACTGAAAGTAAGCTTCGTCCCTAGTGCCTCCTACATACTTATCCAAAATCGAGAAGTAAACCTCAAATCTCGATCTGACACAATGGACATCGATATCCCGTGCATTCTCACAACCTCATGCACATACATATCTTCTAACCTACTCAAAGGATGGCCAACCTTCATCGATATGAAATGAGCAGATTTCGTCAACCTATCCACAATTACCCAAATAGCATTCTACCCGTGAAGTGCTGGCGACAATCCGGTTACAAAATCCATGAAAATATGCTCTCATTTCCATACCGGAATAGGCAAAAGCTACAATAGCCCTGCTGGCCTTTAATGTTCAGCTTTCACCTGCTAACACGTCAGACACTGCTCCATGAACTAAGCAATCTGCCTCTTCATACCAAACCACCAGTAGATCTCGCGCAAGTCCTGATACATCTTCGTACTACCAGGATGTACCGTATATAATGAACAATGCGCTTCCTCTAGAATCGTCTTTTTGATCTCATCATCGTTCGGAACACATAACCTGGTCCCAAACCTCAATACACCTCTTTCAGAGATGTTAAACTCTGTAGCCAGTCCCTGTTGTACCTTTTCCATAACCTCTGCCAACTCTACATCACTAGCCTGCGCGGCTTTAATACGTTCAAATAAGGTCGGCTAGATCACCAAGCTAGCAATGAAAGCCTGATGATCACCATGCACCAAATCTATACTTGAACTCTCCAGATCCCGTCTGATGTGACATTGAGTTACAACTGCAAATACAGTCGCAGGTCCTAACTTCTGACTCAACGCATCAGGCACCACATTAGCTTTTCCTAGGTGATAACTGATCATGCAATCGTAGTCCTTAATCAACTCTAGCCACCGCCTCTGCCTCATATTCAACTCCTTCTACTTGAAGAAATACTTGAGGCTCTTATGGTCGGTGAAGATCTCACACTGCACCCCATACAAATAGTGTCGCCAGATCTTCAGTGCATATACAATAGTAGCCAATTCCAGATCGTACGTAGAGTAATTCTTCTCATATTCCTTCAGTTGCTGAGAAGTATACGCTACCACTTTACCCTACTGCATAAGCACACATCCTAGACCTTTCAAAGACGCGTCGCTATAAATCACAAACCCACCATCCCCCGAAGGGATTGTCAAAACCGGAGCAGCAACCAGCCGGTGCTTTAATTCCTGGAAGCACTGCTCGCAATCACTAATCCATTCAAACTGCACTCCCTTCCTAGTCAATCGAGTCAAAGGCCCAGACAATTTAGAAAACCCCTCCACGAACCAACAATAATAACCCGCCAGTCCTAGAAAACTCTGAACCTCCTGCACATTCTACACATTCTTCGACCTCACCCAGTCGACCACAGCTTCAATCTTGCTAGGATCAACTGATATACCATCACCAGTCACCACATGGCCTAAGAATGCAATCTGACTCAACCAGAATTCACACTTCTTCAGTTTAGCATACAGTTTCTTCTCCCACAAAGTCTATAATACTAACCTCAAGTGGTCCTCATGCTTTTTTGAACTCCTCGAGTATACCAAAATATCGTCAATGAATACCACAAATTGGTCTAGGTACTCATGGAAAACCCTATTCATCAGATCCATGAACACCGCCGGCGCATTCGTTAACCCAAAAGGCATAACTAAAAACTCGTAGTGGCTATATCTGGTTTGGAAAGCAGTCTTCGCTACATCCTCAGATTTGACTCTCACCTGATGATATCCTAACCGTAAGTTGATCTTCGAAAAGACCCGCGTCCCCTACAACTGGTCAAAGAGATCATCTAAACAATGTAAAGGATAGCAATTCTTCACAGTTACCTTGTTAATCTCATGGTAATCAATGCACATCCGCATCGATCTGTCCTTCTTCTTCACAAACAATACTGGAACTCCCCAAGGTGAAACACTAGGTCGGATGAATCCCCTATCTAGTAATTCCTGCAATTGCTCCTTCAACTCTCGAAGTTCTGCTAGAGCCATTCGGTATGGAGCTTTAAAGATCGGTGCCTTGCTAGGCAGCAACTTTATCGCAAACTCCACCTCATGATCCGTAGGTAAACCGGGTAAATCATCTGGAAACACATCTGGGAACTCGCTGACTACCCGAATATCCTCGAGTCTCAACTCATCCCGAGGCGGTTCTTGCACACAAGCTAGGTACCCCTAACATCCGTCCAAGAGTAGCCTCCTCGCCTGCAATGCTAACAGAAAATGTGGCGCTGGACGCACACACGATCCCACGAATTTATACTTTTGCTCCCCAGGAGGTCCGAATACTACTACATTCCTACGACAGTCGATCACAACATAACTGAAGAACAACCAATCTATCCCTAGAATAACATCAAACCCCGATATGTCGTATGCTACAAGATTCGCCAGTAGTAGCTTCCCCTGAATTACCACTGGGCAGTCTACCAACATCTTCGCACAGAATGATACACTCCTAGATGGCGTAGTAACAGATATAAAAGAATGGGTTGCACCCGAATCAAACAAAACAGAAGCCTTATTTGAAAGCAATAATAAGGTACCTGTCACTACGTTCCCTGCATGCTTAGCGTCTACTGGAGTAAGAGAGTATACTCTGGTCGGAGCTGTATTCATCTGAACGGTTCCTCGAGGTGTCTGATTACTCCCTTGATTCACACTAAATGCTAGCACATCTCACTATGGCGCACGACAATCACAAAACATGTGACCTGGCTGGCCACAGTTGTAACAGTTACCCCCAAATGACCGGCACTGACCCTCGTGCCACTTGTGGCATCTGGTACAACGACCACTAGTCTGGCTCATCTGAGAATCCTAGCACCTGGTATTCTGATAGTTGCCCGAGCCCTTGTTTCTCTTCTTCCACGATCCCTGATGAGATCCTGTCTGAGAACTAGAAGGTACTGTCCTCTTCCTCAATTCCTAATCCACCTCGTCCTCTCGGATACCGATCTTAATCACCGTGGCTTTATCCACCAACACCAAGAACTTGCGGATCTGAAACATACCCACAAATCTGCGGATATCCTTCCTCAAGCCCTTCTCCAATCTTCGAGTCTTCTCATACTCGCTCGAGATCAAACACGGCGCAAAGCGGGACAACTCTATGTACTGAGCCGCATACCCCTGCACTGTCATACTCCCCTGAGTCAGAGCAGAAAACTCATCCACCTTCGCATCACATACAGAAGCCGGGAAGTATCTACTAAAGAACACCTCCTTGAAACAGCTCCATGACATCTCCTTAGGACCGCCCCTCTATTTCTCTAGCAGATTCATTGCAATCCACCATCGACATGCCTCCCCAGATAGCTAGAAGGTGGCATAGAGGACTCGCTGCCTATCCGTGCAATGCAGGACCTCCAAGATCCTCTTAGTCTTCTCCACCCAATCCTCTACTATCGTCGGGTCAGGTTCCCCAAAGAATGTCGGAGGGTGCATGTAACGACCTGCTTAACTTATCACATAATAAACATAAATAATAATAACATCAACCCCAACCTATAAGAAGCGGGGATAGCCTGACATAAACAGCGGAAACCTAAGCAGTAGAAAAAAAATAAATTACATTACATCCATCAAACCATTAATCACATAATACCAGAGTCTACTACATTCCCAAAATACAGTATTTGAACACAATCTCCAAAACATCAAAAAAGACCTAGGATCTTACAACAAAAATCTTCTAATCCTAGATCAAAGCTTACCCTTCTAGCAAGGAAGCTCAACTCACTCGATGGCGGCCAAGACTCGCTGGTCTTTCAGGGTCTCCTAAAAAATTAATTAAGTTCGGGGGTGAGACACATCTCATTAAGGGAAAATAAACTAAATGCAGCTGTGTGGCAACATGAATATATAATGCAGTTATACATATACATTACATTTCATATATCTGTAAACATTCGTCATAACATACTGAATCATCATATACTTTCATATTTTTCTAGTAACTCATATCATTCATAAATCATCTGTTATATCTGATAATACTGAAAACATACCCAGGATGAATATATAATGCAGTTATACATATACATTACATTTCATATATCTATAAACATTCGTCATAATATGCTAAATCATCATATACTTTCATATTTTTCTAGTAACTCATATCATTCATAAATCGTCTGTTATATCTGATAATACTAAAAACATACCCAAAATGAATAGTTAGTTGATGTCATGTATTACCCCCCATGACGAGTTGTGCAGCTCGAAGGCGGGACTGCCTAGTCAAAAATGTCTGTAAGTACGATGGACCCGCCGCACCCTGGTCCGGACTGCCAAGAGGACGTCTACAACTCTACACTAAAAGTCACATCGACTATCTATCTCCAACCCCCTTGTGGGTGGTTAGCACAAGTCTGAACATAGATATCTGATCTATATAGCTACGGTACCGAGCTCCTAAAACTGAACTAAACTAACATCCGGGTTGCAATAACATATAATACATGATATTATAGCATTTTTCATAATTTCATAAATACAGCCTCACGCTGAACATTTCATAATTACGGCCTCGTGCTGAACATTTCATAAATACAATCTCGTGCCAAACATTTCATAAATACAATCTCGTGCCAAACATTTCATAAATATGGACTTATGCCAAACATTTCATAAATACGGCCTCGTGCCGAACATTTCATACATATCATTTTGAAAATAAATCAATTATCATGTATTTTCAAAACTATAATGTACTGCATTATTTCATAATTCCTGAAAACATGTTTTACTCGTAAAATCTTCCATATCATAATACTTTTCATGAAAAATAACATTCATGCCACACAAAGCTGGGTAAATCATACATTTCATTCTAAAATCATAATTCCCATACAACAGCAGTATTTTCCCAAATATGCATTTATTCCATAATATTCAAATATTGTACATATTTTTCAGAAAATCAATTTGCTCAAATAATAGTAATTTACGTGAAAAATAACTACTTTGGTTTATTCCCTTACCTGGCTATTGAGAAAGCCTCTAAAAATCTCGATCTAACACTCGTAGGGTTTCCTGATCAATGCCCTAAAAACGACAACCCCCAGAATTAAATATCAGTATTTCTTCGTAAACATCATTTCTTACAACTATGGTAAGACCAAACTTGGCATAAAAAGCCTTACCTCAACTTAGGGACGAATTTCAACTCAGCTCTACTGACGATCCGCTCTGGCAGATATGGAGAGAACCTCTCCAAGAGCATCGTAGTGACTTCAGATCATCAAACCGGCGTAAATCCGGCCCGAAATCAAAGAAAGAAGGAGAGGGAGCGGGAGGGAGGAGAGAGAGGAAGTTCCTGCGCTGAATTTCATCAAAAAATCTGAGTTTTCACTATTTATAGGGTTGGATTCGTCGACGAGCCACGTCATCTTGTCAACGAGTCCTTTAATAATTTCGTTGACGAAATGCACTCCTCATTGACAAAATTCAGACTGCCTAAAACCTCTCTCGGTATTTCCTCGTCGACGAGACATGTCACCTTGTCGACGAGCCCAAGTACAATTTCGTCGACGAACGCTTTGCGTTCGTCTACAAGGCCTACTACCTCCTTCTCTTCTTGTTTCCATTTTTCACCCTCTTAATCATTATTTAAATACTATTACTCTTCGGGTCATTACATTCTCCCCTCCTTATAAAATTTCGTCCTCAAAATTTACAATTCATGTAATCTATCGTCCCTTGAAGGCAAAATGGTCTACTTATTTTATTACTTACCCTCACTTATGGCGGAGGAATACCGTGGTTACATTCTAAGTCCTGGGAGATTACATATACCAAAAGAAAATTTGCCCCAAAACTAAAATACCTCTTACTACTAGGGTATTACATGTACCTGCAAAAGAAACATTACATATTTACTTACATTTCTTATTTACATATGGACTTCTTGGAATAATTGCAAGTATTTCTATCTGATTTGTTCCTCAAGCTCCTAAGAAGTCTCTTCTACTACATGATTCCTCTATAAAACCTTTACCAGCGGAATCTTCTTATTACGTAGTTCCTATTCTTTTCTGTCTAAAATCTGCACTGGTACCTCCTCATAGACTAGCAAATCACTGAGCTCTAACTCACCATAGCTGATAATATGAGAAGGATCTGTGATGTATTTCCTCAACATAGATACGTGGAATACGTCGTGCATCTTGGATAGTGTAGGTGGCAATGCTAGCCTATAGGCCACCGGCCCCACTTTCGCTAAAATCTCAAACGGACCGATAAACCTAGGGCAAAGTTTACCCTTCCTACCAAACCTCATAACTCCTTTTAACGGAGTTATCTTCAAAATACGCGATCACCCACATCGAACTCCAAATTCGTGCGGCGATTGTCGGCATAACTCTTCTGTCGGCTCTAAGCTGCACTGATTCTATCCCTGATAAGTTGAACTTTATCGTACGCCTGTTGTACCAGCTCTGGCCCCATAACTCGCTGCTCACCCATCTCGTCCCAATACAAAGGAGATCAACATCTCCTACCGTACAATTCCTCAAACGGTGTCATGCCAATATTGGACTGGTAACTGTTATTATATGCGAACTCTACTAGCAGCATGAACTGAGTTCAACTACCCCCAAAATCTAAAACACATGCTCAGAGCATATCTTCTAGTATCTGTATTTTCCTCTCAATCTGCCCATTCGACTGAGGATGGAATGTCGTGCTAAACGATAGCTGAGACTCTAAAGCTTCCTGCAAGCTTCTCTAAAACCGTGACGTGAAACGCGGGTCTCGATCTGACACTATGGATACTGGCACTCCATGAGAACGAACTATCTCTTGGACATAAATCTCTGCCAATCGACTGAGGGGATAGCTAATCTTGATAAGGAGAAAATGGGCGAACTTAGTCAACCGGTCTACTATCACCTAAATCGCATTCTGGCCATGCGATGTCGACGACAGCCCTGAAATGAAATCCATGGAAATATGATCCCACTTCCACTCTGGGATAAATAACGGTTGCAACTGGCCTGCCAGCCTCTGGTGCTCAGCTTTCACCTATTGGCATGTCAAGCACTAGGCTACATACTCGGTTATTTCTCTTTTCATACCACTCCACCAGTAAATCTCTCGTAGATCCCTATACTGAATCATCATATACTTTCATATTTTTCTAGTAACTCATATCATTCATAAATTGTCTGTTATATCTGATAATACTGAAAACATACCTAGGATGAATAGTTAACTGATGTCATGTATTACCCCCCATGACGGGTTGTGCAGCTCGAAGGTGGGACCCGACTATGGCTGACCGACCACTGTCGAGTCAAAAATGTCTGTAAGTACGATAAGCCCACTGCACCCTGGTCTGGACTACTAGGTGGATGTCTACAACTCTACACTGAAAACCACATCGACTATCCATCTCCCACCCCCTCGTGGGGTGGTTAGCACAAGTCTGAACATAGATATCTGATCTATATAGCTACGGTACCGAGCTCCTAAAACTGAACTAAGCTAACATCCGGGTTCTAATAACATATAATACATGATATTATAGCATTTTTCATAATTTCATAAATACGACCTCGCGCCGAACATTTCATAATTATGGCCTCATGCAGAACATTTCATAAATACGGTCTCGTGCTGAACATTTCATAAATACGGCCTTGTACCGAACATTTCATAAATACGGTCTCGTGCCGAACATTTCATACATATCATTTTGAAAATAAATCAATTATCATGTATTTTCAAAACTAAAATGTACTGTATTATTTCATAATTCCTATAAACATGCTTTACTCATAAAATCTTCCATATCATATTACTTTTCATGAAAAATAACATTCATGCCACACAAAGCTGGGTAAATTATACATTTCATTCTAAAACCATAATTCCCATTCAACAACAATATTTTCCCAAAATATGCATTTATTCCATAATATTCAAATATCGTACATATTTTTTAGAAAATCAATTTGCTCATAAATAATAGTAATTTGCATGAAAAATTACTACTTTAGTTTATTCCTTTACCTAGCTACTGAGAAAGCCTCTAAAAATCTCAGTCTAACACCCGTAGGGTTTCCTAAACAATGCCCTAAAATGATAACCCCCAGAATTAAGCATCAGTATTTCTTCGTAAATATCATTTCTTACAACTATGGTAAGACCAAATTTGGCATAAAAAGTCTTACCTCAACTTAGGGACGAATTTCAACTCAGCTCTACTAACGATCTGCTCCGATAGATATGGAGAGAACTTCTCCAAGAGTGTCATAATGACTTCAGATCGTCAAACCGGCATAAATCCGGCCCGAAATCGAAGAAAGAAGGAGAGAGAGCCAAAGGGAGGAGAGAGAGGGAGTTCCTACGTTGAATTTCATCAAAAAATCTGAGTTTTCACTATTTATAGGGCTGGATTCGTCGACGAGCCACGTCATCTCGTTGATGAGTCCTTTAATAATTTCGTCGATGAAACCCACTCCTCATTGAAAAAATTCAGACTGCCCAAAACCTCTCTCGGTATTTCCTCGTCGATGAGACATGTCACCTTGTCGACGAGCCCAAGTACAATTTCGTCGACGAACGCGAATTCTCTTCTTATTTCCATTTTTCACCCTCTTAATCATTATTTAAATACTATTACTCTTTGGGTCATTACAGTGCATGCATGTGAACCTCTCAATGGTGTACCCCACAGCAATAGGAGAGCGCTCGCGTCTCCTCACACTCCGCCCGATCTCCCGTAACACTTGCCTCGTCAAACCTCGAGGCACAGAAGGAGACTCATCACTCGTAGTCTCCTCGGAGCCACTTTCCAGGTCATTATCCTTGGGCTCCATTCTTCAACACAATAGGAACCTATCAGTACCTCTACAACATGTACAGTTAACACAATGATCTACACTAATCGTGTTAACTACTCCCTGCCAGGTCTAGGTCTGTCCTATCGCACTAACACGAAAGTCATCAATGATCTGCCCTGCTTTTACCGGAATTTTCATCCCAGGAAAAACACGGAATACCATTGACAAATCCCGGTCTAGCAACCGAACAACCCTTAACCAATTCTACTCATATCCATCATCATATACTCTGGTTTGTACTCATAGCTAAGCCTAACCAAGTCTACAAGACCTAACAACTTGGTTAGCTCTGATACCAAACTATCACGCCTCGAACCCGAAAATGGGACCCAGGGGTGAAAATGTAATCTAACCTGTCCCTGTATCCAATAAAACATCCAAAGATACAGTATAGAGGATGAGGGTCTGACTCGTGGGGTTCCCAGGTACCCTAAACACATCCAAACATAACAAAATACACGCAGTGGAAAGGTCATTCTATATATATATGCAGTACCATACCAAAGTCTATACAAGAGCAGAACAGGCTCTATCATACAACGTACAACCGGGTGCCCAACACATCCCAAAATGGCAACCCATCAAAACACAGTCCTAGCACTTACCCAAGCGCTAATCGCAGTACACCGGCCACTACGCTCCCTACACCAGGACGCTAGTTCCGGTTACTCGAAGGACCTGTAAAAATGTACGTATAGTAGGGGTGAGACACCTCTCAGTAAGGAAGAACACAGGTTATATCGGTGTGTGGCATTTAAGTGTTATCATGATGCAACATACACGCAGTTAAATGCAGTCTAGTACTTTTACACAGTGCATGCACGCACACACACACACATGATCAGCAATCCTGGTGTCGTCACACCGATCGGCCCGAAGCCGGCCCGCGACATACGATGTTGGCCTGTGGCCAACCCGGGTAACACGGCGCCACCGGCACATGACTAGTCCTTGCCTCTCATGACATCGTACCAGCGCTAACTGGTGGATCCACACCCTTCAGCCTGATCTGTCGAAATAGGCTCACGCCCTCGAATATAGAGCTAGACACTTTGCTAATCTATGGCCAGCAATTTGATACACCCTCGGATATAGAGCCGGACACTCTCAGTACCTTGAACAATTCGGAACCGCGTTCCTACTAGCATTTCAACTAATCACACACACATGCATACTCATATAACCAAACAAACCACACCCATTTGGTAATCTAAAATCACGGTTTTCCAAACACATACAGTTTAAACATGTTAAGGCACGACCATCCCTATAGCATAGTATAAATCAACACATACATTTGGTTTCCAACAAAACCAAGGATGCAGCCCATCGCCCCTTTTTTCCCAAAATTGTAATTATGAAAAACCTACAGTTTTTCCCTTTAGATCCCCCCAAATGAGTAGCCAAAACACACACAGGACTGTGAACCATAGTTCCACCGAGTCCGATTTCAAAAATAATCGATATAAACACGATTCCCTTTACCTTTTCCCCGAATAGCAATCCCGAACTCTACGGCTCCTAAAAAGTGAACCGAGTTCCAAAACCTACAATCAACAATACAAAATATACTCACAACACTGTTCTCTACAAAACTACCGTATCAGAATTGAAAACTGAGCCTTACCTCGATTTTTCGCCAAAACCCATAAATCTCCGAAACGAAATTCCGATCTGTAGAACTTGTAAAGAATCCTTCCACGATCCTTATGGTAACTTCAGATTTATGATTCTCGCGATGAACGTCGAAGAAATCTAGAGAGATAGAGAGTAGGCAGAGTTCTAGAGAGAGAGAGAGAGAAAAGATATTTGAGTTTTCTTAGCTTGGAGGTAAAGAGATTCCTATTTATAGCCCTTTGACTCAGGCGTTCTCATTGACGAAATGGTGTACTCGTCGACAAGTCTGCCATTGCCTTCGTTGACGAAGCAGTGGCCTCGTCAACGAGCCTGAAATCCCTAGTTTCTCGAAATCTCTTAGCTTCTCCTCGTCGACGAGCCTCTAAACTTCATTGACGAGACTTACATGGACTTCGTCGATGAACTCTGGCTTCATCGATGAATCCTACTAAATTCTCAATTTGCCCCTCTTATTTATTTAAACCCACCTATCACGGTTCGGGTTCTTACAAATAAGGGGCAGCCGACATTCGTTGCTAGTACTAGTGGGATCAAGGTTGTCCCCAAGGTTGACTTGCCCAAGCGAAAGGAGTTCAAAGGCATTCGAGATGCCAAAGAGGTAGAGAACTTCCTATGGTAGGTGGAGTGATACTTTGAAGGCTTAAACCTCGAGAAGGAACAAGTCAAGGTACGTACTACTTCTCTCTTTCTCTTTGATAATGTTATCCTTTGGTGGCGTAGGAAACACGCCGATATGGAGAAGGGGTTATACTCCATAAAGACTTGGGAGGATTTTAAGAAGGAGTTGAAGAGGCAATTCTTTCCTGAAAACGTGGTCTATGAGGCAAGAAATAAGCTTAAACAACTTAAACATAAGACCACCATCAGTGACTATGTTAGGGAATTCACAACTCTTATGCTTCAAATCCCTAATCTAGCTGCTGAAGATCTCCTCTTCCACTTCATTGGTGGTCTCCAAAATTGGGTTAAGCAAGAGTTACAATGACGAGGAGAAAAGGATGTGGATGAAGCCATTGTTGTGGCAAAGTCCCTTATGAAGTACCAACGAAATGAACACCCCAAGTCAAAGAATTCCAAAGGGAACATTGGAAAAGGTGGGGGAGGTAAGGGAAAGCAGCCAGCTAAGGGAGGAAACTTCAAGTCCCCCTCAAGGCAAAAGTTTGAGGATAAAAAGAAGAGCTCTACAAAGGCTATTATCTTCTTTGTGTGCAAGGGTACCCAGTGTATGAGGAAGTGCCCTAAGCTTGGATTCTTTGCATCTATTATGCAAGAATGTGAAGCCCAAGATAGCCCCGAACAAGTTATGAGTCATGTTGGCTCTCTACAGCTCCTTAATGCTTTGAAAGCCAAGCCCCAAGCAACTAGTAACAAAGGGCTTATGTATGTTGAGGCAATAATCAATGGGTGGTTGACCCAAGCTATGGTGGACACAGGTGCCACCCATAATTTTGTCACTCCAAAAGAAGCCACGAGGATTAGCTTAAAGGTGTTGAATGGAGATGGATAGGTTAAGACAGTTAATGCAAGTGTCAAGCCTATATATGGCATGGACTTCTTAAGGAAGGTAAATGCGGTTCCAATACCATATTGTGATACAATGTGTATCCTAGAGAAGGAGTCTCCATGCATGGTTCCCGCGTCCACTGGACCAAAGCCCACCAAGATGTTGTCCGCCATACAGGTTGAGAAGGGGTTAAAGAAAGGAGAATGCACCTACCTTGCGGCCCTGAAAGACAATGACCTTGTAATAGATGGAAGTAAGGAACTTCCTAACATTATCAAGGAAGTCCTTGAATAGAACAAGGATGTAATGCCACCAGAGTTGCCTAAGTGGTTACCACCCAAGAGAGAGGTGCATCATAAGATTGAGTTGGAGCCTAGTGCAAGGCCACCTTCCTTGGCACCTTATCGTATGGCACCCACAGAATTAGAGGAGCTATGGAGACAGTTAAAGGGATTACTGGATGTAGGTCAAATCTAACTGTCAAAAGCACCTTATAGGGCACCAGTCTTATTCCAAAAGAAGCACGGTGGAACGTTGAGATTAATGCATTGACTATTGGGCCCTCAATAAGGTAACTATAAAAAAAAAAAATATCATATTCCTTTAATAGCTGACTTGTTTGATAGGCTTGGGAAAGTTAAATACTTCTCAAAGGTGGATCTAAGGTTGAGATCTTAACAAGTTTGAATTGCAGAGGGAGACGAACCGAAGACCACCTGTGTAACACAGTTTGGCTCATTTGAATGGTTGGTAATGCGTTTGGGCTTAACCAATGCTCCTACCACATTTTACACCCTCATGAATGAAAATTTCCACCCATATCTTGATTAGTTCGTAGTAGTATACTTAGATGACATAGTCATCTATAGCAACACACTTGAGGAGCATGCCAACCATCTACGAATTGTGTTTAAGGTATTGAGGGAAAATGAAATATATATTAAGAAAGAGAAGTGATCTTTTGCTCGAAAAGAAGTTCGCTTCCTTGGACATGTAATCAAGGCGGGAATCCTAAGAATGGATGAAGCCAAAGTGGAAGCAATCAAAGAATGGGAGCCACCCTCCAGAGTCTCCGAGCTATGATTGTTCCTTGGGTTGGTAAACTACTATTGGCGGTTCATTAAGGGATACTTAGCAAGAGCAGCTCCTTTAATTGATCTCCTAAAGAAAGCCAAGGTGTGGAATTGGTCTGAGAGGTATCAAAATGCCTTTGAAGACTTGAAGGCAGCTATAATGGAAGAATCGGTCCTAACTCTTCTCGATTATATGAAGACGTTCGAGATGCACATGGATGCTTCTGACTTTGCCATCGAAAGAGTGTTAATGCAAGAAGGACATCCAATTGCCTATGAGAGTCGTAAGCTAAATGAGACGGAGCGACATTACATAGTACAAGAGAAGGAAATGACAGCTATGGTGCATTGTCTTCACACTTGGCGTGACTACTTACTTGGCTCTCATTTCATGATAAAAACTGATAATGTAGCCACTAGCTATTTCCAGTCCAAAAAGATGTGAACCCTAAGCAAGTTAGGTGGCAGGATTTCTTGGCTGAGTTTAATTACAAGCTTGAGTACAAACCCGACAAAGCAAATGTTGTGGCCGATGCATTGAGTCACAAAGTGGAGTTGGCTGCCATCACCAAGGCTAGAAATGATGTCCTTGACTAGATCAATGAAGGAATGGAACATGATCCTATGGCTAGGCAATTGATTGGGATTGTCAAGGATGGCAAGAAAAAGAGATTTTGGCTTGAAGATAACATTCTTTACACTAAAGGACAAAGGATTTATGCCCCTAAATGGAACAACTTGAGGAGAAGCCTTATCAAGGAGTGCCATGACACGAAGTGGGCTGGTAATTCTGGATAGTGTAGGACTTGTGCGCTCCTTAAATCAGCCTACTACTGGCCACAAATGCATGATGAGATAGAGCTATATGTGAAAACTTGTCTTGTGTGCCAACAATATAAGGTAGAGAATACGTTGCCCAGGGGTTTGTTAGAACCATTACCAATACTAGAACGGCCATGGGAGAGTGTATCCATGGACTTCATCTCCGCATTACCAAAGTCAGAATGGTTTGGTTCCATCTTAGTAATGGTGGGAAGATTCTCTAAATATGCCACATTCATACCGACTCCTATAGATTGTTTAGCTAAAGAGGTAGCTAGGCTTTTCTTTAAGAATGTGGTAAAATATTGGGGGTTTCCAAGGACTATCATAAGTGATAGAGATCCCTGCTTCATTGGACAACTATGGAGGGAGTTGTTCCAACTCCTTAGCTCAGAGTAGCATTTCTCCACAAGCTTCCACCCATAAACGGATGGACAAACAAAGAGGGTCAATGCTTTTTTGGAGTGCTACTTAAGGCACTTTGTTAGTGCCAACCAAAAGGATTAGGCACGACTCCTTGATATGGCACAATTTTCATATAACTTACAAAAGAATGAATCAACGGGTCACAGCCCATTCGAGATTGTCATCGAACAACAACCACTTACACCACACACTATTGTTACAACTTATAAGGGGACGAGCCCGGGGGCACACCACATGGCTAAGTTTTGGAAGGAGCAAACAGAAGTAACCCACTCTTACCTTAACAAAGCCGTGAGAAGGATAAAGAAATGGGCGAATGCAAAGAGGCAACTAGTGGAATACCAAGTGGGAGATATGGTTATTGTCAAATTGCTTCCGCAACAATTTAACGCCTTCAAAAAGGTGCACAAGGGATTGATTAGGAAATATGAAGGCCCATTTCCTATAATGGGGAGGGTAGGGAAAGTTTGTTACAAACTTGAACTACCTCCTAGTTTGAAGATCCATCCAGTCTTCCATGCAAGTCTATTGAAGCGGTATCATCAAGACATGGAAGACCCGATCAGAAACGACTCAAAAAGAGCACCTCCCGTAGTGACTAAGTCTTTTGACAAGGAGGTTGAGGAGGTACTTGCCAATCGAGTCTTGCGAAGGAGGTGGGTGCTGCCATGTACCCAATATTTGGTTAAATGGAAGGGATTGACGGAGAGCAAAGTTAGTTGGGAAGCACAAGAAGACCTTTGGCAGTTCGAAGACCACCTACGACAGTACAAGGAAGTGACGAGGACACTGCTCGAATAGGTGGGGGAGAGTGTAACGCCCCACACAAGTACATAAAATTTTGAGAGGCTGTATTAAAGAAGAATCTAGAACAATCCGGATTTATGAAGAACTCTCTAGAGTATCCTAAAGTGTAGTAGGAATTACTAGATATTTCTATATTCTATTGGAATGTACATATGCTAGAACCTTCCTTGTAAATACCTAGATGAATAGTCTAGAAGAAGAATATAGGTCGTAGATTCAAATTGATCTCCACCTTCTTGAGGAGGTGAAAGTGTATAAATAGGTGGAGGCCTCATTTGGCCAATTCAACCCTCAAAGTGTTGTAAAGTATTCTCCAAGCAATACAAGTGTCTTCATTCTCTCAAACTCTTTAGCTTTCTCTTGTCAACTTTGGTGTCCATCTAGCAGGTTAGGCTGACTTAGCAACACAGTCAGTGTGAATATTGCTAAGTGCCGGCTACTGTTGGCTTAGAGAAAGGTCTAAGGCTGTGACACGTGGGTCTCAAAGTTAATGGTAAAAACTTCAGGAAAGTGCATTATAATATTGTAGTTGTGTAGAGGTTGGGGTTATTGGAATGTGAACCTTGGGAAAAGAAAATGTAACTTTGGGAATTGAAGAGATTTTAATTTTGGTAGCACCATAAAACACACAATGAAAGGTCATCCTCCATCAAATATTCTTTATCATCCATTTCGATATTTGAATCTTTTTGTTGAGTGCATTTTCAACTCATATATATATATATATATATATATAGTTTAATTAAATAGTAGTAAATAAATATTAAATTTCACTAGGTCCATTATACAAATATTTCTAATCAATTCACACAATTGAGGGTATTATTTTTTCACTAATTTAAGAGCTATTAAAATTACTTTTTATTACCTTATTCCAAATTCTTTTATATCTACCCATCCCTTTTAGTACTATTAATAATAACTAATTCAATTCTCCACACTAGTGCACTACTAGGCTAGCATTTTAAATGTTTAAATAGTTTAAGTGTTCCCTCTCTTATCTTATAATTTATCAGTGTTATGCTTAATTCATTGGAAATATGTTCATAGCTTAAGTTATTCTTTAAAGTACGATTGCTCATCTACTAATCTTTTAGACATCGATACTTAACTCCATTTTGACTCCAACTCAATCATCACAATCTAAATATTTGAGAGTTTGACAAGTAAAGAGAGTTATTTTCGTAGTCAAGTTTAGGCTCTTTAATTTTTGCAAAATTGGCGAAGATGTACAATTCAAATTGGTTGTTGTATCATGAGAAAGACGAGTTAAGAGAAAGTCTACAACACTGGAGCCTATGGTGGAAAAATCCAATGAAAATGTTGGAGATTTCAGCATGTCCTTTTGGTTTAAAAGAGTCTCCTCAAGTCTATCAATGTCCTCATTGAGAAGTAGGATTCAAGTAAGGTTGACACTGGCAATATAAATGAAGATAAATTGGTGTAGCACTATAAAGAGATTGAACATTAATATAAAAAGGATAAGTATAATTTTCAATATTACATTTTTGATTTATTTAATTATTATGATACTACTTACTCTTCCACAAAGATAATTTGGAAGATTTTGCAAAGTATGACACCAATGAGGTAATTGGGAAGAAATATATAACTAGTTTATTTTTTTTTGTTCTCAAATGGTGAATAGAAAATCAGTTGTAAAACAACTTCAAGATTTTCAATTGATAGTGATAGAAATTACATCTGAAAACATCAAAATTGGAGGCAATCTTATTATAACCAAAATTATTGACAAAATTATTAACCAATTGTTGTGATATGTGAATCATATATTAAGTGGAACGCATGTACAAAAAGAAAACATGGTTGAAAACATAATGCTAGTCTGTAAGAGGATACAGTTGATGGTTTTGTTGTATTCGTCAACGATTTGGCCCAGTGAAGTGAAACAGTCGACCGTTCTAAGTTTGCTTCTGCAACTGTTTGCTCTCTGTATTAAACCGTCAATAGTTTGGCTTAGGTTACCAGCGCTAATTTTCAAATTTTGAATTTTGGGACATTGGATAAGCTGGGTTTTGGGGGAAAACTTTTGAGAGGGTTATATATATGTTGTAACTCTCTAATGTTCATGTCTTTGGACAAGAAGATAGTGAAAAACACTGTCGTTTGCTCTCGTGGATGTAGGCATTGTCGAACCACATAATTCTTTATGTCATTATTTTATTGCTTTCATTATAATTTGCATGATTTTTATCTTGTATATTTCACCATTGAGTGCTACATTATAAGATCAATTTATTTTGTTGTACAATTCGTTTTTCATAACAAACTGGTATCAAAGCATTGCTGTAATGGCTCCTGGAACTTCTTCTACAAAGTTTGAGCTGTTAAATTCGATGGAACAAGAAACTTTGGTTTATGGTAAAGAAGGGTGAATGACCTCTTAGTGCAACAACGTATGGTGAAGGCTTTATACGGAGTTCAACCGGAAAGTATGGATGAAACAAGTTGGAATGGATTGGAAGCAAAAATGGTGTCAATTATCCAACTTTGTTTGGTTGATGATGTGTTCTATCACGTCATGAATGAGGATTCTCTGACAGCAGTTTGACAGAAACTGGAAAGTCTGTATATGTCTAAGTCTTTATCAAACAAGTTATTTTTTAAGCAAAGAATATATTGGCTTCAGATGGAGGAGGGTTCGGATTTGAACCAACACATCAACGCATTCAATCAAATTGTAAGTGTTTTGATGCTAGTTGATGTGAAGTTCAAGGAGAAAGACAGGGCATTGATAGATATTATTGAATTCCCTACTTGCATCTCACAAGTTTGAGAATTTGGTTATTACTCTAATATAGGGCAAAGAAACCATGAATTAGGAAGAGGTAACAAGCGCATTGCTAGGTTTTCATCAAAGAAAGATGGCCAGTGATGAAATTTCACATGGTGAAGGGCTTGTAGTGAAGGGTAACCAAGAACGTGCGAGAAGCAATGTAACGCCCCAAACCCAGTGGGGCCCGAAGTGCGACTATCTATATATATATCTCTGATACCACAATTGCTATAAAGACCCAAAACCAAAGTGGGGTACCGAGTACACCTGTCCATAAATCAATATAACAGAAGCAACAGAAAAATATATATATACTATACCTCAAATACTATACCAGAGTTCTAATACCACCACAATTACACTTGTATCCCCAAGCGTTCATATTACCTCCTAGATAACAAAAGGTATCTATATACGTGTACAGATCAATGTCTCACAAAAACTTACTTCAACCCAAAACTATCTAGTCCTGCCCCGGAGCTTCCTAAGATTGGCTCCTTGGATTTCCTAAAATGTTAACATGTTTAATGGGGTGAGACACTTCTCAATAAGATGGAATAGATTATCATCAGTGTATGGTTGTCATGAGTTTTAGTGCGAATAAAATATCCTCATATATTTAACTGTAAGTGAAATGACATTCAAAGACTATACTTACACCTATATTATTGAAAATACATACATACTCTTTGATAATATAATTCCGGCTCAATATAGCTCATTTATCATAAATCTACATACAAGCATAGAAGAACCTTCCTGACTGGATACATATCACATCATGTATAAACCCCCATGATCAGGTTGTGCGGTCTAAAGACTAGACTTAACCATGGCTGGCCTACCACTAGGCTAAGTCAAAACTATTGTCTGAAGTACAATTTGTCTGCCCAACTGGTCCGGACACCAGGGGGCACTCTACTTTACTCTAACCAAATCGACTATCTAATACCAACACTCTCAGAATAGTGTGGTTGTACTACTATATCACTGTAGTTACGGTACCGAGCAATATGTAAATCTCTAGTCCATTAGGGTTTTTTAATCATATAATGCAATTTATAAATTAATACAGTATCATGATCTCGCCGTCATACTATAATGTTCTATAGAACTTTCATACTATAAATCTGCACACAACTGCATATCTCTGTATAAAGTTATGGTTCTGTATGAAACTGTACAGCTCTGTGTATTACTATATAGCTCTATATAAAACTGTCATACTAATTGTAACGCCCAGAACCCGTAAACCCGATTCGATGCGTTATACCTGATTATATCCTTAATTAAATCATACATACGCGGCGGAAAACATAACTATGATCCTCAATCATAATAATAAATACCAGAGTTTACTAATTCTATCTGTATTCCATAATAGCCATTCATCACTTGTATTCCCATATATCCACATATCTCCAAAAATACACAGTATTCGCAAACACCAGTATGTTTCACAACCATTCATACCTCAGAAAAACTTTAAAACATAAAACATAACTTATTTACATCCCAAAATATCATCAAAATGTTTATACCCTTTTTTCTATCTAGAACCCCAAAAATGCTATCAATCTCGAGCTTCTCTAAGTTCATTTACATAGTGGTCCTCAAAAGAATAAATTCATAATCGGGTGAGACACATCTTAGTAAGGGAAAGAAACAATATATATAAACAGCGTGTGGTCAATATGAGATTATAATCAATATTTTAATATCATTTGCAAATCATTAACATAATTCTGAAATCATTTTCTGAACCTAATCATACATAAGCAAATATTTACCAACGAAACTACCGAAGGATAGGGGTGATTACCCACCCATACAAGTAGCACCCCTCTACTCTGATACATTAGGCAACCCGAATGTCACAACTGAAGCATACCAAAGCACTCACCTTACTCAATAAGCCCTCAAGTAACAGATTAATCTCGTACTCACACAGTTCATACAAAGGTTTACTAGCAAAGGCCCCCCAAGAATAAGGAAATCTATTCGCCCATACAAGTAGTTTCCCTCTGCCCTAGCGCGTTATGCAGCCTATTACTACATCTGATACTACTAGTGCACTCGCCTTTCTTAGCAAGCCCAGAGTTTGCCCCACCCTAACGTCACATGTTCTACTAGTATAAATACCTGATAATACCATAACACATTATTCTGTTTGTTATTATTCAACCATCCATATCTGTTCATGTTCATAACTTTAACATTTCATAACATTTCACTTTACGTAACCTTTAACATTTTATATCATTCTCATTTCATATTTCATATCCATTTCATTCACATTTCCATTTCATTCATTCATACTATAGCTTCTTTTAGCTGTACATCAGTTAGTCCACATAAGTATACGCTAGAATCTGCTAACATAGCTCCTTTTAGTTGTCATCAATTAGTTTACAGCTCCTTTTAGCTGTCATTGCATACATGGTTGCATTATCAAACACAAACAGCATGGTCCATATATCATTTCATTATCAATGCATATCTTATATAGCCTGCATCTCATATATATAACATACATTTACACTACATTAACGTTTATATACTGAAAATACCTTTCATTTCTAACATAATTATGCTGAAAATATATTCTACTTTCATCAGTTCATTTTCACATGTACATAGTTAAATATGCGGCCCTAAGCTCAGAAACTATAATTTACATGATTGGCATTTTATACCACATGAAAACATATATACATATATAACATAGTCCATTTTCTTTTATTCATAAAAACTTGATTTAATATATATAATTTCCCTCTTACCTGAATCCTCAAACTACACCAACAGGTATCCCAAACTGATGCCCGTGATGCTCACCCGGACCGTGGTTCAAAAATCCTAGTTTAATTAAGTAATCCCAAATAAACTTATTATTTCTACATTTTCTCAACTTATAAACCTTAAATAATCTTTTAAAAACCCAAAACTATAAATCCTAACCCTTACCTCAACTTAGGAGCGTTTCCCAAAATGCCCACTTTAGAAAATTGATCGGCTAGATGTGTAGAGAATCTTCCCTAGAACACCATAGCGACCTCTGATCATCGATTCAGGTTGAATCTAGGCCGGATTCTTAGAGAGAAGGTAGAGAGATGAGTTTAGAGAGAGAAAGTTGAAGGAAAAATGTTTTCCTTCGCAAGAAAGTAACTTTAGATCTTTATATACTCGTCCTTGCCACGTGGACTCGTCGATGAACCACTGAAGAGCACTTGTTGACAAGGCCATGAGCTTGTCGATGAGTTTTAGAATAGCCAAAACCCTCTCGGTTAATCCTCATCAATGAGACATACAAACTTGGCAATGAGTTTCTGAAGATCTCTCATCGACGAAAAAATCCTACTCATCAACGAGCACCTATTTGTACCCTTTTTCAATTTCTTTTCCCTTTTTCTTCCAAACTTTTATTTTCCCCTATTTTTATTTATTCCTTATTTATCTTTTGCATCTATTATTTTTTATAATTATTTTATCATTAAAACTTTCTAGGTCATTACATTCTCCCCTCCTTAAGAGATTTCGTCCTCGAAATTTTTACCTACTAATCATCCTTTCACATCATTAGAATTCATTAAGTCATACAATTCAATATGTATATCACCCAAATCCCTACATTATTTACAATTAATCACATCATCAAAAACATTTAGATCATCATATATACTGCTTAATCATCCATAACTGAATTAATTTATAATTTCCTTAATCTTAAACCCATACCTGCTTCTCTGATGGCATCCTCATCAGCCTGAAGTGTATACAATCGGGGTGGACACCTCTTCCAAGTAGTACCTGCTATTTTCCCTGATCCTGGTTCTGAATAAATACCATAGGCAATGGTTCCCGATAATTTTTCTTAATATACCCTGGTTTACAGTACCTGAGACCATTCAGAGTGCCAAACCAACATTCACCGCTATGCCTTTTATTACAATTCTAGTATACAGAGTCCACTACCTCTTTCCCTTTCTTCCCTGATCCCTAACTAGACTTAGACTGAAAACTAGATGGTGTAGACCTCTTCTTCTACTCAGAAGTCTCTGTGCTGCTCTGGATACTCTTCTCCAGCACTGAAACCTTATCATCTAATTTTGAGAAAGTCTAAACCTAAAATCCCACTACCAGCTTGAATATTCTACGTCTCAAGCCTTTTTCAAATTTCTTGGCCTTTCTTGTCCCGTTCGAGATCAGAAATGGTGTGAAACGTGATAGCTCCACAAATTTTGTTACGTATTTCGCAACAGTCATTTCCCCCTGGGTCAGATTAGTAAACTCCTTAATCTTTTCCTCTCTAACAGACGAAGGAAAATACCTGTCAAAGAACAGCTCCTTGAATCTCTCCTAGGTAAGAGCTCTCTTTTCCAGCCTCTAGTCCTCTAGCAGCTTCGTAGAAAGCCACCAGCGTTTTGCCTTTCCCGTCATCTTGAATGCAACATAACAGACCTTCTGCTCGTCCGTGCAATCGAGTACAGTCATGATCTCCTCTATTTCCTGTACCCAATTCTCTGCAGCCATTAGATCAGGTTCTTCTACAAAAGCCGGAGGGTTCATCCTCATAAACTCCTTAATGCTGCAGCCCTGGCCTGCAGGTGGACAGTTCTATTCTTTGGGATCCTTTTTCATCTCTGCCCTAACTTGATGGGCTATACCCCGTAGCACCATGGAGGTATCAACGTCCTCTTCACTGGAAGTATTTGAACCTTCCCTTCCTTTAGCCTCTATATTCTCATCTCCAGAGTCCATCCTGAAAAATAGGACATAAAAGAGATAAGAATTCCATATCATAACCCCAAACAACATAATCATTAAATTAAATCCAATAAAAATCCAAAATCTCCATATAAGGACCAATCTCACAGCTAGAAAACATCACCGTCGATGGATTTACCATGGTTTTTTGAAACCATTGACTGAATCAAAAAATTATAGAAGTCCGCCAAGGGATTTCTGCCTCCAAGTTATAAGACAAAATCCTATACTTCCCTACACCAAACCTACTTCTCAATACCTAACCTATTCATCTAGTATCCCTATCCTAACTGTTTCCTATACTCTGTTATAAATCATTTCCTAAGTTCTCAAAATCCCAAAATCATTGCTCTGATACCAAAATGTAACGCCCTAAACCCAGTCTGGTGCGTTATACCTGATTAAATCCTTAATTAAATCATACATACGCAGTAGAAAACATAACTATGATCCTCAATCATAATAATAAATACCAGAGTTTACTAATTCTATCTGTATTCCATAATAGTCATTCATCACTTGTATTCCCATATATCTCCAAAAATATACAGTATTCGCAAACACCAGTATGTTTCACAGCCATTCATACCTCAGAAAAATTTTAAAACATAAAACATAACTTATTTACATCCCAAAATATCATCAAAATGTTTATGCCCTTTTCTCTATCTAGAACCCCAAAAATGCTATCAACCTCGAGCTTCTCTAAGCTCGTTTACGTAGTGGTCCTGAAAAGAATAAATTTGTAATCGGGTGAGACACATCTCAGTAAGGGAAAGAAACAATATATATATATATATATATATATATATATATTAAAAACAGCGTGTGGCCAACATGAGATTATAATCAATATTTTAATATCATTTGCAAATCATTAACATAATTCTGAAATTATTTTCTAAACCTAATCATACACAAGCAAATATTTACTCACGAAAGCACCCAAGGATAGGGGTGATTACCCGTCCATACAAGTAGTACCCCTCTACTCTGATACATTAGGTAACCTGAAGGTCACAATTGAAGCATACCAAAGCACTCACCTTACTCAGTAAGTCCTCAAGTGACAGATTAATCTCATACTCACACAGTTCATACAAAGGTTTACTAGCGAAGGCCCCCCAAGAATAAGGAAATCTACCTACCCATACAAGTAGTTTCCCTCTGCCCTAGCGCGTTATGCAGCCTACTGCTACATCTGATACTACTAGTGCACTCGCGTTTCTCAGCAAGCCCTCAGGTGAAGAGTTTGCCCTACGCTAACGTAACATATTCTACTAGCATAAATACCTGATAATACCATTATACATTATTCTGTTTGTCATTATTCAACCATCCATATCTGTTCATGTTCATAACTTTAACATTCCATAACATTTCACTTTACGTAACCTTTAACATTTTATATCATTCTCATTTCATATTTCATATCTATTTCATTCACATTTCCATTTCATTCATTTTCATTTCATTCATTCGTACTACTACTCATTTTAGCTGTACATCAGTTAGTCCACATAAATATGTGTTAGAATCTGCTAACACAACTCCTTTTAGTTGTCATCAATTAGTCTACAACTCCTTTTAGCTATCATTGCATACATGGTTGCATTATCAAACACAAGCAGCATGGTTTGTATATCATTTCATTATCAATGCTTTTCTTATATAGCCTACATCTCATACATATAACATACATTTACACTACATTACCATTTGCTCATGCCACATAATTTTAGCAATAAAATTCATACATTGCCTGTAAAATAAGCCAACCAACATTTAACGTTTATATACTAAAAATACCTTTCATTTCTTACATAATTATCCTGAAAATATATTCCACTTTCATCAGTTCATTTTCACGTGTACAAAGATAAATAAGCAGCCCTAAGCTCAGAAAACATAATTTACATGATTGACATTTTATACCCATATGAAAAAATATATACATATATAACATAGTCCATTTTTATTTTATTCATAAAAAATTGATTTAATATATATAATTTCCCTCTTACCTGAATTCTCGAACTACACCAACAGGTATCCCAAACTAATGCATGTGATGCTCACCCGGACCTTAGTTCAAAAACCCTAGTTTAATTAAGTAATCCTAAATAAACTTATTATTTCTGCATTTTCTCAACTTATAAACCTTAAATAATCTTTTAAAAACCCAAAACTATAAATCCTAACCCTTAGCTCAACTTAGGAGCGTTTCCAAAAATGTCCAGTTTAGAAAACTGATCCGCTAGATGTGTAGAGAATCTTCCCTAGAACACCGTAGCGACCTTTGATCGTTGATTCGGGCTGAATCTGGGCCAGATTCTTAGAGAGAAGGTAGAGAGACAAGTTTAGAGAGAGAAAGCTGAAGGAAAAATGTTTTCCTTTGCAAGAAAGTAACCTTAGATCTTTATATACTCGTCCTTGCCACGTGGACTCATCGAGGAGAAAATAGGATTCGTCGACAAACCACTGAAGAACACTCATCGACAAAGCCGTGAGCTCGTCGATGAGTTTCAGAACAGCCAAAAACCCTCTTGGTTAATCCTCTTCGACAAGACATACATACTCGGTGACGAGTTTCTGAAGATCTCTCATCGACAAGAAAATCCTGCTCGTCGACGAGCACCTGTTTGTACCCTTTTTCAATTTCTTTTCCCTTTTTCTTCTAAACTTTTCTTTTCCCCTCTTTTTCTTTATTCCTTATTTATTTTTTTCATCTATTATTTTTCCTAATTATTTTATCATTAAAATTTTCCAAGTCATTACACTAATACTCTGAATAAAACAATCATACTCATGCCACACGATTTGAGTGATAATCATAGCATAATTAACTAGCCAGGAAAGATATAATTTTTCTGAAAACAAGAGTAGGATCGTCTCATAATTTTACTCAACTCATAAAATAGGTTTTACAGGAGAAAGGAAAATGATTGCCCTACTCACTTTAGTTTTCCCTAAATACATATAAAATAGACAAATCATCATTTTCATATGCCTGATTCATTCAGAAAATCATATATAACGTTTCTATATACAAATACCACAATTTAATCGTTCATATTTCAAAATAATTGACATAATCTATTCCCATTACCTGTTCTTGAAAAACTGGCTACATCTTTGAAAAACCCAACCTTAGCTTCCTAATTGGTCGAGGACGAGGATCGACATGCTGGGAGGAGAGAGAGAGGACTGGAGAGTATGTGTGGAGAGATCCCGGGGCTAGATAGAGAGTGAGTGTGAAACCCTAATTTTGGAGAGAGAGAGAGAGAGAGAGAGAGTAATATGAATTTAAGCTTACTTCTCACTCAAGTAAGCTCAGCCCGAGGAAAACCATCAACGGTTTTGTTTGGCATCTAACCAGACCAAAATCTTCATATCTCTTCCTCAGCACCTCTCGGTAGTATGGAGCTGTCGACGATTTTTCTAAGCTCTTTGAAACTGTCGACGGTTTGGACCTATGCCAAACCTTTGTCCTTCTTTTCTTTTTCTTTTTCTTTTTCTTTCTCATTTTCCTTTCTTTCCTTTTTCTTTTCTTGGTTCGAGTTCCTAAAAGCAAGTCTCAGAGTGTATCTCGATTGCAATTCAGGAAGAAGAAAGACATAAGATGTTTTAAGTGTAGGAAAATTGGACACATAAAACCGGAGTGTCCAGAGTGGAAGAAGGGGAATGCTAAAAATCAAGGGGGTGGTTCGTCAATATCTGCAAATATAGTGGAAGGAAACTCAGGGAACAATTATGGTGATATGTTATTTGTTTCATCGGGTTTAAAATGCCCCATGTATTCTTGGATTCTAGATTCCGGATGTTCTTATCACATGACACCAAATAGAAATTGGTTTAACACCTATAGGTTAGTTAATTATGGTTATGTTCAAATGGGAAATGATGTTGTATGCAAAATAATTGGAATAGGAAATATCAGAATTAAGATGTATGATGGTGTTGTGAGAACTTTATGTGATGTAAGGCATGTATAGGATCTATGGAAGAATGTGATTTCATTAGGCATTTTAGATTGTAACAGGTATAGTTACAAGTTTGAAAGTGAGATAATGAAGGTGTGTGAAGGCGACTTGATGGTGATAAAGGGATAAAAGTTAATGGGAAATATCTATGCACTGTAGGGTACCACAATTGTAGGTGAAGTTGTAGAAGTAGAATCTGAGAAAGTGATACCGTTTTGTGTAAAACAACCACACACAAGACGAAGGGTATTCTTAACTACATGCATTCAAATGTTTGGGGACTGGTGAGGATAGCATCACAGGGTGGACATATATTTTTCATTGGTTTATCGTGAAAGGTCTTGGTGCATTTCATGTGGCACAAGTCAGATATATTTGTTAGATTTAACTTATGGCTGAGGTGGAAAATCAGACGGGGAAAGAGAACCTCAAGCCATACATTGGGACTGAGTACGCTGAATTTGTTCAAGGAATTTTGTGAGCAGATTGGCAGGTTGTATATAGGGCTTGTAAGGAACTTCTTGGTGAAGTTAGTGAATATGACACATTTCTCATTTAACTGATCGCGAAGGATATTACTAGATGGAAGAGTTGCATGAGAGGTGTGGACAGGTTATGCGGTAGACCACTTTGGTGTGAGAGTGTTTGGATGTCCCACCGTGCACGTTTCCAGTGAGGTGAAATCTAAGCTTGGTATAATGTCTGAATGGTAAAGGAAGAGAAACAAATGTCATGGTGTAGCGTACTCATGTAAAGGAAGAGAAACAAATGTCAAAAAACTGCAACAACAATAAACATGTGATGTAGGTGAAGTTACAGACTCAGGGTAGAGATGACATTGTTCATAATGCAGGGAGCTATAACTTGGGATACCAAAAAGATAACAATGGATCCAGATGCACTATCAGGCCACCATTTAGGTATAAATTTTATGTTTTGGTGTTTTATGCATTCATTATTTCTAGCAAGGTTCCTATTGTTTTTCAAAATGCGGTGCATAGCAAAAGGAAAAATAGATGGATGAGTGCTATAGTAGAGGAGATGAAGTCATTGTATATGAATTGGATGTGAGAATTGGTGGAACTTCCAAGATGGAAAAGGGTGATAGGATGTAAGGGGGTGATGTTTCTGTTGTTTATGAAGAACATATTATTTACTTGGAAAGCTTTGACTGAGGCTAATCAGTTGGGAACTCTGTTAAGAAAAAGTTTTGACATGAAGATTTGGGGGCGACCAAGAAGAGTCTTGGTTTGGAAATTCACAAGGACAAAACTGCAGGGAGATCGGGGTTATCTCAGGATGACTTTGTGGATAGAGTTGTAGGGGAGATTGGGATTATCTCAGGGTGGCTTTGTGGACATAATTGCAAGGAGATTTCGTTTGTCATCTCAGGGGTGGTTTTATGCAGAATCAATGTAAATTGTCTACCGATTGGTACCCAAGGACGGACGGTGATGTTCAGGATATGTCAAAGGTCTCCTATGCTGGTGCAATGGAGTGTTTTGACAGGAAACAAAGTGATCCATCAATTGTGAGATTTGTTGATGTAGACTATGTAAGGAGTTTTAATGACAGGAAGTCTACAACGGGGTATGTGCTTATTGTTGTAGGAAGACCTAATTGTTGGAAGTCCACAATATAGTCTTTGGGTGTAATGTCTACAACTGAGTCAGGGTTCATGACAGAAGCCGAAACTGCCATGGACAAGTTCAAGCATTGCTTGGGTTTAGTTTTTGTCTCCAGTTGCTAGACGAGAGGCGGTGCTAATCTATATGAATTTTTGTCCTAGGTGGAGCAGTGGGTTTATATTTTCGATTTTCTCCTAAGGGTCGTATATTCGCTATGATGGAGATTGTTATGATATGTGGCTCATATACGAAGTGGAACGCATGTAAAAGAGAAACTGGTCTGTAGGAGGAAACCGTCGACAGTTTCCCTGTAACCGTCGACAATTTGACCCCGTGAAGGGAAACATTCGATGATTCTGAAGACTGTTTGCTCTCGATATTAAATCATTTACGATATGCCTAAAACTGTCAACGGTTTGGTTTGGTTTACCAGCGCTGATTTTCGAATTTTGAATTTTGGGATGTTGGATAGGTTGGGTTTCGGGGGGAAACTTTTGAGAGGGTTACATATATGTTGTAACTTTGTAATGTTCATGTATTTGAACAAGAAGACAGTGAAAAACACCATCGTTTGCTTCCGTGGATGTAGACATTGCCGAACCACATAATTCTTCATGTCATTGTTTTGTTGCTTTCATTATAATTTGCGTGATTGTTGTTCTGTATAGTTCACCATTGAGTATTGCGTTGTAAGATCAATTTATTCCATTGTACAATGCAATTCGTTTTTCAGAACATAACTTATTGCAAGAAAGTAATGATATGATAATTAAACAAAAGTGGACATATTACTCAAATTTGTGAATTTTAAAACATGGACCTAAGTCACAAGTCAATATAGTTGGAGAGATTTCTGTGGCCATAATTATCAAGGTAAATATGGTCTACACTATTGAAGGATGGTGAGCATGGTAAAGTACTAATACACGTATATGCTATAATAAAAATTGGTTCAAATTGCACATTCTTTCTAAAAAGCTCTAATGGCAAGCCTATTTCCATATTCTAACTCTTTCTTGTAATTGAAGCTTTCTTCTATACCGAGTCTCTAATTTTTAAACCTGTGTGTTCTGCATATTGTGATACCAATACTATGACATATAAGGGTGGACAAGAAAAGCTAAAAAATCAGATCAAATTGTGAAATCAAATCATATCAAAGTCAAAATGGATTAATTATCCATTTGGTTGAAAGTTTTCAATTTTTTAGGTTAACAATTTAATTTAGTTCAACTCATTCAATTACTATGGTTAACCGAACCAAACGAAAATGAAACATCATTAATATATCGTTATATTTTAAAATTATATATTATATAATATCTTAATAATTTAAATAAAAAAGTTTTTCAATAAAAATTCAAAACTTGATTTGCTTAGTTTTTGATTTTTTTTTGAGAATACGAATTTTTTTTTACGATGCATGAACTCTAGCTACTGACACACTGCACTAGACCCCCCGGTGCGGTACCAAATCCACGGACGCTGATCTGCCTCACAATTAGTAATCCAGGATATTATGGATTTTGTTTTTGTTTAATTCTGAGTGGATGTTCTCAAGTTTATATTGGATATTAATTTGGAGTTTATAAATTTATGACTTTCCTATTGATGCTCAATTTAATGTTTCAACTAAAAAATCAATATATTTATTATAATGGAAGAAAAAAAAATATTTTAATTCAGATCTCATGGTTGGGTTCAGTTAATTACTCTATCTCGGCTTAAAACCTAGTTAATAACCATTTAAATAGTTCCATTTTAGTTCATCTTTTTTTAATGAGTTAAAATTTAAACTTCATTAGCAGTTCAGGAGATGTGATTCGATTAATTGTACTACACCTTACTGACCCCTACAGTGTTGGTAGTTCACCATTATAATAGCTACCATCTCCTTTCTTCCCAGCTCCGACCTGACCATAAAGCCATTGAGCAGTTTGGCTAGGGCCCTAAAATTTTTGGGGTCCCTAAATTTTTTTTTTTAATATTAACATTTTTATGATGTCATCTCTTCCCATACATTGATTTTCCCATTACCCCTAGTTTTTTTAATGTTAACATTATTTATGATGTCATCTCTTCCTATACATTAACTTTCCCACTATCTCAAAAGTAAATGAAATTATATTTTGAAAAGTTAAGTAAATGTAATTTAATTCTTTCTTTTTCAATTCTCAATGTAATTTTGAATATAAAACTTTAATTAGTGATTTTGCATCTCAAAAAGTTAGAAAATTAATTTTAAATAAAAATAAAAATTAAACAAAATATTAAGAACCTCTAATTAAATCATTCGCCTAAGGCCCCATATTGTGAAGAGTCTCTTCCTCAAGGAGGTCTAGGTTGGTTAGTAGGTCATTACTATTGACGTTGAACCTCAACTGCGTAGTATGTTAGCTAGGGCAATGTTTTAGTGCATGTGTGATTCGATATAATCCAGTTTCTTACCTTAGCTTAACCATTTTCCTATGGATATCCAACGACTATAAGCAACAAATGAATGAGATAATTTTTATTTAAAAAGTAGTTATTCTTCATATGTATATTTTTTATTATTTTGTTTAATATCTATTAAGAAAAGAATATATATTTTTAGATTAAAAATTTTGAGAATTATTATTTCTTGTTTATTTTTGTTATAGATTTATAAAAAAAAAAATATTTTGTTATTTGTTTTAAATTTACAACATACATAATTTTTTATACAACTAGTTTAAATAATTATTAAATTATTATAATTAATTAATTTATTAAGAGTAGGCATTCCACACCTATATTACCTAAATCTCATTATTTAAAATATCATTATCTTCCAAGTAAAGTTTTGCATACATCCTTTTGCGATTTGACCTAGTGGTTCTTCTTCAATCGGACCACTCACGAAGTAATCCATTACTACAACTATGATAATATTTTTTTTTACTTGTCGATTGTTTGAAAGGTTACGACATATGTCCCACTTGTGTGGAGGGCTATGGGTTACTCACAGGGGTCATCTTTTTCGTTGTTAGTTGTTTGGGTGAGTAAGAGTTCCTTCAATTATCATCACATCGACGAGCTGGATCTATTACAACTTTAAGAAAGTGAGCTAGCAATAGCCTTGCCTTAGTCCTTCAGCAATATTATTTAATACAAGTTCATGACCATCACGAGTTCATGTGATATGCATCGATTAGAAAAAAGTTACAGTGCATAAGTTTCTTATCCAATCTGTATGCACCTTGTAGCCCATGACAGTCACAGTAACAAAGTCAGGACCTTCCCATACGTAGTGATGGAAATAATTTTTATTTTATAATTTTTTAAAATCATTTGTTATCACACATTTTTATGATATCAATTTAAATATAATGCTCAAGCAATGAAAATACATAAACATCATATTAAATATTTTCATTTTTACAAACTTTCCAAAACAAAAAAGTAGACATATCTTAAGTACTTTCAATATAAAAATTTTAATCCATGTTTTGATCTACTTCCAATTTTACTTTACTTTTTTTTTTTTTCACTTACAAAGTCTTTTTTTTTTTTTTTTAAGAAGGGCGGCACCTCCATTTATTTATTGATAACCTCTCACTTTTGGCGGATGAATACCATGGTTACAAGACAATCAAAGAAAGATAACAAAAGATAACACATTAAAAACCTCTCAAAGAACAACACCAACATCCAGCAAAAAACCGGATTACAAGTCCAAACAAAACAAAACAAAACAGGACCTATAAAACAAATCTCACGCAACAAAACAAAACAAAAGATAAACAACATAAAGTATAAGCTAAAACCAAAAGGAAATCAGCTAAACATACCTTATATAAGTCATACCCATCTTCTCCAATTTATACAAACCATTGCTAACACCAGGGAGTTGACTACTATTTGTAAACAAACTATTCCTCCCCATAGCACCTTGTCGAGCCAAGGCATCTGCCACTTTGTTCCCTTCTCTATACCAATGATTTATCGAAAAATCTACTCCCTCAAATAAACTAATAAGCTGCTCCCAAAAATCCCAAATACCACAAGGAGCACTTCCTAGCTCTTATCCAATTAACTACAATATTCGAATCACATTCAATATCGATACAGGTATGGCCCAAATGTTTGCAAATCTTTATTCCCTGCAACACAGCTCTCAATTCAGCTTCATTATTCGAACAAGAAACAAAATATTTTGAAAAACCACTCACAAAAGAACCTGTATGATCTCTAAGGATGCCACCACCACCCGCCGACCCTGAGTTTCCCAGGTTGCTCCCATCCAAATTTAGTTTTAACCTCCCTTACCTCGGTTTTAGCCATCTCATGCTTTGCATAGTTTTAATTCTTTTATTCACAATTTGCACTTCCAGATTCTGCAATACCTGAAAATCAGCATCCTTTAATTGAACCATTTATGTCATGTTCCTACTCAAAACCCCCACCCAATACTTAATGGAAAGCCACACATCAGTACTACTCTCTAATTTTCCTCCCATTCTAGCCACACATCCCCTTCTCCACAGCCTCCAAACTACTAAACAAGGAATCAAACTCATAAATGAACCCAGTTGAGAGAACCTGGAAGCCCTATTAAACCACATTTGGACTCTTTCTTTCCAACTTTGTTGCCTAAGGAAAGGAACACCTACCTTCACCGAAACCTTCCTCCAAACCTCAGAAGCAAGGTCTCCCTTATTTAACACATGCTCCAAATCTTTTGATTGCCTCATCTCACAACAATTATATGTCGAAACAAGTGAAACCCCCACCCTTCTCACCTTTTCATCAACACTTAGGCACTCAAAAGCAGCCTTCCACATACAGATAAAAATTTTCTTTGGTAACCATTTGTTCCAAACCCACTTAGTCCAATCAAATTTTGGAGCTCTAACTCTGATAACATCCCATGTGGATTTTGTATTAAAGCAACCATCCTTTTCCGGGTGCCATAACAGAATGTCCGAAGAATTTCTAAGATTTCCTACCTTTTCCATCACTTCATCCGCTTTACTAAACCCCAGAATCCTCTGCAAATTTTCCACATCCCACACATTATTGATAACCAAATCTTTTAATTTTATATGAGATTGTGCACCATTTGGACAATCTGCAAACAAAGGTCCCGAATCTAGAAACTTATCATACCACAATTTTACATCTCCTTCTCTAACCTTCCACTTAGATTTACTTAACAGTTCAGGCATACCCTATAGAACTTTCCTCCAAAAGGAAGAATCTGATCCATGCGATCTGCAAAGAGTAATATGTCCTCCTTTCACATATTTAGCTTTAAAAAATCTAGCCCATAAAGAATTTTGGTTAATAAATGCCAACCAAACTTCATGAACAAAGACCGTTACACTTCCGAAATGTCCCTTACTCCTATATCCCCCCCCCCCCTTTCACAAGAACACACAATTTCTTCCAAGCCCTCCATTTCATTTTTTTTTTTCCATCCTTAAATCCCCAGAAAAAAGAAGCAAACATACCTTGTATCTTTTTAATCACTAGTTTCGGTACATTTAGAACAGCTAACAGATGCAATGACATACTTGAAAGCACATGTCTCAACAAAACAAGACGATCTCCTTGAGACAACAGTTTACTTTTCTAGCCCTCAACTCTCTTACTGATTTTTTGGATTAAAGGGTCAAAATGACAGCCTTTCTTTTTACCATCCACTATTGGCACACCCAAATACGTAAAAGGAAATTTACTCTCAATAAAACCAGTCTCTTGAAGAATTTCTCCTTTCCTCTGAACACCCAACTTGTGTGAGAAAAAAATAACTGATTTATCTTTATTCACCCTTTGGCCAGTCCAGTTTTCATACTCCTTAATCACCTCCATTAACTGACTAACAGATTTTTTTCCAGCATTAGCAAAAATAACAACATCATCTGTGTACATTAAATGCGATATAATAGGTGCACCATATGGGTGTGCAAATGGTAAAATCCGTTTCTCAGACAACTTTTTTGAATTAATTTAGAAAGAATTTCTTCCATGATGATGAAAATATACGGCAAAAATGGATCCCCTTGCCTCAAGCCCCTTTTTGACTTGAAGAAACCTTTATAAGTGTCATGCATCATGACAGAAAACCATGGAGTGGAAATACAATTTTGAATCAACTTACAAAACCAATCTGGAAAACCAATAGCCTGAAAAATCTGATCTACCACCTGCCACTCCACTCGATCATATGATTTGCTCATATCAAGCTTTAGCATTATATTACCTCCTTTCACCCGCCTATGTAATAATTTTTTCATCTCTTGAGTAAGCGTTATATTTTCAAAAATACTCCTCCCTTTCACAAAAGCACCTTGTTCTAGAGATATTAAATCACACATCACCAACGAAAGCTTACCAACAAGGATTTTGGAGAAAATTTTATAGATTACGTTACAAAGGCTTATCGGCCGAAATTTATCAAAAGACTGAGGATCATTTACCTTAGGAATAAGCACTATGTAAGAGGAACAAAAATACCGAGGCAACATATCACCTCTAAAGAATTCTCTTACCGCATCCATTACATCATTTTTAATAATCTTCCAATAGGTAATATAAAAAGAAGACTCAAACCCATCTAGTCCCAGGCTACTATTCATAGAAATAGACGAAACAGCTTCATAAACCTCCTCCTCAGTCGGTTCTTCCCTCAATTGACCTATAGACTCCTTAGAAACTACCGAATGGATGATATCTTCCAGGTTTGACCTTTGCACTGAACTATTTTGCCCCAAGAATTACTTAAAATACTTCACAACCTCATCATGGACCATCTGCATATTTTCCAACACCGAACCATCAGGAAGCGTCATTGAATTTACACAAGAATTTCACGTTTTTTGCGTAATCACAACATGGAAAAACTTTGAATTCTGATCCCCATCTATCAATCATTTCATCTTTGCTTGTTGCGCCAATCTAGCCTCTTCCCTTCTATACCAAACCTCCAATTCAGCCTTAGAAATAAGGAACTCTTCTTCAACTGATTCCGAGTATTCTGTCTGCAGTAAATTCTCATATTTTTCCACCCTTTCCTCCAACTCTCAAATAAAACTACCAACACGACCGAAAGTCTGTTTATTCCACATCCTAAGCCTTTGTTTTAGCCTTTTTAATTTACCTGCCAATTTACACAATCTTGAATCTGCCATAATGTGTTCTCTCCAAGATGATTCAACCATTTCCAAAAAATCCCCATGTGACGTCCACATGTTCTGAAACCTAAAAGGTGCTGGCCCATACCTCTCCATACTCGCACACAGCTATAATAAAATAGGAGAATGATCTGAAGTATTTATTTTCAACAAAGAAGTCTTAGCTTCACCATATTTAATAGAAAAAACATTATTAATCAGCACTCTGTCCAATTTCGCCCAACTTCTTCTCAAACCTTGTTGGCCGTTACACCATGAAAATTGACTTCCTTCAAATTTGAGGTCCAATAACCCACAATTATTAATACAACCATTGAATTCAGCCATAGACGAACTCAAGCGAGGTCTACCTCCCACCATTCCTCATCTAACCGAATTACATTAAAATCTCCCATAACAACCCAAGCCACATCAACACTCGACATCCCCTGAAGCTGTTCCCATAAATCTCTTCTCTTAATATGATAACATTTAGCATATGCAAAAGTAAGAAGCAGGGAGCCTCTATCCTCTGTTAACAAAACTGTCACATATTGATTTAAGGTACCCACCCAATCCACTTGAACATCATCTTTCCAGAACAACCAAATCTTCCCACCTTCCTCTACATTAGAGCAAAAGTTAGTAAATTGCAAATACATCGCCCACCTTCGAATCTTTTCTATATCTTGAAAAGGTTCTAAGACTGCCAAAATCAAAACTTTCTGATCCTTCACCATTTGTTTCAATCTTCTCTTCGACGTGCCCAACCTTCTTATATTCCAAAACATAATTTTGTCAATCATAGGTTCAACTTTTGATGTACTGCCTTAGACCTCTTAGACTTTCTCACTTGTCCATCATCTTTATTTCTTCCTTTCGATTCACCCACTGTCACATTACCTGGATCAGAATAATATTCTTTTTGAGTATCAATGCAAACCTCCAAATCTCCCTCAGATAACACATCATAATTATCCCTTCACACTCCACCCTCCACTTCCCCCTCTCTCTCATCCACCTCCTCCACTAAAATCAACTCTTCATCCTTATCCTTTTCAACTTTTCCCCTCCCCCCTTCATAAACAACTCTGATTTCCTGAACAGACCTAAAACAATCTCCCAGTTCTACCTGCACCCCTACCATCCCTGACTTCTAGTCTTTACAACGATCGACTTTCTCTCCACTATTCTTCTCTACTAAATTAACTTCTTCCACTTTTTTAGTACCCACATTATTAACCTTATTCACAATTTCTTTATTTTTCTCAATCACCTTCGACGAACCATTCACGTTTCCATCCTTCTTCTCCTCCACTCGTTGTTCTTGACTCTTCAAAATAGGACCTTCCTCTTCAACTATCATATTTTCTTTTCTGCCCACTTCTTTCCAAACCATCCCATCTACCTCCTTCCTCATACCTACCTTCCTTTTATCCTTAGGCTTAACTTCAAACCAGCATACTAATTCAGTGTGACCTTGCCTACAACATTTGTTACAATAGAAAGCTCTCTTCTAAAAAAAATCCCAAAACCAACACACCATAAAGAGGCTGCACAATGAATCTTTTCTCAATACCAGCAGCTGATTCAACTTCTTCACAAAAAGATCTATGCATTATGCTCCAACCATAACCCAAAAAACTACGAAGATACCACATCTCTACTGTGCTGCCGTATCCTTCATCCTTCTTCTAAAACCTGAAAATGAAGCAGTGAACAAGTCCTCCACTGAAATAGGACAAACCCTGCTCTCACCCAAAGCACCAAATAACTTGTTCCAAATCCTCCAAGGAAGTTCACAATGCAAAAAAAATATGAGAAGCTGTCTGACAGTTCTTATAACAGAGTCATGCATATAAGTTGAGCTTGCGATGCATTAAAAAAAATCAAAGGTGTAATATCCTACCAGTCGTAAAACATTGACTGAAAAGAAATTATAATACTTCCTTAAATTTTTGAACCTATAAGTATGTTGTTTTTCTTGTTAAAATTGTTGAATGTTAGGATTGTTAAATTCAGGAATAGAGTATGCCTTATTTACGAAGGTTTCTGCCTTTGGGGAATTAGATATTTTCAACTAAGCCTTGATGCGTTTTGGGTATGCCTTGCCTTGAGGTGAGCTTGACTGTGCCTTTGAGAACATCATTATGTCGATAATCGTTATGCATCGTTTTACATTTCTTCACCTAGGTCAAGGGAATAGATCAGATCAATATAAAAGGGAAAGAGTTAATAAGTTAACACAAGAAAATAAGATTAGATTAGCTACTTGGAATATAGGAGCTTTTACGGGAAGAAGTATGAAAATAGTTGAAATAACGTGTAGAAGGAAAATTAACTTGACCTGTCTTCAAGAGATAAAATCGGTAGGAGAAAAAGTTAGAGAAATTGAAAAATCAGGATTTAAACTTTGGTACATTGGTAAATAGAAACATAAAAACGGGATGAGTGTTATTGTAAACAAATACCTAAAAGATAATGTGGTAGATGTTAAAATAATGGGGGATAGGATTATTAAAATCAGGATAACTTTAGGCCTGGAGATAGTGAATGTCATTAGTGGGTATGCTCCCTAAATAGGGTTAGTAGAAAATCTTAAAAGACAAATTTGGGAAGATATGGATAGTATTGTACAAGATACCAATGTCTGAAAAGACATTCATAGGAGCTGATTTGAATGGTCACATTGGAAAGGATAATATAGGATATGAGAGGATATGTGGGGGTCATGGATATGGAGATAAAAATGAGGCCAGTAATATAATCTTAGATTTCGTCATATCTTACGATTTAGTTATATTGAATACTTGTTTGTAAAAAGAGAACACTTAATAACCTTTAAGAGTGGGTATAATAAAAGTCAAATAGATTTCTTCATAACTAAGAATGTGGATCATCTATCTTATAAGGATTGTAAAGCTATTCTAGGTGAAAGTTTGCCTACTCAGCATGGTCTTAGTATTAGATATACGGTCGATTGAATTAGGACTCGGTTGCCTGAATTATCTGGTTCAGTCGCCCGAGTTTCTAGGAAATTTCAGCCGCAATTTTCATGAAACACCCTTCAGTATTTGGAGCATAATGTTTGCTATAGAACTACAAAGGGCGATCTAGGTATCAACAGAAAGTTAAGAAAAAATCCCACAACTTTTGTATTGAAGATTTTAGAAGATGGGAAGATATAGATAGAGAAAATCGCACATCAAGGCAGCTGCAAAAAAAAGAAGGGGATTTTGAGAATTTTGTTTTGAGGGTTTTCATTCAAAAAATGATTTTAACACTTTGAAATAATATTTGTACATTTATAAAATTATTTTCAATGAAATATAGAATGCCTAGGGTCCAACTAAGGTCACTTATAAGTTTCTTCACGTAATCAATGATAGTGTACTCACATAGGTCCTATTTGTAATATACATGAAATAAATTCTTTTAATTCTTCAAGCTTGGACTTCATGAGCTCTATAATCATAGCCATTGTCTTCAAACTTGGTCTTTATAAGCTCTATGTTCATAGCCAAATAACATCGTCTTATATGCTTCATGACTTTCCAATTTGCATTTATTATTGTGCTTAATACTTTAATACATGTGTACACACTTAGTAGCACAATTAGATGTCTTGGTTTATCATTATCAAAACGGGATGAAACTTAGAAAAACTAATAGCATCTAAATTTAATGGGCTTGGCTTATGTTTTACAATTTATGTGTGTGCACATTATTGAAAATGAAGGATGATGGAAAATGATTATGTTGTTTCAACATTATTATGGGACCTGTTTATGAAATCAACATAACTAAATATTTTATATTCTTTCTTGTTAAGACTTATCTAAATAAATGCTAAGCATGTGGTATATAGAGGGAATTATCTTAGATAGTTGACATAAAACTGCCATGATTCACACTAGTTATTTGTTAAGTATATAATGAATTACTTATATGTTAAGTATATAATGAGTGTTAATCTCAATAAAAACAAGTAAGAGAATCTTGGATTTTTATGTGTGTGTGTGTGATCTTCATGATCTCAGGGGGCATGTGCGTCTACCCAAAATAATTATTAAAAATTAAGTATGTTCTAATTCATGATTATAGGTGCATGACTAAAGTCATGTGTCCTTAATGAAAAATCTCCCAAGATACACCAAAGTCATGAATCTCTTTAATGAATATATAATTAAGGAATGTACCAAATTTAATTAATGTACTTTCACATTAGAGGAAGGGAAATGACGTATGTATGCATTTAAGACTCTTTGATGAATTGATTCACTTATGAAATTCTATATAAATGGCTCTTGGTCCTTTTCACTACTCAACCAAGTTTGGTAGAACTACCATGACTAAGCTAAACATGAAATCAAGGGGAGAAAGGATCAAATACTTTCCAAATATTAGAGAATTGATAAAAAGGAACAGAAAGAAAGAATTGGTACTTGCATCAAAGCTCGGGTGTGTCGATAGAAAGAATGCAGAGAAAGGATCAAATACTTTTCAAATATTAGAGAATTGATAAAAAGGAACAGAAAGAAAGAATTGGTACTTGCATCAAAGCTCTTGTTGAAATTTTCTAACAAAGCATACATGCAAGATTTGTAGAAATTATTAAGTTAGGCCATCTAACCAATCAAATTTTAATCGTTCAATAAATATTTGATACGTGGCCAAAATTTTTAAGTGACTCGACTAGATTTTGCTCTGAGATGATAATGTAAATTTTAATCAAATAAATTTTAATTTTTAAAAATTAAAAATACCATGGATTTCTCTGTGTGTGTGTGTGTGTGTGTGTGTGTCTCACGCTCTTGCTCTCTTTTTCTCTTAGAACACCCATAGCCGCCGTCTCTTCTCTTCTATTCTCAGTAGATTTGATCTCGTGCAAATCCCTCTCTCTCTCTCTCTCCACCGTATTTGGTTAACCCCACCTCGCATACCCGTTATCGGCCCTCCATTTCTCTTCTTAGCAAGTTTGGCTTCACAATCCTTTCCCTCTCTTCTTAGCAAGCTTGGCCTCATAGTACTCCACTGGCCTCATCAAATCTGTCCAATACCACCTTTCCAAATCTGTCCAGCACCCCTAGTTGATCCTCTCCCTCAATTATTTTTTGCTCCACTTTTACATCTCTTTTAAAACCCACTACTCTTCGCTATTGCTTTCTCTTCCCATTGTCGGCCCTCTCTTCTTCGCATTCTCAATTTCTCAGTTGCTTTCTCTCTCTAATCTCTTGTTTGTCACTCATTTATCCCTTGAAAATTTACCCAAAACCCAAGAAGGTTGAAGTTTGTTTATTTGTTTTTTTTTTTAATATGTATAAATTATTCGTATGGTTCAACAATTTAATAAAATTATTTTGTGCAGTTTCTTTGCTTTTTGAGAATTGAACTCCCAATTAAAGAGAATTGAATTCTTAGATGTTCATTTCCATCTTGAATTGTATTGAATTCAAATATTTCTTCATTTGTCTTCTTTCTAAAATGTCAAATTTATCCCTATTAGTTACCAATGATTATTTCAAAATACTCCTTTAACTACCCGAAGTTATTTCAAAATGTTCTTATAATTATGTCAAATTTATCACTATAACTACTTATAATTACCCTAAAATACCCTTATAACTATCTACAATCTCTAATTTCTAATACTATAAAGAGATTTCTTTGTTTAGTTTTTTTTTTTAAAAAATGTTAAATTTATCCCTATAACTATCAATGATTGTTCCAAAATACTCCTTTAATTATCCATAACTATTCCAAAATACTGTTATAATTATATGAAACTTATCTCTATGACTGCTCATAATTATCTGAAAATATTCCTATAACTATTTACAACTGTTCAAAAATTGGCTTATACTATTTAATTATTTGTTATTTTCTTTACGATTTTTTAAAAATTTTAAAAAATGGAGAGTTGGAGCACACACATAGTGCTTGCCCGTGACTAGTATTAATGAAGACCATGAACAAGTGAGAAAAAACAAAGGGATTAAAGTTCCGTGGGCTCCAAAGATGAGAGCAAAGCCCATTAGGGTTGGGAACATGGTTGTTGAATTCGAATGTAAGATTCATACAGTAGAGTCCAACTTGAAGTGATTGTTAGTGTTGAGAAGGAAAGAGAAGAGAAGAGAAGAGACTACAACTATTGGGATTTCGAGGAGAGAGAGAGAGTTGCATGCACCATAAAAGATTTCATGAGACTTATAATTTTAAGAAGTAAAAATTATTTGATTTAAATTTTCTTATTTGAGTAAAATTTAACCAAGTCGTTTAAAAATTTGACCATATTTATTGATGCTTAAAATCTGGCACAATTAGGTTGCCTAACCAAAAAATTTCTCCTCATTATAATTCTAATTCCTATCTTAATATCTTACAATTAATAGATTCCAAGTTTCATATAGAATATCTATTCCATTTTTTTTTTTTTTGAAAGGTAAAGATATTTATAACAAAAGAAAAAGGATAAAATAAAGAAAAAAAAATCTAACAAAAACAGAAAAGAAAAAAATGGGCAGTGTAAAATAACTATTCTTTCTAAATGTATTTCAATTCTAATATAATTTTGATTCAAATTTTAATCCCAATCCCAAAACAAACGCTGCCCAAGTGAAGGCCACTGTTTTGGGCTTGAGCTTAACCGGTCCACTGAAAAATCATCAATGGGCTTTTGTGCTCAATTTCTCATCCCAGTAGCCGCAGCACGGCCCCTGTAAGATTCCCATCTCCTCAGTCCGACGCTCGAGAAGAGACCCGAGAAGCGCTCGTCCCCAAGAACCAGAAGGCACCGTTTGGATAAGAAATAGGGCGTCCTCTGAGTTCTTCTCCTTCCTACCTCTTCGCCGCCAAAACCTCTACTGTGTAAGCTCCCTCTCTCTCTCCCTCTCTACATATACGTTTATGCTCTATACCCACTAAAACTGTTGTTTTCAATCCGCACCATTTTTTCGAAACCCTACATTTTCTGTTGTTTGGACTCTTCAATCTTCCTTCAGGCATTTGTTGTTGTAAATCGATGAATTGTGTGTAATCTCTCTGTGGAGCACAAGTAGGGTTTAGCTATGGACTTGACTGTTCCAACAAAGCAAGCCCACGAAGGGTTTTGCTCATTTCAACGGGTTCACAGGAGGAGCTCGAGAATGCATAGCTTGGGAGCTAGAGCTGGGGGTGGAGGTAGTACAGATTTGAGTTCAGCGAAAGTCTTTCTGGGTCACAGGGGTCGTTTTCTTGTATTATCTACTGATGGTGTTCGAAAGCCAAGGCAAAAGCAAGTTTTGGCTGTTTCGAAGGTTGAAACCTTCAGTCCTACTGCTGAATTGCGGAAGTTTGAGAAAAGCCCTAATGGGGATATCAGTGCTGAAAATGCATTTTCCACATCTGTGCAATCTTCCCAAAATTTTGAAGAGTTTGAGAGTAATAATCACCTGCGGAGTTTAGTTAGACGTGGGGAATTAGATGAAGGGTTTAAGTTTCTTGAAAGCATGGTTTGTCGTGGCAATATTCCTGACATAGTCTATTGCACGAGCCTGATTCGTGGGTTCTGTCGAACTGGCCGGACTGCGAAGGCAACTAGGGTGTTAGAGATCGTAGAAGAATCTGGAGCTGTTCTTGATGTAATAACTTATAATGTCTTGATTAGTGGATACTGCAAATCGGGGGAAATTGATAATGCCTTGGGGATTTTGGACCGAATGAGCATTGCTCCAGATGTTGTTACTTACAATACCATTTTGCGTGCTTTATGTGACAATGGAAAATTAAAGCAAGCAATGGAAGTTATTGATTTGCAGTTAAAAAAGGAGTGTTATCCTGATGTTGTGACGTATACTATTTTGATTGAAGCGACATGTAAGGCAAGTGGAGTGAGGCAGGCAATGAAACTTCTAAATGAGATGACGAGTAAAGGTTGCAAACCTGATGTAGTTACCTATAATGTTCTCATTAATGGGATCTGCAAAGAAGGGAGGCTGGATGAGGCAATCAAATTCTTGAATAACATGCCATCCTATGGTTGCCAACCTAATGTTATTACTCATAATATTATTCTACGAAGCATGTGTAGTACTGGAAGGTGGATGGATGCTGAGAAACTCTTGGCCGAAATGCTTAGAAAAGGCTGTTCTCCGAGTGTAGTAACCTTCAATATTTTGATTAATTTCTTATGTCGGAAGGGTTTATTGGGCCGAGCTATCGATATGTTGGAGAAGATGCCTAAGCACGGATGTACTCCCAATTCATTGAGTTACAACCCTATACTTCACGTGTTTTGCAAAGAAAAGAAGATGGAGAGGGCGGTTGAATATTTGGATATAATGGTGTCTAGAGGTTGTTATCCTGACATTGTGACCTACAATACCATGCTCACAGCTTTATGCAAAGATGGGAAGGTTGATGTTGCAGTCGAGATACTAAACCAACTAAGCAGCAAAGGATGCTCTCCTGTTTTGATCACTTATAATACTGTAATTGATGGGCTTTCCAAGGCAGGGAAAACTGAGCAGGCCCTAGAATTATTGGATGAAATGCGGGGAAAGGGTCTCCAACCTGACATAATCACTTACTCTTCGCTTGTGGCAGGGCTTAGTAGAGAAGGAAAGGTTGACGAGGCTATTAACTTCTTTCATGACCTAGAAGGATTGGGCATCAGGCCAAATGCTATCACTTATAATTCTATTATGTTGGGGCTTTGTAAGACTCAGCAGACTGATCGTGCCATTGACTTCTTATCTTATATGGTCTACAAGGGATGTAAACCCACTGAAGCTACATACACCATTCTTATTGAAGGCGTAGCTTGTGAAGGTTTAGCCGTACAGGCCTTGGAGTTGCTAAATGAGTTGTGCTCTAGGGGAGTTGTCAAGAAAAGTTCAGCTGAGCAGGTGGCGGTCAAGATGTAACCATGAAAACATGCCGTCTTCTGCTTTTGGACGGCTGGTTTACAGGATCCTTACACCGTAGGGTTTTGCTTGCTTCAATTTTCCATTATAAATGGTTTCATGTTAAGCTTTTATTTCTTGTCATAGGTAAAGAAGTCCAAACACCTCTTTTTTGGGTGGGGGAGAGAGAGAGGGGGGGGGGGGGGGTGTGGGGGCAGAGAGTTCATGTACCCTTATTCTCACTCCATTTGGGATTATTACATTTTGAACTATGTGCTTGGTTTCTTTCCTTTATCAATGTCATATACACCTTATTCTACAGAAGCTGGTGTTAGGTCTCCCATCTCTGCACATCCTAATTGTATCTTTTCCTTAAATTGTGATCCCAACAAGGTTCCCCAAGGCCCAACCCGAGTTAAGCTCTTGGTGTGCAACGTGAATATCTGTTTCCATTGTATGCATGAAGGAGTGCGAAGTTTCTGAATTTGGTGGTAAATAATTCCTTTTTGCATGCTGATGAATCGATGATGTACGAGGATGTGTAGGTATTCTTTGCTTGAAATTGTAAACTTTGACATTGCCAAGTGTAAGGTTTCGGTCCAATATTGAGGAGGTACTGTGTTGTTTGTTTTGACAGAGTTATTCTATGCCATCCCGATGGATTTTCTTTTTTTTCTTGTTTTATTATTAATTTAAAATAAAATATTAAATAATACTTTATTTGGGAAAATTTTTCCCAGTTTAATGCTTACGTAATCTCGTAGCTTGGTGCTGCAAGATTTAACACGTGTCACAAACGTAGAAGCCTTGGTCAAGCAAATCTTGTAGTTCGTCTTGCGAGATTTAAACATGCGTCAAAAATTGGGCAACCCTGTCAATTAAATCTTGCAGGTTGATCGTGCGAGATTTACTAGACGTATATATGTATATTTTAAATTAAAAATGCATTATACTTGATTAAAAAACAAAGTATTCTAATTCGAAGTTAATTACTCAAAATGTGTTTTAATTTATAATTTTAAAAAAATTATAAAATATTTTTTCATCTAATTGAATGAATGAATTGTTAATTTAGTTTAATGTCTAAACATATAGAATTAAACAAAAATCATATGCATGAAATTTTTTAGTTTTTTCTTCTTTAACAATTATCACGCTTTATGTTTTTTTTTTTTTCTTTACTTATAATGTTTCTCAAAACAATATGAACGGATTAAATGTTATTCATTGCAATAGTCAAATTTAAAAATTTTATTTTTTATGAGAATGCACATATATATTGTAGGCATTAAATTTTATTCGAAAATTTAAGGTGTTGGGTTAGCCATGTTCTCTACCTCACCTTTTGTGTTCATTTCACGTTTCACTCATGCATACATATTTTACACATGAAAGTGCGAAAATATCTTATAAAGAAGAGTTCATAAAAGTTCATTTGTACAGATAACTTCAAACCATAAGTACATTTGAATTGCATCACAATGTAAGGATTGGTAACTTAAGATAAATATAAGTAGGCATCATAGAACATATGATGGTGCAAATATATATATATATATATATATATATATATATATATATTTATTTATTTATTTATTTATAAATATAAACATGAAATAAAAAAGAAACAAGTTTTTAAATTACATAATGAAAACACAAAGCTTATGTTGGATAAAATCATATTAGTTTTTTTTTTTTTTTTTTTTCAAAGTTTACATTTCTTAAATGTCATTTTTGATAATATTATATGAATTGTGTACAAGACACATGGCTATACAAATGAAATGAAAATAATCAAATGCTATATAAATGAAATGAAAATAATCAACGACATAAAAATGAAATAAAAATAATCAATGATATACAAATGAAATGAAAATAAAGTTATATTACTCGATGTCACAGCAAGGTCATCTCCAGGGTCGTGGTGGCTACCGTGTATGTCTGTTCTCTCCCTGCTGGTCATTTGCATTAGGTGTCCTATCCCGTCGTCCTGTATGTGGATCATCTCCATCAAGAGCTATTGCGTAATCATCATTCATGCGAAGCGCACGCGGAGAGAACTGATATAATGTCTTTGGACGAGAACGAGGTGACATAGCGGGTGCATTAACCTCCTCCCCACTGAAAATGTCGTCCAATAAAAATGACATCGATGGGGTGCTAGTAGAGTCAGATGGGGCATCAGTCGGTCTATTAGACGGTCCCGCAATATCAGCTGCATTGGAAGGTGCATACGGTGTTGACGGACTGAACACGTACTTTGCCTGTACAATCGGTGGCGAGGAGATGAGACTCGTTGGACGACTAAAGAAGGCATGTCGTCCTTCTTGTACTGGAGCTGGTCGACCTCCTCGTGCTAGTACATCAGGTCAAGCAGCTGGGATCCGTCGGCCGTCCTCGTGGACAAGGTCCAATGTAGCACTCATCAATCTGTGGATAGCGGGATCTGGCGAGATCTGATCTGCCTCACGTAGTATGTCATCCTGTAGGATACGAAAAAATTTGGTTAACCCATGCAGATCGTAACGTACGCATAACAAAGGAAGTGTAGGTTAAAGTCTTCTTACGAGGCTCAAATATATAGCAGCGGTCCTGTCGATGAAGCGGCGTGTGATGGACTTATACCAAGTGAAGTATGGGTCATCCGAACGTATCATACCGTCCTCCGCCACTCCTGGTACGATGTACTCTCGCCGATGCTCCCATGAAGTCACGAATATGGCATGTGTAGTCACCCAGTCCATGGCCCCTCGACCGCGCCCATCCATGCCATGGAGGTCATCCCTGACTACATCTACCCCCGACATCAGAAAGTGGTCGGGAATGCCCTGTCGATAGCTGAACTGCCGCATGACTCGGTTAGGGAGATACCACTCGATAAAATGAAAGCATATAAGTGGTACTCGGGCTACCTAGAGGTCACTCCCGACTGCATAATGGGGAGGTAGGTCGACTAGAATCTCAGTCGTGTAGGGCCTTCATAGGAACTGCACTTAAACATAAGTAAAAGTTAAGCGAAATATACGTAACTGAAAGAAAGAAAGAGAGTACTATGTGCTACATTTTAATTGGACTATACCTCATCCTCTCGGTGCATGTCCAAGTCGAACATGTACCAGGGCAATGTATGTAGTGCAGTCGACGGCGCCCTTAAGTCATCCCTCCATCTGTATAAGATGAAACGTAAGTTTACGAATGTAACAACTAGTACTACAAATTAGTATCCGTAGTACTTATAGAATGAATAAGGATAAATGATGTTGGTACTAACCAGTGTGTGAGTGAGAATGGGTCAACTGGACGACCGTCCTGATCCCACTGAATATGTAAGAAACCTCGCCGCATAGGAGTTAAGGACGAAAATCTATCCCAGGCCCAAAGCTATAGTAGGCGTACAATCTCAATACCAGGATTGTACGCGCACATTGCTTCCATCCACTTCGGCAATGTTTGATAAGACATCTCCCAATCGCCAAATACTTGGGCAGTTACCTTCTATTTGCCTAACCAAACCTTCTTATATGAGATTGAATAATCGAAGTAACGATTATGAACTCTTTCAATTTGGAGATTGATGTCAATGCATCACCCCTGATCATATTCACGATCTCCCTAACAATGAGAGACGACGTGATTTGGTTATGGTCCTGTGAGAGAAGTTCGTTCAAACACGTGTGCGGACCACCATATTGGGTGATTTTGAATAATCAGTGTTTTATCCGATACATTGCACGTACTCTCCATTTGCAATCAGACTCCTTATACCTAGTAACCCATAACACTAGGGTAGACTACTGAACGTGGAAGTCATAGTGGGTTCGAGTGTGATATATTCGCACTGCCACTATCAACTGATCCTTCGACCAGAATAGCATCCCCTTACTCAGCTTAGATGATTCATCCCAACAAGTCACCTGTATAGGAAGCTCCTCATCACATGAAAAATTTGCAGCATCTACGTCAATTAGACCGTACATAGGAGGTTCGTCCATCAAGTGCCTATTGTACTTGGCATCATTCGTGGCACCCGGGGGGGGGGGGGGTGGGTTGACATCATTGGGGAACTCATTCGTCCATTCACCCGTTTTATGCTTGTACATGCCATCTTGTAAATTAACGTCATTCGTAATGTTCATCCCCTCGTCTAAAGCATTGTTCGCGATCCTAGACATTCTGATGGAACTTCTTTGTAAACTACATGATCATCCGTGTGAAGAACAGGTCTTTCTTATGTCTGCAGCTCGAACGAAGATTCTGAACATTCGTTCAAATCCACAACAGACATCCCACCAACATCTGCACTCGTGTATGGTTCAATACCTTCTTCCACAATTATATCATAATGACGTGTCTATTGGGTATCTTCCTTCGCTTCAACCACATGCTTGGCAGACACCCTTGTCTGCCTATTCGCGACGACACCCATGTGAGGAATGGTATCGACATATAATTGCACAGTTAAATATGTCGTACCTACGCAGTGTGCATCTAACACAATGCGCAGACTGTAATCATCAGTTACGAGAACAACCTCATAAAAGACTATACCATTATACCCTTGCATAGGGTATCTTGCGGTTACCTGCAATGCATATTGATCTGGATCAATATGCAAATATTGATATATCTTCGAGTACAATTTATTTAATTTACACTTATGGCCAATTCGAATTGGTCGAACTGGCGTAGTACTATAACTAACACCCTCTACTTCGGTAATAATTCCCTCCCCCCCCATATAAAACAATACCGTCACCGGAACATTGCTCGAGCTTCCTGCCATTTAAAGATTGACCCTCAGGAAATTGTAAACACCTACGGAAGTAAATTAAACCAAAATTAGATTAAAAAAATAAATTTATACCTATGTCTATAAATTATTGCCTGAATAAGAAGTTTGTTCTATTGTTTGGTCAGAATAAAATAAACTAATTATATATGTGTATATATATACTTATGTCTATCCTATATATTAATACAATTATGGTAGGGTAAATTATTTTGTCATGTACATATGATTGTTCTTCTAATGTGAACTTTGAAATATAATAACTAAGTAAAATAATTAAAATAATATGTTTATAATAATGACATATAGGGTTGAGTTGCTTTACATCTCTCTAAGATTTAAAAAATTTCACATACCTTTTTTAAAATTTCAAAATTTTTACAAACTTTTTCTAACATTTGATTTTTGACACTTATATCCCTGAAATTTTTTATCTTTTTACTAAATAGAAGGAGAGGAAATCTTTAAAATCTTAGGAAAGGTTCCTAATTTTTTTTTTAAATCTCATAAGAGATTTTTGTCTTTTTGCTGAACTTTAAGAGATGTCAATTTTGTTTTATCCTAAATTTTATTAAATAATTTAAATAAAAATGCATTAATAAATTTTGATGATATTAGTTTGAGAAAAAAATACTTTCAATATAAATTTATTAAAGAGCAAATCTGGTGTCATACATGTAATTAAATTCTTATAATCTATTAATATTTTAATACACAAAAATGAAATCATGCACATGCATAATAAACAGCATATGCTGTAGAGACCCAAACCCATAAATAAGAAAAATAAATAAGAAAGGGGTAAAAAGGGAATTATAGCAGGGTTCGTCGACAAAGTCCCTTCAGTTCTTCATCGTCGAAATTCAGAGTGTCGTCGACAAAGAAATACTGAGCGAACCAAGAAAAATATTTAGATGGGGTTCGTCGACGAAGGTAGAGCTTCGTCCATGAACTGAGTAACTGGGAATTTGACTTGGTCAAAGGCTTTGTAAATATCATTTTTGGTTGCTTAAGGGGTAAGAAAACCCAAAAGCTCTCTCTTTCTCTAGAACTAGCGAGTTCTCCCTCTCTCTCTCTCTCTCTCTCTCTCTCTCTCTCTCTCTCTCTCTCTCTACGTTCTTTCGCCGTTCGTCATCTGTTTCTATGATCAGAAGTTTCTGCATGGATCAGGGGAGGAAACTCTACAGTTATAGCGGATCAGATCGTTGTTTTGAAGATTTTCGAGATTTTTCCTAAAATCAAGGTAAGGATCAAAATTTGTTTTCATTTCATTAGATCTGTAGTAGATTGAATAATATTGAAGTATTGTTCTTCGTTTTTTAGGTTTTGAGGATCTCGTGTCGTAGTTTTGGATCAATAAGCTCGTGTTTCGGGTTTTGAGATAAAGGTAAGAGGATTTGTTTACATCAGTATTTTTAGAAAAAGAAACTGCTGGATATGTAGCTTATATTTATATGTACCTATGGACTACTTATTTGCAAAGTTTTACCGGGTATAAATATCGATTCTTATGGTTTTCACGATTTTACGGTTTTGGAAAAAAAAGGGTTTTTGGCATATGATCTCCAAATTTCTTAAACTACTTTATTTGCACTAATACTAACTAGGAGATGCTTGTGAAACCTAAGGTGTAGTCCCAAGAAAAAAGGGGGGGGGGGGATGAATTGGGTTATTTAAAATTTCTTAGAGTCTTTTTATGAGTTCTTGACTTTTTACAATTCTTTTAAAGACTTCTTATATTCTTGTTGATTAGGCAATCCATACAAACATTTACTTCTTCTATTCAATCCACAACCACAACATACATAACCAATTGATTAATTGTTCAAACCAAACAACACAATACAAGTAATCAATATTTGCTTTGCAATATTCCGTAGCCCTGTATATAAATGTGCAAGTCTTATAATTGGCCTTTGAACTGAAAATTAAAATAACATCTAATCATTCTTTTCAATAACTTAGAATTCAAATAAACCTTCAATTAATAGGTTTTGAGTTGTTAACCAATCAACTTACTCCCTTACGATTTTTGCAAAAAATTGATTAACCAACGTACATCCTTTTGGTTTCCGCAAGGCCAAGAACAAATTATGCTTTGGTTTATTTAATTTCCAATGTACGTTATTTTTATGATTAAAAGAACTACAACATCCCCGCAGTTTATAGTTTTGCTGAAATTTAAAGAGAGTAAGGGAAAGAGAGTGAGACGGAGTTTTTACGAGGTTCGGCTTACCCCAGCCTACGTCCTCGCCTTAGGTCAACCACCTAAGGATTTCACTATACTTTGTTTCTTCCGGGTGGAATAAAAACCTTTACAATAACCAACCTCTTTTTCAGGAAGAGAAACTTCTCCAAGCAACAATCTATGTTTGGTGCAACGATCCAACTATATCTTGAACCGTCAAAGATCTAATAGAAAGGAACACATATCTGCGTACAAAAACACTCTCAAACATAGAGTAAGTTGTACAAGTTAAATCACTAATCGTATTTCAAAATCAAAACTAAATAGAAAATGTGAAGTTTAAGGTTTAGAAATCACCAATGGTTCTTTCTTATTGATATAGATGTTTTTGTTGCAAATCAAAACCAAAGCTTTTTAATCAATCAGCAATTTCGTAGAGTTTTCCCCAGCAAGAGTGTGAGCAAGTATGAGCTTCAAAAGAACTTTAGTGTAGAAAGCGTGTATTGCTTGAGTGTATATTTTCATTGAGCAATAGAGGTGTTTATAGACTTCTTAAAGAAAAGTTTCCTCATTTAACAAGTTGACATTGAGTATTTAAGTAACTTTTCAAAAATATTAAATCATAGAATTAATTTTGAAAAACTTCCCGTATAGTTCAAAATTCAAAATTTTCGTAGAGTCGGTCGGCTGACTCACTCAACTGGGTCATTTTTGTACTAGTTAGTCGACTGGACAGGCAGCTAACACCATTCTGTCTCTCAAAAAATAATTCTGATAAATTGTCAGTCGGCTGACTGATCCCAATTTAAAAATGGTCAGTCGGTTGGACAGGTTTTCAAAAGGTAACTTGGGTCAGTCGGCTGACTGAATCATGTTCAAAATGGTCAGTCGGCTGGGCAGTCATCTCTTTTCAAAGATTTTTTTTTATTTCTGATTTTTTAAAATCTAGTTTATTTAAAAAATTCAAATACAACTTTTCAAAAACAATTTCAAGGATTTTTCAAGTGTTGGTCTCAAACATAAGTTCAAACATACATCGTATAAAAGCATATCATCTTTGTTACATTTCACAATCTCTCCCCTTTTGGACATCATTCAAAATAAGGGGAAAGAGTTAGACCATAAGTATAAGCAAAGTAAAAAAACAGTTTAAGACATACAAAATACTTAATACATGTAAAAAAAAAATACAAGTTCCAGATACAAAATAGTGGCAAAAATATCCCTTTTTGTGTCTTTACTCCTTTCCATTACCGCTTCTTCTTCGTCTACTTCATTAGAGCCTTCTTATGCATTATCACTCTTCTTTGTGGAGTTTTCATCATCACTCCTATCATCACCGGCAGGAACTGAACTGGAATCCATAGGATCACTGATACGAGAGGAGCTGGCTATGTGTTTCTCAATGCGGCTCAGACGTTCATCAAGGGAAGAGTAGTCGGTTTGAAGAGAGGAGAAATTGCTTTGAAGGGATTGCATCCCAGTTTGCATGTTTTGGCTGAAGGTTGTGAATTCCTGGTAAAATGGATTAAACCATGTAGGAGTAGTGGTAACAGGGGGTTGATGTACTTGTCCTCCACTTCCTTTTAGAATCCAGTCATCCCCGTACTTTTCATAACCCATTAATTTCAGAGTTGTGGAATTAAAGATTTCATAATGGGTGCGTTTCACAAAGAAATCAGAAGGTGAGGATATTTGAAATTTTGAAAAAAGTTGGTTTAGAACACCTCCATAAGGAAGAGTTACTCGTCATGCTTCTACCCTAGATAGCATCCATCTAAGCATAAGACTAGGGAGGTCCAATTTCTTGCCCTTGAGCAAGCACCAGAGAACAAAGAAGTCAGCATAGGAGATGTATGCATGTGATCTAGCTCGAGGGAGTATATTATAAGTGATGATATTTTTGCAAAATTTGAGCTTGAAGGTTCAAGTTTTTGTATAACGGAGGACTGTCAAAAGAAACAAGCTCATTTTCCAGTATCAAAGGAAGAAATTCTTCTGAAGTAAAACCCTATTCTAGAATCCAAGAAGTACCAAAAGGAGGACATTCAAAATCTCCTTTGGTAATTTTAAAAATATTTCCAAGAGATTCAGAGGTAAGGGAGATGGATTTGCCCTTTACTCTAGATGATAGTCCAATCTCTTCCCTGACAAGGTTTGCATAGAAAATTTTTTATGAGATTGGAAAAATGTCCTTTGGCTTGATATAAAATGAAAAATTTCCATCCTAGAGTGTCAAATAGGGAAATGATATATGGGAAATCAGATTGGAAAATTGAAACATGGAGGATTTTACCTAGAATAGGGTTCGCCAATAGATTGTCGTGATTTTCTGAAACCCTTCGAATGATCAAGAAAAACACAGAAGTTTGTCAATGGATTTTTGTCCCCAGGTATACTAAGCTAAACTCAAAAATCATACTCACATTCTAAACTCTAGTATAGTCTAATCTAAAGAACCTAGAAACCTAAGCTCTGAGCATATCCATAACTAGGCAGTGCAATTTACATCACACTTCTGGCTGGTTATGGGCTCTGATACCAAACTGTAACGCCCCGACCCTTAATACGGCCCCAAAGTGCTACTATACATACATATCTTGTACAAAACTTGATAACATACATAACTACACGCCCTAAACAAGGACATACAAGTATTTCATAATGATCTGTATTCACATATATTGCGGAAAACATAAACATTCATATGGATTCTAATAGACATACCAGAGTATCTAAATGTTCCTTACATATATTCAACCGTACGTAAAAGATAAACTATATTACACTCCCAAAAAACCAACCAGGCTAATAACCCAGTACTCATACAGAAACTTACACTAACTAACAAGACCCTATGCTCCATAGCCTCTCTAGACGACTAGGACCGATTTCCTGTAGCTCCTGAAAACAAGGTTGTAAGATTAAGGTGAGACACTTCTCAATAAGGAGGAAGATATTACATCAGTGTGTGACTGTACATTTATATTCTTATTTGAAAAAGGTTAAATAGATTGCACATTATCATTATTGTAATGTGTGTGTATATATATAGTACATATATAAACCCCTGATAATATAAAACCCAGCATCATTACAAGTGAGAGTTCCAAGGTTAAGGTAGGGTACAAGCCCATACACTGTACAATCCCTCCGCTTGGTACTCAGACATGTGACTCTACTCAGTAAAGCTTTTAAATCATGCATATGCATATTTAGAACACCGTCCAAATTGAAACTATCATAACTATGCCAGTAACTCCTCGTGGCAAGGGTTTTGTGATAAGAAAACACTGATCGAGCCCTGTACGTACAGGCATTGTCAGGCATCATAACATACTGCAGTCCAACTTGGCCATCACTACCCTGATCCCTTTTGACTAGTGGCCTTTCTTACGAAGCCTACTACTAGGTACCCACACTGAACAATAACTACGTGTGGTTGCATTGTACCTCTATTTTGGAAATGATATCGAGCCTACATAATATACTATTGAGACAAGCTGCGGTCCCAATATCATATATATAATTTACATTGAAATATAATAACCTGAGCAATTCCAGTATTTTTACAATCTCATTCATTTGTACTTTCATTCGTACTGTGGTAAAAACTGGCTCGTAACCTCTCGATTTTACCCTTTTCTCATACTTGGCATGATAATTAATCGACGCCTATTTTCTGCAATTTCTAATAATCACTTGGAACTTTAGTCCCCATAGTTCATATACATGCATCTCAAATTAGTATAAAATCAATTCATATCATACGTCACACTTATTTGATCATATATATACATTTCATATAAACTAGTTCGTAAAATATCATTTTTGCTGCTACTAAGAGTTTTAAGCATCTCCTACTTTAGTTTTAGTGCAAATAAAGTAGTTTAAGAAATTTGGAGATCATATGCCAAAAACCCCATTTTTTCCAAAACCGTAAAATCGAGAAAACCGTAAGAATCAACATTTATACCTGGTAAAACTTTGCAAATAAGCAGTCCATAAGTACATATAAACATAAGCTACATATCTTGTGGTTTATTTTTCTAAACATACTGATGTAAACAAATCCTGTTACCTTAATCCTGAAAACTGAAACACGAGCTTATTGATCCAAAACTACGACACGAGATCTTCAAAACCTAAAAACCGAAGGACAATACTTCAATATTGTTCAATTTACTATAGATCTACCAAAATGAAAATGAATTTAGATCCTTACCTCGATTTTAGGGACAATCCCAAAAATCTTCAAAATGACGAGCTGATCCGCTATAGCTGTAGAGTTTCCTCCCCTGATCCACACAGAAACTTCCAATCATAGATATAGACAACGAACCGCAAAGGATCGTAGAGAGAGAGAGAGAGAGAGAGAGAGAGAGAGAGAGAGAGAGAGAAAGAGAGAGAGAGAGCTTTTGGGTTTTCTTCACCCTTAAGCAACCAAAAATGATATTTATAGGGCCTTTGACAGAGTCAAATTCGTCGACGAAGCGGCGCCTTCATTGACGAACCAACCACTCAGTTCGTGGACGAAGCTCTACCTTCGTCGACGAACCCCATCTGGATATTTTTCTTGGTTCGCTTGATATTTCTTCGTCGACGACGCCATGAATTTCGGCAATGAACCCTGCTGAAATCCCCTTTTTACCATTTTCTTATTTATTTTCCTTATTTACGGGTTCGGGTCTCTGCAATTTGAATGTCCAGCATTTGAACAATTATGGATTATGGAACAACGGTTTACCCTTGAAGATTTTTTGTCACTAATAATGATCGAGGAGCCTGTTTACTTTGGAAATCCCCCACTTTATATACTATTGAACCTTCAGGCACAAATCCTCCAGATGATCATCACATATAACATCCTTCCTCAAGTTGGTTCTCATGACTGCACATCCTACTTGGACTATTTTATTATGTGGTGTTTGCTGAAAGAGAATAAGCTTAATTTATCGAGCTTAATTGTTAAGTTAATGATATCTCAAACTGAAGCCCGCCGAGTCATTTTACCTTATGGAGGAATTATGAATCTACTTTTTGCTCATCTTCATGTTACTTCTTTAAATGAATTGTTGATCAAGCATACACACTATGATCTTTTCTTCTCTACCACACTCAAACAAATGGGGTATGAGAAACACAAGCAATGTTGGTTTCAAAAAGGAGGTTGACGACAAAGACAAGCTCCTGAGCCACAATCTCAACAACCTGCTCCTCAGGCTAATGCTGCACCTTCATGGTTTCTCTTTTTTCATCAACAATTCACCGCTTTTAGTGGTGCATGAGATCTGGTTTTCAATCTCTTCAAACTAATTTTGCATCTCTTCAAATCAATTTTTCTTCACTAGATCAACGAGTTAGCTATATTGAACAACACTTGGTTAGTTCTTCCCAAGGAACAGATCCTATGGAGATTAGTTCTGCTAATGCAAGTGATGATGGATTTGATGAAGAAGGAGATGAAGATGAAACTGAAGAAGAGGAAGATGATGAAGAAGAAACTAGAGAAGACGAAGAAGGAGCAGTTGATGATGATAATGCTGCTAATGCTTGATGTTTAGTTATTATTTTGTGTCTTAGACTTGTGTTTGTCTGTTTGAATGTATTTCATGCTATTTTTGGACACCTTGTGATAAATATTATTCTGCTTTTTATGCTTAATATTGTTCTATGTTTTGCTTTTCACACCTCTCTTTTTTATTGATGTCCAAAGGGGGAGAATTTTTGAGCAAAGTTGAGTTTAATACAACTGAGATATACATTCTTGATATTCATTTGTGATATGATAATCTTGCAATATGAGCTTAAATTGAATCTGAAACTGACTCTAATACAATTTGATATACCATCACAAGAACGGATTCTTACTTTCAGTGTAACTTTCATCCACGTTGAGTTCTTGCTAATCAATTCTCATCATCATGGCTCGGATCATTCGAACTAATCTGTCTTGTTTGAGAGTGTTTCTTGTACACAAAGCTCTTGTTTCTTTTGTTGTTTTTGACGGGTCAAAGGATTGAATTGTTGCCTAACGAGAGGGGATTCTCGTTAGAGAGGGAACTCCACATGAGAAGGAGAGAGGTTATAACTTTGGCCTAATAAAGAAAGTAGGAATCCTCACAACGGTTGCTTGGGGCAAGGACGTAGGCCTTGGGCCGAACCTAGTAAAAATATGGTGTCTCTCTCTCTTCCCTACTCTCTTTAATTTTCTGCATATATAAATTGCGTGGATGCTTACTTAATTGCTGGAAATTAATTTGTTATTGGGAATTGCGGAAACTTTAATTAAAGGGAGTACCTTGATTGATTAGTTAAATACTTAAATTCAAGTAATTTATTTGATATCAAAGTTTGAATTTTGGAAACTTGTTGAAATTTTTTCATATGGTGAAATCAAGCTTACCTTATTGATTGGATTGACTTTCAAAAACTAAATTGAGTTCTGATTTTGAATTAAATTGTTGAAAGGAGTATTGATAAAGTTGCAAAGTGTTGTAAAATAAAATCTTTGAAATTTTATTCAAGTTGATCTTTTCATCCATAAACATTTAATCTTAAATTGGTTCTTAGCTATACTTGTGATTGCAAATCTAGTTGTGTGATTATTGAATATAAAATAGTTGGGAAAGACTTAATAAAAAGATTTATAAAGAAATTTTTAAATCTCAATTCACCCTCTCTCTTAGAAGTACACCTTAATTCTCAAAACTGTTTAAACATTGAGTAGATATTATCAATTTTCTATTTTTCAATAGAAACAAGAGGGTAATGTTAGTGAACCCATTTGCTTATCTATTTTACTAGACTAGTTGGATTGTCTATTGATGAATTTGTTGCATCTCTATTTTAGTAGACTTTAGTTAGATGATATGTGATGAATATGATGCATGTCTATTCCATTAAATGATAGTTAGATGATCACTTGATGAATTTGTTGCATTTCTATTTCATTAGACGTTGTTTAGAAGTTTATGCATGTCTATTTCATTGTACTTTGGTTAGAGGAATTAATTGTATTAAATAATTTAATTTCATTGAAATAAATAAATAATCATCATTTTATTTAATTAACTTAAATATGTAATTGTTGATCTAAAATATAATTCTCTAATTTAGAGTCCATTTTTTTTATGGAACTATCTAATGTCTAATTGGCTCATTTGCTAATTGGTTGATTATTTAGATTGATCTACAAACAATATACACCATGAAACCTCATTTTGAATGCTTTTAGCCAATTGATCTAAAATATAATTCTCTATCATATGCTTTCTCTAAGTTAATAAATACCATATGCAAGTCCCTTTTTTTTTTTCCTAAATATTTCCATTAATATTCTTAAAATATATATAACTTTTATGGTAGATCTCTCACATATAAAACTAAATTGATTTTTTGATACCTTTGTTTTCAGCCATAATTTTTGTTCAACTAGTGTTTCTTATAGTTTTATCGTATGACTCATAAGTTTAATTCCACGATAGTTATTATAATTTTCAATATCTCTTTTACTTTTGTATATATGCATTAAAGGTGTTTATCCTCCATTCATTTAATATTTTTCTAGTTTTTATAATTTGTTAAATAAATTAGTTAATCATATAATTCTGTTATTACCTAAACATTTTTAGATTTCAATTGGATATTATCTGGTCCTATAGGTAAATTTTAATTTCTTAATCCAATAATTAACAACCTTTTTTGTTAGTTGGGTTTGTAACTGTTGGGAATTAACAACAAATTTCCGAAACTTGTGAGAAACAAAATAGAGAAAGAATACACGCCAAAGAAAAAATCAATCACACGCACAAGACAGTATTTACGTGATTCGGCAATTTTGCTTACGTCTACGGAGTTGTAGGAATTTCACTATTATCAGGAAGAAAATACAGAGAGTGCAGCGGTACAATACTTTCTCTCTCTTTCGCTCTCTCGCGAAGTGTGACTGCTTGATCTAATCACAATCATTTTATACGCTGCGCACAGGATTCCGAATGAACTACAAAATGGCCCAAAAGAAAACTCGGGTCGTCATCTAGATTGAACGCTACTAGGCTCCACAAAAGCCCAACAATAATGAGGGAGTCAACCACAAATTTCATTTTTAGAACTCTAAAATCGAAGGACACATTTTACCGAAATAACAAAATGCATCGAGGCAAACTAAAATCAATGGAAAAGTAGAATATTCTGCCATTCTGCATTTTCGAATACCATATATTCTAAAAATTTAAAAGTAGAAAGTAGTACAAAATATATGTAACCATATATATATATATATATATATATATATGTATGTATTTATTTTTCTCAACCACACGCTCAAAATCCAGACGAAAATTAAGTGGCCAGAGAGAAAAAGAGACGATACTTGCGGGCTACAAATTGAAGAAGTTCTTCGGTGGCCAGGAGTAAAGTCGGATTAACTAGGCGGCAATGGAGAACTATTCATATTCGTCCAGAACCAGAAAGGAAGAAGAAGAAGAAGAAGGGTTGCTCTTATGCTGGGGTCGTCTGAAGCTGAAGCTTCCGTGGAATTACAGCAAGAGGATGAGGAGGCAGCAGCGTACGTCTGCTGCAGGCACCAGTAGCACAGGCTGCTGCAACATAACAGCTGGGCTTGGCAGCCTCTTGACCTGCAGACACAAAACCTCTAAACGCCGCGCCGGCAGCTTTGGATATGACCCTCTCAGCTATGCTCAGAACTTCGACGATGGCTGCTGCCGGCGGGAGGAATGTGATCATGAAGAAACAACTGATGGGGATCAGTCGGCCTCCTCCCATGGCCATGGTGGCCGTGGGTTGACCTTCTCCAAATTTGCTGCTCCCCCATCTTCATGCTTATCTCGTGGTCACTAATGATATATTACAATATATGATTCATGCAATCCACAAGTTGGATTGGTTCTTGTTATTCTGTATCTTCCTCACTTCTTCTTCTTCTTCTTCTTCTTGTTTTAATTTAATTTAATTTAATTTTTAAGCCTTAGGCTTGTTCACCTACTGTGAAACCACATACTGCATGAATACACTATATATCAATTCATTATCGCATCACTTTGGACACAATAGTGCGACATCAAATCTTGAAGAGTAAGGTGAAAGCCGCCCACCCATTGATACACCCTTGGTAATTCACTGGATTAACCTCTCAAGGAGAATCAAACCCGTGATCTTGGGATCACCAAAGTCACAAGTCACCCTTATCACCTGAGCCAACCAAGTTGGACATCTTTTATCTATTTTTATTTATAGTTTATACAAGTGGTCAAATAAGAGTACTAAATATATATAAGTGGAGATAGGTTATGCCTCATGTGTATAATTTAGATACCAATGTGATTCTATAATGGACCACAGTAATAAAGTAGTATAATAAATATTTTTTGATGTAAGCATATGGATGTATGATTTTTCATTTAAATTGTGTTAATTTATCATGAAAGTGTGGATTCTATACATTAAAAGTCCTTTAATTTTGTGGATTTAATGTTAATTATGTGAGACCTAAGCTTTCATGATTAGTTAAATGGACAGTTATAGCTATACTCAAGAATGTATTGGTCAAATTGTGACATTTAAGGAATCCCGCATTATGATAGAATCAACTATAATGTCAAAACTGTCCTAATGAGATATTATTACAAGGGGTCTTGAGGGCTCCCAATATACCATTTATGAACGACTCAATAGTTTTCATTACGCATATTTAATTCAATACTAAGTTTTAGCCAATTTTCACTTGGATATGATTATTGTATAGAACTGAGGTTTGTAAGATTGAGTTGAACTAAATAGAATTGGAATAGACAATGACAAAAAAAGTATTAGGTACCATGTATCAGATTTAATATAATTTTGTTATGTGTAAAAAAAAAATTACTTAATTTAATTAGTTAAAATGCATACACATGAAAAAAAGACTTAATAATTTCTCGACGATGGCTATAATAATTATTATCATGCATGTACCATTATTTAGTCTATCACCAATAAAAGGTAAAATATTAAGGGTATGAATAGAATTTTAGTTTATGGTAGGTTTCTATTTATGTGCGCGGAATAACCCTTCACCCTACGATACTAACCATGGACCAAATGAATTTAGCCAACCTGTCCTAAGGAACTCCTTATATTATATATGAATCCTCAAGGTAGCATGAAGTAAAGGGTTTTATCTTTTTTTTTTTATCTTTTGTCCTCTCTCTCTTGTCCCACTTTCTCTCACAATAGAGGTAGGGACCCCATGCCAGGCCCACTTTTTTTTTTTTGTTTTGTTTAAACATTTAGCTTTCTCATTGTTTTTGTCTTCTCTATGTCAGTCGACAAACATAGGGTCCCACATCGTACCCTACTAATTTTTAATGACTTTTAATTTATTTTTTAAACTCTTCTCTCTCTCTCTCTCTCTCTCTCTCTCTCTACATTTGGGGCCATTAATTAACTTAAAAAAAAATTTAACTCATTACTATCTTTTATGAGACAGAATTTAAAAATCCCAATACAAACGAATTTCACTAAAATAATTTTTTTAATGGGTCACAACTCAACCACTTTGCATAATCACTTTCTTTCTCAATACTTTTATATTATAAAACTAATTTAAATTATTAATTCCTATTTTCATTTGTATTTTGTTATATTTACATCCACTAAAATTATAGAATTAATTTTTATGTATATTATTCAAAAATATATAAATATATGTACCGTGTTATATGACAGGAATGGTGTATTCCCAAGAAGGGGGGTAAAATGGGTATTTTAAAAATCTTCCTAGGTAAAATGTGTGTTATTAAGAACCACAATTAGTAAAGCACAACCTAAGGTCTTCCTAAACAATCTCAAATCTCCCATATGATCAAGTATGCAAATATTTACAACAGATAGAGCATTCACAACAAATTAAATCTAAGCATACACATGCGGAAAGTAAATAGCGTAGGGAATTGAAAGAGAATGACACAATTATTTTTATTGAGGTTCAGCCAATCTTGCTTACGTCCTCGCCTCAAGCCAACCAACTAAAGGATTCCACTAAATGCTCACTTAACTAAACGGAGTAATGCCGTTTACAATACTCCTTGCGGGGTGGAAACTCCCTAACTCACTTAACCGGGCGGAGCCAAACCGGTTCTCCTTACTGGGCAGAGTCTCCCTAACTCAATCAACTGGGCTGAGCCAAACTAGTTCTCCTTATAGGGCGGAGTCTCCCTAGTTCAATCAACCGAGTTAAGCCAAACCGGTTCTCCTTATAGGGCGGAGTCTCCCTAGCTCACCTAATCAGGCTTGAGCCAAATCGGTACACCTTACAAGTTGGTGACTTCCTCTTTCGACGATACCACACGTCAGGAATACAAAGATATTAAAAATTTGCGTACAAAGAGATGCTTCTAAAATAAGCAAAGTGTTGGGGTTTGTCCCACATTAGTTGTGGAAGGGGCTTCGTGGTCAGTTATTAAGTGTGAGGGAAAGCCTCACCCCATGAGTTAGCTTTTGGGGTTGAGAAGGCCCAAGACCACCTAGCACTGGTATCAGAGCTGGGTTATAGAAAATCTTAATTAGTAGCTATACAAAGATCTTAGTGGCACACTTCGGTGTAGCTCCCTTTGGAAAAAGACAATCCTCAACTAGGGCCACCTATATTTTATGGTCTAAATTATACATTTTGAAAACAAAGGATGAGAATATACCTTCAAACTGTGGATTAGAAAGTTTGGGAGGTTCTCACTGATGGTGACCTAATTCCCCTCAAACTAGTAGATGGAAAATAAGTCTCTAAAGAGAAAAAGGACATGACTGACTTAGACCACAAAATGCTGCAAGTTAGTTCAAGTGCTATCAATGCTTTGTATTGTGCTCTAGATATTAATGAATTCAATAGAGTCATGATATGCAAAATAACCAAAGAAATTTGGGATAAGTTAGAGGTAACCGATGAAGGAATGGTAGATGTTAAAGACAATAGAATTGACATGCTAACTAGTGAATATGAAGCTTTCAAAATGAATTCGGATGAATCAATCACTAGTATGTATACTAGGTTCAGCCATATTATAAACTCCCTCAATGCCTAAGGAAAAAACATATTCAACGTATGAAATGATTCGAAAAATTCTTAGAGGGCTGCCACTTATATAGGAACCAAAAGCCACAATAATAACTAAAGGAAGAAATCTTGAAAACACTTCCCTAGAGGAACTTATAGGTTCTCTCCTCATATACGAAATGACCATGAATGAAAGAAGTAGAAAAACTAAAGCTCAAGAATCCGTAACTTTTAAAACAACAAATAAAAGCTTTAGTGATGATGAAGAAGAGATGAATGAACATGAATTAGCCTACATATCCAAGAAACTTGCTAAAATCCTTAGAAGAAAGGATAAATTTACAAGAAAATCAAAATTTGAATCAGATGAAGAAAAAGAAGAAATTAGCAAGAAGAAATCAAGAAATAAAATTCATACATGTTATAATTATAACAAAGCTGGACATATAAAATTGGAATGTCCACTACTTAATAAGGATTCCAAAAAGAAAAAGGCAATGAAAGCCACTACTTGGGATATTCTAAGTACAAGTAGGTCCGATGATGAATCCAGTGACAAAGAGGTTGCCTATACTTGCTATATGGCATGGGAATAATAATAATAATAATAATAATAATAATAATAATAATAATAATAATAACACATATCTACTAAAATATTACAAATATCAAAATAAGTAATAAACTACCATAATATAATATATATTAAAATACTAAAGATACTGTAACGGCCTGCTATTTATTTTCTAGTTCTGATTTTTTTTTATACTGTAAAATTTATAATACTCTAATACCTACTAGATTAAACCAAACCATCAACCTAAGCATCGAGAAGTGGAATTCATATAAACACAATCAAGAAAATATACAATACCAGAGTGCTAAAATGTTTCCCAAAATATACATATATGACTGTTTCCCAAAATACCCTAAACTAGGCTAAGGCTGTACATAAATACTCCTAAAAATACTCACTCTACTGACAGGGCAGTACTGAAAACCCTCTATTTGCGAGCCTGATCTTCTACCCTACCTGGATCACTTGAAAAATGTTAAAGTAATGGGATGAGACGACGCTCAGTAAGACGAAATATGCTATTTCTAGTGTATGGCAAATGAGCTACAATACTGAGAAGATCTGTTTCAAGATAATCTCGTATAACTGAATCTATAAATATAGTACAAATATATAACCACCACCGACCAGGATAAACCAAAAAACTCCATTAGTCTGTTCGGCCCTCCTCAACCCATATCTAATGGGGAGCCTATCCACACGTAGGCATGTGATTGACCTACTACCACGTATTGTCTAAATAGGTGGTTGCACTCTATTCTGTATATAGCAACGGTATCATGCTCTGTAAACTGTATCTATATGGTCCATCAGGGTCTGACACTATATAATACATTTCTATATACAACTATCTGTTTTACCATGATTTTATAATAACTGTATTAATCATGACGCTGTGATAAACTGTATCTGTATCAACTGTATTTCTAAAATGAGATATAAAATTGTATGTCATGGTACTGTAAACTGTATAATCATGGTATTATGTAATTACTATGAAGCATATCCACTGTCTGTATATTTTATAAAACATAACTCAGAAAAATACTATAAAGCATGTTTCTGTACTATATCTATATTCTCAAGTCACACAGTAATTTTAAAACATATTATTCATAATTAATAAACTATATAAAGTTCTACTATGAATTACCTGGTAAAAAGATACATTTCATGTTGAAAATCATTCTAATATTGCCTAGCATAGCATATTTCCCTTACCTGATTCTTGCTAAAATCCCCCTACTATGACAGGTTCTACACCCGTTCTCCACTCAACACCCTGAAAACCATATATCCCAAAACAAAATATTACTATTTCTACGTCTATAGCATTTCCTACAACTACTGGAAAGTCAAATTTCAACAAAAGACCTTACCCTGAATTTAGGATGAAATCCAACTTCGTCCCACCGATGATCCGCTCCGGCAGACTTGAAGAGAACTTCCCCAGGAGCATCGTGGTAGCCTTAGATCGTCGATCCGGTGACTAACGGGGCCGAAATAGAAGAGAGAAGATGGAGAGACCATAGATAGAGAGAGAGGAGAGAGAGTTTCTGTGAATTTGCTGCGTAAAAATCCAAGTTTTAGCTATTTATAGAACTGGGTTCATCGATGAGTCTTGTAGAAAGTTCGTTGACGAACCTGCACCCTCGTTGACAAATTTCAAACTTCCAAAAATCCTCTCTCGGTATCTTCTCATCGATGAGGCCCTCTTGTACCCTCGTCGACGAATCTCTTGTGTTCATCAGCAAGGACCTGATAAATTCTCTTGGGTCATTACATCCCAAAGTGCAACGTCATCGACGAAGTCGGCTGCCTCCTTATGTTACTGTTTCCATTTCTCTTTCTTTATTATTTAAATACCCTTATTCTTCGAGTCGTTACATTCTCCCCTCCTTATAAAATTTCGTCCTCGAAATTTACTGTTTATATAACTTATCATCCTTTAAAGGCAAAACAGTCTACTTATTTTATTACCTGCCCTTACTTATGGCAGAGGAACACTGTGGTTACATGGGTAGTTATGAAAGATTACAAGTATAAAAGGAAATTTCCCCAAAACCAAAATACTACCTATCCTATACACTACATTACAATTCCTCCGTTTAAACAAAATAAAATTATTATTACCTTAATTATACATCATTGCTATCACCCACTAAACAGGTAAGGGTATTTCTATCTAATCTCATTTTCAAGTTCCCACGAGATTTCTTCTATTGCGTGGTTCCTCCATAGGACTTTTACTAGCGGTATCTTTTCATTGCGCAATTCCTATTCTTTTCTATCTAAGATCTGTACTGGAACTTCCTCATATGCTAGATCACCACTGAGTTCCAATTTTACATAGCTGATGATATGGGAAGGATCTGAGACGTATTTCCTTAAAATAGAAACATGAAACACGTTGTGAATCTTGAATAGAGATGGTGGTAAAGTTAGCCGACAGGCAACTGACCCAATCTTCTCGAGTATCTCAAATGGGCTAATGAACCTAGGGCTCAACTTACCCTTCTTCCCAAACCTTATGATCCCCATCAATGGTGCGATTTTAAGAAATACATGATCACCCACTTCAAATTCCAATTCTCGATGGCAAGTATCCGCGTAGCTCTTCTGTCAACTCTGTGCTGCACTGATTCTATCTCAAATAAGTCAAACTTTATCGTACGCTTGCTGGACTATCTTCGACCCCAAAACTTGCCTATCATCCAACTCACTCTAGTATATAGGGGAACGACACTTCCTACCATATAGTGCTTCATAAGGAGCCATGCCTATGCTAGCCTGATAACTTTTGTTGTAAGAAAATTCCACCAATGGCATATACTGGGTCCAGCTACCCCCAAAATCCAATACACACGCTTGCAACATATCCTCAAGTCTGAATTGTTCTCTCTGTCTGACCGTCCATTTGAGGATGGAAAACGGTGCTGAATGTTAGCTGAGTCCCCAATGCCTCTTGCAAACTTCTCCAGAACCACGATGTAAAACGTGGATCACGGTTCGAGACTATGGATACCGGCACTCCGTGGGGTTGAACAATCTCCTGTATGTAAATCTTTGCTAACCTGTTCATAGGGTAACTAACCTTAATGGGCAGAAAGTCCACTGTCTTAGTCAACCTATCAACCACCACCCAAATGACATTCTGACCATGCGGCGCCGGCGGTAATCCAGTAACAAAATCCATGGATACATGGTCCTGCTTCCATTTAGGAATGAAAAGTGGCTGCAACTGACCATCTGGCCTATGGTGCTCAGCCTTAACCTGCTGGCACGTCAAACACTGCTGTACAAATTCTACAATCTCCCTCTTCATGCCACTCCACCAGAAATACTCCTGCAGATCCCTATACATTTTCGTACTGCCAAGATGAATAATGTATAGAGATCTGTGTGCCTCTTATAGAATTGTCCTGCTGATGCTGTCATCCACAGGCACACAAAATATGGTGTGAAATCTCAAAGCCCTATCGTCAGAAATACTGAATTCTTCCCCTTGACCATCATATATTCTGGCTATCACTTCTGCCAATTCTGGATCATTCCCTTGAGCGGCTTTAATCCTTTTATAAAGTGTAGGCTGTACAACCAAACTAGAAATAAGCGCCTGAGGATCATCAACTACCAGTTCCACACCGAGCCTTTCCAAGTCCATTTGAATTGGGTGCTGAACTACTGCGACTAACTATGCTTTATTTTCTGATTTACGGCTCAAAGTATCAGCCACCACATTTTCTTGACCTGGGTGGTAACTAATGGTGCAGTCCTAATCCTTGATGAGTTCTAACCACCTTCTCTGGCGCATATTCAACTCTTTCTGTGTAAAGAAATACTTAATGCTCTTGTGATAAGAAAACATTTCACATTTCTCACCATATAAGTAATGCCTCCAGATCTTTAGTGTGTGCACCACTGCAGCCAATCCTAGATCATGAGTAGGGTAGTTCTTTTCATATTCTTTCAACTACCTGGGGGCATACTCCACCACCCTACCATGCTGCATCAGTACACAACCGAGCCCTTTCAAAGACGCGTCACTGTAAATCACATACCCATCACCTCCTGATGGAATCGTCAGTACTGGTGTAGTGACGAGCCGCTGCTTTAATTCTTGGAAACTCTACTCGCATTCTTCATCCCACACAAACCTGAAATTTTTCCTAGTCAAACGTGTGAGAGGCCCTAACAAAGCTGAAAACCCCTCAACAAATCGATGGTAATAACCTACCAGTCCCATGAAACTTCTGACTTCCTACACATTCTTCGGCCTGACCCAATTCACTACCGCATCAATCTTGCTGGGATCCACTGAAATACCATATCTTGAGTTCACGTGGCCTAAAAATACAACTTTCTCAAGCCAGACCTCACACTTGCTAAACTTGGCATAGAGTTTCTCTTCCCCGAGTGTTTGCAGAACCTGTCTCAAATGCACCTCATGATCCTCAAAACTCCTCAAGTATACCAGTATATCATCAATAAAAACTACTACAAACTGATCTAGATACTGGTGAAAAACTCTATTCATCATGTCCATGAACACAGCTGGGGCATTCGTCAGACCAAACGGCATAATGAGGAATTTGTAGTGCCCATACCTGGTCCTGAAAGCTGTCCTTGCAACGTCCTCTGCTTTTACCCTCACTTGATGATAACCTAATCTAAGGTCGATCTTGGAATACACTCGCGTACCTTGGAGTTGATCAAACAAATCGTCTATATGGGGTAGAGGATATTTATTCTTAATAGTAACCTTATTGATTTCCCTATAATCAATACACATACTCATAGTCTCGTCTTTCTTCTTCACAAACAATACTAGAGCTCCCCATGGTGAGACACTGGGTCGTATAAATCCCTTATTCAGCAAGTCTTGCAACTGATTCTTCAATTCTCTTAATTCAGCTGGAGCCATACAATAGGGAACCTTAAAGATCGACGCTGTCTCTGGAGGCATATCTATAGGAAAATCCACCTCGCGTTCGGGAGGCAACCCTAGTAGCTCCTTTGGAAAATATCTGGGAATTCTCGTACAATCGGGGTACTGTTGAGTTTCGATTCATTCTCTGATGCTTCCTTTACAAAAGCCACAAACCCTTGACTTCTGTCCCAGAGTAGTCGGCTTGCCTGTATAGCGAATACCAACTGCGATGGCGCACGTACACATGAACCAGTAAACCTAAATTCTTGCTCACCAGGGGGTTTGAAAATTACTTCCTTTTGAGAACAATCAATACTGGCGTGATTAATAGCCAACCAATCCATACCTAGTATTACATCAAATCCACACATCTCAAACAAAATTAGGTCTGCTCGTAGTACTTTCCCCTGAATTTTTATAGGATAGCCTCTGAGTACCCTTTTACACCTCAACACTAACCCAAATGGTGTAGCTATTCTCACTTCTCTATCTAATAACTTAGTCTCACTTTCGGATAATTTAACGTAGGATGCAGAGACAAATGAATGTGTAGCACCTAAATCAAATAAAACAATAACGGAATGTGATAAAACAGTAAAAGTACCTATCACCACATCCGCGGTAGTCTTAGCATCACTAGACGTCAATGCGTAAACCCTTGTAGGGGCCACATGCCTCTGCTGTCCTCCACGAGGCGCCTGATATCCTCCCCAATAGGGCTTGGGAGCTGGGACTTGGTCTGGCAGACCTGGGCATGCATGTGCCATGTGACCGGGTCTCCCACAACGATAACAGACATCTCTCCCTACCCGGCACTCCCCCAAATGACGTCTCCCACATGTTTGAAACACCAGGAAAGTCGGCGCACCCTGATTCTCATGAGGTCCTGCCATCTGCCTTTGATCTCCCCTATCACAACCTCCTATCCATAGACCCCTACTAGAACCAGCCTGAAAGCCCTGAGGCGCAGGCCTCTTCCTCTGACTTTGAGCCACTATATACCACTCTCAATGATCACAACTCTGTCAACAACCTCCATAAATGTTTGAGCTCTAAAGCCAATCACCAGCTCAAACAAGTTCTGTCTCAGTCCCTCTTTAAACTTCCTTGCGTTTCTCTTTTCATCAGGTGCTAAATGTGGAGCAAAACACGACAACTCGATAATTCGAGCCGCATATTGAGATACCAACATCTGGCCCTATAATAGGTGCATAAATTCTGCTACCTTCGCGCTCCGAACGATACCAGGGAAATACCGCTCGAATAACAGGTCCTTGAATCGGCTCCACATCACTGGTACTAGAACCAGCCTCTGCTTCTCTATCAATTGCGCTAATCTCCACCAGTGCTTCGCCTCCCTTTTTAGTTTAAATGCTGCAAACACTACCTCCGCTCATTCAAACAAGGAAGTGCAGCCAACGTTTCTTCGATGTCCTGGACCCAATTCTCAACTACAATCAGGTCATCTCCACCAGAAAAGGATGGGGGCTTCATCCGCATAAATTTCCCGATCGAACAACCATGCTCTTAGAGCTCCTGACCATCTCAGCCATCACCTGGTAAGTGACGCTGCACAGCACAACATCTGTATCTCCTCCACCTATGCTGGAAGGTCCTAGCCTATCCTCCCCAGCATTCGTACTACTACTTCCCGGGTCCATCTTGAAAATAAGAAACACACTTAAGCATCCTATCTCTTACACAAACCTATCGTATACCAATTCAAAATTAATCTTCCTTGACCTTAACTCAATATCCAGTTCTTCAACCTAGACACACAATCTGACAATAGTTTACTATGATTTTCCTGGAATCGTCACCCTAGGAAAAACATAGAAACCACCACGGTAATCTTGTACCTAGACCACAGAACAAATCTTAAATCTTTTCCTATACTTTAAGTATTGCTTCCACTGCACTCTAAAGTCTACAGAACCTAGCAACCTAGGCTCTGATACCAACTGTAACGACCTGCTATTTATTTTTCAGTTCGATTTTTTTTTTAATATTGTAAAATTTATAATGCTCTAATACCTACTAGATTAAACCAAACTATCAACCTAAGTAGCGAGAAGAGGAATTCATATAAACACAATCAAGAAAATATACAATACCAGAGTGCTAAAATGTTTCCCAAAATATACATATATGACTGTTTCCCAAAATACCCTAAACTAGGCTAGGGCTATACATAAATACTCCCAAAAATACTCACTTTACTGACAGGGCAGTATTGAAACCCCTATATTTGTGAGCCTAATCTGTTCGCCTACCTGGATCACCTGAAAAATGTTAAAGTAATGGGATGAGACGACGCTCAGTAAGACGAAATATACTATTTCTAGTGTGTGGCAAATGAGTTACAATACTGAGAAGATCTGTTTCTATATAATCTCGTATAACTGAATCTGTAAATATAGTACAAATAATATAACCACCACCTTCGCATGTTGCTTAACATATCTGTATTTTAGATTTCTATACATAATACTTTTAATATATATACATATACTCCTTGTTTCTGTGAAATTGTGCATACATAATAATAACTGAAAACTTCCCTGGATGGATAACTGTATGTCATGATTTGACCCTTCATGACAGGGTTGTGCGACCCGTAGGCGGGATCTATCCTGGCTGGCTGACCAGGATAAACCACTAAACTCCATTAGTTTGATCAACCCTCCTCAACCCATATTTAATGAGGAGCCTGTCCACACGTGGGCATGTGATCGACTTACTACCACGTATTGTCTATATAGGTGGTTGCACTCTATTCTGTATATAGCAACGGTACTGTGCTTTATAAACTGTATCTGTATGGTCCATCAGGGTCTAATACTATATAATACATTTCTATATACAACTATCTGTTTTACCATGATTCTATAATAATTGTATTAACCATAATGCTATGATAAACTGTATCTGTATCAACTGTATATCTGAAATGAACTGTAAAATTGTATGTCAGGGGTACTGTAAACTGTATAATCATGGTATTCTATAATTACTATAAAACATATCCACTGTCTGTATATTCTGTAAAACATAACTCATAAAAATACTATAAAGCATGTTTCTGTACTATATCTATATTCTCAAGTCACACAGTAATTTTAAAGCATATTATTCATAATTAATAAATTGTATAAAGTTATGCTGTGAATAATAACTTGGTAAAAATATACATTTCATATTAAAAATCATTCTAAAACCGCCTAGCATAGCATATTTCCCTTACCTGATTCCTACTAAAATCCCCCTATTATGACAGGTCCTACACCCGCAGGTTTCTCCACTTAACACCCTAAAAACCGTATATCCCAGAGCAAAATATTATTATTTCTACGTCTACAACATTTCCTACAACTGCTGGAAAGTCAAATTTCAACAAAATGACCTTACCCTGAATTTGGGACGAAATCCAACTTTGTCCCACCGATGATCCGCTTTAGCAGACTTGAAGAGAACTTCCCTAGGAGCGTCGTGGTGGCCTCAGTTCATTGATCCGGCGACTAATGGGGCCGGAATCAAAGAAAGAAGAGGGAGAGACCGTAGAGAGAGGAGAGAGAGAGAGAGAGAGAGAGAAAGAGTTTTTGTGAATTTGCTGCGTAAAAATCCAAGTTTTAGCTATTTATAGAACCAGATTCATCGACGAGATACGTCACCTCGTCAACGAGTCCTGTAGAAAGTTCATTGACGAATTTTAGACTTAAAAAAATCCTCTCGGTATCTTCTCGTCGACGAAACTTGTCTTCGTCGACAAGGCTCTCTTGTATCCTCGTCGCCGAATCCCCTATGTTCGTCGATGAGGACCTGAGAAATTCTCTTGGGTCATTGCATCCCAAAGTGCAACATCGTATACCCTTATTCTTCGGGTCGTTACAGATACTATAAAAGGTAATACCATATATAGTATAAAAGAATACCTTAAATAATGGTTGATACCATTATATATAAACATGATAAAATACTAAAATACTAATACTATATATGTTAAAATACAATTATAAGTATACATACATTAAACATAACACCAATAAAAAAAAAACCCTAGATAATTTAAAATGGACACATATCAACAATGAAAACCCTAACACAATACAAATAAGACAACAAAATCTTCAACTTAAATATTAAGACAACTTCACTTAAATATTAAAACAACTTCTAGCCATAAAAAAAAAATCTAAAATAATAATAATGATCACTCAAACATGAATATCCAAAATAAAATAAAAAATCCTACAACAATATTAGATATCAAAATTTAAACTTTAAACATTAAAACAAATTCCTACAATAAAAATTCTACAATAATAATAAAAAATATGAACATGAATATTAACCATATGAACAAATATTATAACATGAAAATAAAAATCTTTATTATTTAATATACATAAAAAAAACAAAGAGAATTTAAACATGCATGAATATTATGACCTAAAAAATCCTCCACAAAAAAATAAAAATAAAAAAATTCCTACAATAATGAGAGCAAACCGATTAATATTTACAATAATAAAAAAAATTAAACAAGATGATAATAAAATTAAATAAATAAATGGATAACTAAACAAATAAAAAAAAAAAACATCCTTACATATATTTTCTAGTGTTTCAGTGTGTGTGTGGGGGTGTGTGTGAGTGTGTTTAAGCGTGTGTATGTGTGTTTAGAGTCAGGGGGCTCACAGTGGGGTTGCTGGGGCTATACCACCGGGAGGCCGGAAGAGGCACCGCCGGAGTTGCTGTGGAGATGTCGAAGAAGGGTCACGAAGAGGTAAAATGCCGTCGTTGGTGGCTCACAGATGGACTGAGCTCGGGTGATGTTGAGGGAAGACTGTGATGGTGGTTCTCTACTGCAAGATTTCTGGAGTGGAGCTACAGCTGTGGTCATGATGGAGTGGAGCTGCCAGAGCGTGACTGTGCTAGTCTGCGGGAAGCGACGACGTGCGAGTGGCCGGTTGTATGACTGGTGTTGGAATATTGCCTCAAGAATTGAACAGTTGGAACTGAAATCCAAAGCTACACAAGTTAAATTAGAAGAAGAGAAGATTAGTTAATTAGTTAGCCTGATTAGTTAGTTTCTTTATTCTTGATTCTTGTATTATATAAATACAAACATATACTCTGTATTTGATAATAATAATAGAGAAGAATTTTCAGCATATGTAAAAACTTCACATGGTATTAGAGAGCTTGCTTCCCTTTCGCAATTTTTTTTTAAGTTTCAAGAAACCATGAAAGCTATGTTTTAGTCACACTTGCGCCTCCAAATTCTGAGCAGTTAGAATATTCATAAAAATCTAAAGCTGATCAAGAGAAGCTGATAGATTAGTATTCTGTCTCGGCATTATTCTGGTATCAAATTGCAAAGCCTCAAGTGAATTGCCTTTATCTCTGGTCTTTACAAGGAAAAATTCTTTGTTCTGCAATTTTTTATATTTCTTAGAGAAATTCCAGATATGACTTCTGCAGATAATTCTACCAGTTCTCAAACTTCTCATCGCATGATCAATCTTTCCGATGATTCATCCAGTCCATATTACTTACATCCAAGTGATAATCTTGGTGCATTACTGGTTTCTGAAATTTTTAATGGTGATAATTACATCGCATGGAGTCGGTCAATCACCATTGCTCTAACAATTAAAAATAAGGTAGCATTCATTGATGGCTCGATTCTTGCTCCTTCTATAAATCAATGTTCTCTCCATGCTGCATGGTTGCGTGCAAACAATCTAGTTCTTTCATGGTTAATGAATTCCATTTCCAAGGAAATAAGAAATAGTCTTCTCTATGTTACATCTACCGTTGATCTTTGGAATGAGCTGAAAACAAGATACTTACGAAGTGATGGTCCAAGAGTTTTTCATCTTGAAAAATCTCTTAGTTCTATTACTCAGGGTTCTTTATCAATTACTGAGTATTTTAATTCATTCAATTCATTATGGGATGAGTATGTTAACTACCAACCATTCCCTATATGTAGTTGTGGAAAAATGGCAACTTGTACCTGCAACCTGTTTGATTTTTTGCTAGTTAGACAACAATCTGATTATGTGTTGAAATTTTTAATTGGTTTGAATGATTTCTATGCTCCAATTCGAAGCCAATTGCTTATGATTTCACCATTACCAAGTATGGCCAAAGTATTTTCTTTACTACTTCAAGAGGAAAGTCAAAGACAATTAAATAATGTTGTCAGCAGTGAAACTCATGCTTTGATTGCCAAACAAAACATTCAGCCATTTGGTTCTTTGAAATTCTCAAAGGATAAACAGAAGAGATTTTCTCTATACTGTACACACTATGGATACAATGGACATACAATAGAAAAATGTTTTCATCTTCATGGTTTTCCTCCTGGTTGGACTAGACCAAAAGGAAAAAGGAAACTACCTACTACACATGCTGCCATGACAACTCCTAAGCTCTCTATTCAATAGAGTAATGAGGATCCAAAGTTTTCTTTTACTTTTGAGGAATTCAATAAATTGCTAGCAGTTGCAAACTCTACTTCATCTCCAATATCTCATCAAACATCTTCTCCGGCTGTTAACATTGTTACTTCTCATTTTTTTGGTAACCCTTCGAATTTTTGTTATTCTGTTTCTTCATCTCTACAGAATGTACATTCATGGATTCTAGATATAGGTGCAACAGATCACATGATATGTTCACCATCATTATATTCTTCTCCACCTACACCAATCAACACTTCCATAAATTTGCCAAATGGAAACTCTATTCTAGCTTCACACATTGGCAGTATTTGCATTTCAAATGTACTGTCTTTACATAATGTGTTATGTGTTCCCAGTTTTTCATTCAATCTGATGTCTGTTTCTAAACTGACAAAACAATCTAACATTTTTGTTTCTTTCTTTAACTCATATTTCCTTCTACATGACCAATTAACAAAGAAGATGATTGAGATTGCAATTGAGAAACATGGACTGTACCATTTATCTCAAGTTCCTTCAAAGGCTACTACTCACAATCAAGCCAAGTTTCATTCTTCATCTTTGGCTTCAACCATTACCCAAAATCAATTAGATACCTGGCACTACAGACTTGGCCATGTTTCCAACTTAAGGTTACCTTAGCTTAAACAGCTGGAGTCATCCATATTATTTAATACCACACATGTTTGTGATGTATGTCATTTATAAAAGCAAAGAAAACTCTCATTTCCTGTATCTCAATCTAGTTCAAATAACAAGTTTGATTTGATCCATTGTGATATATGGGGACCATTCAATGTTGTTTCATATCCTGGTTTCAAGTATTTTCTTACTATAGTTGATGATCATACTCTTTGTACTTGAGTATACATGCTCAAGATGAAATCTGAAGTTTCTTCTATCCTTAAAATTTTTTGCACAATGGTAGTAACCCAATTCAATGTTCCTGTTAAAATAGTGAGATTAGATAATGGTCCTGAATTTCTTTTAACTCAATTCTATAATGACCATGGCATTATACATCAAAGAAGTTGTGTGGAAACTCCACAAAAAAATGGAGTTGTGGAAAGAAAACACCAACATTTATTAAACACTGCCATGGCCTTACTGTTTCAAGCAAATATGCCTTTAACTTTTTGGAGTGACTGTGTATTAACTGCAGCTCACATCAAAAACAAAATTCCAACTCCACTTCTTAACAACAAAACACCATTTGAAATGCTTTTTGATAAACCTCCTAATCTTTCTCATCTCAAAGTATTTGGTTGTCTTTGTTTTGCATCGACACTCACAACCCATAGACATAAATTTGATCCAAGATCTACCAAATGTTTATTCTTGGGTTATCCTTCTGACATAAAAGGTTACAAATTAATGGACCTTAATACCAATAAAGTTTTCATCTCAAGAAATGTAGTTTTTTCTGAAAATATTTTTCCTTTTAAGGTTTTTCCATCTAATCCTAAATTACATTCTTTCTTATTCCCTCCATCAGCTTCTACATCTGATTTTTTTTGTTCTTCTAATCAAACTCCTCCATCCTCTCCACATTCAACCAACAATCATCTAACATCTTTGAACAATGTTCCCATCCCAAATATTGTTTCACCACAACTCAGAAAATCTTCAAGAATTACACGATTGTCAAGCTATTTGTAGGATTTTTATTGTGATACAGCTTCCAAGGTTTCACTTGCAACCTCTTTATATGATATTGCTAATTGTTTTTCTAATGAAGGTATTCTATATCCCATATCTGATTATCTTTTTGAAAAACAATTATCTCCTTCTCATAAAGCTTTTCTAGTCTCCATTTCAGCTTCTAAAGAACCCAAAACTTACAAATTGGCTACTCAAATACCTGAATGGCAAGCTGCAATGCAAAATGAATTAAATGCCTTGGAATTAAATAAAATTTGAGAACTTGTAACTCTTCCTCAACATAAACAGACCATTGGTTGTAAGTGGGTATTTTGAATTAAGTATAAGGCAGATGGAACTATTGAAAGGTATAAAGCTCGATTAGTAGCTAAAGTTTACACTCAACAAGAAGGGTTAGATTTCTTCGACACTTTTTCTCTTGTAGCAAAAATAACTTCTATTCGGTTATTACTTGCTATAGCTGCTACTAAAAATTGGCATCTTCACTAGTTGGATATTAACAATGCATTCTTACATGGTGACTTGAATGAAGAAGTTTACATGGACTTGCCTCCTGGTTTGGTTGTCAAAGGAGAAAATAAAGTTTGTAAACTTTAAAGAGTTTATATGGTTTGAAGCAAGCATCTAGGCAGTGGTTTGCTAAATTATCCACAACATTGCTTGCTTATGGCTTTACTCAAGGTACTTCTGATTGTTCTTTGTTTATCAAGAAGTCTACATCATCTTTCATAGCTTTATTAGTCTATGTAGATGATATTCTTTTGTTCAGTGACATTTTAAATGAAATTTAGTTGCTTAAATCTTTTCTCCATGACATGTTTACAATTAAAGACTTGGGGGAACTCAAATACTTTCCCGGTTTGGAAATAGCAAGAAGTAGAACTGGTATATCTGTTTGTCAAAGGAAATTTATTCTAGATACACTTGAACAAGCAGGAGTTCTTGGTGCTAAACCAGTGGCTTTTCCCATGGATTCCAATTTAAAACTTACTGCTACAGATGCTGATTCCTATAAGGATCCTTCAGCCTATAGAAGATTAATTGGGAAGCTGTTATATTTAACCTTAACTCGACTTGATCTTGCCTTTTCAATTCAGGTTCTAAGTCAGTTTTTAGATAAACCAGCTGTTAGTCATTTTAATGTTGCCATATGAGTTCTCAAGTATTTAAAGGCAACTCCTGGTCAAGGGTTATTCTTCCCAGCTTCTTCAACACTGTAGCTAAAGGCTTTCTCTGACAGTGATTGGGCAAGATGTATTGACACTCGAAGGAGTGTCACTGGTTTTGCTGTTTTCTTAGGCGATTCCCTAATTTCTTGGAAGAGTAAAAAGCAGGCTACTATCAGCAGGTCCTCAGCTGCAGCAGAATATAGGGCTCTTGCTTCAACAGCTTGTGAACTTCAATGGATTTTGTATGCACTACATGATTTACATATTATTCATCAGCAGCTAGCCTTGGTTTATATTGATAGTAAATCAGCTTTTTCCATCGCTACTAATCCTATTCAACATGAGAGAACCAAGCATATAGAGATTGATTGCCATCTCATTTGTGAAAAACTCCAAAAAAATATCATAAAACTGTTTCATGTTCCTTCAAGATTACAGCTTGCAGACATTTTTACAAAGCCTCTCAGCTCACTTCCTTTTCATCATAATCTTCACAAGATGAACATTCACAACATATATGCTTATCTTGAGGGGGGGGGGGTGTTGGAATATTGCCTCAAGAATTGAACAGTTGGAATTGAAATCCAAAGCTACACAAGTTAAATTAAAAGAAGAGAAGATTAGTTAATTAGTTAGCCTGATTAGTTAGTTTCTTTATTCTTGATTCTTGTATTATATAAATACAAACATATACTCTGTATTTGATAATAATAATAAAGAAGAATTTTTAGCCTTTTTTAGCCTATGTAAAGACTTCACAACTGGGAGTAAGGTGGCTGGAGATGGTGGTGTTTGTTCATCTGGGAGTAAGGTGGCCGAGGCTATGGTGAGTGCAAGTGGAGGTCTTGGGTGGTGGTTGCTGAGAAAGTGAGAGCAGGGAGAACAGGGAGATGGCAAGACGAGAGGGAAAGTGGGAGACTGAGGAGGATGGGGGATTGTAGGGAGAGAGATGGAGATGAGAGAATAGAGGGGGCGACAGCCGAGGGAGAGAAAAAAAAGGTTTTTTTTTTTTTTTTTGTTTCTGTGAATGTCTCCCCCCCCCCCTTTTATAAAAAATTTGAAAACCCCAGCATGTGCGGCCCCTTTCTCTGTTTTTTTTTTTATTTTAATTTTGCACCTTTTTTTTTTTCTTTAGTAGTAGTAGTAGTAGTAGTAAGGTAATAATAATAATAACAATGATAATAGTAATAATGATAATAAAGTAATAATATATAGTATAATAATAATAATAATAATAATATAGTAATCCCTTGGTTATATTTGACTTGGACAAAAATAGGGTGTCTACAACTGCCCCTTTTTTTAGGCTTGGTTGCTTCAATGTAATGGTAGGAACTCTCCTACGCTTTTTGTAGCAACAAGCTTGCAAAGATAAAAGACATCTATTTTGCTCAAGCCAAACAAATAACTATGGCTTTCAGGTTAATCGAGAGTTGTTTATTTCTACGAACTAGGGATGATTTGCACTGAAGGTAAGAATCCAGGCGGGAGTATGCAGCATTGACTTGCACTGAATGTAAGAATCCAAGTTAAGGTACACAGGGACGGCTTGTTGTGAATGTAAGAATCTGAGCCATAGCGAATACAATGATCCGAGCCACAAGACACAACGATGGCTTACTTCAAATGTAAGAATCTGAGTTGTAGCAGATACAATGATCTGAGCCATAGGACACAATGATGGCTTGCTACGAATGTAAGAATCAGAGTCGTAGCAGATACAATGATATGACACAATGATGACTTACTTCGAATGTAAAAATCTGAATCGCAGTGGATACGATGATTCGAGCCATGAATCACAATGATGGCTTGCTTCGAATGTAAGAATCCAAACTGTAGCGGATAAGATGATCCGAGCCACAAGACACAATAATGGCTTGCTATGAATGTAAGAATCTAAGCTGTAGCGGATACGATGATCCGAGCCACACGACACAATGATGGCTTGCTTCGAATGTAAGAATCCGAGCCATAACGGATACAATGATTTGAGCCATAAGACATAATAATGGTTTGCTGCGATTGTAAGAATCTGAGCCTTAGTGGATACAACGATCCGAGCCACATGACACAATGATGACTTGCTTCGAATACGAGAATCTGAGCCGCAGTAGATACGATGATCCGAGCCACACGACACAATGATGGCTTGCTACGAATGTAAGAGTCTAAGCCGTAGCGGATATGATGATCCAAGCCACTTCAAGCAGTAATAAGGTGTGAAACCAAAGTTTGGAAAATGGTTACTCTATTGGGGAAATGCATTTGGGTGTAGGAACTTGATTTCACTGAGCGAATCCACTTGTCCTTGGGATCTGCTGCCCTAGTTTCAAAATAAATCAATGTGTGTCTGGGGTCAGCTGCCCCAGTTTCCAGGTAAATCAATGTATGCCTGGAGTCGGCCGCCCCAGTTTCAAATATTAGCATAACAGGAATTGTTCAGTCAAGGATGCCAAATGATCATTCAAAAGCTTATTCAACAAGACAAGTGTGAAGGGTGCTCTATTACTATATGTATGCATGTTGCTAACTCGTGATGCTAGAATGAAGTGATATGCTGCTATTTGTTTGCATGTTGCTAACTCGTGATGCCAAAATGAAGTGATATGCTGCTATTTGTATGCATGTTGCTAACTTGTGATGCTAGAATGTAGTGATATGCTACTACATGTATGCATGTTGCTAACTTGTGATGCTAGAATGCAATGATATGTTGTTATTTGTATGCATGTTGCTAACTTGTGATGCTAGAATGCAGTGATATGCTGCTATTTGTATGCATGTTGCTAACTTGTGATGCTATAATGTAGGGGTATGTTACTATATGTATGCATGTTGCATGATATGATATGTATGTATTTTTTATTATTTTTAAATTTTTTATTTTTATTTTTATTTTTTTATGTAATGGATGAAATGTATGGTAATGTATGAAATGTATTGTAATACATGAAATGCATGAATCTTTTCTCCCAGCACGCCTGTGATTAATAATTTCATCTTTTATCTTGGCTATGTTTTTTACTTTTTGCATGAAATTTGCCACATTTGAATGAATCTGTAACTGATCTTGCCTTAAATTTCTTGATTCATCCAATCATGGAGGTGATTAACTTGGCTCAAATGAAAATTACAAACTGCCCCAGTTGAATGGATTTATAGCTGATCTTGACCCTATTTTCATATTCCAATTTGATAAGAAGGTGCTTGAATGGGTCCCATTGAAACTCGACTCAAAATTTGCCCTAGTTAAATGTATGTTCCACTGATCTTGACCCCGTTGTTAAATTCTTCTTGAATAAGTAGATCTCTGAAACTTGACATGAAATTTTCCCTAATTAGACTGCTCTTTCTCCACAAGGATCTTCTTTGTAGAAACTTGTTAGAATTGGTGTATTTCCAAGAGGGGGGGGGGGTGAATTGGAATTTAAAACTTTTTTTCCTAGGTTAATCTTTCCAACAACAGTATTTACACAACCTAGGGTCAGTCTAGTCAATTTCCAAATGCGTAGATAAATATAATGTGAAAATTAATGTCATACGCATCATTCACCCATAACATACATGTGCGGTAAATATAAAGTGCGGAAATATAAATGAACACACGATATGTTATCGGGGTTCGGCCAACTGTGCCTACGTCCCTGTCTTTAGCTCGCAAGCTAAAGGATTCCCCTAAAGGCTCACTTAAGGGTGGAGCGACACCGTTTACAATTAGATCAAATTAACACAGGGCTGACCTCAACTTACACCAGGTCAATTAGCGGGGCTGACCTCAACCTACACGCCTTAACAGGACGACGCACCTAGCTTTCCTAACCAGGTCTAAGCCAATCCGGGACTATTCCAGTGCTAGTCTCCCTCTTCAAGCCCGTGCCTGGAAATACAACAGTATTTGAAATACAATCAAATGGTACAATGAATAAGCTTTCGTGTAAAGCAGATATGTACCCAAATGCGCGCAATAATATACACCACAATATGATTCAATATGTAAGCTCAATGTGGTCTAAGATGTCAACTCTCAAATAGATTTACTATCGTTGTAATGAGTGCGTGAGAGTGCAAACCTAAATGATCTTTGTATCACAGGATATTCAATCTAAGTGCTCAAATAAAGATATTATCCAAACTTCATATATTTCAATCAACAAGTTTTCTTAATACATATATGTATATGAAGCTTTAGCAATGTATAAGTTTGGTTTGCAAAAAGAGTTTAATCTTTGTATTCAACAAATAATACATGAGTGAAAGAATATTGCAACAAAGACCACTATCTCATAAACAAATATCTCTTCAAATGTATTTATCAATATAAAGCACACTAGGTATTTGAAGATGATTTTGAAAAACTTTTGCAAACAAAATACTATACAATCTTCTCAGGATATTGCAATAAAGGTGCAAGCTTAGAAGATCTAACAAGGTCTTCTTAGGATAGACTTATCAACAAAGTCTCCTAAAAATCCTTAGGTTTTGCTCTCTAATAAAATCGTGCCAAGCAAACAAAATAAGGAGAGCAAACCTATTCAAACACACTCAATCCACTTACAAATGATGTAGGCAATGATAGAAGGTAAGTATGAGTGATTTAAATAAGAAAATGAGTAGTATAGGGTTTTTATTTTTCATAGAATTCCTCCCTAATCAGGGTGGCTAATGACCCATAATTTTCTCAAATGAACTCATATATACAGGCATGGGAGAAAATATGACCGTTGGGGACCTATTGGGTATTATTAGAAAAAAGTTTAATGATGTTTAAAGCATTTTAACCCTGTTTAAAAAATATTAACTATGGTAAAAAATCAGGGCAACCCGAGAGGTCCGGTCGATCAGAAATGTTTCGGTTGACCAAGTTTCAAATGGTTCGGTCGACCAGGGGAATATTGAACTGAGGTCTTGGTCGACCAGGAGAGGGCGATGTCCCAATTTTTTGAGTTTCGATCGACCAGGGCATTTTGAACTGCCTGGTTCGGTGGACCAGACCGTTGGGAATTCTCCCGAGGACCCTCTGGTCGACCAGGTAGTTGGAGAACAAATGTTCTTGGTCGTCCAAATGGTCAACTGTTGACCCAGGAGGGTTTCGGTCGACTAGGGCCTTTTGAACTACCTTGGTTGGTCGACTGGGTGGTCAAACTTTGACTCAAGTGAGTTTCGGTCGACCAGGCCAAAATGAACTGGCTTGGCTGGTTGACCGAAAGTGCATCATGTGTGCATTTCGGTCCCGTATTGAAGAAAACAAGCCCTATTCAAGTGCCTAACAAATATATGTGAAAGTGTGAGTGTCCTAGGGGCACTTGGGGTCCAATTTGAAGACATTGAAAAAGTCCGGTGTCGGTCGACCGAAGGGAAAACCCTAAGGTCTTTCTATGGTTATTTTCTCATTCATGGTTTGTTTGAGCTTACGTAGTAAATCATACATGTGATGTGTGTGAGCTTATTACAAACCAAGTACCTACTTACTATTACAGATCAATATAAATATATTACAATACTGAATTATAAATTGGTCTTCAGGCTTTTCTTGCTTCGTGCACATTTTGATCTTATCACCCTTAGTTCCTGCACAAAACCTCAAACACTCATTAGATACAATGAGTATTTGTCATAATCAAAACCGGGCGTGACCCATAAGGTCAACAAAACTATTGGTGATTTTGAAACCCTTTGACTATCCATCATCCTTTAAAGCTTTGAAGAGTAAGAAGGTTTTTTTTTTTTTTTTTTTCCTTTTTGATATGATGATGCGCCAATTTCCCAACGAGCTTGTAACAAACCAAATTCTGATCTTGGCCATATTTTTTGAATTCCCATCTGACATAGATGTCCCTGAATGTTCCTTTTAAACTCGACATGACACTTGCCATAGTAGATGCATTTGTAGCTGATCTTGTTTGAAATGAGTAATAGCTTCCCAAGAGGGGCGGGGGGGTGAATTGGATTCTTTTTAAATTTTAATGATTTTTAAGCTATTGATTTTAATTACCCAGAAAACAAGATATATAAACGATAACTACACTTAAAAATACTAAAATTTAAATTCACAAGTCAATTAATGAAATCAACGTAATTCAATCACTCAACTAAAAATATAGAGCTTTAATTGATTTTTCTGTAAACTCTTAGTATGCACTTTACTTGATCAAGATTTCCGCAGATTAACCAACGTACTACCTTTTTGGGTTTCCGCAAATGATTAATCAAAACGTACTTTTTAAATATCAAGTACCTTTGTTTCTTTCTCACTTAAGAATCTGCAACCTGCACATTTAAATCATACCACAATAGCAAGTAAATAATATAAAGTAAAGTAGAGAGAAAGACACAAGATTTTTACGAGGTTCGGCTTCAACACAGCCTACGTCCTCGCCTTTGACAAAACACCAAAGGATTCCACTATATCAATTCCGTTACCTAGTGGAACAATACCAATTTACAACCACTCCTTCTGTCAGGCTAGAGCCCGCCTCTTCAAACAATGACCCTTTATTTGGTCCAACGATTCAACAACTCTGAATCGTTTAAGAATGATGATAAAGAAATTTGTGTACAAAAGAAAACTCTCACAATAGAGTAGATTAGTACAATGATTAGCTCACTTATACTCCAAAGTAATTCAAATATAAGAAATTTGAAGCTCAATGCTTAGTATGAATTACCAAATGATTTTTCAAAGAAAATGAAAGATTCTGATTTTTTAAAGCTTTGCTTCAAAAATATAAATCAATATCAGATTAGAAATTTTAAGCACAAGAAAATTTTAGATCCTTTGAGAAATTTGAATACTTGAAAATCAGTTGATCTAAAAACCTTTGAAAAGTAGCTTGATCTAAAAATCTTGAAGGTTGCTTAATCTTAAACTTTGAAGATTGTTGGATCTGAAAACTTTGAAGATTTCTGGATCTGAAAACTTTGAAGATTTCTGGATCTGAAAACTTTGAAGATTTTTGGATTTGAAAACTCTTGAGAATTGCTTAATTTCAAAAACCTTTCAATATTACTTCTATGATCATTATATTAAACCTGTGAAGTTTTTGACTATTTATAGATGTTTTTAGAAGCAATCCATTACTCCCAAAGATTCCTAAAATTCATTTCCAAATATTTTGAAATAAATATGTTTAAAAACATGGTTTAAAAAATCTTTTCTTCTTAAGCCCTTTTTATTTATATAGAAAAAAAAAAAAAACTTTTTAGAGTATATATGTTTAAAAACATGGTTTAAAAAATCTTCTCTTCTTAAGCCCTTTTTATTTATTAAAAAAAAAAAAATACTTTTTAGAGTATATATGTTTAAAAAATATTTTTGATTTTCTATGAGCTTCAAACCACTTTATATTTGAGTTTAACCTTTGAAGTACTTACATTAAGAACATCCTAAAATATAATTCTTTAATCTTCAATCTTGTTCTTCCATCATTTTTGTTGTTTCAATCTTTTATTTGAGCTTTTCACCAGTATAATTTTATTCCTCATGCTCTTTGTAATCCATAAGCTTTTCTTTGTGTTCTTCAAGGATTCTTTGTAGTCCATAAACTATACTTGTGTTCTTCAAGAATTCTTTGTAATCCATATGCTTCTTTGTGCACTTGGGCTTTTTCACTTTCCTGATAAAATTTTATTTGAAACATATTAAACGTATCATTGATATGTTATCATCAAAATAAGAATTGTAAGCCTTATTAGGCCAACATTGTCCATTTTACATTTTATCCATAAAGACGTTCTTTGGATTGCATCCTTAATGTTTTAAAATCTCTTTGAAATTTAAATAAATAAGCATGCAATCAGATAATTCAATCTCAATAGGAATATAGATGGAATGCACAAACTTGCTTGTCTTTGCTTGATTTTTTGTACTTGTTAAATATGAGACAAATTTTACCAATACTTTGACACTAATGTAACTTTGTTAGTTTGGAGAATCATATCAATGGACAACCCCCCGTCCCCCCCGTTTTTTTAGCCTCACAACCATAACTCGTCCACTGTGTCACCATTTAGGGATTCTTTCTTACTTATTTCGGGTTTATTTCAAACTCCCTGTCTTGAATTATAACTAGTGTCTCATTAAGTAGTCTAATCAATATTCCAATCTCAGGGTGGACTTTAAGACACGGGACGAAACGTAGACTTAGGATTTAGGTTTCACCAAGAACAAGAAAACTAAGGCTAAAAAATCCCATCCCATCATAAAAATTTTTGCCCTAGTTTGTGGTGTAGTATTCGCAAAGTATTGACCGAACTTGTCATTTGAACAAGTTGCCTATGTACTTTTTTAGGATCAGGTCATTATGTAATTCAAACTCAACATTTAATCTAACAAATCATTTGAGACAACAACGTATATCAATCTAGTCAGGATTTTCATTTGGACCGTAATGTAGGCTAAGTGTATGGGTTAAAGAAAGAAAGATTTAAATAAGGTTCAAAATTTATCAATCTCATCACAGGTATTCGCTAGTCAAAGATCACATATGAATCATATCTCTTATTTTTCTTTCTTCTTCCTTTCCTTGTTCTTTCTCTTTCTTTTTTTTTTTCCTTTCGTTTTTTCATCTTCTTCTTCTTCTTTTATTGCAACTTTTGCTTTTCCTTTTATGAAGGAATCTTAACTTCATTTTCATTTGAATTTCATTTGGGACTGATCTTTTTAAAACTGCCCCAGTGTAGGGTGTGATTCTTTGACGGGTTAATTAAGAATTGAATTGTTCAAACTCAAAAAGGGCTTGCAAGAGATTTCTTCTTTGACTTTTTTTTGGGTAGTAGAAAAATGGCTTGCCATCATTTTGGTAGTGACTATTGCCTCAAATGACTTGTCAAATACTAGGAGACCCAAACCCAGGTTGAATTTTTGATGAGCTGACTTTTAAGAAAAGTTGGTTTAACATTTAGCTCAACTTGGTTAACAAATGATAAATCAATATTTGGTTCTTTTTAGGGATACTGGATGACCAAATATGGTCACCCCTCATTTGATCAGAATATAATCGTCATAACTTTAAGACACCAATCATAAATTAGATAACAAAGACAAGAGACTTTTTCATCGATTTCATCAAAAAAATGTAGGACAAAGCTTGATAAGTCATTTCTATATATTTCTCCTACGACTCTTTATCATTTTGAAATCCAAATCCCCAAAAGCTCCTTGACAACATCTTGAAGTGGCGTTCTTTACTAAACTTCATCTTGGAGGCTTTTCCTTCATCATTCTTTTTCTTTTTTTTTTTTGCCTCTTTTTTTTTTTTTTTTTGCCCTATTGAATAGACTCCCAAAACCAACTAATGGCTCCAAGTCCTTTGTACTAGCAAAACTATTTCCTATATCACTTACACAAAATGTAAGAAACAATAGGCAAAATTTGGCACAAGGTAATGATCCAAGAAGGATAGGATGAGATGAGACTAAAAGACATTCTTATTTCATTCAATTTCAAAATGATTTAAATGAAAAGCATGAATGCATTCCTCTTTTTATCACCCTTAGGTGATCAAGCACATCATTTTTGTATCACATGAGCTCACTCCTGAAGTTGAATACCGATTAATCCTTCAATCCGATGGCATTTATGACATTTCAACTGTGATCGGGCAATGAGTTCCCATAATTTTAACCTTTCGCCTAGAATTGAGAGATTGTTTTTGTTCTATTCAATGATGGAATCTAGAATCTTTAACTTTGCCACCTTGGCACACCAATTTTATAGAAAATTAGGATGTGATTACCAACTTATTGGAGATGGCTATGCATGCATGGTTATGAAATTGAGCATGGAATGCATGATTATGTTGTGCAATGGGTGTTTATGTATTGGTGTAACTAGTGCAAACATACATACAAAAAGAGACATGAACATGCATGTAGACTATTGTGCATGGCTATGCGTGAAATTATGCATGAAGTGCATGAATGCAATGCTACCTAGTTAACCACTTTTCCAGAATTTTATAAAAAATTCTACCAATGAAAGATTTCAAGATTAAGACGATCATTGATGGGTTACAATTTCAATTCAATTCCTCCTTTGAACATTCGATTCCTTTCCTTGATGATGGTCCATGTACCTTAGATCCTACGAAGGATTAGGTTATGATCTGGGTTTGGGATTAACTTGGGTGAGTCAACCGATTGGATTGGTTCAATGTGGGCTTGTGGGTTTCAAAATATGGGCTTGGATTGCTTAAAAAATATTGGCTTGGATTTTTAGGTAATAGGGTCGAGGCTCACTTTTGAAATCTAGGTTTGACCCTTTTTGAAAATTAGGCCTGGGCCGAGTTTTTTGCTTAGAAAAAAAAGGCCGAGCTTAGGTTTGTTTTCAAAAAGTTGGGTCAAGGTTATTTGAAAAGGATTGGACTGACCAATCTTTTAAAATGTTTAGATCAAGTGTTTTATTTTTTTGAAAAGATGGGTCATGGTCTCATTATTGGGCTTTTCCACAATAATGGCTAAGTAGTATGTATGTCTAAAATGGATGCAAGATGCGTAATACAACATCAAACATATATACAAAAGACACGGATTAAGTCACATGGAGAAGGTTGAGGATCCCATCCCAACCCAAGGTAGACACACCTATTTTATAGGGTTCCTTTATGGCTTTATCCTAGTTAGGGAAATCTATAGACAAGTATGTGTGGGTAGGCTCTAACCCCTATTGATAAAAAGGTTCCCAATCTAACCTCCATCCTCGCCTAAAAGGGGTTTGGAAAAAGTTTAAACTGAGCGGAGTGATTCGTGGGTCCACACAAGCCCTGCCACGTGGGGACAGACAGTATTACACTCCTTTCTAATCTTAGTAGGTAAAGCCCGAGTATAGAGTGTGAAAGTATGTGAATCCAAGTTTAGCCTAATCCCGCTACCCCACATGCATGTCATATGCTTATTCACAATTAATCACATGTTTATTCAAATAATAAAAGAAATAAAGTATTTACAATCAATCATATGCTTCTTCAAAATATGAAAACAAGATATTTACACTTAATATAAAAAATTGGAAATAAAATAATTACAATTAATATTCTTATCTAAAAAATTTGGAAAGAAGATATTTACAATTATTCTAATCTAAAAATTTGGAAAAAAGATATTTACTATTAATATTCTCATCTAAAAAATTTGGAAAGAAAATATTTACAATTAATATTCTTATTTAAAAAATTTGGAAAGAAACTATTTACAATTAATATTCTTATCTAAACAAAATTTGGAAAGAAAATATTTGCAATAAAAAAAATTTGGAAATAAAATATTTGCAATCAATATGCTTATCTAAAAAAAATTTGAAACGAAAATATTTACAATTAATAATCTTATCTCTAAAAAATTGGAAAGAAAATATTTACAAAATGAGGAGTAACTAAAAGATTTATTAAATTTGAGTTCGGGATAATTTCTAATTAATTACTACTTCGACTCTCTATAGTCCCCAGCGGAGTCGCCAATCTGTCGTGATGTCCCGGAGTGCGTGTGCCTTGAGGTCTGCAAAATAAAAATTGTGGTTTAAATATTCGAAAAAAACAGGAATAGAGGCGCCACTAACCTTTTAGTGCGGTTAGAACACTTGATTGCCACCTAATTAAGGGTAGAATCAGTCTGCGTTACCAAAGTTGAGATCGGGAGTTTGGTTATGCGAGGGGAAGGTACGAGCACCCCCTACGCGCCTGTTCTTACGAACGAAACCTAATTAATTATGAAATTATCCCAAAGAAAATTTAGAAAGTCTTTAAAATTACTCCTTATTAGTGAATTTTTGAAATACACACAAAAATATATATAATATATATTCCCTCAGAACTAGGATACGTGAAGCTCGAAAGCTCAAACCCTCGCGTTAAAATCATAGGGATGAAAATCAAAAAAATATTTTAGGAAAATGACTCCTAGATTGGTTTCAAAATTTTGTAATAATTTTATGATATTTTCAAAATTTCTGGGAGGTTTCAATATAGGTTAATAGGATAATAAGTAAAGATATTAAACTGCCACAATACATATAATAATAATAATAATAATAATAATAATAATAATAATAATAATAATAATAATAATAATAATAATAATAACACATATGTACTAAAATATTACAAATATCAAAATAAGTAATAAACTACCATAATATAATATATATTAAAATACTAAAGATACTATAAAAGGTAATACCATATATAGTATTAAAAAAATACCTTAAATAATGATTGATACCTTTATATATAAACATGATAAAATACTAAAATACTTATACTAAATATGTTAAAATACTAATATGAGTATACATACATTAAACATAATACCAATAATAAAGAAAACCCTTGATAATTAAAAATGGACACATATCAACAATGAAAACCCTAACACAATGCAAATAAGACAACAAAAACTTCAACTTAAATATTAAAATAACTTCATTTAAATATTAAAACAACTTCTAGCCATAAAAAAAACTCTAAAATAATAATAATGATCACTCAAACATGAATATCCAAAATAAAAAAAAAATCTTACAACAATATTTGATGACTGGATAGGTCATACCCGATTTTGATAATGACAAATACTCTTAGTATTTGATGACTTTCGAGTTTGTGTGCAAGTATATAATTAGTAGATCAACTAATGACATATGAAGACTCAATGGCTAAAGACCCCAAAGACTTCTTTTGTCGTAATTTATATTATATGGGACTGTAATAATTTCATTTCAAAGGTCTGTAATAATCTCTGCATGTTATACATATAAGTATTTGTAAGCTCAACATGACCATAGACTAACCTTTGTAACTGAAAAGACCCTAGGTCCCTACACGTTGTGCACAAAGTCTCCATAATCACTTAACATATCAGGGGAATTAATTGAAATGAAAATGAACTTAATAGGCATAAAATGAGTGAGGTCGGGCGACCAAACCCTACGTGAACAAATCATCTCGTGCGCTCGAACTGTTGAGAAGTCAAAAGTTTGTCCTTGGTTCAAGCTACCAAACCAGAATGAACGCATTGTCCTCGAGTGTCCGAACCACTTGAAAATGACTTTTCACCAACTTGGGCTACCGAACAATTTAGTTCAAATTAAGCCCCGGGCGACCGAACATACGATTTCGGGCTACCGAACATATGACCAGGCACCCGAACCTCGGACTTAACTCTCTGACTTTTGTTCAGCCAACCGAATGACAATTTGGGTACCCGAACTATTTTATATGAATTTTCAAGATAAGTCTATTTGGGCGACCGAACTTAAGTTCAGCCACCCGAATTCCTTCGGGTTGATTAATATTTTTACCGAGGTTAAATGGTTAAACATGGTTAATTTTTGTTAAACTTTTTTTAACAAATTTAAGAATACCCTATGTGTCCCCCAATGGTCATAATTTGTCCATTCTCTATATATAGGGGTTTATTTGCAAAAATTAGTGGTGATTAGAAAAAAGGATTAGCCAAAAATTCTCTCAATTTTTCCTAAACCTTATTTGTTCATTCCAACCCCATAACACTAAAACACCTTCATTCCCTTAAAAAATCTTACTTTGTAAGTGTTTTTTTATTGCTTGATATTGATAGATACTCCCACTATTTTGCTTGATTGATTGTCATTGATTTTGGGGAGTTAAGCATGAGTTTTCCCACAGATTTTTATTTGATAAATCTAGTGTTGGAAAAATCTCGTTAGCTTAAGGATCTTTGCATTGCCATTGCAAAGATTCTTATAGCTTTATTTTTGTGTGCAAAATAATTTTTTATAAGCTATATACTTCAAACTACTCTTGTGCTTATTTCACTGAAAGAAAATATTTTGAGTTTGTTTGAATACTTGATCAGCATCTTTGAAACCCTAATCTAGTATTGAGATTTGTTATATCTAGTTTCAAAGAAATAACTTGTTAGAACACTCTTGTGCTTGATCGTTTATAGGCATAACATTGAGTGTTGATTGCATATATACACCACTGAACTTATAGTTCCTACATGTTTGGTGTTGATTGATTATTACATGCGCATATTGTAGTACATATCTGCTTAGTGTAAGAAGCATATTTCCGTGTACGCAAATTTTATACACATGTTGTATTCTAGGTGTGGGCCTGAAGAGGGAGACTAGCCCTGTTGAATAGTTCCGGATTGGCTTAGACCCGATTAGGAAAACTAGGTGCGTCATCCTGTTAAAGCGTGTCGGTTGAGGTCAGCCCCTTGTATTGATCTGGTTGTAATCGGTGCCACTCCACCCTTTAAGTGAGCCTTTAGTGGAATCCTTGGGCTTACGAGTTAGAGGCGGGGACGTAGGCACTGTTGGCTGAACCCCGATAACATATCGTGCGTATTCTTTACATTTTTGTAATTTATTTACTGCACGTGTATGTTTTATTGTGAATGGTGCATATGGTTTAAATTTCCGCATTTTATATTAATCTGCGCGTTTGGGATTGCATAGACTGACCCTAAGTTGTGATATTCTGCTAACATCTGGTTTAACCTAAGAATAAGTTTTAAAATTTCAATTCACCCCCCTTTTAGGAATACACCAAAGCTAACAATATTAGATATCAAAATTTAAACTTTAAACATTAAAACAAATTCCTACAGCAAAAATTCTACAATAATAATAAAAAAATATAAACATGAATATTAATCATATGAACAAATATTATAACATGAAAATAAAAATATTTATTATTTAATATGCATAAAAAAAACAAAGAGAATTTAAACATGCATGAATATTATGACCTCAAAAATCCTCCGCAAAAAAAAAAAAAAAAAAAATCCTACAATAATGAGAGCAAACCGGTTAATATTTACAATAATAAAAAAAATGAAACAAGATGATAATAAAATTAAATAAATAAATGGATAACTAAACAAATTAAAAAAAACATCCTTACATTTGCTGGTGTTTCAGTGTGTGTTCTTGTGTGTGGGGGTGTGTGTGAGTGTGTCTAAGCGTGTGTATGTGTGTTTAGAGTCAGGGGGCTCACAGTGGAATTGTTGGGGCTATACCGTCGGGAGACCGGAAGAGGCACCGCCGGAGTTGCTGTGGAGACGCCGGAGAAGGGTCACGAAGAGGTAAAACGCCGTCGTTGGTGGCTCACAGATGGACTGAGCTTGGGTGATGCTGAGGGAAGACTGTGATGATGGTTCTCTGCTGTTGGATTTCTGGAGTGGAGCTACGGCTCTGGTCGTGATGGTGTGGAGCTGCCAGAGAGTGACTGTGCCGGTCTGCGGGGAGCGACGGCATGCGGGTGGCCGGTTGTATGACTGGGAGTAAGGTGGCCAGAGATGGTGGTGTTTGTTAAGCTGGGAGTAAGGTGGCCGAGGCTATGGTGAGTGCAAGTGGAGGTCTCGGGTGGTGGTTGCTGAGAGAGTGAGAGAGGGGAGAACAGGGAGATAGCAAGACGAGAGGGAAAGTGGGAGACTGAGGAGGATGGGGGATTGCAGAGAGAGAGATGGAGATGAGAGAACAGTGGGGGCGACGGCCGAGGGAGAAAAAAAAAGGCTTTTTTTTTTTTTTTTGTTTCTGTGAATGTCTCCGCTCCCCTTTATAAAAAAAATTGAAAACCTAGCATGTGCCGCCCCTTTCTTTAATTTTTATTTTGCACCTTTTTTTTTTCTTTTTGTAATAATAATAATAATAATAATACTAGTAGTAGTAGTAGTAGTAATAGTAGTAGTAAGGTAATAATAATAATAATAATAATAATAATAATAATAATAATAATGATAATAGAAATAATGATAATAAAGTAATAATATTTAAAACAACAACAACAACAACAACAACAACAATAATAATAATAATAATAATAATAATAATAATAATAATAATAATAATAATAATAATCCCTTGGTTATATTTGGTTTGGGTAAAAATAGGGTGTGTACAGTATGACGATAAAGTAATCAAAAAGATATGATTGATTATTTGAGATTAAAATAACATAAAAATGGTCACACCATAGATGTAGAGACCCAAAAATAAAATAATAAAAGTAATTGGATAAAAGAGGTTTTTGGCTGGGAGAGGATAAAACCGCCGACAGTTTTTTGGAGTCAATAGAAAATCATAAATGGTTATGGAGATTTACCACAGAGCGGTAATAAATAAATGGTAAACAAACAAGCTGGTTAAATAGAAAACCAGCGATGGTTTTTTGAGGGTCAGAGAAAACCATCAATGGTTATGGGGATTTACCACAGAGCAGTAACACGTAATGGTAAAAAAATGAGCCTGTTAAATAGAAAATCGGTGATGGTTTTATAAGGGTATGAGAAAATCGTTGACGGTTTTCTCAATAGTGGGCGTTATAAGGGAATCCGTAACAAAACAAAATTCTTCTCTTTGTCTCTTCTAAAACCCTATGAACCCCTCTTCATTCTCTTTTCGATTCCGACTCCATCAAATCCAGGATTGATGATCAGGAACCACCACGAGGTTCCTGAGAAGATTCTCTACAACTTAGGCGAAGTAGATTTTCAGTTTGGGGTTTTGGGGCACCATCCCAAAACCAGGGTAAGTGGGGCATTTTAAAGTTTTGAATTTAATTTGGAATATATAGAGCTTAGGGAATACTAAATGTCAATATTGTGGAGGTTGTGTTGAATAATTTGGGGAAAAATTAACTTCAGACTTTTGAGCTACGAACGCTGAAGAGCGTATGATTTAGGGTGTTAGTGGATTTCTCAGTAAGCCAAGTAAGGGGAATAAATTATAGCAGTCTTTTCTGAAAATTATTGGTTGGGAAATATGAGAAATTGAAATATGATATTGTACCTGAAATTATTATAATATGAATATCAGATGAAATTGTGTGCCATATGATTTATACTAAGATGTATTTGAAATTGGGTTAAATGATTTATATTGAGAATAATAAGGTTATGAATTGTGAATTGAAACATGAGATTTAAAATGTGGAAAATGATGAAAAGTGATATGTACTGAAAAGTATCTTCTGAGAAATGATGAAACATGAAATATGGAAATGCTTTATTGAAGAATATTGAATAACATTAAATGAGATATGCATACGTTACTATGAAATGAAATGTGTATTGAATTGATGAAAATATCATTGAAATGACGAAATGAGTTGTAAATACTAAAAATGAAAATATTGCAATGTTAATACTACAGTATGGATATTGAAATGTGAATATGAGAAAGTGAATATTGCAACGTGAATACGACAATATGAATGCGAAACGAGAATACTTGAAATGTGAAAAATTGCATTGTGAAATATTGCAATTGTGAAATATTGAAATGTGGACATGGGAACCTTGATGGTTGGATGTATTGTTGTAATGAGTATAGTACCGTTGCTAGTGGTGATTAAATGCAACCATACGGACTCATGGAGTGTGTGGCGTGACAGTTCGAATGAGCCACTGAGAAGGGTTTTTTTTCCCGCTGAGCCTGGGTCGGGGTATATGGCAGGCCATTCGTACTACAGACAAGTATGTGGTATATTTATTTTGATCTAATCGAGTAGGCCAATCGCGGTTAGATCTAGCCTTCGAGCCACACAACCTTGACCATGGGGGGGGGGGGGAAGCATGGCGTGGAGTATGGAGAGTAACCTCAACCATGGGGTGAAGCATGGCGTGGAAAATATCCTTAGGGCAGCCATGAATTACAGATGCGGATGTATCAGTTACCGAGGACACTCATGAGCTAGAAATGAATTGGAAATAAAATGGAATTGAAAGGGAAATGGAAATAAAAATTAAAATGAGAATGGAAATGAAAAATGAAATAGCATGAGTTAAAAATATAAATAATTAAAGCGAAGTAAAACACTCCGCCTGAGGGCTTACTGAGTAATGTGAGTGCCCTGATAAGTATCAGTTGTAGCCGAACCTAAGTTAATCAGGTAAGAATAAAAATGATATCAGAGTAGAGGGGAGCTATATGTATGAGCGTGTGATCTCCCCTATTATTGGGAACTTCGCTGGTAAACATGGGTTGCTTGTGAATGGATTTGGAAATGGATTTAAAAGCTTATGAAAGCTTGTGTTTTATATCTATATGATTATGAACGTGGAATTGGTGTATTTTTCTCGGAAGATATTATCACTGAAATGAATATATGTTATGATATAATGAAACTCATATTGCCACACACTGTAGATAATTTATTCCGTTTTACTGAGATGTGTCTCACCCAATCATTTAATTATTTCAGGAAACTGAGATAGACCATGTTAGCTTTATTGTAATCCCAAGAGTGGGGGGGGGGGGTGAATTGGTATTTTAAAAATTAATCTTGTAGGTCAATCGACTAACATCAGTATTACACAAACCTAAGGTCAGACTAATGCAAATAAAATAAATCAATTAATATATATATATATATATATATATATATATATATATATATATTCAGCAAAAATTAAACTACACAAGTAATCTAATCAAGCATGCACAATAAAGCAGTAAAGAGAGATGACAGCAGATATGTTATCGAGGTTCGACAAATTGCCTAAGTTCCTGCCTTGGCTCACAAGCACAAGGATTACACTAAAGCTCACTTAACAGGTGGAGTGGCACCTAAATACAACCTGGTCAATTAGCACAAGGCTGACCTCAACCTTTACAACCAATTCTTTCGAGCTAGATTAATGCTCCCTCAGGCTATGCTTGGAATACAACAGAATCATAATACAATTTGCATACAAATATTATGCTTCTTAATCAAGAAGATTTGCACCAGTAATAATCAAAGCACACCAAAAATATAAGAACAATAAGCTCAATGATGTATATGTACAATCAACACTCAAAGTAATGACTATCTCAATTCAAGCGCAAAAGTGTATCAATAAGCTAATCTTAGAAACTATGTAAAGATGAAAATTTTAATCACAGTTTAGGGTTGCAAAGATTTGTACCAAGAGTAATCAGAATATCTCAAAAATATTTTCTCAATATCAAATCACAAAGAGATATTCAAAGATAAGCTTGTAAAAATATTTTTGCATACACAAAAATACTAGCTCAATGAGTCTTGCAATAATAATGCAAAGACTCACTTAACTATAAGGTTTTGCCACACATATATTTATTAAATAAAATTGGGGGAAAACCTAGCTAAACCCTTAATCCGAAGATCAAATATGCAATAAACAAATGAGGGTTTTTAGCACACTACAACAATGAATAAACACTCACAAGGCTTGATTTCTCAATGGAATGGTAGTATTTGGGTGTATAGGGTTTGTATGGAAAAATAGGGCTTAGAAAATTTCAGAGGATTTTTTGCTTAATCAATATGCTAATTATCTCCTAATTAGAGCAAATGAACCCCTATATATAGACTTGCCTTATTTTATAACCGCAGGGGATACATAGGGTATTATTAAATTTGTTTTAAAAATGTTTAGGAAAATTAACCTTGTTTAACCCCTTTTAACCACGGTAAAATTTTGTGCAACCCGAGAGTTTTGAGGGCCTGACTTGTGGTTCGGTCGCCCGAACAGATAGATGAGAAAAAATATGTTTTTCATGTTCGGGTACCCTAGGAAGAGAATAGTTTGTTGAACTGAGGCAATTTTCCAAAAGTCCGCGATTCGGTCGCCCGGTAACAAGTTTGGTTTACCAAACTTGAGCATTTGGTAGCTCGAGGTAGTTTTGAACGTGAAAGTTCGGGACTGCCGAGTTGGTGGAAAAGGTAAGTGTATGAGTTCAGTTAACCGAGGACGGTGAAGTCCTTTTTGTTTCGGTCACCCAAAATCAAGTCAACTATTTGATCTTTCAACGGTTCAGTTGACCGAGGTGTTTTGAACACCAACGTCCGGTCACCCGAAACCCTATTTTTTTAGCCCTTTAAGTCATGTTTTAATTCAATTGATTCCATTGATATTATATGTGATTTTGGGGACAATCTTACGTGTAAGCGCAAGGACCTAGGGTCATTCTAAGGTCTTTGAGCTTATTGATTCCTACATGCATGATATGCATTCATTATCACAGACCTTTCCTATATTACTATTACAGACCCAAAATGAAGATAATATAAATTATAACAAATGAATCTTTTTGTTCTTTATTCTTCAAGTCTTCACATGCCATCAAATGATCTTACTAATATGAATCTGCACACAAACTTGATAGATATTAAATACTTGATTATTTGTCATAATCAAAATCGGTATGACCTATCAGGTCAACATTCTTTCCTTTTTTTATGATGACAAATACATTATGCAAAAGTGGGTACAGTCTTGAAAGACTCCCCTTGTCAATATGCATAATGAGAAGTTTAAAGATTTAAAGTTCAAACATTGTTCAAAAAGTACCCAATTTTGCCTCTTCTCCCCCTTTTGGCAACGACAAAAAGGGTTACTGTAAGTATAAGGCTCATAAGCAGGGCATTGAGTATGAATCATTTATATGCATGATTGGGAAAGTTTTTAGAAATTTCGACAGCATGGCGTTTGAGAATAGAACATTTTCCTAAAAATACCTGCATAGAAATGACCTGGTTGAGTTTTAAATTAACAATTTATCCACAACTACCAACTCAAACAGTTCAATATGATGAAGAAGGAAAACATAAATATAACTATCAATATGCAAGGAATATGGCAGTCATACATTCCAAAAACACATACAAACTTATAAAGTATAAAGTAATGATAGAATTAAAGTTTAGAGCCGTATGTTTCTATGTTTACGCAGCTCCCCCTAAGTTTGTGCATTCTATCAAATTTCTAGGAGGCATCTCTACTATGCATGAGACCTAGTTCATGTCTAATTTGTATGAACCTATCTTCTGGAAGGGGTTTGGTGAAAATATCAGCCCATTGCTCATTTGTGCACACAAACTCAAGTGCCATATCCCCTTTCTGCACATGATATAAATGATGTCTAATCTCAATATGTTTGGTTCATGAATGTGAGATAGGATTTGTAGATATATTAATTGCACTAGTATTATCACATTTAATCGGAACCATATCATAGTGCAATACAAAATTCATAAGTTGTTGTTTCATATAGAGCGTTTGAGCACAACAACTTCTAGCGGCAATATATTCTGCTTTGGCCATGGATAAGGCAACAGAGTTTTGTTTCTTGGAGAACCAAGAAACTAGAGATTGTTATAAAATAGGGACAAGTGCCGCTAGTACTCTTCCTATCAACCTTACTACCAGCAAAGTCAGCATCAATATAACTAACAATCTTAAATGTCATATGCTTAGACTACCTCAAGCCTAATTCTATAGTTCCAACTAGGTACCTAATATTTCTTATTTTCATGTTTTTGGTCGTAAATGCTTTGTACTTAGAGATAATGAGCACCTAGGAAAATTTGACTCTAAATTTGATGAAGGTATTTTCCTAAGTTTTTCACTTAATAGTAAAACATATAGAGCTTTTAATGAAAGAACATTAACTGTTATTGAATCTATTCATGTTGTGTTTGATGAATCTAATCCATTTTACAAAAGAGATGATGAAGATGATATTGATATAAGAAAAGGATTAGATAAGCTATCTATGGAAAATAATGTGGATATCGATTCAGAAGAAAATAATAAATCAATTGAAAATGATAAAGTTGAAAGTGAGGTTCAAGAACTGCCTAAGGATTGGAAATTCGTTAGGAACCATCCTTTAGATCAAATTATAGGTGAACCTTCACGTGGTGTAGCTACCCGATCTTCCTTAAGAAATTTAGTTAGTCATGCATTTTGCATTCTTATCTCAGGAAGAGCCCAAAAATATTAAGGAAGTCATAGAAGATGAGTCTTGGGTAATGTCTATGCAGGAAGAGCTTAACCAATTTGAAATAAGCAAAGTTTGGACCCTAGTTCCTAGGCCTAACGATCATACTATTATTGGAACTAAATGGGTATATAGAAACAAGAAGGATGAGAATGGGGTAGTAACCAGAAATAAAGTTAGACTAGTCGCCTAGGGATATAATCAGGAATAAGGGATAGTTTTGAGGAAACCTATGCTCCTGTAGCTAGAATGGATGTCATCCGTATGTTGCTTGCTTATGCCACTTTTAAGAACTTTAAATTGTATCAAATGGATGTTAAAAGCACATTCTTTAATGGCTATATAAATGAAGAATTGTATGTAGAACAACCTCCCGGTTTTGAAAATCGTAAGTATCTTGAGCATGGATATCGGTTGTCCAAAGCCTTGTACATATTGAAACAAGCTCTTAGAGTTTGGTATGAGAGACTTAGTGTTTTTCTATTAGAAAATGGGTTTAACTGGGGCAAAATTGACACAACACTTTTCATCAAATCTAAAAATGATGATATGCTCCTTGTTCACATTTATGTTGATGATATCATTTTTGGAGCAACAAATGATGATTTGTGTAATGAGTTTGCCAAATGCATGCAAAGTGAATTTGAAATGAGCATGATGGGTGAACTAAGCTTCTTCTTAGGACTTCAAATCAATTGTTAGCTTTACTATAATCCCAAGAGGGGGTGAATTGGTATTTTAAAAATTAATCCTCTAGGTTAATCAACTAGCAACAATATTACACAAACCTAAGGTCAGACTAGTGCGGATAAAATATATCAATATATATATATATATATATATATATATATATGAAATTAAACTGCACAAGTAATCTAATCAAACATGCACAATAAAGCAGTAAAGAGAGATGACACCAGATATGTTATTGAGGTTCAGCAAACTGCCTACGTTCCCATCTTGGCTCACAAGCACAAGGATTACACTAAGGCTCACTTAACGGGTGGAGCGGCACCTAAATACAACCAAGTTAATTAGAACAGGGCTGACCTCAACCTTTACAACCAATCCTTCCAGGCTAGATTAATGCCCCTCAGGCCACGCCTGGAATACAACAGAATCACAATACAATTTGCATACAAATATTATGCTTCTCAATCAAGTGGATTTGCACCAGTAATAATCAAAGCACACCAGTAATGTAAGAACAGTAAGCTCAATGGTTTATATGTGTAATCAACACTCAAATTAATAACTATCTCAATTCAAGTGCAAGAGTGTATCAACAAGCTAATCTTTGAAATTATGTAAAGATGAAAATCTCATTCACAATTTAGGGCTTCAAAGATTTGTACCAAGAGTAATCATAATATCTCAAAAATATTTTCTCAATATCAAATCAAAAAGAGATATTCAAAGATAAACTTGTAAAAGTATTTTTGCACACACACAAAAATACAAGCTCAATGAGTCTTGTAATAATAATGTAAAGACTCACTTAGCTATAAGGTTTTTCCCACAAAAATTTATTAAATAATGTCGGGGGAAAACCTAGCTAAACTCTTAATATGAAAATAAAATATGCAATAAACAAATGAGGGTTTTTAGCACACTACAACAGTGAATAAACACTCACAAGGCTTGATTTCTCAAAGGAATGGTAGTATATGAGTGTATATTGCTTGTATAAAGAAATAGGGCTTAGGTAATTTCTGAGAATTTTTTGTTTAATCAATATGCTAATTATATCCTAATCAGAGCGACTGAACCCCTATATATAGACTTGCCCTATTTAAAACCATTGGGGATACATAGGGGATTATTAAATTTGTTTTAAAAATGTTTAGAAAAATTAACCCTGTTTAACCCCTCTTAGCGACGGTAAATATTTGTGCAACTTGAGAGTTTCGGGTGCCTAACCTGTGGTTCGGTCGCCCGAACAAATAGATAAGAAAAAAGTATGTTCTTCATGTTCAGGTGCCATAGGAAGAGAACTGTTTGCTGAACCGAGGCAAATTTCCAAAAGTCCGCGATTCAGTCCTCGGTATCAAGTTCGGTTTACCAAACTTGAGCATTCGGTGCTTCGAGGAAGTTTTGAATGTGAAAGTTAAAGCTGCTGAGTTGGTGGAAAAGATAAGCATATAAGTTCGGTTGACCAAGGACGGTGAAGTCCTTTTTGGTTCGGTCGCCCAAAGTCAGGTCAACTATTTGATCTTTCAATGGTTCAGTCAACCGAGGTGTTTTGAACACCAAGGTTCCGTTGCCCGAAACCCTATTCTTTTAGCCCTTTAAGTCTTGTTTTAATTTAATTAATTCTCCTGATATTATATGTGATTTTGGGGACAATCTTACGAGTAAGTGCAAGAACCTAGGGTTATTCTAAGGTCTTTAAGCTTATAGATTCCTACATGTGTGATATGCATTCATTATTACAGACTTTTCCTATATTACTATTACAGACCCGAAATGAAGATAATATAAATTACAACAAATGAATATTTTGGGTCTTTATTCTTTAAGTCTTCACATGTCATCAAATGATCTTACTAATATGAACCTATACATAAACTTGATAGATATTAAATACCTTATTAGTTTTCATAATCAAAATCGGGTATAACCTATCAGGTCAACAAACCAAGTGATAAAATTCCGAGATAGAGGGGAGCTGCTTATACCCTGAGTAGATAGGGATGGAGGATTCCTCTAGAGTATTTTGTGTTTCTTTTTGGGAATGTGTTAGACATGCATATATGGATTGCTTAGTACTCTAGTATGTGTATTCATTATGGTATGTAAATATGTTAACTTCCATTGATAGGGTTGTTTGAATGATTGGTTACCTGGTACCCTTTTCGGGTCAGGTTATGTTTGTATGGTATCAGAGGTGTTGACATGGCCAATATGCGATTAATATTAATATGATATATGCAAAAAAAAAAAAATGGTATGAAAAATCGAGGTATCACAATTTGGCATCAAAGCCTAGGTTGCTAGGTTTTGCAAACTTTAGTAAACAGCAGAATACAATACTAAAGTATATGAATGGATAGTAACAAGATATGAGTTAGTTGTTGTTAGAGGATGAGATTGGAATTTAGGGTTCCATCTTTCAATCTGGATGTAGGAGTTTCGTGGTTGTTTCTGTGTTTTTCCTGGGATAACGACTTTTGGAAAACCATGGATACTATTGCCGGTTCTTGTTTCTAAGTGGTAGGACTGAATCTTAAATGGGGATTGAGAATGTTAAAAGAAATGTTTGTAGTGGAATATCTTGTGGGTTTTAGTATGCTGGGTGTGTTAGTGAGTTATGATGATAGAGTTCTAAAATAGTTGTATACCATTTGCTGGATAGATCTAGAGAGTAGTAGTGCACATATTAGGGGTGATGATGTAGGGCCTTCTAGTATGGGTGGCAGAGATCCTTTTGTTGTACTACGTAGTGTCACCCAGCAGGTGATGACAAAGATGGCTAGAGGTTCAGGGGAGCAGAGCTACATGATTGAGTAGTTCACGCGTATGAGACCCCTATCATTCTTTGAAGGAGCTGACCCATTCGTGGCTGGGAACTAGGTCTAAGATATAAAGGATATATTTTCAGTTCTTTTGTGTATAGATGAGTAGAAGGTACTATTTGCGACATTTAAGCTGACAGAGGAGGCAAAGCACTGGTGGAAATCAGCGAGACTGTTAGAGGAGTAGAGACTTGACCCTATAGCGGTAACGTGGAGCTATTTTAGGGAGATATTTTTTGAGAGATACTTCCCCGCTACCGTTAGAAGTGCGAAGGCAATGAAGTTTTTGCACTTGATGTCGGGAATGATGACAGTACAATAGTATGCAACTAGATTCATTGAGCTGTCTTGATTTGCTCCATATTTGGTACCAGATGAGGAAAAGAAAGTGAGGAAATTCGAAGAGGGGCTAAGACAGAGTATTTTTGAGTAGGTAATAGGCTTATGAGCTCAAACATTTGCAGAGGTAGTGGATAGGGCAGTAGTGATTGAGAGTGGCCTATAGAGAGGCACCGTAGTGCAGAGCTAGGGAAAGAGGCCCACGCCTCTAGATGTTCGAGCAGGGTCCAGTTGAGGGCCTTGGAGGAGGTAGGATAGTAGAGGAGGACATAGATAGAGAGTGGGAGATTGGGCAATATATGGCAGAAAAATGCCCCCTTTTTATCCCATATGCTACATGAGACACTCAGGAGAGTTTTGGGTTAGGGAGATTGTATGCTATCAATGCCATCAGCCTAGGCATATGGTGAGAGACTGCTGAGCACCGTCAGTTGTTATGCCTATTTATAGACTATACTACGGAGGTCATCAAGCACCCTAAGGCAAACAGTAGAGGAATATCACCCCAGCACGAGTCTATGAGCTAACACCGGAGGATACTGAGGCGGTAGGAGATGTTGTGGCAGGTACATTTTCAATTCTGTCATTTACAACTGCTGCTTTGTTTGATTCAAAGATGACTTATTCTTTTATCACCCAAGAGTTTGTTAAATTTTATGGGTTAGAAACACAGCAGCTGGGTGTTAGTTTGTTAGTGGCTACACCGAAAGGGGTTGTGGGGATATATGAGAAGGTACTTAGGACCTATCTAGTATGCATTCAAGGGAGGTATTTATTAGCTAATTTTCCAGTCTTGGATATGCGTGAGTTTGACGTGATATTGGGGATGGATTGGCTAGCTACTCACTATGCCAGTATAGACTTTTATCAGAGAGAGGTAGTGTTCAGACCTCTAGGAGGACAGGAGTATAGATTCTTGGGGTCTTGTGTGTGCACCCCACCACAGTTGTTATCTGCCATATAGGCAAGAAATTTGTTATTAGAGGGTTGTTAGGGATATGTGGCCTGTGTGAAGGAGATATCAGAAGGAGTGTTGAGATTAGAGGACATCCCAATAGTGAGGGATTTTCTCGATATTTTCCCTGAGGATTTGCCAGGACTACCACCTGATCATGAGGTAGAGTTTGCTATTTGTTGACTTTGGTGTATTCCCAGGAGGGGGGGGGGTGAATTGGAAATTTAAAAATTTATCTCCTAGGTTAAACTATCTGGTAGCAGTATGTACACAAACTAGGGTCTTTCTATGCAATTCCAAATGCGCATATAAATGTAATGTGTGAAAATTAAATCATACATAGTGTTCATATACAATTTAGAATAACATACATGTGTAGTAAATATAAAGAACTAAAATGTAAAGTGCACACATGATATGTTATCGTTGTTTGGCCAACTACCTACGTCCTTGCCTTGGCTCACAAGTACAAAGATTCCACTAAAGGCTCACTTCAAGGGTGGAACGACACCGTATACAACTAGGTCAATTTTTGGGGCTGACCTCAGCCTACAACTACACCTTACCAAGATGGCGCACCTAACTTTCCTAATCGGGTGGAAGCCAATCCGGGACTTTCACAAGGGCAAGTCTCCCTCTTGAGGCCCATACTGGGAATACAATCAAATAAACATTTTCGTACAATGAAAAAGTACTTCTAAAACAAGCAGATTTGTACAACAATTTAGCACAATATAATCAATGCACACCATTAATATAAGAACTATAAGCTTAATGGTATATATGTGCAATCAACACTCAAAGAAATGTTTATTTCAAATATAAGCACTAGAGTGTATCTACATGATAATCTTTGAAACTATGTATAGATAAAAATCTCAATCACAATTTAGGGTTTCAAAGGTATGTACCAAGAGTAATAAGAATATCTTAAAACTATTTTCTCAATATCAAAGCACAAAGAGATATTCAAATATAAGCTTGTAAAAAATATTTTTGCACACAAAAAAATGCAAGTCCAATGAGTCTTTCAATAATAATGCAAAGAATCACAAAGCTATAAGATTTTTCCCACACAAAGATTTATCAAATAAAATCGGGGAAAAAAATATGTACTTAACTCTCAATCCAAAATCAAACAAACAATGTATACAAAAAGAGTTTCTAGAAAATGAGAATGACGAATATACTCTCACAAATTTGGTTTAGTAAAGGAATGATAGTATGTGAGGGTATAAGGTTTGTATGAAGAAAAAGCACTCTGAAAAATACAGAGGATATTTTGCTAATCAAAGTGCTAATTACATGCTAATCAATGAATCCCTATATATAGAATAGGTTAAAATTATAACTGTTGGGGATATGTAGGGCTTTATTAAATTTTTTTTAAAACCATTTAAGAAAACTAACCCTGTTTAACTTAAAATAACCATGGTAAAAATTAAAACAACTCGAGAGTTTTGGGCGCCTGACCTATGGTTTGGTCGTCTGAACAGACACAACAGAAAAAGTTGATTTTTGAAGTTCGGGTGCCTGAATCATTGTTTAGTTTGCTGACCAAAGGTGATTTCCACTCTGTCTGTGGTTCGGTTTCTTGGTCCAGAGTTTGGTTTACCAAACTCATGTATTCGGTAGCCCGAGGCAATTTTTAACATGAACGTTCAACTTGCTAAGTTGGTGGAAAAGTAAGATTATGAGTTCGATTGACCGGGGACGCTATGGTCCTTTTGGTTCAGTTGCTTGAAACTAAGTCAACACTCTGACTGGTCAATGGTTTGGTCACCCGAAGTGTTTTGAACACAACAGTTTGGTCGCCCAAAGCTTTTGTTGACTCTATGAGTCCAATCTTGTGTTGATAATGACAAATCACTTAGTATTTGATCTGTGTATTGAGAAAGTGAGCAGGAACATTACTTAGCACGCACAGAAGGTGATGAAATCATGGAAGCCACGAGGATTAAAGCATATATATATATATATAATCCGGACAATCTATGGAACTAAAAGAGTAGAAGAATGAAGATGCAAGCATCAAGTTCAAGATTGTCACTGGAATGGGCATTTATAATTGATGCATGTGCATATTTAATATGATATAGCTAGAAGCTCAAAATATACGCTACACATGCATCTCACGAAAACCTTCTAGGGTTAAACATGGACTTAGAGAACTTATTTTGAACCCCGAAAAATTTTTTATAAGAGATTAAAGCAAGAGAGTTCAAATGTTTTTTGAAAACTAAACTGAAAATTATGAAGTTGGTCTGCCCAGACTACTAAGGAGTACTCTCAGAAATCTGAAGATACAACCTCAGACGACTAAAGTTTTACTTCAGATGTCGGAAGAATTTTCTCAGAAGACTGAAGAATTAGTTCAGTCATTTGAAGAATTAAGGATGAAACACCGAATAGGAAGAACACCTTCAGACATCTGAACCATCAAGTTTAGTCGTCTGAACTGGGATTTCAAAAGACTGAACCTACAGTTTAGTCGTCTGACCTTGTGTCAAGACTATACTTTTTCAGTGCTTTAAGGGACATTGGACGTCTAAACCCGAATGCTCAATCATCTGAACTTGCAGGAACTTTAAAAATTTGAACTTTAGCAAGAAAACACGTGAGTTATTCTCTTGATCAAATTGATCCAACGGTCAGGACTTATCTTATGGCCGAGATTACTTATATAAACAACCTTTAAACCCTAGTGCCTCACTTTTTGCATATGATTAGGAGCCTCGAATGTATACACAACTCTGAAAATCATTGAATTCATTGCTAAACTCTTTTCCGCGATTTCAAAGCGTTTACTACATATCTAAGCTTGGGCTACGTTGATTTTCAAAAGGAGTTCTAGCAAATCTTGTGCAAACAACTTGGGTATTGAGGTTTGGTGATCAAATTAATTGTTTGCTTATTCTCAAAGAATTTTTAATATCACAAACTTATTCTTGAATATTCATTTTGAGAAATTGATCTTGAGTTATTATTTATACATACTTTTGTGAAAGATCACTATTTGAGAAAAAGGTTTTGGTTAAAAACTAAAATCTTGAAGAAAGCTTTTTTTTTATTTTTTAAATATTTCTTCATTCAAAGATTGGCTATTTGATTAGTGTAAGAAGTATTTGATTTCAAATCCTAGGAGCCTCTAAATACATATTCTTGAGGGATATTATTTTTGAAACATAGTGTTTAAATCTTCGCGAAATTCAAAGTCGTATATTTATTCAAAGATTCAACTTTACAGATTATTGATAGCAAGAATATAGATCTGCAAATTATTAAAGATTATTTTTGACAGGATCTTATTTTCTACTCTTGCATAAAGTATTTTGAAATCGAACCTTACATTTCTCCAAAACATTTATTTATAAAATCATTTTTGGGAGATATCGATTTAAAGGATTGATTTGTGAAGCATATCATTCATATAACAATATCATCGTTACCAACAGACTGAGCTTCAAGTTTTATCATATGAATATATATTAGGATTTTGATTGTATTCATTAGCTTGTGTAGAAGCAATATTGAGTTTCTGTAGAATTCTAATTTTATATTGTAATCACGATTCGAGTTGTGAACTGGGTGAGGAGGAAGATCTGCCTCTTGTAAGCAGCAGAGTAGGAGGAAGTTGTGCCTCTTGTAAGCAGCGAATTGTAAGGGAAGCTCCATCGCGGTTAAAGGAGTAGGGATTTAGTGGAATACTTGAGTGGGTTGCTCCAAGCGATGACGTAGGTCGGGTTGGCTGAACCTCGTAAAATCGTGTTTGCCTTCTCTTTTCCCTCAACTTTTTAATTGTTGCTTGCATTTCATTATCATTTTTTGCATGTTTGTATGTTGATTTATATTACATGCACTTGATAATTAATTGGGTATAATTGAATTTATTGAGATAATAATTTGAATTAATTTCAAACCCTAGCAATTATTTTTCTAAATATTAAAATAGGAATTAAGTAGATATTTTTGAAATACCCAATTCACCCCCTCTTGAGATAACACTGTAATTCACATTTGGTATCAGAGTGGGTTTACATAAACTTAACAATCATTTTTGTAAAAAGATCACATGGCACACATCGGTGTAACCCCATTCGGTGAGGGACACTCGTCCACTAGACCACCTTTTTTTTGCGATGTAAATTACACCTATTAGAAAATAAGAATGAGTATATATCTATTAATGTGGATTGGAAAGTGTGGAAAATTGTTTGTAAGGAAATCATATCCCTATGAAAGTAGTTGATAAGGTAAATGTACCCAAAATTGAAGATGAGTATACTCAACAAGATTGGAAATTTGTGCAAATAAATTCTACTGCAATGAACTTGCTATTCTGTGCACTAGATGTAAATGAGTTTAATAAGGCGATGGCTTGTAACACTGCTAAAGAGATTTGGGAAAAATTAGAAGTTACATATGAAGGTACTAAGGAAGTAAAAGATAGTAGGATAGACATGCTTACTAGTGAATAAAAGGCATTTAAAATGACTGCTGATGAATCACTTCAATTCATGTACACTAGATTCACACACATTGCGAATTCTTTAAATGCTCTTGGTAAATCTTACCCTACTTATAAGTTGATCAGGAAAATACTCAGGGGACTACCACCAGTTTAGGGAGCTAAGGCTACTACAATAGCTGAAGGAAAGAATCTGAAGGAGATATCAGTTGAAACTGATCAAATCGCTCATCACTTATGAGATAATGATAAATGAGAGGAAAAATGAGCAAAATAAAGTAAGGAAAGTTACAACACTTAAGGCATCATCTAACAGCTCTAGTGAAGGAAGTGATTCAGAATCTGATGATAACATGACTCTTCTCACTAAGAAATTTGGAAAGTTTATAAGAAAGAACAAGAAATACACTAGAAAATTAAAGGACTCAAAAACTGAAAAAGGGAGAGAGAAGCAGAAAGAAATAAAAGGAGGATATTCCTATGTGCTATAACTTTAGAGAAGTTGGGCATATCAAGCTAGTCTGCCCCTAGCTGAAGAAAGCGTCTAAGAAGAAGAAGAAGGCACTAAAAGTTAGTTGGGATACTCATAGTACCGGTAGTTCAGAATATGAATCTAGTGATGACGAGATTGCAAATTTGTGTTTGATGGCTCACGAAGACCACAAGGTACAATCCTTTTGTTCTGCTTCATCTTATTACTCTAGCAATTCAGAAAAAGAAAATGGCATGCTCTCTTATGATGAACTGCAACAGAAATATTTTTATACACTTAAAATGCTTAAGAAAATGAATACAAAGAATTATGTTTTGAAGTTAAAATTGAAGGAATTTTCAAAGTCAGTAGAAAGTCAAAATGAATCTCATGCATCCTTAATGAGAGACAAGAATTTGAAAATTGAGGAGTTAGAAAAGAATTTGAAAGATAAATTTAAGATTATTTGTAAATTTATAGAAGGTCAAACAAATTTTGCAAAACTCCTTGGAGCTCAAAGAAATTCCCTAGATAAAAAAGGACTTGGTTTTAATGGAAAATAAAATTTGAAACAAAAACATCTTTATATGGGTTATTTTGTAATAGAATCAAAGACTTCTGTTCCATCAAAAGATTCTTATAAATATACCACAAGCTTTAAATGTTAAAGGATGAGTCATACAAAATTTGGTTGTCCTTTTAAGGGTAGAGATGTTAAGATGAAAAAGGTATAAAGAGTTAAAGGAGAGTCAAGCACTAACCCCTCGTGGACCTAAGAAAATCTGGGTACCAAAAGTAGTTATCTGATTATGTCTTGCAGATGTGCTTGAGACTGTCCATTTCAAAAGATAGATGGTATAAGGACAACGGATGCTCACATCATATGACTGGAGATAAAGCTAAATTCGCATCCATTGCACTAAAGGATGGAGGATTTGTCACTTTTGGGGACAATGCAAAAGGAAGGATCATAGGTGTAAGTAAAGTTGGTAACGATTCATTATTTATTATAGATAATATTTTACTAGATGATGGTTTAAAACATAACTTATTAAGTATAAGCCAACTATGCAATAAAGTTATAAGGTATCTTTTGAACATGACAACTACATTGTTGAACATAAAACTGATAACAAATTCTATTCACTGCTGAGCATCATGAAAATGTATATACCACTAGCTTTGACAATCTTGGTTCACAACACGTAACTTATTTTTTTGCTATTAATGAGATTAGTTGGAATTGGCATAGGAGACGCAAACATGGACTTAATATCTAAACTAGTTAAGGAAGACTTAGTTAAGGGATTGCCTAAGACAAAATTCGTGAAAGACAAAATTTGTGATGCATATCAACTAGGAAAACAAGCAAGAATTAGTTTTAAGAAGAAGAAAGTAATCTCTACTACTAGGCCACTTCAAATGTTACATTTAGATTTATTTGGTCCAAACCCAATTTAGAGTTTAGGAGGAAAATCATACGCATTCATTATAGTTGATGATTATTCTAGATATACATGGGTGCTATTTTTAGGTCACAAAGATGAAGCGTGTGAACAATTCTTTAAACTATGCAAGAAAATTCAAAATGCAAAAGGATATACAATCAAAAATATCCGAAGTGATAGGGGTAGAGAGTTTAAAAATCACTTTTGGATTAAGCTATGATACAATTCCTATAAGATGCAACAATACTAGTGCAATAAACATCTCAAAGAACACCTTATCACATTCATGAACTAATCATATAGAAATTAGACATCATTTTCTTTGTGACCATTTGCAAAAAGGAGATGTGACACTTGAGTTTGTATGTACAGATGAACAATGGACAGACATATTCACAAAACCACTTGTGGAGGATAGGTTTATCCAAATTAGACATGAATTAGACCTGATGCATAATTCATAAGTTGCCTAGAATTATATTCGATTACATAATTCAGAGGGAGCAACATCACTTAATATTCACAATTGGTTAGAAATGTCAACTTTGGCTAATTTGTTCACACTTGGTATTAAAATCGTAGCATGATGATTGTATGTTAAATGACATATGTTTATCCTCACATAAACCTTTGAACTTTAATGACTGATTTTCTTATCCATGTCTATGTAAATTGACATACTATGTATGTTCACATTGAAATTTAATTCAACAACACAATTTTTTTGCATTAGCAAGGAGGAGAAGTACATTGAATAACACGGAGACATATTTCACAATACAATTTTGAAATATAAAGGTTGCATATTTTTAAAAGATGAGAATTAATTATGTCAGAACATTTTTGTTATATACCTTTTTGTTGATGTCAAAAGGGGGAGAAGAATATAAGGTTATAGCAAAAATAGTTAGCAAAATTAGAAAATTAGCTTGCAAAAGTTTTTTTTAATGCATGGGGAGAAAAGAACATAAGTACATGAGTTATACATGCAAAACTATTGTCTATTTTACATTGTGCTGAATTTTATATTGTGCATTATTTGAGGGGGAGCCTTCTTAGGCGTAACCCATTTTATATTTTTGCTCGTGTATTCGTCATCATCAAAAAGGGGGAGATTGTTGACTTTATGAGTCCAATCCTGTTTTGATCATGACAAATCACTTGGTATTTGATCTCTGCATTAAGAATGTGAGCAGGAACATCACTTAGCATGCATGGAAGGTGATGAAGTCATGGAAGCCACGAGGATTAAAGCATATATATATATAACATGGCACAATCTATGGAACTAAAAGAGTAGAAGAATGAAGATGCAAGCATCAAGTTCAAGATTTTCATGGGAATGGGTATTTAGAATTGATGTATGTGCATATTTTATATGATATAGCTAGAAGCTCAAAATATAACCTACACATACATCTCATGAAAACCTTCTAGGGTTAAACATGGACATAGAAAACCTATTTTGAACCCTAGAAAATGTTTTCTAAGAGACTAAAACAAGAGAGTTCAAATGTTTTTTGAAAACTAAACTGAAAATTCTAAAGTTGGTTGGTCCAGACGACTAAGGAGTACCCTTAAGTCTAAAGATACAACCTCAGACGACTGAAGTTTTACTTCAGACATCTGAAGAATTTCCTCAAAAGATTGAAGAATTAGTTTAGTCATCTAAAGAATTAATTATGAAACATAGAACAGGTAGAACACCTTTAGACGTCTGAACCGTCAAGTTCAGTCGTCTGAAATGGGACTTTAAAAGGCTGAACCTACAGTTAAGTCGTCTGGCCCAGTGTCTAGACTATACTTTTCAATGCTTTGAGGAACATCAGACGTCTGAACTCGAATGCTCAGTCATCTAAACTTGTGGGAACTTTAAAAATATGAACTTTAGCGAGAAAACAAGCGAGTTATTCACTTGATCAAATTGATCCAATGGTTAGGACTTATCCTATGGCCGAGATTACTTATATAAACAACCTATAAACCCTAGTGCCTCACTTTTGGCATATGATTGGGAGCCTTGAACGTATACATAACTCTAAAAATTGTTGAATTCATTGCTAAGCTCTTGTTTGTGATTTCAAAGCGTTTACTACATAGCTAAGCTTGGGCTACGTTGATTTTCAAAAGGAGTTCCAGTAAATCTCGTGCAAACAACTTGGGCATTGAGGTTTGGTGATCAAACTAATTGTTTGCTTATTCTCAAAGACTTGTTCATATCACAAACTTATTCTTGAATATTCATTTTGAGAAATTGATTTTGAGTTATTATTTATACATACTTTTGTGAAAGATCACTACTTGAGAAAAGTTTTTGTTTAAAAACTAAAATCTTGAAGAAGGTTTTTTTAAATATTTCTTCATTCAAAGATTGGCTATTTGATTAGTGTAAGAAGTATTTGATTGCAAATCCGAAGAGCCTCTAAATACATATTCTTGAGGGATATTATTTTTGAAACAAAGTGTTTAAATCTTTGCAATATTCAAAGTCATGTATTCATTCAAAGATTCAACTTTACAGATTATTGATAGCAAGAATATAGATCTTTGCATTAGTAAAGATTATTTTTGAAAGGATTCTATTTTCTAATCTTGCATAAAGTATTCCGAAATCGAAACTCACATTTCTCCAAAGCATTTATTTATAAAATCATTTTTGGGAGATATCAATTTAAAGGATTGATTTGTGAAGCATATCATTCATATAACGATATCATCGTTACATACATACTGAGTTTCAAGTTTTATCATATGAATATGTGTTAGGATTTTGATTGTACTCACTAGCTTGTGTAGAAGCAATATTGAGTTTTTGTAGAATTCTAATTCTATATTGTAATCACGGTTCGAGTTGTGAACCAGGTGAGGAGGAAGTTGTGCCTCTTGTAAGCAACAGAGTAGGAGGAAGCTGTGCCTCTTATAGGCAGTGGATTGTAAGGGAACCTTCATCACGGTTAAAGGAGCCGGGATTTAGTAGAATCCTTGAGTAGGTTGCTCAAGGCGAGGACGTAGGCCGGGTTGACTGAACCTCGCAAAATCGTGTTTGTCTTCTCTCTTCCCTCAACTTTTTAATTTCTGCTTGCATTTCATTATCAGTTTTTGCATGTTGGTATGTTGATTAATATTACATGCACTTGATAATTAATTGGGTATAATTGAATTTATTGAGATAATAATTTGAATTAATTTCAAACCCCTACAATTATTTGGTTAAATATTGAAATAGGAATTAAGTGGTAAAATAAACTTAAATATTTTTGAAATACCCAATTCACCCCCCTCTTGGAATAACATCGTAATTCACATCGTCATTGATTTATCCTTCTAAGTCCTGTTTTTGTTCAATTAATTCCCCTAATAATATATATGATATTGGGGACAATCTTACGTGTAAGTGCAAGGACCTAAGGTCTTTCTAAGGTATTTTGAGCTTATTGCTTCTACATGCATAATATGCAGTAATTATTATAGACCTTTTTCTATATTACTATTATAGACTCGAATAAAGTATAATATAAATTACAACAAAAATGAATCTTCTAGATCTTTAGTCTTTAAGTCTTCATATGCCATCAAGTGATCTTTCTAATATGAATCTGCACACATGATATGTAGTGACCCAGAGAATTTATAATATTTAAATAATGAAAGGAAAGGAGAAAAGGAAAATTAAAAGGGGGTAAACACGTCTTCGTGTTTGTCGACGATGCGACGTATTAGGCTCGTCGACGAGGATGCTCTTCGTCATTGAGAAAATACCAAAAGGGGGTTTTGGGCATCTCTAAATTTTTTTGACGAGTGAAGGGTTCGTCGATGAATTGCCTATTGACCTCGTCGATGAGGTGACATGGCTTGTCGACGAAGGCCAGTGTATAAATAGGACAAATCTTTATTTTTGGCTAAAAACTCAAGCACAACTCTCATTTTCTCTCTCCTTTTCAGTTCTCCTTCCTTCTCTCTTAATTTATGGGTCGGATTTCCACCGATTTGATGATCTGAAGCCACCGCAACACTCCTAGGAGAGTTTTCTTCAGATCTGCTGGAGTGGATCGTCGGTAGGGCTGAGTTGGAAACCATCCCAAATTTAGGGTAAGACTTTCTACTCAATATTTGACTCTTGACAGTTGTAGAAAGCGTAGTACACGTAAAAATACTGAAGTTTAGTTTTGGAAAATGTTGTTTTTAGTGTGTTGATCAGAGGACCCAACGAGGGTTGAGTAGATTATTTTAGGGGGTTTTTCAGGAATCAGGTAAGGGGATAAACTAAGCCAGTTATTTTATGAAAATGTATATATGTTATTATAACATCCGATTTTAGGAAAATAAATATATTTATATATGTTTTATATTTGGGAAATACTGCTGAAAATGATGGTGTGTAAAATATACAAAAAACCTATTTCATGTGGCATGAGTAGAATTTATAATGAAATACTGTTTTCTGGGAATATGATAATGATATAGATATGGATATGTTTGCGGCGTATGAACCGAGCTATGGATACGTTTGCCAACGTACGGGCTGAGCTATGGATATGTTTGTCGACGTATGGGGCGAGCTATGGATATGATTTGCCGGCGTACAGTCAGAGCTATGGTAAAATATGATATACCGGCATACGGGCCGATGATTTTCATGATATACTTATATATGCAAGATGATATGATCTGGTAATTAATGGTATGAAATATTCAGGTATCACAGTTTCATTATATGCTATATGTTATCAGAACCTGGTTGGCTTGGTTTAGCCTAGCACTTGCACGATACCAATGCTATGTGTTTATGATTTATCATGATATTTGTGTTAACGCTGCTATACGGAGTGGCGTGAGGTTGGATGGTCGATGTGGTTTTAAGAAGTGTGAATGCCCGTGGTGTACGGACCAGGTCTGACAGACCCATTGGACTTACAAACTGTACTTTTGACTTGGCAGTGGTCGGCCAACTATTGTCAGGTCTCACCTTTGGGCCACACAACCCAGTCATGTGGGGGTAATACATGACAAGAGCCAGCTAACCTACCAGGGTTGTTTTTGTACTATATTATATGAGATGAATTATGTTTATGAAAATCCTATTTGTTCTGCGTTGATATGAGAATATATGTTTCCCAGATATGATACAGACAGTTATACAGATATGTTTATGTATGATTTTATATATAACACGGAAATACTTATGTTTCCACACACTAGTGTTAGTTTATTTCCCTTAGTGAGAGGTGTCTCACCCCAAAATTTCATGAACTTTTCAGGAGCCCTTGATAGGAGAGCGGATAAAGCTCCGCTGAGGTAGATACGGTTGACCTGCCCTTTTTGAAGGGTATGTATTTTGTGATAGGGTCAGATGATTCTTGTGGGAATGACCCTAGGTCTCCTTTTGGGTTGTAAATATAATAACAATGGATGTAGTAACTATGGTATTGTGATGGATGGTTTTTTGTTTATGATATTATGATTGTATGTTTCTTGTTGCTTAGGCTTCTGTTTGTGTTTTTGTTATATCCCTAATACCCACGGGTTTAGGTGGATTACGTTTATTATTATATTATGGGAAAAAAATCTATGGAAATTAAGCAGGTCGTTACACGATACACATAAAATACATGAGTATTTGTCATAACCAAAATTGGGTATGACCTATAAGGTCAACATTTTCTCCCTTTTTGATGATGACAAATACATCATGCAAAAGTGGGTACAACCTAAAAATGCTCCCCCTAACAATATGCATAATGAGAATTTTTAAAGATTTATAAGATCAAATATTTTTCAAAAGTAACCAATTTTATGCCTCTTCTCCCACTTTTGGCAACAACAAAAAAAAAAGGCTATGATAAACATTAAGCACATAGACATATGCATCGAGTATGAATCATTTGAATACAAGATATGTTTGGGAAAGGTTTTTAGAAATTTCTGCAGCATGCCGTTTGAAAATAGAACATTTTTCCAAAAATACATGTATAAAAATGACCTAATTGAGTTTTAAATGTACAATTATCCACGACTAACAACTCAAACAGTCTAGTATGAATTGAATTAATAAACAAAAGTATAACTTTCAATCATCCAAAAGATAGAATAGTCATACAATGCAAAATGAATAACAAAGATGACCTCATAAAGTATGAAATATAGCAATTAAGCACACAAACAATATAACTGGTTATATAAATTTAAAATGATATGACAATAGGATTATACCATAAATATGCACAAACTATTGCAATTGAAACATATCATAAGGCCCGAGGAAGATTTTAGTTCAAAGCACACGACATATGAAAGCAAATAGAAGGTTTGAGCATAAAAACAGCCTAACTGGTTCGCATGCATTTTCATGTGAAATTAACGAACCAGTTATGCAATTTAAAAACATATATGTATATATATATATATATCCCTTTTTGACGTTTGCAAAAGGGCACTGGGGGTTGCTTGCTGAAGAAGAAACTTCAATTCAAAGCACATGCAAACATAATTTTTCTGGTGAATATTTAAGCATAAAACACCCCTTGACTAGAAAAATGTAACCATATGAAACTTAAAGATATATTCGAAGGTAAAAACAAGATCATATGGAAAAAACGGATGATAGTGGCAAAACTACATATTTCAAGTTAAGATTTTCAATATAATCATTTTATTTAAGCACAAGCCACACTGAATTCACAATAGATTTAAGCTAAAAATATTTGTGAGCAAAACAAAATGAAAATTTATGTTTAGATTCTCGCCCTTTCAATTTGAATTTCACTCAGTATGTCAAGAGTATAAGCCATTCATTTTAAATTCCTTAAAATAAATATACTGGTAAAGATTAATTTACTCTTTTATGCAACCAGTATAGCTATCCCTATGGATTACATATGCATGAGAAAAGATATATTAAGGCATGATTTTGCGTTCACAACCAAGAACGATCCATATCTAAATATTTATCTTTAAGAGTTGAATATGATGTTTGTGATTCTTTGAAGAGTCTCAATATTTCAAAAGAAACGAAATGTGGGTCCTTTATGCTCTTTTTCTAGGGAATGAAGCATAGCTCTCCTAATCATTTGATGATTATGTGAGGATGAAATTTAATATTCAATTAGTTTTCACTCATCCTTTCAAAAAGATTTTAACATTTATTCTATCATAATCATCCTTGGACAAGGTTTTATTTTGGGAAAATATCTACCTAACTTTCGGCAGCATACCGTCTGTAAATTGGATTTTTTTTCCATAAAACCTATACCTAATAGATTTATGTAGGCAATATATAATCTAGTCTAAGCATGCAATAACTTATAATCCACTACTAGCATGCAATTCACATCAACTTCATCCGCCATGCAGGAGGCATTCAATACAAGTATGCAATCTAGTAGTAATCAACAATTCATAAAATACAATCTATCCATTAAAGAATATAAATAGTAGAGAGCAGAGGATAGATTTGAGTTCAGTATAGTACTGTCATTTATTAAGGCATATATACTATGATCATGAGAGCATCTAATAAAAATAGTTATGAAAAAGAAATGCTCCCCCTGATTTATACACTTAATCATTTTATGTATTTTTCATCTCTAAATGTCTTAGCCAAGGATATTAAGATTTTTTAATGATTCAAGCTTGGCTATGATTGCTTTAGGCTCAACGGACAAAAAAGTCACAAACAATATTTTTCAAGGTCGTAAGCCTACCTTGCCTATTTTCTTATGAACCTCAATACATGTGAAAGGCACAGGTTCAAATGACTTTCCATTTATACTACTCGTGTATAGGTTTCCTTTGAAATATGATTCTTCATCTAAATTGAAATGTAAGCAATTATCTTAGCCATTGAACTCATCTCTAAGGATATGTAGCTCTAACTGATTCGATTTAAAGTTTGAGAGCATTGAGAAGGGGAATTGAATAAATACTCTTAAATAATAAAATTTTCATTAAGTTTAGAAGAGCATTCATTATAAGTGGACACGATTCAAGATATTTTCATGGAAATGAATATGTCCAACGAATTTCATGAACAATGCTCTTTAAATGATGGAAAGTATCCCTTACATATGATTATAATTATGAGCAAGGATACAAGCCAAGGAATGGGAGAAACCCTACTGAATATGATCGTTGTTTAGTAAGGATTTCCTATAAAGGAGATGATGCATCAAACTTGAATCCCTTGAAGGATGCCTCTAATTTGATTCAAGAAGGATGTCTTTAAATTAAGCACTGGGTAGAATAGGAATTTGTGATGGACAGTGCTTATGTTCTGAAACGATGACTAAGTTTCTGGTAGAGGCCTTTACATTAAAAGGTAAGCTTGGGAATAAAGGATATATAGTGAGACTAATACCTAAACCTTAACTTTGTGAAATGGACAAAGTATGCTTAACTTAAGATGTTTATATTAAAGCATGAGTTAAGCAGTAGGAAATATATACTAGGTACAATTACCTTATCCATTTGGAAGCAGGTATGTATACTAAGCTTTTATATTTTGAACCAAAGCCACCTCCCAAGCCTATTGACATTACTAACCCCTAAATCTAATCCTAGGGTCTAAGGAAAATTAACTAGTTTTTAAATTTAATTTAAATCCATTTTTCCTTAGGTCCTACGGGGTTTGCTTTGCTGATAATCCATTTCATTTCTTTCCATAAGCCTCTGGCACTTCTGGATGAGAAAGTATTATATGCATGTGAAGAATTTTGCCTACATCTCCTATTTTCATTTGATGAGGCAGTTGATTGACTATGGGCATTAAGAATCAAGCCTGAACTCTTTTTAAAGTGATTTTTATTTTTGATTCCTAAGGGTTTATTATGAATCTTCTTTTCACTTCCTTACAAGTAGACAATTTTCAATATCTTCTCAATCTTTTTCTTTTCTAAGACATCATGATATTCTTTCAAATTGTCTAATTGATTAGCCAACTTTTTGTTTTGATTTTTCAGAAAATTTTTATGATAAGACATTCTAACTAGAGACTTATGAATTTTAAATGAATCCTTTTCTAATTGTCTATTCAATGACTTTATTTCATCATAAAACTCATTGCATTATTCAATACATGATTTATCTCTATAACTATTATATGAATCAATGCATACATCATCATCAGAAACAATCAATGATTCATCATAAGATATATCACAAAACTTTTCATAAGAATCATCACATGCATTATCAAAAGATTTATCATGAGATAGTACATGTTATATGGCAGCATTCACAATAAGAGTTATCAAAGGAGATAGAGTGAGAGTCATATACCTCATTGATTGCAAATGCTACATGCTCATGATATGCCACTACCTAATTGTTTGAGCTTGGAGCTTCTAGAGTGGCAGTTTCTTTTTCCTGGGTCTCTCCATATCTCTTTTCTAATTCATCCCAGATTTTTTGTGCACTCTGACATGCCACAAACTCAAAAAAAATATTAGAATCTAATGTAAGATATAACATGTCCATGGCATATAAATTTGCATGCATTAAAGTAATATCATTTATGTTTACAGGCATACAAGTTCCTTTGACAATCACCTACCAGGCCCTCCAGTTCATTAATTTTATAAATGTGCTCATTCTAATTTCCCAGATAGTGTAATCAATACCACAAAATAATGGAGGATTGGAAGGCGATTGTCCCTCTCCAAATGGGGTTACACCAATTTGAGTCATCTTAATCTTTAGAAAAAACGTTTAAGTCAATGCATTGGGGCTTTGATACCAATTGTTGACTTTGATGTATTCCCAAGAGGGGCATGAATTGAAATTTTTAAAATTTATCTCCTAGGTTAAACAACAGCAGTATATACACAACTTAGAGTCTATTTATGCAATTCCAAATGCGCAGATAAATATACTGTGCGGAAATTAAATCATGCGCAGCATTCGCAGACAATTAAGAATAACATACATGTGCAGTAAATATAAAGAACTGAAATGTAAAGTGCTCACATGATGTTGACTTTATGAGTCAAATCCTATTTTGATAATGAAAAATCACTTGGTATTTGATTTGTGCATTGAGATTGTGAACATGAACTATATTAAGCATGCACGGAAGGATAACAAGTCATGGAAACCATAAAAAATGAAGTATAACAACTTGGAAGATCCATGGAACTCAAAGAGTACAAGAATGAAGATGCAAGCACTAAGTTCAAGAACGTCATGGGAATGAGTATTTAGAACTCATGTATTTATATTTTCATATGATTTAATTTGAGGCTTAATGTATACCCTAGAATGATTTTAGGACTCATGCATTTCATGAACACCATTAGGGGACATTCATGGACTTAGAAATATTTTTAACACCCTAGAAAGTATTTTTATAAAGGAGCCAAGAAAGAGAGCAAAGCATATTTTTAAACTAGAAAGAACAAATTCAGAAAATGGGAACTTCAATAGCCTGAAGTTAACGTCAGTCACCTGAAGAATTTCTTTAGGAGACCGAAAATTTAGTTCAGTCGCCTGAAGAATTAATGGTGAAACATAGAATTTGGTCGAGGCACTTCGGTCGCCCGAACTTGTCACTTCAGGCACCTAAACTCGTCACTTCAGGCATATGAACTCATCACTTCAGGAACCTGAACCCTACTTGAGTCGTCTGAACCTGTATCTAGGTTGATTTTTCGAAGCACTAAGGAATTTCAGTCGTCTGGACACTCAACCTCAGTCGCCTAAACTTGAGGGAAAACTTAAAAATTTAATCCAACGGTCACGATTGATTCTAAGGGTAAAACACCTATATATTGAACATCTAAACCCTAGTACGCAAGCGAAGAAAAAACTAGAAGCGAAGAGAACATCTTGTTGAAAAGAGAATTGAGAAACTTGAACGTCTTGATATACGATTGCCTGCACTCCAACTTACAATCATTAAGTTTGGGCAAATCAACTCAGAAAATCAAAGGAGATTTATTTACACATCTTGATTTCAACTTGGTATTGAGGTTTGGTTAATCCATCTAGTATTTTCAAGAGATTCCCATATCATCATCTTCTATTGAATATCATTAGAGAGATTAATATTGAGTTTTGATAACCATATAGAGATTTTTTTTTTACAAGTTTGTTACTTGAGAAAATTTTATTTTTCCATTGATATATATTTTTCAAAGAACTTCTCATTTCAAAATCTATTGTTGAAATAGGTTGAATGATGGATAATGAGTATACTTTATATATATATGTATATATTATTTAGATAATTTCACTACTTAGGGTTTCATCATTGGTTAAATAGATTTGATTCAAGTGTGTGTTGTGTTAAAGGATCTATATTTTAGATATTAAAACACTTGATTAAATATCCTTGGGGTTCATAAATATATATTTTATTTAGGGATATTTTCTAAAAGATATTACATTTGGTTTTTTTGAACTTTGGAATACATATCATATATATATGCATATTACAAAGATGGTGGTGTAATTGAATAGTTGAAAGAAAGATTTTTTATTTAGATCTTTACAATATTCAAGAATTTTTTTTTAACAAGATCATATTTGATATTTGTGCATCTTGTCTTCGAGGCTATTACTCATACAAATATTTTGGAGGATTTGATAAAAGAGAATTTGCGTGTTGAAACATATCATTCATAAACGATTGTATCATTTCATACATTCTGAGCTTTATGTTTCATCATATGATTATGTATTAGGAATTTGAATTGTACTCACTAGCTTTGTTGGAAACAACTTTGAGTGTTTTGCAGATTTCATTATTCACGGTTCGGGTTGTGAACCGGGTTTGTGGAGAGAACTGTATCTCTTGTAAGTAGAGGAGTAGGAGGAAGATGTACCTCTTGTAAGCAGCGGATTGTAAGGGAAACTCCATCTCAATTTAAGGAGTAGGGATTATAGTTGAATCCTTGAGTGGGTCGCTCAAGGCAAAGGCGTAGGTCGGGTTGGCTGAAACTCGTAAAAACTGTGTTTGCATTCTCTCTTCCCTTATCTCTTTACTTTTCGAACTACATTTCATTACTTACATTGCATATATGTTTGTTGGATAATTTCACACGAACTTGATAATTAATTGGTTATATTTAGACATAGGGACTAAGTGGTGAATAAGATTTCAAAGAATTTTTAAAATACCCAATTCACCCCCCCTTGGAATTACAGCTAAATCTAGATTTGGTATCAGAGAGGGTTTACATAGACTTAATAGTTCATTTGTAAAAAGATCACATGACACACATCGGTGTAACTCCATTTGGTGAGGGACACTCATCCACTAGACCACCAATTTTTTGTGGTGTAAATTACACCTATTGGAAACGTAGGATGAGCATCTACTTGTTAAATGTACATTGGAAGGTATGGAAAATAGTCACTAAGGGAAATCATGTTCCCATGAAAATAATTGATAAGGTAAATGTTCCTAAAACTAAAGATGAATATACTGAAGATGACTGAAAATCAATGCAAATAAATGCTACTGCGATCAACTTACTTTTCTGTGCATTAGATGTAAATGAATTTAATAGGGTAATGGCATGTAACTCAGCTAAAGAAATTTGGGAAAAATTAGAAGTTACATATGAAGGTACTAAGGAAGTAAAAGACAGTAGGATAGACATGCTCACCAGTGAATATGAAGCATTTAAAATGACAGCTGATGAACTATACAATCCATGTACACTAGATTCACACACATCATAAATTCTTTAAATGCACTTGGAAAAACTTACCCTAGTTATGAGTTGATCAGGAAAATACTCAAGGGACTACCTCCAGTGCGGGAAGCGAAAGCTACGACTATAGCAAAAGGGAGAAATCTCAAGGAGATGTCGGTTGAAAAACTCATCAAATTGCTTATCACCTATGAGCTTGCAATAAATGAGAGGAAAAATTAGCAGAACAAGGCAAAGAAAACCACAACACTTAAGGCATCATCAAGCTACTCAAGTGAGGGAAGTGACTTAGAATCAGATGATGACATGGCCTTGCTAACTAAGAAGTTCGGAAAGTTCTTAAGGAAGAATAAGAAGTTCAACAGAAAATTTCGGAACTCAAAATCAGAAAGAGGAGAGTCAAGCATAAAGAAAAAGAAGGAAGATCCACCTACATGCTACAACTGCAGAGAGGTTGGACACATCAAGCCCGAATGTCCCAAACTAATGAAAGCCTCCAAGAAAAAGAAGAAGGTGCTAAAAGTCGGTTGGGATACTCATAACACTAGTTGTTCAGAATTAGGATCCAGTGATGACGAAACTGCCAATCTGTGTCTAATGGCACATGATGACCTTGAGGTACAATCATCATTCTCATCATCTTCGTATTATTCTAGTGATTATGAAAATGAAAATGACATGATTTCATATGATGAATTGAAACAATAATACATGTACTCTATTAAAATACTTGAGAAGAAAACAAAGAAAATTTCTGAGTTGAAAAGTAAAGTTAAAGAAATTTCAAGTTTAGTTGAACGCCAAAATGAATTTCATGCATCTTTCTTAAAAAGACAAAGATTTGAAAATTAAGGAGTTAGAAAAGGATTTGAAAGATAAATATGAAATTATTTGTAAATTTACTGAAGGACAAAATAATTTTGAAAAACTCCTAGGAGCTCAAAGAAATTCCCTAGAAAAGGAAGGTGTTAGTTTTAATGGGAAAGAAAATCTAATACAAAGACATCTTTACATGGGATATTTTGTGAAAGAGTAAAAATCATATGTTCCAACTAAGGATTATCATAAACATATTACATGCTTTAAATGTAAGATGTTGGGTCATATAAAATTTGACCATCCTTTAATCAATAAAGATGTCAAAATTAAGAAGGTATGGAAAGTAAAAGGAGAATCAGCACTAAGCCCCCTGGACCCAAGAAAATTTGGGTACCAAAACTAGTTGTCTGATTGTGTCTTGTAGATATGCTTAAGATCATCATCCTCCAAAGACAGGTGGTATATGGATAGCGGATGTTCACGTCACATGACCGGGGATAAAGTGAAGTTCACATCCATTACACCCAAGGATAAAGGATTTGTCACTTTTGGAGATAATGCTAAGGGAAGGATCACAGGGGTAGGTAAAGTTGGCAATGATTCGTCATTAATTATCGATGATATTTTACTGGTAAATGGTTTAAAGCACAACTTATTGAGTATAAGCCAACTCTGTGATAAAGGTTACAAAGTGTCTTTTGAACATGACAAGTGCACTGTTGAACACGAAACTGATAGTAAGATATTGTTCACTGCTAAGCGTTATGAAAACGTATATACCACCAGTTTTGATAACTTGACCTCACAAAGTGTGATATGCTTCTCTGCTATGAATGAAATTAGTTGGATTTGGCATAGGAGACTAGGACCCGCAAACATGGATTTAATATCAAAACTTGTTAAAAAAGAATTAGTTAATGGATTGCCTAGGACTAAATTCATGAAAGATAAAATTTGTGATGCATGTCAACTAGGAAAACAAGCAAGAACAAGATTTAAGAAGAAGAAAGAAATCTCTGTTGCTAGGCCACTCCAAATGCTACACTTAGACTTATTTGAACCAAACCCAATTCAGAGTTTAGGAGGAAAATCATACGCATTTTTCATAGTTGATAATTTCTAAAGATATACAGGGGTACCATTCTTAGGTCACAAAGATGAAGCGTGTGAACAATTCATAAACTTGTGCAAGAAAATTCAAAATGAAAAGGGATATACTATCACTAAAATTCGAAGTGATATGTGTAGAGAATTTAAAAATCAAAGCATGGAAGACTATTGCAATTCATTAGGAATAGCCCATAACTTTTCAGCCCCTAGAACACCACAACAGAATGGTGTAGTTGAAAGGAAGAATAGGTTTATACAAGAAATGACCAAAATTATGCTTAACGAAGATAAATTACCTAAATACTTCTAGGCTAAGGTAGTGAATACCGCCTGCTATGTTTTAAATAGATTTATGATTAGACTATCACTTAATAAAACTCTGTACGAATTATGGAATGACCATAGACCAAACATATCATATTTTCATGTCTTAGGCTGTAAATATTTTGTGCTTAAATACAATAAGCATCTAGGAAAGTTTGAGGGTATGCCTCAGATAGTAAAGCCTATAGAGTATATAACAAATGAACATTGATGGTTATAGAATCTATTCATGTTGTGTTTGATGAGTCAAAACCCTTCTCCAAAAGAACTGATGAAGATGAAATTAAGATAAATAAGAAACTTGAGAAACTATCCATTGAGAATGATTCAGAAAAGAAAAATGAAATTAAGGAACCATCCATTGAAACTAATCAAATTGAAAATGAGGTTAATGAACCACCTAGAGAATGGAAGTACGTTAAGAATCACCCCATTGATCAAATAATAGGTGAACCATTACATGGAGTAGCCACTCGATCCTCTCTTTGGAATATGATTAGTCATTTTGCATTTATATCTTAAGAAGAACCTAAGAATGTGAGTGAAGCTATAGAGGGTGAATCATGGGTGTTGTCCATGCAAGAAGAGCAAAACCAGTTTGAGAGAAACAAAGTATGGAAATTAGTTCCCAGACCTGAGGATAAGTCAATCATTGGATATATAAGAATAAGAAAGATGAACATGGGATAGTTGTTAGAAATAAGGCTAGACTAATATCCCAAGGATATGACCAGGAAGAAGGTATAGATTTTAAAGAAACTTTTGCACGTGTAGCTAGAATGGAAGCCATTCGAATGCTTTTAGCATATGCAGCTTTTAAGGATTTCAAGCTATATCAAATGGATATCAAGAGCACATTTTTAAATGGCTATACAAGTGAAGAAGTGTATGTAGAACAACCCCCAAGTTTTGAAAACCATAAGAATCCAGATCACATGTCTAGGCTGCCAAAAGCCCTGTATGGTTTAAAGCAAGCCCCTAGAGCTTGGTATGAAAGGTTAAGCGGTTTTCTATTAGAAAATGAATTTACTAGAGGAAAGATAGATACAAATTTGTTCATAAAGACTAAGAAAGATGACATTCTCTTAGTGCAAGTTTATGTAGATGACATCATATTTGGAACTACAAATAAAGAATTGTGTAATGAATTTGGTAATACTATGCAAAATGAATTTGAGATGAGCATGATGCGTGAACTAGATTTCTTCCTAGGACTTCAGATCAAACAAGAAAAACATGGAATATTCATAAATCAATCGAAGTATATTAGAGATCTACTTAAAAAGTTTAATATGGAAGATGGAAAAATTCTAGGTACACCTATGAGCGCTTCATTGAAATTAGACAAGGATGAAGAAAGTATACCAGTAGATGTCAAACTTTATCCTGGAATGATTGGTAGCTTATTATATCTGACTGCCAGTAGACTAGTATAATGTTTAGTGTATATTTGTGCGCAAGATTTCAATCTGCACCAAAAGAGTCACATTTGCTAGCTGTTAAACGGATTCTTAGATTCCTGATAAAAACCGTGGAACTTGGGTCATGGTATCCTAAGTACACATATTTTGATATTATCAGCTATTCAGATGCTGATTTTGCTGGTAGCAAAGTGGATAGAAAGAGCAAAAGTGGTACTTGTCATTTCTTAGGACATTCTTTAGTCTCTTGGTTTTCCAATAAGCAAAATTCAGTTGCTCTGTCCATAACTGAGGCTGAATACATAGCGGCAGGTAGTTGTTGTGCTCAAACGCTTTACATGAAGCAACAAATGAAGGATTTGGATTAAGCTATGAACCAATACCCATAAGATGCGATAATACGAGTGCAATAAACATCTCAAAGAATCCTATATTACATTCACGAACTAAACATATAAAGATAAGACATCATTTTCTTTGTGATCATGTGGAAAAAGGGGATGCAACACTTGAGTTTGTATGCACAGATGAACAATGGGCAGATGTTTTCATGAAACCACTTGCGAAGGATAGGTTTATCCAAATTAGGTATGAATTAGGCCTTATGCATAGTTGATAGGTTGCCTAGAATTATAGTAGATGACATAATTCAGGGGCAGCAACGTCGCTTAATATTTACATTTTGTTCAAAATTTCATATTTAATTCATTTATTCTCATTCGGTATCGCATTTTAAAGATGTAAACTATTGGTATCACATTAATCAACATTTGGTATTCTCATATAATCTTTGAAATTTGACACACTGTGTATGTTCACAATGCAATTTACATTCCACAACATAGATTTATGCTTTAGCAAGAGGCATGGTTGATGTAAAAAAGGGGAGAATTTATTTTTTTTAGGTCAAATCCGATAGTTGAATAAGTTTACAGCTTTAAGATTTCAAATGGAAGAAGAACATAAGGTTCTGTACACTCATGCACTATTTTTTTTATATACACCTTTTTGTTGATGTCAAAAGGGGGAGAAAATTCAGGAGCAAAAGTAAAAGAAATTGTAAGGAGCAAAAATTTTTTAGCAAAATTAATTGTGTAAAGGAGAAGAAAAACAAAAATTGTTGGCAACACTAGTTGTGTAATGGGGGAAAAATATCATGTTATAGGAGAAGAATCAGGCTAAACCACATGTGTATGAACATATGCAATTCACTTGGAATCAGGCTAAACAACGTGTGCATGAACATGAGCATATTTCTTTTGGCATGATCATATTTCATTCATTGAATATTTAATGCATTATTTGAGGGGGAGCCTTGTTAGGCGTAACCCATTATCAAATCTTTTTTTTTTTGCTCGTATATTTGTCATCATAAAAAAGGGGGAGATTGTTGACTCTATGAGTTCAATCCTGTTTTGATAACGACAAAGCACTTGGTATTGGATTTGTGCATTGAGATTGTGAACATGAACTATATTAAGCATGCACGAAAGGATAACAAGTCATGGAAGCCATAAAGAATGAAGTATACACAACTTGGCAAATCCATGGAACTCAAAGAGTACAAAAATGAAGATGCAAGCACCAAGTTCAAGAATGTCATGGGAATGGGTATTTAAAACTTATGTATTTACATTTTCATATGATTTAATTTGAGACTCAACATATATCCTTGAATGACTTTAGGACTCATGCATTTCATGAACACCATTAGGGGATATTCATGGACTTAAAAATATTTTTGAAACCCTGGAAAGTATTTTTATGAAGGAGCCAAGAAAGAGAGAAAAACAAATTTTTAAACTAGAAAGAACAAATTTAGAAAATGGGAACTTCAGTAGCCTGAAGTTAAACTCAGTCGCCTGAAGAATTTCTTCAAGAGACTGAAGATTAAGTTCAGTCGCCTGAAGAATTAATGATGAAACACAGAATCTGGCTGAGGCACTTCGGTCACCTGAACTTGTCACTTCAGGAACTTGAACCCTACTTCAGTCGCCTGACCCTGTATTTAGGTTAATTTTTCGAAGCCCTTAGAAACTTCAGTCGCCTGGGCACTTGACCTTAGTCACTTGAACTTGCGGGAAAACTTAAAAATTTAATTTTTATTATGGGAACTCGTGAGATATTTTTTAATCCAATGGTAAATATTGATTATAAGGGTAAAGCACCTATATATTGAACATCTAAACCCTAGTACACAAGCCAAGAAAAAACGAGAAGAGAAGAGAACATCTTGTTGAAAAGAGAATTGAGAAACTTGAATGTCTTGATATATGATTGCCTGCACTCTAACTTACAATCATCAAGCTTGGGCAAATCAACTTAGAAAATCAAAGGGGATTTATTTACACATCTTGATTTCAACTTGGTATTGAGGTTTGGTTAATCCATCTAGTGTTTTCAGTAGATTCTCATATCATCATCACTTAATCGGACGTAGTCAAACCGGTTCTCCTTACAGGGCAGAGTCTTCGTAGCTCAATCGACAAGGCTGAGCCAAGCTAGTTCTCCTTAGAGGGCAGAGTCTCCCTAGCTCAATCAACTTGGCTCAGCCAAACTAGTTCTCTTTATAGGGCAGAGTCTCCCTAACTTAATTAACTGGGCTGAGCCAAACCGATTCTCTTTATTGTGCGGAGTCTCCCTAGCTCACCCAACTGGACTTGTGCCAAACCGTTACACCTTACAGGTTGGTGAATTCCTCTTCTGACCATACCACATGCCGGGAATACAAAGATATTAAAATTTTGAGTACAAAGAGATGCTTATAAAACAAGCAAAGGTGTACAAATTAAAGCTCTAAATGCACTTTCATATGATATGAAATAATGCTTAGTAGAGTATGATAATTTTCACAATAAAACTTTTGTAGTCTTTGAGTAAAATGTAGATGATGAGTATTTCAAAGATTTTACTCCAAAAATATTTTTCAATAAAAATGTTGGAGAACCTAGGGTTTTGCTTTCTAATGGTTTTTTTGCAAGAATGAGATTTATCTATGAAAGCCCAAATGCAAAAAGAATTTTCAAGCACAATAGATATGAATGTAAATGTGTGTTCAAGTCTTTTAAATAACTTATAAAATTTTCCCAAAAATGATTTTAAGATGGGGAGGAGAAATTTGATGTGTAATACAAAATCTCCCAAGCAATGTATATGAGTTTATATATGCTCAAGATTTTGTAAACAATAACTCAAAAATGATTTTCTCCTAAGAAGAGTTTTCAAATAAACAAGTAGGAGAAAGTAATGATCATTGATAAAAATTAATGCTCAAATAAATATATCTTCAACAACCTTCAAGAGCAACCAATACGCTAATGAAAGAAATGAAATATAATCAATGCTCTCTTTCAAAAGGAATTTTCAAAAGAATTTTTCAAAAGTATGCTTTAGTATCTCGACGTGGTTGCCCTCGAGAATCACTTGCTCGAAGAGTTGGTTGGTCCTTACAGCAATTCTTCTTTAGTATGAACCTTGGAATCTGTGGATGATGACTTGGTCGCCCCTTGTGTTGCTAGTCACACCACTTGGTCAAACATTGTATTCTTTTCCTTTGATGATCCGAGGCTTGAGGAACTTGGCTGGACATTTGAATTGAGCTTTATGGACTCTAAATTCTCCTTTAGCTTCTCGTATGCCTAACTCCTTGGTTTTAACCTATTTTTCTTGAAAAGACCAACAAACCTTGCATAGCTTCGAACAATGATAACAATGGTTAAATACATAATAAAGTAAAGATAAACAAAGGTAGATGAGGGTCTAAAATCATACATTTTAGAGACTCATCACAACCTCCAACTTACACTTTTCTAGTCCTTGAGCAAAGAAAAAGTCTAAGAAAATTCTAAAATCCTATCTACCTCCTCTTTTGTGGGTAACACGGTTGTATTTACCATATGCAACAAGGCTTTAAACCACTAGGTTGATCATAGTGGATGAGTTCTAGTCTCGTGAGGGTTTCCAGGGTGATACCCACAAACACCAATGCTAATGAACAGTAAATGAAAACACATGCAACATAGATATACCATTTAACATACAAAAATATCACCTAATGACATATAAGCTCTTTCATACATAAATTTGCCATACACGTGACTGCGAAGCAAATTACTCATGCAAGTCTCAACATTATACAACCATCCTAAACAACATATTCACAAAATATTAACCAACAATTACACTTCAAAGTTAATATAGTCATATAAATTCAAGTATAAATAGGTGAAATCATAAGGCATGTGTAAAGTGCATGACTCGTTACACTCATAATATCCATGGACACCTACAAAACCGTTGTCTTGACTCAACCTCACTAGTATATCCTCAAAAACACTCAAGAAGATGGGTTCGCTCATCATATGTGAGAAGGAGTGTCATGATCAAACATCCCACGTATTCTAAGGAACAAATGCTAAAGATATGGAGTGGGCTAGTCTGAAGGGAATCCAGCCTATGTGAGAGGTTTAGGGTCCTTCACCCTAGCATCTTCTCACCTACTCACCATATCCAACCAATACAACCTTAGATCAACTTAGTCGTAGAGCAAGCGTGAATACATCTTAGGCATTGGGCAGCTGAAGAATCTTCATACTTGTAGAACGTGTGCCGTGTCCGTAGCTTGAATTTTTTTGTACCCATAGAGTAGGTGTTCTACATATATATATATATATATATATATATATAAATATATATATATATATATATATTCATTCTTCTACTCATTTTATTCATTTTACATATTTCCTTTTCATGGTTAGTTAGGACAATTATTACAATTCTTTGTGTCATCATACCACCAATGGGAGTTAAATTTGAACAAGAGTCCCTGAACTAAGTCTATCTCTAGGGGTGGCTTAGTCTTCACATCTTGAGTAGGCTACAAGACCTAGGTTTCTATCTCTCCACTAGAAATCACCTCTAGGCTAGAAAATTCAAGAATCGAGACTAGTTGGGCAAAAGAAATCTAGAAAATAGAAGAAAAGTTGAGTTTTATAAACTTAGATTTTGACGTCAACAACTAAGGAAATGAACGAATAGCTCAAGAGTACCTTACAAGGTGTCATAGTCACCACATTTTTTCTGTCAATGCTCTCAAGGAACCCTAAGTGCTACGAATCTCGTGTAAGTGCGTTTTCAGCCTCATGAGATACCATGTAAATACAAGAGTTTATACAACCAGATTAACACAAATGAACCACTAATCAACGTATGTAGAATCAAGAGTCCTAGATTAGTCATATAATGAGAAACTAAACACAAGTAACCCCCTACATTGTCATATTAGTGATGGGCCTGCACATGAAACTTCTAGGTTATATGCAAGTATGTAAAGGGTATAAAGTAGTGTTAATCATGGCATAATCAACAATTTTCATTGAAAAAAAAAATTTGAATTTGCGATTTTTTTCATTTTTGTGCTAAAAAGTGCGATGTGGTGTTGCTTGCCCCCTACCCCTAACTTAGAACTTCTGTGTCCTCACTGAAGTGTGAAAATAAAGAACCTGGGATGAACAGAGGAACCATGACACATGGTGTAGTGAAGTCAACCAGTGTACGTGCATAGTAAATAATATAGATTCCAGAAATAGCATGCATGCAATAATATACTGTAGCACAACAGATGATTCCAAAAACACCATGTAGATTTCATTAATGTCAGAAGGTAGTACAACGTATAGAAATACCTTATGAGTACTGAGAATGCCATAAGAACATGGTGTGATAGACAAAGAAAGTAAAAAATAAAAGAAAATAAAAACAAAAATGTGACATAAAAGCACAATACATAAATAGAGCAGCCACTAAGTCCTTTCAATCTTTCTCTGACTCCAAATCCAAATCAGGAATCTGGACTGGGTTTGTATTAGAATTGTCGGGGCCATCATAGTTTGCTATAGTAGTTATTATCTTTCAGAGCGCTTCCACCAATGCGTCCCATATTATTGGGCCCAAGGTAATGGGTGGTACACTGGCAGGCATTGGTGGAACTTCATGGGACACCCGTGAGGTCTGTAACCTTTCCACCGGCTGTTGTTGTTCACTAGTGCTATCCTATCTCCATGTGGACAATTCTCCCCTCTGGTGCCAAGGATTCTGATCGGGAGTCTACGAGGACTGGCCATGCTCCACTTTAGTCTTCGTCCTTGAGTGTAGCTCTATTTATATAGAGTATAGAAGACGGAGGGGCACAGGTACTCAACAAGATATAGGGCTAAACCCTAATTTGAGGAATTGAAACTCGAGCGATGGAGCAGGCATCAAGATTACGTTCGATGTTCAGAGAACAATTGAAGGATCAGAGATGATGCTCAGGGTTTTGGCGATGAAGTTGAAGGGAGGGGCGACGAGGATCGACCAAGAGGCAACGATGGCGGGAGTTGAAGAGTCAGGTGCAAAAGAGGATTTTAAACGATGTTTGACCTTCTTGACCAATGCGCACTAGATCTTGTGATGGTCGCATGTGGTCTCACCCTTTTACTTTAATAGGAAAACATCCCTCTCAACTAGGTCGCGCCCAGCTAGAAGTGCTAGTCGTCGACATTGTCGAACCTCTTGGAGTTTCAAATTTCAGTAGAGTTTAGGGCCTAGACCAAGACGCCCATTTGCGTGATGGTCACCCCTTTAGTTGCACCCCTAACTTATCCTAAAGCTTTCTAAAGACTCTAAACCTTAATTATTCTACTATATACAACCTATGAACTCAAAAAGAAAAGAAAAATTCTTGGGTTGCCTCTTGGAAGTGCTAAATTTACCGTCTTTAGCTGGACTCATGAATTCCTATATTGACCTCATCTTGGTTTGAAGTTAAAATTATCCTCCCCTCTTTCCATGTCACTCCTTGTCTTGCTTACCCTTGAATTTTCCTCTAGATCAGGATTCGAGTCATGAATTTCACTACTTAGTTCGTAGCAATTCTCCAGGCTAGATGAAGAGGGACTCTTGGGTTGAAATGTTTCTTCCAATGGGTCCCTCCATAGAATTGAGGGAACCTCTTCCCAAAAAACTTGATCAATCATGCCCTCTTCCACAGCTTGGATGACTTTAAGTGGATGTTTGGGAGCATAAAATACATTCAGCCGAATTTTATTATGACCAAAGAAGATGTCTATGATCCCTATCTGGAATTGAATGCATGCATTAGTCATAACTAAAAATGGTCATCCTAAAAGGATAGGGATTGGATTGAGGGATTGATCCATATCAAGGTAATGAAATTGAAAGGGTAATTGAACTCTTCCACCTTGACCATGACATCCTCTACCACACCCCAAGGTTTTTTTGTGGAGCGATCAACAAGACACGATGTGACCGGGGTGGGCTGTAACTCTCCTAAGTTAAGTTTTTGGTAACCTGAGTACAGAAAGATGTTCACACTTGCCCCTATATCTAAAAGAGCCTGATCAATGGTGTAACTGCCAATTACACACGAAATAGTGGGTGAGCTAGTGTCTTTCAGTTTAGGAATGAGGTGCCCTAAGATGCTCATTCGCTTCGCCCACTTTACTAGTCTATCCATATGCACCCTTGACTCGTGTTCTTGTGTGTACAAGTCCTTAAGGAACTCAATGAACATAGGCATTTTCTTGATATCATTTAAGAGAGGCTTGTTGACCTTTACTTGTTTAAATATGTCCTTTATGGACTCAGTGGAAGCCTCATTCCTAAACAAAGAAGGTATAAGAGAAGTTGTAGGGGATGATACTAGAGAGGCATGAAATATCCTATGGGAGGTATAGTGAAGCTTCGTTCCTCCAGCAGTGGGTATGGAGATGGGGGGTCCGAGACTCTTTACTAAACTAGAAGAGGAGGTGGCATAGTTTTTTTACATGAGCTCTACTTTCTTCTCCACCTCATTCTCATCTTCGCTCAGTTGCTCCTCCACCCTCATGTTTATCATCCTACCACTCTAAAGAGTGGTCACCACCTAGGCTTGCTCATGATATAATGATGAATTAGCACCTAGTTCACATTCTACCCCATATTGGCCCTTGAGGTTCACCAAAGACTGACTCGACAACTTTCCCTCAGCTCTCCGACTAAAGGCAGTAGCTAGTTGCCCCATGGTGTCTTCTAGCTTAGCTATGGATCAGGAGTGGGAATGAAGGTGTTGTCAATCTACTTGGAGATCAGCCTCAATGCCTTTGAGGGCTTTTAGCACCGTCTCTTGGAATGTATCGTACTTGGGCTAAGACAGAGGTAGTTGCTGAAAGGACGAAGCTCTTGGGGCAGAAGTGGGATAAGTTTGAGTGTTATGATATGATAAGGGAGACGGAGCATTAGAATCTTGTTGAGGTCCTTGGGCTTGAAATCCCAGACCTTATGGCCTCTAGGAGAAGTTAGGATGTTGTCTCCACCCAGGGTTGTATGTATTAGGGTAGGGCTCATTTGACAGTCTATCGTACCAATTATGGGTAGATTTAAATTCTTCCTGCACAAGCTTAGGTTGGGATGGCGCATATGGGAATTGTGGATAGAATGGAAGGGGTTGGAACAAATCGCTCATACTTCTACATAGGCCGTTGACTGTTGTTGCTGTCTTAAGGACAAGCACTGATCTAGCTTTCTCGATATGGTGTGTAGAGTGGGTGCTAGGTCATGGTTTGTGGTCAACTCATAAACTACCTTAGGTTTTAGAAGTGGATGGGTTGGGGTTTCTACGAGTAGCAGCGGTGTGCTGTTGAGAATTCTTAGCTAGATTCTTAAAGAGAACCCAAGCTTCATTCTTGTGCTTTGTGAGGAAAGTACCTCCACACGATGCATCTACCATTGACCTATCTCTCTCAGCTAACCCCTTGTAAAAGGTTTGCACTAATTGACATTTTGGGACTTGATGATGTGGACATTTATAGAGTAAGTCCCTAAAGCGCTCCCAAGTCTCGAAAAAGAGTTCCCCATCCATCTGTGTGAAACTTGTGATGGCTCTCTGAAGCTGATTAGTCTTCCCAATTGGGAAGTACTTCTTTAGAAATTTGTGCTGCATGGTGGCCCAATTAGCCACCAAGTTTGGTTGTAAGGATCTCAGCCAATATTTGGCCTTACCTTTAGAGAGAACAAAAAGAGCCTAAGACGGAGAGCATCACCACTAAAATTGGGTATGTGGACGGTGGAACAAATTTCCAAGAATTCACCCAGATGGTGGTAAATACTTTTAGTGGAGTTCCCATAAAGAGTGGGCAGCATCGATATGATTGAAGTCTTTATCTCAAAATGAGCCATTTGAACATCTGGGAATCAAGTGTAAGATGGCAAGGTGTATGCATTAGGCACAAAGTAGTCCCTAAGAGGCTGAAGTTGTTGCTCTCCCACCATAGGTGGGCGAGGAGCTTGGTGTTTCAGGATTTGATCAGCGAGAACTAGTGGGTTTTGTTTGGCCTTGACTTTTGGCTCAAAAAAATTAGCAAACTTAGGACTTTAGGTTGGCTTCCTAAGTGACCTACGAGATTTCTCAATCTTAGGGTCTATAGAAATTAGCTCTGGGTCCAAAGAATGCAAACCAAACATGCATACTTTAAGCATAGAGATTCAAAACTTCAATATATAAACAAGAAAAGAAAAAAAAAACAAAAATATATACAAACAAAGCAACAATATACTAAAAGAGTAATTTGCTAACAATTGTACCCTAGTCCCTAGCAACGGCACCAAAATTTGGTAGGCTCGCCAAGTATTGGGTCCTTAATTACCAAAAATAATATTTAAACTACCTAACAATCCCAAGTTCAGTAGAAAGTAGGGAAGTTGGGTATCATTCCATAGGGACTAAACCGTGCAGTTATAAACCTTTTCTCAATTAGTTTATTAATGCCTTGTGTAAAAGAAAAGTAAAAGGATGTTATTTTTCAATGAGTTTTTTTTTTAACAGCTACTAGAAAGCAGGTAAAATCCAAAGTACCCTACTCCTACAAAGCAATGCTTAGATATGAATCAGACACTGGACGTCGTGCCTTTGACTACGTTCAACTAGATATACATAAGAGTACTAACCTGAGATTCTCAGGCCAAATCGGGAGAGGGTCATTCAAGGGCACAAGGTAGCAAGGGTGCACCAACGTCTAAAACACGGTCAGGAACCGGAGTATACCCTACCTTAACGATCACACAAACACCTCCGCGGATCCGTAGCCAACTATTTCTACCTGGCTGAAATTGTAGTAGTGCTTATCCTTATATGATATCTTTCATCATAATCAAAGCAGTAAATCAAATTAGTAAAGAAAACAATAAACAAAAGTAGTACATTGAAAGCATGTAAAAATCATCCCTTAGTATTCGAGTTGTCTCTCACAAACAACTGTCCTTGCAACGGAATGACCATATAATCTACTAGGAAAATACAAGAGCTCCTTCGATTGTCACAGACCATCGAACACCTCTTGTACTATCCAGAACTAGTATTGAAATTTATTCTAACTATTGTACATTGGCTCTCAATGGTGTTCTAGGTCTCTTAATAACCTAAAATTGGCCAAAAAGGAACCCAGAGCTTATGTTTGTAACGAATATTTATAGGCTCTAGGTGCAGAAGATCGTTGCTTTCGACCAAGTCACTCCCACACATCCCTTGATCGCACCCTTATCGAGACTTGTAGGAAATCAAGGATTTGAATCTTCAACACTTTTGACTAAGTCACTCCATAGGGTCTTGCTTGTCGAATTGACAGTCAAGACTTGTAATATCTCGAACTTCAGGAAATCTCAGGGACTCGACATAGTCTCCCTTTATGTTCTCTTGGTCAGCCACCTTGTAGATTCTCTCGGTAGTTCTGAACCTTAGTATGCTTTTCTACCTCGATGTGGTCACCCTCGAGAATCACTTGGTTGGAGACTTGGTCGATCCTTGCAGCAATTCTTCTTCAGTCTAAACCTTGGAATCTGCAGATGATGACTTGGTTGCCCTTTGTGTTGCTAGTCGCACCACTTGGTCGAACATAGTATTCTTTTCCTTTTATGATCCGGGGCTTGAGGAACTTGGCTAGACATCTGAATTGAGCTTTGTGGACTCTGAATTTTCCTTTAGCTTCTCGTATGCCTAACTCCTCGGTTTTAACTTGTTTTTTCTTGAAAAGACCAACAAAACTTGCATAACTCCAAACAATGATAACAATGGATAAATACATAATAAAGTAAAGATAAACAAAGGTAGATGAGGGTCTAAAATCATGCATTTTAGAGACTCATCACACATCCTACAATTATGTTCTCTTCCCCTGAGAAAAATTATATGGGTCCCCCCCTGATTACTCCTCTTTAAAAGTCTTTGGTTTCTTATTTTTTTTTCCTTTATCCCACTGTTAAGCGTACTAAATTATCACCAGGTTCTACCATGTGTGTCTTCCTTGGTTATGGAGAGGGTCAGAAGGGTTATAGGTGTTTTGATCCTATTGCTCAAAAACTATACGTCTCTCGTCATGTTGTCTTCCTCGAACACATTCCTTTCTTGACCGTTCCTACTAGCTCCTCCCATATGGTGGAGCCAAACCTTATTCGTATTGACCCTTTTTCATATGATGAAAATGGTGGTGATGGCGGTGGTGATGATGATTCAAATGGTGGTAATGATGATGCCCCTCTTGCAGTCCCCCAAGAACTTCCTATGAATATGGATTCTCACCAATCTTGCTTTCCTATGAGTGCCCGTAAGTCCACTCAGTTTGTAGAGACCCAAAAAATTTAAATAATAAGAAAAATAAATAAAATATGGAAGATGGTTTGGTGTAGACCAAACCATTGACGGTTTGGTGGGAGGCCAGAAAACCGTTAATGGTTTTGAGTTACCGCAACCAAGTAAGGGTAAAATGATGAAAATAGGTTTGGTTAAAAACCAAACCGCCAATGGTTTTAGGAAAATCGTTGACGATTTTGCTGCTGGTCAATAGGCTATATAAGGAATTCATGTCACATTTTTGGGAGAAAATCATGTTTCTCTCCTTCTCTCTCTAGAGATGCGACCCTCCCTCCTTCTCTCTTTGATTTCTCTCCTGAATCAAGCCTAAATCAGTTGGAAGAAACCATTTCGAGATCTCGGTGACGATTCTCCGCTGTTTGATTGGAGCAATTTTGTGCTTTGGGGTTTCATGGGCACCACTCCAAAGTTGAGGTAAGGGTGAAAAATGTGTTAACTGCTTAGAATTTAACTGATTAAATAGAGTGTATGGGCTTAGGGATGTTTACATGATTATAATTCTAGGGTTGAGCTGATTGAGCTGGAAAAAAAATGTGGCTTTAGGGTTTTGAGCTCTGAAACGCTACGAGCGTGGGTTTAAGATCTTCATTGGAATCCTCTCAATAAGCAAGCAAGGGGAATAAATCATAATAGATATTTTTGGGAATTAACTAGTTGAATTAAAGCATGTGAAAATGAAAATGATATATATGGTTTTGGAATATTATGATATACATATTTTCTAATGGTTACTATAATATGATTATTAGTCAAAAATTGTGTGGCATAAGGAATGTGAAATAACAGTTTTATACCAGGAATATGATTTATACTGAAATAAATTATTTGCACTGAGAAATGATGTTATGAGATATATAGAGATGTTGTTATATAGAAATGATGTTATGAGGTATACAGATATTACAATATGAGATATACTGATATGTTTTATACATATATGAAAGATATGAGAAACCCATATATATTTAATATAAAAATGATGAAAAGAGATATTCAGATATGTTTTTACATAGAAATGATGATATATGAGATATACATATATGTTTTATAGAAATAATGAAATGAGATATACAGATATGGATATATTTTACACAAAAATGATGATACGTGATATACAAAGATGTGTTTATATAGAAATGATGACATGTGATATATATATATATATATATATATATATATGTTTTACATAAAAATGATGAAATGACATATATATATTTATACATACATGATGAAATATGAGTACAGAAATGTTGAAATGAGAACCCTGATGGACTAGAGATATATAGAGAGCACGGTACCGTTGCTAGCATATGTGTTAGTGCAACCACATGTTTTGGATAGAGTGTGGCATGACAGTCGATTGGGCATGTGAAGAGTAGAGTTATCCCTTGGGGTCCGAGCCATGATTGGGTTGGCCAATTGTACTACAGACGTATTTAGTTTTGATCTAACCGAGTAGGCCAGCCACAGTTAGGTCCTGTCTACGAGCCACACAACCCAATCATGTGGGGTGAATACATGACGATGTGATATGAATATCCTTAGAATGGTTCCTCATTACAAAGATGATAATTTTAAGTTATAATATGATGAACAACCATGAGTTACAGACGTGTTGTGCTATATGTTAGTGGATACTTATGGGCTAGAATATGAATATGAGAAATGAAATAAAAAATGAACAGCCATGAGTTGTGGACGTGTTGTGCTATATGCTAGTGGATACTCATGGGCTAGAATATGAATATGAGAAATGAAATGAAAAATGAACAACCATGAGTTACAGATGCGTTGTGTTATATACTGGTGGATACTCATGAGCTAAAACATAATTATTATTAGAAATGAAATCTTGTGAAACTATGTTTATATATATATATGACTTTGAGTACACATCTGTATATTTTCTTAATAGATATAATTATTTAAATGAATGTGTTATGATATAACAAAACTCAGGTTGTCACACACTATCAATAATTTATTCCATCTTATTAAGAGGTGTTTTAACCCCAAAGAATTTAAACATTTCAAGAAACCAAGACAAATAAGCAGAGAGAGCTTCGAGGGAGAGGAGACCATAGTACCCTAGTAATCAGGGTAAACGTTTTTGAGCTGGGGATATGTTTTGTATGACCCCCAGAGTATTTTGTGTATTTTTGGGGATGTATATGGATTTGTGTCTGTAAGGATGAATAGAACTCTGGTATTAGTATTTGGGATGGTGTATATATTGACTTCCGCTGTTTGATATACTTTTATGAGATGGACTGATCACCTGGTACCCTATTTTAGGTCGGGTCATGTTGATATTGTATTAGATATAACTGACAGATACTTGATAGAGATATTTGATAGATGTATGACAAATTATTGTTATAAAAAAAAAGGGGAGAAAATAAGGTCATCACAATTTGGTATCATAGCCTAGATTGTTAGGTTATGCAAACTTCAACGGAATACAATACTAGAGTATAGGAATGGATCTTGATGAGAGTAAGAGATGGGTAGACTAGGATATGAGTCAGTTATTGTCAGAGGATAAAATTGAAATTTAGGGTTCTATCTTGCACCCTGGAGGTAGGAAATCCCATGCTGGTTTCTGTGATTTTCTTGGGGTTACGATTTCAGGAAAGTCATGGTAAACTATCGTCGGTTCTTGTTTCTGAGTGGTAAGAATGAATCTTAAATTGCGAAATATGAGGACTTTAATATGAATGGTTATAGGAGAATATTTTATGACTTTTAGTCAGATGCGTGTATTAGTTGTGTTATGATGATAAAGTTCAAAGACTATTTTATACCATTTTTAGGATGGACCCTGGGGATGGCGATGGTTGTGGTGATGAGGTAAGACCTTCTAGTATGGGTGGCAGAGATTCTCATGCAGTGCTATGTAGTGTCACCTAGCAAGTGATGGAATAAATGACCAGGAATTCAGGGGAACAAAGTTGCACCATTGAATAGTTTACATGTATGAAACCCCTATCATTTTCCAGAGGGGCCGACCCATTTGTGGCTAAGAACTAGGTCCAGAAGATTGAGGATAAATTGGCAGTTCTTCCGTAAACTGAGGAATAGAATGTATCATTCATTACGTTTAAGTTCACAGAAGAGGCTAAATGCTGGTGGAGATCACCGAGATTTCTAGAGGAGTAGAGGCCTATGCCTATAGTCATAACTTGGAGTTGTTTTAGAGAATTATTCCTCGAGAGGTATTTCCATGCTACTACTTGAAATGCCAAACAGGTGGAATTTTTGAATTTGACCTAGGGACACCTATCGGTACAACAGTATGCCGTTATATTCATCGAGCTATCCCATTTTGCCTCATACATGGTTCCAGATGAGGAAAAGAAGATGAGAAAATTTGAGAGTGGCCTGAGGCAGGGCATATATGAGCAGGTAGTAACTTTTCAAGTCCATACCATTTCAGAACTAGTAAATAAAGCCACGGTGATTGAGACCAGCCTACAAAGAGGTGCTGGGGCACAAAGCTAGATGAAGAGGCCCACGCCTCCCAATTTTCAAGTAGGTACCAACTAAGGACCTTGGAGAAGGCAAAGTGGCAGAGGAGGTCGGAGACAGGGGATTTGAGATTGATATGTACAGAGTAGACCATTGTACCCTCCATGTCCTAGGTGCTATAGGAGACATCCAGGAGAATGCCGGGTTAGAGTGGTGATCTGTTATCGATGCAGTCGACCCGGAAACATAGCACGAGACTGTCGTGCACCACTAGGCAATATGCCTGCTCCTAGACTGTACCAAGTATATAACCAGGCACCCCGAGGTGGTCATCATAGGAATACCACCCCAACGCGGGTCTATGCTTTGACATCGGATGACGCTAAGGCTATAGGCGATGTAGTGACAGGTATTATTTCAAGTTTTCCATATAAGGCTATTGTTTTATTTGATTCAGGGGTGACTCACTCCTTTATAGCCTAAGAATTCATCAAGATATGTGGTTTAGAAACTCAACCACTAGATGTTAGTTTATTAATCGCTACTCCGACCGGGATCATAGTGTTGTGTAGTAAGGTACTCAAAGACTGTCCAATCTGTATTTAGGGGAGGTCCTTGCCAGCTAATTTGGTAGTCTTAGATATGCATGGTTTTGAGATAATTTTGAAAATGTATTGGCTAGCTGCCCACTATGCCAACACTGATTGCTATCAGAAAAAGGTAGTATTCAAACCTCCAGGAGAGCAAGAATAGAAATTTGTGGGGACATGTGTGCGCACCCCACTACAAATATTATCAGCCATTAGGGCAAAGATGTTTTTATTGGAGGGATGCCAGGGGTACCTGACCTATGTAGAGGAAGCATTGAAAGGGGAACTAAAGTTGAAAGATATCTAGATAATGAGGAATTTTCCTGATGTGTTTTCGGAGGATTTTCCTAGATTGCCTCCTGATCATGAGGTAGAGTTAACTATTGACTTATCTTTAGGAACAGTGCAGATTTCTAAAGCACCGTACAGAATGGCACCGGCGGAATTAAAAGAGTTAAAGGAGCAACTATAGAAATTGTTAGACAAGGGGTTTATCAGGCCCAACGTGTCACCCTGGGGAGCGCCGATATTATTTGTGAAAAATAAAGATGGGTTGATGAGAATGTGCATCGACTACAGAGAAATCAATAAAATGACCATCAAGAATAAATACCTGCTTCCCCGTATTGATGACTTATTTGACCAGCTTTAGGGGACACAAACTTTCTCCAAGATTAATCTATGGTTTGGGTACCATCAAGTGAAGGTCAAGGCAGAGGATGTTCCAAAAATAGCATTTAAAACACAATATAACCATTATGAGTTCCTGGTTATGCCTTTGCACTAACAAATGATCCTGTCATATTCATAGACCTGATGAACAAGGTCTTCTATCAGTACCTAGATCAGTTTGATGTGGTTTTTATTGATGATATTCTAGTGTATTCAAAGAGTCCCAAGGAGCACGAGAAACATTTGAGGATAGTTTTACAGGTGCTAAGATAAAGATGGTTGAATGTAAATTCAAGAAGTGTGAGTTCTAGTTGAAGCAAGTCACTTTCCTTGGACATGTCATATCCAGGGGTGGCATCTCCGTGGATTTGAGCAAGATTGAGGTGGTAGTGGATTAGGAAAGACGAAAAAATGTATAGGAAGTTAGAAGTTTCTTAGGACTAGCAAGATGATATCGCCGATTTGTAAAGGGATTCTCTAAACTATCAGGCCCTTTGACTAGATTAACTAGGAAGAATGCGAGGTTTGAATGGATAGATGAGTGTGAACAGAGTTTCCAAGAATTAAAGGAGCAACTCATCACTACACCAGTTCTGACGATTCCTTCGGGAGAAGAATGTTTTGTAATTTACAGTGATATGTCACACAAAGGGCTTAGGTGTGTTCTAATACAGTAGGGGAGACTTATAACATATGCTTCACGGAATCTTAAAGAATATGAAAAGAATTACCCTACCCATGATATGAAGTTAGCAGCGGTAGTTTATGCGTTGAAAATTTGGAAACATTATTTTCAAGGGGGTAGATGTGAGATCTTTACTGATCATAAAAGCCTGAAGTACTTTTTCACATAGAAGGAATTAAATATAAGGTAGAGGAGGTGATTAGAACTGATTAAAGATTATAACTGTACCATCAGTTACTACCCAGGAAAAGCTAATGTAGTAGCTTATGCTTTGAGCTAGAAATCAGTGGGTTTATCAATATCAGCAATGGTGATTTAGCATCCGATCAGGAGGGATTTGGAAAGGCTTGGTGTGGAGTTGGTAGAAGGAAATAATCAGACACTCATTGCTAATTTGGTACTTCCGCCCACTTTGTAGGAAAGAATTAAAACTGTCCAGATGAAAGATGCAGATTTAGTAAATATTATGGATAAAGTTCAGAATGGTCAAGAAGCAAAGTTTAATGTCTCTAAGGATGGAGCTTTGAGGTTTTGTACCAGACTTTGCGTACCGATTGACGCTGAGATTAAGAGAATTATCCTAGAGGAAGTAAATCGATCCCTTTATACATTGCACCCTGAAGCACTAAGAAGTAAAGGGATTTTCAGGAGTCTTTTTGGTGGAGTAATAGGAAGAAAGAAATCACTGAATATGTGGAGCAATATGTTGAATTTTTAAGTCTTATCTCGTTTTGATAATGACAAATACAAAGTATTTAATGTTTTTCGAGTTTGTGTGTAGGATTAGTATTGCACGTTTTGGAAAAATCATATGGCGTCACATGCAGACTTGAAAGGAAAACAAGACCCAAAGTGTTTAATTTATTTGTATTATATTTTATTTTGGGTCTATAATATTAATTATCTATTGGTCTGTAATAATTAATGCATGGTAGGGACTTTAAGCTCAAGACCATAGATGGACCTTAGGGACGCCGAATTTTTAGGGTATATGCTCAAAGGACTTAGCCTGACCTTAGGACCCTCATTTCTGCATAAAAATGTTCCCTATTGTCTTAAAATTAATCATCATACAAATAGGGACAATCTTATAAGAAGAAAAAGATCGAAATTCCCAAATTGGCATGTTCGGTCAACTGAACCCCAATACTCAGGGCCCTTCGGTCGAACAAACCTCCCTAGGGTCAATAGTTTGACACTTCGGTTGACCAACCAGAAATGTAAAGCAACACCATGCCCGACCGAACAGACAGGTGGAAAGTCCTAACATCCTGGTCGACCAAACCTCTAGGTTTAAAAGAACTTGGTCGACCGAAGTATATAAAGTTCGATCAATCGAACTTAGTATGGTCGACCAAACCTTGGAGGGTTCAGAATCGCCTTTAGACAGTCGACCGAACCTATAGTTCAAAAATCCCTTGGTCGACGGAAACTTAGTGAGATGGTCAACCAAACCTTAAAAATGGTCAACCGATCCTCTGAGGTTCTCAAAATTTTTATCAAGTTAAATGGGGTTAATTTTCCTAAAAAGTTTAAAACAAATTTAATAATACCCTATATATACCCAACGATCATAATTTTCCCATTGCCTATATATATCTCCTTATTTGTTCAATTAGGGGTTGATTAGCAAGATCATTAAGCCAAAACTCTCTCAAATATTCCAAACCCATTTTGCTCATACTACTTCCATACACTCTAAAACTTCGATTTTATAGATTAACCAAGTGTAGTGAGAGTGTTTAGAGTGCTTGTACATCATTCCACTTTTCTTAATTCTCTCATTTGTATTATTCGTTGATTGTTGTTGATATTGAGAGTTAAGCAAGAGTTTTCCATTAATTTAATCTAATAAATCTTGTGTGGGGAAAACTCAGTGGTTTGAGGGTCTTTGCATTGATATTGCAAGATTCCTTATCCAATATTTTTTTTTTTGTGCAAAATATTTGTTTACAAGCTTGCATTCAAACATCTGTTGTGCTTATTATATTGAGAATAAATTTTTGAGCTTGTTTGAATAATCTTGCTAACATCTTTGAAACCCTAAACTGATATTGAGATTTTTCATACTTTTTTTCAAAGAAAAGCTTATTTAAACACTCTAGTGCTTGCTTAAGAATAATCATTAGACTGAGTGTTGATTGCACACGTTTACATCACTGAGCTTATAGATCCTATATTATTGATATGCATTGATTGATTATATTGGTGCGAATTTGCTTGATTGAGAAGCATATAGTTTGTATGCAAAGTTTATTGTGAATCTGTTGTATTCTAGGTGTATGCCTGAAGTGGGAGACTAGCCCTGTTGAATAGTCTCATATGACCCAGTTAGGAAAGCTAGGTGCACCATCCTGGTAAGGTGCGGTTGTAGGTTAAGGTCAGCCCTGCTAATTGACCTGGTTGTAATCGGTGCCGCTCCACCCGTTAAGTGAGCATTAGTGGAATCCTTGCGCTTGCGAGCTAGAGGTGGGGACGTAGGCAGGATTGACTAAACCACAATAACATATCGTGTGTGCACAATTTATATTTCTGCGATTTATATTTCCGCACGTGTATGTTATATTGTGAATGTAACACAAGATTTAATTTTCACATATTATATTTATCTACGCATTTGGAACTGCATAGACAGACCCTAGCTCCCTTAACCAAGAGGATAAAGGGTAAATTGTAAATCTCGGCTGGTTAAATAGAAAATCGGTGATGGTTTTCTAAGAGTTTGGAAAACCGGAGATGATTTTCTTGGTAGTATTGAAAGTTATAAAGGAACCGAGAGTTCATTTTAAAATATAAAAAATAAAACTCTCTCTTTTTCTCTCTCTCTCTCTCACACACTAAAAACCCTACGGCCTTTCCCCCATTTTCCCTCAATTCCAACTCCGTTAAAGGTTAGATCGACGATCAAGAACCACCATAAGATTCTTGGGAAGATTCTCTACAACCTAGGCGGAGTAGAATTTCAGTTTGAGTTTTCGAGGCACCATCTCAAAATGGAGGTAATGGTGTTAAATATTAGTTTTAATGGTTAAATTAGAGTATTTGGGGCCTAGGGAATATTAATTGATAATATTCTGGTGATTGAGTTGATTGATTTGGAAAAATATATAATTTTAGAGATTTGAGTTTTGAACACCATAGGGGCGTAGATTTAGAGCTTTAGCAGGTTTCATAGGAATCAGGTAAGGGAAATATGCTATGCTAGTAATTTTAGGAATTTCTACAAGTAAAATATAAATATTTTGGGATATGAATTTTGGATGTTTTATGATATGAAATTATGTGTTTTCAGGAAAATTCTATAGATTATAAATTATCTTTATTATAAAAAATATACTTGTTATAGTACATGGATTTAAATATAGGTTACAGTGTATGGGTTTTATTTATATAATTGTGTGGCATGAGTAAGTATCAATTCAGTACAAAATTTACACAGTTTTCAAAGAATCATAATTTACAGAGTACCATGATATTTAAATATTACAGTTTATTCAAATTAGATATTACATTTATTCATATCAGCTTTTTCAATTATTACAGTTGAAATAAAATAGTGGTAAAATAGTTTTATATATATATATATATATAATAGTATTATATATTGTATCAGACCCTGATGGATTGGATCAGATTTCAGAGCACGATATCGTAGCTATTTTAGTTCAAAGTGCAACCACATATTTCAGATAGTGTGTGGATTTTATCATCGATCGTGCCTAGGGAGGTATTGCATACTCCGCGGTAGTCTGGGCTGAGGCAGCCATTTTGGCTAGGGAGATTTCAGTTGACTCATTCTGGTAGGCCAACCAGTGTTAAGTCCCGCCTATGAACCGCACAACCTTGTCATGAGGGGTCAAATCATGACTTATAGTTAACCATCTAGGGAAGTTTTCACAGTTATGTATATATATAGATTTACAGAAAATACCACATATACCTACAAATACTAAAAGTATGATTATATGGAAAGTTCAGTGACAGTTGAATTTTAAGCTACATAGGTGTGAGTTTTATTATATATTTATATTTCATGTTATTTCAGTTTCAGTTGATTAAAAACTTATTTTTCATGTAAGCTTCGTTGTCACACACTGGTAATAACACATTTCGTCTTACTGAGAGTTGTCTCATCCCAATAAATTAACACATTTCAGGTGATCTAATTAGACAAGCAGATCAAGCTCAGAGATAAAAGGGACATTTATACTCTCCTGTCTGAAGGGTAAGTGTTTTTTAGGGATGTATTTATTAGTAGTTTCTAGGAGATCTGGTGGAGGATTTTTGAGAAGATGTGTATGTATATATGTTTTGGGAGAATACTAAATTCTGGTATTGTAATTATGGTAATATGATTTTATAGCACATAAAAAAATGGTATGAATTTTTGGGTAATTACAGTCCATCTTTTGGACAATCTTGGATTATGGCACAGGATTTCTCACCTGAGGAATTCCTACCTCTAGTTATGACTGAAGCCCCTATATACTTTGGTCATCCTCCGCTTTATAACCAGCTAAATCGGCAAGGACAAGTTCTCCAAAAGCTTATCACGTATAATGTCTTGCCAAGAGCAGGTTCACATGACTACATTTCTTATTTAGATTGCTTTGTCATGTGGTGTCTACTTAAAGGGAAAAATCTTGACTCACCAAGCTTGATTCTTAAATGGACGATCTTTATAGAAGAAGCTTATAGGATAATTCTTCCATATGGTGGCATTTTGAATCTTATATTTGCTCATCTATGTGTCGCTTCTCAATCTGAATTATTCATTAAGCGCACCCATTATGATCTCTTTTCATCTACTACACTTAAATAAATGGGTTATTAGAAACATGATCAAGGTTGGTTTCCTAAATTTGGGCCAGAGACAACGACAAGCTCAGGAACCCCAACCACCTATTTAGTAAACAGCTCAGCAACCTACTCCTCAGGCGGGTAATGCACCTTCATGTTTTCTTGCCTACCATCAGCAGTTCACTGATTTTCATGGTGGAATGAGATTTGGATTAAGCTCACTTTAGGACAATTATACTTCTCCTCAAGCTAATTACTCTTCTCTGGATCACATAATTGGTCGCATTGAACAGCATATGGCTGATTCTTCACGCAGTAAGGCTCCAATGGAGATAAGTTCTGCTGATGCTGGAAATGAAGATAATTAAGAAGAAGATGAAAACGATAATGCAGCTGATGCTTAGATACTTTACTTAGTTTGAACCATCTTTTGGTTGTACTATGTGCACCAGATATATCTTTTATGCTCTTTTGATTTATTCTCATGCTATTTTGGGATTTCTTGCTTATCTTCTTATGCATGATAAATATTAATTATATGTTTTGTGCTTATAACGGCCCCATACATTTGACTTTGTATGTGTTTAATTGATAACCTTCTCTTTTTGATTGATGTCAAAAGGGGGAGATGCTTTGGGCAAAACTGAGACTAAGCATGATCATGAATAATGAAACAGCACTGAGCATGATCATGATAATTAACATTGCTAATATTATATTGATAAGATAACATTGAAATGACACTAAGCATGATCATGATAATTGACATTACTAATATTATATTGATGAGTATGATGAGTATGAATTTGAAATTGATGAACTATGAATTGAAAAACTAGCATGATATTGGTGATCTTGAAATATGAGCGTTAATTAAATTCAATGGACTGAAATTGAGTTCGATGAAATCTGATGATATGATATGAATAATGTTTTACTTTACAAATTTTGTTAATATTATGCTTATTGTAAGGGGGAGCCTTATTAAGGCTTACTTATTTTTACTTCTTATTTGTCATAATCAAAAAAGGGGGAGATTGTTGGCCTAACAAGGCTTTGAATCTTATTTTGATGATAACAAATCAATGGTACTTAACATATTTGGTTAAGTGAAGTTTCAGTGCTCAAATTCTTTCATAGAGATCAAGATCTAGTTTATTAAAAACTTGGACTTAAAGATAGAAGATCTATTGAAGTTAAATTCTATTGAAGAGAGAAGTCAAGATAGACACAAAGAATGGAAGAAAAATACATGAAGACTTAGTGCTTAGAAAGCTATAGTTTATAAGAAGTCTCATGTTAGTATTTCACGATTTCAATATAATTGTTTGAAACTCTTGGGATCTATATTTGACTTAGAGACCTTATTTTGAAAATCATGGAAAATATTTTATTAAGGTGTCATTTAAGTTTTCCAAGATCAAAGATTAACATGTTGAAATCAAAGATTTTGCAAATTCAAAAAAGTTGTAAGCTCAGACGACTGATGTGTTTTGATCAGGCGACTAACCTTTTTGTGCTGACAAAATTAAGTAAAAAGAACCGAGACAGACGACTAACCTACAGGTCACGTGTGATTGACTAAGCACTATGTTTTAAAATATTCATTAAACTATAAAGGCTCAGGCGACTAACCCTCAGGTCATAGTCGACTGACCTTCGTAAACAGTAAGGGAAAGTTTCCAAAATTGATTTCTTGGACACCAAACTTTACGAAAACTTGGGAAACACTGAAAGTAACTTGGGGAACACGAATATATATATTTTTAATTCTATAAATACATGTTGATTTCATGAATTAAGAATAACAATAATCAGCATTCAAGCAAATTCATACTATATGTTCAAAGTTATCATGCTGAAAGGCTTGTTGTGTTCTCGCTGATAAAAACTCACGGTTCTCTGATCCTTCTATTGAGATTTTAAAATCAAGTTTGAACCACGACAATATTTATCTGAGCTTCATTCTTTATATTGATTTTTGTTTAAGTATATTATTCTTAAATTGTAAAAATCTGCTCTAACTAAAAGTTTCTCTTATATGAACCAAAGTTGTTCTTATTTCTTGTTTTTTTGATGATTCAGGGTTGTTTGGATTATTGCCTAGCAAGAAGGGGTATTCTTGTTTGAGAGGGATCTCCACCTCATAAGGAGAGAGGTTGTAACTTTGCCTAGTAAAGAAAGTTGGAAAAGAAAATCCTTATAGCGGTTACTTGGGGCAAGGACGTACGCTGCTAGCCGAACCTTGTAAAGAATCTGGTTCTCAACATTTCTCCGCGCTCTCTTTAATTTACTGCACGTATATAACCTACTTGTACGATCATTAAATACTTTATGAATATTGGAAGTTGCTGAAATTACTAATTTTGTTTCATATCAGAAATCAAAGAACATATAGGTGATCATTGATTGGGTTAACAAGTTCGAAGTTAATATTCTTATTTTTATATCACTACTAAAGTTATTCTTGCTTAGTTAATTAAAGGAAAGTTTCAGGCTTTATTAAATTAAATATCTGAAATTATATCTCAAGGAATAAAATCTGATTTTGAATATAAAAGGTTCTGAGATTTTTTTAATCTATCTTACATTGGTACTCAGAATTTACAAGCTAATTCTAAACATCGTAAAAGAACTGAACTTGGATTGATTGTTGGCTATACTTGATTGTTAATTAATATTATTTTATTTGAGTGATTGTTGAAGGTTGATTGATTGCTGAAAATAAATTGCTGGTGTTAATACTCAACAAAAGGAACTAGTAAAACAAATAGCAAAGAAATTTTAAATCCCAAATTCACCCCCTCCCCTCTTGGGAGTATACCTAGAATCTCAAAAATGAACCTTCTGCTAATTGATCCTAGTTAACTACCATTAACTATGTAAAAAAAAAAAAAATTTACCCTTGGTAAAATATCAATTTACTCATTTTATTAAGTTTTTATAAGATAACTTAAGAAACTGATGTTAATTTAATAAATTAAGTTAGAAAAATTGTTTAGTAAAGTATATATGTTTTGAAAATTATATTAGTAAGTGAATTGGATACTTAGTTCTCGAGTTAACAAGTTCACTTGGGTCAACTAGTTTAAGTCAATAAGTTGATATAACTATAACATAATAAAATTATTTTTTCAAAAAATGAAATGATACTAATTATTTAGAAAAAATACTTAGATAATTATACTATTTCAAAATATTGGTTATATACATTTTTCATGCAAATTAAATGATTAAATATATCTTTAAAAAATAAAATATAGTTTTAAATTGGTCACTATTATTTTTATTTTATTTTTTTGAAAATTACATCTAACAAACATTTTATAGCATTATAATTACTAGGTAATTTTTCATGATTTATTTGTAATTTTTATTTTATATATATTTTAAAATTTTTGAAATGATAGTACAATTATTTTGTCATATTTCTAATGTCAATCAATCGACCCCAAGCAACTAGACTAGTTTGACCATTCAATTTGAGAATCAGTTAGGTTTCTAATTCACTTAATTAGTTTTCAAGACATTAAGTTGACCAATTTTCTCAATTTAATTAATTAAATGGATGTTATTTTAAAATATCATTTTATGAAGGATAATTTTTTTCACATATACTAAACTGTTGGTAATAGTCAAAAGATTCATTTTTCCAATAAATTAAATACTCAAAAGGTTTTTTAATAGTCTTCAAAAAGTCAAGGGTAGGGAGTGTCATCTCTTGAAAAACTTAAGGGTTTGTTTGGATGCCTAAATTTGGAGACCTCGATTCCAAATCCATTGTTTGGACACATAACTTGAGTTTGGATTTAGATTCCAACTTCCAAGTGAAATCCTTCTAGCCCAAATCCACAAAAGTAAATCCAAAAACAAGGTTGGATTTTACAAATCCAAATCCATATGGATTTGTCCGACCCCAACCCTCCTCCCATCCACCCTCGATACATCTTCTCCCTGACCCCTTTCCCTCTTCCTTGTCCTTGACCTTCACCAATGCTATCTGAAGACCTCCATCACTTTGTCAATCTCCTTTCTCTCTTCTTCTTCTTCTTTGAAGACCTCCATCAATTCTAGAAACTTTTGCTACTACCTTAGTCCAAGTAGATGTACTCGTGAGCTAGATTTCTTAATATAGATGTACTTGTGAGCTAGCTTGCATAGGTGGCCAAGTTAGAGATCGAGTTTCTTCTTTATCATTGCAAACATTTTTTCTATTTTCTCACTTTTGTTGCTGTTGTTTTCTCACTATTGTTGGGTTGAGTTCAAGTAGCTACATATGTGTTACTTAATATGAATCTTACAAGCTTGATGTTGTTCTTTAGACATAATAGGGACTTTTAGAGGATTATTTTTTGAAATCAATTGGAAAAAACGGTGAAAAGTTTAAAATAAAATACAATAATGGAACAACATATTGCATGTATTTTTCAGTTTTATTAACTCATTGTAATCAAGAAGTTAGATTTTTATTCGTTATTTGGATTAGGATGGTCTACTGGCATGTATATTGTAGAGTTGAAGCTCTATGAAAATATTGTTAATGCTTGTAATTTTTGAAGGAATATCCTGATGTGAAGCCCTATCAAAATAGAATTCATATTAAAATTTGGGATGACATATGAACTCTATATTGTAAGGAGTTTGCTATATGCAAAGGGGGCATAAATAGCTTATGAAGATAGCGCTAACATGAGCCCAAATGAAAAGTCCATCAACTATGGGAGTTCTAATGAAAGAGAAATTGGTGAAGACATGACAATGTGTATTTGGAGTTATTGCTTCACCAGTATCAAAGGTGTGAAAAAGAAATCGAAATATATATGCTCGTCCTTTGGTATGATAACTTCAGAAATTTGGAAAGAAGGAAGACGAGGGCCCTTTCAAAACAAATTTCTTTCTTGTTAACCTTTATGCCTGGAGCAACGTAATTGATGGGTCCACGCCCTAATTAAGGAAAAAAATTATGGGAGCAGGTATTCAAGTGTTTTCATCCCCTACGGTTTTTTATCCATTAATCTCCTGTGGATTGTTCTCCATTGAATTAGGAGTGAAATTCAGGCGTGATTGTGGTAGATTGTTCGAATGATTGATCCTCCTTTGTGTATAAATAGGTGTGTTGTGAATGTAAAATATTGTTAAAGAAAGTTCTCAAACACAGCGATGTATGCCTCATTGGGTTTTTCTTATTGTTGCTAGTACATCAACATTTATTTTATTGCTAATGGTCAAAGACTCCAACATGCAATATGGGCTCTTGTGATGTATTATTGCTCATGCAGTATAGCCTCTTGTATTTGTTGCCTGCACACCAACACAACAGCATGGCAGTAGCCTAGGATTGATTTATAATTGCTCCTGCACACCAACATAGTAGCATGGCAGCAGTTCAAGAGTAGTTTATTATTGCTGCCTGCACACCAACACAGCAACATTGTTGCAGCTCAGGAGTGGTGGCTAAGGAATGCTGAATGTTTATATAAGTATTTATTTTGGCATAATACGGTGTGAAGAAAAATTCAGAATCAATGGAAATAATTTGAGGCATTTCGTCAAGCATTTACTTTGCATTCTTTTAATTACTTTAACAAAGCCAACTAAAGGACTAACGTCCATTAATTTTTTTTTCTTCTCTATTCTTCAGCCACTATAGCCTCTTCAAACTCCTCCAACAAATCCCAAACTCCTCCAACAAATCCCAAACACCTCCTCCCATAAACACCACAATTCTAAACTTGGCGAGTCATTTTATTACTATTAAACTCAATATTGAAAATTACTTGCTCTGGAAAGCCCAAATGGCTCCCTTCCTTAAATACGACCAATTGTTTAGCCATGTTGATGGATCTTCCATCATCCCTCCACCAACGATTGATAATATTCCCAATCCAGAACACACCGCTTTTTCTTGATCAACTTATCATTTCAGCCTTCAATTTCTCCTTGTCCAATCATATTCACGAGCAGGTTCTGGAATGCACCACCTCGCATGAAGTCTAGACCACCTTGCACAATCTATTCGCAGCTCAGTCTTCGGCTTTTCTTATACAAACGCAGTACAAGTTTGCTACACTTAAGAAATGGGCTAAATCAATTATAGAATATTTTCACAAAGCTAAGACACTTGCTACCTCACTTGGAGCAGCTAGTAATACTGGCTAGTCTCAGCACCGACTACGATTCTTTGGTTACCTCTCTCACAACCATAGTCGATCCCTCACCTCCTCATCAAATCTACAACTACTTATCAAACCATGAATCTCGCCTCAACCATCAAGTCCAAACTCTTCTCACAAGCAATCCACTGAAAGCCAACCTTACTACCACAAAAAACACGCCCATCCTTTTAGTAATCACTTAGGGGATGAAGGGGTCGAACCTTTCGTCGAGGATGGGGTCAGAAAAGAGGTCCCTCAAGTTGTTTCAGTAATCAACCAGACAATAGACCATTGCGTCAAGTATGCTATAAACCTGGGCATACTGCCCTCTCTTGCTACCATAGATTTAATCAGAGCTATCAAGCAGCACCTTCATCCTCTTTGACAGCCAATTTTACTTCCATGCCCACACCACCACCTTAATACAATGCTTGGTTCCCAGATTTGGTTGCTACTAATAACTTCACAGCGGACTTCAACAACCTCAATTTGGACTCTTCTTCATATCAAGGATCTAACCAAGTCAGTATTGGAGATGGATCATCATTACCAATTCAACACATGTGTTCAGCTTATCTTCGCTCCTCAACTGGCAATTTTATTCTTTCTTATATTCTTCATGGTCCTTCAATTGCTAAAAATTTACTCTTAGTTTGTCAATTCTATTTTGATAATTCTGTTTACTTTGAATTTCACTCCAATTATTTCTTTGTGAAGGCTATACACAATCAGAAGGTCCTGCTTTAGGGCACCGTTGAAAATTGTTTGTATGTCCTACCTTATGATGTCACGACCTCAAACCCTGCTCCTTCTCAAGCCTTTCTTGGTGAAAGAACAAGCCCTCAAACATGGCATATGTGCCTTGGTCATCCCTTAAACAGGATCACCTCTCTCACAATCCATCGATTTTAACTCCCTGTGACTACTCCCAACACTGATCACTCATGTGCAACATGTTTGCAATATGAAACACATGCCATACCTCACCCCTTATCAGCTTCTAGATCTATGCAACCATTTGTATTACATTTTCTTGATGTTTAAGGACCTGACCCCCTATTATTAACCGCTGGGTGTTAGTTCTACTTATCCATTGTAGATGATTTTACCAAATACATATGGTTATTTCCACTACAATCAAAATCTGATGTGTCTAAATTTTTCTTAGCCTTTTTACATTATGTTAGTAATTATTTTTCAACAAATGTCTTGGCTATGCAATCTGATTGGGGTGGGGAATTTTGCCCTCTTCAAAAATTACTTCAATCATGTGGCATTGTTCATTGTATTACATGTCCTTATTCTCATGCCCAAAATGGAAGTGTAGAATGACGTCGTCGCCATATTGTTGAGACTGGCCTTTCACTTTTAACTCAAGCATCAATGCCATCTTAATATTGGTCTGAGGCATTTCAAACAACTGTATTTCTCATTAATCAAATGGACACTCCAATTCTCAATCATAACTTACCTTTTCAAACTCTCTTTCATCATCAACCTTATTACAAGCTCCTTTGCACATTTGGCTCAGCCTGTTGGCCCAATTTAAGGCCTTACAATTATCATAAAACGGATCTGCGATCCAAACTCTATGTGTTTTTTGGGTTACATCTCATACCACAAAGTCTATCATTGCCTTCATGTTTCATCGGGCCATGTCTATGTCTCCTGAGATATGAAATTCAATGAGGCCCATTTCCCCTTCGCTTCGACACAACCAACTACCCTTTCACAAACTACCTTTTCGCGTCTTCACCATCCCTCTTAGCCCATATCCATATGGCTCATCTCCCCTCAATTGCCCATACCATGTTCCATGTCTTCTCTTGATCCTTCACATCCTGAGTCTAGCCCACCTAAACCTACCCACTTCTCCACAACTCCTTCCACCTTGTTACATTCACCCACTCAAATTCCAGAGTCTTTGATTTATTTTCCTAGGTCTTCATCGCCCCACCATGATCGCTCACCTTCTGCTGTCCCAATGCAAAATAATCACCCCTTGGTTACTTGGTCTAAGGTCAATACTCACTGTCCTCTCACTCGCACAGATGGCACAATCCCTTGGCCTAATAGTAAACCCTCCCTTGCGCTCACCACCTCTAGAATTCCAAAAAGAACCACAATCTTACACTGAAGCTTCCAAATTTCATGAATGGCGTGAAGCCATGAAAATTGAATTTCAAGCTTTGTCACAAAATCACACCTGGGATCTAGTTCTTCCATATTCCTACTTCAATGTTTTGGGACCCAAGTGGAACCTCAAAACAAAAAGGAAGGTTGATGGTTCCTTGGAATAGCACAAGGCTCACCTTGTAGCCAAAGGTATTGTTAAACCAATTACTATTCAGATTCTGCTCTCACTTGCTATTTCCTCAAACTGGTCATTACATCAACTGGGCATACAAAATGCATTTTTACATGTTGATCTGGAAGAGGCCATGTATATGCAACAACCACAAGGTTTTGTAAATCCTGACTTCCCCACTTATGTTTGCAAATTGAAAAAGGCAATTTACGGCCTTAAACAGGCCCCTCGGGCATGGCTTTCAAAATTGAGCACCAAACTATTTTCCTTAGGTTTTACTGAGTCTAGATCAGATTTTTCATTGTTTTTCTTTCGTAATTCATCACATGTGGTCTTTGTGTTAATCTATGTTGATGATATTTTAGTTATATGTTCTAGTTCTTCTCTTATTTCTGATTTTATACTTCCTCTTGATGTATCATTTTCAGTCAAAAATCTTGGTCAGCTTTATTATTTTCTAGGTATTGAATTTTTTCAAAATTCTCATGGTTTGTTCATGTGTCAATCCAAATACATTACTAATCTACTGCATCACACTAACATATCCAATGCAAAACCAGTTTTCACCCCAATGTCTACTTCTACTAAGCTTACAGCTCTTCATGGATACATGGTTAAGGATCCTCATCTCTATCGTAGTGTAGTAGGTAGCCTACAATACCTAGCAATCAATTGATTAGATATTTCTTTTGTTATCAACAAAGTCTGTCAATACATGCATAGTCCATGACTACCTCATTGGCAGGCGGTCAAAAGAATCCTACGTTACCTTAAACTCACTTACAACTTTGGTCTTCATTTTTCTCCTTCATCCTCATGCAACCTTTCCACTTTCTCCAAGGTTGACTAGGCTGAGTGCTCCAATGATAGAAAGTACACTGGTGGGTTTTTTGTGTACTTTGGATCGCATCTTGTGTCATGGAGTTCCAAAAAGCAACAAACGATTGCCATCCACGGAGGTTGAATATAAAGCTATTGCCAATACAACTTGTGAGCTTATAAGGATTCAATCTCTTTTAAAAGACCTTGGATTTTTTTTGTCTAAACCTCCAACATTGCGGTGTGATAACTTGGGGGCTACCTACCTATCTGTTAATCCAATTCTACATTCTCGCACTAAACATGCTTCAAGTATCCTTTATTTCCAGCAAAGATCAAATAGTTAATATTTTCACAGAACCACTTTCCACTTCTCTATTTTTTCTATTACGATTAAGCCTCACCATCTGCCAGGTGCCGCTTGAATCACTGAGGGGGCTATTAAAGAAAGTTCTCAAACATAGTGATGTATGCCTCCTTGGTAACATTTCCTTTATTGCTGATGGTGAAGGACTCTAACATGCAATATGGGCCCTTGTGATGTATTATTACTCATGCAGTATTGGTTCTTGTATTTTCTGCCTACACACCAACACAACGGCATGGTAGTATGTTGGAATTGGTGTATTCCCAAGAAGGGGTGAATTGGGTATTTAAAACTTCCTAAGTTGATTTCAATTCCATAAGCAGTAATACATAACCTAGGGTCTGTCTATGGAATCCTAAATGCATAGATAAATAAAATGTGCGAAAATAAAATCATGCGCAACATTCACAGAATAACGTACATGTGCAGGAATATAAATTGCAAAAATTTAAAATACACACACGATATATTATCGAGGTTCCGCCAATTGTGCCTACATCCTCACCTCAACTGGCAAGCCCGAGGATTACCACTACTGCTCACTTAACGGGCGGAATGGCACCGGTTACAACCAGGTCAAATTACACTAGGGCTGACCTTAACCTTTACACTCTCCTTATGGAGCGGAGAGGGCTCTACCAACCCTTATGAACTAGATCAACGCTCTCGTAGGCCACACTTGGAACACAACAATGAATACAAATTTCGTGAATAATGTATGTGCTTCTCCAACAAGCAGATTTGTACCACTACGCACAAGTAATAACTAATGCACTTCAATATGATAAGAACTATAAGCTCGGTGCAATATGTGTGCAACAACACTTAATCTAATGTTAATGATCAATCAATAGCAAAATTGTATTTCTAAGCAATCTTTGAAACAATATGTCAATATTTAACAACCACAATAAAGGTTTCAAAATTTTTCAACAAGAGTAATCAAAATATCTCTAAAAAGATTTTCACAAAATTCTAGCACAAGAGATATTTGAAAAATAAGCTTGTGAAAATAATTTTTGCTCAATCACAATACAAGCTTTACAAGTCTTGCAACCTAAGTGCCAAGACTTACAAGCTACAAAGTTCTCCCCACTTAAAGATTATTAATTAAACTTGGGGCGGGGGGGGGGGGGGGCATTTAAGGCTAAACTCTTAATAAAAATCAATCACACAATCGCAACAATAAGAGTTATAGCAAGTGGGAAGTGTAGAATGCCTCACAATACTCTCACTCAATAAGATTTTAAAAAAGAATGAGCAAAGGATGAGTATTTGGCTTTGAGTATGAAGAAGGGCTCTCAAACAATTTAGAGGAATTTTCCCTAATCAAAATCACTAATCCTGGCTTATTTGTGCAAATGAACATATATATATATATATATATATATTGGCACACTCAAAAGTATTACCGTTGGGACACAAGGGTAATTATTAGAATTTTTTTAATTGAGTTTCAAAAAAATAATCTTGTTTAACCCCAATTAACCTCAGTAAAAATTACGCCAACCCGAGAGTTTCGGTCGACCGAGCCATAAGTTCGGTCGTCCGAACACTCACTTGCACAAAAGGTACTTCTGAGGTTTGGGTGCCTAGTGATAGGTTCGGGTGGCTAAAAGAGGCAATTTTCCAACCTACTCGGGGTTTGGTTGCCTGATCAAAAGTTCGGTCTACCAAACTTCAACATTCAGTCACTCGAGCTCAAAATGAACTTGAAGTTCGAGCACCTGAAGACGCTAGGAAAAGTCAAGACTGGGGTTTAGTCGACCATGGATGTTTAGTTCAAAAAAGTTTGGTCGCTCAAACCACAGTCAACGTTCTAACTTTTCACCTGTTCAATCGACCGAGGCATTTTCAACGCACATGTTCTGTAATAACCTGAAGAATAATGCTATTTAAATAATAAAATAAAGGGAAATGGAGACCGAAAACAGAAGGAAGCAGTCGACGATGTTTCACTTTCGGAAAGATAAATCCCAGAAATTTTTCAGCTCTTCGTCGACGAACACGGGGGACTCATTGACGAGGGCGTAATAGAAGCTCGTCGACGAGGACAGGATTCGTTGATGAAAATATAATTGGGCTCGTCGACGAGGTGACGTGGCTCATCGACGAGGAAATACTGAGGGAATGATTTTGGGGTTTCTGAATTTCATCGATGAAGGGGACAGTTCGTCGACGAATTTTGTATTGACCTCGTCAACGAAGGCCATAGTTTAAATAGGCCTAAAGTTCATTATTGGACGAAATTTTATGCGCAGAACTTCTCTCTCTTCTACCATTCGGTCCCTCCTCCTTCTCACTAAGATTTTGGGCCGGATTTTCGCCGGTTTGACGATGTGAAGCCACCACGATGCTCTTGGAAAAGTTCTCTGCAAGTCTGCCAGAGCGGATCGTCGGTGGGCTTGAGTTGGAAACCATCCCAAATCCAAGGTAAGGCTTTCTACTCAGTAGTTGGATTTTTGACAGTTGAAGAAAGCGTAGTACATGTAGGAATACTAAACTTTAGTTTTGGGAAATTCTGTTTTCAGGGTGTTGAACGGGGAACCCTGCGGGTGCGGGACATATTTTCTTATGAGCTTTTCAGGAATCAGGTAAGGGAATAAATTAAGCTAGTATTTTGTGAAAATATGTAAACTGTTATAGCATTCCATTTCAGAAAATAATTATAATTATTTATGATTTATATATTTGGGAAAATACTATTGAAAATGATGGTATGTTGAATATGCGAAAAACCTGTTAGTGTGGCATGAGTAGAAATTAATATGAAATACTGTTTTCTGGGAATGTGAATGATACAAATTTTTATAATGGAAAACCGGTGTATGGGCCAACATTTTGATATAACTACCGACGTATGGGCCAAGCTATGGGTATGATCTGCCAGCGTACGGGTTGTGCTATGATTTGCCGGCATACGGGCCGAGCTATGTGTATGATTTGCCAACGTACGGGCTGAGCTATGGATATGTTTGCCAGCGTATGGGCTGAGGTATGGAAATGATTTACCAGCGTACGGGCTGTTCTATGATTTGCCGGCATATGAGTCGAGCTGTGCTAAAATGTGTAATATCGGCGTACAGACCGATGATTTTCATGATATACGTATATATGCAAAATGATATGATTGTTCTAATAATTAATGATATGAAATATCCATGTATCACGGTTTTAGTATATGTTATATGATATCAGAACCTAGTTGGCTTGGTCTAGGCTAGCACTTGCACGGTACCGTTGCTATGTGTCCATGATCATCATGATCATGATATTTGTGTTAACGCCGCTGTACGGAGTGGTGTGAGATTGGACGGTCGATGTGATTTTTAAGAAGTGTGTGAGCGCCCCTGGTGTATGGACCAGGTCAGGCAGACCCATCAGACTTACAGATTGTACTTTTGACTTGACAGTGGTCGGTCAACCATTGTCAGGTCCTGCCTTCGGGCCACACAACCCAGTCATGTGGGGGTAATACATGACAACAGCCAGCTAACCTACCAGAAATGTTTTTTTATTATTATTATTATTATATGAGATGAAATATGAATATGAAAATGCAGTATGTTCTGCCATGTTTTGATGATATATTTGTTTTCCTATATTTGACAAAACAGTTACTGAATATGTTTTGTATGGTATATTTATAACATGGAATACTCATGTTTCCACACACTGGTATTAGTTTATTTCCCTTACTGAGAGGTTTCTCACCCCAAAATTTTATAAACTTTTTAGGAGCCCCTGATAGGAGAGTGGGAAAAGCCCCGCTGATCTAGTGTTATTTATCTGCCTTATTTAAAGGGTAAGTTTTAGTATGGACAGTTGGGTTTTGTGGGAAATGTCCCTAGATTTTGTTTTTGGGATGTATATACTAAAATAAAGTGGATATAGTGACTCTAGTATTTATGGTAATGTGATGGATGTCTTCGTATTTACAATATTGTGATTGTATGTTTCCTGCTGTTTAGGCTTCCGTTATGTGTTCTGATGTATCCCTGGTACCCACGGGTCTAGGTGGATTATGATCAGCTGAGATTTATGATATTGATTTTATTATATATAAAAAATGTAGAAATTAAGCAGGTCATCACATTTTGGTATTAGAGCCTAGGTTGCTAGGTTCTGTAGACTTTAGAATGCAGCGGAAACAATACTAGAGTTTAGGAAATGATTTAAGGTTGTTCTACAGTTTTGAGGCAAGACTTCCATCTTAGTTTTTGTGTTTTTCCTTGGGTGACGACTTTAGGAAAACCGTAGTAAACTATTGTCGGGATGTGTTCCTAGAATGTAGGACTAGGGATTAGAAATAAGTTGGAAATGTTGAGTTAAGTGCTGAGGATAGGTGGGTAAATTATTGGGATAGGATTTCTGAGTTGCAATTGCTATTTTTCAAGATGGATCTAAGAGGAAATAGTGCCCATGCGAGTGGTAGTGATGGAGCAGGACCATCAGGTGCAGCTGGGACCGACTCTGATGCGGTATTACATAGCGTGGCTCAGCAGGTTATGGTTCAGATCATTAGGAGCTCGAGGGAGCAAAGTGGTCCATCTACAGGCCATAGGTGCACAATAGAGAAATTTATGAAAATGAATCCTTCAACGTTCTCAGGTGAAGTTGATCCTGCAGCCACTGAGAACTGGATGCAGGAGACCGAGAAAGTTTTGGCAGTATTACAGTGTACAGAAGAACAGAAAGTCCTCTTCGCCACCCATAGACTGACAGGAGAGGCCGAGAGGTGGTGGACTGTGATGCGACTGCTGGAGCAACAGAGGGTGACTTCGATAGCCATGACATGGGATCGGTTTAAAGAATTGTTCTTCGATAGGTATTTTCGAGCTATTGTTAGGGAGGCTAAAGTAGAAGAGTTCCTAAGTTTGAAGCAAGGACAGCTATCCATCCAGAAGTATTCGGCACGTTTCATCGAGCTCTCTCGTTTCACCCCGTACATTGTTCCTGATGAAGTGAAGAAGGCGAGGCAGTTTGAGAGAGGCTTGAGGCAGAGTATATTCAAGCAAGTGGTGGTGTTGCGGATCCAATACTTTGCTGAATTAGTCGACGAGGCAGCCTTGGCAGAGATTGGTGAGCATCTTGATGCAGAGGAGCAGGGACAAAGGAAGAGATCTGCATCTACGGGCTACCAGCAGGGTCATAGACTGGGCTAGTGGAGAAGAGGTAATCATGGCAGAGGGTGGAGGCAGGAGATGGGAGGACGTAAGGTGCAGATAGGGCAGGGTCCTCCAGTCTGTCAGACTTGTGGTAGGAGACACTGGGGAGAGTGTCGAGCATGAGGGGTGGTGTGCTATCGCTGCGGTAGATCGGGGCATATGGTGCGAGACTGCCCCACCCCACCAGATGCAGTTCCAGCTCCCAGACCATACTGGGGAGGTTATCAGGCGCCGCGTGGGGGTCAGTAGAGAAATACGGCTCCATCTAGGGTGTTTACTCTGACGTCGAGTGAGGCTAAGATAGCCGGTGACGTGGTGACATGTATGGTTATTATGCTTTCTTTTAAAGTTATTACATTGTTTGATTCAGGAGCTACAAACTCGTTCGTGTCTTCGGGGTGTGTTAAATTATGTGGGGCATGTTGTATTTGGAGATGGTATTTTTGTGGATCCTAGCAAGATTGAGGCGGCAGTGAATTGGGCTAGACCGAGAAATGTCCAGGAGATCAGAAGTTTCTTGGGGCTAGTTGGCTATTACCGCCAATTTGTTGAGGAATTCTTAGCTTTTTCAGGACCTTTGACATGACTGACGAGGAAGAATGTCAGATTTGAGTGGGACGACAGCTGTGAGCAGAGTTTTCAAGAACTGAAGTAAAGATTAGTCACAACACCAGTATTGGTTATCCCATCAGGGGGTAAGGGGTATGTCATTTATAGTGATGCGTCCTTAAAGGGACTTGGTTGTGTTTTGATGCAGCATGGCAGGGTAGTGGCATATGCGTCCAGGTAGTTGAAAGAATATGAAAAGATCTACCCTACACATGATCTTGAATTGGCTGCAGTGGTACACACATTAAAAATTTGGAGGCATTACCTATACGGCGAGTAGTGTGAGATTTTCTCCCACCACAAGAGCTTAAAGTATTTCTTCACGTAGAAGGAACTGAATATGAGGCAGAGAAAGTGGTTGGAGCTGATTAAGGATTTTGATTGTACCATCAGTTATCACTCAGGGAAAGCAAATGTAGTAATTGATGCGTTGAGCAGGAAATCCAGGGAACCAATATTGGCGCCTATGGAGATCCAGTATCCAATCATGATGGATTTAGAGAGACACGACATAGAGTTGGTAGAGAGTGATCCTCCAGTGTGTATTGCCAGCCTAGTAGTACAGTCTACTCTGCAAGAAAATATTAAAGTCGCTCAAAAGGAAGACCCAGAATTAGCAGAGGTAATAGACAGAGTATAGAATGGTCAGGGGGAGGAATTCAGTATTGCAGATGACGGACCTTTGCGGTTCCATTCTAGATTATGTGTTCCTACCGATACTGAGATCAAGAAGACTATTTTAATGGAGGCTCATAGATCTTTGTATACTGTTCATCCTGATAGTACAAAGATGTATAGAGATCTGTGAGAGTTGTACTGGTGGAGTGGTATGAAGAGAGAGATTGCTGAGTATGTAGCCCAGTATTTGATGTGCCAGCAGATAAAGGCTGAGCATTAGAGCCCGGTAGGGCAGTTGCAGCCGTTATTTATCCCATAGTGGAAGTGGGATCATATATCTATGGACTTCGTGTCAGGACTGCCGACTGCATTACATGGTCAGAATGCCATCTGGGTGATTGTTGACCATTTGACTAAGACCGCTCACTTTATACCTATCAAGATCAGCTGCTCCCTCAACCATTTAGTGGAGATCTACATTCAGGAAATAGTTCGTTCTCATGGGGTGTCAGTATCAATTGTATCAGATCGAGACCCGCGTTTTATGTCACGTTTTTGGAAAAGTCTGCAAGAAGCACTAGGGTCTCAATTGTCTTTTAGCACAGCATTCCATCCTCAGTCAGATGGGAAGATTGAGAGGATGATACAAATATTAGAGGATATGCTCCGAGTGTGTATATTAGATTTTGTTGGTAGTTGGACTCATTTCATGCCACTAGTAGAGTTTGCGTATAATAAAAGATACCAGTCCAGTATTGGCATGGCACCAATTGAGGCTTTGTATGGTAGGAGATGTCAATCTCCTTTATTTTGGGATGAAGTGGGTGAGCGGCGAGTAGTGGCGCCAGAGCTTGTGCAACAAGCGCGTGATAAGGTTCGGCTTATTAAAGACAAAATCAGTGCAGCTCAGAGCCGACAGAAAATTTATGCTGATAATCATTGCAGGAATCTGGAATTTGATGTTGGTAATCATGTGTTTTTGAAGATAGCTCTATTTAAAGGGGTTATGCGATTTGGGAAGAAGGGTAAACTTAGTCCTAGGTTTATCGGTCCATTTGAGATTCTAGATAAAGTGGGACCGGTAGCTTACAGACTAACTTTGCCACCTGTGTTGTCCAGGATCCGTGACGTATTCCATGTTGCTATGTTGAGGAAATATGTCCTAGATCCTTCTCATATCATTAGTTATGATGAATTGGAGCTTAGTGATTCACTGGTGTACGAGGAGGTACTAGTACATATTTTGGATAGGAAAGTACAGGAGCTACGTAACAAAAAGATTCCTCAGGTAAAAGTTTTGTGGAAGAATCATGCAATTGAAGAGGCTTCTTGGGAGTCCGAGGAGCATATGAAGCAGAAGTACCCACAATTATTTCAAGAAACTTAAGTAGTTAAGTAATATTTCTTTTGCAGGTACATGTAATGGTTTAATTAGTGTAGCATTTTAGTTTTGGGAGAATTTTTATTTTGTATATGTAATCTCCCATGGCTCGAAATGTAACCACGGTATTCCTCTAAAATAAGTGAGGGTAAGTAATAAATAAGTAACCCCTTTTCTTGTTAAGGGATGATGAGTTACGTGAATAGTAAACTTCGAGGGCAAAATTTAATAAGGAGGGGAGAATGTAACAACCTGAAGAATAATGGTATTTAAATAATAAAAGAAAGGGAAATGGAAACTGGAAATAGAAGGAGGCAGTCGACGACGTTGCACTTTGGGAAGGATAAATCCCAGAAATTTTTCAGCACCTCATCGACGAACACAGGGGACTTGTCGACGAGGGCATAACAGGAGCTTGTCAACGAGGACAGGATTCGTCGATGAAAATATAATTGGGCTCGTCGATGAGGTGACATGGCTCGTCGACGAGGAAATACTAAGGGAATGATTTTGGGGTTTATGAATTTCGTCGACGAAGGGGAGAGTTTGTCGACGAATTTTGTATTGACCTAGTCGACGAGGTGACGTGGCTCATCGACTAAGGCCACAGTTTAAATAAGCCTAAAGTTCATTTTTGGACGAAATTTTTTGTGCAGAGCTTCTCTCTCTCCTACCCTTTAGTCCCTCCTCCTTCTCACTAAGATTTTGGGCCGGATTTCCGCCGATTCGATGATCTGAAGTGACCACGATGCTCCTAGGAAAGTTCTCTGCAAGTCTGCCGGAGCAGATCGTCGATGGGACTGAGTTGGAAACCATCCGAAATCAAGGGTAAGGCTTTCTACTCAGTATTTGGATTTTTGACAGTTGAAGAAAGCGTAGTACGTGTAGGATTATTGAACTTTAGTTCTGGAAAATTCCGTTTTCAGGGTGCTGAACGGGGAACCCTGCGGGTGTGGAACATATTTTCTTAGGGGCTTTTCAGGAATCAAGTAAGGGGATAAACTAAGCTAGTATTTTGTGAAAATATGCATACTGTTATAGCATTCCATTTCAGAAAATAATTATAATTATTTATGATTTATATATTTGGGAAAATACTATTGAAAATGATGGTATGTTGAATATGCGAAAAACCTGTTAGTGTGGCATGAATAAAAATTAATATGAAATACTGTTTTCTGGAAATATGAATGATACGAATTTTTATAATGGAAAACCAGCGTATGGGCCGAGATTTTGATATAACTGTCGGCGTATAGGCCGAGCTATGGGTATAATCTGCCAGCATATAGGTTGTGCTATGATTTGCCGGCGTACGGGCTGAGCTATGGATATGTTTGCCGGCGTATGGGCCGAGCTATGGAAATGATTTACCAGTATACGGGCTGTGCTATGATTTGCCGGCATATGAGCCGAGCTATGGTAAAATGTGTAATACCGGCGTATGGGCCGATGATTTTCATGATATACGTATATATGCAAAATGATATGATTGATCTAATAATTAATGATATGAAATATCCATGTATTACAGTTTCAGTATATGTTATATGATATCAGAACCTGGTTGGCTTGGTCTAGGCTAGCACTTGCACTGTACCGTTGTTGTGTGTCCATGGTCATCATGATCATGATATTTGTGTTAACACTGCTCTACAGAGTGGTGTGAGATTGGATGGTCGATATGGTTTTTAAGAAGTGTGTGAGCACCCCTGGTGTACAGACCAGGTCAAGCAGACCCATCAGACTTACAGATTATACTTTTGACTTGGTAATGGTTGGCCAACCACTGTCAGGTCTCGCCTTCGGGCCACACAACCCAGTCTTGTGGGGGTAATACATGACAACAGTCAGCTAACCTACCAGAAATGTTTTTGTGTTATTATTATTATATGAGATGAAATATGTTTATGAAAATGCAGTATGTTTTGCCATGTTTTGATGATATATATGTTTTCCCAGATTTGAAAAAACAATTACTGAATATGTTTTGTATAGTATAACATGGAATACTCTTGTTGCCACACATTGGTATTAGTTTATTTCCCTTACTTAGAGGTGTCTCACCCCAAAATTTTATAAACTTTTCAAGAGCCCCTGATAGGAGAGCGGGAAAAGCCCCGCTGATCTAGTGTTGTTTATCTACCCTATTTGAAGGGTAAGTTTTAGTAGGGACAATTGGATTTTGTGGGAAATGTCCCTAGATTTTGTTTTTGGGATGTATATACTAAAATATAGTGGATATAGTGACTCTGGTATTTATGGTAATGTGATGGATGTCTTCGTATTTACAATATTGTGATTGTATGTTTCCTGCTGTTTAGGCTTCCGTTATGTGTTCTTATGTACCCCTGGTACCCACGGGTCCAGGTGGATTATGATCTACTGAGATTTATGATATTGATTTTATTATATATAAAAAATGTGGAAATTAAGCAGGTCATCACAAGTTCAATCGCTCAAAGCCCTTTCAAGCTTGAGATTTGGTCTAGTTTTTGGTCCTAAGTTACCCCGGTTTGCATATATATTATTTGTAAGAATATGGGGATTTTTTCTAAGTGATTGTGCAAGGACCTAGGTTCTATCTAAAGAATTTGTATTTAGTCCCAAAAATTCGATGTCGGTCAACCCCTAAGGTCAATCTATGGTCTTAAGCTTATAGTCACAACCATGCATGTCATGCATTAATTATTATAGACTGATAGATTATTATTATAGACCCGAATTAAAATAAATATATAAAAATACAACTTAAAATAAGCGAAGGTTTCATGCTCTGCTCCTCGGCAATTCCATGGAATTCACCGAAAGATGTCCTCGTTTAAGTGCTTCTCAGCATCCATTTCTCATCTGTCATCCGTGCTTAGAAAAGTAAACCTGTTCAAATACTCATAACACACAGATAAGATACAGTGGTTTGTCATAATCAAAATAGGATACAAACCAAAAATTCAACAATCTCTCCTTTTTTATGATGACAAACACGGTAGCAAAATATGGGTTCGCCTAACAAGGCTCCCCCTAACAATATGCACAAATATGAACTGATATTCAATATGGTTCAAATACAAGCATGAAGACTTCAGAATTTTTCAAGGTGAGCATTTAAGTACAGCTATCATTTTCATTCTACATAGCAAAATTTTAGGGAGAAAAGACTAATTTTGCCCTTATAACATATATCCCCCTTTTGTCATCAACAAAACGCCTTGAAAAAAAAAATAGCTGGTTTTTGAAAAATATAGCAATTAAGCATACAACGGTATAGCTAGTCATTCAAATTTAAAATGACATAGCAAACATGATTAGACCAGAATTATCCACAAACCATAGAAATTTAAATCATATCATAAGACCAATAAAAGATTTGATTTTAAAACATACGACGTATGATAACAGGTAGAAGGTTTGAGTATAAAACAGTCTAACTAGTTTGTATGTATTTTCATGCATAGTTATCGAACCAATTATGCAATTTAAATATATATATATATATATATATCTATGTATGTATGTATGTATGTATAATAATAATAATAATAATAATATTATTATTATTATTATTATTATTATTTAGGCAAGAGATAAAGAGTTTAGTTTTGAAAATAGTTATTGCCATAAAGCATAAAGGAAATATTCCCCCTTTGTTGTTTTTCAAAAAATACTGGGAGGGTGCTTGCTGAAAAAGAAACTTTAATTTAAAACAAGCAAGTAACATTTTTCTGGTTTGTCAATTAAGCACATACTAAAATATAACCAGAAAAGACAACCACAATGTTCCTAAAGATGTTAGACAATTTAAAGAAAGGATCATATGGCAAAATCAAATGATTGTGGAAAATCAACATATTTCAAATTATAATTTTCAATAATGACTTTCATTTAAAGCACAAGAGCCACATAGAATTCAAGAACTGATCTAAGCAGAAGTTTGTGAGCATAATAAGATAGGAATTTTAATTTTTTGATGCTCCCCCTATCGATTTGAATTCTAGCTTAGATACAATAAATTGCTTATACTAGATAAAGAATTGTTTCATTATGCCTAGTAGTATAAGCCATCAATCTAAATCTTTAAAATCAACTATATTGAATATTTATCTATTGTATTTGTCACTTGATCAATATAGTTGTCCCTATAGACCATAGATGCATCAAAGAATTTATATTAAGGCATGCAATAATGTTTATAACCAAGAATAATCCATATTTGTTCATGAAGCTTTAAGCGTTGGATATAATGCTCAGGGATCTTAAAAAGCCTCAATATTTAAAAGGCGAATTAATGCATATTGGTTCTTTAAGCTTTTTCTATTGGGATGGAGCTGAGGTCCCCTAATCATTTGATGATTATATGAGGATGAAACCTGATATTCAATTAATTTTTCACTCATCCTTTCAAAATATTAGAACATTTATTTTATCATAATCATCCTTAGTACAAGGTTTTATTTTTGGAAAATTTTTCAAAAATTTGGCAGCATGCTATCTGTAAATTGAACATTTTCCCATAAAAATTGTACCTTATAGGTTCAATCAAGTAATTTATAATTCATTTCAAGGCACACGAGAACCTAAACTACCAGCATGGAATACACATCAATTGCATCTTCTATGCAGGAGGCATTCTAGACTAAGTATGCATTTCAGTAGTAATCAATAGTTCAAAACAAATAAGCTATCCATCAAGATATTTAACCGATTAGTATGTTATGGATAGTAGTCTACAATGTTGATATCATAAAGGCATATGAGCATAAAAGGTATGATATCATGAGAGCATTTTAGTTTATATAACCATGAAGAATAAAAGCTCCCCCTGAGTTATGCACTCAATTCATTTTATGCCTTTTGCTTTTTCAAGATCTTTAGCCAAGAGTTACGAGATTTTCAGTGATTTAATCTTGGCTTTGAGTTCTTAGGCTTATTGGACCAAAAAGTAACAATAAATATTTGTTAAGATGATAAGCCTATATCTGCCTCTTTTCTTATGAATCTCAAAACGTACGAGGCACCAGATGGAATGGCTTTTGATATTAATTACATGTGCATAGGTCACTTTGAGATATACACATTCATCAAGATTAGGACCTAGGCAACTAATTTAGCCATTCAACTCAATTTGAAGAAAATGAAGCTCTAATAGATTTGACTTATAGTTTGAGAGCTTGTGAAGGAAGGTTGAATAAATACTCTTAGAAAATTTAAATCACTAATGGGTACAGTAGAGTATTTTGATGAAGAAGGACGTTATGCAAGATGAGCATGCCAAACAATATGTCCTAACTAGTTTTAGCAAAGAGCAATATGGAGTATATGATTATTTTGACTATAACTCTTTGGTGATTGGAAGGTATCCTTTATATATAATCATGATTTGTGGCAAGAATACAATCCAATGGATAGGTAAAATCTCTACCTGATGTGATCGTGGTATCATAAGGATTTCCTATAGAGAAAATGGTGAATCAAAATTGAGGATTTTTATGTTTAAGGTTCAAAGTCAATGTTTTGATTCAATAATAAAACTTTAATTCCTCAAAGGATGCCTCAATTTGATTTAGGAAGGATCTCTTTTAATAAACACTTATAGAATGGGAGTTTTTGATGATCAGTACTTATCACTTGTGTGATGACTGTTATATTTTTTTATTTTGTACTATGTGTTCAAAGTGAGTTTAGGGAAAAATAATATATATCATGAGACAGATCCCTAAAGCTCACATTTGATTAATGGATAGAGTATGCTTAACTAAAGATTTAAAGCATGAGTTAATCATTAGGAAATATATATTAGGCAAAAATACTTCATCCATTCGGAAGTGGATTAAGATTTCAGCTATAGCCAATGTTTTCACAATTTTACCAATCATTATGATACACATGCTTGAGATTTCATATTGGCTAGATTTTCAGATGAACTTAGTATATAATGATAGTGTATAATGAATGCATACACTGTGATTTGACTTTTAAACCAAAACCACTTCCCAAGCCTTTAGTCATCACAACTCCCTAAACCTAGGAACTAAGGAAAGAAAAAACTAACTAGGTTATTTTCAACTTGAATTGGTTTTTCTTAGGACCTACGGGGTATGCTTTCATGATCACGCATATCATTTCTTTAGGCCTCGGGCACTTCCAAATAGGCATTTAAACCATACGTGCCTTTTCATTTTATGGTGCAAGCGAGTTTTGAATAAACATGAAAGATTGTGCTTGCATATCCTATTTTTACTAGATGAGGCATGAAATTTTTTATGACTATGTGTTGGCCTAACTAGGCTTTTCAATATTGTTTTGATGATAACAAATGAAAGATGTATTAACATGTTTTGTTAAGTGATAATGTTTCAAGATTGAACAAAGTTATCATGGAAGGAAGCTTAGAAATTAAAGCCAATCAAATGAAAGCTTACCGGAGTAGAGAAGCAATGCATGTCAAACCTAAATCTTAAAGGCAATTGGGACTTGAAGTCAAGTTGAACCTCAAGAGATGGACAAAAAGATTGAGAACTTAGTGCTTAAAGAGTTTATGTTTAGAAAGTCGTTTGTAAGTACTTCAGTTCAAATATAATTTAGAATTATGAAGCTCATTAGGATTCATCGTAGACTTAGAGACCTGTTTTTAAGACCTTGAAAAATGATTTTGAAAAATTACATTTGAGTCTTTCAAATAACAAGGGTTTAAAAATAAAAATAAAAATGAAAGTTTTTCAGAAAATTGACTAGTCAGCCGACTAACGAGAATACACTGATTTTTCCCAGCCGACTGACAAACATACCTATTGAATATCTGCCCAGCCGACTAACCATTTTGAACTAAGATCAGTTAGCCAACTGACAAACCTAGCCAACTGACTCTTTTTGAACTGTTTTTCGTTAGCCGACTGACAATTTCCTAGAATTTATTTCTGGTAGACAGAAGGGTCTCACCGCCTATCCAGCCGACTGATCCTATAAAATTACCTACCCAGTCACCTGTCCTACCGACTGACTCTACGAGATTTTTAAATTTTGAACTTTAGCAGGAAAATTCTAAAAATTAGTTTTTCAAATATGAATGTTATAAATACTTGGTGGACACTCTAAGTAACTTGGGAAATAAGGAAACTCACTCTAAAAAAGTCTATAAATACTCCTTTAAACCCAAGAAATCATATATCCAAGCAATCACATAACATTCAAGCTTTCAACTCTCAATCTCTCACAAAGCTCTTTCTTGCTCACACTCCATCTAGGAGAATTCATCTGAATTGCTGCTGATTCATAAACCTACGGTTCTAACACCGAGTATTCTCAATCATTAAAGAACCCTTGGTGATCTCTAAACTTGAGCTTCATACTTTCTATCTTTATATTTGATTGAAGTATATTTAAGTGCTATAACTTGTACAAATTTGCTCTTTTTGTGAGCTATCTTGTACACAGATTCTTGTATCTTTCTTGTTGTAATTTGACGATTCAAAGTTGATTTGGGTCGTTGAACCAAAAGTGGGCTGATCGCTTGGAGAGGTTTCTCTTCCTGAAAAAGAGGGATTGTTGTAAAAGGTTTGCTCCACCCAGAAAGGAGGGTTCATAGTGGAATCCTTTGGTGGTATTGACCAAATGTGAGGATGTTGGCTGAGGATAAGCTGAACCTCGAAAAAACATGGTGTTTTTCTTTCCCTATTCTTTTAAATTTCAGCACTTCATATATTGTGTGTATGTACTAAGTGCAGGTTGCAGGGCTTAAACGTTAAATTCAAAAGACGACTCTTAATTTAACAAAAGTATGTTTCAATTAACCATTTGCGAAAACCCACAAGGGAGCACGTTGGTTAATTTATGAAAATCTTAATTAAGAGAATGCAATAAAATCAATTCAAAAACAAGGCTTACAATTTACTTATGGGGCTGCTTATAAAGCAAAAAGTTGAAATTCCATAAAGGTCTTCAAATTGTGATTGGTTTGGTATTTGTGGTTGGTTACTCTTAAATTAATTGGTTGTTTAAGTTTTCAGTAAATTGGTGGATTGTTTGAGTTTTGATTGTGGATTGTTTGGTTTACTTAAGATTTGTTGTGTGTATTAAACAAGTAAGTAAAAAATTGTAAAAGGAACTTAAAGATTTTAAAAACCCAATTCACCCCCTCCCCCCCCCCCCCCCCCCCCCCACCTCTTGGGATCACTGTTCCACTTTCAATTGGTATTAGAGTTAAGTAGTAACAAATCCTAAACAGTAGATACAAAAGATCTACATAGAAAATATAGGAGTAGCTCCCTTCGGAGAGGGTAAATCCTCAACACGACCACCTATCTTTTGTGGATTGAATTATACATTTTGGAAACAATGTATGAGAATCTACCTTCAAACTATGGATTGGAAGGCTTGGAAGGTTGTCACGGATGGTGACTAAATTCCTACCAAGTTGGTAGATGAAAAACAAGTCCTAAAAGAATAAAAATACATAACTGAACTTGATCATAAAATGCTTCAAGTAAATGCAAGTGCAATTAATGCCCTATATTGTGCACTAGATATCAATGAATTTAATAAAGTCGTGACTTGCAAGATAGCTAAGGAAATATGGGACAAACTTAAAGTAACCTATAAAGGAACTGAAGATGTAAGAGATAATCGAATAGATATGCTAACCAGTGAATATGAGGCCTTCAAGATGAATCCCGATGGATCCATCACTAGTATGTATACTAGATTCACCCATATAATAAATTCCCTAAATGCTTTAGGAAAAACTTATTCCACCTATGAGATGATCCGAAAAATATTTAGGGGTCTTCTATCCATATGGGATCCAAAGGCTATGGCTATTACCGAAGGAAGAGACCTTAAACCACATCTCTAGACAAACTCATAGGATCACTACTCACTTATGAAATTGCTCTAAAAGAAAGAAATCCTAAAATTAAGAATAAGGAATTCATAGCTCTTAAAGCATCAAAAGAAAGCTCAAATGATGAAGATAGTGAATCAAATGACTTAGATCAAGATGAACTGGCCTTTATTACTAAAAGACTTGGAAAATTCTATAAAAGAAATAAGAAGTTCTCTAGAAAATTCAGAGGATCAAAAACCAAAAAAGGTGAAACAAGTAAGAAGGAGAACAAAAATAGGAATTGTCGCGACGTCCCATAGGCGCGTGTGCCCCGGGCGGCGAGGTTAAAATCAATTTAATATTTTCATGGAAAAACATGGATATCGGAGTGGCCACTAACCTTTAGTGCGGTTAGAACACATGATTACTACCCCGTTAGGGATAGAATCTGTCTACATTACCAGAGTTAGGCTCGGGAGTTCGGTTACGCGAGGGGAAGGTACAAGCACCCCCTATGCGCCCGTTCTTACGAACGGTACCTAATTAATTTGAAATTATCCCTAAGTTAATCTTAATAAGTCTTTAAATTACTCATTTTTATGAATTTATAAATATACATGAATAAATAAATAAATAAAATATAATATACATATATTCCCTCAGAGCTTAAAGGTACGTAAAGCCCGAAGGCTAATACCCTAGCATTAAAATCATAGGGATTATGAGTAAGAAAATATACTCCCAAAATTTTGAAATTGTATATAGAATTTTTATAGGAAAATACTTAGTATGGGAGGTTTTAATATATATTAACAAGATAATAAACTAATAAATTAAATTACTATAATATATGCAATAATAATAAGGATACATATATGCTATATATACTATATAGTAATAAATTGATTATAGCACCTAATAACTTATCCTAATAATGAACCAACCTAATAGATAGTAATAATACACATATCATCATAATAATAACAATATAACTCATATCATAATAATACTAAACTTAGGATAATAATAATAATGATACTATATTATACGTAATAATAATAACGATAATATTAATAATGACAATAATATACTACCATATAATAAGATAATGACATCCTATAAATACAATAATAACAACCCGGAAATAATCAAAACCTTAAAGTTAATATTCAACATATACACATATGGAAACAATTAATACCTATGGAAACAATTTGGACCCTAGAATAAATGTACAAAATGCAATAATAAATATGGAAATAACTGAAATTATGGAAACAAATTGACCTAAAAATTAGCATGTTAATAAACAATAATATATATTTAAAACAATTAATAAAATTAAGGCAGCAAATCAAACCTAAATAATATATAATAATAATCAAAAACCCTAAAATAATATGACTGCCCTAATATACAATATCAATATTACAATAATGATCACCCAAAATATACAATATCAATATGACAATGATGAAAACCATAGAATAACTATATAATAAGATCAACTAAATATTAACATGATAATTACAACAATAATAAACAATAATATCACAGGAATACATAATAGACAATAATATTACGTAAATATATATACATGCAAATTAGATATACAATTTGAATATTATGGAACTACAATAATAATATGAAAATATGTAAGCTCATATGCAATAGAATGTGCATGAAAATGCAAATAATAATATAAGACAATCACAATAATAATACAAATATACAAATTATACAAAAAAATGTGCATTCAAAATAATATAAATATACAAATAAACATATAAGGCAATAACAATAATATATATGCACATTAAATAATAACTAATAAATGACAACAATAATAATAGTACTCCACTAATATAACAATAATAATAATAAGAACGTACCAACAATATATATAATAATAATACTAATAATAATAAGTCAACAATATAATAATATTACTTAATAATAATACAAACAAAGTAATACTAATACAAACAAAATAATACTAATACAAGTAAAATCAATATAATAATGTTAATACAATTAATATAATGGCAATAATAATATTCAAGCAATTTACTAATAATGATATATAAATAATAATAATAATAATATTACTAATAATAATATACAAATAATAATAACAATATGATCAACATATAAAAAAAAACCTTTAATAACAATTTTAATATATATAACAAGTATAAAATAAAGAAAAATTTAAACATTAAAATATAAAGTGTGTGTGTGCATGTGAAAGTATGTGTGTGTGCGCTCACTGTGTGTGTGCGTGTACAGGAAAACTTACAGTGGGGGGGGGTACCGCAGGACTGAGAAGATGCCGGAGACGGCGATGGTGGCTGGAGACTCGTGGGAAAGCGGCGGCGACTATGAGTGGTCGGAGAAGTGGCAGTTCATGCAGCAGCAGCAGGAATATGCCGGAGCTGGTATTATTGGGTGAGCTTGACAGTGGCCAGCCGGAGCAGAGGGTAATAGTGGTCGTCACTGAGTCGCCGAAGGACTCTGGTTCGTGGGTTGTGCGGGTGGCTTGAGAAGGTTGCAGAGGGCTGCTGATGGAGTTCTCGGCTGTAGTGGCCGGAGACAGCCGCGGCTGTGTTGGTGACGACCACGGCTAGGGACAGGTGGCCGCAGCAGCGGCGACTTCTTGCTGGTTCCTCAGGTGAGTGGAGAAGGAGAGTGATGGAGAGGGAGAATGATAGAGGGGGTCCTGCGTCTGAGCTTGGAGGATGGTGGTGGTCGTGGATCTCGTGGCCGAGGATGATGTGGAAGGAGTTGCCGTGGCCAAAAGGAGGATGAGCAGCGAAGGAGGATTGAGGCGGCGACAGTGGCGACTGTGGTGGCGTGAGGCTATGACTGGTTCAGTGAGGAACCAGGGGAGAGCGGAGAGGATGGATGGCCGGGTTTTTTTGTTTTTTTCTTGGTCTCCGGTTGCCAGCTGTGCGCAGCCTTGTGCAGCGCCCCCCCTTCTTATAAAAATAATTTTGAAAAAAACCCTAAAAACATTTCCTTTTTTGGTTTATGGTATTTTTCTTTTTTTTGGAAATAATATATACTACTATTATAGAAATAAGGAAATAATAATAATAATAATAATAATAATAATAATAATAATAATAATAATAATAGTAATAGTAATAACAAAGATAAATAAATAAATAAAATAATAATAATAATAGTAATAAATAAAGGTAAAAATACTAATAATAATAATAATTAAAAATAATGTCAATAATAATGAAAATAATAAATAATAATAATAATAATAAAAAACAATATAAATAGAAATAAAAATAAAAGTAATAATAATAATACTAATGAAAAATAATAATAATAATAAAGAAAATAATAATAATAATAATAAGATTAGTGAAAATTAATAATAATAATAATAATAATAATAAGAATAAATAAAATAATAATAATAATAATAATAATAATAATAAAATAACAATAATAATAATAATAGTAATACATATATTGGGCCTGGGTAAAAATGGGGTGTCTACAAGAATGATCCACCGACTTGTTATCACTGAAAAAAAAAGGTAGTGCACATCAAGCCGGACTATCCTCATCTCAAAAAGGAAAAGAAAAAGAAGAAAACTGTGATGAAAGCCACATGGGATGACACAAGCTCGAGTGAATTAGAAAACGAATCAAGTGATCAAGAAGTGGCTAACATATGCTCCATGGCTCACAAAGATGAGGTAAACTCCTACTATTCATCTAATGAATCTAGTGATAGTTCATGTAGTGATGCTAGTGATAGCATGCCATCATACAAAGAACTTCAAGATGAGTTATTTTCTCTTCACAATAGATTTATAAAAGTTACTAAAAGGAATATAGCCTTGAAGGAACAAAATGAAAATCTTAAAAGCCAACTAGAATCTTCTAAATCCATTGAAAAAGAAAAAGAATCACATATTGATAATCTAATGGAGAAAAAAAATGATATGTCACACGAATTAGTCAAGTTACAAGTAAATGACCAAAACAAGAAAGATTTAGAAATAATTGATCTTAAAAAGACAATTGAAGATAAAGAGAAGATTATTTACAACTTTACTAAAGGTAAAGAAAATTTTGAGAAGATTGTTGGACAACAAAGAATGAACGGTAATAAATAAGGAATTGGTTTTAATGGAATCACCAATAAAAGAAAGAATAAATTGTTCATGGGGTATTTTATTAAAGACGCAAAACACTGTGCTAGTACATCCTCAACTAATATACATGAACATACTACATGCTACTTGTATAAAAACAAGGGAAATATCATGTTTAATTGTCCTCTTAAAAAGAAGTATGTCAAAGTTAAAATGAATGGAAAGTAAACAATAGAACTAGATATGATTTAAAGAAAAATAATAAAGTTTGAATTCCAAAAGTAACACCGTGAATCCTTCATTGTAGGTATGCTTTAGGACAACACCATCAAAGGAAAAGTGGTACTTGGACAACAGATGTTCAAGACATGTGACCGGAAATAGATCCAAGTTCACTACATTAGCACAAAAAGATGGGGGATATGTAACCTTTGGCGACAATGCTAAAGGTAAAACTATTGGAATCGGTAAAATAGGCAAAGAACTCTCACTCACTATTGATGATGTGTTGTTAGTAGATGGACTAAAACATAATCTTTTAAGTATAAGTCAACTTAGTGACAAAGATTTTGACATAATCTTTAAACAAGATAAATGTTTAGTTCAAAATCCTAATAAACAAGAAATCCTATTCACATCTTATAGGGTTAATAATGTATATTGCATAAACCTTCACAATCTAGTTGATCAAAGTGTAACATGTTTGGCTGTCATAAATGAAGTTAGTTGGCTTTGGCATAGAAGACTAGGTCATGCAAGCATGGACTTACTATCAAAATTATCTAGAAATAATTTGGTCAAGGGATTACCTAATTCAAAATTTATGAAGGATAAAATTTATGATGTGTGTCAACTAGCAAAATAAATTAAAACAAGATTTAAAAAGAAGAAACATATCTCTTCTAGTAGACCATTAGAACTTATTCATCTAGACTTGTTTGGTCCTACTAGAATCCAAAGCTTAGGAGGTAAGCAATATGCCTTTGTAATAGTAGATGACTATTCTAGGTTCACTTGGGTATTATTTTTAGCCTCCAAAGATGAAGCTTGTAACTTACTAATAAATTTATGTAAGAAACTCCAAAATGAAAAGGATAATGTGTCAAACATAAGGAGTGATCAAGGTAGAGAATTCATTAATAAGGATGTCGAAAAATTTTGTAATGAACATGGTATTGATCATAATTTTTCAGCACCTAGAACTCCACAACAAAATGGAGTTGTAGAAAGAAAGAACTGAACACTACAAGAAATGGCTAGAACTATGTTCAACGAACATAATCTACCAAAAGTTAAATAAGACACCATATGAACTTTCGAAAGGTAGAAAGCCAAATATTTCATATTTTCATCTGTTCAAATGTAAATGCTTTGTATTGAATGATAAAGATGAGTTAGGAAAATTCAATACAAAATCTGATGAAGGAATATTCTTAGGGTATTCATTGAAAAGTAAAGCTTTTAGGATATACAATAAAAGGACTCTTACTATTGTTGAATCAATACAAGTAAATTTCAATGAAGAAAATCCTTTCAACAAAACATCAAAAGCAGAAGAAGGAAAACCCACTCAAAAATCAGAAGACTTAGATATAATTGAAGCAAAAGAAGAAGAAAAAGAATTAACTCTAGAAAATGACACTAAAAGAACTAGTCAATTACCAAAAGAATGGAAATACGTTAGAAATCATCCAAAAGATCAAATAATTGGAGAACCATCAAGGGGTATAACTACTAAGTCATCCTTGAAAAATCTATGTAATCACTACTCATTTTTATCTTAAGAGAAACCTAAAAATATTGAGGAAGGTTTAAAAGATGACTCATGGATAATTGCTATGCAAAAGGAATTAAATCAATTTGAGAGAAGTAAAGTATGGCAATTAGTACCTAAACCTAAAAATCATTCAATCATAGGAACTAAATGGGTATTTAGAAATAAAAAGGATGAAAATGGTATAGTTGTTAGAAAAAAAAAAGCTAGACTAGTAGCTAAGGGGTACAACCAAGAAGAAGGAATAGACAACGACGAAACTGTTGCCCCCATAGCTAGAATGGAAACAATTAGAATGCTCTTAGCTTATGCATCCCACAAAAAATTTAAATTATACCAAGTGGATGTTAAAAGTGTGTTCTTGAATGGATATATAAATGAAGAAGTTTACGTAGAACAACCTCCGGGTTTTGAACACAAAAAATCCTAATCATGTATATAGATTAACTAAAGCTTTATATGATTTACAACAAGCTCCTAGAGCTTGGTATGAAAGGATGAGTAAATTTTTACTAGATAATGGTTCCTCAAGAGGAAAGGTAGATAGTACCTTATTCATAAAATCCAAAAACAAAGATATGCTTATAATTCAAATCTACGTTGATGACATAATTTTTGGCTCTACAAATGAAGAATTATGTAAATAATTTTCAAAATGCATGAAAAATGAGTTTGAAATGAGTATGATGAGAGAATTGAATTACTTCCTAGGTTTAAAAATAAAGCAAGCTAAGAATGGAACATTCATTAATCAATCAAAATACATAAAAGATATGCTCAAGAAATTCGATATGGAAGGATGTAAACCAATAGGAACCCCAATGAGTACCTCAACAAGTCTTGACAAAGATGAAAATGGAAAACAAGTAGATACAAAATACTATTGAGGTATGATAGGAAGTTTATTATACTTAATAGCTAGTAGACCGGATATAATGTGTAGTGTATGCTTATTTGCTCGATTTCAATCAGCTCCTAAAGAATCCCATCAAATAGTTGTAAAAAGAATTCTAAGATACTTAGTAAGAACCATCGATCTAAGACTATGGTATCCAAAAGACACCGAATTTGAAATAACTAGTTATTCGGATGCCGACTATGTCAGATGCAAGATTGATAGAAAAAGCACAAGCGGCACATGTCACTTCCTAGGACGATCCTTAGTATCATGGTTTTCAAAGAAACAAAACTCAGTAGCCTTATCAACTGCTGAAGCCGAATATATTGTAGTCGAGAGCTACTATGCACAAAGTCTTTATATAAAACAACAGTTAAAATATTTTAATCTAGAATATCAATCAATACCAATCAAGTGTGATAATACCAGTGCAATAAATATATCTAAAAATCCTATATCACACTCAAGAACAAAATATATTGATATTAAACATTACTTTTTGAGAGATCATATTCAAAAAGAAGATATAACTCTTCAATTTATCAATACAAATGATCAATGGGCTAATATCTTTACTAAACCTCTCTCAGAAGAAAGATTCATAACCATTAGAAAGAACTTGGTCTATTACATAGTAAAGAAATTATATAAAGAAATAAAATTTAGAAAAGATCAACATTCAGCCGACTGACCAAAGGCCCAGCTGATTGACTAAACCATTTCCTCTGAAATAGCAAGTAGTCAACCATCTGACCATGGAGTCAGCCGACTGACTCATAGAATTCTCCAAAACTCGTTTATAAAACCTTAGTCCTTTGAGTGGTTAGTCAATTGACCTAGGGTTTGTACTCCACTCATGCTCTCATTCCTCCTATTCCTCAGTCCTTCCTCCTCCACATCTACTGAAACCTAATCATCCATCTTCCATCCCACACGTAATCCTTAGGTTTTTCACCTTCAGGTTTCTAAGAAAATTCAAAAATGCCGAGAACAAAGAGTGTTGGAAGTAAGAAACCCTCCACCTCCTCTCAAAATATTAAAGATTCTTCAATCGAACAATGGCTCGTAGCTCCGCACGCCAAGAGTTTTTACCAGAATCACCTAAGCACTGTGGATCCAATACTCGGTAAAATTCTTGACACTTCATTTTTCACATCCGATTTCCCTCACTTTCATTGTTTGAGGGCCTAGGCTGGAAAATTTTTGTTTTGTATCAACCTAAGGGACACTTCCCAAAACTTGTAAAAGTTTTCTATACAAATTTGGTTAAGGAAGAAACCAGGCTTACTACCAAGGTTATGGGAAAAACTATTTCTCTCACTACCGATTCGCTAGCCAAAATTTTCAAAATCACCAAAGGTGATTTCAAATGTCCTCCTTTTGGTACCTCATGGATCTTAGAACAAGGCTTTACTCCAGAATAATTTCTTCCTTTAATCTTGGACATCGAGCCTGCTTCATTTGACAATCTTCCACTATACAAACATATGAACCTTCAAGCTCAAATTCTTCAGAAAATTGTCATGTATAATATTCTTCCGCAAGCCAATTCACACGCATATATCTCCTATTTAGACTGCTTCATGCTTTGGTTCTTGCTCAAGGGCAAGAAACTTGACCTACCAAGTCTAATGCTTAAATGGATGATATCTCATGTGGAAGCACGACGAGTCACTCTTCTCTATGGAGGATTCCTAAATCAGCTCTTTGCTAAGATGCAAGTATCCACATTATGGGGTATGAAAAATATAAGGATAGATGGATACTTAAAGGAAGTGGCGAACGAATGCATCAACCACCTGTTACAACTCCTCCTACATGGTTTAATCCTTTTATCAACATTTTACCACCTTTAGTACCACCATGCAAACAGGGCTCCAATCCCTTCAAATGAATTTTTCTTCCCTTCAAGCAAATTAATCTTCACTTGATGACTGTTTAAGTTGGATCGAGAAACACTTAGCAAGCTCCTTACGCTTTACCGATCCCATAGACATCAGCTCAGCTCCTGCAAGTAATGATGGGAGTGATGATGAGGTCTCGAAGAGGAAAATGATGATGCTGCCAGCTAGACTACTTTTGTACTCACAAATCTGAACTATGGAACCTTTTTTAATGTATTCCATATTTTATGTTAAACACTCAGTTTGGTTGTTTCTCTTGCTTTGCTTATTGTACTTTTCCCCTTGTTTTGAATGATGTCCAAAGGGGGGGAGATTATGGAAAAGCAACGATGATATTTCATATGTTGAGTATTTGTAAAGATGATATATGTTGAGTATTTTTTATTGACTATTGTTGAAATATATTCATATGTTGAGTATTTGCAAAGATGATATATGTTGAGTATTTTGTATTTGCAACGACATACTGAATATTATATATTGACTATTGTTGAATTGTATTCACCATATTGAACATATTCACATGCTATATTGAACTATAATGGTGAATGGTGACTTGTAATGAATTATGTGTGTTCATATGCTTGATATATACATTTCACTTCACATACTTAAAATATTGAAAGAATGCTTATAGTAAAGGGGAGTCTTTTTAAAGGAACCCTCATCTTTACTCCTTGTTTGTCATCATAAAAAAGGGGGAGATTGTTGGCCTAACTAGGCTTTTCAATCCTGTTTTGATGATAACAAATGAAAGATATATTAACATGTGTTGTTAAGTGATAATGTTTCAGGATTGAACAAAGTTATCATGGAAGGAAGCTTAGAAATTAAATTCAATCAAATGAAAGCTTACCAGAGTATAAAAGCAATACATGTCAAACTTAAAGCTTAAAGGCAATTGGGACTTGAAGTCAAGTTGAACCTCAAGATATGAACAAAAAGATTGAAGACTTAGTGCTTAAAGAGTTTATGTTTAGAAAGTCGTTTATAAGTACTTCAACTCAAATATAATTTATAATTATGAAGCTCATTAGGATGCATCATAGAATTAGAGACCTATTTTTAAAACCCTGGAAAATAATTTTGAAAAATTACATTTGAGTCTTTCAAATAACAAGGGTTTAAAAATAAAACAAATGAAAGTTTTTTCAGAAAATTGACTAGTCAGCCGACTGACTAGAATACACTGATTTTTCCTAGCCGATTGACAAACGTACTTGTTGAATTTCTAGCCAGCTGACTGACCATTTTGAATTAAGATCAGTCAGCTGACTGACAAGCCCATCTGACTGACTCTTTTTGAATTGTGTTCAGTCAGCCAACTGAAAATTTCCTAGAATTTATTTCTGGCAGACAGAAGGGTCTTAGTCGTCTGTCCAGCCAACTGACTCTACAGGATTTTTAAATTTTGAACTTTAACGGGAAAATTCTAAAAATTAGTTTTTCAAATATGAACCTTATAAATACTTGGTGGACACTCCAAGTAACTTGGGAAACAAAGAAAATCATCCTAAAAAGTCTATAAACACTCCTTTAAACCCAAGCAATCACATAGCATTCAAGCTTTCAACTCTCAATCTCTCATAAAGCTCTTTCTTGCTCACACTCCATCTAAGAGAATTCATCTGAATGGCTGCTGATTCATAACCTACGATTCTAGTACTGAGTATTCTCAATCATTAAAGAACCCTTGGTGATCTTTAAACTTGAGCTTCATACTTTCTATCTTTATATTTGATTGAAGTATATTTAAGTGCTTTAACTTGTTCAAATTTGCTCTGTTTTGAGAGTTATCTTGTACACAGATTCTTGTATCTTTCTTGTTGTACTTTGATGATTCAAAGCTGATTTGGGTCGTTGAGCCAAGCGTGGGCTAATCGCTTGGAGAGGTTTCTCTTCTTGAAAAAGGGGGATTGTTGTAAAAGGTTTGCTCCACCGGGAAAGGAGCATTCATAGTGGAATCCTTTGGCGGTATTGGCCAAAGGCGAGGACGTAGGTTGGGGATAAGCCGAACCTTGTAAAAACGTGGTGTTCTTCTTTCCCTATTCTTTTAAATTTTAGTACTTCATATATTGTGTATATGTGCTAAGTATAGGTTGCAGTTCTTAAACATTAAATTAAAAAGAAGACTCTTAATTTAACAAAAGTACGTTTCAATTAACCGTTTGCGGAAACCCACAAGGGAGTACGTTAGTTAATTTGCGAAAATCTTAATTAAGAGAATGCAATAAAATCAATTCAAAAACAGGACTTGCAATTTACTTACAGGGCTGCTTACAAAAGCAAAAAGCTGAAATTCCACAAAGGTCTTCAAAGTGTGATTGGTTTGGTATTTGTGGTTAATTACTCTTAAATTAATTGGTTGTTTAAGTTTTCAGTCAATTTATGGATTGTTTGAGTTTTGATTGTGAATTGATTAGTTTACTTAAGTTTTGTTATGTGTATTACACAAGTAAAAATTTGTAAAAGGAACTTAAAGATTTTAATAACCCAATTCACCACGCCCCCTCTTGGGATCACTATTCCACTTTCACTGTGGGATTGATAAAATGAACCCTTTTTGAAAGAATTATTTATTTTGCCTCCAAAGGATTTGACATGATTATTCTTTTCATATTTAACTTTGAGTATGACTCTAGAATAATCACAAATTTCTTTCTCTAAGAAGATAATGTTCAATATCGTCTGAATCTTTTTCTTTTCTAAGCTGGCATGATAATCCTTTAAATCTTTCAATTGTTTTACCAGTCTCTTATTCTCATTTTTCAAAAAAACAAATTCTACTTAGACATTTTAATTGTAATCTTATTAGCATTAATAATTTTATTTTGAGGTTTTCATAAGATATCTTGCTTCCAATATCATATGCACATGATTCATCACAAGATTCAATACACAAATTATCAAAAGAATCAATGCATGCATTATCAATTGTACTATAACAAGATTCAGCAGAATTTCCACAAGAGGCATCAGATGATTCAACGCATGACATGTAGAATTTTTTTACTATAGGAATCATCAATAAAATTAGAGTGAAGATCATATACCTCGTTGTCTGCTAAAACTACTTGCTCATGATTCGCCACAACTTGATCATTTAAGCTTGGGGCTTCTAGAGTTGTGATCTCCTTCTTCTGGGATTCTCCATATTTCTTTTCGAGTTCATCCCAAATTTCTTATGCACTCTTACATGCCACAATCTCAACAAAAATATTAGAATCTAATGTAGATATAACAAGTCCATGGCATATGAATTCGCATGCATTAACCTAATATCATTTTCATCCAAGGGTATATGAATTCCATTAACAATCACCCGCCATGACATCCAATCCATAGATTTTATAAATACGCTCATTCTAACTTTCCAAGTGGTGTAATCAACACCACAAAATATAGGAGGCCTAGAAGGTGACTGTCCCTCGCCGAATGGGGATACACCAATTTGAATCATTGCGAACTTTTGCAAAAATGTTTAATTCTAGTGCAATAAGGCTCTAATACCAATTGTTGGAATTTGTGTATTCCCAAGAGGGGGGTGAATTGGGTATTTAAAACTTCCTAGGTTGATTTCAATTCCACAAGCAGCAATACACAACCTAGGGCCTGTCTATAGAATCCTAAATGTGCAGATAAATAAAATGTACGAAAATTAAATCATGCACAACATTCACTAAATAACATACATGTGCAGGAATATAAATTGCGAAAATTTAAAATGCACACACAATATGTTATCGGGGTTCCGCCAATTGTGCCTACGTCCCCACCTCAACTCGCAAGCCCAAGGATTACGACTATTGCTCACTTAACGAGTGGAGCGGCACCGGTTACAACCAGGTCAAATTACACCAAGGTTGACCTCAACCTTTACACTCTCCTTACAGGGCGGAGAAGGCTCTACCGATCCTTACATGATAGATCAACGCCCCCTTAGGCCATGCCTGAAATACAACAATGAATACAAATTTCATGTACAATGTATGTGCTTCTCCAACAAACAGATTTGTACCACTACGCACAAGTAATAACTAATGCACTTCAATATGATAAGAACTATAAGCTTAGTGCAATATGTGTGCAACAACACTCAATCTAATGTTAATGATCAATCAATAGCAAGACTGTATTTCCAAGCAATCTTTGAAATAATATGTCAATATCTAACAACCACAATAAGGGTTTCAAATATTTTCAACAAGAGTAATCAAAATATCTCTAAAAAGATTTTCACAAAATTCTATCACAAGAGATATTTGAAAAATAAGCTTGTGAGTCTTGCAACCCTAGTGCCAAGACTCACAAGTTACAAAGTTCTCCCCTCACAAAGATTATTAATTAAACTGGGGAGGGGGGGGATTTAGGGCAAAACTCTCAATCAAAAATCAATCACACAATCGCAACAATGAGAGTTATAGCAAGTGGGAAGTGTAGAATGCCTCACAATACTCTCACTTAATAAGATTTTTCAAATGAATGAGCAAAGGATGAGTACTTGGCTTTGAGTGTAAAGAAGGGCTCTCAAAAAATTCAGAGAAATTTTTCCTAATCAAAATCACTAATCCTGGCTTAATTTGTGCAAATGAACATATATATATAGGCACACTAAAAAATATTACCGTTGGGACACAAGGGTAATTATTAGAATTATTTTAATTGATTTTTAAAAAATTAACCCTGTTTAACCTCAATTAACCTCAATAAAAATTAGGCCAACCTGAGAGTTTCGATTGACCGAGCCATAGGTTCGCTCACTTGAACACTCAATGGCACAAAAGGTACTTTTGAGGTTCGAGTGCCTAGTGACAAGTTTGGGTGGTTGAACGACGCGATTTTCCAGCCTGCTCGAGGTTCGGTCACCTAATCAGAAGTTCAAGTGCCTGAGGAAGTTGGGAAAAGTCAAGACTCGGGTTCGGTCGACTGTGGACGTTTAGTTCAAAAAAGTTCGATCACCCGAGCCACAGTCAACATTTTGACTTTGCACCTGTTCGGTCGATCGAGGTGTTTTCAATGCATAAGTTTGGTCGCCCGAAGCCCTTTTAAGCTTGAGATTTGGTCTAGTTTTTGGTCCTAAGTTACCCCAATTTGCATATATATTATTTGTAAGAATATGGGGATTTTTCCTATGTGATTGTGCAAGGACCTAAGGTCTATCTAAGGACTTTTTACTTAGTCCCAAAAATCCAGTATCGGTCGACCCCTAAGGTCAATCTATGGTCTTGAGCTTATAGTCCCTACCATGCATGCCATGCATTAATTATTACAGATCGGTATATTATTATTGCAGACCCAAGTTAAAATAAATATATAAAAATACAACTTAAAATAAGCGAAGGCTTCATGCTCTGCTCCTCGACAATTCCATGGATTTCACCAAAAGATGTGCTTGTTTAAGTGCTTCTCAACATCCATTTTTCATTTGTCATACGTGCTTAGAAAAGTAAACATGTTCAAATACTCAAAGCACATAGATGAGATATTATGGTTTGTCATAATCAAAACAAGAGATGAACCAAAAAGTCAACATAGTAGCTCAGGATTGATTTATTATTGCTGCCAACACACCAACACAGTAGCTCAAGAGTAATTTATTATTGCTGCCCGCACACCAACACAGCAGCATTGCTACAGCTCATGAGTGGTGGCTAAGGAATGTTGAATCAGTATATAAGTTTGTATTATATGATGTGAAGAAAAATTCAGATTGAATGGAAATAATTTGAGACATTTTTTCAAGAATTTACTTTGCATTCCGTTAATTACTTTAACAAATATAATAGTGAAGAACGAGTAAAGGAAAGTAAGCTAGTGTAGGCAGAGAGAGCTGTGAGAGTTGAGAGAGTTTTGACTGAAAATTTTGTCTCCTTCTCCTCTTGTGTATTTTCAGAAAATACATACAGTAGTTATCTCTCCCATGGACGTAGGCTGGAATTGGCCAAACTACGTATATCTTGGTATCTTTCTGTGTGTGTTTTTATCTTTGATTTCTATCTAGGTTTTCCCAACAAGTGGTATTAGAGCAGTGTTAGGAGGTTCCTGGCAAGTTTTTTCAAGTTGCTCAAAACCTCAATTCAGTCATACCATTGTGTAGTTCATGTCAAGATGGTCACAACGGTGAAAACGATGTCAAAAACTAACTCTAAATGAAGTCACATGGGCCGCCGCAATATTCAATTTCTTCCTTTTTCTTTTCATATTGAACGTAGCCTACAATTCTATTTTGCTGAAGGTTGAAGAAGGTGCCACAACAGCGTGCCACATCACCCCTTGCCACATCATCATCGGGTCCCCACTATCACATCATCATCGGGACCCACTACTACGTCATCATCGGGTCCTAATAATACATCATCACCGGGACCCGCTGCCCCGTCATCATCGGGTCCCACTACCACGTCATCACCAGGGCTCACTGCCATGCCATTCAAGTCCAACTACCACATCATCATCGGGACCCACTGTCACGTCACCACCTGGTCCCACTGGCATGTCATTAGTAGGACCCATTGTCACATCATCGATGGGTCTTATTGCCACGTCATCACTGAGACCCACTACCACGTCACGATCAAGCCCCACTGCCACATCATTAGTGCCACGACAGCTTAGACACCATCATAACGGTGAGGGAATATTTTGTCAGTCAAGGAATATTTCGTTATTAAGTCAACTCACTCCATAATGAGTTTTTAGGCTGAGTTAGCCAATTTCAGTTCTGTTTTTAACCAGGACACACTTGTTCCTAAGGTTTTGGGTCATTATGGACACAATCGTGTAGTTGATTTTGTGTGATTTTGCTTTGGCTATATCATTTAAGCAAGTAAGAACCAAAAACTCAAGTCCATTCCATGGAGGATTTAAGATATGGAGTCATGATCAAATTAAGGACATCAAATTATACTCTATGGAGATCGAGGATGGAGGATTTCTTGAATTGCAAGGATCTCTGGCATATCCATTGTAAGATGAAGGTAGGAGACCCAAGTCAATTTCTAAACAAAATTGGGATAAAATGAATAAAAAAAATATTGATTATATTAGACAATGGACAGTCCACAGTGTTTTCCATTATGTTGCCTAAGAGACCGAAGCCTTTGCCCTCTGGAAAAAGTTGGAGGACATGTATCAGTCTAAGATAGCTAGAAATAAAGCCTTTCTTATGTGACAACTAAAAAGCATGATGCTGAAAAGCGGAACCTTTGTAGCCAAGCACACTAGTGAGTTTCAAAACTTGGTGAACCAACTCGTCAATGTAGAGTTGAAGCTTGATGATGAAGTTCAAGCCTTATTTCTACTTAGTTCTCTGCCAGACAGTTGGGAGACGCTAGTAGTATTCCTAGGAAACTCAGCTCCTGGAGGCAAACTTATCATGTCATTGGTCAAGGAGGATTTACTTAATGAAGAAGCCTGACGAAAGGAAGCAAGCATGGATAAGACATATGCCCTTGTCACCGAAAACATAAGAAGACCTCACGTAAATGTGAGAGGTAGGAGTAGAGGTAGGAGCAAAGGAAAAAGTAGAGGGCGGTATAAGACACATGATGGAAAAAATAAACAAGGTAAATATATTTGTTTTTATTGTGACATTATAGGACATTTTAAAAGGAATTGCCACAAATTTTAAAGAGATCAAGGTCAAAGCAGCAACTAGCTGAAGAAGGAAGAGGATGAATCTTTGGTCACCCATACGAGAGACATATCACTTCCCTCAGTTGATGAAGAGACATGCCTTCACGTAACAAGTCAAGATACCGAGTGGGTAGTAGATACAACAGCTTCATACCACACCACTCCCCATGGTAATTTCTTTGCTTCATATAAAGCGGGAGACTTTGGTACTATGAGGATGGGAAATACCAAATTTTTGAAGATTGTGGGTATTGGAGAAATTCTAATCAAGAAAAATGTTGGCTAAGTGATGACATTAAAGCAACTAAAGACGAGGCATCACCAAATTTGTGGCACAAGCTCGGACACATAGGAGAGAAAGGGTTGTTCACATTGGCAATAAGGAAATCATCACTATTTCTAAAGGTACACCATTAAACCCTTGTGATCATTGTTTATTTGGAGAACAACCTAGAGTCTCATTTAATTCTTCTACAAAGAGAATATCAGAGCTGTTGAGTTTGGTACATTATGATGTTTGTGGTCTCATGAAAGTAGAAACTTTAGGTGGTAACAAATATTTTTTGACATTTATTGATGATGCTTCGCTAAAGGTATATGTATATTTTTTAAGAACAAAAGACCTGGTACTTGACCAATTTCGTATGTTTCATGCAATGGTGGAAAAAGAAACAAGAAAGAAGTTGAAGTGTCTCCAATCAGACAACAGAGGTGAGTACATTTCTAGAGAGTTCAAAGCATACTATGCTATTCGCGATATCTGACATAAGAATACGGTCCCACGAACCCGACAACAAAATGGTGTAGCCGAGAGGATGAACTGGACCATCATGGAAAGAGTCAGAAGTATGTTCAGTTTGGATAAACTACCTAAGTCATTCTAAGGTGAAGCAGCTCGTGCCGTGTACTACCTCATTAATATATCACCTTCTATTCCATTACAGTTTGAAATTCCAGAGAAAGTGTGGTTTGGAAAGGAACCATCCTACTCTCATCTGCGAGTTTTTGGGTACAAAGCATTTGCACATGTATCCAAGGAGCAAAGACAGAAACTTGACAATAAGTCAACTCCATGCATCTTTGTTGGCTATGGAGATGAAGAGTTTGGATACAGGCTATGGGATCCAGTAGCAAAGTTGATAAGAAGTAAAGATTTCATTTTTCAATAAAACCAAGTGTATGAAGATTTTTGAAAGTCCAAAAATTCTACTAGTTCTAGTTATATTGCTCAGAACTTCATTCTTGTTCTTGCACCCGTACAGTTGCCCAAAAACAATGAACATTTGTAGGATGAAATTCCGAAAACAGAGTAGAAAGCACATATCAAGGGTGTTGATTAGGGGGAGCAACAATTCCTTCAGCTAGAAGCTACAGAACCAGAAGTAGCTCTTAAGCAAGGGGAGCAACAATCCCCTTTTCCAGAAGCTACAGAACCAGAAGTAGCTCCACCAGTTGAAGAGCCTCCACCAAGACGATCATAGAGAAATCACATATTGATTCTGTTGAAGAGATATCTAGTGTCTGAATATATTCTCCTTACTAATGACCGAGACCCAGAGAGTTTTCAAGAAGCTCAGAATCATCCAAAAAAAGGTATATGGTTGCAGGCTATGCAGGAAGAGATGAGCTCTTTACAAAATAACTAGACATATAAATTGGTAAGACTTCCTAAAGGAAAGAAAGCGTTAAGAAACAAATGGGTTGTTGACCTTATTGGTCATATCTCATTTTGATTATGACAAATACTATGGTATTTAATTGTTAATGAGTTTGTGTGCAAGACCAATCGGAGGTTTCATATGGTGCACGCACATGGACTTGAAGAAGAGAAAGACCCTAAAGATTGTAAATATTGTTATTTATCATTTTGGGTTTGTAATATTTAAGTAGGAATGGTCTGTAATAGTTGGTGCATATCACGCATGTAGAACTATAAAGCTCAAAGATCATAGAATGAATCTAGGTCCCTACACATCTCCTGAAAATCAAATGACCATAGAAAGACCCTAGGAAGCACCCTTCAGTCAACCTTCAGTCAATCGACACCAGATTTTTTCGGTGCCTTCAAAAGGACCTAGAAATGGCCCTAGGACATTCACTCATGCACGTATATGCATGATTATTTGAAATGGGTAATTGGGTGCTTTAAATATGACTGAAAAGCACAAAATGTGCACATTCGGTCGACCAAACTCCCATGTACAAAATGCCTCAATCGGCCGAACCCAGACTTGGTCAACAAGTTAACCACAACCCGGTCGACCAAACTATTACAGTTCATTTGACCTCGGTCAACCGAACACTACTGAAGTCAACTTTATTGACTTCCTAGTCGACCGAGAAAAAATTGTATACCACTAACCTAGTCAACCGAGTTCCCACGTGTAGGAACTTAATGGTCTAGTCGACCGACCAGCTTAGCTCAAAATCAGCCAGGTCGATCGAATCTCAAAAAAGGTAAAATCGCCTTTGGACATACAAGTCCGATCGATCAAACGAGTAGTTCATTTTAGTCCCGGTCGACTGAATCTCGCAAAAAGACTTCGAACATATAAGTCCGGTCAACCGAACTCACAGTTCATTTCTTGCCCGGTCGACCAAACCTCAAAAACTTCGGTCGACCGAACTTGCCCTGGTCGATCGGTGCTCTCGTGTTGCCCCATAATTTTTACCGCGGTTAACTTTTTAAATGGGGTTAAATTTAATTAAATAATATTAAAACTTTTCTTATTATTCCATTAATGTCCTTAACGGTTATATTTTTGGGGAAGTCTATAAATATCCCTTCATTTGGAATAATTAGTATGAGATTAGCCAAAATAATTAGCAAAAATCCTCTCAATCTCAAAAACTTATTTTTGCCTATTCCACTATATATACTCTCAGACATTCATTCCTTAGATACATCCTATCCTTGTGAGAGTGTTATATTGTGTTATTGATCTTATAGTTTGCTCATACTCCCATTTTCTTGTTTGTTTATTTGATATTGATTTTTGGGAAGTTAAGCAAAGAGTTATCCCACAGATTTTACTTGATAAATCTTGTACTAGGAAAAACTCTTTAGCTTGAGGATCTTTGTAACGACCCAACCATTTACATTGACCCAGGTGTCACTCACACACGTCAAATACCTATACTTGTTCAAGATATGGAAACAACTCGCCCTAAACAAGGACATTCGGGTGTAAAACATACATAATCATGATGTAAATGTCACGGAAAAACATAAACATCCATTGGGATTACTACTAGACTTATACCATAGTTTACTAGTACATCCACACCATTTCTCATAAAGTCATACATAGGATAAAATTCTTGTTATTACAATCCTCCAACAGAACTTTCATCTGGGTTTAATACAAGATTTATATGCTTACGTAAGCTAACCAAAAAAAATCTCCCCAGTCCTTTTACCTATTAGGACCGACGTACTGATGGACCTGAAAACAAAGGTTGTATGATAGGGTGAGACACCTGTCAGTAAGGAAGAAAGAGTTACAATAGTGTGTGACTGCATACATGCATATTTTCATTCAATATCTGGAATATAAATCAAATATTTTCAATACAGTAATGCATCAGGTTTATCATTATTCATATTAAAAAATTCCCACATCTTTCTTTCGACCATTTAATGATTTATCAAATGACCAAAAGCAAAATATCCCTATAACCAGTTTTACCCTATGGCCCAGGTTGTGCACTGATACTCGTCCAACGCCCTGTTTGTGCAGGCACTGTTGAGTACCTACTTACAATCCGACTGCCTCCATTGGCCCAATATCAACCAATGGTTTCACCCTGCTAGCCTACCATCTTGGTACCCACATCGATTTGTACGTGTGGTTGCACCTGTACATCTAGCTAAGATATTGCGTCGTATCATATAACAGTGGTTTATTTCAACCCTGCAAAAAAAGTATTTTTCAACCCTCCCGGAACTCTCAAGCTGTGTTTCTGTGTATCATAAATTCAATTTATACAAATATGATAACCTGCACAATTCCAGTATTTTTCACAAATTCACATAATAGCATTGGGTTCAAATCGGCGCCTTTCCACTCAGTTTACCCCTCTTTGTTTACTGATGCGGCTCGGTGTATCACCAGCCTTCGTTTATAACATTCTCAGTATAACAAATTTGGAACTTCGTTCCAATATTCGACATCAATAGTATAGAAAATCCATTCACTCCCATATCAACATATATCACACAAGTTTGATACAAAAATCCGCTAAATGATAGAAGTTCAATATACATAGTTTAACTGAATAAATAAAGGATTCGAGCCTCTCCTACTATAGTATAAACACAAATAAACAATGCTTGCAAAATTTGGAGATCACACGTCGAAATCCTCGTTTTTACCAAAAAATCGTAAAATCGTCAAACCGGCATTTCTACTCCGTAGAATTTAACAAATAAATAGTTAAATCATACATAATAACATAAATTAGCTTTTTAGTGGTTTAGTTTTCCAATTATGCTGTTGTAATCAAATTCCCCTTACCTTATACTCGAAATGAAACTTCGTACGAAAATGGTCGAAATCGACAACCCGAGATCCCGAAAACCTAAAACCACAGAACATAATCTTACGATATTTTCTACTGCTATCCAAATATCCAATCAAAATTAGGATCAAATTCCTACCTCAATTTTTAAGAAAACCTGAAACTTTTCGAAACAACGATTCAATCCACTAAAAGTGTAGATTTTTCTCTTCGGAATCCATGCAGCACCCTCCGTTTTTGGAAACGGATGACGAACGGCGAAGAATCCTAGAGAAAGAGAGAGAGAGAGAGAGAGAGAGAGAGAGAGAGAGAGAGAGAGAGAGAGAGAGAGAGAGAGCTTTTTGGTGAAATCTTAACCCCTAAGCAACCAAACAGGATATTTATAGGACCTTTGACCTGGTCCAATTCGTTGACGAGGTGGCATTTTCGTCAACGAATTCACCACAAAATTCATCAACGAGGCCCTAAATTTCATCGACAAGTATTTCCTGAGGACCCCCAAAAACCCCTCGGCATTCTCTCGTCGACGAGGCTCAGAATTTCGTCGACGAGTTTCTGAAGGACTTCGTCGATGAATGTGATCCTTCGTCGACGAACCCAGTTTATTAAGGTTCGGGTCTCTACAATCTTCCCTTCTGATAAGAATTTCGTCCTCAAAATTTACTACTAAATGCTAACATAATCTCTTCTTATAATTTTGCTTATAAAAGAGTCGACCGTCACCTACAAAGTGACTTTGGCCTAAATTCATTATATACCCTCACATATGGTGGAGGAATAATGTGGTTACTCAAAAGATACATCGAGAGATTACATACATAGACAAAACTCTCATAAGTACTTTACCATTTAATCTATACTATCTAATACACATTCATGTGCTATCAAATAACTGTGGGTGCTTCTGGCATATCTCAAATTCTAATTCCCATGAAGCTTCTTCCACTGTATGGTTACACCATAATACCTTCACAAGAGGTATTTCCTTAGTCCATAACTATTGTACTTTCCGATCTAATATTTGCACTGGTACTTCCTCATTCGATAAAGTATCACTGATCTCTAGAGGTTCGTAACTCAGTACATGTGATGGATCTAGTATGTACTTCCTCACTACAGACATATGAAATACATCATGAACTCGGGATAATGCTGGAGGTAAAGCTACTCGATAAGCAACCAAACCTATCCTTTCAAGAATTTCAAAAGGCCCGACATACCGAGGACTTAGCTCCCCTTCTTCCCGAATCTCATCACCCCTTTCATCGGAGTGATTCTCAAGAATACCATATCTCCTACTTCAAATTCAAACTCTCGCCGACGAGTATCAACATAACTCTTCTGTCAACTTTGAGCTACTTTAATTCTTTCCCTGATCATTGCGACCTTTGTAGAGGTCTGCTGAATCAGTTCTGGACCTAGTATCTGCCGCTCACCTACCTGATCCCAGTACAACGGAGATCGACACCGACGACCGTACAAAGCCTCATAAGGTGCCATCTCTATGCTCGCCTGGTAACTATTGTTATATGCAAATTCAACAAGCAGTAGATATCGTATCGAACTATTACCAAAATCTAGCATACAAGCCCGCAACATATCCTCTAACGTCTGAATAGTTCTCTCTGACTATCCATCCGTCTGCGGGTGAAAAGACGTACTAAACATCAGTTGCAATCCCAAGGCATCCTGTAAACTTTTCCAAAAACAAGATGTAAAACGCAGATCTCGATCTGAAATAATAGATATAGGAACACCATGGAGTCGTACCACCTCCTGCACATAAAGTTCTGCCAGCCTATTCAGAGAGTAGCTTACTCTAATTGGAATGAAGTGTGCAGTCTTTGTCAACCGATCTACTATAACCCATATGGCATTCTGCCCATGCATCGTTGCAGGTAAACCTGTCACAAAATCCATCGAGACATGTTCCCACTTCCACTCGGGGACGTCGAGTGGTTGAAGTGGTCTTGCCAGCTTTTGATGTTCTGCTTTGATCTACTGACATGTCAGGCACTGTTCTACAAATCGGGCGATCTCTCTTTTCATATTAGACCACCAAAAAGATTCCCTCAAATCCCGGTACATTTTCGTACTACCAGGATGTACAGTATAGAGTGAACGATGTGCCTCCTCTAGAATGACCCGTCTAATCCTAGCATCATTCGGTACACAAACCCTGCCGCAAAATCTCAATATCCCATCACCAGAGATATTGAAATCTGGCTTTTGCCCCTTCTGGATTTCTTCCATGATATCAACCAACTCGGGATCCTCCTTCTGCGCCACACGGATCCTCTCTTGCAAAGTCGATTATACCACCAAGCTAGCAAGGACAACCTGATGGTTTCCTTCCACTACCTCCAAACTCAATCTCTCAAGGTCCGTACAGATCTGATGCTGAACCTACACTGCTGAGACTGTCGCATCAACTGACTTCTGAATCAGAGCATCAGCTACCACATTAGCTTTTCCTGAGTGATAGCTAATAACACAATCGTAGTCCTTAATCAATTGAAGCCACCTATGCTGTCTCATATTGAGCTCCTTCTGGGTGAAGAAGTATTTAAGACTTTTATGGTCGGTAAAACTCTCACACCTTTCACCGTATAAGTAATGCCTCCAAATTTTCAGTGCAAACACTACCGCTGCTAATTCTAGATCATGCGTCGCGTAGTTCTTCTCGTATTCTTTGAGTTGACGAGATGCATAAGCCACTACCTTGCCCTGCTGCATTAAAACACATTCAAGACCCTTTTTCAAAGCATCACTGTATATAACAAAACCACCATCACTGGATGGAAGAGTCAGAATTGGAGCAATGACCAGTCGTCGTTTCAGCTCCTGAAAACTTAGCTCACACTCATCCGTCCAATCATATCTCTCATTCTTCCATGTGAGTTTTGTCAAAGGACCTTATAAACTGGAGAACCCTTCAACAAACCGTCAGTAGTAACCTACAAGACCCAGAAAACTTCTAACCTCCTGTACATTCTTCGGTCTTTCCCAGTCCACTACTGCTTCTATCTTACTCAGGTCTACTGATACACCTTCTTTAGACACTATGTGCCCTGTAAATGCAATTTGTTCCAGCCAGAACTTGCACTTCTTCAATTTAGCATATAACTTCTTATCTCTAAGCATTTGCAATACTAGCTTCAAATGAACTTCATGTTCTGCAGAACTCCTAGAATACACTAGGATATCATCAATAAACACCACAACGAACCGGTCTAGATATTCATGGAAGGCACTGTTCATCAAATCCATAAATGCTGCAAGTGCATTAGTCAAACCAAAAGGCATAACCATAAATTCAAAATGGTCGTACCGGGTTCGAAATGCAGTTTTCGAAATGCCCTCCGCTTTCACCTTCAGCTAGCGATACCCACACCGCAGGTCAATTTTAGAAAAGACCTGCGTGCCTTGAAGTTGATCAAACAGATCATCAATATTAGGTAGCGGGTACTTTTTCTTTATCGTTACCTTATTCAATTCTCGATAGTCGATGCACATCCTCATCGACCCATCCTTCCTCTTCACAAATAACACCGGTGCTGCCCAAGGAGAAACACTAGGTTGAGTGTACCCCTTGTCAAGCAACTCTTGAAGTTGTCCCTTTAACTCTCTTAGCTCAACTAGAGTCATACGATACGGAGCTTTCGAAATCGGCGCCATATCTAGAGCTAATTCTATGGCAAATTCCAACTCATGTTCCGAAGGTAATCCTGGTAAGTCCTATGGAAACACGTCAGGGAATTTGTGTACCACAGGAATCATTTCTAATTCTGGTTCTCCTACTGGTGTGTCTTTCACCATTTCCAGATATCCTTCGCACCCCCTATGAAGTAGCCTCCTAGCTTGCATAGCAGAAAGGATATGTGGTGTAAAATGCACACACGATCCAAGGAACTAAAATTCCTGCTTTCTTGGCAGTTTAAACAAAACCTCCATCTTGCATCAATCAATACTAGCATAACTGGCAAATAGCCAATCCATCCCTAAATTAACTGGTAGTATCCTCCCCTTTATTTCAATCGGAAAGTCCGGAACTACCTTACTACACCCGACCATAGATCCAGACAGTGTAGTTACCACTAGTTCATCATTTAACAATTGTACTTCTAATCCACACAATTTAACAAAATCTCTAAAAATAAAAGAATGTGTTGCCTCGGAATCAAATAATACAACAGCTTTATAAGGAAGCATGTAAATGATACCTGTGACCACGTCACCAGCATTCTCAGCATCACTAGGAGTTAGAGAATATACCCTAGCTTGGGCAGTACCCCCTCTGCTGACTGCCACGCTATGTCGGAGCATTCCCTATGTATTGCTGCTGCATGACTCCATCATTCCTTTGCCTCAGATAGTCTCTCATCTGATGTCCTTGTCTACCACACCGCATACAGGCTCCCTCAGACAACCAACATTGCCCCTGGTGTTTTTTACCACATAAAGAGTAACATGGAATACTTGCGACATTCTAGGACGTAACACCACTGTTCTTCTTCCATTTATCCTATCCTGCCCCAGATGAAAAATTAGGAGGTGTTGGCCTCTTCTTCATAACCTGAACCTCTACATCCTCTCGTAAACACTCCTCTGCTACTGTGGCTTTATCAACCAACTTAGCAAAGTCCTACAATTGCAATATCGTTGTCTGCTTACGGATCTCACTCCTCAGATCCCTCTAAAACTTCCAAGCTTTCTTCGCTTCATCAGGAACCACGAATGAAGTAAATCGAGACAACTCCTAGAATTTGGCAGCATACTGCTGCACTGTCAGTGATCCCTGCGTCGGGTTCATAAATTCTTCCATCTTTGTGTTCTTAACTGTGGCCGAAAAATATCGTTCAAAGAAGAGCTCTTTGAATCAAGCCCATGTGAACGCAATTAGTATTGGTCGGTGATCTTCCATTTGCTTTATCAACCCCCCACCATCTCTTAGCCTCCCCTGCCAACTTGAATGTGGCGATGGCGACCTTCTGTCTCTCAGTACAGTTTAACACATCTAGGATCTTTTCGATCTCCTAGATCCAATTCTCAGCACGAACTGGATCTGCACTTCCCACAAAAGCAAAGGGCTTCAATCTTGTGAATTGCTCAATGGAGCAACCCAACTCAGTACTAGGATGATCCTGCCCCCTATTCATCCGCACTACCTCAGCCATAAGCTGCTGTGCGAAGTCCCGTAACACACTAATAGAGTCGTTACCAGCCTCAGGGCCGACACCCTCACTACTACTTCCACCTACATTGGCAGTGATATCCCTGGATTCCATCCTAAAAACATTTACAAGAATCCATTAGAAGGTAATAGCCTAAGCATCAACTAACACTATCATAATATAGACTCAATTCCCTTAAATCCACATCCTGAATATCGATGTACTCCATTAATTTAACATCATCATTCTAACTCAAGTTCTGCACTTCCACTTAGAAACAACACCATCAATAGATTGCCATGATTTTCTGAACCGTTCGAAAGATCCAGAAAAACACAGAAGTCTTCCAATTGTTTTCGTCTCCTGGTATACAAAACAAAACTCAAGGTCATATCCATGTCTTATACTCTGGTATATTCTAGACCGTAACAACTAGCAACTTCTTAGTTTAGCACATATCCCTAACCAGGCAGTATGAATCAAATCATACTTCTGACTGGCTATGGGCTCTGATACCAACTGTAACGACCCGGCCCTTTACATCGATCCAGGTGTCACTCACACACATCAAATACCTATACCTGTTCAAGATATGGAAACAACCCGCCCTAAACAAGGACATACGAGTGTAAAACATACATAATTATGATGTAACTGTAGCGGAAAAACATAAACATCCATTGGGATTACTACTAGACTTATACCAGAATTTACTAATACATCCACTCCATTTCTCATAAAGTCATACATAGGATAAAATTCTTGTTATTACAATCCTCCGACAGAACTTTCATCTGGGTTTAATACAAGATTTATATGCTTACGTAAGCTAACCAAAAACAATCTCCCCAGTCCTTTTACCTATTAGGACCAACGTACTGATGGACCTGAAAACAAAGCTTGTATGATAGGGTGAGACACCTTTCAGTAAGGAAGAAAGAGTTACAATAGTGTGTGACTGCATACATGCATATTTTCATTCAACATCTGGAGTATAAATCAAATATTTTCAATACAATAATGCATCAGGTTTATCATTATTCATATTAAAAAATTCCCACATCTTTCTTTCGACCATTTAATGATTTATCAAATGACCAACAGCAAAATATCCCTATAACCAGTTTTACCCTGTGGCCCAGGTTGTGCACTGATACTCGTCCAATGCCTTGTTCATGCAGGCACTGTCGAGTACCTACTTACAATCTGACTGCCTCCATTGGCCCAATATCAGCCAATGATTTCACCTTGCTAGCTGACCATCTTGGTACCCACATCGTTTAGTACGTGTGGTTGCACATGTACATCTAACTACAATATCGCACTGTATCACATAACAGTGATTTATTTCAACCCTGCAAAGAAATTTTTTTCAACCCTCCCGGAACTCTCAAGCTGTGGTTCCGTGTATCATAAATTCAATTTATACAAATATGATAACCTGCACAATTCCAGTATTTTTCACAAATTCACATAATAGCATTGGGTTCAAACCGGCGTCTTTCCACTCAGTTTACCCCTCTTTGTTTACTGATGTGGCTCGGTGTATCACTAGCCTCCGTTTATAACATTCTCAGTATAACAAATTTGGAACTTCATTCCCATATTCTATATAAATAGTTAGAAAATCCATTCATTCCCATATCAACATATATCACACAAGTTTGATACAAAAATCCGCTAAATGATAGAAGTTCAATATACATAGTTTAACTAAATAAATAAAGGATTTGAGCCTCTCCTACTATAGTATAAACACAAATAAACGATGTTTGCAAAATTTGGAGATCACACGTTGAAATCCTCATTTTTACCAAAAAATCGTAAAATCGTCAAACCGGCATTTCTACTCGGTAGAATTTAACAAATAAGTAGTTAAATCATACATAATAACATAAACTAGCTTTTTAGCGGTTTAGTTTTCCAATTATGCTGTTGTAATCAAATTCCCCTTACCTTGTACTCGAAATGAAATTTCGTACGACAACGGTCCAAATCGACAACCCGAGATCCCGAAAACCTAAAACCACAGAACATAATCTTACTATGTTTTCTACTTCTATCCAAATATCCAATCAAAACTAGGATCAAATTCCTACCTCGATTTTTGAGAAAACCCGAAACTTTTCGAAACGACGATCCGATCCACTAAAAGTGTAGATTTTTCTCTTCTGATCCACGTAGCACCCTCCTTTTTTGGAAACGGACGACGAACGGCGAAAAATCTTAGAGAGAGAGAAAGAGAGAGAGAGAGAGATTCGAAGCTTAGAGAGAGAGAGAGAGAGATTTTTGGTGAAATATTAACCCCTAAGCAACCAAACAGGATATTTATAAGACCTTTGACCCGGTCCAATTCATCGACGAGGTGGCGTTTTTGTCGACGAAATCACCACAAAATTCATCGACGAGGCCCTGAATTTCGTCGATGAGTATTTCCTGAGGACCCCCAAAAACCCCTCAGCATTCTCTCATCAACGAGACTCTGAATTTCGTCAACGAGTTTCTGAAGGACTTCATCGACGAATGTGATCCTTCGTCAACGAACCCAGCTTATGAAGGTTCAGGTCTCTAAAATCTTAGCATTCTCATTGCAAGATTCCTTAAAGCTTTATTTGCTTTGTGTGTGCAAAATATTTTACAAATTTAGATTTCAAACAACTCTTGCGCTAAATACACGTTAAGAAAATATTTTTGAGTTCGTTTGAACAAATACTGCTAGCATCTTCGAAACACTAGGCTGATATTGATATTTCATATACTTTGCTTCCAAAGATTAGCTTGCTTGAACACTCTTGTGCTTGATTAGATAAAATCATTATATTGAGTGTACATTGCACACATACACCACTAAGCTTATAGTTCCTACATATTTGGTGTGAATTAATTATACTGTGCGTAACTAGGTACATATCTGCTTTACATGAAAGCGCAATCATTGTACCTATTGATTGAGTGAATATTGTTGTATTTCCAGGCGTGGCCTAAGAGGGTGGTAAGCAAACCCAGTAAGGATTGTGTAGGTTGAGGTCAGCCCTTTGTTAATTGATCTGGTTGTAAACGTTGAGGTCAATCCTGTGCTAATTGACCTGATTGTTTAGGTGCCGCTCCACCCGTTAAGTGAGCCTATAGTGGTAATCCTTGTGCTTGTTAGCCAAGGCAGGGACGTAGGAAATTTTTCCGAACCTCGATAACATTTCTAGGTGTCGTCTCCTTTACTGCTTTATCGTGCATGTTTGATTAAATTTCTATTGCAGCTTAAATTCCATTGTATATTTGCATTGATTTATTTTACATGCACTAGATTGACCTTAGGCTTGTGTAATGTTGTTGATTAGTGGATTGACCTAGGGGGTAAAATTTTTAAATACCAATTCACCCCCCCCCCCTCTTGGGATTGCACCAAAGCTAACAATTGGTATCAGAGTCTCGTAACTTAGACTTAGATGTCATTTAGTAAAAGATCATGATGGCTCGTGTTAGTGCATCCCATTCATGTGAGGGGAGAATGGTCACACACCCACCAGTATTTTTTGGTGATAACTATGCTATCTAGAAATTCAAAATGACTATGTATGTGAAAGCTTTAAATTGGAAATTTTGGAATGTCATTGATCAGGGTGACAATGTGCCTGTTAAATTCATTGGTTGCACTAGTGTTCCTAAATCTGAGTATGAATTGAATGATCATGATAGGAACTTAATGCAGATAAATTTTGATGCTTTAAACACCTTGCTGCATGCTTTAGATTCTAATGTTCTTTGTGAGGTTATGGCATGTAATAGGGCTAAGGAGATATGGGAGGAACTTGAAAGGAGATATGGATTAACTACGCAGGAAAAGGCGATCACTCCTTGTGATTCAAAATTTACGGATCTTGAAGGAGGTAAATCGTGCTTCATAGCTCTAACCAACGATGAGGTAAACCTGTCTCCTTCTATGTTATTAGATAATCTTGGCAATGAATCATGTGATGATTTGAATGATGCATTTGATTCTAAATCATGTCATAGTAGTGATAGTGAGAGCATGCCTACTTATGAAGAACTGCAAATTGAATATATTAGAATTCATAAGTCACTTGTTAAAGCTAATAAAAGATATACTGCTTTGAAAAACAAGTATGAGGCATGTGAGAAAGAATGTGAATCAAAAGTTCTTGTTGAAAGGGAAATGATTTTAAAATCAAACAGTTAATAAACAAGAATGAAAAATTAGAAAAAGATTTGAATGCATTAAGATCTCAAACTTCAAATGATAATAATAAAGATCTTCTTATTGCATAACTTGAGAGTAAAGCAAACACAATGTCTAAAGAATTTATGAAACTTCAGGATGTTTGCAAAGAATTAAAAAACTCAAAAATTCAAGATCTAGAGAATAAAATAGAAGACCGGTCTAAGATCATATATACATTCACTAGAGGTAAAGAAAATTTTGACAAACTCTTAGGTTCTCAAAAGATGACCTTAGACAAAGAAGGTATAGGTTATAATGGGATTGAAAATAAGAAAAGAAAAAACCTATACATAGGGTACTTTGTAAAAGAATCAAAACACTATGCTAGTACCTTTTCTAGTTCATACACTCACACCACATGTATCTTACGTAAAAAGAAGGGGTACACAAAATTTGATTGCCCATTTAAAAGAAAAGGTGTGAAACCTAAACAAGTATGGAAAATTAAGGAATTACCAACTCCTAACCCATCGAGAATAAAAGGAAGAAAAATGATATGGGTTGTTAAGAAAGAAAACCCCTTGAAATTCAAGGAAGAATTTGCTCAGACAGGAATTACATGATCACATAATTCTTCCTTAGCAATTAGGATCAGTTATAACGGGTAGTGTCTTCTAGAGGCTTAGGAAGTGGTTCGGGGCTGAAAGTGTAAAATCTTAGTGTATGTCCACTATTTAAAATCTTACATACTAATTATTTTGAAAAATCAAGCTAATATGCAAATCCAAGTATATAACCAATCTGAACTTAATGCATATATTCATTGGTTAAAATATGAAATTATTGGCTGCTTGAATAAAAATCCACTTCCAAATGGACATGACATGTTTGCCTTGTATTTAAATTTCAAATTGCTTAACTCATGCTTAAATATGAATATCTAACATTGAGCATACTTTATCCATTGTACAAATTTGAGTTTTAGGAAATGAAGTTAAAAATCCTGTCCTAAACTCATCTTGAAAGCCTAAAATGCCTAATAAAATGTTTTGTCATATTCTAGGCTTGAAACACTATTGATCATAAATTTCAAATATTTCTGGTGCTTATTAAAAGACATTTTCTTTTATCAAAACTAGAGGCATCCACTAGGGGATTCAAGTTTCACTGTAAAATCAAAAATTCCTTTTTGAGCTTAAATTATAAATCCTCTAATTTTGGTTTATATCCTCCATAGGAAATCTTTACCTTACCATGATCACATCAGGTAAAGATCCATCCTCTCATTGGTTTGTATCCTTGTTACAAATTTGTAATCATATCTAAAGGATACATTCCAACCACCAAAGAGCGTCGGTTACTAGTTATTCATATCCTCGACAATGCTCTTTGTTAGAATAAGTTAGGACATATTCTTTAGTATGCTTACCTTGTACAATGTCCCACTACTACCAAAAATACTCTTCCGAACATAATAGATATTAAAACTATAAGAGTATTTATTTTAATTCGCTTCATAAGCTCTCAAACATTAAATAAAATCCATTAGAGCTTCATCCTCATGAATTAAGTTGAATGGCTAAATTGATTAATATAGGTTTCAATCTAGATGATAGAACAAAATTCAAAGAAACCTATGCACAAACCTTAACATTCAAAACCATTTGGACTTAGGCCTCTCACGTATTGTAAATCATAAGAAAAGAGGCAATATTGGCTTAGAACTCTCAAAGAAATAATCATTGTGACCTTTTTGGTCCGCTAAGCCTAAGAACTCAAAGCCAAGCTAGAATCATTGAAAATATTATAACACTTGGCTAAAGAACCTGAAAAATAAGAAAAGGCATAAAATGAATTAGCGCATAACTCAAGGGGAGCATATATTCTTTCATGGTTATATAAATTAAAATGCTCTCATAATTTTATGTCATGCCCAAATGACCATGCGAGTACTGCACTGAATTCCTAACTATCCATGGTTTTTTATTGTTCATGGTATCTAGTTGGATGGTTTACATTTTATATGGACAGTTGATTATACTACCTGATTGCATGCCTAGTTTAGAATGCCTTCTACATGGCGGAAGTAGTTGATGTGAATTGGATGCTGATAGTGGATTATAGGTTTCTTGCATGCTTAAATTGAACTATATATTGCTTGCTTGAATCTATTAGGTATACGTTTTATGGGAAAATGTCCTATATACAAACGGCATGCTGCCGAAATTTCACCAGGATTTTCCCATATAAAACCATGTGATAAAGATGATTATGATAAAATTAACGCTAAAATATTTTGAAAGGATGAGTGAAAACTAATTGAAAATTAAATTTCATCCTTGTATAATCATCAAGCACTTAGAGAGCTGAGCACCTATCATATAGAAAGAACTTATAAGACTCATATGCATCATTATCGTTTATTGAGGCTCTTCTGATATCCCTGAACATTATATCCTATACGTAAAGTTCTATGATTTGATATGAAATGTTCTTGCGTCATGAATTGCATAGAATGCCTTAATATCTATTTTCGATGCAATTGTTGTCTATAGGGATGACTATACTTATGAGAGACAAATATAGTTAATAAATATCTAGTATAGTTGTTAAAGAATTTTTTGTGTGACACTTATACTTTGGCATATTCAATGAAATCAATCCCTTGCACTGTATAAGTAATTTATAGTATCTAAGCAATAATTCAAATTGATAGGGGGATCTTCTAAAATTAAAATGCCTATCATATTAAGCTCACAAACGTTTTAGCTTAGATATGGTGTTAAATCAAATGTGGCATGTGCTTAACTAAAATGATGTTGGTGAAAATCTTACGTTGATATATATCTCTTTGCCACATGTTGTTTGTGTTTGTCATATGATCTTGCATGTGATTGTTAAATCTTTAGGATCATTATGGTTGTGTTTTTCTGGTCATGCTCAATTTTGTTCTTAAATGAAATACCATAAAAATAGTGCTTGCATTGTCTTTAAAGCTTCTTTTTCAGCAAGCACACCCCCAGCACTATTTTGCAAACATTAAAAAGGGGATACACACACACACACACACACACACACACACACACACACACACACACATATATATATATATATATATATATATTTATTGTAATACTTTATGGCAAGAATTATTTTCAAAGCCCAAAACCTTCTCTCTTGCCTTGTTATTATTATTATATACATATATGGTTTTAAAGTCATATAATTGGTTCGGTAACTTCATATGAAAATGCATGCGAACTGGTTAGACTGTGTTTATGCTCAAACTTTCTTTTTGGTATCATATATCGTGTGCTTTTAACTCAAATCTTTCACAGGTCTTATGATATGTGTCAATTGAAATGTTTTGTGCATATCTATGGTCTAACTCTGTTTTCATATCATTTAAACCATTTAAATGACTAGTTGTGTTGTTTATGTGCTAAATTGATGAAGTTATCTTTGTCATTTATTTTGCATTATATAACTATTCAATCTCTTGAATGACTAAAGGTTATACTTCTATTTCATGATTTGAAAATATTTTACTCAATCAGGTCACTTGCATACAGAAATTTTTGGGAAATGTTCTATTTTCAAACGGCATGCTGCCGAATTTTCTAAAAACCTTTTCCCAAACACTTCTTGTATTCAAATGATTATTTGCCTATATACTTTAATGTTTTATCTAAGCCTTTTTTGCTGTTGCCAAAAAGGGAAGAAGTAGGCAAGTATTTGTCATCATCAAAAAAGGGGAGATTGTTGACCTTATTGGTCATATCCCGTTTTGATTATGACAAATACTATGATATTTAATGGTTAATGAGTTTGTGTGCAAGACCAATCAGAGGTTTCATATGGTGCACGCACATTGACTTGAAGAAGATAAAGACCCTAAAGATTGTTATTTATCATTTAGGGTCTGTAATATTTAAGTAGGAATGGTCTATAATAATTGGTGCATATCATGCATGTAGAACTACAAAGCTCAAAGATCATAGAATGACTCTAGGTCCCTACACATCTCCTGAAAATCAAATGACCATAGAAAGACCCTGGATTTTTTCGGTGCCTTCAAAAGGACCTAGAAATGGCCCTAGGACACTTACTCATGCACGTATATGAATGATTATTTGAAATGGGTGATTGAGTGCTTTAAATAGGACCGAAAAGCACAAAATATACACATTCGGTTGACCAAACTCCCATGTACAAAATGCGTCGGTCGACCGAACCCGGACCAGGTCAACAAGTTGACCACAACCAGGTCGACTAAACTATTACAGTTCATTTGACCCCGGTCAACTGAACACTACTGAAGTCAACTTTATTGACTTCCTAGTCGACCGAGAGAAAATTGTATACCACCAACCTGGTCGACCAAGTTCCCACGTGTGGGAACTCAATGGTTTGGTCAACCGACCGACTTAGTTCAAAATCAGCCTGGTCAACCGAATCTCGCAAAAGCGAAAATCGCCTTTGGACATACAAGTCCGGTCGATCAAACGAGCAGTTTGTTTTAGTCCCGATCGACCCAACTCACAGTTCATTTCTTGCCCAGTCGACCGAACCTCAAGAACTTTGATCGACCGAACTTGCCCTAGTTGACTAGTGCTATCGGGTTACCCCATAATTTTTACCGTGGTTAACTTTTTAAATGGGATTAAATTTAATTAAATAATATTAAAACTTTTCTAATTATTCCATTTATGTCCTTAACGGTTATATTTTTGGGAAAGTCTATAAATATCCCCTCATTTGGAATAATTAGTATGAGATTAGTCAAAATAATTCGCAAAAATCCTCTCAATCTCAAAAACCTATTTTTGCCTATTCCACTCCATATACTCTCAAACATTCATTCCTTTGATACATCATATCTTTGTGAGAGTGTTATATTGTGTTATTGATCATATAGTTTGATCATATAGTTTGCTCATACTCCCATTTGCTTGTTTGTTTATTTGATATTGATTTTGGGGAGTCAAGCAAAGAGTTATCCCACAGATTTTACTTGATAAATTTTGTGCTAGGAAAAACTCATTAGCTTAAGGATCCTAGCATTGTCATTGCAAGATTCTTTTAAGCTTTATTTTCTTTGTGTGTGCAAAATATTTTACAAAGTTAGATTTCAAATAACTTTTGCGCAAAATACAAGTTGAGAAAATATTTTTGAGTTCGTTTGAACAAATACTGCTAGCACCTTTGAAACACTAGGCTGATATTGAGATTTCATATACTTTGCTTTCAAAGATTAGTTTGTTTGAACACTCTTGTGCTTGATTAGATAAAATCATTATATTGAGTGTAGATTGCACACATATACCACTGAGCTTATAGTTCCTACATATTTGGTGTGAATTGATTATACTGTGCGTAACTAGGTACATATCTATTTTACATAAAAGCACAATCACTGTACCATTTGATTGAGTGAATATTGTTGTATTTACAAGCATGACCTGAGGGGGCGGTAATCCAGTCCGGTAAGGATTGTGTAGGTTGAAGTCAACCTTGTGTTAATTGACCTAAAAGTTTAAGTAAACCCTATGCTAATTGACCAGATTGTATGGTGCTTCTCCATCCGTTGAGCCTATAGTGGTAATCCTTGTGCTTGTTAGCCAAGACGGAGACATAGGCAATTTGGCCGAACCTCAATAATATTTGTTGGTGTCGTCTCCTTTACTGCTTTATTGTGCATGCTTGATTAAATTTCTATTGCAGTTTAAATTCCATTGTATATTTGCATTGATTTATTTTACATGCACTAAATTGACCTTAGGCTTGTGTAATGTTGTTGATTAGTGGATTGACCTAGGGGATAAAATTTTTAAATACCAATTCACCCCCCTCCCCTCTTGGGATTGCACCAAAGCTAACATGGGTGTACAAGTTGAAGAAAGATGGCGGTGGAAAGATCATCAAACATAAAGCTCGGTTGGTTGTCAAAGGTTTTCAGCTGAAGATGGGTATCAACTTTGACGATATTTTCTCACCAACGGTGAAGATGATTTCAATATGAGTGACACTCAAATTGACAACAAGTCTAATCTTGGAGTTTGAATAGTTGGATGTTAAGACAGCCTTTCTCTATGGAGATTTATTGGAATAAATCTACATAGAACAACTTGAAGGTTTTGAAGTTTCAGGGAAGGAGCATATGGTCTGCAAGTTGGAAAAGAGTCTATATGGCCTCAAGCAAGCACCGAGAGAATGGTATAAAAAGTTTTGACTGCTTTATGTTGATGACATGTTGATTGTTGGACAGGATGCAGGTATGATTGCCAAACTAAAGCAAGAACTGTCCAAGTTCTTTGACATGAAGGACCTAAGCCCAGCTCAGCAAATAATGGGCATGAAAATTGGACATGACAAGAAAACTGAGAAATTGTGGCTGTCACGGGAAAATTATGTTGAACGAGTGCTTGAAAAGTTCAACATGAAGAATACAAAGCCGTCACTACTTCATTGGAAAATGACTTCAAGTTGAGTAAAAGATCATGTCCCTCTTTAAGAAAAGAAGTGGAAGAAATGGAAATAGTTCCATACTCGTCAACAGTTGGTAGTTTGATGCATGCAATGGTTTTCACATGATCGGATATTGCCCACACGGTAGGTGTTGTAAGTAGGTTTCTTTCAAATCTAGGCAAAGACCATTGGGAAGTAGTTAAGTGAATTTTTAAGTACTTGAAGAATACATCAAAGATGTGCTTGTGTTTTAGGAGAGCTAAACCAGTCTTGGAAGGATATACTGATTTCGATATGGCAGGTGATCTTGACAGTAAGAAATCTACATCAGGATTTCTTTTCACTTTTACAGGAGAGCAATATCATGGCAATTCAACTTGCAGAAGTGTGTTGCTTTATTTACAACAGAGGTAGAATGCATTGTTGCAACAAAAGCTAGTAAATAATTGTAGTGGTTTAAGCGTTTATTCAAGAACTGGATATCACACTGAAAGAGTATAAAGTACATTGTGATAGTCAGAGTGCTCTGAACTTGAACGAGAATTCAATGTACCATTCCCAAACGAAGCATATTGACATTCGCTATCACTGGATACATGAAGTGATGGAACAACAGCTGTTAAAGCTAGTGAAGATCCACATAGACAAGAACCCTCCAGATATGTTGACAAAAGTAATTACTCGTGAGAAGTTTGAGCTATGCAGAAACATAACGAAGATGGATACCAATTAAAGAATGGTTGCATGCATTCTCCTCTGATGGGTATGAAGGGGGAGAATTGATGGGTCCATACCCTAATTAAGGTAGAAACTATGGGAGCAGATATTCAAGTGTTTTCATCCCCTGCAATTTTTTCTCCATTAATTTCCTGCGGATTGTTACTAAATCAGGGGTGAAATTCAAGCGTGATTGTGGCAAATTGTTTGAATGATTGATCCTCCTTCATGTATAAATAAGTGTGTATTGTGAATGTAAAATATAAGAGTGAAAAACGAGTGGAGGGAAGTGAGCTAGTGTAGGCAGAGAGAGCTATGAGAGTTGAAAGAGTTTTGAGTGAGAATTTTGTCTCCTCCTTCTATGTATTTTCAGAAAATACCTACAGTAACTATCTTTCCTGTGGACGTAGGCTGAAATTGACCGAACCACATATATCTTGGCTTCTTTTTGTGTGTGTTTTTATCTCTGACTTCTGTCCATATCTTCCCAACAAAAAAAAGCTAGGAACCATACAACCTGCATGCCTATTCCAAAATTTATATCTCAAGATCCCTGCTGCCCTGTACATTTTTGTTTATAAATTTTCACCCTACCTCAAAAACAGTCATGTGCTTATGGAATTGCTAGCCAACAGGGGTGGCACAGCCCTGCAAACACGCATAGTCCCCAAAGAAAAACAAGAAATAAAGGCAACGTACAGCAGCACATATAAAACTTAAACGTGAACACCCACAATTCAAAGAACCAAAATCAAAATCAAATTATGGGGAATAAATTGTACCAATGATTCATAATAATTCATGTTCATCAATTCTCACTCTGCACTTATCAGGACATGTAACTAAGAGATGTTTTGTATACACATTTGCAATCTATATCACAAACGCCCCCTTACGGTACTTCACGCCCAAATTTGCCTTTCCTGCTCTGTTTGGGCCCCGAGGAAGATTGATTGAATCAATGCACCAGATCAAATGAGACTGAGAATATTCATTAGAACTTAGAACACGGGGCAATCATCAACGGCTATACCCTTGGCTGTTGGGCAATAAGCCAGGTCACAGTGCTCTCCGTCCGCACCCCACCAGGTTATGCTCTTGTTTTCCATTGTCAAAGAGAAGTACAGCAGCACGCCCATGAAGGCCAATCCTGCATCCATGGCCGCCGAAAGCACATAATTGTACCTCTGCCACCACCGCTTCTTGTACCGAAACACAAAGAAGTTGAAGATTATTCCGAGCACTATCCAAGAGTTGAAGTTGATAGAGGTGGCTGGTGGCATATAGCCCGACGCTCCGAGGAGCACCGGGAGGTTGATAAGCCGGATCCATTCTTGGGAGGGGAATGCCTTGTGCAGCAGCCATACCAGAACAGGGCCCAAGGCGCCCCCTAGGAAGAACCAGTTGAGGGCTGAGTAGTTCCCCATAGAGCCAAAGATGCGTTTGGGTCCAACCAAACCCCATATGACGGAAGCATCGTAGAAGACGCGGTCGCTCGGGCACGTCCAAGGGCTGTTGGGAGGGAGAACCTTGTCCTGGCAGATGTTCTCAATGGTTGTGAGGAGCCACCAGGCCACTGCCATGTTCACTGTTCCGGCTATAATTGTTCCGATGAACTGCAGATTAAGAACAAGTTGCAAAACAGAAGAGGAATCAATAAGTCAGTCAACAGAAATTAACACGAATGTTTTTCAATTTGACCTCCTCTCTTCATTGAGAAGGGTTAATTAGACATACCTGAACAACGAACATTGATCTTGGGGGAATTTTCATGTAATGGCCCAGCTTGAAGTCGCTTAGAAATGAGACGGCTTGTGACATGCTTATGTACCCGTATGTCTTGAAGCAGACATTGGCTATTGGTCTTCCTGGTAAAATCACACCCATGAGGTACTCGGTGATGATGTTTAGTCCTGGCGTCTGCATTGCAAGAAGGTATATAAAAAATTAAACAGAATATTATTCAAAAGGAGACTGTAAACTGGATTTATCCAGAGAGAATTTTTGTTTGTTAAGTTGTAAAATACCTGATTAGTGGTGGCAGTGATAATGCTGATGGGCAGAGTGAAAATGAAGGCAAGAGAAGCAGCAAATATGAGGGCCCACCAGGGCATTTGGACCTGATCGTTCATGAAGATGCAGAGCACCAGAGACAGAACAATGGAAAGCAGAAGCAGAACGTGAAACCACCATCTGGGTATGTCCCTGTATTTCTTCATTAACTTGGTGTGAATGTCCATCTTCCCGCCGCCGTAGGAAGCTCTGAACTGCTGGTAAATCTCCTTGCCGTTGAACAGAGCGACGTGGGTAAGAGTGGACACGACGGCGGCGAAGCCGAGGCCGTAGGTGAGAGCGAAGAAGACGCTGAGGTTTATGCGACCATGGCGCTGGTACGCGGGCATGTCGATCTCGAAGTTATCGTTGACGATGGCGGAGACGTCGTAGGTCTGGCCGCTGGAGTCGAAGAGGTGGGAGGAGAAGAAGGGGAAGCGGCGTGCTTGGTAGAGGTTGAAGCCCCAGTAGGCGAGGGGGGTGGCGACGTACATGACGAGGAAGTAGCCGGTGAGGACGTTGACGATGGCGAAGAACGGGGTGATGAGGGGGCTGCCAAGGAAGGAGGCGACGACGGACCAGTCAAAGGTGAAGGAAGCGATGCCGAGGCCCTCCATGCCGGAGCCGATCTGCTGGGCGGTGACAGACTTGGGGAAGGCGAGGCAGATGAAGGAGATGGTGGAGAGGGTGGGGAAGAGGTAGCCCGGGAAGACGTACCAGGAGAAGCTGCAAATCAGCGCTATCAAGAAGAATTTCCCTCGCGACAGCCTCTTCTCCACTTTCCTGTCGTCTTTCTCGTGCAGGGCCCTGCCGAATTTTTAATTCAATCCATAATAACGGTAACAAGCCTCTCCAGTTTCCGAACAACTTCTGGGGGTTCTTTCATAGATCGAAACTTTCACAGGAAGTATGGAGTTAAAGTCTACTTACAATGTATTCCGTCTTTAACTTGTTTTATAATTTGATCATATTTGATTAGAAATTGTTTCTTATTTAGCATTGTTTGATTTTATTATTCTTAGTTGATGGTGTTATTTTTGAGAAGATTTTAATTTCTTTATCTCTAATCTCCCAAATACTTGTTTGAGGGCATATCAATAAAGATTTTTAATTTTGTTAAAAAAAAAAAAAGGCATTTCATCTTTAACTTGTTCAATAGTTCAATTATGTTTGATTTGATTCTATTCAAGGTTGAGTGGATGTTGAGCTGCTCAAATAGCTTTACAAGTTGAGCTTGAATTTTGTAATATTAAGTTTAATCCAACTTAATCAAATCATATTTAAAGAATTACTTATAGAAATTGTTGGCATATTGAAAATTTTACACCATGTTTTAAGTGAATTTTAAGTGATTACACTTTTGAACTTAAAAAGTGTTAGAGAAAGAAAAAGAGGGAAATATGAAATGAATCAATTTTTTTTATAAGTGTTTTGCTATGAAAGAAGTCAAGAATAAAATAAAATAAAATAACAAATCAATACATAAAAACTTTATTTATATATTATTACGTTTGATTTTTTAAATTTTTTATTATATTAAAACAAATTTTTTTTACTAGCATTCAATATAGAGAAAAATGCATTAAAAAATAAATTTCTCTTTTATTTTACTTCTTTTAATCAAAAATTTTTTTTTTATGAATAGGGTGGTAAAAAATTAAAATTGTGTTTAAAAGTAGGGATTCTAAGCTTTGGATTTGGATGTTGATTTTAATAAAACTAAATATAATTTTGCATTATATTTTATTCAGAGCTGCACAAAATCAAACCCAATACTTGATTTTGAATCTCTCAACCACAAAAGGATGTATATGAGCTTTCAAATATATTTTAAATTTTTATGCTTTTTATATCATTCTCAAAAAAAAATTTACAAAAGTAATCAAATTTATAAAAAAATTTATGGAATTTAAATTATTTATATAATCATATTTACAATATTTTTCTTTCTCCTATAAACCCATATTATGTTTGAAATAGATCAGCTTCAAAGATTGCAACATGACTAATATTATTGGAAAAAAATTTATTAATGTTTTAATTATTATCCTCTACCTCTTTTATACTAGTTGCGAGATCATTCATACGTTTACAATTTTAATTTTACACAATAGTGAAGTTAGACAACAACAAAATTATATGCTTAAATTAAATTTAAAACCAAATATTAAATTTTAATATTTGTATAACATTATAGATAAAAATTTACTAAATAAATAAACATTTTTACTATTATTAATTTTTCGAAAAGTTTCAATTAATGATTTTACTAATAAGTCCATTACAATTTTTGTGATTTTTTTTTGTCGAAAATCATTATATTTATTATATTTTGTTTACTTAGCAATTAATTAATGATTTTTAGATTTTCATATAGAATTAAAATTATTATTTGGGAGTACTTTTAGTCCTATAATTTGTTTTTAAAATTTATTATTAAAATTTTATATTATTATTTATATAACTGCATTAGGCACTTTACAATAATTTTAATTTTAATAGAAGTTGGAGGATTTTAACTATTTTATTTTAGGATATATCTTTTATTTAGTATGTTTCGTTTTGTTTATTTTATTTTTAAGACAAACATGTTTTTTTTTTTGGTTCAAACGTCAACCAAGTTAAAAGAAAAATTTTTTATTGTAAGTCTTTAAAAATGATTTACATATTAGTACTTATTATATGATATGATTTCATTTTATTTTCTGGTTGAATAAAATTTCTTTCTTTCTTTAGGTCCAAGCATTTAATCTAGTAAAAATAAATTTTGCAAATGTAATTTTACCTAATTTTGATTGAATTTACGTTATTTTATTTATGAATATTTTGTTACGCTATGGAACATAAGGGTATTTTTTTGCAAAATTATTCATATCTTTTTTTAAAATTTATTTTAATTTATTTTTTTAACCAAATGAATTTTTTTCATATATATTTAAACAATTCATCTTAAACATTCTAAATGTAATTTTATCTAATTTTATTTGAATTTGCTTTGTATAACATGTATATATATATATATATATATATATATATATATATATATAGTATTGAAATTTAATTATCTTAGAAATGCTTGATCTTACTTTTAAAAAACTAAGATACTTTTATCTATATACATATTTTGATAATTAAATTTCTATATATAGTATAAATTTTTTTTTTATAAATATTTGAAAATATTTTTCAAAAATATATTTTTGCACACCATTCATTCTTATATAATAATAATTATTATTATTAGCCACGTGCATTGCTCGTGATTGTACATAAATAATATTGCATAAAATATTTTTATAAAATTTAGATATATTTTCAATACGAGTAAATAATATAATATACTAGCCGGTGACTCCATCAGTTTCAACCATACATCAGCCTTAGACCTAAGGTGATCATGAGCCCTAAATACTATAAGAGATATATATCTGTACGTCAGATTTGTGCAATCTTATATCCCTCAATTTAGGAGGAAGAACACTAGCTATCAACTTTCAATTGGAATTTCGTCCTTTTTTGCAAAGATGGAAAACACAAAAAGCATATCTTTTGCCTGATACAGCTTTGCAAATTTGTCGTGTTTTTTGTTTTTTTGGCACGGGTGAAAATTGGAAAACAAAAATACAGGATAGGGCACACCAAAACGACGACGTTTCGCTGACCTGTATGCCACCCTGGCGACGTTTCATCGAGATTTTACCTGAAGAGCGAGACCTGAACCAGGGTGCCGGGCCACCACATGTGCGCCGGATCCACCACGTACTTCCTCAGAATCCCCGCCCAACCGTATCCCAAAACCTGCTCCCCATGCGCACGTTAGCATGAACTCCGCAGTGCATGCGCTCGAAAACAGCCGTATCCTGCTCCGCAGAGCCAGCCTGGATTGCCGGCGCATGCTAGCACGAGAGAGAGCGAGAGAGAAAAAAAAGAGAGGAGAGTGAAACCTGTGTTGTGATGACGAGAATCCAGCCGGCCAAGAAGGAGATCTTGCGGCGGTAGAAGGCCTTGATGATATCCACGATACCGACGGCGTAGGCGGTGCCGCCTCCGAAGGCGGATCCGGCATTGGCGAAAATGGAGATGAGCACGTGCTCCTTAATGTTAAACGGACCCGGGTTCAGCGAGAACTCTCGGGACCCGAACCCAGGCAGGCGGAACTTAGTCATGGGCAGCACCTGCGCCATGAAACGGCCGATGGGCAGCGTGGCCACCTGCACGGAGATCATGGACACGACGAGGGGCTCCGTCCGGTAGGCGAAGAAGGAGTTGAGGAAGGAGAGGAGGGCGCAGGAGATGACCCCCAGGAACCACATCCGGAAGGTCCACACGGGGAGCGAAGGGTCGTCGGTGTTGAGCACCGTCAGCTGGACCTGCTCGATGGGGGAGACTTCGTCTTCTCCGACGACGATCTCTTCGGCCTCTAATTGTTTAAGGGATTTGGAGGTGGGGAGGGGCGTCTCTGTTTCGAAGGACGCCATGGTTGAGGTGGAGGGAGTGAGGGGGTGTGGAAGGGTTTTGGTTGAGAATCTAATGGGGGGTTCGGGAATTTGAGGGTGCGTGGAGTTTTGTTGCAGTGTGAGAGAGAATCAAGGAATATATGCGCGTCTAAGTTTTTTCTGTTGTGTTCTGTTTTGGTTATTTTGACGGACGGATTCTATGCAAACGCATATCTATTATCTGCTGTGCTGTTGCGGCGTGAGTAATAATTATTAGGTTAGTCTAATTTAAAATCTTTCCATTTTTAATGATTATAAAGAAGCCGCGCGACACTGTCTATTTTTAAAAAAGTTGTACATTTTTTTTTTATTAAATTTCCTCACATTTTAAATATCTAGTTAAGAGGATAAGGATGAAGTTTCAATTAAAAATATTTAAATTTTAGAATAAAAAGAATTTATTAAACTGCTCATTCCCAAAGACCATTGAAGAAAATATGCACCTTCAGTTTTTGTAAGGTGTTGAGGAAAGGAGAGCCTTCTTCTTTAAATGCTCTCAGTTTTTGTAAATAGTTTATAACTTCAACATTACAAGTAATGGGCACACCTGCAATTTAATAAATAGTTTTAATTTAAAATTCTAAAATTTTTATTTCCCATTATCTCCTTCATTTCTTATTATTTCCAAAATATAATAAATTTAAAAATACGCATATATAATATATGCCCATAACTAGTATTAATAAAATATATTTCTGAAATATACTATTATTTTTTTTTGGATTACGCACCGAATATCCACGTGACTAATCCTGCGCCCCTTGAAATTAACCCCACAACTCCAAAGGGAGGGTAAATTCAGGAGTTCAGGGGCGGAAATGAGCCCAAGAGGGCTTGAACACTTGATCTCATGAGAGGCACTCCCGCAGCCCACACTACCACCTGAACCACACCCTGGGGGTATATATTATTGATCATATTTTACAATATAATAGTATCTAAAATTGTAATACAACAATCAATTCACATTTTTCATTTTTTTTTTTTTTTTAACATAAGAAGTCTAGCCACCAACGAGCCCTTCGGACCTCCTGATATGGTACTAAATCTACGGATCATCGTTCTCCACTCTCAGGTCTCGTTGATCAGGGTAATAGGCCTGTGTTATGAATTTCATTCAATAAAATATAGGCTTGATCAAATGACAAATGGAGATAAGATATATGATAATCTGTAAGAGTATGAGCTTGCATCAATATTTTTTTTTACTCATTGACTTTCAACTTGGCATAGCTACATAGTTCTTCCTCCTTATTTACATGCTCAAGATCAAAGATCAAGTATTATAAATTTTTATAATTTCCTATTATTTTTTTATTTTTATTACTCTCGCGCAAGTAGGAAGTTTAGAAAATGAGGTTGTCAGCTAGTTTTTACTTAAAAAGAAAGAGATAAATACACTTTCTAAGAGTCATATTATCATTTTATGAGTTAATTTTGCAATGCTCAATTTGTAAACTTTATATTTAATGCTTATAATTTTTTTTTTTAAATGGTTAGTGATCCCAATTCAGATTATCAAAGTGTATCTAGTGATAGACCCAAATCTTTCTTGGTGGGAGTGAAAATATGTAACAAAACATCCATATGTTTTTACAATCTACAAGACAAGAAATTAAAAAATGTGTTCATGCAAATTTAAGATTAGTAATAATTGTTTCAAATACTGCTAATTGTTTTAAATAATATTATTTATCAAAAAAATACTGGTCTTCATATTTGTTGCCATTGAATGTGAGCCAGATAAGTATTGTCAAAAGGCTCATCTTCTTAATATATCAAAATTTCAACGTATGCATATACCAAACTCAGATATATGTGGATCCACCATTGAATAGATCCCTAGCGTAAATCATTCTCTATGCTACAGAAATTACAAAGTATACTTCTTTAAAAAAAAAAGTAAAAAATAATATGAATTATGTGTGTGCACTTTAATTCATCATACTTTAAATTTCAATTAATAAAGCAAATATCAAGCATTTATAATATAGGATTGTTGATCGATTCCCAACAACAAGCACCCAGTTCAGATACCAATTGTTGTGACAAACAACCTGGCTCTAATACCAATTGTTGTTCACAGATGCGCAGTTGAAGCACACACTCACACACGAATTAATCAACAAACAACCGATGCAATCACTCGATGATGAACAATACTAAAGAAGTTAACACTCAGTAATGATAATAATTAAAACACAACCAAAAGACACAAGATTTATATGATTCGGTAATTTACCTACGACCAAAGGAGCAACAACTTCGTTTTTCACTATGAATAATGTTAAAACTTACATTAGGGTTATAAAACATAGATTGTATATGAACCATAAACTTACAGGAACCTTAGAACCTATCTAATTAATCCATGTAGCAATCCCCGAAGAAAAACCCCTCAAATTAGCCCAATCTACTGGCCTCCTGATTTGAATTACATGACTTGTGCCAACCGAAACCGTCAATGGTTTGAAGCCAAGAGTAGAACCCTGCATTCTTCTAGAAACTGTCAACTGTTAGAACCCAAACTATCAACAGTTATCCCTCTGCTTGCAGTCTCCTCTCATGCTCTTGCTCCTTGCTTCACGTAACTTTCTCGGTACATACGTTTCCACTCAAAATATGAGTCACATCTTCAACAATCTTCACGTTGGAGAATATTCGCTATTTAGGAAATCCAAAAGCATAACCATTGCTCCACCCGGGAGAGTAGATTGAGATTGTAGTCTATCTAGCACTTGGAGACATTGATCAAGTCCAAGCAATGCTTGAACTTGTCCGTTGTGACCGGATTTGCCATTATATCAACCATATTGTCAGATGTATGAACCTTCTCAAGAAGAAGTTTCCCTAAAGCAATCAGTTCCCCAACCCTATGATACCGCACATCAATGTGCATCATCCTCACATAGTACACCTGATTCTTCGCCAAGTAGATGACACTCTAATTATCACACTATAACCGCACTCCACCTTGTTGGACACCCAGCTCTCTAACTAATCCTGTAAGCCACAATGCTTCCTTGGCAACCTTAGCCATTGCCATGTACTCCGACTCGGTAGTAGACAAAGTTACAAGTGACTCCACCATAGACCTCCAACAAATAGGTCCTCCCACAAGGGTAAATACATACCTTGTGGTAGGCCTCCTATCATCCAAATCTTCTGCGTAGTAAGCATCCACATACCCTACCATTGACGAATCACTTAGTTTTCCACTGAACATAATGTCATATCTGATTGTGCCCCTCAAGTACCTGAGAATCCACTTCACAGGATCCCAATGCTGTCGACCCAAATTCAAGAAGAGCTCTTCACGCTAACAGCAATTGCCAGGTCCAGCCTCGTACACATCATGACATACATCAGACACCCCATTACACTAGCATAGGGGCCCTTCGACATATCACGAACCTCATTGCCCATCATTGGGCTTTGGGTGGTAGACAACCTGAAATGGCTCGCCAAAGGAGTGCTCACCGGTTTAGCATTAGCTATGCTAAACCTCTCCACTACCTTCTCCATATAGCCGCTCTAAGATAACCATAGTCTCCCTGCAGCTTTGTCCCTGTGAATCTTCATGCCAAATATCCTCTTGGCTACACCCAATCTTTCATGTCGAACTCTTTTCCCAACAAAGTTTTCAACTAATTCACCTCGGTCATGTCTTTAGCAAATATCAGCATATCATCAACATACATCAGTAGAAATATGAGAGACCTATCCACAAGACTCCTCACATAAACGCAACAATTGTACACATACCTCCTATAGCCAATACGAGTCATATAGGTGTCTAACCTTTTATATCACTGCCTCGAAGACTGCTTTAGCCCACTTCATTTTGCAGACTAAGTGGTCCTATCTAGGTTAACTAAACCCTTTTGGTTATGTCATATAAATTAGCTCCTCCAGGTCACTATGGAGGAACACTATCTTTATGTCCATCTGCTTGAAATGCATATCATGTTGCACCACCAGTCCCAACACTACCCTAATGGAAATGTGTCTGACCACAGGGGAGAAGATTTCATTATAATCTACTCCCTTCCTCTGTGAGTATCCCTTTTCTACTGAGTCTTGTACTTCTCTCTTTCCATTTCTCAAATGGCTTCTTTCTTCCTATATACCCACTTGCATCCAATCTCCCGCTTCCTAGCTGGAAGCTCCACCAAGTCTAACTTGACAAGATGCAATAGTGTCTAAATGCATGATGGTTTAAAAAAAAAAACAAATTAGCATGAAAACATGTATGTATTGACAATTGTACATATATACTATCACCCAAATATGTATATAAACACCCCAAGTATATGTCATAGTGTACATTAATTTTGAATTTACACTAAAAGCATACACTTCCATAAAAATCTACATGCAAGTACATGAATTTGTTTAAAAGCATACATTAAACGCATGAATTTACATTGAAAGCATGTGTTTTTACATAAATTCCATGAGCAAACTCATGAATTTCATTAAAAGAATGTATTTTCCCATAAATTATATATATAAAACACATGAATTTCATTAAAAGCACGCATTTTTTCATAAAAATTCTAAAGGAAAACTCATAAATTTCATTAAAAGCATGTGTTTTCCATAAAATTCTACACCATAGCGCTTATCAAGTTACCCTTCTCCTGGCTGTGCACGACATCCTGAAAGGTAGTAGGATCCCTGTTGCTGGTGATAAGCGCATAAGACACCAGTTCGTTAAAATCATACATGGGGGTGGCCTGACGACACGTCTGCATCTACAGTTATGCTCCAACGCGGCTGCTGGTCATCCGAGCTAGAACTCCCTATGTTCTGAAGATCGTTATCTTCACACTGAGTTTCTGACTCCACCTGCACCACCGGCTAATCTCTCAGGATATGACTCTCTGCATATCCTATGCTGAGTCTCTAAATCCCCCTAAATCACATGCTCATTGTTGTTACGATATTCTAGCACCTATTTTCCTAATTCTTCCTAAATACATTGCAACATGGCTTTCTCATCAAAAGCCACATCCCTATGGATGACCACCTTGTTTGCCACTGGATCCCACAACTTGAACCCTTTCACACCTTTCTAATATCCTAGTAAAATGCACTCTCTAGACTTCGCCTCAAACTTAAATCTCTTCTTACCAGGAATGTGCGCATATACTAGAGACCCAAATACTCTTAGTCTAGAGTAGTTTACCTTGTTACCCGTCCACACTTCCTTAGCAACTTTCTTATTCTGTGATGCCCTTGATGATATGTTTACTAAGAAACAAGTCATACTAACTGCCTCGGCCCAGAAATTCATGGCAATCCGAACCTGCAACTTGAAGCACCAAGCCTTTTCAGTTAGGGTTTGGTTCATCCTTTATGCCACACCATTTTGCTACAGTGTCCGACGTACTGTAAAAGGCCTCTTTATGCCTTGCTGCTCACAGTACTCTCTAAAACCAAAGTTTGTATACTCAGTTCCATTTTTTGTCCTGAGGAACTTGATATTTCTTTCAATTTAGTTTTCCACCTCAACTTTCCACAGTTTAAACCTGGCAAACATCTCCGACTTGTGTTGCATGAAGTAAACCCAGACCTTGCATGAGTAGTTGTTGATAAAACTCATGAAATACACATGTCCTCTTCATGATGCCACTCTCACTAGTCCCCAAACGTCTGAATGAATGTAGTCATGTTGTAGGAATTGTGTGATCCCAAGAGATGGGGTGAATTGGGTTTTAAAAATATTTTGGCTGATTTAAATACTTACGCCGATTCACTACATATCAAATCCCATTCAATGTACACTCGTGTATATGAAATAATTAAACCATAAGTTCAGGCATACACGTGTGCAGTATATCTCATTTAATTTAAATGTGTGCATGCAAATGATTATAACAATAAGTAAACAAGCATACACATGTGAAATTTAAAGTGCAGAAAGTAAATGAGATAGGGAGAGAGCGACACACGATATTTTTTATCGAGGTTCGGCCAAACTAGCCTACGTCCCCACCTTGGACATAACCCCCGAGGATTCCACTAAACCTGCTCACTTAAACGAGTGGAGTAGAAGTCGTTTACAATGTCCTTATAGGATGAACATTCCTCAGCTCACTTAACCGGTGGAGCCAACACCATGCACACTTTCCTAGGAGGGTGCATCTCCTTGTTCTTTTAACTAGGTCTGAACCAATCTGGTGCTCTCCTAATCAGGTTTGAGCAAGTCTGGGACTATTCATAGGGCTAGTCTCACTCTTCCAACAACCTGTCGGGAATACAACATCAATAATAATAAATTTTTGTACAATAAAGGATGCTTCTCAAAAAGTAGATGTGTACAAATTTAAGGCTCAAAACATGCACTCGCTAATGATGTGAAATATGCTCAATAGAGTAAGGGTGCTATCAAATAATTTTGCACAAATAGAATATATATGAAAAATGAGTATTATTGTTCTCCTATAAATATTTTTGCAAATAGAGAATATTTGGAGAATCTAGGAATTTAAGCTCAAGAAAATATTTGAGTTGTAAATAATTTTCTCCTAAAAATATTTATCAAAGAAATAACCTGGAGAAAACCTAAGCAATCCTCTCAAAAATGTTTGTCAAAGATTAAAGGATAAGTGAGAGTATGTGCAAATAAAATGCCCTAAATAAAATACTCTCCTCAAAAATGGGATGTGAAATATGCTCAATAGAGTAAGGGTGCTATCAAATAATTTTGCACAAATAGAATATATATGAAAAATGAGTATTATTGTTATCCTATAAATATTTTTGCAAATAGAGAATATTTGGAGAATCTAGGAATTTAAACTCAAGAAAATATTTGAGTTGTAAATAATTTTCTCCTAAAAATATTTATCAAAGAAATAACCTGGAGAAAACCTAAGCAATACTCTCAAAAATGTTTGTCAAAGATTAAAGGATAAGTGAGAGTATGTGCAAATAAAATGCCCTAAATAAAATACTCTCCTCAAAAATGATTTTGAAATAAAAGTATGAAAGAGAGTTGGAGAGATTTGTATAAAAGATTTTACCCTAAAAGAATGATTTTATCAATCAAAATTGGTTTTGGAGAAACTTTGATTAACAATGGTTTAGAGAAAACTTGGAGTTAATCAAAGTTGCTAATCAAAGCAAATGAGGGGATATTTATAAATTTTCAAGAAAATATGACCATTGGGGACACACTCAGTATTTTGGAAAAGTTTAATTAAAATTGTTAGAATTGGTATATTCCCAAAAGGAGGGGGGGTGAATTGGAATTTTAAACTTTTCTCCTAGGTTGAACTAGATGTTAGCAGAATATTACAACCTAGGGTCTTTCTGTGCAGTTCCAAATATGCCGATAAATATAATATATGGAAATTTAAATCAAACACATCATTTATACCATAACATATATGTGTGATAAATATAAAATGCGGAAATATATGTTATCGGGGTTCGGCCAACTATGCCTACGTCTCCGCCTCTAGCTTGCAAGCCTAAGGATTCCACTAAAGGCTCACTTAAGGGTGGAGTGACACCGATTACAACCAGGTCAATTACCACAGAGCTGACCTCAACCTTAACCAGGTCAATTAGCGGGGCTGACCTCAACCTACACGCCTTAACAAGATGGCGCACCTACCTTTCCTAACTAGGTCTAAGCCAATTTGGGACTATTCTAGGGCTAGTCTCCCTCTTCAGGCCCATGCCTGGAATACAACAGTTTTACTCAATAAATGAAATGGTACAGTGATTATGCTTTCAAGTAAAGTAGATGTGTATCCATATACACGCAATCACATACACCATAATATGATTTAATATGTAAGCTCAATGTGGTTTAGTATTTCAACTCTCAGATATATATATATATATATATATATATATATATATATATATACTATCAGTGTAATGAGTACGTGAGAGTATCAATCAAGCAATCTTTGTATCACAAGATATTCAGCCAAGGTGTTCGCACAAAGATTGTAATAACCCAAGAAAAAAAAAAATGAATAATAATAATAATAGTTAGTATTAAAAAAAAAAAAAAAAGAAAGAAAGTGTTTCTCTGTTAGGATCCTTGATTCCATGTTTGATGCCTAAGAAAGACCTTGTCTAAGCGAGTGCTCAGAGACCATTGCGGCTCAGTCGCTCCCTGGAGGTCGGCCTGGTCAAAATGGAATTTCATAGGATAAACAGGGTAGACACTGTTTATATACGTAAATATGTACATAAAATAATGTTTTGACTGACATAATTTGTAAAAATATATGATAAAATAATAATAATGTAAGTATCATATGCGGGGCCCACAAGACTGTGTGGGGCCCACATGAGTCCCGAAGTCGTATGGAGGTTTACACGAGTCTCGAAGCTATTTAGGATGCATAAAAATCGTATAAGAATTATTCGAGTTACGTAGGATCCATTCGGGTCTCGAAGTTGTGTGGGGCCCACAAGACCGTGTGGGGCCCACATGAGTTTTCAAAATTCAAATTAAATTCTTGTTCAAAAATAAATAATAAAATAAATAAATACTAAAAATAGTTTAAAATTAATAACAATTATAATAATAATGATAATAATGATTAAGAAAAATAATAAAATAATAAAATAATTAGTTAGGTAATGGATTAATTAATTAGGTAAGTAATTAATTAAAAATTTATTTAGTGGGAATGGTGGCAAGCACTCCCAAATAGCCTCCACTCAACCCATACCTTGCCCATCCCTTGCCCATTCTTTAATTTTTAAAATTTTAATTTCACCCATCTCCCCACACTTTTATAAATTCTATTTCTTCTCCAAAATTTTCCTATAAATAGGGAGCTCTCAACCTTGATTTTTCACAACAATTTTCCAAGGAAGAGAAGGATTAGTGAGTGAAAGAATTTGTGGTGGAGAGAGAATTTTTGAATAAATTCTTAATCACCCACTTTTTCCGATCTCATTTCTTAAAGATAATTATTGTGTTCGTAGCACACAGTAAAAGAAGAAGGTAAGTAAATTTTGATTATGTTAGTTTCTTTTTATTTTAAATTCATACCCGAGCTTATTTTGTACATAAATTTTAATTATGTTACTTAGTTCCACAAAATTTCCATGAGTTTATTTTTACGCATATTTAATTATACCAGTTCTATCTTTAATATACTTGCATCTATTTTTGGGTTAAGAAATGGTCCAATCCCTTCGGGTAAATTTTCAGCATTTCTTTCTATTCAAAAATAAAATTATATATATTTTTAACACAAAAATTGTGTGGCATGAGTTTATTTCTACGTTACATTTTTTTATGTAAATATGAGTAAAGATGAGATTTTCACGATATTATTATAATAAGATGATTTTCAAACCCCTTATGGCAACGAAAGTTCAAAGTTACAGATGCTCGGTACCGCAGCTTAAAGTTTATACGGATCAGAGTGCACCCACACTGTTTACAGAGTGGTTATTTATGTTAGTGGATTTCTCCTGAGTGCACACCTGGTTTAAGTCCAGGACTTAATAAGGAAAATCTCACTTAAAGTTTACGTACGTTGATTTAGTTTGGTCGGCCAGCCAGCTAAGTCCAGTCTTCGGACCGCACAACCCAGTCATGGGGGTAAACATGACTTACGGCAAACAGGCCTAAGGGTGGTGTTTACGATATATGTTTATACATATTTAATTACGTGTACAAAGTTACTGATAATTTGAAGGAAAAGTGTAAGTTTACGTGAAAAGGATCATTTTGGTGCTTATATGACGATCTAAGGAAAACGTATAAGGAAAAGTATATGTATGTTTATCATTAAATATTTTTACAGTTTTAAAGTTAAAAGTTTAATTTAGCAGTTATAGTATATGATTTAAAAATTTACTGTTGAAATTGATGACAAAAGTTTTATGCAGAAATTGTTAAATTTATGTTTATTCTAAAAGAAATCTTGAAGTTATAGTATTCATTATTATTTTACGAAATTCTTTAAAAACTCATTTTGGCCACACACTAATAATAATCTTATTTACTTACTGAGCGTCGTCTCATCCCAATCATATTTTATTTCAGATAACTCTGAAGGACATGTCGGGAATCAGGCTTAGCAAGCATGCGGGTGGGGATTAGAAAAATAAAGATTGATTAAAAATATTAGTATGGTTTCAGATATTTATGTTTGTGTAATTTTCCTTCTTTTGAAATAAATGATTGTAATATGGAATATTAGTGCTCTGGTTTAATAAAAATTTGAGTTTATTTTGCTTCCGCTGTAAATCAGTAGTAAAAAGTTAATATCCCAGGCCCCTCGGGGTCGGGGTGTTACATTTGGTATCAGAGCATAGGTTATAGGTTCTGTAGACTTTAAGAAATAATTTTACCAGAGCATAAGCATAACCATGATGTGGGTAAGAACGGGTAAATTAGGATGTTTTTCTTTTGCCTATAAATTTGATAAAATTTTAAAAAAATGAGGTTATGATTTTAAAATAACTCTAGTCCTTTCCCTCAGAATGGACCCAAGGAACAACAACGTAAGTGTTGAAGGAAACGAGAATAATACGAGTACTCGCAATGGAGAAGACATCAATGCTACTATAGTGTTGCGTGACGTGGCACAAGTCATAAAGGAACTTCTGCGGAACTCCAAGGATCGGAATGATCCACCAACCCATGGAGGTTGTACGGTTGAACAGTTCAATCGAATGCACCCTCCGACCTTTGAGGGAAAAGCCGATCCAATTGCTGCAGAAGATTGGATGCAAGCAATGGAAGAAATACTACGAGTCCTTCATTGTACGGACGAACAGAAGGTGCTATATGCAGCCTATAAAATGATTGGTGAAGCCAAACGATGGTGGAACTCGAAAAAGTTACTTTTGGAGGAAGGACCAAATCCAACCGTCCTTACGTGGGAGCGTTTTAAGGAAGTCTTCTTTGAACGATTTTTCCCCAAAACCACCAGAGATGCTAAAGCCAGGGAATTTTTGGAGTTGAAACAAGGAAATATGAATGTACAACAATACGCAGCAAAGTTCATTGAATTATCTCGTTTTGCATCTTATTTGGTTCCAGACGAATCAAAGAAAGCTCGAAAATTTGAAGAAGGTTTGACCTCAAGGATTTATGAGATGGTAACAGTATTCGAGCTCGAAGACTTCTCCCAATTAGTGAACAAAGCAACGAAGGCAGAAGAAAGTCTACAAAGGAGTGCGGAGATATCCGAGCAGAGAAAGAGGCCCATGCCACAAGGGTCTCACCCTGGTAGAAATCAAGGACCTTGGAAAAGGAGCAACAACAACAACAGCAATAGTAGCAGCAGCAATGTGGGGCGAGGACAAACAGCGAGAAACCCAAACAATGCACAAGGCACCCCTTGTCCAAAATGCAAAAAATTACATGGGGGAGAGTGTCGAGCCGGACTAGGGGTATGTTATCGGTGCGGTGAACCTGGTCACATGCAACGAGAATGCCCACAAAATCAACAAAGAGGAGGCAACCAGGCACCTCGAAGCAACAATCAACAGAACACCACTCAGGCATGTGTCTATGCCCTCACTCCAGGAGATGCCGAAAATACTAGTGATGTGGTGACAGGTATTATTCCCATATTCTCCAAGAAAGCAGTAGTATTATTTGATTCTGGAGCCACACACTCCTTTATATCTACAGCTTATGTTAAAATATGCGGGGTAGAGACTCAGCCATTAGAGACTGAGTTATCGGTGGGTACACCAATGGGAACGTCGGTAGTATGTAAAAAAATACTTAAAGGCTATCCAATTTGTATTGAGGAAAGAATACTACCGGCTAACTTGGTAGTATTTAATATGCACGGGTTTGACGTAATTCTTGGGATGGACTGGCTAACTTCTAGTTATGCTAGTATAAATTGCTATAATAAGGAGGTGGTGTTTAGACCTCCTGGAGAACAAGAATACAAGTTCAATGGAACTCGTGTATACCCTTCACCACAAATATTGTCGGCAATCCAGGCAAAGAGATTACTCTTGAATGGATGTCAAGGGTACCTAGCATGCGTGGTGGAGGCACCAAAGGAAGAGTTGAAGCTCGAGGATATCCCAATAGTAAGGGAATTCTCGGATGTATTCCCTGAGGATTTACCTGGGCTACCTCCTGATCGCGAAATCGAGTTTGTTATCGACCTACTACCAGGGACGACACCGATATCTAAAGCTCCATACAGAATGGCACCAGTAGAATTGAAAGAACTGAAGGAACAATTACAAGAGTTGCTGGACAAAGGATTCATCAGACCCAGCGTGTCACCATGGGGAGCACCAGTACTGTTTGTTAAAAAGAAAGATGGATCGATGAGAATGTGTATTGATTATCGGGAAATAAATAAAGTGACCATTAAGAACAAGTACCCAATACCTCGCATAGATGACTTGTTTGATCAACTCCAAGGAACACAAGTCTTCTCTAAAATTGACCTCCGATCAGGGTACCATCAAGTGAAAATCAAATCAGAAGATGTTCCAAAGACCGCATTCCGAACGAGATATGGTCACTATGAATTCTTAGTCATGCCATTTGGACTGACCAATGCTCCTGCTGCTTTTATGGACCTTATGAATAGGGTTTTTCATGAATATCTAGATCAATTTGTGGTGGTCTTCATTGATGATATTTTGATTTATTCAAAAAGCCCCCAGGAACATGAGAACCATTTGAGGCTAGTACTCAAAATACTAAGAGAAAAGAAACTCTATGCCAAACTTACGAAATGTGAGTTCTGGCTAGAAAGAGTTGCATTCTTAGGGCACGTGATATCTAAGGATGGTATTTCTGTGGACCCAAGTAAAATAGAGGCAGTAGTGGATTGGGCGAGACCAAAGAATGTTCATGAGATCAGGAGTTTCTTAGGTCTGGCAGGATATTATCGTCGATTTGTGGAAGGGTTTTCTAAAATATCTGGTCCTCTGACGAGATTGACAAGAAAGAATGTGAAGTATGAATGGACTGATGAATGTGAGCAAAGCTTTCAAGAATTAAAGCAACGACTCATCACTGCCCCGGTGCTGACAATTCCATCAGGAGAAGATGGTTTTGTGATCTACAGTGATGCATCTCGGAAAGGGCTCGGGTGTGTATTAATGCAACAGGGGAAGGTCATTGCATATGCTTCTCGACAACTCAAGGACTACGAGAAGAATTATCCCACACACGATTTGGAGCTAGCAGCTGTGGTATTTGCATTAAAGATCTGGAGACACTATCTCTATGGTGAAAGGTGTGAGATTTTCACAGACCATAAAAGTCTCAAATACTTTTTCACACAAAAGGAATTAAACATGAGACAGAGAAGATGGTTAGAATTAATCAAAGATTATGATTGCGCCATCAACTATCACCCAGGAAAAGCCAACGTGGTAGCAGATGCATTAAGTCGAAAGTCAATGAAAGCGTCAGTCTCGGCAATGGTGACACAACATCAAATTATGATGGACCTGGAAAGATTTGGTGTGGAAATAGTAGAAGGAAATCATCAAGCTCTTATTGCTAATCTGGTAATCCAACAGACCTTACAAGAAAAGATTAAGGCTACACAGATGGAAGATGCAGAGCTAGTAAAGATTATGGGTAAGGTACAGAGTGGACTGAAGGGAGACTTTAACATCTCTGACGATGGAGTTTTGAGATTCCAAACTAGATTGTGTGTGCCCAATGACAAAGATATCAAAAGAACAATCTTGGAAGAAGCTCATCGATCTCTTTATACAGTGCATCCGGGAAGCACGAAGATGTATAGGGACTTGAGAGAGTCTTTTTGGTGGAATAACATGAAGAGGGAGATTGCACAATTTGTGGAATGGTGTCTTACTTGTCAGCAAGTAAAGGCTGAGCACCAGAGACCAGCAGGACCACTGCAACCACTCCACATTCCTGAATGGAAATGGGAGCACATCTCCATGGATTTTGTAACTGGGCTACCTCCAGCACTCCATGGACAGAACGCCATCTGGGTGGTTGTTGATCGTCTAACAAAGACCGCTCACTTTATTCCAATCAAAGTTAATTACTCTATGACCAAGCTTGCAGAATTATATGTTCAAGAGATAGTTAGACTACATGGCGTGCCCGTTTCTATCGTATCAGATCGAGATCCACGATTCACATCACAATTTTGGAAGAGTTTGCAAAGAGCCTTGGGATCACAACTTACTTTCAGCACAGCATTTCATCCTCAAACTGATGGACAGTCAGAGAGAACCATTCAGATATTGGAGGATATGTTGAGAGCTTGTGTACTGGATTTCAAAGGAAGTTGGATTCAGTATCTACCGTTAGTTGAGTTCGCCTATAACAACAGTTATCAGTCCAGCATAGAGATGGCACCGTATGAAGCGTTATATGGCCGAAAGTGTCGATCCCCATTATATTGGGATGAGGTTGGCGAACGACGAATTTTAGGTCCCGAGATTATACAAAGAACCTCTGAGAAAATTAAGCTCATCCGAGACAAAATAAAAACCGCTCAAAGTCGGCAAAGGAGTTATGCGAATACCCGTCGACGTGAGTTGGAGTTTGAGGTGGGGGATAAAATATTTTTAAAAGTAGCTCCAATGAAAAGAATCATGAGGTTTGGGAAGAAGGGCAAACTAAGCCCCAGGTATATTGGACCATTCGAGGTATTGGAGAAGATTGGTCCAGTCGCTTACAAAATTGCCTTACCTCCTGCACTATCGAGAATTCATGATGTATTTCATGTCTCAATGTTAAAGAAATACGTCCCAGACCCTTCTCATGTGATAAGTTATGAGTTGTTAGAAGTTAGTGACACTCTATCATATGAAGAAGTACCAATCCAGATTTTAGACAAGAAGGATCAGGAGTTGCGCACAAAGAAGATTTCACTGGTAAAAGTGCTCTGGCACAACCACGACATTGAAGAAGCATCATGGGAGCTAGAAGCAGAAATACGCCAGAAATACCCACATCTTTTCGACGATAGCAGGATCGGGTAAAAGCACAACATTATACAAGGTACTCATTTAAATCTTTGTAAATTTCGAGGACGAAATTTTTATAAGGAGGGGAGGATGTAATAACCCAAGAAAAAAAAATATGAATAATAATAATAATAGTTAGTATTAAAAAAAAGAAAGAAAGAAAGAAAGTGTTTCTCTGTTAGGATCCTTGATTCCATGTTTGATGCCTAAGAAAGACCTTGTCTAAGCGAGTGCTCAGAGACCATTGCGGCTCAGTCGCTCCCTGGAGGTCGGCCTGGTCAAAATGGAATTTCATAGGATAAACAGGGTAGACACTGTTTATATACGTAAATATGTACATAAAATAATGTTTTGACTGACATAATTTGTAGAAATATATGATAAAATAATAATAATGTAAGTATCATATGCGGGGCCCACAAGACTGTGTGGGGCCCACATGAGTCCCGAAGCCGTATGGAGGTTTACACGAGTCTCGAAGCTATTTAGGATGCATAAAAATCGTATAAGAATTATTCGAGTTACGTAGGATCCATTCGGGTCTCGAAGTTGTGTGGGGCCCACAAGACCGTGTGGGGCCCACATGAGTTTTCAAAATTCAAATTAAATTCTTGTTCAAAAATAAATAATAAAATAAATAAATACTAAAAATAGTTTAAAATTAATAACAATTATAATAATAATGATAATAATGATTAAGAAAAATAATAAAATAATAAAATAATTAGTTAGGTAATGGATTAATTAATTAGGTAAGTAATTAATTAAAAATTTATTTAGTGGGAATGGTGGCAAGCACTCCCAAATAGCCTCCACTCAACCCATACCTTGCCCATCCCTTGCCCATTCTTTAATTTTTAAAATTTTAATTTCACCCATCTCCCCACACTTTTATAAATTCTATTTCTTCTCCAAAATTTTCCTATAAATAGGGAGCTCTCAACCTTGATTTTTCACAACAATTTTCCAAGGAAGAGAAGGATTAGTGAGTGAAAGAATTTGTGGTGGAGAGAGAATTTTTGAATAAATTCTTAATCACCCACTTTTTCCGATCTCATTTCTTAAAGATAATTATTGTGTTCGTAGCACACAGTAAAAGAAGAAGGTAAGTAAATTTTGATTATGTTAGTTTCTTTTTATTTTAAATTCATACCCGAGCTTATTTTGTACATAAATTTTAATTATGTTACTTAGTTCCACAAAATTTCCATGAGTTTATTTTTACGCATATTTAATTATACCAGTTCTATCTTTAATATACTTGCATCTATTTTTGGGTTAAGAAATGTTCCAATCCCTTCGGGTAAATTTTCAGCATTTCTTTCTATTCAAAAATAAAATTATATATATTTTTAACACAAAAATTGTGTGGCATGAGTTTATTTCTACGTTACATTTTTTTATGTAAATATGAGTAAAGATGAGATTTTCACGATATTATTATAATAAGATGATTTTCAAACCCCTTATGGCAACGAAAGTTCAAAGTTACAGATGCTCGGTACCGCAGCTTAAAGTTTATACGGATCAGAGTGCACCCACACTGTTTACAGAGTGGTTATTTATGTTAGTGGATTTCTCCTGAGTGCACACCTGGTTTAAGTCCAGGACTTAATAAGGAAAATCTCACTTAAAGTTTACGTACGTTGATTTAGTTTGGTCGGCCAGCCAGCTAAGTCCAGTCTTCGGACCGCACAACCCAGTCATGGGGGTAAACATGACTTACGGCAAACAGGCCTAAGGGTGGTGTTTACGATATATGTTTATACATATTTAATTACGTGTACAAAGTTACTGATAATTTGAAGGAAAAGTGTAAGTTTACGTGAAAAGGATCATTTTGGTGCTTATATGACGATCTAAGGAAAACGTATAAGGAAAAGTATATGTATGTTTATCATTAAATATTTTTACAGTTTTAAAGTTAAAAGTTTAATTTAGCAGTTATAGTATATGATTTAAAAATTTACTGTTGAAATTGATGACAAAAGTTTTATGCAGAAATTGTTAAATTTATGTTTATTCTAAAAGAAATCTTGAAGTTATAGTATTCATTATTATTTTACGAAATTCTTTAAAAACTCATTTTGGCCACACACTAATAATAATCTTATTTACTTACTGAGCGTCGTCTCATCCCAATCATATTTTATTTCAGATAACTCTGAAGGACATGTCGGGAATCAGGCTTAGCAAGCATGCGGGTGGGGATTAGAAAAATAAAGATTGATTAAAAATATTAGTATGGTTTCAGATATTTATGTTTGTGTAATTTTCCTTCTTTTGAAATAAATGATTGTAATATGGAATATTAGTGCTCTGGTTTAATAAAAATTTGAGTTTATTTTGCTTCCGCTGTAAATCAGTAGTAAAAAGTTAATATCCCAGGCCCCTCGGGGTCGGGGTGTTACAAAGATATCAAGCAAGTCTCATGTATATTAATCAGTATGATATCTCAATCACGTAAATCAGATAATGTATATGCTTGGTTTGCAAAAGATGAGTAATCTTTGTATTCAGCAAATAATATGTGAGTGAATAACTTTTTCACAAAGATTAATATCACAAACACAAATATCTTCTCACAAGTATATCACAATGAAACACAAGATATTTGTGTATGTTTTGAAAATGATTTTGCAACCCAAGGACAAATACAAGCTTCCTAAGAAATTGCAACACAAATGCAATACTCAGAAGCTTAGGCGAGTCTTCTTAGGATAGGCTTATGAACAAAGCCCCCTAAGAATTCTCTGATTTAGTTCTCGTAAAAATTGAATCAATTAAATACAAATAGGAGAGCAAACCTATAGCAATAAACACTCAATCAACTTACAAAGAGTTTAATTAGTATGAGAAGGTAAGTATGAGTGTAGGAGGCAAAAAAATGAGTATTATAGGTTTTTGGGTTTTCAAAGAATTTTCCCTAATCAAATATGCTAATCTCTTGCTAATAATCCCAAATGAAGGGGTATATAGAGACACCCCATGAAATATAACCGTTGGGGACAAGTCTAGTATTATTAGAAAAGATTAATGACCTTTTAATTATTTTAACCCTGTTTTAAAAAATTAACCACGCTAAAAAAATCAGGGCAACCCGAGAGGTCCGGTCGACCAAAACACTTTTAGTCGACCGAAGTTCATATGGTTCAGTCAACCAGGACACTTTTGAACTAGAGATTCGGTTGACCGAAATGTGCATGCTCAAGGCTATTTTTCTTTCTATCGAGGTTTGGTCAACCAGGCCTTTTTGAACTCGATGATTTGGTCAACCAGACTGTTGAGATTTCTCCCGATGACCCTCGGTCGATCAGGTTGGTGGTATACAAATTCTTCTCGATCGACCAGAAAGTCAAACTATTGACTTCAAGAGGGTTCAGTTGACTGGGCCATTTTGAACTACAACAGTTCGATCGACCGAGCTGTGGTCAACTTGTTGACCTGAACTAGGTTCGGTCGATCGGGGGCAGAATGAACTGCCAAGGTCAGTCGATCGAAAGTGCACAAAGTGTGCATTTCGGTCTTATTATGATTCACACAAACCCTATTCAAGTGTCTAACATTCATAGGTGTAATTGTGAGTATCCTAAAGTCATTTTTGGGTCCTTTTGAAGACACCGAAAAAGTCCGGTGTCGGTCGACCGACCCCTAAAGTCTTTCTAAGGTCATTTGCATCATGAGCTTACGTATTTAACCATGCATGTGAGGTGTATGATTATTACATATGAAAAGCCCTAATTACTATTACAGACCAATTACACAACTGAATATATATTACAATTGAAAATATGAATTGGTCTTCAAGCTTTATTTGTTTTCACGTGCATCTCGATCTTGATAATTGAGGTTCCTGCACATAATCTCAAATACCCGTTAGATATTATGAGTATTTGTCATAATCAAAACCGAGCGTGACCTATAAGGTCAACAAAAATTTAATGACATTTTAGCCCTTTAAAAATTTCTAACCCGAGAGGTTCGGTCGACCATATAGAGGGTTCGGTCAACCATATTGACAAGTTCGATCAACCATGGAACTTTTGAACTATAGGTTCGATCGACTGTCTCAAAACGATTCTGAACCCCTTCATGGGTTCGGTTGACCAAGACAAGGTTGGTTGACCGTTCTTATAGATTTGGTCAACTAAGCCAAGGTTCAGTTGACCATTCATATCAATTCGGTCAACCAAGGCCAATTTGAACTACAAGGTTCGGTGGGCCAAGTAGTTGGGGGTCAGACACGCTTCAGTTTGGTTGACCGTGAACAATGCATTCATTTCAGAACGGTTGACCGTCCAAAGTCAAAAAGTTGATTTTCAAATGGTTTAGTCAACCATGGCAATCATAACTCCACAAGTTCGATCGACTATCGCAGGTCAAACTTTTGACGTCTAGGTAAATAGTGGTTCAGTGGACCAAGCTAGTTATTACTACTTTGGTTCGGTCGACCAAGGGCATTAACAATGAATATTTTGCCCAAAAAATCTAGCATCGATTTTTTTTGCCTCGATTTTTACCCTAAAGCTATTCCAAAAACTTTGTATGATTTTAGTCTTTTTAGAAAAAGGTTTTTGGTGAAATATGCTGGTTGATCCCTAGGGTCTATCTACGGTCAATTTGAGCATTCATCCATATCATGCAAATGCATGCATTATTACAGATCAAAGATAAAAAAAAATTAAATGCAATACAATTACAAAACAAATTTCTTCTTCTTTACTTTTTTGTTTTTCGTGGAAAATGCCAGTTGATGTGAGATTTCTAGCTTCCATCTTCCTCTTATTTGTGTGCATTCTTAATTGTAAACATGTTCAAAACACTAGGCACACACATAAGATACATGTGCTTTGTCAGCATCAAAACAGAGATCGGACTCAAAAAGTCAACACATGTACTCCCTCCGTCTTGTGCGTGGTTGTCATGAACTAAACTCGATTCTGCTTTCAAAGCACACAATACTTGCTGAACTCTAGCTTACATGATTGTACCCCATTTAGAAGATTTCTCTTGTGAAGTTCCTTTATCCCTTGCTCACCTATATGCCCTAAACGCATATGCCACAAAGCAGTATTGTCAGACTCAAACTCTATAGCTGCAGCTCCATCTACAATCGTGGTACCCAGTAGTGTGCAAATATTACTCAACACTCTCTTCCCCTTCATCATGTTTAGAACTCCTCTACTCACCTTTATTACCCCACCCTCGAATTTGTAACTGAACCCATTACAATCCAAGGTGCCTAACAAAACTAAATTCTTCCTCAACTCTGGTATGTGCCTCGCATCACACAACATCCTCACTACACCATCGTACATCCTGATTTTGATATTCCCCATCTCACTCACTTTGCACGCAACATCGTTCCTTATCATAACGGAACTAGAACTAACCAATCTATACATAGTAACCAGTCTTTGTTGGGCATTATATGATAAGAACATACCGAATCCAAGATCCAAGAATCTGCAAACTCATCTGATCCCAATGAAATTGAGAGCATATCACCGTCATTGCTCCCAAATTCTCATTCTTCTACTACATTCACCATTGTTGATGAACCTTCTTTGCTTTCAGTAACTCCCACCCTTCTTTTCGAACACTCGAATTTTATGTGCCCTCTTTTCTCGCACTTAAAACACAACATGTCCTTCTTCTTCCTGGACTTGGACTGAGCCCTATGGCTGTTCGATCCATCCTAAAAATCACTCCCCCCCCCCATGATCCTGATTCAATTTCTCCACGAGCCCTTCAGTATGTGAACTCTAATCATTGGCCTCCTTCCTTTGGTGGAACCTCAGCCATGCACTCATGATGTCCTCCAAGTCTAGGGTTTCTTTTTCCTAAGTCAGCGTTGTAACTAGGTTTTCGTATCTAGGAGACGTTAGTAGGGAATTCAATAGCATTAATGCTTTATCCTCTTCCTCGAACTTTATATCAACTCACTTCATATCACTAATAATCTAATTGAAAAATTTTGATGTGCTAAGTCAGGCTAGAACCCTCTTCCATCTTAAGCCAATAAATCTTTTTCTTAAGATGCAAATTGTTCCTAAGCGACTTAGACATGTACCAGCTTTCGATTTTCAGCTAAATCACAGCCGTCTATTCCTCATCCATGACGTTGTACATCAAGTCACTATCTAGGCAATGTTGGATTGTGGACAAAGCCTTTGCTTCAATCTCCTTCCAATTTGCATCGTTCATGTCGTCTAACATCTTCTCGTATAGAGCCTTCACCATCCTTTTTTGCACTAGCAAGTCCTTCACTCTCCATTGCCAAAGCTTGAAATTACCAGCTCCATCAAACTTGTTCACATCGAACTTCATCGAAGAGACCCTAGCCATTGAGAACCTGGCTTTTATACCACTTGTTATTCGTGGATGCGTAGTGGAAGCACACAAGCTCACACATGAATTAATCAAAAAACAACAAATGCAATGACTCGATGATGAACAATACTAAATAAGCAAACTCTTAGTAATAAGAATCCACTTCACAGGATCCTAATTCTGTTGACCTAGATTCAAGAAGAGCTCACCATGCTAACAACATTTGCCAAGTCTGGCCTCGTACACATCATGACATACATCAAACACCCCATTGTACTAGCATAGGGGACCTTTGACATATCACGAACCTTATCGTCCATCATTGGGCTTTGGGTGGTAGACAACTTGAAATGACTTGACAAAGGGGTGCTCATTGGTTTAGCATTAGCCATGCTAAACCTCTATAGAACCTTCTTCACATAGCCACCCTAAGATAACCATAGTCTCCCTGCAGCTCTGTCCCTGTGAATCTTCATGCCAAATATTCTCTTGGTTGCACCCAAGTCTTTCATGTCGAACTCTTTTCCCAACAAAGTTTTCAACTAATTCACCTCAGTCATGTCTTTAGCAAAAATTAGCATATCATCAACATACATCAGTAGAAATATAAGAGACCTATCCACAAGATTCCTCACATAGATGCAACAATCGTACTCATACCTCCTGTAGCCAATACGAATCATATAGGTGTCGAACCTTTTATATCACTGCCTCCAAGACTACTTTAGCCTACTTCAGTTTGCAGACTAGTGGTCCTATCCAGGTTAACTAAACCCTTCTGGCCATATCACATAAATTAGCTCCTCCAAGTCACTATGGAGGAACACTGTCTTTACGTCCATATGCTTGAAATGCATATCACGTTGCACCACTAGTCCCAACACTACTCTAATGGAAATGTGTCTGACCACAAAGGAGAAGATTTCATTATAATCTACTCCTTTCATTTGCGAGTATCCCTTTGCTACCAAGAGAGTCTTGTACTTCTCTCTTTCTTTTTCTCAAACTACTTCTTTCTTTTTGTATACCCACTTGCATCCCATTGCCTGCTTCCTAGCTAGAAGATCCACCAAGTCCCATTACCCTTCTCTTGCATGTGCACGGCATCCTGAAAGGTAGTAGGATCTACATTGCTGGTGATAAGTGCATAAGACACCAAATCGTTAAAATCATACATGGGGGTGACCTGATGACACATTTGGGTCTGTCTATAGTTATGCTCCAATGCGGCTGCTGGTCATCCGAGTTAGAACTCCCTGTGTTCTAAAGATCATCATCTTCATCCTGAGTTTCTAACTCCACCTGAACCACCGGCTAATCTCTTAGACTATGACTCTTTGCATATCCTGCGCTAAGTCTCTAACTCCACCTGAATCGCATGCTCGTTGCCGCTGCGATATTCTAGAACCTGTTTCTCTATTTCTTCCTGAATACACTACAACATGGCTTTCTCATCAAAAGCCACATCCCTATGGATCACCACCTTGTTTGCCACTGGATCCCACAACTTGAACCCTTTCATGCCTTTCTAATATCCCAGAAAGATGTACTCTCTATACTTCACCTCAAACTTAGATCTCTTCTCACCAGGAATATGCGCATATACTGGAGATCCAAATACTCTTAGCCTAGAGTAGTCTACCTTGTTACCCGTCCAAACCTCCAAAGCAACTTTATCATTCTGTGATGCCCTTGGTGATATGTCTACAACAGGGTATGTATTCACCCTTGTGGGATGACCTAGTTGTTGGAGGTCTATCGTACAATTTTTGGTGGCATTATCAACAACTGAGTCGGAATATATGGCAGTCACCAAAGCTACAAAGAAAGCGTTGTGGTTTACTAGTTTAGTCAAGGACCTGGGCATATAATAAGGTGGAGTTAAGTTGCGTTGTGACAGTCAGAGTGTCATCTATTTGGCGAAGAATCAAGTGTATTATGCTAGAACCAAATATATAGATTTAAGGTTCCATAGGATCCGGGTGTTGATTTCTTCAAGTAAACTTGTGCTAGAGAAAGTTCACACTTCTAAGAATGTAGTGGATATCTTAACAAATCCGATTACCATAGATAAGTTCAAGCATTGCTTGGACTTGCTTCATAAGGGAGATGGTCCCAACTTAATGTCCCAAAGTCAAGGTGGAGTAGCGGGCTATGTTTTTCAATTTCTCCTAAGGGGCATATATTCGCTAAGGTGGAGATTGTTGTAATATATGGCTCACATATTGAGTGGGAATCATGCAAAAAGGGAAAACATGAAGGAAATCAATGCGCAGCATGGGAAACTGTTGACGGTAATCCCCTAACCGTTGATGGTTTGGGGCAATGTGTGAGAGAATTTATATTCTATTTGAAACAATTGATGGTATGGCACGAATTGTCAACGGTTTGGTTCGAGAACCCAGCACAGATTTTCAAATTTTGAAAGAGAGACGTTAAGTTGGTTGGGGTTTGGATGGAAAGCCTCCGAGAACTCTATTTATATGTCATTAGTGATGTATTTTGTAATGATGTTCATGTATTTGACACAGGATGGTAAAAAATATTGTCAATTGCTCCCATAAATGTAGGCATTGCCGAACCACGTAATCCTTTCGGTATGTATATTGCATATATATGCCTATGCATGATTTCATTATTTCCAATTTCATTTTTCTTCAAGTCATGTGGATGTTATGCAAAAATCACTCTTCCTTCCCCCTGCTTGTTGTATGCTTCCACAGTTAGCCGTAGGTAATTTTTTATTCAACTTTTAAAAAATCCATTGATTTACCTTGAGGTTTCAAAAATGTCACAAAATTTTCATGAGATTAAGTTAAAAAACCAAATCTCCCCCTCAAAAGACTTATCTTTTTCCAAATATAGGAGAGGTTTGTATCTTTTTGACAAAGTTCAAGGGAAGTCCCATAAATGTTTTAGCCTCATGAGAGATCACTATGTTTTTACCAAACCATGGAGATATTAGTATCTTTTGTTTATTTTTATTTATTTATTTTTATTTACATAGGAACTCCAGCCACCAACGAGCCCTTCAGACCCCCTGATGTGGCACCAAACCTACAGATCAACATCCTCCGCCCCCAGGTCTCGCTAATCAAGGTAAAGTTCATATGCTAATACGGCTTCTGTACATCAGTTGGACGTTCGGCCAACCCGAATCCCAGGACACATCTTTATTACCGTCTACGGTCCCCGCTGGCTCACAAAGAACTCTCACCATCCACGGTCCCCGCTAGCTCACAGAGTGAACTCTCACCATCCTCAGTAATAAAGTAGTATAGGAAAAAAAAATTGATGTAAGCATGTGACACTCCATATATGGATGTGTAACTTGTCATTTATATTGTGTTGATTTGTCATAAAAGTTTGGATTCTATACATTAAAAGTCCTTTCATTTTGTGGATTTAATGTTATTTATGTGAGACCTAAGCTTTTATGATTAGTTAAATGGAGAGTTATAGCTATACTCAAGAATGTATTGGTCAAATTGTGACATTTAAGGAATGGCGCATTATGATAGAAGCGTATATATTGTCAAAACTGTTTTAATGAGGCATTATTGCAAGGAGCCTTGAGGGCTCCCAATATATCATTTATGAACAACACAATAGTCTTTGTTACACATATTTGACTCAATACTAAGTTTTAACTAGTTTTTACTTGGATGTAATTATTTTATAGAAGTGAGGTTTGTAATACTAAATAGAATTGGAGTAGAAAACGGCGAAAAAAAAAAATCGGTACCATGTATCAGATTTAATATAATTTTGTTATGAGTAAAAAAAATTATTTAATTCAATTAAAATGCATACACATGAAAAAAAAAATTATGTTAGATCCATCATATACACCTGACTTTTAATAATTTCATGATGATGGCTATAATAATTATTATCATGCATGTACCATTGTTTAGTCTATCACTGATACAAGGTAAAATATTAAGGGCATGAATAGAATTTTAGTTTATGGTAGGTTTCTATTTATGTGCTGGGGATAACCCTTCACCCTTGCCACACTAACCATGGATCAAATCAGTTTAGCCAATTTGTCCTAAGGAACTCCATTAGACTAGGCAAAGTTGAATTTGTAATGAGTTGAATGAATAATTAAATGATCGAGTAATTAAATTGCACTTTATATCCAATGCATCAAATTTATATTATATATGAATCCTAAAGGAATGAAGCAAAGCTAACGCTGACATGTAACATTAAATTTTTTATTTTTTACATCCAGATTTTATCTTTTTTTTTTTTTCTCTCCTTTTTTCCTCTCTCTCTTGTCCCACTTTCTCTCACCATAGAGGAAGGGCCCCATGCATGCCCCACTTTTCTTTTCTTTTTTTACATTCAGCTTTTTTTTTTTTTTTTTTTTGTCTTCTCCGTTTCAATCAGCTAAGGTAGGGGCCTCATATCATGCCCTACTAATTCTTAATGACTTTTAATTTATGTTTTAAACTCTTCTCTCTCTCTCTCTCTCTCTCTCTCTCTCTCTCTCTCTCTCTCTCTCTCTACATTTGGGGCCATTAAATTTAAAGAAAAAAATTAAATTCCTTACTCTTTTTTATGAGACAAAATTTAAAAATCCCAACATGAATGAATTTCACTAAAATAATTTTTTTAATAGGCACCAACTCAACCACTTAAAAAAATAATAAGAAGAAAGGAAAATTGTAATTCTCATTACAATGAATAAAACGTGAACACTAAATAGTTAAAGAGGATACATGTTGGGGTATTTAAACAAGTTTATAAGATATAGTTGAAAACAAAGGAAATATCATAAATCCCATGAAATCTGAGATAAAGGGATATTAAGAGTCCCATAGAATCTGAGGCATTCACCTATTTTGCTAGGTGTCCATAAAATCTGCATTGTTAACGTATATGCACCTTTAATTCTTTTTGAATCAATAGACTCTGATTTGTTAGCATATATGATCATCAGACAATTGACTTTGGATCTTTGATGATCCATCGATTTTATTGTGACGATTTGTCTCAAATTTTTGGCATTTAAATCTTCAGCGGACAAAATTGTCGATGGTTTGATGAAACAGTCGATGATTTCCTTCTAGGCTTGTTTTTTCCTGAAACCATTGATGTAACCATCGATGGCATCACCCTCATTGAGTGTGCCGAGCTGTGATACATTGTTAATACCCTCTCACAAACTTTGCAGCGTTGGAGACAAAGTTTGTTGCAAAAAATAATGAAGTGCAACCTTTGACATTGACTTTGTGAAGATTTCATATTGCGGACCAAGATTGGTGAGAAAACAAACTATTTTTTCTTGGTCTGAACCCGATGGCTGCTATTTTATCACAGAGACCTTTGAAGGTGCGGATATGTTTTGTGATTGTTGTGTGATCTTTTTTCCAAAGATAGGTGATCTGTGCATGAGGTGTGTCGAGGCCAACAATGACTCCGAGAGTTCTCTCAGAAAGTGTCCCAATGATCTACCCTCAAAGGAGATGATTAGACTTTCGCAATGCTATGAAAGCATCTGTTAATTGAGGAATGGTGCCGACGAGTCTGAGAGTTTCCTCAAAAGGTATCCCAATGATCCACCCTCGAAGGAGAGGGTTAGAATTTTTCCATGCTATAAAAGCATCTATTAATTGAGGAATGGTGTCGAAGAGTCCAAGAGTTTCCTTAGAAAGTGTCCCAATGTTCCACCCTCGAAGGAGACTGTCAGACTTTTACCATGCTATGGTGTAGTGTGGAGAGATAGTGTAGCCATGGTGAAAGGAAGGCAAGAAAAAAAAAAAAGCAGAAGATAAGCAAGAGGTGTACGGATAATGTAGGAGCTATGATTTTTTTTTTTTTTTTTTTTTTGACATAGTGTTTAGAATGGCTCTGATACCATAAAGAAAAAAATGAGAAGAAAGGAAAATTGTAGTTCCCATTACAATGAATAAAACGTGAACACTAGGTAGTTAAGGAGGATACATGTTGGGGTATTTAAACAAGTTTACAAGATATAGTTGAAAATAAAGGAGATGTCATAAATCCCATAAAATCTGAGATAAAGGGCTATTAAGGATCCCATAGAATATGAGATATTCATAAATTTTATCAGTTATCCATAAAATATGCGTTGTTGACATATATGCTCCTTTAATTCTTTTTGAATCAATAGGCTCTAACTTATTAGCATATATGATCCTCAGACAATTAACTTTGGATCTTTGATGCTCCTTAGACTTTATTGTGATGATTTGTTTCGGATCTTTGACATTTAAATCTTCAACAGACAAAACCATCGTCGGTTTGATGAAACAGTTGACGATTTTCCTTTTGAATTTGTTTCTACCTAAAACCATCAATGTAACCATCGATGGCATCACCCTCATTGAGTGTTCCGAGCTGTGATGCATTGTTAATACCAATTTCCAACACTTTATTTCTTAATACTTTTATATACTAAAAATAATTTAAATTATTATATCCTATTTTCTTTTTTCTTTTGTTATATTTACATCCACTGATATTATTTTATTTATATTATTAAAAAATATATAAATATATCTACCATGTTATATCTCTATTTATATACATTAAAATTAAAAAAAGTGATTGAAATTATTTTTTAAAAAATTCAATACAATATATAAAATACATACAATTTTTCTCACTTACTTTCCACCACATGTAAACTTAATAAGTGTTCTACTTCCCATATGTTATAAAATAAAGTATTTATGTTTTACTCAAATTTTACATTTTAAATTCTCATTTAGTATTTGTATGGTCTATATCTGTATTTTATTTTTCTCAATTAATTTTGAATTTAAATTGGTTTTCCATAATTAAATTTATATCATATGTAAATGTCCATAACATTTTTAAAATTTTATGTACTATACGAAATTTTTATAAATATTATATTATTCATATAATTTCATAATTATTGAACATTTTTTGTTAAAAATGATGTAAAATAATATGTTAAATTCTGACATTATTGTTAAAAACAAATTATCAAAATACATATGTATACTCGACAAGAAGTTCAGTTAGTTTTACTAGTATTAGATTAAGTTTGGTTCAAATCAAATAGCATATGGACAAACAATTTTTGTTTTTCATTTCTAGATTTCTAACTAACTACAAAAGCGAAACCTAACTTTTCAATTTTTTCAAAAATAAGGAATTAAAAAATATAGAAAATAGTTTGACTTTCCTATGCAAATTTAGAAAATTAGAAAATAATATAAGATTTTTTATAATTATATAAAATTTAGAAAATGATAAATAAGACTATTTACCACAAGTGAATAGTATAAAATATTTATTTTTTAAAATTGTATACCAATATAGCAAAATTGAAAATAGGCTGGTTAATTTTTTAGGAAAACAAAAAATAAGAAACAAAGTTTGTTTTTCACTACTAAACATGCTTTTAATTTTTATACATTAAATATGACTACAACCTATTAGTCTAATAAGGCTTAATCTCATATTGATATTGACAAATCAAGGCATCTACTTGTATTATCAAGTGTATTTATTGGCATTACGTTTTAAAAATACAATGAAAGATGAATAATGGAAAGCCATGAAAAACACAAGAAAATGAAAGGTGGCTATTAAAGAAAAGCTTGGATAAAAATCAAGCTTAAGGATATGAAGACCTAGTTAGTTTATCATGTGTATTGTAAGTTAGGTTTTGTTGACCTGATAGGTCACACTCAGTTTTGATCATGAAAAATACTCTTAGTACTGATGGTTGTATTAAGACTTGCATGCAGGTTCACTATGCACGTGTATTCGAACTGAAAGACATATCATGATGGCGTGCGGTGTTCGTGCCGATGAATGAAGAAGTCTGTGTTGTATTTGTAATTTTTTTTCACTTTCTTAATTCTGGGATATAATATTTATTATGGACTGTACACTCCTATGACTTGTAATAATTTGCATCATGCATGATAGGTAGGTATGTTCAGAAATGCCATAGATTAACCTTAGGGACCGAATGACTTTAGGACACTCTTCGGTCGACCGATGCCAGGTTTCTGGGCGTACTTGAAAAGACCCTAGGTACCTACACTTTGTGCTAATAGTCCCCAACATCACTTATTATATCAAGGGAATCAATTCAGGAAAAAATGGACTTAAATTGAAAAGGTTGAGAGGGTATGGGTGACCGAACCCAAGTCGTGTAAAACGGTTCGGGCGACTTCATGTTTCAGGCACCTCAACCTTTGTTGAGCGTATCTCCCTCGGGCACTCGAAGCTATGTCAAGTTCCTTTTCAACTACTAGGGTGCCCAAACGATCACATTCAAAATGGGCTCGGATGACTGAATTAGTTGGTTCGGTTACCGAATGTAGCCTCGGGCACCTGAATCTATGAAAATTTGGCTACTAACTTTGATTCAGCCACCTGAGCATAATTTCGAGCATCCAAACCCCTTTAAAATGTTTTTGTGACTGAGTCTGTTCGGGCACCCGAACCTTAGGTTGGGCGTCCGAACCTCTCAGGTTAAAATATTTTTTACTAAATTTTAAATTGGGTAAACTAGGTTAATTTTCTTAATGGCTTTTAAAATAAATTTAATTATTACCATTTTGTCCCCAACTGTAAAAAAATCCTCGCCTATAAATACCTGTTCATTTGTCTTAATTAGAAAAGGATTAGAAAAATCATTAAGGCTAAATTCTCTCAAAATTTTAAAATCTTTTTAGCCTATACTACTCCCAAACACTTATACACTTAATTCTTCTTTGTCCTTCAAGTGTTGTGAGTATTTCTAAAGTGCTTGTGCTTAATCTCACTAGCTAGTATTCTCATTTGCTATGTTGTTTGATTGATTTTATTTGAGAGTATAGCCTTAAGTTCTTCCACCGATTTTATTTGATAAATCTTGTGTGGGAAGACTTAGAAGGTTGTGGTTCTTGCATTTTCATTGCAAGACATCTAAACCTATATTTTTGTGTGCAAAATCATTTTCAAAACTTGTATTCAAATACTCCTTGTGCTTAGTTCAATGAGAATATCTTGTTAAGTTTGTTTGAATCAACTAGCTAGCATATTTGAAACCTTGATATGATTTTGTGATATTCACATACTGTGTTTCAAATCTTGCTTTGATATACACTCTAGATCTGGATTGATAATCTATACTTATTTGAGTGTTTAGCACGCATTAGAGCATCGAGCATATTTACATATCATACGTGCTTGCATTATTACTTGAGCTGTACTGGTGCACATACCTACTTGTGTAAGAAGCGTATTTCCATGTACAAATTTTATACACATTTGTTGTATTCCAGGCGTGGGCCTGATGAGGGAGATTAGCCCTATTGAATAATCCTGGACTGGCTTAGACCCGGTTAGGAAAGTTAGGTGCGCCATCCCGGTAAGGCGTGTTGGTTGAGGTCAACTCCTTGAATTGACTTTGTTGTAATCGGTGCCACTCCACTCGTTAAGTGAGCAGTAGTGGAATCCTTGTGCTGGTGTAGCCAAGGCGGGGACGTAGGCAATTTGACCGAACCTCAATAACATATTACGTGTATTGTTCACTTTTTCATACTTTACTTTTATTGCATTTGTATGTTTATTTATTGATCGCATAGATTGACCCTAGGTGTGTAATACTGCTGTTAAACTGATTGACCTAGGCGATAATTTTTAAATACCCAATTCACCCCCCTCTTGGGATTGCACCAAAGCTAACAGGTTTCATGTAAGTATTTCTTAATTGATCTTTGTTATGAAGCTCTTAGGATATATACTTGGACCTAGATACCATTTAAATAGTTGGAAAATATTTTTACAAAGTCTTGTCGTGCGTCGTTCTTGTTGAAACTGAGTTTTTGAGTTATTCTTTGAAAGTTCAAAGCTTTCAAAACCCAAAAAACTAAGCCTATCTCTTTGATCTTCTTAGAAAATATCTTCTGAGAGCATTGTAGTGCTTATTGCGTACAAATCCACTCTAGTTGGAGAGTTTTTCTTTGTACAAATCCATTCTTATTTGTTTGTGTAAATTGACGACTCTGTTATTGAGTTGTTGGCAAGCAGAAGGATTGTTTTCACTTGAAAGGTAATGCCACCTAAGTAAAGGAGAGAGGTGACTCTACCTAGTGAAGGAGTGGGGTACTCCGCTCAAGCAAAAGAGAGAGGTAACTCCACCTACGTAAAGAAAAGAGGCGACTCCGCCTATTAAAGGAGGTTTATAAAAGGCATCTCCGCCTACTAAAAGATATAGACTTCTCCACCTATTGAAGAAGAGATAGTGAATCGTCATAGCAAGTTTCTTAAGACAAGGACGTAGGCATGTTTCCAAACCTTGTAAAAAATTAGGTGTCACTCTTTCCCTTAGCTCTTTTATTTTCCAAGCATACTTATCTCAAAATATATCTGCTGTGAATACTTTACTTTGATTTGTGAATGCTATGAATGATTTAAAAATTCATATTGATTAACATTTGTATTAGTTACTAAGATTATATTGGGATATATTTTTTGGAAATAATATTCTGATTTATATATCATTCTTTCAAGTTATTGCATAAACTATTTTGCGGCTAAACATACTTTTGTTAATATTGATCTGCTGCAAGTATTGTCAATATCGTGTAGTTTGGTTTCCAACTTAAATCTTAACTTAGACTCTTTAGAATCTAAGGATATATAAATTGATCAGATTATTTATGAGAACATTGTTGTTGTTAAAAAAGTAAGAACACGTTTAAAATTAGTTTTTAAAATTGATTAAGCTTCTGTGCATAAAATTTTAAAATACCCAATTTACTCTCCTCTTGGGATTACACCTTGACTTTCAATTGATATCAGAGTGTAGGTTGCAATAAATCCTAGTAAGTAGTTGCATAAAGACTTAATGACCAACCTAGGTGTGTCCCCATTTAGTGAAGGTCAATCCTCCTCAAGGCCTCCAATATTTTTGTGGTGTTAACTACACCTTTTGGAAACAAAGGATGATAAATTTTTCTATAAACCATAGATTGGAGGGCTTGGAGAGTTGTTGTCCAAGGAATCTACGTGCCTACAAAATTCACTGAAAATAAAGAAATTCCTAAGGATGATAGTGAAATGAATGAAGCTGACATAAAGCTTATGTAAATCAACTCAAGTGCTATGAATGCCCTATATTGTGCATTAGACGCAAATGAATTTAATAGGATAATGGGCTGTAAGAATGCCAAAGAAATTTGGGATAAGTTAGAAATAACTTATGAAGGAATTGTAGACGTTAAGGATAGCAGGATAGACATGTTCACTAGTGAATATGAAGCTTTTAGGATGAACCCTGATGAATCCATGTCTAGTATGTACACTAGGTTCACTCATATCATAAACTCTCTCAACGCACTTGGAAAGAAATACCCCATGTATGAGATTATTAGGAAAATTCTTGGAGGACTCCCATCCATATGGGAACCTAAGTCCACTGCAATTGCTGAGGGAGAAACTTAAAGGCATTGACCGTAGACAAGCTTATCGGGTCACTTCTCCCGTATGATATGGCTATTAATGAGTGAGCAAGTGAAAGTAGTAAAACTAAGAAATTCATCGCACTAAAAGCTTCCAATGAAAGCTCTAGTGACGAAGATGAAGAAGAATTGGATGTAAATGACATAGCCTTAATGACAAAAAAACTCAGAAAGTTCTTCAAGAAAAACAAGAAATTTACAACAAAATTATGAGACTCCAAGATGGGTAAAGGAGAGTCAAGAAGAAGAGAGTCTAAAGTAGAACCGCTTGCTTGCTAAAATTGCAAGGAGGTTGGACATTATAAACCAGAGTGTCCACTACTTAAAAGGGACTCTAATAAGAAGAAGAAAAAGGCTATGAAGGCTACTATGTGGGACGATTAGAGTTCTAGTAGTTCAGAGAGCAAATCAAGTGACCAAGTGGTTGCTAACTTTAGCCTTATGGCATGGAACAACAATGAGGAACAAAGTTTTTCTTAAAACTCATTTAATGATTCATGCAATGAATCTTGTAAAAGATTTAGTAAAAGATTTAGAATCTCATTTCACAGATAAATGAGAATGAAGCTTTAGTAAAAGATTTAGAATCTCATACTAATGTTGAAAATAAAAAGGACTTAAAAATTAATAGATTGGAGAATAAGATTGAAAAAGTGACAAAAGAGTTAGAAGATCTAAAGTTCCAAGCTACTATTGAAAATAAAAAGAATATGAAAATCACAAGCTTAGAAAGTAAGGTTGAAGACTATGCCAAGATAATCTATAACTTTACGAGCGAAAAGATAATTTTGATAGGCTGATAGGTTCACAAAAGATGACATTGGATAAAGAAGGCATCGAGTTCAATGGCAAAGAGAACAAGAAGAAGACAAAACTTTACATGGAATATTTTGTAAAGGAATCTAAATTCTATGCTAGTACTTATTCGAAAAATATTTACACTCACACTACCTATTTCTTGTGCAAAGAGAAAGGCCATATCAAATTTGTTTGCCCGTTCAAAAGGAAAAGTGTGAAAACCAAAAAGGTTTGGAGAATCAAATAAAGATACAGTGCTAACCCCTTGAAACCCAAGGAAGAATGGGTACCAAGAAGAATGATCTAATCTTTAAAATAATTCTTCCTTAGAACTTAGGATTAGTAATCTATTAAGGATTAAGTCAATTCAACTATGTCCAAATGAAGAGGTTTAAAGATGACTAAATAATTCCTTAATTGTGGACAATGCTCAAAATGTCAAATCCTAGTAGATATGTTTACTATACTAAAGACCTAAGAGAATTAAGTCAATAATGAAAAATTCAAATGATAGATCCTATATGAAAATTTTGGCTATAGCTAAAAGGGGATGAGATAGCATATAGGATTAGGATTAGAAAGGAATGAAACAACATCTGTCTTAATGAGATATTATTCCATGTAAATCCATATCATTCCTCCAAGATGATCAAGGTAAATATTAGTGGCTTAACCAGCCTATGTGAGGATCATAATAGGAAATCTTAGAAGCACGCCTAAGAAAATCCACTTCACATGGACAAAGATGCTTTCCTTAGTTAAATATTTCCAAATGGTTTATGTATTCTTAAGGTAAAACATCTAAAGTATAGCATATCTTGTCTAGTGCAAAAAATTGAGTTTTAGGGGAATCAATCATAACAACTATAGTCTTATGTACCATCCAACCCTTAACTCATCTTAGAACTTACATGCTTAATCTACAAGCATGAAAATATCATACTTATCTTTGATAAAAGTCCATACTCTATTCAGCTCCCAAATGTTATCAAACACTTGGTGAATCTCTACATAGGGCAACTACTAGCTCTTCACTTTAAATCATAAATAATTTTTTCTACACCATGGAACCCAGAAAGTTGTTTTGCAAATCAAAGATTAAAATGAGTTAAGACAATCTTAGATGTTAGTTCCTAGACCCATTGATCATATAAGTATTGGAACTAAATGAATATGAAAATGGCATTGCTGGCCACAACCAAGCAAGGTTGGTTGCACAAGGTTTCAATTAAGATGGAAGCATTGATCGCAAATAAACCTATGCACCAATAGCTAAATTGGAAAGTTATTCGGAACTTAGCTATTAGTATGCAAAATGAATGATCTTAGCTCAAAAAGGAGAAAATTTCAAGCAAATCAATATTATTATATGTTAGAAAAGGTGTTTGAGGAGAGTTAGTTCATTAGGCTAAGCATTCTGGGCAAAATTTTGAGTGATTAGAAATTTTTAGGTCATTCAATCGATCGAAGAGTGAAGGTCTGTTGACTGAACCCATAGTAAACTAGTCACTGAGGAATATTAAATGGTTCAGGCAACTGCAAGTAAGTAATTTAGTCAACTGAAGACTTTGGTCAACCGAATGACTAATATTAGTCGACTGAACCTATATTGACTTCATAAATTAGAAGCGTCAGGTGACTTTGGGCAACCAAACTCCATGTTCAGTTGACCGAACTACATGATTTAAAACTTAAACCTCATGTAAAAGCCCTAATTTTTGCCTCTTCAGTTCCCTGAACCCTATTTCTCTCTCACCCGAAGGGTCGTCTCAACATGTTCTACCTCTCTACACTTCGATTTCATCTCCAAACTCATATCTACGCTCTAATTTCTCATGTTTACTCTCCAAATTCCCCATCTCTCAGCATTCAAACTCAAAAATCATGCCAAGAGCAAAAAGTGTAGCACAAAAAACTCCCTTCTCAAGTCATAATGACACTGAGTTTATTCATCGTTGGCTCTTGACTCTAGGAGCTAAGAAAATATAGAATGAGCATCTTTAATCTTTGAACCCATACTAGTTAAGATTCTTGACATACCATTCATGCAAGAACATTTTCCAAATATTCTTTGAAGGTTTGCTGATTTAGGTTGGGTTAGGTTTGTGACTTATCAACCCTAAGGAGTATACCAAAATTTAGTATGCCTATTCTATGCTAGTTTTGGAAGGGAAGGTAACCAATATACTACAAAAATCATGTCCAACACAATTGTGCTCAGCCCTAACACCATAGTTGAAAGGTTTCAAATTGATAAAGGGGATTTTGAGTGTCCAAACAACAGACAATCATGGATTATGGAACATGATTTCACACCGCAAGCCCGTTTTAATTGAGCAAAACAATAATTTTGGGCATTCTCCTTTATACAAAAATTTTACTCTTGAAGCCAAAATAATCCGCCTACTCGCCACATATAATATCCTCCTTAAGACGACCGAGTTTAGAGATCATGTGTCTTACCTGGATTGCTTTTTGATGTGGTGCTTATATACTGGAAAACATCTAGATCTTTCCTCTCTCATCATCAAGTGGAAGGTTGCCAAATAAGAAACCCATAGAGTCATTCTTCCTTATGGATGGGCTCTAAACCTCATTTTGAACACCTTGGCTTAGCTCAACCTTCCATTCTATTTGTTAGAAGAAAAAGATCTGATAAATTCCCATCAACCACTATTAAACAAGTGGGCTATGAGTTGGCTGGTGTACTTGGTTGGATCCCTAAGAACCATCAACCTCCGCGAGATGATTTGAATGTATGCATGGAGGAGGAACGTGAATATGCACGTAGGGATAATCCACACCATGAGGAGCCACATGTTCCTACTAGTACAACCACTGATACTCTTGAATGGTTTTAGGATTTTTGTCGGGATGTGGATCCAAAATTCAGTGCCCTTTGTGGAGATATAGAATTCAAATACAATGAACTTCAAAAGAACATTCACTCCAACTTTGGTTTCTTTAATCAACGACTCGCAAGGATTGAAAGCAACATGGGTAGTGCTTCCTCGTCTAAAGAGAAAGTACCCATCGAAGCGTGCACGATGAAGAGGATGATGAAGATGATGATGAGGAGGATGAGAGCTTATTCAGTCGTGATCCTATTGATGAGGACTAGATGAGAGTTTTCCTAGTTATTTGAGAGAGAGATCTTTGAAATTTTTTGTATAAAATTGTATTTTGATTGTACTTGTTTTATCTCTTGTTTGTTTGAAAACAGCTTGGTTGTGTGTATGTATATATATTCTCCTATGAAGAAATTTTGAAATAAAAAATAAGATCCAAATTTTGATTTTGATTTTAAAAGGGTATCGTTGAAAAAAAATATTTTTTCCTTATTCTATTCCCACTACCAAAAAACAGGTTTTTAGTGACGAACGTATTAGCGACGGTTTGAAATTCATCACTAAAATTGCCTTATTAGTGACTGTTTTTAGAAATTGTCACTACTAGTGTAAGTATTAGTGACGGTTTTCAAAACTGTCACTAATAAGGCAATTTTAGTGACAAAATTAAAACTACCACTAAAACCCAATTTTCCCGCTTAAACCATCATGAGAAACCAATTTTCGTGCGAAAACTATCCTGGAAAAAATATTAACGACATTTCCTGGGGTATTAGTGACGAATTCAAAGTGCCACTAAAAGGCAGTTATTAGTGATGTTTAATTAACCGTCACTAATAATTTTATATTAGTAACGGTTCTATAAGCCATTACTAATAATGCAAGTTGATTGTGAAAAAGTCAACAATTTTAGTGACGGTTCCTAAAAACTGTCACTAATAATGCATTATTTGTAACGGTTTTTCTAAACCATCACTAATAATACTTTTGTTGATTGGGAAAAATTCAACAATATTAGTGACGGTTTATTAGAACCATTACTAATAGCCTATTATTAGCAACGAATTTGCTAAATTGTCACTAATAGTGTTTTTCATTTAAAAAATATAAAAACAAGTTATTTAACTATATTAGTGATTGTTTAGAAAAAGTGACTAAAAACAAGTTATTTAACTATATTAGTGATTGTTTAGAAAAACCGTCACTAATAGGCTAGTATTAGTACCGGTTTATGGAACCATCATTGATAATGCATTTGTTGACCGGGAAAAGTCAACTACATTAGTGACGGTTTATAAGAACCGTTACTAATAGCTTATTATTAGCGATGAATTTATTCAGTCGTCACTAATAATGTTTTTATTTAAAAAATATAAAAATAATTTATTGAACAATATTAGTGACAATTTAGAAAAAACTGTCATTAATAGTTTGTTATTTGTGACAATTTATGAAAACCATCACTAATAGGCTGCTATTAGTAATGGTTTATGGAACCATCACTAATAATTAAAACCGGTTGTTTAGCTTAAGATAATCCAAACCTAAAGGTTAGGCCTTCCCATAGAGATAGAGATAGCCAAGGAATCACCTCGTCTTGCTAAAAAAACATGTCAGCCCCATTAGTGTTCTAGGTCACCTAATTGGCCAAGATGCACAACAAAACCAATGCTACCCAAAATCATATACATTTTGAATAAGTAATTTAAGAGATAGGTGATACATGATTCAAACTAGGATTTGGTCCGGTATCCAAACAGATTCCAAAATCTAGGTGTCATCCCCCAAAATCATTCTACTTTTCAAAGTAGTGCCCTAAGACCAAAGCTGCTGGCTAGCGAGGTAAGCAAATACACACTCAGTCAGTACTAGGGGTGGTAAAGCTCTGCCATCCTGCAATTTTAAATTTAAATGAAAGAAAATAACTGAAAATGAAGTTGGATCAAGCTCCCAAAAGCCTCTCAAGCTGTCACCTTTCTCTTTGGTTAGCTAAAATGCAGGAATTTGATGTGAAAATCTAAGTAGCTCAGCCCCAGGGATATCATTACCACTGGTGATTCATCTCTTACTTGAGCCTTGAAAACCGAGTTAAAACTAGAGACATGCTCTAGTATAGATACTTTCCTCCAAAGATCTTAATTTTTCTTCGACGACTTCCACTATGTCATATTCACATTTTTTTTTTTTTTTTCAATTCAGAACGTGTCATTTCAGCCTTCCAGTGCTTGTATAATGCCCAAACTTCACCTTTACTGGGAAGGATGGTATATTCACCCTTCTTATAAGTGGATTCCACTCTTACTTGATGGGAGAAGTAGACAAATAAAAACAATTGCTAATATTGTCCCAAAAGCAACTTGACAGCACAAATGAGAATCAGGATGAGTTGAAGATAAAATACAACAAGAAGAGTATGTCAATCCTAGGTTTAATGAGATCAGAGCCCCTTACACATATTATATAGATTTTCCCCCAAGGAAGTCCACTTTCATCATCTACAAAGATTTTTCTAATTTCTTTCACATAGACTTTGTAATATTGCGTAAAGGCTTTATGGAAGCATTACTCATTTTTAGCTTCTTAAATGAATCAACACCTGAAGATCTTTTCTTACTTTTCCTAATAGAAGCAACCTCTTTCAAATTTGAAGGAAAGATCTATATGTCTAGCCATGGACTAGGATTACTCTTAACATAGTGGACGAAAAAAATTGGAAGAGTTGTTATTGATGGTGAATATTGGTTGAAAAGATTATATAAATTTAAAACTTTTCGAGTTCATACCCTTTGGAATGACCGTGTACAGACCAAAGTAGGTGTGGTGAAGTTCTGCAATGATTAGACTATTTTTTAAATACAACAGAGTTTGGGAGAAAAGTATGTCTTTAAGTACAATGCTTGAAAAGAAAGATCGTCACTAGTAGTCTTTATATATCAGTGATGGTTTTTAGAACTGTCATTAATCATGCAGCTTAATTAAGCAACTCATCTATTAATTTTATTAAAATTAATAAAATATAAATTAGTGACTAAATGGTTTATTTCCATGCTATGTTTTCTGGGATGACATAAGTTGTAGGATTTAAAATAGAATCTCTATTTGGATTTATCTTCAAAAGGGTAACTTTCTTTGTCCTTGGTCCTTCCAAGACTGCTATTTCTTTTTGCATGCTATTTGTTCTTCAGAGAAACAACAAGCAGCCAGGGGATTGAATTTTATGAGCTTAAAGATGCCAGCAAGCCATTGATGGCAACAGTATGTGGAGAAAGCATAGAGGATTATTGTCAATTTTGTTCTTCTGTCATTAGCAACTACAATTCTTGAATTTGCTCTCGATCTCAAAATACTCCAAAGTAGCTTTAATTTATATTTAAAATTTTAATTAACTATTAGTTTGGTTAACCGAATTAAATTTCCTATAAATTGAACCAATAACCGATTAACCAAAAATTGGTAAAATCATAACTGAACCGAACGACCTTATTTCTTGACCAAACTGAACCGACTGAAATTGGTCGCTAAATTCGGTGAATTCAAGTTTCCCCGAATTATGCTCACCCCTAATTGGTACAACATTTTTAAGTTCGATTTTAAATGGTAGAATATTATTGACGATTTAAAATCATCACTAATAGTATGTTATTAGTGATAGTTTAGGAGAGCCACCACTAATAGTCTGTTATTAGTGACGATTTAGGAGAATAATTACTAACAGTTTGTTATTAATGATAGTTTAGGAGAACCGTCACTAATAATATGTTATTAGTGACAGTTTAGGAGAATCATCACTAATAGTCTGTTATTAGTGACGGTTTATGAAAAACGTCACTAATAGTTTTTTTATTTAAAAAATGTGAAAGAGTTTATTTAACTATTAGTGATGGCTTTTAAGAGTTTTAAAACCGTCAGTAATAATCGAATTTAGTAAAACCCTATTCCCCATTTTCCCCAATTCCCTCCTTCCCCTATCCGAGCTTCCCTCCTTTCCCTCGTCCCTCATTTCCCTCCTTTCTTTCGTACGCGCATCCTCTTCGACCATCCCGTTGCTGTCATTTATCGCATGAGCTCCTCTCGCCACTGCTCGCTTGAGGTTGTTCCACCGTCATTGTCGTCACCGCTCGCCTGAGCTGCTCCTCATCCCATCGCCGCTGCTCACCTGAGGTCAATCTGCCAACTCGGAAGCTTCTATGGGTTAATAGTGTGTGTGTGTGTGTGTGTGTGTGCGTGGTGCGTGCGTGTGTCCGTGTGTGTGTGTGTGTGTGTGTGTGTGTGTCTGCGTGGATGTGTGAATGTGTGTGGGTGTGAGTGCGTGTGTGTGTGTATGTGCATGTATGTGTGTGTGTGTGTGTGTATTATCAAATTCTTGCTATTCGCCTTGCTGTTTATTTTGTTTCTTTGTTATTATTTATTTTCACATGCTAATTTTGAAATTTGTGTTCTAATTATTGAACATTTAGGCTACATAAATCAGTTATTGTTTTTAGAGTTGAACTCTCTATGCCCATTGTTGCTGCCTTTTTTATCTTGAGCAATTTAGTGCTTTAGTGAAGTTTGAAAAAAATGCCCAAATGAAGTCATAATGTGTTTTGAAAGAATTCCTAGATGAAGTCAATGTTGTGTTTTCCCTTTTCACATGTGTTTGTGAATGTTCACATGAAAAAACAGGGTTGTGTGTGCATGAGATGTATTTGTGAGAGTGCATTACTAAATATAGAGCACTTTAAATTTTTAAATACTTAATAATTTTAAAAAACTTATTCTTCCCATTTAAGAGATACAGTCCTAAAAAATGAATAAATCGACTTTTACAGCCAACTATCAATGCATCATACAAAAGTATATTTAAAAAAAAAAAAAAATCTTAAATAGATGATAACTTATTTGTTTGCACAACTGATTTTTGAGTTTCAAACTCTACCTTAAGAAAATAATGAATTTGGGATGATTGTTTCTGAAAAAGATTTTTAAATTTCTCAATACTTTTTAATTTCTTGAAATTTATTTTTTCTAAGCGAATTAGATAAATCCCTTACATGCACATATATCTTGAACAATTTATCAATTAAAATAAATATAAGCTAAAACCTCTCAATCAAATGACACATTAAGAAAAAATTAAGGCTAATGCGAGAACTTTTGAGGAGGATAATTGAACAAAAAGTTAAATTATAAATAAGAGTTTTAGAAAGTCAATTTGGTTTTATGCCTATTAGAGATCAACCATATATATGAGTTAAGAATATTAATGAAAAATTTAGAGAAAAAAAACAAAAGAGGCTTTGGATTCTTTTGATTTTAAATTCTTTTGATTCATGAATTTAGAATTATATTTGATAGTTAGCATTTAAATTATATTGCAATTAAGTTAGGGGCCTCGTAACATAAATGGTATTTTTGAATTGACATAATATGAACCCAAACATGATATATGTTTTACATCTGGTATGAATGTAGACATAATGTGCTTTGGATTACAAATAGACATCCTTGGTGTGCCTTTTTAGGAAAGTTTTCTTTACATAGAAATACACGTGTGCACTTTAGCCCACATACAACATTAATATAAGGCTAAATTAATTAGTATCATTTTCAAGGTTAATTTGGTAAGTGTACCAAAGACTTTTTGGATTTTGGTCATTTTTAGAAAGTGATAGTGACCTAACGACATTAATGCTAGCTATAATTGGGCATTGGGCATGTGAATTTCATTAATTAAGCCCTTGTTAAAAAGATATTTAAAGGGTGATTCACAAATATTACTTCCACCCAGTGGTCTTTGAGTAGAAGTTTTCCTTTTAATATTTTAAAATTAATTAAATTAGTTTTGTAGGAGAAATAGTGGTAAATCATTTATAATCCAACCAAATATCATTTTGTTTTATTTGGGAGTATAGATTTTGGGTCTTGAATTTAGATTTGGACCAACTTGAACAATATTAAATATAATTTTACATTGTATAATTTTTCAAATTCATAAAAATCCTAATTTAAAGTCTCTTCCAAACATGAGGTTTGAAATTTCTTAAGAAGCCTATCTAAAGGCTTTGTCGAACATTTTATTGCTAAGAAAATATAAATTTTATAGTACTTCATATATTTCAAGACACACTTGTATTGACAAACATGTTTGAAATTAGGATAGCTTCCCAAGAGGGGGGTGAATTGGGATTTAAATATTTTATTTATTTATTTATTTATTTTTAATATTTCTGTGTTTTAACAATAATCACACCTCAAATACAATCACAAAATTGATTCAGAGTAATCACAACCAAAACAAAATAATCAACCACTTAATAATAGCCATGTAGTAATGTGTAAAGCTTGCTAAATTTGTATAAGCCCTATTGTTAAATTCCATAAACAACCTTCTTCCCAATGTTCAGCTTTTAAATAAACTTTTACTTTAATAAGTTAAAGATGATGAACCAATGTAGTCCCTTTCGGTTTCCGCAATCAATGCTGATCAAACCAAAAGAAATTACCTTCCAATCTATTTAATAACCAAACACTTAGAATTTAGAGTTTTATAAAGCATCCACGCAATTTATAATCTTTTCTGAAAAGTAAAGAGTAGGGAAGAGAGAGAAGAACACAAGATTTTACGAGGTTCGGCTTCAACACAGCCTACGTCCTCGCCCTTGGCAAAGCCACCAAAGGATTCACTATCACCGTTCCTTTACCAGACGGAACAATACCGATTACAACACTCCTTGGTTAAGGCTAGAGCCCTCCTTCTCCAAACAATATCCCCTTGTTTGGTCCAACAATTCAACACTCAAACTGTCTATCAATCTGCTGCAAAGATTTAAAAACAAGGCATACAAGAATTGCTCCTCAAAGAGCTGATTAGTACAAATAAAAAACTATGTACTTCAATAAAAAATCACAATACAAAATTCAGATTGAAGCTCTAGAAATTTATCATCGTAGGAATCTTTCAATAGAAGAAAGAATTAACAATTGTAGCGCAATATCAGTGAGAAAACCAATAAGACTTTAGAGAACTTCATGGATGTTGTGAGCAACAAAGAACTTTCAGAATTTTAGAATGCTTGAGAGAGAGTTTGATTGCTAAATTAATTTCTTGGTCTTCAAATCAATGTAACTTGAGGGTATTTATAGATGTAGAAAGGTTTCTAACTTGTTCCCTAATTTTACTTAGAGTAGGGTCCAAGTTTATATTAATTTGGGCCTCAAGTAATTGAAATTTCAAAAATATATCCATTGAGTATTTTAAAATCTGCCACGAGCCTGACGACTTTGTGGTCAATGGCATTCGTTTGTCCATATTTTTCAAGTATATATTTCACAAATAGTAAGGTGGCAGTCGTCTGTCATTAGGGTGGTAGTCGTCTGTCACTGAACAACCAAGTTTTTAACAACATACAGAAGAGTGGCAGTCGGTTGGCAAAACCTACGCAGTCGTCTCATTTGTCATTGACAGTCGTTTGTTAAGTACCTAATAGTCGTCTGTCATGTTTCTGCCTATTTGTTTAAGTTCCTTTAATATCTCAGCCGTCTGTCCGTAGACAGACAGTCGTCTGCCAAGTAGGTGTTTCTCATTTTAAGACATTTTTTATTTCTCTCTCCTTTGTTTATTTTGACATAGAATCTCAATTTGGTTTTCCTTGAAAAATAAGTTTCAAGTCTTAAAAACTAAGGTCTCTTAATATCTTTGCCTAATGAGCTTCAAAAACGAATATTCATACTTGAATCAACTTGAAGTACTTACAAAGCTTGTTCTAAAAACAACTTTGACACTTCTTTGCTTTGAGTTCTTTTTGTCGCCGATCTTGGATCTTTCAGAATTCTCTGAGCTTTCATTATGAATCTGAAATTAGGAATAGCTTCCCAAGAGGGGGGGTGAATTGGATTCTAAAAATTTCTTTTGATTCCTTTTAAAATACCTTAAACTTCTTTTATTTCTTTTAATCAATTCTTGACTTGTTTTTTTAATTCCTTAATGAATCAAGAACTTAGTTCTTTTATCCAATCAATTAAACACAATCTTCAAACCAAACAATCAATTTATTTGCCAAGTACAAGTTAAACAACAAACAACCAAACCAAGATATAAAGTATTCAGCACTTTGGTAATATAAGATCTTGAGATAGTTTGTTTGTTTATATAAGTCCTGTGATTATGAATTATAATTTATGCTTACTCAAGTGAAGCCCTGTATAAATAAATCCAATCACTATTTCCAAATATTTAGAATTCAAATAAACTCTTGGCAAATTTATCTTTGGGGTGTTAACCAAGTAACATATTCCCTTTCGGTTTCCGCAACCCAAATCAAAATTGGATTTTAAGTTTACTTGATTTCCAAATATGTGTAGTATGTATAATTTAGATATTTAAATCATCCACGCAGTTGTATATGAACTGAAAATAAAGAATAGGGAAAAAGAGAGTGAGACGGAGATTTTTACGAGGTTCGGCTTATACCCAGCCTACGTCCTCGCCTTTAGCAAACCACCAAAGGATTCACTAAACCTGTTCTGTTGACGAGTGGAACAAAACCAACTACAACATTCCTTGGTTAAGGCTAGAGCCTGCCTTCTCCAAACGATATTCCCTCGTTCGGTCACTCCTTACATAGCCTAGAGTCCGCTAATATCCCCTTCCTTAGCCAACGATCCAAACACCTTGGAACCTCAATGAACTACAAGAAACACAAGATAAAATCTGCGTACAAGTATACTCTCTCAAAGAGCTAGTTAGTACAATTTTAGCACTATATACTTCAATGTAAAATATCAATAGGAAATAGAATGAAGTTCAAGTGTAGAATTCACCAATATCCTTCTTAGAAGAGGATTAGCAGTAGGAATTCAAAGGAAGAAGGATCAGAACTTCAGAGTTCTCAGCAAAAGAATTTTTCAATGAGTGAGCAAGAGAACTTAGGAAGAACAAGAGTACTTTCAGCTTCTCAAAACAGATTTTTCAATTATTGGATTTTATTTTGTTTTGAAAAACCATATATTTATAGCTTTCAAACTTGCAAAAGTTTCCTTAAAGAATTTCCCTATTTATTAGAATATTTAAGGTTCAAACGACTATAATTTAAAACATTAGAATTTTAAAAATTTGCCCGTTGAACAGTATTTAAATGTCTGACAGCAGTGACCCCATTTCAGTGTTTTGGCCATAACTTTTTCTGTATAACTCCAAATTATGTGTTCTTGGTGTCAGAAGAAATTTAAGAGAAAATAATACAACTTTCATGTTTACCACTCTTTAAAATAATGAGTGTTTGATAGAGAAAAATTCACCTCAATGCGACTGTATAAAAACTGACAACATTTGGGAAAAACTCTTTTTGGTGCTCTTTATTCCGAAAATAATTCTAACCTTTTTAAAATAATTTTTGACCCTATAAAAATATTATTCAGGTATTTTAAAAAGTATCTAGGTCTAGGAAATTAACCTAAGAGCTTCAAAATATTTCAAACGATATTTTAAACATCAAAGCATTTACATGAGACTTCTAAAATATTAACATTCTAAGTTCTTGAGTCTTCATGCTTTGTCCTTGGATTGAATCCATCTTTTCTTCAAGCTTCCATATTCTTTAAGCTTTCTTAATTTGCCTTTCTTTGGATCTTTTGACTTTAATATGCCTTGACTTTCAACAACTTATTCATGTCCTCATGTTCTTCAACAAGGAATTCATGTCTTGGCTCATTTAAGCTTCATTTGATCCTTGTGAGCACTTTGACCTTGCTTCCATCATATTTGATTCTTGTGGGCACTTTGACCTTACTTTCACATATATGAACCCTGAAATATCATTACTCACACAAATACATTTCACTTGTTTGTTAGCATCAAAACAAGATAACAAGATTTTAAGCCTTGTAAGGCCAACAGAATCACTTGTATTTATGTAAGACTTTCGTTGTTCCTTGATCCTTGTGAGCTTTCAAGATATAGCATTTGAAGTTTGAGCTTTCAGAATTTTCTTTTTTATAACTGAAATCATCTTTTCCTGAAATAGTATCACTTGGAAAAAAAATTAGATAACCTTACTTTGTTATCATCAAAATCAAGAGTTGTAAGCCTAGCTAGGCCAACAATGTTCAAAAGGGAGTAACTAAATGAATAAATTGATTTAGCATTCAAATTTATAAATTGTTCTAATAATGTTCGTAATATGACTTTATATATTTAAAATTGCACTTAAGAGCACTTAGTAGTTAACATATAATTTTATTAAATGCTCCCATGTATGACTCACAAGATAATTAATAGTGTTAGCATGAGTATGAATCACATGGTTGAAAATTTTTTTAAATTCATCCAAATAAAAATCTAAAATTCAAAAGTACTTGATATTTTCATGTTGAAGATTAGGAGTATGAATCACATGGTTGCCCCAACCCCAGAAGTATAATGTTGTAAGCTAAAATGAACATCGCTTAAGGACAAAACAATATCAAAGTGAGACAAACCACTTATTGTCCACCCGACCTAGAGACTAAAAGGAAGATCACCCAAATGAGATGGGTCATTTATCGTCCAATCGTTCAAGGCTTGAATAAACTCGAGCTTACTTCATCCTAAACCTTCTTAACTAACAAGCTAAATTTGGAAAAGAGTGAACTTGACTTCTACAACTAAGCATCTGCATGCTTGATGCAGAAATTGAGAATTGCATGTTGGATAGGTGACTAGAATATTGTTTGCTGGTTGAGTTGAGAGCATCTGCATGCTTGATGTAGAAATTGTGAAATGCATGTTGCCTAGTTGACTAAGATGTTGCATGCCGATTAATTGAACAAATTGAGAACTGTATTTCATGTGTTCATTGAAGCTTAGACCCGTGCAAGAATGGTTACTATACATTCATGCCTCATCGTACATATGAGACAAATCAATTATTAAAATTCAATTGATTATTAGTCATGTTATGTAGACTAATAATCAATTGAACATGTTAATTATTTGTTTAATTTATGATTAGTGATGTTTTTATTTCAACCATTCTTGAATTGTCCAATGTGGATAGTTTAGGAAGTTGTATTTACATTATTGTCATCGTTCACGCTTTGTTCATTGTCATTATATATTTCAAGCGCATCTCTAGTTGTGTTCTCTAGATGCCTAGTGGGGTGTCGTGACAATTTATTAGTGATGGAATACTAGCAACATGTTCACTTCCCCTATCTCATGTACTTGGAGAGCTATGGGGGGGAGATGCTGCCGAAATTTAGAATGACAATGACGAAGAAATTTGAGCAATTGACTGCAATGTAAAAGCAACATTCTTGAATGAAATAGGATCCGTACCCTTTAGACTGAAGGTGATTGATTTTAGGATTCACGATGCATGCATCATAGAAATTATGAGAATGTAATCAACACCATTTACTTGAATATGTTATAGGGTAATTAATAAACATGGATAAAAGTTGGGTGAAGGCTCGGGGTAGGTTTTTGGAAGAATACATGAAAGGGGTACATTATTTCATAGAGTTTGCATGTCCTCGTGCATGCAAAGCTAGTAGAATAAGGTGTCCTTACAAGAAATTCCAAAACATAACATTCAAACACATCGATTTGGTTCATACACATATATTAGACTTTGGAATGGATAAAAGGTACACAACGTGGGTGTTCTACGGTGAAGATTAAGCAGTGATGAAGATGAAGATGAGGGGGCAAATATAGTAGGTAGTGATACACGCTCGGAAGGATTAATCGAAATATAAGGTGACTTGCAAAGAGGGATTGTAGTGGACAAACGATGTCAGTGTCTCATATACTAGTAATGAATCTACTTCGGTAGGTACCATAGCTTGCGATCCTAGTACGTTATATCAACTTGGTAAACCATTTGCTAATCTCATGGAGGATGCATAGGTGCCCCTATATCCAAACTGTACAAGGTTCTCAAAATTGGAGTTCCTAATAAAGTTGCTTCATACAAGGACAATGCATGGGTTATCTTAGATCAAATTCAATATGCATTTAAACCTCATTAAGGCGGAATTGCCTGATGGTAAAATACTTCCAAAGTTCTTTTATGAGGTGAAGACATACATGCATGAATTGGGTCTTGGTTGCACTCCAATAAATGCGTGTAGGTATGATTGTTCACTCTTTTATGGTGAACTTGAAAATGTGAACGAGTGCCCAGAATATGGTGAACCGAAGTATAAAATGATCAGAAGAAGGGTAAAAAGATCCCCCTAAAAAGTTTTGCAATATTGTCCATTAATAACGTGGCTACAATGATTGTACATATGCAGAAAGGCTGTTCTAGATATGAGACAACATAAAGAGAAACTTGTTCAAGAGGAAAACACCCTTAGCCATCCAGCAGACTCAGAAGCTTGGGTCGAGTTTGATAAAATGCATCTGCAATTTTCTAGTGATCCTCGCAACATTAGATATGACCTTGCTTCAGATGGGTTCAATCCTTTTACTAATAAGAACTACCTGTATAGCATGTGTCCAATTATAATGATGTCATACAATATGCCGCCGTGGTGATGTATGAAAAAACCCTTCATTTATATGTCTCTGCTTATTCCTGGACCAAGGGCATCTGGTAATGGTATTGATGTTTACCTGAGGCCGTTAATTGATGAGTTGAAAGAACTATGAGGAAAAGGAGTGGAGACATTCGATGTTGATACTGGGATAACATTTTGGATGCATGCTGCACTGTTGTGTACAAATAATGATTTCCTTGCTTACAACAATCTATCGGGCTAGAGCACAAAAGGTTACTTACCATGCTCAGTGTGTAATAAGGATGCTGAGTGACGCAAGTTATGTTTTACGTGTCATCATCATTTTTTATGACCTGGACATCCTTGGAGGACTCGTGGTGTCATAAGCTTTCATGGAAAACTTGAATGAAGGTTGCAGCCAAACTGACTAAGTGAGGAAGAGATATTAAACCAGCTCAGGTTGATCAGAGATGTGAAATTTGGGAAACCACCAAGCAGTAAAAAAAGGAAACGTGCTGGGTAGGAGTTAAATTGGACAAAGAGAAGCATCATCTTCGAGTTGCCATACTCGAAAGTGTAATTTTTTGTGTAATCCCAAAAGGGGGGGTAAATTGGAGATTTTAAGAATTAATAGGTCAAGTATGTCCTATTTTAAAATCACAGTCAGTATTACACAATGTTAGCCTTAGTGGCTACACCATCATTATTTAATGTGTTTTGATGATATTAACCTATATGTTCTTCCTAATGTTTTCCTATCTTTGCAGATCCTATTTAGTATGGGTACTCGTACATGAGTTATTGGATCAAAGTTAAAGATCGGACCGAGTAGACGTCAAGAAAGAAAGATCAAATGGACACATACTCGGAATGACCCAAGCAAAATCGGACGTTTCATAATTGTTGAATTATTTGTAATAAGGGTTGTGTGACTGGTAGGTTTAGTTTGTAACTCTTGTGTTTTGTTTCTATATGATTTCCGAGTAAGAGCTGAGCAAAGCACATGCATACTAGAACACAAGAGATTATAGGATTGTACTAAAGTCACAAACTCAATATTCATAGTTTTCTAAGTTAAAACAAGAGTTTGCCAAATGAATCCTAAAACTCAAATATGTTTTCAAAGGGACAAGTTTTTAACATCCTAGTTTTAAGAACATTTTTATACTTAGTCCCGATTGTGTTAAAACAAGTTTTATGTCCTAAAGGTTCAAAGAAAGTAAAGTATATTTATAAAAGGACATACTAAGCATATAAGATATCAAAATGGGTTTTCAAACATGTTTTATTAATTAAGATATCTTATATTTAAAAGAAAACTCATTTGGACAAGTTTTAATCTTCATTAGACTTAATATGTTTCATATACTTTTGTCCAAGAATGTTTTGAGTCATTAAAACGCTTTTTGATAAGGAAAAACAAAACAATCGTCACTACCGTAGTGCAGCCTTGAGTCCTGAATACCTTTTGGTATTTTGTGCATAACTTTTGCTATAAAAGTTCAAATGGGACCATCATGGTTTCCTTGGAAAGCTAAGACCAAATTCCATAACTTTGATGTTGATGACTTTTACAAATTCAGGGACCTCATTGACGAACACAGGGGATTTGTCGACGAGTTGCAGAGTGTGATTAGTTGACGAGAAGAGGGGCTCGTTGACGAGTCCAACGGGCAGAATGACGCTAACGGGCGGGAAACGAATAGTTTACCAAATAAAATATCTTTTCTTCCCCCTAAAGTTTAGTTAATTGATCCTTTGGCTCTTGGGCTATAAATACAAGCTATTATACTTGTATTAACATGGTTTTGAAGGTTTTTGATCATTCTTAGTGAAAAACATCTTTTTATACCAAAACCTAAGCACCTAGCACTTTGTATTGTTATTCTTCATTCACAAGTGCTCATTCTCTCTTAATTTTTAATTGTGTTTGATTCATTACTTGAGAGATAGTGTGAGGTTTTCTTTGTATTTAATATTTGCTCATTTGAGGAGCATCATATTGTATTTCCATCATCTTCTTGTAAAGGTTCTTTGTGAACTGTTTGGTGAAGGCTCTTTGTGAACCGAAGAGGCTCTTTGTGAGCAGGTAGGGATTTGTTCCCAAGTGAAGGCTCTTTGTGAGCGTGGTAGGGATTTGTTCTCGAGTTGTAAGGCTTCTCCGTTGGTGAAGGAGTTCCTTAGTGGATTGTGAAATCCTTGGGTTGGTTTCAAGGCGTGGACGTAGGTTTCGTGCCGAACCACATAAAAATACCAGTGTTAATTTTCTCTACCCTTCTATTCATTCTATTTGTCTTGTGCATGATTTACGTTTACTTATATTGTGATATAATTTCTTGTATCCTGCCAAGAATTTTTATTTTTTAGAGAAATACGCATTCTGCGAAAAGAGTCTATTCACCTCCTCTCTAGACTATATACTCCCGGGGCTATGACGTCTAACACACAACCTAGGGTCTTTCTAATCAATCACAAGACAATTAAATATATGAACATTCAAATAAATTTAAGAAAGTATGACAGTTTCAGTATTTCTTAAAAAATCAACAATCATCATTTAAACGCAAATGCAATAATCTCAACATGCAAATATAATCATGCAAATACTGAAATGTAAAGAGTAAAGGGAAAAAATAACGCAGGGTTTTTATGAGGCTCGGAAAATCGTGCCTACGTCCTCTCCTTAAGCCAACCTACTTGAGGATTTACTATCTTGCTCACTTAATCGAGCAGAGCAATGCCGTTTACAAATTCTCCTTATAGGGCTGAGTACCCTTAGCTCCCTTAACCGGGCAAAGCCAAACCGTTACACACCTTGCAAGATGGTGCCCTCCTCCTCAAGTGATACCCCACACGTGGAATACGATTAACTACCCGAACCGTAGGGATAATTTGAGATAATTTTTGTGTACTACAAGATGCTTCTCAAATAAGCTAAAGTGTACAATGAAGCTTTAAATGCACTCTTGTATGATAGGATTTATGTTCAAGAGAGTTTGTATGGTTTTTTCTCTCAAAAAAAAATATATAAAATAATATGAGAGAATATGTAAGTATATGATCCTTGATTTCAAAAATGAAATATGCAATATATGTTTTTCAAAGATCTTAAACCCCCAACAGATTTCCCAAAAATGATATTCAAAAAGTTTAGTTCAAGGGAAGCTAGGGTGTTTGCTCAAAAAAATTTTTGCAATAAAGAAAAGTGAACTTTTGAATCTCGCAATGGATATGCACAAAGATTCACAAGCTATAAGGAGTTTCCCAAAAATATTTGTTAACAAAATAACATGGGAGAAACTCAAAGCTTACTCTCAAAAATGATTTTCAAAATAAATGAATGAGTGAGAGTAAATGCTTTTAGATGAGATGATAAATGCCCACAAGAATTAATCTTCAACAATCTTCAAGTGCAATAGATTTGCAAATGAAGAGAGTGAATCAAGGCTCTCTTTCAAGGATGATTTTTCGAAAGAATGTGAGAAAGAGAGTGATGCTTGCTACTATATGTCAAAATAGAGAAATAGAGCCCAAAATATTTCAAGAGAATTTTCAAGTTAATCAAAAGTATTAATTGAGCTTTTGAGTGGGCTATATAAAGGCTTCTTCAAAAAACAACCATTAAGGGACACATTGGACATTATTAGATTTGTTTAATTAAAAATTAATGACCATTTTGCACTTAAGAATTTTCAACCCGAGAGGTCTGATCGACTGGGGAAACCGCTGGTCAACCGGCCTCAGGTGATTTTCAAATTTCCTTAGAAGTCCGGTCGACTGGGCAAAGTGCCAATCGGTTGGCCTTTAGGCGATTTTCAATTCACTGAAAAATGGTTTACAGGGGCCAAGATCTAGTCTGCCAGATCATCAAGCCTGTTGACTGGCCTTTTCAAGTATAATTTGGGCTAGTCAGTTAGGCCTTTGATTTTGGCCAAAAACGTGGTCTAGTCGACTAGGGTTTTCAAGTGTAAAAAGGACTGGTTGGCTAGGGCTTTTGAAAATAGGTTAAAACATCAGGCCGGTCGACTGGGTTTTAAAGACGTGTAATGGTCAGTTGATTGGGCTATGTTGAAAACAATATTTTGGCCCTGTTTTTACTTTAAAACATTTCAAAGCTATGTGTATAAGTTTGGAATTTTGAGTAGAAGGTTATTCATGAAAAAGTTGAGGTTCCCTATGGTCAGTTTATGGTCTATGTTGGGCATTCAATCCCATCATGCAAGATATGCATATTATAAAACCAAACTAAATACTATTACAATTGAGAATTTAAGTCTTAATTCTTTTCGCTCTTCATATAGCCATTATGTGGCGTGAGCTTCGAGTTCTTCATGGCCTCCATTGTATCCTTACCATTTGTGCTTGCTAGATTATAATCCTATTCAAGTACTAAAAGCACTAGTAAGATACTATGTGATTTGTCATTATCGAAATGGAATCAGACTCGTAAAGTTAACAATCTCCCTCTTTTTGATGATAACAAACACATAGGCAAAAATGGGTTTAGCCTCAAAAGGCTCCCCCTAAGAATATGCATAAATAAAAAAATTGACATTGTAATCCAAGCATATGTGGAAGGAAGACATAAACAATCAATCATACATTTAATTTTGACAGTATAGCTCAGATATCAATTGTAAAGAAAAACATATACACAAGAGAATACAATATCAAGAGTTTTTCTCAGTTAATTCTCCCCTAAGTTTTCTCACTTTAATTCCAAATTTTTCACTTTAATTCCCAATTTTGCCTTACTTTTACTTCTCCCCCTTTTGGTATCAGCAAATAGGGCTAAGGAAAAAAAAAGCATTTAAAATAAATCCCTTTACTTTGAGAAGCTTTTACAAGTGACTGTTTTGAAGGATGTGGCAATATTGTACACAAAATAGTATGATAATCAACATGGAATTCCTAGTCATCTATCAGCATGCATACACAAATTCTGCAACAGCCTTGCAGATGGCGTTCCATACAAGCATGCAATTCAGTATTTCCAATCAATATAGTCAATAAGCATTCAAAATACTAGATAAAGATAATCCATTAAGTAGAATTAAGCAATCAGTACATAATGGATAGCAACTATATTTCTCACAAGGAAAAAAGCATAAAAATATAAAATAAGATTGTGAGAATGTTTAAATTTCAGAGCCATAGTATTTTGTAAGAAAAAATGCCCCCCCTTAATCATGCACTCCATTTATTAAGGGACTGACCTAATTTGTAAAATGATCACTCAAGTATATCTAGGCAACTTACCTAGTGTGCAGTAAGCCTAATTCACATTGAATCTATACAAATCTGTCCTCCTAAAGAGGTTTCGTGAATATATCGGCCCATTGTTCATAAGTGCACACAAACTCAAGTTCAACGTCCCCCTTTTCCACATGGTCATGAATGAAATGATGTCTAATTTCTATGTGCTTAGCTCGTGAGTGTGATATATGGTTCTTTGAGATATTTATTGCACTAGTATTATCACATTTTATGGGAACGATGTCATAGTGCAATCTATGGTCCATCAGTTTTTGCTTCATATAAAGTGTTTGAGCACAACAACTACCAGCTGCTATGTATTCAGCCTTAGTTGTGGACAGTACAATTGAGTTATATTTGTTGGAAAACCAAGAAACCAGAGAATGTCCTAGAAAATGACAAGTGCCGCTCGTACTCTTCCGATCAACTTTGCTGTCGACAAAGTCTACATCAGAATAGCTGACAATCTTAAACGAGGAATGCTTAGGGTACCATAATCCTAAATCAATGGCCCCAATAAGGTACCTAATTATCCTCTTGACAGCTAAAAGGTGTGACTCTTTAGGTGCTTCCTGAAATCTCGCACATATGCACACGCTAAACATGATATCAGGTATGCTCGTAGTTAAGTACAATAGGCTACCAATCATGCCATGGTAGAACTTAACATCTATTGATATGCCTTGCTCATCTTTATCTAATTTGGTGGAAGTGTTCATGGGTGTTCTTAGAATTTTGGCACCCTCCAATATTGAATTTATTGAGCAAGTCTCTTACATATTTTGATTGGAAAATAAATGTTCCATGATTAGCCTATTTTATCTGAAGTTCTAGGAAGAATGTGAGTTCACCCATTATGCTCATCTCAAATTCATTTTGCATGCATTTGGCAAACTCATTACACAATTCATCATTTGTAGCTCCAAATATGATATCATCTACATATATTTGCACTAGGAGCATATGATCACTCTTAGATTTTATGAAGAGTGTTGTGTCAATCTTCCCTCTCGTAAACCCATTATCTAGCAAAAAACCACTTAACCTTTCATACCAAGCTTTGGGAGTTTGCTTTAGTCCGTACAAGGCTTTTGACAATTTGAAAACATGATATGGAAATTTGTGGTTTTCGACCTTGGAGGTTGCTCTACATATACTTCCTCATTTATATAGCCATTAATAAATGCAACTTTAACATCCATCTGATATAATTTGAAGTCCTTAAAAGCAGCATATTCTAATAACATTTGAATGACTTCCATCCTAGCTACAAAAGCATATGCTTCCTCGAAGTCTATACCTTCCTCTTGGTTATACCCTTGGACTACTAGTCTAGTTTTGTTTCTAATTACTATCCCATTTTCATCTTTCTTGTTCTTGTAGACCCATTTAGTTCCAATAAATAGTATGATCATTAGGTGTAGGAACCAAGGTCCATAATTTGTTCCTCTCAAATTTATTAAGTTCTTCTTACATGGAAATTACCCATGATTCATCCTCAATTCCTTCATTCACATTCTTAGGCTCCTTTTGAGACAAGAATGCAAAGTGGCTACACAAGTTTCTAAGGGATGATCGGGTAGCAACACCTCGTGATGGTTCACCTATAATTTAATCTTTGGGGCGACTCTTCGCAAATTTGAACTCTTTTAAGTAGTTCATGTACTTCACTCTCTACTTGATTATCCTCAGTACATGTTTCTTTAATTTTCGTGCTCTTATCTTTATTATTTTCAATGGACAATTTTTCTAATCCCTTTTTTATCTCAAGATCATTCTCATCAGTCTATTTAGAAAAGGGATTGGACTCATCAAACACTACATGGATGGATTCTATAATAGTTAATGTTCTTTTATTAAACACTCTATAGGCTTTACTATCTATGGCGTAACCTAGAAATATTCCCTCATTAGATTTAGCATCAAACTTTCCTAGGTTATCTTTATCTCTAAGAACATAACATTTACAACCAAAGACATGAAAGTAAGAAATGTTTGGTTTATGGCCATTCCAAAATTCGTAGAGGGTTTTGTTGAGCGTGAGCCTGATTAAAACTCTATTCATTACATAGCAGAGGGTACTAACTGCTTCAGCCCAGAAATATTTGGGTACTTTATCTTCATTAAGCATTGTTCTACCCATTTCCTGTAGTGATCAATTTTTCCTCTTAATTACACCATTTTGCTGTAGAGTCCTAGGTGCGGAGAAATTATGAGATATGCCATGTGAATCATAGAAGTTTTCCAAATTCTGATTCTTAAATTCTCTACCTCTATCATTTCAGATATGAGTGATCATATAGCCTTTCTCATTGGAATTTTTCTACATAGTTTAGTAAAATGTTCACATGCTTCATCGTTATGTTTAAGAAATAAGACCCATGTGAATCTAAAATAATCATCAACAATTGCAAAGGCATATGATTTCCCTACTAAACTCTGAACTTAATTAGGGCCAAATAAATCTAAGTGCAACATCTGAAGTGGCCTGGTGGTGGAGATGACTTTCTTCTTCTTAAAACTGAATTTAGTTTGTTTGCCTAGTTAACATGCATCACATATTTTATCTTTCACAAATTGTGTCTTAGGTAAACCTTTAACTAATTCAATTTTAACCTGTTTTGATAATAAATCCATGCTAGCACGCTCTAGTGTCCTATGCCAAAGCCAATTAGCCTCATTTAGAGCAGAAAAAAACATTTCACATGTTGAGAAGCTAAGTTATCAAAGCTAGTAGTATAAACATTTTCATGGCATTCAGCAGTAAACAAAATTTTATTTTCAGATAGGTTTTTAACTATGCATTTGTCATGCTCAAATGACACCCTATATCCCTTATCATATAGCTGACTTATACTCAACAGATTATGCTTTAATCCATCCAGAAGTAAAACATTATCTATAACTAGAGAAGGTTCCTTACTAACCTTAACTACCCCAATGATCTTCCCTTTTGCATTGTCCCCAAAGGTCACAAATCCTCCATCCTTAGGTGTAGTGGAAGCGAACTTGGCCTAATCACCCGTCATGTACCCTTGAGTAGCCGCTATCCATGTACCATTTGTCCTCAGTGGAGGACGACCTTAAGCACACCTTCAATAAACATTCAAGTGACCACTTTTGGTACCCAAATTCTCTTGGGTCCATGGGGGTTAGTGCCTGATTCTCCTTTGACTCTCTAGACCTTCTTAATTTTAACATCCTTGTTCTTAAAGGGACAGTCAAATTTTACATGGCCTTTTCTTTTACACTTGAAACAAGTTGTATGCCTATAAGAATCTTTAGATGGAATATACAATTTCAATTCTCTTACAAAATATCCTAAGTAAAGATTTTTCTGCCTCCTATTTTCTTTCCTATTAAAACGAAGGCCTTCTTTGTCAAGAGAGTTCCTTTGGGCCCCAAGGAGTTTTTCAAAATTATTTTGGCCCTCCGTGAATTTATATATAATTTTAGAGTTAACCTCCATTTTTCTTTCAAGACTAGTAATTTTCAATTCTTTTTCTTTTATTAAAGAAGAATGGGACACCTTTTCTTTTTTTAAAAAAATTGATTGATCTTTATATTTGTTTTTCAAATCATCATTTTTCTTAGTCATTTTTTCAAGCAATGTATGAACACGAATATACGTAAGCTGCAGTTCTTTATATGTAGGTATAATATCAACATCAGAATCATCACTAGAATAATAAGACGATAAAAAACATGATGAATGTACCTTGTGGTCACCGTGTGACATTAAACACAAGTTCAGGACTTCAATGTCTATGGAGTCAGTGTCTGAGATGCAGGAACTATGTCTATCCCAAGATGTGCCAGATTTCATTGCTCACTTCTTCTTTTCTGAAATCTTCTTTAGCAGTGGGCATTCTAGTTTAATATGGCTAACTTCATTACAGTTGTAGCATATGGGAGGATCTGATTTTTGCTTTCTACTACTTGACTCTCCCTTTTCTAATTTCAAGCCATGAAACTTTCTGGATGATCTCCCATTCTTCTTGAAGAACTTGTTGAACTTTTTAGTCAACAAGGCCATGTCCTCATTAGGTTCTTGATCACTGCCTTCACTGGAGCTACTGGTAGATACTTTTAGAGCTGTTACTTTCTATGCTTTGGTCTGCTCACTTATCCTCTTGTTTATTGCCATTTCATATGTGATGAGCGATCCGATAAGCTCATCCAACATCATTGCCTTTAAGTTCCTTCCTTCAACTATGGCAATAGATTTAGGCTCCCAGATTGGAGGTAGACCCCTCACAACTTTCTTGATCATTTCATATACGGGGTAAGTTTTGCCAAGAGCATGCAAAGAGTTCATAATGTGAGTGAATCTCGTGTACATGGATTGAATGGATTCACTAAAAGTCATTCTAAATGCTTCATATTCACTTGTTAGCATGTCTATGCAACTATCCTTTACATCCCTAGTACCCTCATATGTGACCTTTAATTTTTCCCATATTTCCTTAGCAGTTGTACATGCCATCACTCCATTATTGATTTACATCAAGTGCACAGTATAGCGCATTCATAGCAGTGGCATTTACTCGAACCCTTTCATATCATCATTAGTAAATTCATCTTCAGTCTTAGGTACACTCTTTTTTTCTACAGTTTTCATAGGGAAAAAATCTCCTTTGGAGACAACCCTTCAAACCTTTCAGTCAATATTTTTTTAAAAAAATATGCATCCTTTGTTTCCAAAAGGTGCACTTAACACCACAGAAAAATAAGAGGACATGTGGACGATTATCCCTCACCAAAAAGGGTTACACAAATATGATCCATTTCAATCTTTTACAAAAACGGTTAAGTCTAATGCAACGAGGCTCTGATACCACGTGTGATTTTTGGTGTATTCCCAAGAGTGGGGGTGAATTGGAGATTTTACAAATTACTAGGTCAAGTGTGTCCTATTTTAAAATCATAACCAGTATTACACAATCTAGGTCTTTTTAATCAATTACAAGACCACAGATATATGAAAATTCAAATAAATTTAAGCAAGTATAACAGTTTCAGTATTTCTCAAACAATCACCAATCACCATTTAAACACAAATGCAATAATCTCAAAAAGAGAATATAATAATCATGCAAATACTGAAATGTAAAGAGTGTAGGGAAAAAATAACGCATGGTTTTAACGAGATTTAGCAAATCGTGCCCACGTCCTCGCCTCAAGCCAACCTACTTGAGGATTCACTATATTGCTCACTTAACCAGTCGAAGCAACGGCATTTACAAAGTTTCCTTATAGGGTGCAGTCCCCCTAGCTCCCTTAATCGGGCGAAGCCAAACACACCTTACAGGATGGTGCCCTCCTCCTCCTCCTCAGGTGATACCCCATACCTGGAATACGGTTCGTTACTCAAACCCTAGGGATCATATGAGATAAATTTGTGTGTACAACAAGATGCTTCTCAAATAAGCTAAAGCACACAATGAAGTTCTAAATGCACTCTTGTATGATAGGTTTTTCTCTCAAATATATATATATGAAATAATATGAGAGAATATGTAAGTATATGAACTTTGATTTCAAAAATAAAATATGGAATATATGTTTTTCAAAGATCTTAAACCCCCAAGAGATTTCCTAAAAATGATATTCAAAAAGTTTAGTTCAAGGGAAGCTAGGGTTTTTGCTCAAATAGATTTTTGCAATAAATACAAGTAAACTTTTAAATCTCGCAATGGATATGCACAAAGATTCACAAGCAATAAGGAGTTTCCTAAAAATATTTATCAACAAAATAATATGGGAGAAACTGAAAACTTACTCTCAAAAATGATTTTCAAAATAAATAAATGAGTGAGAGTAAATGCTTTTAGATGAGATGATAAATGCCCACAAGAAATAATCTTCAACAATCTTCAAATGCAATAAATTTTCAAATGAAGAGAGTGAATCAAAGCTCTCTTTCAAGGATGATTTTTCAAAAGAATGTGAGAAAGAGAGTGATGCTTGCTAGTATACATGAGAATAGAGAAATAGAGCACAAAATATTTTGAGGGAATTTTCAAGTTAATCAAAAGTGTTAATTGAGCTTTTGAGTGGGCTGTATATAGACTTCTTAAAAAAATAACCGTTAAGGGACACATTGGACATTATTAGATTTGTTTAGTTAAAAATTAATGACCATTTTGCGCTTAAAAATTTTCAACCTAAGAGGTCTTGTTGACTGGGGAATGTGTTGGTCTGCTGGCCCCAAGTGATTTTCAAATTTCTCGAGAGGTCTAATTGACTCACAAAGCGCTGGTTGGCTAGCCTTTAGGCAATTTTCAATTGACTGAGAAATCGTCGACAGGGGCAAAGATCTGGTCTGCCGGATCATTAGGCCGGTCGACTGGCCTTTTCAAGTATAATTTGGGCCGGTTGGCTGGGCCTTTGATTTTGGCTAATAACGGTTGGCTAGGGCTTTTGAAAACAAGTTAAAACATCAGGCCAGTCGACTGGGGTTTTTTAGACATGTAATGGTGGGTCAATTGGGCTTGGTTAAAAATAGTATTTTGGCCCTTTTTTTACTTCAAAGCTTTTCAAACCTATGTGTATGAGTTTGGAGTTTTGTGTAGAAGTTTTTTCATGAAAAGTCGAGGTTTCTTAAGGTTAGTCTATGGTCTATGTTGAGCATTTAATCCCATCATGTAAGATATACATATTATAAAACAAAACTAAATACTATTACAATTGAGAATTTAAGTCTTCATTCTTTTTGCTCTTCATATAGCCATTATGAGCTTTGAGTTCCTCATGGCCTCCATTGTATCTTTACCATTCACGTGATTTCTTTGCTTTCTTTGTACGTAGAAGTCACTAATGCTATGTAAAATGCACAGGTTCTTGTCCACTTTGAAGGGGTATATGCACAATAAGGCATGACCAAAAAGTTCAATCATTGAGGCATACATTGACAATGAATGTCTTGCATTTTGCTCAATGTATCTATATGATATTGACACAAGGTTCACTCGTGAGGAGCAAAATGCAAACATTCATGCTAATGCCGAAGATGAAGAACCCATGAGCTTTATATTTCAAGGAAATGTTCGGCCGTTTGGGGCACATGTTTATGATTTCATTGACATGGATGACCTACGATAGGAACATTTTTATGTCCTCAATAATTGTGATAAAACTGTTCCATATATCTAGTACGTGGTTCCAAACTCCTTACTTTGCATTGTATTTGCATATGCATATATACTTACTTGACATTAACATGTACTATTGTTGCATATAATGAACATAAAGCCAACCTTTTGGCCCAAAATGAATGGAATGTTGACGAAAGGCATAAGAAGGAATTTGTCAATTGGTTTGGGAGCCATATAAGTAAAAAAATTTATGTGAGTTCAAAGCAATGTACATTTTCAATATTGATAGTTTACTCATCTAAACTCCTTTTTAATTATTAGATGAAAGTGTCACGAGCAAAACTTGTTTAGGGCATTATGCTTGCTTGTGACCACTTGTCTTGTGTACTTGGGATGAGTTTCCATCATGTAAATACTAGTGTAGGGTTATTTTCTACCAGTAATGTCATTGTATGCCAAATAAGGCAGTATGACTCCTCGGTCACTTTGATGTTTCCTAGTGCTAGGATGATAATTACATAAAAATATCTTTAAGAGAGGGTGAGTGTTCATCATTCATTGTAAAACTCACTAGCTATTGTCAACGTGTTTAGCCTACTTGCCTCCCTCGCTAAACACACATTGTCAACGGAAGTGTTGTTGATGAATTGCGTAGATTCAGTGTTTACTACTTTCATGATTGCTACTGTTTCCACTGCCATTTTATTGAATGCTAATGAAAGTATTTCATGGATGAATGTTGGTAAACGATAGGCTGGCTAGTTAAGCAAGAGTGCTTTAGCTAGTGTCACACGACCTTTTCAGAAAGGTGTGAAAATAGTTAGCCCGTGACACTTGGTATCAGAGAAAAGGTTCAATTGCTACAGGAACTTGTTGATGAAGTGATGAGATCACAAAAGCATCAAACAAATTTTCTAGGTGAGATGTCAGAGGACTTTCACCATACGGTGGAAACTTTGCAGTAACGGATGGTTGATCTAGATGCAAAGATGAATCATATGGTTCTTGCTATGGGGAACTCCAACACTCCAGGAATTAGTAAGACCAAGGTACTAGAACTCAGGACGTATGGGGGTGCTCGTTATGCCAAGGAGTTGGAGAACTTCTTGTTTAATATAGAGCATTATTTTTATGCTGTGAGGATGGCCTCAGAATAGATGAAAATGGATAATGGAACCATGTACTTGGTTGGTGGTGCCAAACTGTGGTGGTGTACCAAGTACAAAGAAATTGAATATGGAAGTTGTGTAAGTGATAGTTGTGCAGACTTGAAGAGAGAGCTCAAGGCCCAATTCTTTCTTGAGAATGTTGAGTATAATGTAAGGAAAATGCTAAGAGACCTCAAGCATAGTGGGTCAATCAGGGAATATGTGAAACAATTTTCTTCTTTGATGTTGGACATCTGGTACATGTCGAATAAGGACAAATTGTTCTATTTTCTTGAGGGGATGAAATTGTGGGCAAGAACTAAAGTTCATAGGCAAATAGTTCAAGACTTGTCTACTGCATAAGATGCTGCAGAATGCTTGACTAACTACACTAGGGATAACCCCGCTTTGCCCAAAGGGTTTGGCGGATAGGGAAACAGTGGATAGTTTTTCAAGAAAGACAAACCCAAGAGTGGGGAATCTGACTCTAAATCACCAACCTTAAAGGTAGCTTCATCATCAAAAGGGTTCAACACACCCAATGGAAAGGGGAAGAGTAAAATTTCGTGCTACTTGTGTGGAGGACCTGACATAGTGAGTGAGTGTCAACACAAGGGATTACTCAATGCCTTACAAGCTTCCACTTAGGGATAAGTGGTGGAAAGTGAGGAGGAAGAGGATGATACCCTGAGGGTAGGTGCAATGTGGGCACCGAAAGTTACACGAGCAAAAGGTTTAATATTTGTGGACTTGAGGATCAATGGGAAGATTACCTGTGCTATGGTGGATAGGTAGGCTACTCATAATTTTGTTTTGCAATTAAAAGCAAGGAGACTCAACTTATCCTTAAAGTAGGGTTAATGTTTGTGGACTTGAGGATCAATGGGAAGATTACCAGCGCTATGGTGGATAGGGGGGCTACTCATAATTTTGTTTTGCAATTAAAAGCATGGAGACTCAACTTATCCTTAAAGAAGGATACAAGATGCATGAAAGCAGTTAATTCTGTAGCCCAGCCTACTCTAGGAGTAGCTAAGAAAGTTACTGTCAAGCTTGGACAGTGGGAAGGTCATGCGAATTTCACAGCGGTTCCATTGGATGACTTTCCTGTTATTCTAGGAATGGAGTCCTAAGGGGCACGAAGGCAGTGTTGATGCCTTCGGTCCCTATGTCTGATGGGAGATCACTTGTGCATGGTACAAGTCGTTGATACAAAAGGTGATGTTGGGAAGTCTCTTTCAGCCACACAACTCAATGAGGGATTGAGAAAGGGCAAGCAGACACATCTAGCCATGGTTATGGTAGATGAACAAGTAGGCCAAGAGTTGGTTCCAATGACCATCCAAGCGGTATTGGATAAGTACAATGAGGTGTTTTCGAATAAGCTACCTCACAATTTGCCTTCAAAACGGACTGTGGAGCATGAGATTGAGTTGTTGCCAAGAGTGAAACCATCTGCTAAAGGGCCATGTCGGATGGCGCCTCTAGAGATAGTAGAGTTAGGGAAACAACTTGATGAGTTAGAAGCAAGACGTGTTTGCCCTTCCAAAGCACCATTGGGAGCATCGGTGTTGTTTCATAGGAAATATGAAGAGCATCTACGGAAGGTGTTCGACAAGTTGAGGGGAGATAGTTTATATGTGAAGAAAGGGATGTTCTCTTTCACTCAGCGGAACAACAAATTCCTTGGTCATGTGGTTGAATAAGGTCGTATGCAGAGGGGTATGGAGAAGGTAAGGATGATTTAATAACGGGAGACCCCCACGACAGTGAAGGAGTTGTGTTCCTTTCTTGGTCTTACTAATTATTACAGGAAGTTCATTGAGAGTTATTCGTGGAGAATGACTCCAATGACAGAACTACTGAAGCATAGGTATTATTGGCCACAAATGCATGATGATGTGGTTCAGTATACCCAAACTTTGTCTCACTTGCCAAAAAGACAAGGGGGAGCGAAAGAAGAGTGTAGGGCTACAGTAGTCCTTACCAATATCGTCCAAACTGTGGGAAAGGGTCTCATTAGGCTTCATCACGAACTTGCTCTGAGTGGTAGATGCAGGGTCTATACTTGTGGGTGCAGACAACTTTTCAAAGTATGGTATATTCATGGCCGCACCAAAGTACTATTTGGTAGAGGAGACGACACAATTGTTCCTTGTGACTATTGTGAAATATTGGGGTATTCCCCAAGACACTGTTTGTGACTGAGAATTATTATTCACTGATAATTTCTTGAAAAAAATTTTCAGGATCTTCAGGTCACATCTTGACATCTCTTTGACTTTTCACCGATAGATAGACAGATAGCCGGAGAGATCTAGAGAGCTACTGATAGAGTACTTGTGCCATTTTGTCAACGACAACCAGAAGAATGACATGTAACTACTTCATGTGGCTTCATTCTATTTCAATGCCCAAAGGAGCTCAACAACCAACTAGAGCCCTTTTGAGCTTGTTACAAGCTAGAAACTGGGGTTACCTTACACAGTGGGCAAGTTGTACAGAGGAAAGAGTCCTAGGGTGTACATCTTCACCAGAGAATGGAAACAAAATGCAAAGTTTGCCTGATCCTATCTGGAAAAAGCTTCTAAACAAATGACGAAGTGGGAAGATTAGGGGATAAGATCGAACACTTCAACCGAATGAAAGTGCATGTTGTGTTTCATGTCATTCGCCTTAAGCTGTTCAACACCAACACTGATGATCTGAGCAAAAGTCAGTCAAATAGAGCAAAGTTGAAGATAGTGCCACCTGACAGACATGAAGTTGAAGAGATCCTTGCAAATAGAAAGTTCATATCCTCAAGGAAGAAGCGGCAGAAGTTCCTAGTGAAGTGGAAAGGTCATGGTAATGAAGAAATCAGCTGGATTTCTGTGGAAGATATTCAACCTTTCATGGATAAACTTGAAGTATACCTACCGTCAAAGTCTACGAGGACGTTGACCACATAAGTGGGGGAGTGTCACGAGTTAAGCTTGTTCAGGGCATTATTCTTGCTTGTGACCACTGGTTTCTTGTACTTGGGATTGGTTTCCATAACGTAAATACGAATGTAGGGTTATTTTCTGCTAATAGTGTCTTTGTATGCCAAATAAGGCAGTATGATTCCTTCGTCACTTTGATGTTTCCTAGTGCTAGGATGATAATTACATAAAAACTTCTTTAGGGAAGGGTGAGTGTTCATCAGTTATTGTAAAACTCACTAGCTATTGTCGACGTGTTCAGCCTACTTGCCTCCCTCGCTAAACACACATTGTCAACAAAGGTGTTGTTAATGAATTGCATAGATTCAATGTTTACTGCTTACTTGCCACTGCTTTCATAATTGCCACTGTTTTCATTGCCATTTGATTGAATGTTAATGCAAGTGTTTTGTGGATGAATGTTGGTAAATGATAGGCTAATTAGTTCAACAAGAGTGCTTCCTTTTACAAAGGTGTGGAAATAGTTGACCCGTGACACTAGGCACAAAAGGAGATGAGGAAATTGACTACTTTGGTGTCTTGGATGACATTATATAACTTCACTATGAAGCCAACAAACTCGTCCACATGTTAAAATGTACCTGGTGGGACATTAGTAATAAAATGAGTGGGATAAACAAGGATTCCTACTTTACCAATGTCAATTTTAGCAAGACATGGTATCAAAATGACCATTTTGTACTAGGGAAGCGAGCAGAACAAGTGTTCTACCTTATGGACACAAAATTGAAGGGTGAATGGCATGTGACCCAAAAAATTCCTCCCCGAAGTTTGTATGATATTATAGAAGCAAATGGGGAAAATAGTGTTAGTGAGGATGCTTTCCAAGAAGATGAGTCATCTGTCAGTGCAGTAACACAATCTACTTTCAATGTTGCTGAGGAAGGAGCCAATCCTATACCATCGAATTAGGGTTGGTGCCACGATAGAACACGTAAGGATTGTTGACATTGGAATTGAACCTTTTGTACATGTTGATTTCATCAACAATAATGAACCTGATGCGGAAGATGAAACTATGGTCGAGTACTGTAGTGAGGAGGAAGACATACTAGAAAGTGAGGATGATACCGATATTGAGGATGTATAGAGGGCAAGTGTAACGACCCGAAGTATAATGGTATTTAAATAATAAAGAGGGAGGGAAATGGAAACAGTAATAGAAGGAGGCACTCGAGAAAATTTATCAAGTCCTCATCGACGAACACAGGGGATTCATCGACGAGGGTACAAGAGGGTCTCATTAACGAAGACAAGTTTCGTCGACGAGAAGATATCGAGAGACTGTTTTCTAAGCTCTGAATTTCGTTGACGAGAAGTTGGTGTTCGTTGATGAACCTTCTTCGTGACCTCGTCGACGAGATGATGTGGCTCATCGACGAAGCCCATAGTATAAATAGTGTTAAACTCGGATTTTAAGTAGATAATTTCAGTAAAAAAGCCCTCTCTCTCTCCTCCACGGTCCTTCCCTCTTCTCTCTTTGAATTCATCTCCGTCATTTGCCAAATCGATGATCAGAGGCCACCACGACGCTCTTGGGGAAGTTCTCTTCAAGTCTGCCAGAGCGGATCATCGGTGGGACGAAGTTGGATTTCATCCCAAATTCAGGGTAAGGTTTTTTAAGCAAAATTTTACTTTCCAGCAGTTATAGGAAATACTGTAGATGTAGAAATAGTGATATTTTGTTCTGAGATATATGATTTTGAGGGTGTTGAGTGGAGAACCTTGTGGGTGTAGGACCCATTGTAGCAGGGGGATTTTAGAAGGAATCGAGTAGGGGAAATATGCTATGCTAAGCAATTCTAATATGTTTTTAGTATCAATTATACGTTATTACTAGATTATTATTCACAGTAAAAATTTATACAGTTTATCATGTTTAATATGTTTTAAACTACTCTGTGGCTTGGGAATATAGATATAGTACAGAAACATGTTTTACAGTATTTTTTAAAGTTATGTTATACAGAATATACAGACAGTGAATATGTTTTATAGCATTTTCAGAATACCATGATTATACAGTTTTACAATACCATGACATACAGATTTATAGTTAATCTCATAAATACAGTTAATATAGTTATAGTTTACTACAGCGTCATGGTTATAGTTATTACAGAATCATGGTAAAACAGATAGTTGTATATAGAGATGCATTATATAGTATCAGACCCTAATGGACCCTTACAGATACAGTTTACAAAGCACGGTACCGTAGCTATATACAGTATAGAGTGCAACCACCTATTCAAATAATATGTGGTAGGTAGGTCGATCGCATGCCCACGAGTGGACAGACTCCCCATTAGATATGGGTTGAGGAGGGCTGATCAGACTGACGGGGTATAGTGGTTTATCCTGGTCGGCCAGTTGGGATAGATCCTACTTACGGGCCGCACAACCCTATCATGAGGGGTTAAATCATGACATACAGTTATCTATCTAGGGAAATTTTCAGTTATTATTATGTATGTACGGTTTTACAAAAACAGGGAATATACGTATATATATATATATATATATATATATATTAAAAGTATTATGTTTAGAAACCTAAAATACAGCTATGTTAAGCAACATGGAAAAGGGTGGTGGTTTATATTATTTGTACTGTATTTACAGATTCAGTTATACATGATTATATAGAAATAAATTTTCATTGTATTATAACTCATTTGCCACACACTAGCAATAGAATATTTCATCTTACTAAGCGTCATCTCATCCCATTATATTAACATTTTTCAGGTGATCCAGCTAGGCGAGCTGATCAGGATTGCACATAGAAGAGGGCTATAGTGTTACCCTGCCAGTGGGGTGAGTGTATTTGGGAAAGAGGGTATTTCTGTGTAGCCCTAGTTTAGTTATGTATGTGTATTTTGGGAGCATTTATCACTCTGGTATTGTATTGTTTATTTATGATTATGGTTATATAAATTAAGCTTCTCGCTGCATAGGTTGATGGTATCAGAGTGGTGGTATTCCATAGTATTTATTATTTGAAAGTTATGAAATATTTATAGAATTTAGAAGGTCGTTACAGTAAGCATGTTATGTTGTCACCATGTATCTAACATGTGTAAATAACTGAAAATATATTTACTATGGATCTTTTTACTATCCAATCTTCTTATATTTACTTGTGTATTATTTTGCTGACATGGCACCAGGAGATCATCGTCACTTAGTTCATCCTAGGCTCTCCACGACATCATCCTGAGAGGATGATGGGTTGTCCTCGAGACCGACAGAGGACATCAATCTTAATGCAGCACCGTCTGAGCCCTCGATACCCCGATCCGACATGGATCCATCAACTAGCGATTAGACCCAAGGTGAGTTGCCCACCATAATGAGCATCATTGGTAAGGTTACGAGTATTTGATTTAGAATAATATATTGATGTTCATGGACGTGCATGATCATGGTATTGTTCTTTAACTCATCTGTCAGCATCGACCTATGCAACACAGACGACGAGGTCAAGTTGTGGTGCAGCGAAGAACACGGTACTCAAAAAGAACTTAGAGAGGATAAGGTAGCAGATCCGAAATGACATTCCTCTAGGCTACATGACCCCTTTTGACGATTGGTATTCGGTCTAGATATGGGTGCTCGACATTATATGTCAACAATATGCTCCACTCACTTGCTTCGCCTGGCCAAAGGTGGCAGAGGCTCAGCGCTTGGTTCTCTACGAGTGCATCTTGGTAAGTAACCCTAAACCATAACTTTTACTTTTAATATACTACATAATTAACTGTCTAACTTTCTATATGTATTTCATATGTAGGAAGAATTTGATATGGGCATTTTCATCACTAATTATGTAAAAAAGGCGGTGAACATGCAGTTGTGCACTTAGTTTAAGAGCTATCGCACCAAAATGCGTGGCCATTTTAAGAAGATAGGAGATCAAGTTGAAGCACACCCATATTGCGACGACCTCAAAACTACTACAATTTTTTTTTTTATCCCGTAACAAAAGAATATTACTCTGATACCTATAACAATATTCATTATAACATTATGAACCTCAAGTGGTATCTAGGATACCTGTTCACATCATAGACTCCTATGCAACGGAAAACATAAAATACAATAACCTTATTTACAATACCAAAGTTCTAGTAATTTCCAATATATATATATATATATATATACATCTCCCAAAATACTGACACCATATCCTAGGTATGCCACAAAATACATTTCCCAACTCAAAGACTCACCCCACAGTCAGGACAATACAAAGGTCCCCTCTATCTCGGAGCACGCTCTGCATGCCTATATGGATTATGTGAAATGGTTGGAATGCTGAGGCAAGACACCTCTTAGTAAGAAGGAATAAATTACAACCAATGTGTGGCAAATGCATTTTACATGATTAACATAGTCATTAATTTAACTGTCTGATAGCATTTCAATACAAATATATCATAACACACACCTATGCCTTTTAAAATAAATTTTCTGTTTGAACATACTTATAACCGTAATAGGTAGTTCCTGTTCTTTGTAAAAACTATATACATATATTTATATAACTGTGAAAGTTTCCCTGGATGGATAATTGTATGCATGAATTAACCCCGTATGCTCGGGTTGTGCGGCCCATGGGCGGGACTTAACTCTGGCTAGCCTATCAGGCTAAGTCAAACTATAACCTCTGTAGTACGATTGGCCTCCTCAACCTGAACTGATTGCTAGGGAGCCTGTGTCTCTCCTTTAGGCACAATCGACTGTTAATTTCCATACTCTATCTAAGATGTGTGGTTGCACTCTATATGGTGTTAGCTACGGTACCGTGCTCTATAATCTATATTGGTCCATCAGGGATCAGATACTGTATAATATTATTTCTATATATACTATTTTTCCATGTTTCTATAATAAACTATAACACCATGATTTTGTATAAACTGTAAATCATTGCTCTGTAATACCGTACATCATGGTTTTGTAAATGCTATGATTCTGTAAAAACTGTGTATAATTATGGTGCTATAAAGGTTGTATAAAATTATGTATTAAATCTTTGTACTAAATCAGATATTTCTCATGCCACACAATTTAAATAAAAATCTTTTACTATAATCTGTATGGGAATATTGTATTATCCCGCTATATGAAAATAATACATATTATTCGTAAAACTTTCCTGTAACCCAATTTTCATAGATATACCACTGCTGTAAAATTCAAATCCTATAACACAAGCTATACTTTAATTAAATAAATTTATAAAATTAACTGGTATAACTTATTCCCCTTACCTGATTATCGAGAGACCTGCAAATACTTTACGCTCGTGACATTTGGAACTCTAAAATCCCTAAATCATGCATTTCCCTAGAATAATATCATATTCACATTTCCTAGACTCACATACTCTATCTAATCAACGAAACATGAAATAATTAATTATTTATCACCCTTACCTCATTACTTAAGGAAATGCCCGCAGGAACCTTAAACGCACATCTGCAGCATTCACACCAAAACTCTGTATTCCAAAAATCCCAATTAATCAATTCACCCCAGAATTATGCTCATATTCACATTCCTAGACTTATTCACCCATTAAATTAATTAAAACACCAATAGGCATCATAAACAACTTTCTTACCTCAGTTTGGGATGATGCCTAAAAGCCTCAGAGCACAATTTTGCTTTGGTCAAATTGAAGAAAATCGCCACTAGGCCGTTGATATGGAGTCTGATCATCAATCAAGCGATTCTAGAGTGAGAAAATAAAGAGAGAGGAAGAGGGTTTTGCAGCTTTCTAGAGGAGAAAGAGAGAGCTTTTGAATTTTTTAAAAGAAAATAACCTACAGCCCTTTATAAACATTCATTATCTGGCAAAAACCGTTGACGTTTTTCGTAGGTTCCCAAAAAACCATCGCCGGTTTTCTCTTTAACCACCCCAGTTTTGACCGTTTACCCTTTAACCTGGATGCTGTAAAACCACATAACTGTCACTGATTTTCTTTGCTCTTCAAAAAATCGTCGCCGATTTTCTCTCCACCAAGCCATTTTCCATTCTTTTCTTATTTATTTTTAATATTATGTTTTCTGGGACTCTACACATACGATAGGATCTCCCTGGAGGATTGGGAGGTGGTGTGTAGCCATTTCCACTATCCTAGCTATCAGGTGATGTGTTTGTATTATAATAACTACTTTTTCATATTGATGTGGTTATGAAAAGTCATTATATCTTTTTTTTAGGCTACCTGTGCAAAAAATGCTATGAACCACAGCAAACTAGATTCGATGCATTGCGGTGGGTCAAAGTTATTCGTCAATCATCGAAAAGTAATTGCAATAAAACTGTCCGAGCATTAAATGACAAGTGTTATTTATTTTTACACTTATGAATTAATATTAATGATATTTTATATGATAATGTAGCGTGATCCTATCACTGGCGAACTGAAGCCGAAGCTGGATCTTTATCAGAGAACACATCAGAGGTCATTGGGGGAGTGGTGCGAGGGTGCGCAAAGCAAACATGTAAGTCAAATATATTATTTAGTTTATTATTTTATTCAAAACATCAAAGTTTAATTATTATTTCTTTATTTTATACATTTTCATGACTTAAAATAGGCGAAGATGGTTAAGCTGATGAATGCACCTATTCTAGAGGGGAGTCAACCAATGACAGATGAAGAGATCTGTACTCAGGTGCTTGGGGAACAAGTGGGGGGCTGGATGAATTGTCTTAGGAGTGGATACATTACCCCAACATTGCCATCTTCTTCAAGTGTGGCATCTCATGCTGAGATTGACTAAGCACGTCGAGCCGTTGAGTCTCGAGCAAAGGAGATGGTTCTCTAGATGGAGATGATGGAAATGGAGAACTAGTAGCTGAAAGAATAGGTGTCCACCTAGGGAGCGGAGAACCAGCAGCTAAAAGAATAGATGTCCACTTGGGGAGTAGAGAAAGAGCAGATGAAAGAAGAGATGTTCACTTGGAAACCGAAGATGGAAGCTATGAAGAACTGGAGAGCGCAGATGGAACAAATGATGTTCCAATCTTATCCAGATGATGCAGGTGGCTCCTCCTCTCATTAGAAGGTATATAAAAGGTAGTTTTTCTTGGGGGCATAGGATTGTTGGTGTTTAATTAAACCAAATTCAAACCATCATTGATCATAATACTATCGTTGCTAGAGTATTATATATTTGTTTGTCAATTTTACTCTGTTGTATTATACCTTTTCAATGCTAAATTTTTAAGAAATTTTTTGTTTGAAGTTCACTTTGGCTTTTTCATTCAAATTTTTGGTTTATATTTATAAGGAATGATGCATTATTAACTAATTGTAACTTTATTTGTTTTTGTGCTGTAAATTAAGAGTGCATGGATATGAAGATTATTAAGCATTCAAGCACGTGCACTCATTTGTTGGTGTATGTTGCAATTTTAATATAAGTAAGATAAAATATTCATTTTGTGCTTTCCAATATACTGTAAATATTTACACAAAACATCAAATTAAAAAGATGTGAATATGAAAAGGATTAATAAAAGCTCCTAAAGAGAAGGCACATAAATTATTACTTAGAAAGGTAATTAAGATTTAGAACCTTTGGTGGAGTTAGTTATATGAATCATTTTCTGTCAATTCCCATGATCAATAACCTTTTCCTCATTTAGCTCAAGAACTATTAGATTCTTTTTCATTGCCTCGTTCCAATTTATTTTAGGTCTACTTCTACCCTTCAACCTTTAAACCGTCACTAATACTCTAACTTTATAAAACCCTAGAATCCGCGCTAATTCCTTGTTATAAACCAATTACTGCCACCTTGCTCGTAAGTAAAATGACTCGTGGGAACTAGTCCTGCTTTAAACAAGCCAACAGTTCCTAGGTTTGAACTGTATGATCTACCAAACAAGTTCTAAAAATGGGGTTCCAAGGGCACAAAATTTGAAATATTCTTGTTCTTGTCACAAACCAACTACCGCTATCATATTAGTAAGTAAAATGACCCGTGGGAACCAACCCTACATCAAACGAGCTTACAGTTCCCTAGTTTGATATGTATGACCAAAAAAACAAGTTAAATAGGGAGTTCAAACTGCCGAAAAGATGGAATATGCTTGTTTATGTTACAAACCAACTACTCTCACCATGCTCATAAGTAAAATGACCCATGGAAACTAGTCCTGCATCAAACAAGCGAAGGATTCCTAGGTTTGAACCGTAGGAACTACACAATAAGTAAAAAGCGGTTCCAAGTGCCCAACATACATGACATATGCATATTTTTGTCACAAACCAACTACTGCCACCATACTCATAGGGAAAATGACCCATGGGAATTAAACATGCTTTAAACAAACCAAAGGTTCCCATGTTTGTATCGTATGAAGTACAAAAAAAAAAAAGAGTAAAAATTAGGGTTCAAGGTGCCCAAAACATGGAATATGCATGTTTTTGTCACAAATCAACTACCGCCACCATGCTAGTAAGTAAAATGACCCGTGAGAACTAAACCTATGCTTAATGAGCAGATGGTTCCCTTGTTTGAATCTAATGACCTACATAAAAAAAAAAATAGCTTATTATTTGCCTTTGATTATCCTGAAACCTTTGTTTTTATACAAGTCGTCTACCCTGAAAAACTTGAATTTGTGATTTTTTGGAGTGAACCTATCATCTTATTCAATAAGCTACCTATGTACTCCCTTTTTAGGGATCAGATCCATTTTTAGTTCATATGCAATTTCAAAGTTAATTCTGTTATTTTTTTCTCCAAAGTCACGTAACACTAGAAAACTTAGAGAAATGGAGAAATTGGCATTTTATGAATCATTGAAAGAGGTATTACATTGTCTTATGTGTACAATACATGATCTAAGGATAGAACTTCATAATAACATTTGAATTATAAGGTTGATGAATCACTCCATTGTCTATATAAGTGAAGATCATTGCACCTCCTGGAAATTGTTGTGATTCTAATCCCTATTTTGATAATGACAAATCATAGCATCTCATTTATGCATTGAGTGTTTGAACAGGTTTATATTTCTAGAAGCAAGAATGATAGATGCATAATGGAAGCCGTGAAAGTACCTAAACAAACATACCTTGGCGAATTCCATAATCATCATAAGAGCAAAAGCACAAAGACTTGTTTATTTTTTTACTTGTAATTGTAATTAGGTTAATTGTGCATGCATAACTCATGATTTAATTTGAAGCTCACAAATGACCTTGGATTGACCTTACGAACCTCCAAGTTTCCATGAGAAACCTTTTATTTTAAATTCTAAACTTATACAAAAGGTTTAAAATGGGTTTGGACTTAAAAGAAGGCAAAAATACATTTTTATTAAAAGGCCAGTCAACCAACCTTATAAGCCCAGTCGACCGGAGTATGCACTTGGCCTAAACGTGCATTTACACAAGGCGCAGTTGACTGACTGTTATAGCCTAGTCGACCGGATAGTGTAATTGACCAATTTTACAAAGACCCAGTTGAATGGCCTTCACATCCCAATCAACTAACATTCAAAAAAACGATGATACGGGAAACCAGATCTTGAGCCCAGCAGACCAAACCTCGCGAATATGGAAAATTGCCTTTGGTCAGTCGACCAGACCTTGGGCCCATCGAACGAACCTCTCAAGTTCTGGGTATTTTAAAACTCCAATAGTCATATTTTTTGAAAATAAATTATTATTAAAATGCCCAATGTTCATATAATGGTTAGATTTTGTTTTTACCTATAAATATCAACATTAAACACGTGGAGAAGGTTGGAGAATCACTTTGAAACTTTATTTGACTATCTTTTGATTCTCCCTCTTATTTTATACTCTTCTTAAGCATCAAAGTTCATTTTTCTCCTACAATCTTATTTTGAATTTTTTTTTTTTTGGAGAAAAGTTTTGAAGAGTTTCTTGAAAAAGGCTTGAGCTCATATCCACTCATATATTTTGCTTGAGAACCTTTTTATTCTTGAGTTTTTTCAAAGTTCATATTTCTCCTACTCTTCATTTTGAAAACATTTTCTAGAGAAAATATTTTATGTTATTCTTGAAAAGTCTTGAGCATATATCAATTCATATATATTGCTTGAAAGATCAAGTTTCTCCTATTTTCATTTTGAAAATCCTTTTGGAGAATAACTTGTGAGTTACAAGAAAGCTTTGAGCATATATTCATTGATATATATTTTCTTGAAAAGCTTCTTGAGAAGGGCTAGAGCATATATTCACACTTAAATATTTTGCATGGAAGCCTAATAGTATTTAATTTTTCAAAGGTCAATCACATTAAGAAAAATCATTTTTCATACTCTCATATTTATTCAAACCTCTTTTAGAGAAAAACCCTATCTCTACTGAGCTTCATTTAAAAATCATTTGAGAGTGCATTTAGATTTTAAATTGTACAAATCAGTTTTTTATGTAAGCACTTTATTGTATGAAGATTATTTTTCAAAACAACCCTTCATAGTTCAGGTTGTGAACCATGGGCAAGTGGGGGTACATCACTTGGAGAGCTAACTCTGCCTAGAAGAAGCGAACCAAATGAGGGGATATCGTTTGAAGAGGGGAGCTCCACCCTATTTGAAGGAGTGTACCAAGCATTGGGTATCACTTGGGGAGGGGGGGCTCCACCCTATTTGAAGGAGTGTGTAAAGGAGGGCTCCACCCTACTGAAGGAGTGTGTAACAGGGAGCTCCACCTGATTTGAAGGAGTGTTTAGTGGAATCCTTGGGTGGTTTTCCCAAGGCGAAGACATAGGGGGATATAGCCAAACCTCATAAAAATTATTTCTCTCTCTCTCCCTTATCTTATTTTTATTTCGGCACATGTATGTTTATTTATTTATTGTCATGATTAATTTACATACATGCTTTAAATTATGATTGGGATATAATTTCGGTGAATCAGAAAATTAATTAGCAAAATCTTTTTTAAAACCCAATGTACCCCCCTCTTGGGAATACATCATTTCCCACATTTGGTATTAGAGCATGGTTGCAATAAAATTAACTGTTTTTGCACAAAGATTGCAATGGCTTGCATCGGTGTATCGCTGTTTTGTGAGGGGCAATCCTTTGCAACGTCTCCACTATTTTATGGTGTAGATTTTACCATTTGAAAATTGAAAATGAGCATTTTTGTAAAATAAATTGATTGGAGGATTTGGAAAGTGTCTTCTAAAGGAAAATTATATCCCAACGAAAATTATTCAAAATATAGAGTTTCCCAAAATTGAAAATGAAATGAATGAGCATGACATCGATTTAATGCATATCAATTATAGTTCCATGCATATTTTATATTGTGCCTTATATGCTAATGCTTTTAAAAAGATTATGACTTATACTAGTGCTAAGGAATTTTGGGAACAATAAGAAGTATGGAGAAACCGAGAGAGAGAAAAACACCACTCCAAATGATTCAAGCATAACAGATCAAGAAGGAGAAAATCATGGAAAGTTATATCTCCCTCCTTCTACTTTATTGGATGATTTAGCAATGATTCGTATGATATTTTTTGTGTTAATTTTTTTTTAATGAATCATGTGATGAATCTGATAATGTTAGCAAGTTATCTTATGAGGAACCACAAAAGGAAATTTATTAATGCTCATAAGATTTTAGTTAGAATGTATTATATAAGGGGTAGTAATGACTAAATGCTTGGATAGCGAATAGTGCTTTAAACGTCAAATCTTAGTATACGCTATTGTTATACTAAGAATATTAGAGAATCAAGCTAATATGAAAATTTTAGTGATATATCCAATCCAATCTCTTAATACACATATATCATAATGATTGGTTAATACACGAATATATTGGCTATAGCATGTTTCAATTGACCCACTTCCAAATGGACAAAGGGTCTTAACTTGTTAAATAATTCTTAATGCTATATATATATATATATATATATATATATATATATATATATGTCTTAACTTGTTAAATAATTATTAATGCTATATATCTATATATATATATATATATATATATATATATATATTCTTAAGTATAAATCTATTAAATATAGCATATTTTGTCCATCACACAAGCTTGATCTTTAAGGAATTTATCATAATACTATATATATATATATATATATATATATATATCATATAACCCTAAACTCATCATGGAACTTAAATGATTAATCATGTTTAAATGTATTCGAAGCTCATCCCCATGTTAGAAATTATTGGTTAAATCTAATATAAGAAAGCCAAATGTTACATATAGAAAATATAAATTTCTTGGCTTGAAGTTAAGTGCAAAAAGAGGTGAAAAAGAGGCTTATATTTCAAAAATTGTGAAGTTCAGTCGACTGGACCATATAGTCCAGTCAACCGAACCCTCCTAGGGCCAATTATAACGCAACCTGAATCGACCAAACCAGATGTCCCAATCGACCGAAACTCTCTGTTGCCCTAAATAGCCTATCCGGTTTGTTGACTTTTGATTTCGATCCCTGGTTTTGATAATGACAAACCACAAGCTTCTTATGTGTGTATTTAATTTGTGAACAGGTTCATATTTCAGCACACATATAAGGATTAAGGGAAATGGAGGCCAAGAAGGATCTTAATGCATACATACCTGGCGTACTCCATGAAGAGAAAAGCAAAAGATCAAGAAGAAGACATTTAAATTTCATTGTATTGCATTTAGTTTATATTTTGGTCTATAATAATGCATGGCATGCATTATATAGATGATAAGCTCAGGATGACCATAAACGGACAGTAGGTAAATCAAAGAATGCCTAGGTCATAGATTGACCTTAGGTCCCTAAGCACCTTATGACAAATCCCCTATAACTTAAAAGTTATACCATTAGTAATAAGGGTGAATTCTAATAAAAATCAAGACCTAAAATCATCTTTGAAAGGGCCCCGGTCAACCAAACCCACCTAGTTATACTCAACTGGGTAGACCGAACCTTTGTTGGCTAAAAAGACTTAGCCACGGTCGACTGAACCTATGGCAGTATAAATGCCATAGTTGACCAAACCGTTTAGAAGTCAACATATTGACTTCCTTCGGTCGACCGTTATGAAATGAACGTATTGTCTTAGGTTGACCAAACCAACACATGTCTGACACCCCAACTATTTGATCAACCAAACTCATAGTTCAAATTGGCTACGGTCAACCGAACCTTAAAGATGGTCAACCAAACTTTGTCTTGGTTGACAGAACCTACGAAGGGTTCAAAATCATCTTAAGATAGTTGACCATATCTGAAGTTCAAAAGTGGCACAGTCGACTGAACTTATTAAAGTGGTCGACCGAACCTTTAATACGGTCGACCGAACCTCTCGGGTTGACAAAATTTTTACTACAGTTAAATGAGGTTTTTAATTAAACATTATTAATCTTTTTCCAAAATGACCTCCGTATTCCCAACGGTTATATTTTCACCCAACTCTATATATACCCCTTTATTACTCATAATTAGTAAAAAGATTAGCCCAAAAATTCTCTCAAAGTTTATACTAAATTTTTTATTCGCTTTTATTATTCTTTTGATAAATCTTATAAGAGAGCATTGTTTTTGAGCATTCACTTGGGCATTTATTTTTTACAAATCATTTAACTCTCTTTTCATTCTTTATTTGAAAAATCTATTTTGGAAGAGAGGTTTTATTTAGGGCATTTTTATTCAAAGCATTTACTCTCAATATTCATACCTTGAATATCTTTTTTTTTTTTTTTTTAGAGTAAGCTTCTTAAATCTCCCATATATTTTATTGATAAATATTATTGGGAGAAAATTTATTTTGTCCTGCGAAAGTCTTTTTGCATTTGTGCTCACATTAATGTACATTATTTTGCAAGATCATTAGAAAGCAAAAACCCTAGCTTCCTTTGAACAAGTTTTTGAAAATCTTTTGGGAAGCGGTCTTTTGGGGTTGAATCTTTGAAATATTCACTGTATACATTTTACTCAAAGATTCCGAAAAATTATTTTTAGAAAAATCACCATACTCACACTAAACTTATTTTCATATCATAAGTGAGTGTATTTTGAGCTATAGTGTTGTACACATCTACTTGTATTAGAAGCATATTTTTTTGTACAAAATATTTTATTCGATTATCTGTTGTGTTCCCGACGAGTTGTTGGAAGAGGGAGACTAGACTTGTGAATAGTCCCGTATTGCTCTGACTCGATTAGGAGAGCATTGGATTGGTTCAAACCCAGTTAAGAGAACTAGGTGCACCATCTTGGTAAGGTGTGGTAAACAGTGTCGCTCCACCCATGATGTGATTAATTTAGTGGAATCATTTTGCTTGTGAGCTCTAGCTGGGGACGTAGGCAGTATTGGCCGAACCTCGATAACATTTCTTTTGCCTGATTTTAATTTCCGCAGTTAAAATTCCTGCGCTTGAATGTTTATGTTTTATTGTTGTGTATGATTGTGAATTACTGAGCCTGCTTACTTGCTTCAATTATTTGCTCAGTTAAATTCTTGTGGGTACTGGAATCCATTTAGAAAGACACTAGGTTGCGAAATATTGCTAATATCTAGTTTAACCTAGGAAAAAGTTTTAAAATTCCAATTCACCCCCCTCTTGGGAATACACCAATTCCAACATGGTTGCACCCCAACCGACCAGACCATCAGCCGGGACTTTCTATTTGCACCCTAGTCGATCAGACCTAAGTTCCCAATTGGCTGGCTAGTAGAAAATGGCCCGTTAAGCCTATGAATTCAAAGACAGAGTTTAGATTATTGAAAACATAAATCCTTGGCTAATTTTTTTCTTTTTTTGAAGCATAAAAAGATGAATATTGAGAGCATAAGAACTTAATGATTTGGCTGCATAATTAAAAGGGAGCAGTATATTCAAAAAGATTTCATCCAATAAACACTTTATAGTATTGTGCTTATTTACATGTTTTCTTGTATTTATTAGATGCTTTGAGAATTGAATGCTACTATCCATTACTTGCTAAATGTTTAAATTCATCTGATGGATAGTTTATATTGATTGGCTATACTGAATTGCATGAATGTCATCTGCATTGCTAATGCAGATCTCGTGAAATGCATGCTGGCAATTGACTAAGGAATTGTATATTGAATTAAATGATCATATACAGACTCACATGCTAGCTAGTTGACTAAAATTATAACTCCATAGAACTTATTTTGAAATTCTAAATACTTTCACAATTCCAATATAATTTCAGAATAGTGACCATGTTGAACATAGTGTTTTGATCTTAAATGACCACTTATATTGTTGTATGCACATTCTCATTATTGTATATTTATTGCTGATGCATGTTAAGAAGATCATTTGCATGCTGCATTGTAAAAGATCTGCAGATTACCACATAATTATTGCATGCTAAATGATAATGTTTTGAAAGAATATTGCATGTTGGTTGGAATTTCGAAATATCTTTATAGAAAATGCATGAAAAATAATTGAATAGGTTGGTGCTTGTTGAATCTTAGGCACTATATGCTAAAATGAAATCATGCACAAAAATTGCTAATTATTTTATTTTTCCTAGAATGTTCTAAATTTTGCACTCTTTATTCCTAGGAAAATCTAGTTCATGGACACCATTTGGTCTAATCTTTGGATTATGAATTTCACTCAGGACCTAAATGGTTAATCATTGTTGCGACGTCCCAGGAGCGCGTGTGCCCCGGGTGGCGAAATTAAAAATCAATTTTAATTTTCAAGGAAAAATAGGGAATGTTGTAGTCGCCACTAACCTTTTAGTATGGTTAGAACACATGATTACTACCCCGTTAGGGGTAGAATGGACCTACGTTACCAGAGCTGGGGTCGGGAGTTCAGTTACGTGAGGGGAAGGTATGAGCACCCCCTACGCGCTCGTTCTTACGAACAGTACCTAGTTAATTTAAAATTATCCCTAAGTTAATTTAAAAGTCTTTAAGTTACTATTTTTATGAGTTTATAAATACGCATGAAAAATAAATAAATAAATGAATGTAATATATACATATATATTCCCTCAGAGCTTAAGGTACGTGAAGTCCGAAGGCTCATACCCCCGCATTAAAATCATAGGGATAAAAAATCATAAAGTTAAGAAAATAAATAAAAAAAATAAAAAAAAATATTAAATTAATACAAATATATAATAGTAAAAATAACACAATATATAATATAAACAAAAATAATAATCATGATAAAAATAATGATAAATATTAATACTCTAATAAGTAATGCTAAAATACTAAAAAAAATATTAATAATAGAATACATGACTCTATATATATGCTGAAAAATACTATTGTAAGTAATGAAATATTAATATACTAAATATACGTAATACTAAACATTTAAAAATGAATAATAATACTAGATATATTAATATACTAAAAATAGTTGATACTACATATGTTAAGATACTAAGTTTATTAATATATTAAAGATAGTTAATGTTAAATATATTCAGACACTAGAAATAGGTAGCACTAGATATATTAATATACTAAGAATAATTAATTTTCAATATATTAAGATACTAAATATATTAATATACTAAAAATAGTTAATACTAAATATAGTAAGATTCTAATAATGATTAATACTAAACATATTAATATACTAAAAATAGTTAATACTAAAAATACTAAGATATTAATAATTAATACTAACTATATTAATATACTAAAAAATAATTGATGCTAAACATGTGATTAAAATGCTAATTTACTAAATATATAATATCCATTAAACCCTAAATCACTAAATATATAATATTAAAAAAAATACAAAAATGCTGAATATGTAATATTTACCAATATGCTAATATGTGATATACATATAACTAAAATTATTAATTTACATATAATATCAATAAAACACCAAGCTTAAGATCCTAATTTACTAAATATGTAATATTACCTTACTACTAAATATGTAAAAACCTTACCTTGATAATACATCATTTAACATGGATACAACAAAAATTTAAAATTGAATATTAAATAATAAGTTTTAACCATAACAATTTTACAATAATAACAATCACCATTAAATAACATGTGCATTCAGAACACAAGCATGAATATCAACTAAACAAACATTAGAAATCTTACAACAATATTATATATGTAGTAAAAATCTGAACTTTAAACAAATTTCTATAATTAAAACTTTACAATAATAATATAACAAAAATATAAATATGAATATTAACTATAAAAACAAATATTATGACATTCAAAATCCTACAAGAACATTATTAATTATTTAATATACACAGCCACTGAAAATCTTACGAGTATTATTCATTTAATTTATACGCACATATAACACACATTTAAACCTTAAATACTAAAACAAAACAAACAAAACCTACCACAATAATTTAATACAACACAGTAAGTATATACAAGAAATAAAATACCAATGAATACGTGCAAGTGTGTGCTTGCTGTGTGTGGGCAAGCTGTCCAAGAGATGAAGATAAAATTATAAAACTCAAAGAAATTAATCCAACCAGTAAATATTAACAAGGGAGAGTCAGAAACAACTGAGTAAGGTTTCAGATCGATCAGATAAGAAATTGCCGCTCGATTAGCTTCATCTAGTTGAATGCGCAGACGCCAACGATTCCACTACTGCGGCGGTGAGACAGCTGTGCAATAAATTAAAATGAAGTTGTAAAACTCAAAATAATAATCTGAATGGTGAAAATTGAGACGAAAGGGTCAGAAACAACTTGGTAAAATTTCACATTGATCGAATAAGAAATCCACTCGATTGGCTTCGTCCAATTGAATGCACAGACACCGATGACTCCACTGCTGCGGCGGTGATACGGCTGTGCAAGAAATTAACACAAAGGGAGAAAACTCAAAAGAAGAATCTGAATGGTAACAATTAAGATGAAAGGGTTAAAAAAGACCTCGTAAAGTTTTGCATTGATTGGATAAGAAATCGCTGCTCGATTGGTTTCATCTAGTTGACTACGCAAACGCCGACGACTCCATTGCTGCAACACGAGACTGCAAGGTAAGGTTTCTCTTTTCTTTGGTCTGTGCTTCCCCCCCTTAAGAGTGTTCTTTTCCTTCCTATTTATAAAAAATCAAAACCCTAAAGCTCCCTCTTTTATTTTCTTTTATTTTTATTTTTTAATTTTTATACTTTTATAGTAATAATGAATATGGCAACTAATAATAATTCTTAATAATAATAATCATAATAATAATAGTAATGTAATAATGACAAGATTTGAAAATAATAATAATATAATAATAGTACGATAATAATAATAATAAAGTAATATTTAAAAATAATAATAATAATAATAATAATAAAGTAATAATAATAGTATTTAAAAATAAAGATAATATTAATAACAATAATAATAAGAAAACTAATAGTAAAGTAATAATAATAATAATAATAAAGTAAGATAATAAAAATAATTATAATAATAGTAAAAATAATAATAAGGATTATAGAAATAATAATAATAATAACAACTTTTGTTGTATTGGGCCTGAAAAAAAAATGAGGTGTCTACAATCATCATGTTATAAAATTCAAGTCCATGTAACTATGAGAAATTGCATGACATTGGGGTAAGTTCTTATTTGTCACACACTCATTGTCTTTTGAGTTGTGTCTTCTTCACATTGAACCCCAACTGCATAGTTATTGCATAATCTTTTGAGTATAGCCTTGATTGGCTATCATATGTTAAATAAAATGCAATATGCATATGTCCTATGTTCTAAATGTTTAAAATTTGTTGCATACTAAGGATTAATGTATGATTAATGCATGGGTTGATAAATGAATTTCATCCTTATTTGAACATGGATTTATGTATGCATGCAAATATACATGGGAGCATAAGCCCCATCCTTTAAGAAAAAGGATTAAAATCACCATCCTATGGAATCATATGCCTCATAGTATTATTGTTTTTGTTTTTGAGTCCGGAAGCTATTACGGAAACTATGAACATCATATCTTGCTTTTGTTGAATTATAAATTGATATGGATTGTTCATGGTAATTATAACACTTTGCATGACTTAAGTGTTACATTTTTAATGCATGTGTGTTCTATAGAATTGATTTTGCTGGTTGGATAAAATGTTTAATCAATATCCAGTAAAATTTTTAAAAGACTTAAAATTAGTTGCTTATACTAATTAATCCTTAATGTATTCTTCACAATTGGTATCAGTATAAGTGATAAATTGTATCTAAGCTCATATTCAAATCTAAAGAGGGAGCTTTTGAACTTTAAATTCTAAATTTTTCGCTTACCTATCATTTGGCTTAGATTTATTTTAAAAGCTTCCTGTGGCATGTATGTTTAGGCAAAATGATTTTCTGCCCACAGTAAATCTTAAGTGAAAATTGGTGCTTAGGCACAATTATTTTAGGATATGCCATATGATCTTGCATTAAATCGTCTTATATTTAGGATCCATATGGTTGCTTTTTCTGGTTAAAATATGATTTGAAATGTTTTTAAATGCTTACCATAAAAATTTAGTTTGCTTTACCTTAGTGTTAATTTTTTTTTTTAGCAAGTATAATCCCATGTACTTACTGGTGATATCATAAAGGGAATTTTTTTTAAAGTTGTTATGGCAAGAATCGAACTTAGGAAAGATAAATCTTATCCCTTGCCTCAAGCTTAAAAGCATTCATGATATGTGTTCAAAAATTTAATTTTTTTTTTTGTGTCATAAAATTCAAAATATTTAAGGGCTCTGATTGTTTAAATAATCCTCTTAACAACGGGGAGACATTTTTTTAACCCTTTTGATGATGACAAAAGCAGGAAAAGATTTATGAGCAAAATCTCTAATTTGGGGAAAAGGCTTTTAAGAAAAATTCTAAATTCTCTTCCTTGACATTTGGTATCTCCCTGCTTTTTTGTTATTCACAAAATGGAAAATGATAAACATGATACGCATTGTCAAAATTGAAATCATTTTTGTATCATGTAATTTTGTGCTTAACTGAATATTTTTAAAGTCAGCTTCAATATAAAATGCGAATTGAACTAAACTGTACTTAATTTCTCAACTTAAAAAATTTTGAAGACTTCATGTTTGAATATGCTTAAATTATAGTGCCTATTATTTGGAAATTATGCATATTGTCAGGGAGAGCCTTGTCAGGCAAACCTAATTTTGCTCCTGTGTTTGTCATCATAAAAAAAGTTGAGATTATTGACTTTTTTAATCTGATCCTTGTCTTGATAATGATAAATCACAGCATCTTATTTGTGCATTGAGTTTTTGAACATATTTATATTTCAAAAAGCACAAACGATAGATGCATAATGGAAACCATGAAAGTACATAAACGAACATACCTTGACGAATTCCATAATCATTAGAAGAACAAAAGCACGAAGATTTGTTTATTTTTTGAGTTGTAATTGTAATTAGCTTAATTGTGCATGCATAACTCATGATTTAATTTGAAGCTCACAAACGACCTTAAAGTGACCTTAGGAACCTCCAAGTTTTCATGAAAAACCTTTTATTTAAAATGCTAAATTTGTACAAAAGGTTTAAAATGGGTTTGGGCTTAAAGGAAGGCAAAAGTACATTTTTATTAAAAGGTCAGTTGACCGAAGTATGCACTTGGCCAAAACATGCTTTTGCCCAAGGCCTAGTCGGTCGGTTGTTATAGCCCAGTTGATCGGATAGTGTAATTGACCAATTTTACAAAGGCCTAATCGACCAGCCTTCATAGCCTAACTAATCGGCATTCAAAGAAAGAATGATCCGGCAGACTAGATCTTGAGCCCAGAAAACTGAACCTCGCAAATATGGAAAATCGCCTTTCATTGGTCAACCGGACCTTGGGCCTATCAACCAAACCCCTTGGGTTCTGGGCATTTTGAGCCTCCAACGGTCATATTTTTTGAAAATAAATTAATATTAAAATGCTCAAAACTCATATAATGGTTAGATTTTGTTTTTACTTATAAATATCAACCTTAAACACTTGGAGAAGGTTGGAGAATCACTTTGAAACTTTACTTGAATATCTTTTGATTCTCCCTCTAATTTTATACTCTTCTTGAGCATCAAAGTTCATTTTTCTCCTACACTCTTATTTTGAAAATATTTTTTTCTTTTTTGGAGAAAAGTTTTAAATAGTTTCTTGAAAAAGGCTTGAGCTCATATCCACTCATATATTTTGCTCGAGAGCCTTTTTATTCTGGAGTTTTTTCAAAGTTCATATTTCTCCTACTCTTCATTTTGAAAACATTTTGTGGAGAACATCTTTTAAGTTATTCTTGAAGAGTCTTGAGTATATATCAATTCATATATATTGCTTGAAAGGCTTCTTATTATTGTGATAGTTTCAAAGATCAAGTTTCTCCTATTTTCATTTTGAAAATCCTTTTGGAGAATAGCTTGTGAGTTGCAAGAAAGCTTTAAGCATATATTCATTGATATATATTTGCTTGAAAAGCTTCTTGAAAAAGGCTAGAGCATATATTCACAATTATATATTTTGCTTGGAAGACTCTTAGCATTTGAATTTTCAAAGGTCAATCACACTAAGAAAAATCATTTTCTATACTCTCAAATTTATTGCAATCCTTTTTTAGAGAAAAACCCTAAATCTATGGAGCTTCATTTATAAATCATTTGAGAGTGCATTTAGATTTTAAATTGTACAAATTAGTTTTTATAGAAGCACTTTATTGTACGAAGATTGTTTTTCAAAACAGTCCTTCACGGTTTGGGTTGTGAACCATGGCCAAGTGGGGGTACATCACTTAGAGAGGTAGCTCCGCCTAGAAGGCGCGGACCAAACGAGGGAAAATTGTTTGGAAAGGGGGGCTCCACCTTATTTGAAGGAGTGTACCAAGCATAGGGTATCGCTTGGAGAGGGGGACTCCACCCTATTTGATGGAGTGTGTAAAGGAGGGCTCCATCCTATTAAAAGAGTCTGTAATGGGGGGCTCCACCCATTATCTTCTTTTTATTTCTGCACATGTATGTTTTTTTATTTTTTTTATTTATTGTCATGATTGATATTTATTTATTGTCATGATTGATTTACATACATGCTTTAAATTATGATTGGGATGTAATTTCGTTGAATCGAAAAGTTAATTAGCAAAAGTTTTTTTAAAACTCAATTCACCCCCTCTAGGGAATACACCATTCCCCACAAGAACATAGTGGAAAATCATAGTGCTGAGGAGAAGCAAGGTAAACGTCAATGATTTGGAAAATGAATTCAGACAATTTGCATTCTATCTAAAACCGTCGACAGTTTGGCCCAATGCATCGACAGCTTGGCTGGGGACCCCAATGCAGATTTTTGAATTTTGAAAGGGGGACATTAATTTGGTTGGGATTGGATGGAAACCCTTTGGGAACTTTATATATACATCATTCTAGATGTATTTGTAATGTAGTTGCAATTACTGTAAGTTTCTTTGACACTAGATAGTAAAATATCTTTGTTGATTGCTCCCGTGGATGCAGGCATTGCTGAACCATGTAACTTTATGTTGTCTTTTCTTATTTGGTTTCATATGTACTACGCGGTTGTGTTCTCTCTTGGTTTATCATTGATTGTTGCATTATTATTTCGCTATGCAAATACAATTTATACAACAAGTAAATGGTGGGAAACGAAGTTGGTTAACCACCTTGTGTTGCCTTCCTTTGTCTTTCAATTTTTTTGTTATCTAATTTTTCATATGTTCAACTTGGTCTTTGTTTTATCAGGTAAAAAATGACTATCGATAGTTATCCCTCTTTTACTAACATTTTTTGTTTATAAAATGTTAGGAAAATATTGAGATGCCATTTTTTTAACCATTCTATAAAGAAAGTTAGTAGTATGTTAAGCTATCTCCTTTGGTTCTAATCATTACTTGAGCTATTATTTAGTTGCAGCTATCAATTTCTTTCACAAAGTCCTTTAAGATTTCGAAAATCTACACCATTTTGAAGAATTTTTCGCTAAACATGCTATTGGTTGTAAATGGTTTCAAATAGTGAATAGAATTGTCAAGGATAGAAATGAAATCATTGTTGATTGCATTAAAATCATTTTGCTTTTCTTTATGATAGAGGAAAAAAAAACTTTTTACCACTAACAATGCTTTTTAAAAACTTTTTTGAAAACTTTTTCAATATCTACCTCAGTGTCAATGTTCTCAAATCTTAGTCAAATGTTGATTGATCCTTCATATTTGGGGAAAAAAAAAAAGTTATCCTTAGCCTTTGATTATCCTGAAACCTTCATTTTTATACAAGTCGTTTACCCTGAAAAACTTGAATTTGTGATTGCTTGGACTGAACCTATCATCTTATTCAATAAGTTACCTATGTACCCACTTTTGAGGGATCAGATCCATCTTTAGTTCATATGCAATTTCAAAGTTAATAATTCAAATTTTTCTTATTCTTTTTTCCTTTCTTTTTTTTTTTTTTTTTCCAAAGTCACATAACACTAGAATACTCAGAGAAATGGAGAAACTTGCATTTCATTAATCATTGAAGTGGGTATTACATCGTCTCATGTGTACAATACACAATCTAAGGATACAACTTCGTAATAACATTTGAATTATAAGGTTGATGAATCACTCCATTATCTGTATAAAAGCTAAGATCACTACACCTATTGGGAATGCTTTCTTCACTACATAGGACCCTTTGTAGTTTGAAGTAAACTTTCCTTTGGGGTCATTTTTGTTGGTGGGCATTTTATTTAACACCAAATATCCTTCTTTGAAATTCCAAGGTTGAACTTTCTTGTTGTAATTTTTTGCAATCTTGTGCTAAAATAATTGTCCAAAGTGTATGGATTTCAACCTTTTCTCATCGATGAAGTTTAGTTGATCCAATTTATTCTGTACCCATTCAAATTTGATTAATTCACATTCCATAAGGACTTTAAGAGATGGTATCTCTAACTTTATTGGAACCACTAGGTCCATCCTATGCACTAGGGAATATGGGTTGCCCCCTATTGAAATTTTGTGTCGTGTGATAAGCTTGCAATGCAAACAATAGAATTTCATGTCAATCTCTATATGATAAAATTTCATGTCAAATGATAAAGTTCAAGAATCGCTTAGACTTGCTTCGTGTTTCCAAGTGCTAGAAGGGATACGATCCCAACCTAATATCCCAAGTTCAGGGTGGAGTAGCGTGCTATGTTTTTCATTTCTCCTAAGGGGCGTATGCTCACGAAGGTGGAGATTTTTGTGATACTTGGTTCATATACTTAATGGGATGCATGTATAAAGAGAGACCATAGTGGAAAATCATAGTTTTTGAGGAGAAGCAAGGTAACCGTCGACTATTTGGTAACCAAATTCAGACAATTTGCATTCTTTCTGAAACCATCGACGATTTGGCCCAATCCGTCGACGATTTGGCTTGGGAACCCAGTGCAGATTTTTGAATTTTGAAAGGGGGACATTAAGTTGGTTGGGGTTTGGAGGGAAATCCTCTGAGAACTTTATATATACATCATTTTGGATGTATTTGTAATGTAGTTGCAATTATTGTAAGTGTCTTTGACACCAGATAGTAAACTTTCTTTGCCGATTGCTCCTGTGGATGTAGGCATTGCCGAACCATGTAACTCCTTGTCTTGTTGTATTTTATTATTTGCTTTCATATGTACTACGTGATTGTGTTCTCTCTTGGTTTATTATTGATTGCTACATTGTTATCCGTTGTGCAAATACAATTTATACAACAAGTAAGTGGTGGGAAAAAGAGTCGGCTAACCACCTTGTGCTACCTTCCTTTGTCTATCAATTTTTTATCTAATTTTTCATATATTCAACTTTGTCTTTGTTTTATCGGTTGAAAAATGACAATCAATAGTTCCCTCTTTTACTGACATTTTTTATTTATAAAATGTTAGGAAAATATTGAGATGCCATTTTTTTAACAATTCTATAAAGAAAGTTAGTAGTATGTTAAGCTATCTCATTTGGTTCCAATCATTACTTGAGCTATTATTTAGTTGCAGCTGTCAATTTCTTTCACAAAGTCCTTTAATATTTTGAAAATCTACACCATTTTAAAGAATTTTTTGCTAAACGTGCTACGTGTTTGGTTGTAAATGGTTTCAAAAAGTGGTTAGAATTGTCAAGGATAGAAATGAAATCATTGTTGATTGCATTAAAATCATTTTGCTTTTCCTTGTGATAGAGGAAAAAGATTTTTGACCACTAACATGCTTTTAAGAAACTTTTTTGAAAACCTTTTCAATATCTGCCTCAGTTTCAATGTTCTCAAGTCTTATTCAAATGTTGATTGATCCTTCCTGATGTAATTGGTATGATCCCGAGAGGGGGGGGGGTGTGAATTGTAGATTTTAAAATTTCTTCATAGGTTGAATCAGATAACAGAAGTATTACTCAACCTAGGGCCTGTCTAATCAATCATTAATTCAACAGATATATGAAAGACAAAACAATTTATACAAGTATCACAGTTCCAGCATTTCTCAATCAATCACAATGTAATATTCAAGTACTCAAGCAGTGATATCAATAGATAAATATAAGCATGCAAATACTGGAATGTAAAGAGAATAGGGATGAAGTGAGATAGGGTTTTTGTCAAGGTTTGGCAAACTATGCCTACATCCCCACCTCAAGCTCACCAGCAAGAGGATTCACTAAATGCTCACTTAACAAGTGGAGCGACACCGATTACACCCTCTCTTTACAGGGTGAGGAATACCGCAACTCACATTGCAGGTCTGAGCCCAACGTATACAATTATACCTTACAGGATAGTGCTCCTAGTTCTCATGCTCCTAGTTCTTCTAACCGAGTCTGAACCAATCTGGTATTTTCCTAACCGGGTATAAGCCAATCTGGTGCACGTTACAGGTCAGTGCAATCCTCTTCTGACAGTCACACGTCGGGAATACAAAAATAATCAAATATTTTTGTACAAAGATAATGCTTCGATACTAAGCATATATGTACAACAATGTAGCTCAATGCACTATTTTATGATAAGAATTAATGCTCTGTAGAGTATTTCAAATTTGTCTCTCCAAAATGTATTTATCAAGTAAGGTGAGAGATGATGATAAATATGATCTTTGATTCAAATATATAGAAATCAGTAAGTGTTTTTCAAAGATCTAAACCTCAAATAACATTATCTCCACAAAAAATAATTTTCAACAATAAACTATAGGAGCTAATGAAGATTAATTTCACAAAAGTATTTTTGCAATAAGCACAAAAACAAGCTGTTGAATCTTGCAATAAGGAAGCAAAGATTCACAAGCTATAGAGAGTTTTCCCAAATAATATTTATGAATGAAATATTTTAGGAAACACTCAAGGAAAACTTTCAATAGATTTTTCAAATACAAATGAGTATGAGAGAGTATTAACCTTTGAAAGATATGAGAATAAGTCCACAAGAATAAAAAAAAAAAAAAATCACTCTTCAAGTTGCAAAGATTTTGCAAATGAAGATGATAAATAAATAAAGCTCTCTACTTAAAATGATTTTGCAAAGGAAAAATAAAAGAGAGTCAAAGCATACTTGAATTTGAAAATGTATAAGAAATAATAGACCAAAGAACTTTAGAGAGAATTTTTGCTAATCTTTTTACTAATTATGCTTACAAATGGGCTATTTATAGATTTCCCAAGATTTTTTATCATTGGGGACACGGTGGAAATTTTTGCAATTGTTTAATTAAAAAATTAAGCCAGATTAGCTTAGTAAAAATTCGGAAACCCAAGAGGTTTGGTCAACCCATGGCTTTGCCGGTTAGCCGACCCGTTGAAATTTAAAGTAGCCCAACAAGGGTTAGTTGACCGAGCACAAGGCGGGTCGGCTGAGCCCTCTGTGTTTTTCAAATTATATTTGAGACTTGATCAGCTTAGCACAGTGCCGGTCGGCCGTGCTAAGAGGCGAAAACCTATCTTATGTAGATTAGTCAGCCGAGGTATCTTTAGGTCTTAAAGACCGATCAGCTAAGTAAGCTAAAGTGGTTGTGTTTAACAGTCAAGTGACTAAGGAAGATATGTGCATTTTTGGTCAGTCGGTTGAGGCACTTTAAAAAATATGCCAAACAATAAAGTCGGTCGGCCGAGGCATTTTGAACATGCATGGGTCGATAGACCGGGGATCTTTAAAATTAAAGATTTTACCTTGTTTTGTTCCTCAAACTTTTTCAACCCTATGTGAATAAGTTATGACATTTAAATTTGAAGGGTTTCGGATCTTGTGGTCAGTCTATGGTCTTTGAGCATTAAATCCTATTATGCATGCAATGCATTATTATAGACCATATAATTATTACAAACCCAAAAACTTAATGCAATTACAATTGACAAATTTTGTCTTCATTCCTTTTGCACTTCATATTGCCATGCCATAAACCAGGTGATGTTGAATTTTTGCTCCTCATGGCTTCTATTTTATCCTCACCGTCCGTGCATGCAAAGTGATAATCTTCCTCACATACTCAAAGCACAGGTAAGATACTTTGTATTTGTCATAATCAAAATGGGATAGGACTCAAAAAGTCAACACTTTCTATCCGAAAAAAAAAAAAAAAAAAAAATTTATCCTTAGCCTTTGATTATCTAGAAACCTTTGTTTTTATGCAAGTCATTTACCCTGAAAAAATTGAATTTGTGATTGTTTGGATTGAACCTATCATCTTATTCAATAAGCTACCTATGTACCCCTTTTTGAGGGATCAAATCCATCTTTAGATCATATGCAATTTCAAAGTTAATAATTCAAATTTTCCTTATTCTTTTTTTCTTTCCATTTCTTTTTTTTTTCCCCAAAGTCACATAACACTAGAAAACTCAGAGAAATGGCGAAACTAGCATTTTATTAATCATTGAAATGGGTATTACATTGTCTTATGTGTACAATACACGATCTAAGGATAGAACTTCGTAATAACATTTGAATTAGAAGTTTGATGAATCACTCCATTGTCTATATAAGCGAAGATCATTGCACCTCCTGAGAAAACTTTCTTCACTACATAGGACCCTTCTTAGTTTGGAGTAAACTTTCCTTTGGGGTCATTTTTGTTGGTTGGTATTTTCTTTAACACCAAATCTCCTTCCTTGAAATTTTGAGGTCAAACTTTCTTGTTGTAATTTTTGGCAATCCTCTACTAAAATAGTTGTCCAAAGTGTATGGATTTCTACCTTTTCATCAATGAAGTTTAGTTGATCCAATCTATTCTGTATCCAATTAACTTTGATTAATTCAGATTCCATAAAGACTTTAAAAGATGGTATCTCTAACTTTATTGGAACCACTAGGTCCATCCTATGTACTACGGAATGTGGGTTGCCCCCTATTGAAATTCTATGTTGTGCGATAAGCATGCAATGCAAATGATAAAATTTCATGTTAATCTCTATAAGTAATTGTTATTTTCTCTAGAATCTTGTTGACATTCTTATTCGCAACTTCAACAATTCATTTATTTTGGGATGATAAGTGGAAAAGTTATGATGTTGGATCTTAAATTGCATATATAAGTCCTTCATCATCTTGTTGTTCAAATTTGTGGCATTTTTTGTAATGATTTGTTCTAGAAGACCATATTTGTAGATTATCTCTTTTTTGATAAACATGACTACCACATTTCTAGTAATACTTGCATATGATGTAGTTTCAATCTAGTTTGCAAAGTAATTGATGACCACCAAAATGAAGCAATGGTCATTTGATGCTTTGGGCTGAATTGGTCCAATTACATCCATGTCACACATTGACAATGTCCAGGGAGCCATCATGGAATGTATGGAATAGGTGGAGCTTTTAGCTTATCTACATATATTTGACATCTGTAACATCTTCTTACAAAGTCAATATAGTCATTCTCCATAATAGTCTAGTAGTATCCAACTTTAAGGATCCTTTTTGCCAACATATGTCCATGCAAGTGAGTAAAGAAATACCCCTGTGAACTTCTTCCATAATATGAGCTACTTCTTTGGCATCCACACATCTCAACAAAGTTATATCTAATATCTTCTTGTATAATGTATCTGCACTGAGGTAGTATACCATGGATAACCTTCGAATTGTTCTTCTATTACTATCAAATGCATGTAACAGATACTGATGAATTTGCAAGTGTCACTTGATGTCATAATACTGTGGCTTTCCATCTACTTGTTCTTCAACAACTATACAATAAGTAATGTTATTTTGTAAATCCGCACTCATGGGTTAGATCATTTCCTCATCACCAATTCTTATCATGGAAGCCAAAATTGCTAGTGCATCTAGAAAATTGTTATGGATGGAAGACAATATTTATGATTATAAAATTCCCAATCTTCCACTATTTTCTTGAAAAAAAAATGGTTTTGAATTTATAATTTATTGGCAACTTGCAATGAACATAATTATCAATGGGTGGAGGAAGTTGAATGTTCCATTGACACTCCTCTTGAAGGACCAAGTCGTAGATGCAATTGATTGTGGGAAAGGGATTTATCAACAAGAGCTGAGCACGGATGGTACCATAGAATTCATTAAAGGCCATGAATAACTTCATGGTTCGTTGGTACTACTGGTATTGAACTATATCTCCTTCGAACAGATGATATTGAAGTGATGCAAGTTCATCACATAATAACTTAAGCTTAGTAAAGTAGGTGGCTATCGATGTATTGCGTTGGACAAGGTTGTGAATTTCTTGTTCAAGGTGATACATTCAAGGCCCAATTGACTTGTGAGAAACGGTCCTTCAAATCAACATCTCCCACTTTTTGATGATGACAAATGCACCAGAGCAAAATGGGGTTTAGCCTAAAAAGGATCCCCCTAAGAATATGCATAACTAAAAAGTAATCAATATAGCTCAGACATATTTAGGAAAGAAGACATTAAAAAATAACATGCATTTTGTTTTAGCAATAAAACACAAATACATGATGCATGCAGCTCAGATATTTTAACCCCTTTCGAAAATATTTATCCTTAAAAAATTTTTCCCCTTTTTGGCAATTAAAAACTTTATCATTTTGCTCATAAAGTTCTCCCCCCCCCCCCACTTTTGTCATCAGCAAAAGGGTTAAGCTATAAAATCATTTTAGCATTAAAATTATCAGCTTAAGAGAACTCCCCCTTTCCAAAATACTTTTGGTTTTGTCTAGAAAATGCTCTCCTTTTAGGTATAAGATATGGGCATAGAAAGATATAATTAAGTTAAAATTTTGAAAAGGTATGGCAATAAAGCACACAAAACAGTATAACTGGTCATTAAAAGATTAAAAATACACGTTAAACATTGTTGGACCATAAATATCTACAAACCTTTGAAATAAAAACACTTTATAAGACCCGTGAAAGATATGAGTTCAAAGCAAAGGGCCTATAAAGGCAAGTGTGGGTTTGAGTATGAATTCGGTCTAACTGGTTAGCATGCATTTTTATGTATAAATGAATGAACCAGCTATGCTATTCAAAAACAAATAAAAAGAACAAATATATAAGTAATAGGGCAAGAGATAAAAATTTAATTTGAAAATAGTTCTTGCCATAAGGCATTAAAAAAATTCTCCCTCTGACAATTTTCAGAAGGTACTGGGGGTGTGCTTGCTGAAAAAGAGACTTTCATGCCAAGATCGAGCAAGCAACAATTTTTTGGTTAAGCATTTAAGCACAACTCATAAAATAAATAGAAAGTAGCAACCATATGGATCCAACAAAAATAAAAAATTAACACACGAATCATATGGTCACATAGATGACTATGGCTAAAACAACATATATCAACTTAAGATTTTCGATAAAATCAATTCATTCTAGCACAAGCCACAATGAGTTCAAAATATATCTAAGTTAAACTATTGGTGAGCATAACAAGATGGAAGTTTAATTTTGGATGCTCCCTTTATCGATTTGAATCCTAACTTAGATGTAATGAACTGCTTATACTAATTAAAGATTAATTACTCCAAGTATACAAAAGCAATCATTTTAAATCTTGTAACATGATTTCAAATATTGCAACTAAAATAGTCTCCCTATGGAACACAAATGCATCAGAGATTATATATTAAGGCATGCAATGATAGTCATAACCTAGAACAATCCATATCTATTTATAGACCTTTAAGCACTGGATATGATGTTCAGGGTTTTTCAGAAGAGCTTCAATATTCAAAAAGCAAAGTGATGCATATGGAACCTTTATGTTCTTTTTCTAGGGATGGAGCTTAGCTCCTCTAAACAATTTGATGATTATCTAAGGATGATGTTTAATGTTCATTTGATTTTCACTCATCATTTCAAAAATATGTTAATATTATTTTTATCATAATCATCCTTAGCTAATGGTTTTAGTTTGGGAATTCTAACGAAATTTCGGTAACATGCCTTCTATAAATTGAACAATTTCTCATTTTACCATGTACCTGAAACCTAATTGTTTTCAATAAATAGTTCATATAAAGCATGCAACAACCTAAATCCACTACCAACATGCAATGCACATCACTGCATCTGCCATGCAGGAGACATTCAATACAGGCATGCATTTCAGTGGACAAGAGCATTTGAACATAAATGACTATCCATTAGACAATGTAAGCATTAAGCAAATAATGGATAGTAAGAGCTCAGTGCAGTGAAAGATGCTAACTATCCACTAAATAAATTTAATTAATCAACAATATATGGATAGTATGCTGCAATGCTATTCATAAAGGCATGTAAATATAAAGTATGATTGTGAGAGCATTTTAATATATATAGTCATGAAAGAGGAATGCTCCCCCTGAGTTATGCACTAAACTTATTTCCATCTTATGCCTTTTTCTTCTTTTCATTTGATTAGGCTTAGAGGACCACAAAGTCATAATGAATATATCTTTAAATGAACTAAACCTATTTTTTATTTTATCTTATGAGTCTTCGATGCGTGAGAGGCTCAAGATCAAATGGCTTTCGATTTAAACTGCATGTGCGTAGGTTTCTTTGAAGTTTATGCTTCCTCTAGATTTAAACCTAGGCCATCATCTTTGCCATTTGATACCAAACAGAAGCTCAAATTGATTTGATTTAAAGTTTGAGAGCTTAAGAAGCAAGAAAGGATAAATACTCTTAGATGTTAAAATTACGCATTAAGTTTAAAAGAGTATTCATGATAAGTAGGACATTTTTCAGGGTAAGCAAACTGGAGAATATGTCCTAACTTTATCTTGGACACAGCATTTATGAGTACATGAATATTTTTGAACAATGCTCTTTAGAGAATGGAAGGTATCCTTTAGATATGATCACAATTTAGAGTAAGGATACGAACCAATAAGAAAGTGAATCTTTACTGGATGTGATCATGGTGTGGTAAAGATTTCCTATGGAGGAGATGGTGAACTAAAATTAGAGAATTTTTACATTTTAAGCACAAAAGGGAATATTTTGATTAATCAGTGAAACTAGAGTCCCTTAGTGGTTGCCTCTAATTTTGATTATGGAAGGATGTCTTTAAATAAGCACTAGTAGAATAGGGACTTATGATCGTTAGTGCTTAAGCTTAGAGTGATGACCAATATTTGATCAGGCTTTTATGTTCAAGGATAGGCTTAGGGTTAGATGGTAAACAATATATGATGAATTCTTTAAGACCAAACTTTTGTAGTGGACAAAAATATGCTTAGCTTAAGATATCCACATTTAGGCATGGGTTAAGCATTAAGAATTATTTACCTAACAAAGATGTCATGTCCATTTGGAAGTGGATGCGTATAATGAGCTTTTACATTTTAAGCCTGAACCACTTCCTAAGCCTTTTAGTCACTACTACCCCTAATACCAAGAACTAAGGAAGGATTAGCTATTTAGGTAATTTTACTCCATTTTCCTTAGATCCTATGGAGTTGGATTTTTTGATAATCCATTTCATTTTCTTATCTAACCCTCTGGCACTTCTAGATGGACAAGTAAATCGAATGTGCCACATCATCTTACAAAATAAGCAGGTATTGAATATACATAAAAGATTTTGCTATTTGTTTTGTTTTTACTTGATGAGGCATGAGAACTGGTATGGGATTTAAAAGATGATCCCTTTTTGACCAATTTATTTCTTTTAACTCTTTAGGGGTTCCTTTGAATTATCCTTTTCATTAGTAGGTTTGAAAATCACTTGAGGATAATTTTCAATTTTTCTTTCTACCCAAATGATTTTCAAGACCTTCACAATCTTCTTCTTTTCTAAGGTGGCATGATATTCTCTTAGATATTCTAACTGTATTGCCCTCCTTTTATTTTCATTTTTCAAACGTGTTTTTTGCTTAGACATTTTATTTAGAAGCTTATGCATTTTACATAAAACATTTTCTAGTTTTTCATTCAAAAGCATGCTCTTATCAATAAATTCATCACATCATTCAATACAAGATTTAATACAATAATTATCACATGAATTAGTGCATGAATTATCTAACGAAATATAACATGAGCTATCAGATGATTCAATACAAGATATATCATAGCATTTATCATATAAATCATCAATTGAGGTAGGATGGGAATCATATACCTCTTCGCCTATTGATGTAACTAGCCCATGATTTACCTCCTCCTGATCATTTGAGCTTGGAGCATTCAGAGGAGTGGTCTCCTTCTCTTTGGACTCTCCATATTTCTTGTCAAGCTCTTCCCAAATTTTCTCTTGCATGTTTACATGTCATGATCTCAAGTAAAATATTAGAATTTAAAGAGCAATTAACACATTCATGGCATTTAAATTAACTGCATTATAATCATTTTCATTCATTTGCATGCAATTTCCTATAATAATCATTTTCCAAGCCCTCCAGTCAACTGATTTTATAAATATGTTCATTCGTATTTTCTAGGTGGTGTAATTGACACCACAAAATATAGGAGGACTGGTAAATGACTGTCCCTCACTGAATGGGGATACACCAGTATGAGTCATTGCGATCTTTAACACAAGCGGTTAAATTTTTGCAACGAGGCTCTGATACCAATTGATGTTAATGATGTATTCCCAAGAGAGGGGTGAATTGGAAATTTTAAAATTTATTTCTAGGTAAAATAAGATAACAACAGCATTGCAACCTAGGGTCTGTCTAAGAAAATACCAATCACCGAACAATATTAAAATGAGCAGATGTAACAGACTCAGTATTTCACAATCATTTAAAACATGTAAATATAAATAAACAAATCATGCACAACAGATAAACTAAACATTCAAGCGTAAAAATTAAAGTGTAGGAAATTAATAATCTAACACAAGAAATGTTATCGGGGTTTGGTCAAACTTGCCTACATCCTCGCCTTGAGCTAGCAGCCCAAGGATTTCCTGAATGCTCACTTAACGAGTGGAGTGACACTGTTTACAATATCCTCTCCTTACTAGGCGAGGAATACCCCAGGTCAGATTACAGGGCTGACCTCAACCTACAACTATACCTTACAGGATAGTGCACCTAGTTCTCCTAACCAGGTCTAAACCAGTCTGAGACTTTCTTAACCGAGTCTAAGTCTATCTGGTGCTTTCTTAATCGAGTCTAAGTAATTCGGTGCACGTTACAGGTTAGTGCAATCCTCTTCTGACCACATGTCGGGAATACAATGACAATAAAAATTTGTGTACAACTATAGTGCTTCTACAATAGGCAAATGTGTACAAATTTAAGCTCAATATGCACTCACATATGATATGAAAACAAAGCTCAAGTAAGTATGTGATTTTCTCAAAAATAATTTTGTAATATTTGAAGCTGATGCATATGATAAATGCTTCAAATATTATGCCCTAATAAAATATTTCTCCAAAAGTATATTTCAATGAAAGTATAGAAGAAACTAGGGTTGTTGCTTTCAAAGAGATTTTGTAAATAATGATCTTTGATTTCAAAAATTAAATATGCAATAGGTGTGTGAATTCTGGTGTTATCCCAATAGGGGGGTGAATTGGGTATTTTAAAAATTAAGTCTTTCAAGTTCTAATTTTGAAAACAATCAACTACAAACTTGCAACAACTACCTCAATGTTTTTCAACTAATCAACCTAATGAGTGATTTTATAAATCAACCTAGTTTACCCAATTACTTAGAAGACCTATTATCTATTTAAAATATTTACAATATTCACACAAATAATATTACACAAAAATTAAATAGAGGTAAGGGTAAGAGAGATGCAAACTCGATTTTTACGAGGGCCTACGTTCTCGCCTTCAGCAACCCACTCAAGGATTCCACTAAAAGTACACTCCTTTAACTGGGACGGAGCTTCCCTTACAATATGTTGCTTACAAGAGGTGTAGCTTCCTTCTCAACCCCGGTTCACAGCCTGAACCATGAATACAATATAAAGATTCCAATTTCTACAAAACTCAAAATACTTCTAACCAAGCTAGTGAGTACAAGATAAATCCTAGCACATAATCATATGATAAAACATGAAGCTCAATGAGGTGTAAGATTTTTTCAATGACATTTGTGTATCAACAAATATATGATCTCTGTATATATATATATATATATATATATATATATATATATATATATATATATATATATGATAAAATATCTTCAAAGATCTGAACACAAGTCAATATTCTTTAACAAAATTTCTCAAGACTATGTATTTTAAAATCCTTAGGATTTTCTTATCAAAAGTTTTTGCAATAATATCATAAGATGAAATATTTGTGTAGAATATAAACTTGAATATCTGCAAAGATTCAGACTTTAGTAAAAACCTTTCTCAAATAAACTTTTCAAGTACTAAAACAAGGATTTTTCTTCTTAATAAAAATGTTAGATATATGAGTTTGAAATATGGAAAAAAACGTTTGATATATATATTGAATCCACAAATAAATCACTCATTGATCAAACCTCAATCACCACGAATTGCTTGCAAAATGAGTAGATGAATGATCTTTAAAGAAAAATTGAGATGATTTGCCCAAAGAATATGAATGCAGTAGAGTGTTGGCAAAGTCTTTTGAATGGAGGCACACTTAGCACAAGATAACAAGATTAGTCACTCTAAAGTGTTTCTCCTTGTGTCTCTAGGGTATAGGGTATGTTTAAATAGTGTTCTCGTTATCAGATTAAGTTCTGGCCATTGGATCATGAAGATTAAACATTAATCTGTCTGTATTTGCACTGGAATGTCATTTTGCGCCATGACCTTCGTCAATGAATGGGTACGTTCGTCAATGAGTGTACAACACTTGTTTGTCGACGAGACCATGAGTTTGTCAACGAGAGCACTGCCTGAACTTTTTGGGCTCTTGGTATTTTTTTGTCGATAAGAGAAAACTGCTCGCCAAGTGGCCTTCATGCATTCATCAACAAGGCCATGGGGTTCGTCGACGAGGCCTCTAGAATTTTGCCTCTAAAAATTTATTCAACTTAGAGCTAATGTAAATGTATCTTTCATGAAATGCATGAGTCCTAAGGTTAGTCTAGGGAATATTTGAGCTTCAAATTATATCATATGACATATGTAAATACATTCAATTCTAAATACACATTCCCATTGAAGATCTTGAACTTGAAGCATGCTTCTTCATCCTTTTATTCCTCTAGTTCAATGGATTGAGCCAAGTAATATGTACTTTAGATTCCTCGTGGTTTCCATAGCAAGCTTACCGTTCGTGCATTGTAAATTATAATCCTGTTCACAAACTCAATTGCACAGGTCAAATACCAAGTGATTTGTCATTATCAAAACAGGATTGGACTAATAGAGTCAACAATCTCCCCCTTTTTGATGATGACAAACACACAAGCAAAAATAGGTTACGCCTAACAAGGCTCCCCTTAAGATAATGCATAATTTAGAATTCAGAAATATAGCAATATAGTTTACACACAATGAAGTTCATACGCATTGTAGGATATGTAATATTTTTGCTAGTACAAATTCTCCATATATTTCTCCCCCTTCGTTCTCCCCTTTATTTCAAAAGAGAAAAAAATATAAAGAAAAAAATATTTTTTTCTTACTAACTTCTCCCCCTTTTGACATCAACAAAAAAGTATATATATAAAAAAATTTGTTCTGACATAAATATATCACACCTTCGCAATCAAAATACATTGCAACCTCTATGTTTCAAAATTGTGCTGTGAAATATATCTCCCTGTGTTAATTTACTTCTCCCCTTTTCTAAGGTATATCTATGTTATTGAATCAAATTTCATTGTGAACATACACAGTATTTCAATTTACATAGACATGGATAAGCAAATCAGTCCATTAAAGTCCAAAAGTTTATGTGAGCATCAACATGTGTCATGTATCCATGAAAATTTAACATGCAATAACCATTCTTTAAGTTTAACACCAAATGCAAAATAAAATTTCCAAATATGAAAATTTATACCAAATGTGAAATGTGAATTCTAATTTAAGCTGCTCCCCCTTAATTATGTAGTCTAATATAAGTCTAGGCAACTTCTCGACTATGTAGTATACCTAATTCACATCTAATTTGGATAAACCTATCCTCCGAAAGTGGTTTTATGAATATGACTGCCCATTGTTCATCTGTGCATACAAACTTAAGTGTTACATGCCTTTTTGCACATGGTCACGAAGAAAATGATGTTTAATTTCTATGTGTTTAGTTCATGAATGTAATATATGATTCTTTGAGATATTTATTGCACTCATATTGTTGCATCTTATAGGAACTGTGTCATAGTGTAATCCAAAATCCAAAAGTTTTTGTTTCATGTAAAGCTTTTGAGCACAACAACTTCTAGCCGCTATATATTTTACCTCGGCTATGAAAAAAGCAACGAAACTTTGCTTCTGTGAAAACCAAGATACTAAAGAATGTCCTAAGAAGTGACATGTGCCACTCGTACTTTTTCTATCCACTTTACTACCAAAAAAATCAATATCCTAATAGCTGATAATCTCAAAGGAGGTATACTTAGGATACCATAATCCAAGTTCAATGGTTCCAATCAGGTGTCTAAGTATTATTTGATAGCTAATAAATGGGACTCTTTAGGTGCATCCTAAAATCTAGTGCACAAACATACGCTAAACATTATGTCAGGCCTGCTGGTAATCAGATATAGTAAGCTACCAATCATCCCACGATAGAGCTTAACATCAAATGATATACCTTGTTTGTCTTTGTCTAACTTTAAAGAAGAACTCATAAGTGTTTGTTAGAATTGGTGTGATCCCAAGAGTGGGGATGGATTGGGTTTTAAAATTTTTTTTGCTAATTTAAACAATTACATTGATTCACCATAGTTCATATCACATTCAATATTGAAAACATGTACGTACAACGATTAAGTTATCAGTGTGTACATACATACACATGTGCTATATATCTCATTTAAATTAGTTTTGTGTGCATATAAGATGGTTATAAAAAAACATGTACAAGCATACACATACTGAAATTTAAGTGCAGGAATTTAAATAAGATAGAGAGAGAATGGTACACATATTTGTTAACAAAGTTCGGCCAATACTACCTACGTCCCTGCCTTGGGCATACACCCAAAGGATTCCACTATACTTGCTCACTTAACCATGCGGAGCAGAAGCCTTTTACATCCTCTCCTTACGAGGCGAGGAAAACCCCAGCTCAATTATTAGGTTAAGCCGAACTAGTCTCACTTACGGGGCTAAGACTCCCCAGTTTAATTCCGGGCGAAACTGAATCGGTCTCATTTACGAGGCTGAGACTCCCCAGTTCAATTGAAGGGCTGAACCCAACCAGTACATGGAAAATATTTTTGTACATGAAAATGCTTCTGAAAATACAAGCTAAGATGTACACGTTTAAGCTCAAATAAATGCACTCTAATATGATATGCAATAATGCTCAGTAGAGTAAGGGTGCTTATCTAAATAATATTTTGCAATCTTTGAAAAGAACGTATATAATAAAGAGTTTCAAAGATTTAAACCCTACAAAAGATTTTCTCCAAATAATATTTTTCAAGAACGAACCAGAGAACCTAGGGTTTTAGTTTCAAATAATTTTGCACAACAAAACAAAATACAAGCATTTTAAAACTATATGTGCAAATTAAAATGAATGCCCAAAATAAGATGTTCTCTTCAAAAATATTTTCAAAATAATGAGTGGAAGAGAATGGAGAGCATAAAATATAACCCCATAAAATATTTTGCAAGAAAAACAAGTTTTGGGGGAATTTTGATTAGGACAAAAATTAGAAAGAAAATAGGCTAATTAAAGTTGCTAATCTTGGCTTATGAAGGGGTATCTATAGACTTAGGGAAGTTTTTGACCGTTGGGGACACGTTGGGAATTATTAAATAGATTTTAAATGAGTTTAGGAAATTAACCCAATTTTAACCCCAATTTACCTTGGTAAAAATAATTTTAACCCGACAAGGTTTGAGTGGTTGAACCGAGGTTCAGGCTCTCGACCAGACTCATTTTTAAAAACATTTTAAAAAAATTCGGCAGCCAAAGAATTAGCTCGGTAGACCGAACCAAAGTCAATAGAATTTGTTTGTAGGTTTGGGTGCCCAATTCCAAGTTCGGTTAATTGAACCAACCAATTCGGTTACCCAAGCCCATTTTGAACGTGATTGTTTGGGTGCCCAAGTTGGTGAAAAGGTACCTAACATGCATTCGGTCGCCCAGGGACGCTCACTTCAATTTGTTTAGGTTGCCTGAACCAAGTCAAACTTTTGACCGGACAGCAGATTGGTCACCCGATGTAGTTTGAACTACCAAGTTCTGTCACCCGAAAGCCATCTGATTTTTACCTAAGTCATTTTTTTTGCACTAAATTTCCCCTAATAATATGAGAACTATGTTAGAGCTTTGTGCACTTAAGTGTGGGAACCTAAGGTCTAACTAAGGCCAAAAACCTGGCATCGGTTGACCGGGTCCCTAAGGTCATTTGGTTCCCTATGGTCAATCTACGGTCATCTGAGCATTAAAAAAATATCATGCAAGACGTATGCATTATTACAAACCAAATAATAAAAATAAATGCAATACAAATTAAAATCAAAATGTCTTATACACACATAAGATACTGGTGGTTTGTCAGCATCAAAATAGAGATTGAACTAAAAAAGCCAACAGTGTTCCTAGAATTTTACCATCTTCCATATTAAACCTTTTGAGCAAGTCTCTAATATACCTCGATTGATATATAAAGATTCCATGCTTTGCTTGTTTGATCTGGAGTCATAGGAAAAAGTTAAGTTCTCCCATCATGCTCATCTCATAGGTGTTCCTAGAATTTTACCATCTTCCATATTAAACCTTTTGAGCAAGTCTCTAATATACTTTGATTGATTTATAAAGATTCCATGTTTTGCTTGTTTGATCTGAAGTCCTAGAAAAAAGTTAAGTTCTCCCATCATGCTCATCTCAAATTCATTTTGCATACACTTTGCAAACTCATTGCATAACTCTTCATTTGTTGCTCCAAATATGATATCATCTACGTATAATTGAACTAGGAGCAAATTTTCATTTTTAGCCTTTATGAAGAGTGTCGTGTCAATCTTTCCTCTAGTAAATCAATTTTCTAGTAAAAACCCACTTAGCCTTTCATAGCAAGCTCTAAGAGCTTGCTGTAAACCGTACAAGACTTTAGTTAGTCTATAAACGTGACTTGGATGCTTATAGTTTTCAAAACCTAGGGTTGTTCTACATATACTTCTTCACTTATGTAGCCATTTCAAAATGTGCTTTTGACATCCATTTGATACAGTTTGAAATTCTTAAAAGCAGCATAAGCTAACAGCATTCATATGGCTTCCATTCTAGCTACAAGTGTGAAGATTTCCTCAAAATCTTTTTCTTCCTCCTAGTTATATCCCTGAGCTACTAGTTTTGCCTTATTTGAAACAACTATTTCATGTTCATCTTTCTTGTTCTTATATATCCATTTTGTTGCAATAACTGTCTTATCCTCAGGTCTAAGAACTAATATCCAGACTTTATTTCTCTCAAAATGATTTAATTCTTCTTGCATAGATATTACCCATGATTCATCCTCAATTGCTTCACTCACATTCTTTGGTTATTCTTATGACAAGAAAGCAAAATAACTAATCATATTTCGAAGTAAGGATTGTGTAGTTACTTCACGTGATGGTTCTCTTATAATTTGATCTATAGTTTCCTTAACTTCATTTCTCTTATCTGAATTATCTTCAATAGATAATTTTTCAAATTCCTTATTAATCTAAATTTCATCCTCATCAGTCTTTTGAGCAAATGGATTGGACTCATCGAATACTACGTGAATGGATTCTACAATGGTTAATGTTCATTTATTATATACCCTGTAGGCTTTACTGTCTAAGGCATATCATAAAAAAATACCTTCCTCAGATTTCACATCAAACATTCCTAAATGTTCATTGTCTCTAAGTACAAAGCATTTGCAGCCAAAAACATGGAAGTATGAGATGTTTGGTCTATGGCCATTTCATAATTCATATGGAGTCTTATTTAAAGATGGTCTAATCAGGACTCTATTTAGAACATAATAGGAAGAGTTTACTGCCTCAGCCTAGAAGTACTTAGGTAGTTTCTGTTCATTAAGCATAGTTGATTACGCGCACAGTTCCATAATTATGCATTTAAATTCATACATTCAAGATTATAATTTTAATTAAATTCCTAATTTTGTCTAATATTTTAATCATCTAGCTCACCCAATAATTTTATATATAATTAGCCTACTTTTGTTGAAAATATGCGTACACTCATATTTTATTATTGCATGATAATTTTTGGAAGCCAAGCCATGCACGTAAGAGAGGCCATTTTTGACACTATTTTGTAACCTAAGTGTAACTCTCTCATCTGACCTCAAATTCAGATGATTCAAGATGTTGTAGAAAGTTAAGAGAACCCTCTACAACTTTCATGTTTTGCAGTTTGAGAAAAACTAGATGGATCAAGGTCGAAATCAGACGTGAAGTTACCATATGTTGTTTTTATGGACTAACTCGACATTACTTTGTAATTTGAGCGTAACTTTCTTGTCCGAGCTCCAATTGAGATAATTCAAATGCTGTGGAAATATAAGGAAATTCTCTACAACTTTTTTGTTTTGAGCTTTGAGAGTTACGGGCTGTAGAAAGGTCAAAATCAGGCTTGAAAATAGAGGGCACACTGTGTGCTTTTGAAAAAAATAAAAAATAAAAAATGATGTTACCCGACCATGCAATTGGGTCCTTTGGGTGATGCGTTGGGTGAAACATAAAATAAAGGAAAGAAAATAAAGAAAATAAAGAAAAGGAAAGAAAGGAAAGGATATGGAAAAGTTAAAAGGAGGTAGGCCATTTATAGTTTTTTTGGGGGAGGCTGTGAGGAGCGCTGAACTGGGAGGCCGTGCGGAAGGGTTTTTGGGAAAAAAAAAAAAGGATTCTTTTTGAGGAGACACAAGAAGGAGGCCGCACCACACACTAGAGGTTTTTTTTGAATAATTTTTTTTTTGGGAGATATACATAGAAGGCAGCTGGGGAGGTCTTCCTCGGGAGGCTTTTGGAGGCGGCTATGTGGCTGAAGGTCAACACGCATAGCAACAAGGGAGGTGGCTGGCGGCACATAGAAAAAATAATATCTTTTCAGGAACCAAAAAGCGGCAAACAACAGCGGTGGTTGGGGTGTTTGCGGCACCCAACGACGGTGCTGTGGGTGTTGATTTTTCTTCTACTCTCCAAATAAAAGAACGCATGGTGAAAACGTTTATGTTTTATTTAATTTTTGGCATGAGCTAGTTTTTGTATTCTAGGAAAATGATGTAACCTAGTTTTAAAATATACTTGCTCTTCGATGCTAATCTGAAATAGTTTTCTTTAATGTTTGTTTGAGTTATTCTGCACTTAATGCTTTTAATTAACTGACCATTAATAAGATGATGTTGGTCTTGTGATTTGCTACCAAAAGGGGGAATTATATGATAGATATAGAGATCGAAAGACTTGTATGAATTTACGTAGCATAAAAAAATTGAGGGTCTTATTGCATTTTTGCGTTATTAATTTACATACTCTTATGTTAAATAATGAACAAGAATAGGTTTTGATTGACTATGGAAAGAGACTTTTGGGAAAAAAATTAGAGATTTGCTAACAAACAAAGAAAACGAAGTCGAATTAGCTAGATGAGTAAGGCATAGTGAGAAACTAGGTGAAATCGGTTTCCTAGAAGTTTTCACCCTCATTAATTTGATACGTGGCAACCAGTTTTATTTTTCATTGAATAGTTTATTTAAAGTAGCCTTATTTCAATTTCGCATTCCAAAATTATTAATCTTTCTAAATAAAATCAAGATTAGTACAATTTCAGTACTTGGTAAAATTAAGACATCAATCCCTGAGAACGATACTCGTCACATCACTATATTATAAAACTACGATAGTGTGCACTTGCAGTTTTGCACCGATCAATAGTTATGGCCATTTCTTGTATAGACCTATTCTTTCTTTCAACTACACCATTTTATTGTGGTATTCTAGGAGCCGAAAAATTATGAGATATTCCTAATAAATCACAGTATTCTTCCATACCTTGATTTTTAAATTTGCTACCCCTATCATTTTAGATTTTAGTGATAGTATATCCCTTTTCATTTTGAATTTTCTTGCACAGTTTAATAAATTGTTTGCTGACCTTATAGGTCACACCGCTTTTGATAATGACAAATACTTAGGTATTTGATGGTTTTCAAGTGTTTGTGCAGGCTTAGATGAGCATCTCAAGGAATGACACTTGAAGCAATAAGAAGACCCTTAAGATTTTAATTTGTATTGCCAATTCAATTAATGTAATATGGGTCTGTAATAGTAACTAGGGATATGGTCTGTATTACTTACCTGCATATCATGCATATAAGATATATGGTAAGCTTAGTAAGACCATAGTATGACTCTAGGTCCCAACACTCTCACATATATCATACAAAATACAGGAGTGTTAAAAATGCACTTAAATTGAATATTGTTAAGGAAATTGAGAGAGCTCAAGCGACCGACCTCAAGAGTTCAAAACTCCTTGGGCGCCCAAACTGTTGAGAAGTCAACAATTGACTTAGGCTCTCGGGCGACCGACCAAATTTGTGCATACCGTCCACGGACGCCCGAACCACCTGAAAAGAACATTCCACCAACTCGGGCTACCAAGCTGTTTAGTTCAAATTGAGCCCCGGGCGACCGAACACACGAGTTCTGGCTACTAAACCTATGACCGGGCACCCAAATTTATGAAGAAATGTTTTGACTTTGATTCAGTCCACCGAACTGTAACTTGGGCTACCAAAGTGATTTTAAAGGCTTTTATTATTGTGTCTGTTCAGGCGACCGAACCACGGTTCAACCACCCGAACCTCGCTAGGTTAAAAATTTTTTAACTAAGGTAAATATAGGTTAAGTTGGGTTAATTGTGTTTAAACAATTTGAAACTTTTCTAAGAATTCCCAATTAGTCCCAAATGGTTATAATTTTACCCTTGCCTATAAATATAGGCTCATTTGCAAGGTTTAGCAATTAACTAGTAATTTCATTAGCCAAAAATCCTCTCTTTTGAAAACACTCCGTTTGTCCAAATACTCTCAAATTTCCATTTCCTTTATACATTCTGAGATTGTGAGAACATATTTAGAGTGCTTGTGATTACTAGACTTTGCTAGAAACTCCCATTTCTGTGTTTGATTGTGATATTATTTTTGGGGAGTTTAGTTTAGGTTTATCCCACAGATTTTAATATTATAAATCTTGTGTTGGGATAAACTAGTAAGTTTATGATATTTGCATTGTTATTGCAAGTGTCCAATAGTTTTGATTTTTGTTGTGCAAAGATATTTGCAACAAAAAAAATATTTTCAAACTACTAGTGTGCTTATTTCATTGAAGAAAATCTTCTTGAACTAGTTTGAATATCTGATTGATATCTTTGGAATATTGATTTGCTATTGAACTGTGCTTTGCTTAAATTACAAGATATTGCTTGTATTAAACACTCTTAAGCATGTCATTGATTATTCCATATTGAGTGTTAATAGCACAACTATTTGCATTACTGAGCTTACACTATATCTTCCATATCATTGATGTGTATGTGATTGTGCATATTGGGTACATATATGCTTTACATGAAAGCATAATCACTGTACCAGTAGATTAAGAATATACTGTTGTATTACAGGCATGGCCTGAGGGGGCGGTAATCCAGCCCTGTAAGGATTGTGTGTAAAGGTTGAGGTCAGCCCTGTGCTAATTGACCTAGTTGTTTAGGTGCCGCTCCACCCGTTTAAGTGAGCATTATAGTAGTAATCCTTGTGCTTGTCAGCCAAGGCGGGAACGTAGGCAATTTGCCAAACCTCGATAACACTTCTACGTGTGACTTCTCTTTACTGCTTTCTGGTACATGCTTAGTTGATTAAATTGCATTATTTAATTTCTACTACATATTACAATTGATTAATTTTACTTACACTAGATTGACTTTAGGGTTGTGAACATACTTCTGTTAGGATACAGACCTAGGGCATTAATTTTAAAAATACCAATTCACCCCTTCTCTTGGGATCACGGTAAAGTTATCTTTTGGTATCAGAGCCAAGTTGCATAGACTCATAGTTATATTGCAAAAGATCTTAGATGGCTCGTAAATCCATGACCCCTTTCCCTAAGGGACCATCTTCCACACGACCTCCAATTTTCAGTGGTGTTAATTACACCTTTTGGAAATAGAGGATGTGCATTTACCTTCAAAATACATATTGGAAGGTGTGGAAAATCGTCTCTAAAGGAAATTATGTTCCTATGGAGGGTACAACTAAAGTTCCTAAAACTGAGGAAAAGTACAATAATGGTGATGATATGAAAGTTGTTAGTTTGAATGCCACTACTATGAATATTCTGTATTGTGGTCTTGATGTGAATGATCTTAATAGAGTAATGGCATGTGCTACTGCAAAAGAAATCTAGGATAAGTTAGAAGTCACATATGAAGGTACTAGGGATGTGAAAGATAGTAGGATAGATATGCTGACTGGTGAATATGAGGCCTTTAGGATGAATGTAGGTGAGTCCATTCAGAACATGTACACTAGATTCATAAACATTATAAACTCACTGAATGCATTAGGTAAGACCTATTCTATATATGAGATGATTAGAAAGATCCTTAGAGGCTTGCCTCCTGTTTGGGAAGTTAAGGCTACGACCATTTCTAAGGGTAGAGACCTTAAGGCAATGACTCTAGATGATTTGATAGGTTCCCTGATCACCTATGAATTAGCTATAAATGAGAGACTCAATGAACATAATAGGGCAAAAAAGGTGACTGCATTGAAAACCTCCACTAATACATCTAGTGAATCAGCAAACCTGACACTGAGGATGATATGGCCATGCTAACTAGAAAATTTAGCAGATTCTTCAAGAAGAATAGAAAGTCATACAAAACAAATAGGGAGTCTGCATCTGAGAAGGGAGAGTCTAGCAAAAGAAAAGAAAAATCAAATGCTCCCACGTGTTACAATTGCAATAAAGTTGGGAACATCAAGCCGGACTGCCCACTATTGAAAAAAGAGGTTAAGAAAAAGAAGAAAGCTATGAAGGTAGGCACTTTATGGGATAAATTAAGTAGCAGTGACTCAGAATCAAACCGCAATGACTCAGAGGTTGCTAATTTGTGCTTGATGGCACATGGTGATGAGATATCATCCTCTTCCTTTTTATCTTCATATTATTCATCTAATGATTGTGATTCTGATTGCATACCTGCGTTTAGAGAATTACAATTTGAATATATTCGTATATCTAAACTATTGAATAAAATGACCAAAGAAAATGATGATTTGATAAAGAAATGTGAAAATTGGTCAAAATTCTTTGGAATTGCAAAAACCTCTCATGCTTCTATTTTGAAAGAAAAAAAAATGTGACTATTGCTGAACTTGAGAGGAAATTGGAGGATAGCTCCAAGGTTATTTTTAAATTCATCGAGGGCAAACGCAATTTTGAAAAACTACTTGGTGCCCAACGAAATTCTCTAAGTAAAGAGGGTCTAGGTTTTAATGGTATTGAAAATGTTAGATGACCTAATCTTTACTTGGAATATTTCACACGGGAATCAAAATCTCAAGTCCCTCCTAAAGATCCTAAGTGTAGAATGAAATATTTTAAATGCAAACAAATTGGTCATATTCAATTTGATTGTCCACTTAGGATTAAGCATGTGAAAGTTAGAAAAGTATGGATAGTTAAGGTTGATCCAGTTACTAACCCCCGTGGACCCAACAAAATTTGGGGACCAACATCAGTTACTTAGTCTATTTTGCAGGTATGTTTAAGATCGTCCTCCTCCAAGGACAGGTGGTACCTGAATAGCGGGTGCTCACGGTACATAACCGGTGACAAGGCAAAATTTGCGTCAATCATTCCCAAGGATGGAGGATATTTGATGTTTGGTGACAACGCAAAGGGACGCATCATCGGCGTAGGTAAGGTTGGTAAGGATCCTTCCGTTGTTATTGATAATATTTTATTAGTTGATGGGCTGAAGCATAATTTGTTGAGTATAGGTTATGTGATAAAGGATGTAAGGTATCATTTGAAAATGATAAATGCATAGTTGAAAGTAAATCAGATCATAAAGTGCTTTTTACTACAAATCACCATGAAAATGTATACACTACCACGTTTGATAACTTAGCTTCACAACAAGTAACTTGTTTTTCTGCAATAAATGAAGCTAGTTGGTTATGGCATAGGCGCTTAGGACACGCTAGCATGGACTTATTGTCAAAACTAGTGAGAAAAGAATTAGTTAAAGGCTTGCCTAAAACATCATTTGTAAAAGATAAAATTTGTGATGCATGTCAAATGGGTAAGCAAACAAAGTCTACTTTTAAGAAAAAAAAATTTATATCTACCACTAGACCACTTGAAATGCTTCACTTGGATTTGTTTGGTCCTAATTTTGTGCAAATTCTTGTTGGTAAATCATATGTTTTTTTCATTGTTGATGACTTTTCTATATTCACATGGGTTCTATTTCTCTCACATAAAAATGAATCATGTGAACAGTTTACTAAGCTTTGTAGGAGAATTTAAAATGAAAAAGGCTATAAGATAACTCATTAAGAAGTGATAGAGGCACTAAATTTAAAAATGAAGACATAAAAAATTATTGTGACCTAGAGGGCATATCACATAATTTTTCTGCACCTAGGACCCCTCAACAAAATGGTGTGGTAGAAAGAAATAATAGGTCTTTATAAGAAATGGGTATAACTATGCTGAATAAACATAACTTACCTAAATATTTTTGGGCTGAGGCCATAAATACTGCTCGTTATGTCATGAATAGGGTGTTGATTAGACTGTCACTTAATAAAACCCCTTATGAATTATAGAACAACCATAAACCTAATATTTCCTATTTTTATGTTTTTGGTTGTAAATTATTTGCGCTTAGGGATAATGAACATCTAGGGAAATTTGATTCTAAATCCGATGAAGGCCTTCATAGGCTATGCTCTTAATAGTAAAGCATATAGGGTTTTCAATAAAAGAACATTGACTGTCATTGAATCTATCCATGTCGTGTTTGATGATTCTAATCCATTTTTTAAGAAAGATGATGAAGATGACATTGACATTAGAAAATGTTTAGACAAGTTATCTATTGAAAACAATGCAAGTTAAAATTCAGAAGTAAATGATAAATCATCTAAAGATGATGACAATGAAAATGAAGTTCAGGAGTTGCCTAGAGATTGGAAATTCATTAGGAACCATCCTGTAGATCAAATCATAGGTGAACCATCCCGGGTGTAGCCACAAGATCTTCCTTGAAGAACCTAGTAAGTCATTATGCTTTCTTGTCCCAAGAAGAACCTAAAAATATTAAAGAAGTCATAGAGGATGAGTCTTGGGTGATGTCCACGCAAGAAGAACTTAATTAATTTGAAAGAAGCAGAGTGTGGACCCCAGTTCTTAGGCCTAATGATCATACAATTATTGGAACTAAATGGGTACATAGAAATAAGAAAGATGAGAACGGAGTAGTAACTAGGAATTAGGCTAGACTAGTTGCCCAAGGTTATAATCAGAAAAAGGGGATAGACTTCAATGAAACATATGCTCCTATTGCTAAGTTAGAAGCCATTCGTATGCTACTTGCTTATGCCGCTTTTAAAAATTTTAAATTGTTTCAAATGGATGTTAAAAGTGCTTTTCTAAATGGCTATATTAATAAAGAAGTATATGTAGAACAACCACCCGATTTGAAAATCATAAATATGCAGATCATGTTTACCGATTATCTAAGGCCTTGTATGGATTGAAATAAGCTCCTAGACTTTGGTATAAGAGGTTTAGTGGCTTTCTGCTAAAAATAGGTTTACCCGTGGCAATATTGATACTACACTCTTCATCAAATCTAAAAATGATGATATGCTCCTAGTGCAAATTTATGTTGACGATATCATTTTTGGAGCGACCAGTGATAAATTGTGTAAAGAGTTTGCCAAATGCATATAGAGTGAATTTGAAATAAGCATGATGGGTGAACTTAGTTTCTTTTTAGGGCTGCAAATTAAATAAGCTGAATATGGAACTTTCATATGTCAATCTAAATATGTCAAGGACTTGCTAAAGAAATTTAATATGGAAGATTGTAAAATTCTTGGTACCCCTATGATTTATTCCATTAAACTTGATAAAGATGAGCAAGGGATCCCTGTTGACGTGAAATTGTATCGTGGCATGATTGGGATTCTTCTATATCTCACTACTAGTAGGCCTGATATTATGTTTAGTGTGTGCATGTGTGCTAGGTTTTAGGCTGCTCCTAAGGAATCTCATCTAATACCAGTTAAACGAATCCTTAGGTATCTAGTTGGAACTATAGAGTTAGGACTATGGTACCCTAAGTATACTACCTTTGAGATTGTAAGTTATATTGATGCTGACTTTGCCGGTAGTAAGGTTGATAGAAAGAGTACCAGCAACACTTGTCACTATTTAGGACAATCTCTCGTTTCTTGGTTCTCCAAGAAACAAAACTCAGTTGCCTTATCCACAGTTGAAGCATAATATATTGCGACTGTAAGTTGTTGTTCTCAAACTCTTTATATGAAACAACAACTTATGGATTTTGGATTGCACTATGATACAGTACCGATTAAATGTGATAATACTAGCGCAATCAACATCTCTAAAAATCCTATCTCACATTCATGAACTAAACACATTGAAATTAGACATCACTTCCTTCGTGATCATGTGCAGAAAGGGGATATGACTCTTCAGTTTGTATGCACTAATGAGTAGTGGGCAGACATTTTCACTAAACCACTTCCAGAAGATAGGTTCATACAAATAAGATGTGAATTAGGTCTCATGTATAGCACAGATGCCTCCTAGATATTTCATAGTTTGCTTAAATGCAGGGGGAGCTTTCAAATAATTTTAAAAGTCTAACAACTAATATAACTATTGATATCTTTTATTGGATTAGACTTTGTGAAATTGATTATGTTTTGCAATGCATAATTATCATATTTATTGCGTGATGATGATTACACTTATGTTTTATATCTTGATCATACTGTAACTGTTTGAGTTGCGTAGTTGTGGATAAACTGTTAGGTCTTAAATACTCCAAAAAGGTCATTTTTATACAGGAATTTTTGGGAAATGTCTTATTTTCAAATGACATGTTGCTGAAATTTTTAAAAATTCCCAAAATCCTCTTGTATACAAATGATTCTTACCCATTGCCCTTTTTTCTGTTGCCAAAAGGGAGAGATGAATAAGAGGGCAAAATTTGGGTTAACTAGAAAATTGGGTTGAGTTGAAATTGAACTTAAATGAAAAAATATTTAAAGTTTTACATAATGCACATTGTTAGGGGGAGCCTTCTAAGGCTAAAAAAATTTTGCATGATATATTTGTCATCATCAAAAATGGGGAGAATGTTGACCTTATAGGTCACACCTGCTTTTGATAATGACAAATACTTAGGTATTTGATGGTTTTCAAATGTTTGTGCAGGCTTAAATAAGCATCTCAAGTAATGACACTTGAAGCAACATGAAGACCCTGAAGATTTTAATTTGTATTGCCAATTCAATTAATGTAATATGGGTCTATAATAGTAACTAGGGATATGGTCTGTATTACTTACCTTCATATCATGCATATAGGATATATGGTAAGCTCAGTAAGACCATAGTATGACTCTAGGTCCCAACACTCTTACATATATCATACAAAATACAGGAGTGTTAAAAATGTACTTAAATTTAATATTATTAAGGAAATTGGGAGAGCTCGGACGATCGACCCAGCAGTTCAAAACTCCTCAGGCGCCTGAATTGTTGAGAAGTTAACAGTTGACTTAGGCTCTCGGGCGACTGACCAAATTTTTGCATACCATCCACAAGCACCCAAATCACCTAAAAAAAACATTCCACCAACTCGGGCTACAGAGCTGTTTAGTTCAAATTGAGCCTTGGGTGACTGAACACACAAGTTCGGGCTACCGAACCTATGACTAGGCACCCGAATTTACAAAGAAATGTTTCTGACTTCGATTTAGGCCACCGAATTGTAACTCGGGTTACCAAACTGATTTTAAAGGCATTTATTATTGTGTCTATTTGGGTGACTGAACCACGGTTCGGCCACCCGAACCTCGCCAGGTTAAAAAAATTTTAACTAAGGTAAATACGAGTTAGGTTGGGTTAATTGTGTTTAAATAATTTGAAACTTTTCTAAGAATTCCCAACAAGTCCCAAACAGTTATAATTTTACCCTTGCCTATAAATATAGGCTCATTTGCAAGGATTAGCAATTAATTAGTAATTTCATTAGTCAAAAATCCTCTCTTTTGAAAACACTCTCTTTGTCCAAATACTCTCAAATTTCCATTTCCTTGATTCATTCTGAGATTGTGAGAGCATATTTAGAGTGCTTGTGATTACTAGACTTTGCTAGAAACTCCCATTTGTGTGTTTGATTGTGATATTATTTTTGGGGAGTTTAGCTTAGGTTTATCCCACAGATTTTAATATTATAAATCTTGTGTTAGGATAAACTAGTAAGTTTAGGATATTTGCATTGTTATTGCAAGTTTCCAATAGCTTCAATTTTTGTTGTGCAAAGATATTTTCAACAAGTAAAATATTTTCAAACTAGTAGTGTGCTTATTTTATTGAAGAAAATCTTCTTGAACTAGTTTGAATATCTGATTGATATTTTTAGAATATTAATTTACTATTGAACTGTGCTTTGCTTAAATTCCAAGATATTGTTTGTATTGAATACTCTTGAGCATTTCACTAATTATACCATATTGAGTGTTGATAGCTGAACTATTTGCATCACTGAGCTTACACTATATCCATATCATTGATGTGTATGTGACTGCACGTATTGGGTACATATCGGCTTTACATGAAAGTATAATCACTGTACTAGTTGATTGAGAAAATACTTTTGTATTCCAGGCGCAGCCTGAGGGGGCGGTAATCCAGCCTGGTAAAAATTATGTGTAAAGGTTGAGATCAGCCCTGTGCTAATTGACCTTATTATTTAAGTGTCTATCCACCCATTTAAGTGAACATTATAATGGTAATCCTTATGCTTGTTAGCCAAGGCGGAGATGTAGGTAATTTTTCGAACCTCGATAACACTTCTGCATGTCACTTCTCTTTACTACTTTTTGGTGCATGCTTAGTTAATTAAATTGCTTTATTTAATTGTTGCTTTATATTACAATTGCTTTTTTTTACTTGCACTAGATTGACTTTAGGGTTATGAACATACAACTGTTAGGATAATGACCTAGGGCATTAATTTTAAAAATACCAATTCACCCCTCCCCCTCTTGGGATCACGGTAAAGCTAACATTGTTCACACGCTTCATCTTTGTGACCTAAAAATAGTACCCATGTAAATCTAGAATAATCATCAACGATAACCTATGATTTTCCTCCAAAACTCTAAATTGGGTTTGGACCAAATAAATCTAAGTGTAGCATTTGAAGTTGTCTAGTAGTAGAGATTACTTTTTTCTTCTTAAAACTAGCAATTTTCCAATTTTCCTATTTGACATGCATCACAGATTTTATCTTTCACAAATTTTGTCTTAGGCAATCCCTTAACTAAGTCTCCCTTAACTAGTTTAGATATTAAGTTCATGTTTGCGTAACCTAGTCTCCTATGCCAAATCCAACTAATCTCATTCATAGCAGAGAAACATGTCACCTGTTGAGAAGTTAAGTTATCAAAGCTAGTGGTATATACATTTTCATGACGGTTAGCAGTAAATAGAATTTTGTTATCAGTTTTATATTCAACAACGCACTTGTCATGTTCAGAAGATACTTTATAACCTCTATCACACAGTTGACTTATACTTAATAAGTTATGTTTTAAACCCTCAACCAGTAAAACATCATCCATAATCTGTGATGGATCATTACCAACTTTACCTACTCCTATGATCTTCCCTTTTGCATTGTCCTCAAAAGTGACAAATCCTCTGTCCTTTGGTGTGATGGATGCGAATTTAGCTTTATCCCCAGTCATATGTAGTGAACATCCACTGTCCATATACCATCTATCTTTTGAGGAGGATAATCTCAAGCACACCTGCAATAGACATTTAAGTAGCTATTTTTGGTACCCATTTTTTCTTGGGTCTATGGGGGTTAGTGCTTGAATCTCCTTTAACTCTCCATACCTTTTTCATTTAACATCTTTGTTCTTAAAAGGGCAATCAAATTTTATATGACCATCCTTTTACATTTAAAGCATGTAGTATATTTATAAGAGTCTTTTAATAGAGCATAAGCTTTTGATTCTCTCACAAAGTAACCCATGTAAAGATGTTTTTTTTTTTTTTCAAATTTTCCTTTCCATTAAAACCGAGTCTTTCTTTATCGAGAGAATTTATTTGTGCCTCGAGAAGTCTTTCAAAGTTACTCTAGCCCTCTGTGAATTTAAGAATAATTTTAGAATTTTTCAAATTTCTTTCCAATTCCTCAATTTCTAAATCCTTTTCTTTTATCACAGATGCATGGGACTCATTCAATTTTTCAATAAACTTTGAGAGTTCGTTTACTTTACATTTCAAATAAGAAATTTTCTTAGTTTTCTTCTCAAGAATTTTAAGAGTGTACAAATATTCTTGTTCCAATTCATTATAAGAAAGCATACTATTTTCGTTTTCAGAATCACTGGAATAATAAGAAGATGCTGAGAAAGATTATTGCATCTCAAGGTCATCATGTGTCATTAAACACAGATTGGCTACCAGATCATCACTGGTCTTAGTGTCTGAACTGCTTGTGTTCTGCATGTCCCAACCGACTTTTAGAGCCTTCTTCTTTTTCTTGGAAGCTTTCATTAGTTTAGGACATTCAGGCTTGATATGTCCAACCTCTCTACAATTGTAGCAAGTTGGCGGATCTTCTTTCTGTTTCCTCTTGCTTGACTCACCTCTTTTTGATTTCGAGTTCTGAAATATTTTGTTAAACTTCTTAAACTTCTTCAAGAACTGTTCAAACTTCTTTGTTAGCAAGGCCATGTCATCTTCTGATTCTTAGTCACTTCCTTCACTAAAGCTACTAGACGATGCCTTAAGAGTTGTAACTCTCTTTACTTTATTCTGCTCATTTTTCCTCTCATTTATTGTTAGCTCATACGTGATGAGTGAACCAATCAGTTCATCAACTAAAATATCTTTCATATTCGTTACTTCAACTATAGCAGTAACTTTAGCTTCCCAAACTGGCGGTAGTCCCCTAAGGATTTTCCTAATGAACTCATAAGTAGGTTAAGATTTACCAAGAGTATTTAATGAATTCGTGATGTGTGTGAATCTAGTGTACATAGATTGAATAGACTCATCAGCAACCATTTTAAATGCCTCATATTCGCTAGTAAGCATATCTATCCTACTATCTTTTACTTCCTTAGTGCCTTCATATGTTACTTCTAATTTTTTCCATATTTCTTTAGTAATGTTAAAGGCCATTACCCTATTAAACTCATTAACATCTAGTGCACAATATAGAAGGTTTATTGCAGTAGTATTTATTTGAATAGATTTCCAATCATCATCAGTATACTCATTTTCAGTCTTAGGTACATTTACTTTATCAACTACTTTCATAGGAACATGGTTTCTTTTAGAAACTATTCTCCACACTTTCCAATCAACATTTAAAAGATATATACTCATCCTTCGTTTCTAGTTGGTGTAATTTACATCGCAAAAAATTGGTGGTCTAGTGGACGAGTATCTCTCACCGAATGGGGTTACACTGATGTGTGTCATTGTGATCTTTTACAAAAATGATGGTTAAGTCTATGTAACTCTCTCTCTCATACCAAATATGAATTCCGGTGTTATCCCAAGAGGGGGTGTGAGTTGGGTATTTTTAAAAATTAAGTCTTTTAAGTTCTAATTTTGAAAACAATCAATTACAAACTTGCAATAACTACCTTAATGTTTTTCAATTAATCAACCTAATGAGTGATTTTATAAATCAAACTAGTTTACCCAATTACTTAGAAAACCTATTATCTATTTAAAATATTTACAATATTCACACAAATAAGATTACGCGGAAATTAAATAGAGGTAAGGGTAAGAGAGATGCAAACTCAATTTTTACGAGGTTCGGCATACCCCAACCTGCATCCTCGCCTTGAGCAACCCACTCAAGGATTCTACTAAAAGTCTACTCCTTTAACTAGGATGGAGCTTCCCTTACAATCTGCTGCTTACAAGAGGCGTAAATTCCTCCTCAACCCCGGTCCACAGCCCGCACTACTAAAAACCTGGTTTTTAGTGACGAAACTATTAGTGATGGATTCAATTTCGTTACTAAAAGTGGGTCTTAGTGACGGTTTTAGCAACCGTCACTAATAGTGAAGTATTAGTGACGGATTTTAAACCGTCACTAATACTTTCGTTACTAAAAACTAGAAAATCTCACGAGAAAACATTTTTAGCACAAAAATTATCCCAAAAAAATATTAGCGACAATTTCTGACGTATTAGTGATGAATTCAATTCGTCACTAAAACAAATTTATTAGTGACGACTGATAACCGCTACTAATATTATTTAAAAAAAAATAAAGAAAAAATTATTTCACAATATTAGTGATGAATTTGTGAACCGTCACTAATATTTCTTTTAATTAAAAAAATTGAAATATTTTATTTCATAGTATTAGTGACGAATTTGGTGATTCGTCACTATTATCCTCATATTAGTGATAGATTTGGGAACCGTCACTAATACTTCTATTATTTAAAAAAAAATGAAAAAACTTTATTTCATAGTATTAGTGATGAATGTGGAGATTCGTTACTATTATCCCATTATTAGTGACGGATTTATGAGCCGTCACTAATACTTCTTTTATTTAAAAAAATTAAAAAGTTTGTTTCATAGTATTAGTAACTGATTTGGTGATTCGTCACCATTATCCCCTTATTAGTGATGGATGTACGAACCATGACTAATACTTCTTTTATTTTAAAATAAAACAAAAAAAAATTTATTTCATAGTATTAGTGACAGATTTGGTGATTCGTCACCATTATCCCCTTATTAATGATGGATTTGATAACTGTCACTAATACTTCTATTAGTTAAAAAAAAATAAAAATATTTATTTCATAGTATTAGTGATGGATTTGTTGATTCGTCACTATTAGCCCCTTATTAGTGACGGATTTGGGAACCGTCACTAATACTTCTATTAGTTAAAAAAAGTTAAAAAAAAAAAAGTTTATTTCATAGTATTACTGACGAATTTGTTGATTCGTCACTATTAGCCCCTTATTAGTGACGGATTTGGGAACCATCACTAATACTTCTTTTATTTAAAAAAAAATAAAAAAAATTATTTCATAGTATTAGTGACGGATTTGGTGATTCGTCACTATTAGCTCATTATTAGTGACGCATTTGGAACCGTCTCTAATACATCTTTTATTTTTTTTTAAAATAAAACAAAATTATTTCATGGTATTAGTGACGAATTTTTGCAATTCGTCACTATTAGCCCGTTATTAGTGATGGTTCCTAAATCCGTCACTAGTACTTATATTATTTTAAAAAATAAAAAAATTTATTAAACACTATTAGTGACGAATTTGAGGATTCGTCACTAATAGTCTTACACTAAAAAGGTCGCACGCGGGTTCCCCAATCTCATTTCTTTCCCTCCAAGCCTCCCCGTTTTCCCTCCATCTCTCACTCTCTCTATCTCTCTCTCTCTCTCTCTCTCTCTCTCTCTCTCTCTCTTTCTCTCTCTCCATCTCTCAATCTCTTCGGTATCTCTCTCTCTCTTAGTCTCTTAATCTGAAACAGGGGTCACTGCCACCGCTGACGCTCCAGTCTGTTCCTATCGCCTTCACCGAGGAGATCACCTGCTAGAAGCCTTCGAGGTATTCTCAATCTCTCCGATCTAGCTCTCTTAGTCTCTCCATATCTTTCAATCTCTCTGGTGTCTCTCTCTCGCAGTCTCTCCTTCTAATCAGGGGTCGCCGCCGCCGCTAATGCTCAGGTCTATTCCTGTCACCTTCGCCGAGGAGATCAACCACCGGAGCAAGGTATTCTGGTTTTTCCTTGCTTTTAAGAGCTTAAGATCAATTTGTTAGTTGATATTTTTTATTCTAAAAATTATTATTTGTATTAGCAAATATATACTTGAAATTTTTGTTTACAATATACAAGAAAATATTATATATATATATATATATATATATATTAGTAATGATGTATATATTTGATACAAAATAATGGTGATTCACATGTATGCACTTGGAAACATTTGCAAAACAATAAACATTAATTAATATAGGGTTCATTTGTCACATATTTAACATACAAAATACAGGCATACGGACATGTGTAAGGACAAGTTACTTGTATAACTTTTTCATAATAAATTAACAATGGAGACGTAAGTGTGCTTAAGGCAGATGCCTGTAAAAGTTTAAAATGTCAAGAGTGGTCTGTCTTTTTGTCAATGTTTGATTTAATAAGAGAATCCACATTTCAAAAAGATGTTCATTATATCTTTGACATTTGTATAAATAATATATAAAAAATAATTATATTTTCAAAATAAAAAAAACTAATAAGAATTTGTAGTTAATTAAAATTCATATCCTAAAACTTTCAAGAATCATAAATCTAAAAAGAAAAAAAAAATCAGCATTTAATAATTCTATTAACCAAAATAATTGGGAGCAATATGGTCTCCAAATTTTAAACATTATATTACATTATTATAAAAAATAAAAACAATAGTATTTTTAAATTATTAATATTTTATTATTTAGATATAATAGTAAGGTGAAATAATGTCATATGATCGAGGCATTAATGCTTAACCGACTAACACAATGAGGGTAATTTGGTTCCCAAAGTTAAATTTTCATTACGTGTGCGTGTGTGCGTACAATTGTGTGTGTATGTGTGTGTGTGTGTGTGTGTGTGTGTGACAGTGTGTGTGTGTGTGTGTGTGTGTGTGTTTGTGTGACAATGTGTGTGTGTCTGTGTGTGACAGTGCGCGCACACGCGCGCGTTTGTGTGCAAAAAAATATTTGTGCATAAGATTCATATATATGCAATATCCACTTATCCATATGAATTCTCTGGTCTATCAATTGAGGAGATGAAATTATTTTTGTCCTAAACTAAGGTGGGATATTAGAGTTGTAATAAAGTGTTCAATGAGTATGGTTTGTGTCTCAATTCCTGGAATGATGTTCAGAATTAGTGTCCTTCAAATGACGTGTTTGCCCCTTTAATAATGATTTGAGGGTGGGTTTTACAAGCTTGTTCTAATCATTAGGGCTAAAACTAAAATCCCTTGGCGTACGGCTACCTGCCTCTTTCGAATTGATGGAGAAACTTCTTTTTCTTTTTATTTTTCTTGTTTAACATAACAAAAAGTATGGCACAAGCACACACATACAAATTAGTACGCTACAAATAAGTATTGCAAAAGTGCCCCAGGTGTGATCATATTCATCACCAGAATTATTGTCACTGGATTCAAGATTTGTTTGTTGATTCATTTTTTTAAACCATGCTTCATAATTAAATTATAGTCTTAAAATTTTTATTATTCATAATGGGACTTTGTAATGGATAAGCTTAAAAATGCAATTATTAATTTGATAAAAAGCTTCTAGAAAATTAGATTATAAACTCCAGTGTGCGAGTTGTATTTCATTCCTTATGAATAGTAGTTATACCATCATGTTCAAACTTAAATTTCACACTAAAAGAACCCAAAAAGGCCATCCTCCATTTATCACTACAAAAAATGTTATTAAAGTATTAATAGCAAACTAAAAATCATCACTAATAATGTACTTTTAGTAACGAAAATTACATCCATCACTAATAATGCATTATTAGTGACGGTTTCTAGTTCATCACTAAAACTTTCGTTACTAAATGTACATTTTCCTGCTCTAATGATGACGTCAATATATAAGTAACAATTTTTTAGTTATTACTGACGAAATCTATGTGTGTGACAATGTCTGTGTGTGTGTGTGTGCGCGCGCGCACGTGTGTGTGCTCAAGTTTGAATGTTGATAATTTAATAATGTGTGTGATGAAGTGTTATATATTATTTTTGTGATGTCGGAGTAGTGTTTGTATTTATTGAGAATATATTGTCATCTTAACAAATCCTTTTTTCCATTGAAAATAAAGATTATTGTGAGAAGCAGATGGATGATAGCTTTTAAACTTTTGAAATTTTAAGTAAAATTGAAATTTGAGATGTTAGACACAACATTTTATTGGACGTCTTATGTCTAAATTAATTGTAGTTGTATAATGACTAATGCTTAACTGATTTATGAATTTCATTGATATTAATTGAATATGAATATTTAATATGACTAGTATATTATAGTAAAACCTTGGTTTTGTAAAAAATCATGAAGCCATATTAAATTGTCAACATTCAAACTTGAGCACACACCAAAGATTGTATAAACTCGAAGACAATATGAAACACTAGAGAAATTCTAGAGTAAATGGGTGAATATCTTCTCGTAATGTTATTGTTAGGTATGCCCGTTTGAAAAAAAAAATTGTTTTCAACATAAATCTTAGGGTTTCGTCTTTCCTGGACAATTTGAGAATACAAACTTATTTATATTGTGAATTGTCCCCAGAATTTACTTTCTTTAGAATGCCTAGTTTGTATGAGCATGATTCCAATAATACACAATTAAGAAATAAAACCAGTACTAAACTTCAAATTTTGAACTTGAAATTCAGATATTTTGTTTTTGGTTAAATTATATTGAATTACGAAATTTTTGACCCATCCATTTAATGAATAGGAAGCAAAGGTAAGTTTTATTTATAACTGTGTGAACTTGAAATCTTTTGAAAATTTAAATTAAAAAGTCGAATGACTAAATTTTTTTTATGGATGGTATTATGTTATAGGGATGGTAAATTGAACTACTGAAATACATGCTTGTGTTGAACGCCAACTGCATGGCTGATGCAGTACATTGTGAATTGCATGCTGGTAGTGGATTTAGGTTCTCGCATGCTCAAATTCACTGGTATTTACATGATGCGTATTATTGTGATTTGTTTGCTTGAATCTATCAAGTTTTAGTGTAGGAATTTTTTGGGAAATGTTCAATTTACAGACGGCATGCTGCTGAAATTTCGTTAAAGTTTTCCCAGAATAAAACCATATACCACTACAGAAAAACTAGTTTTTTTGGGCTAGGGGAGGGGGAACCTAGGATTCTTTAACTTTATAGTTTAATTTCAACCATAATAAAATCCATGAACAAGCACTTAAAAAAATCAAAAGGTTAAACTTTATTAATCTATCATAATTTAAATTTTAAGAAACAAAGTACAATTTAATAAAACTTTAGAGACATGTTAAATAATTTATCTTTTTTTTTTTTGTTTATTGGGAGAATTATTAGGCTATACCAATAGAATTTTTTACATTGTTGAATTACACCTCATATTTACTCAAATTGTTACAATCTTATGCAAAACCTCATTGGCGGATGTCAAATGCAGCAATTTCTCTTGGTAAATGTGAGTTTATTGAAGTCGTTTTAAAAATGTTTGGTCTCCTCGTGAAAAAGGAACTACTAGAAAGAAAAAGTTAGATTTGAGTATTTGATGAAAAAAGTTGTAAGGTGTTTAAAAATATATAATAACTAGAAAGAATATGGTCTTTTTAGAAAATATAATTAATATATTATTGTGTTAAAGTGTTTGAAAAAATTAAGGACAATAATAGAAAAAATAATTTGTTCATGAAAAAAATTAGCTTCTAGCTTCTCAATTTTAAATTTTGTAACTTCTAAAAAAGTAAAAGTTGATTTTTAGAAATTAAAAAAATTATACCAAAAGTTAGACGTACCTTTATCTTTTAAAAAGGACAAGGCAAAAGATGGGCATCAAACTCACCCTAAACAACTTAAATGTTTACCTTATTATTTATGAATTAATATATTATAATCATATATATATATATATATATATATATATATATTAAAATGAAGCGCTCACCTGAGCCATCCGTAATGATTTTATTTGGTTTAGTAAATGAGTTTTAAAATTATATTTATGTTGAACTTTTCTAATCAGTAGGTGTGAATATTTTCTCGTAATGTTATTGTTAAGTATGCTCTTCTGAAAAAACAAATTTATTTTCAACATAAATCGTAGGGTTTCGTCTTTGCTGGCCAATGCCTCTGCGAACGAAGCCTCTGGCTACCTCAAAGCACGGCCATTCGCCACGATGCACTGCCAAGTGAGAGAGGGTTCAGGACCTGCCGAGGGGAGAGTCTTCTTCCAGGGGTCAAGTTGTACTAAGTGAGCACGAAAGGGTTTCAAATGAGATAAGAGCACCAACGGTGACTCTTGAGGATGTGTAGTTGCCCCTGGCACATTCTGCTGCATCTCCCATTGGAGAGCAATCCTCGAATGTTACCCCAGCGCTTACAAAGGACATGCCCGCTCATCTGGTGCTATTCCATACGTTAAGGCCGACCATGTTGTATGATTGTGAGGCTTCGCCTCTGACAGACATTCCTACCGAGTTGCTCAAGCCACGCAAACCACCACCCTCCCCTCTTACCCCTAAATTGTGATCGTCTTCTGAAAGAAACGGCACGGGACCAAGACACAGCTAGAGTAGTAGTCACCTCGCCTTGCTCGTGCAGTTGTGATTCTGATTCTGACTCTGATTAGGATAGATTAGATGCTTGATATCTTTTTATGCGCTTTCTCTTTTGCTTATGTACTGTGCCCATGCACCCTTTGTTTTTATTTTATTTGTTTTCTTTTATTTGTTTTTTCCTGTATTCCATTTTACCATGCTTTTGAATGGTCGTATGCGTGCTTCGATGTGTCTATTTACATCGTTTTACCTCAGAAATTAATGAAAATAGATGGTGCTTTTGGTTTCTACTTGTATTTTTTGCTTCACTAAATCATTATGTTTTTCTAGCTATTTCTGAAATTCATATGGATGTTACTTACACAGATAAGGTAAGCAGATAAATATTCACTTTTTTTATCCTTTTTGTGCATTCATTTAAGATTGTGCACGGTTAGAAAATCTTTGGAACAATAAAATATAAAATAAAACACTTAGGAAAAGCCAACTAAATGTCATATGAAGTGAACTACCAAATTAATTACTATCATTTATTGTGTTCATTGAAGCTTAGACCCGTTCAAGAATGGTTACTATACATTCATGTCTCATTATACATGTGAGACAAAACAATTTTTGAAATTCAACTGATTATTAGTCATACTATGTTGACTAATAATCAATTGAACATGTTAATTATTTGTTTCACTTACGATTAGTAATGTTTATATTTCAACCATTCTTGGATTGTCCAATGTGGACAGTTCAAGAAGTTGTATTTACATTGTTGTTATTGTTCACGCTTTGTCAATTGTGTTAACTCTATGAGTCCAATCTTGTTTTGATAATGACAAATTACTTGATATTTGATCTGTGCATTGAGTTTGTGAACATGACTTACACTAAGCATGCACGGAAAGTTAACAAATCTTGGCAAGATCCATGGAACTCAAAGAGTACGAGAATCAAGAAGCAAGCGGCAAAGTTCAAGAATATCTTGGGAAAGGGTATTTAGAACTCATGTACTTACATTTTCGTATGATTTAATTTGAGGCTCATTATAACTTAGAATGGTTTTAGGATTCATGCATTTCATGTACATCATTAGGAAACTCTCATGGACCTTGAAATATTTTCAAAATCATGAAAAATATGTTTTATGAAAGACTCAAGAAAAGGAGCCAAGCAAATATTTAATTAGAAATGAAAATTTGAGAAAATGGGGACTTCGGTCGCCTGAACTCAAACCTCAGGCGCCTGAAGAATTTCTTCGGTTGCCTGAAGATTAAGTTCAGTAGCCTGAAGAATTAAATGGAGAAGACAGAACCTGACCGAGACTCTTCCGTCACCTGACCTTGGAACCTCAGGTGCCTGAAGTCACTTCAGAAGCCCGAAGTCACCACTTCGGTCGCCTGACCCTGTATTCCAACGTGATTTTTTAAGGCTTAAGGAACTTCGGTCACCTGGACCTTTACCCTCAGGTGCCTGAAGTCGCGGGGCTGCTAAAAACCATATTTTTATTAAGTGAACTCGTGAGCCATCTGATTGAACCAACGGCTGAGATCAATCTTAAGGGTCATTTACTATATATACAAAATTTCTAAACCCTAGAAGAAAGCTAAGACACACAACAAGAAAAATATACATCTAATTGCAAGACTTGAACCCTAGAGCTAATTTTCTGCACTCCTTCCATCTTCATTAGGCAAATCTCTTCGAAAAATCAAAGGGGCTTCATTATCTCTTTCAACTGTACCTCAATCGTCTAGTGAGGTTTGATCTTTCAAGTTTTTATTTCTCAAGAACCTCTCATCACATCATTTTGTGAGAAAGTCTTGTTAGCTTGGTTCATTGATTGTTGGAATCAAGAGTATATAAACATATATATATATATATATATATATATATTTTGTTCATAGGGTCTTTTTATTGAAAAATCTAGTTTGGTGGAAAGATTGAACTTTGAAAGAAACTTTGTGAGTTTATTGTGTTTGTCTTCAAGACAAAGTTTGTTTTTCTAACTAGTTTGCTTCAAATATACTTGTGCATCTTTACAAAGTGAATCAAGAACCCTAGTTGACTCCAAAGCATTCCAAATATATTTTCACTTGAGAGTTTTGATTAAATAGGGATTTGTGTGTTCAAGCATATCATACATAAAACGAGATTATCATTTTCATATATTCATGAGCTTCAAGTTATATCATATATTAATGTGCTAGGAAATTGAATTGTACTCACAAGCTTTTGTTAGAAGCATTGTTTTGAGTGTTATTTTCAGATATCATTGTAAACACGGTTCGGGTTGTGAACTGGGTGTGAGGAGGAAGGTGTACCTCTTGTGAGCAGCGGATAAGGAGGGAGTTGTACCTCTTGTAAGCAGCGGTTTGTAAGGGAAGCTCCATCCCACTTTAAGGAGCAAGGTTTTAGTGAATCCTTGAGTGGTTACTCAAGGCGAGGACGTAGGCCAAGTCGGCTGAATCTCGTAAAATCATGTTTGTCTTCTCTCTTCCCTCTACTCTTTATTTTTCGCGTTGTATTTAAATTGAGTATATTGCATGCATAGATAGGATTGCCACACACATACATAATTGAGTAACAAGAAGTAGTTGGTAAATTTATAAGAAGTGTGTAAAAGGAAATTAAGTGGCTTAAAATTTTTTTTTAATATCCAATTCACCCCCCTCTTGGGATTACACCTGATTCAACATTTGGTATCAGAGCGGGTTTACTTAGACTTGATAGTTAATTTGTAAAACGATCACATGACACACATTGTTGTAACTCCATTTGGTGAGGGACACTCATCCACTAGACCACCCATTTTCTGTGGTGTAAATTACACCTATTGGAAACGTAGGATGAGCATATATCTACTGAATGTAGATTCGAAGGTCTGAAAAATTATGACTAAAGGAAATCACATTCCCATGAAAGTCATTGATAAGATTAATGTACCTAAAACTGAAGATGAATATATTGAAGAGGATTGGAAGTCAGTTCAAAGTAATGCCACAGCCATGAATATACTTTTCTGTGCATTAGATGTCAGTGAATTTAATAGGGTAATGGCATGTAACTCAGCTAAAGAAATTTGGGAAAAATTAGAAGTTACATATGAAGGCACTAAGGAAGTAAATGATAGCAGAATAGACATGCTTACTAGTGAATATGAAGCATTTAAAATGACGATTAATGAATCCATACAATCCATGTACACTAGATTCACACACATCATTAACTCTTTAAATGCTCTTAGAAAAAACTTACCCCTTTTATGAGTTGATCAGGAAAATACTTAGGCGATTACCTCCAGTTTGGGAAGCAAAAGCTACTGCAATAGCAGAAGGGAGAAATCTCAAGGAGATGTAGGTGGACGAACTCATTGGATCACTCATCACCTATGAGCTGGCGATAAACGAGAGGAAAAATGAACAAAGCAAAGCTAAGAAGGTCACTGCACTTAAGGCATCATCAAACTATTCAAGTGAAGGAAGCGATTCCGAAATGGATGATGACATGGCCTTGCTAACAAAGAAGTTCAGAAAGTTCTTGAAGAAGAACAAAAAGTTCAACAGAAAATTTTGGAACTCTAAATCGGAAAGAGGAGAGCAAAGCATGAAGAAAAAGAAGGAGGATCCACCAACATGCTACAATTTTCGAAAAGTTGGACACATCAAGCCCAAGTGCCCCAAACTTATAAAAGCTTCAAATAAAAAGAAGAAGGCACTGAAAGTCGGCTAGGATACACATAGCACTAGCAGTTCAGAATCTGAATCTAGCGACGACGAGGTTGCCAATCTATGTCTAATGGCACATGATGACCTTGAGGTACAATCATCTCGTTCATCATCTTCATACTACTCTAGTGAATCTGAAAATGAAAATGATATGATGTCATATGATGAACTGAAACAAAAATACCTATACACTATTAAAATGCTTGAGAAGAAAACAAAGAAAATTTCTGAGTTAAGAAGCAAAGTCAAAGAACTTTCAAATCTTGTTGAACACCAAAATGAATCCCATGCATATTTTATAAAGGATAAAGATTTGAAAATTGAGGAGTTAGAAAAGGACTTGAAAGACAAATTTGAAATTATCTATAAATTTACTGAAGGACAAAACAATTTTGAAAAGCTCTTAGGATCTCAAAGAAATTCTCTAGAAAAAGAAGGACTCGGTTTTAATGGTAAAGAAAATATAATGAAAAGACAACTTTACATGGGGTATTTCACAAAAGAATCAAAGTCATTTGTTCCAACTAAGAATCATTATAGACATACTACATGCTTCAAATGTAGAAGGTTGGGTCATATGTAATTTGACTATCCTTTCAAAAACAAAGATGTAAAAATTAGGAAAGTATAGAAGGTTAAAGGTGAATCTAGCACTAACCCTCCTGGACCCAAGACAATCTGGGTACCAAAGCTAGTTGTTTAATTGTGTTTTGCAGATTTACTTAAGATCCACATCTTCAAAAGATAGATGGTATATGGATAGCGGATGCTCACACCACATGATCGAAGACAAATCAAAATTCACATCCTTCACACTCAAGGATGAAGGGTTTGTTACTATTGGAGACAATGCTAAGGGAAGGATCACAGGTGTCGGTAAAGTCGGTAATGATTCCTCACTCATTATTGATGATGTTTTATTAGTTGAAGGTCTAAAGCACAATTTACTGAGCATAAGTCAACTATGTGATAAAGGCTACAAAGTTTCTTTTGAACATGACAAGTGCATAGTTGAACACAAAACTGATAATAAGATACTGTTCATTGCTAAGCGACATGAAAACGTATATATCACAAGTTTTGAAAACCTAACTTCACAAAGTGTAACATGCTTATCTGCTATGAATGAAATAAGTTGGATTTGGCATAGGAGACTAGGACACGTAAACGTGGATTTAATTTCAAAATTAGTTAAGAAAGAATTAGTTAAGGGACTGCCCAAGACAAAATTTGTGAAAGATAAAATCTATGATGCATGCCAATTAGGAAAACAAGCAAGAACAAGCTTTAAGAAGAAGAAAGAGATCTCCACTACTAGGCCACTTCAAATGCTGCACTTAGACTTATTTGGACCAAACCCAATTCAGAGTTTATGAGGAAAATCATACGTTTTTGTCATAGTTGATGACTTCTTAAGATACACATGGGTACTATTCTTAGGTCATAAAGATTAAGCATGTGAAAATTTTATAAATCTATGCAAGAGAGTACAAAATGAAAAGAGATACACAATTACCAAAATTCGAAGTGATAGGGGTAGAGAGTTTAAAAATCAAGGCATGGAAGACTATTGTAACTCATTAGGAATTGCCCATAATTTTTCAGCTCCTAGAACACCACAAAAAAATGGTGTAGTTGAAAGAAAGAATAGATCTATACAAGAAATGGCCAAAACTATGCTTAACGAACATAAATTACCCAAATATTTCTGGGCTGAGGCAGTGAATACCACCTGCTATGTACTAAATAGAGTTCTAATTAGACCATCACTTAATAAGACTCCTTACGAGTTATGGAATGGCTATAGACCAAACATATCATATTTTCATGTTTTTGGCTGTAAGTGTTTTGTGCTTAGAGACAATGAGCATTTAGGAAAATTCAATGTAAAATCTGATGAAGATATCTTCCTAGGGTATGCCTTAGATAGTAAAGCTTATAGAGTATATAATAAACGAACATTGACAGTCATAGAATCTATTCATGTAGTGTTCGATGAGACAAATCCTTTCTCCAAAAGAATTGATGAAGATGAACCTGAATTAAACAAGGAACTAAAAGAACTATCAATTGAGAATGATTCTAAAAATAAAATTGAACTTAATGAACCATCCATTGAAATTAATCAAACTACAAATGAGGCTAATGAACCACCTAGAGAATGGAAATACATAAAGAATCATCCCATGAATCTTGGGTGCTATCCATGCAAGAGAAATTAAATCAATTTGAAAGAAATAGAGTATGGACTTTAGTTCCCAGACTAGAGGATAAGTCAATCATAGGGACCAAATGGAAATATAAGAATAAGAAAGATGAAAATGGAATAGTTGTGAGAAATAAGGCTAGATTAGTAGCTTAGGGATATAACCAAGAAGAAGGTATAGATTGTGAAGAAACATTTTCCCCTGTAGCTAGGATGGAAGCCATACAAATGTTATTAGCATACGCAGCTTTTAAGGATTTCAAGCTATATCAAATGGACGTGAAAAGCGCATTTTTAAATGGCTACATAAATGAGGAAGTGTATGTAGAACAACCCCCAGGGTTTGAAAACCATAAGAATTCAAATCATGTTTATAAACTAACAAAGGCCTTGTACTATTTAAAGCAAGCTCCTAGAGCTTGGTATGAAAGGTTAAGCGGATTTCTATTAGAAAATGGATTTATGAGAGGAAAGATAGATACAACCCTGTTCATAAAGGCTAAGAAAGATGATATTCTCCTAGTGCAAGTATATGTAGATGACATCATCTTTGGCGCTACTGATAAAGAATTATGTAATGAATTTGCCAATACAATGCAAAATGAATTTGAGATGAGCATGATGGGTGACCTAAATTTCTTCCTAAGACTTCAAATTAAACAAGAAAATCATGGAATATTCATAAATCAATCAAAGTATATTAGAGACCACTCAAAAAGTTTAACATGGAAGACGGAAAAATATTAGGTACACCTATGAGCACTTCATTGAAATTAGATAAAGATGAACAAGGTATACCAGTAGATGTCAAACTATATCGTGGAATGATTTGTTATACCTGACTGCCAGTAGACCAGATATAATGTTTAGCGTATGTTTGTGCGCAAGATTTCAGTCTGCTCCAAAAGAGTCTCACTTGCTAGCTGTTAAACGTATACTTAGATATTTGATAGGAATCGTGGACATTGGGTTATGGTATCCTAAGCACACATCATTTGAGATTCTTAGTTATTCAGATGCTGATTATGCTGGTAGTAAAGTAGATAGGAAGAGCACTAGTGGTACATGTCACTTCTTAGGACACTCCTTGGTCTCTTGGTTTTCCAAGAAACAAATTCAGTCGCTCTTTCCACAGCTGAAGCTGAATACATAGCGGCAGGTAGTTGTTGTGCTCAAACGCTTTACATGAAGCAACAACTGAAGGATTTTGGATTAAGCTATGAAACAATTCCCATAAGATGCGATAATATGAGTGCAATAAATATCTCAAAGAATCCCATATTACATTCACGAACTAAGCACATAGAAATACGACATCACTTTCTTCGTGACCATATGCAAAAAGGGGATGTAACATTAGAGTTTGTCTGCAGGAATGAACAATGGGCTGATATATTCACGAAACCACTTATGGAGGATAGATTTATCCAAATTAGGCGTGAATTAGGTCTCATGCATAGTCGAGAGGTTGCTTAGAATTGTGTTAGATGATATAATTCAGGGCGAGCAACATCTTTTACGACTTAATCACTTGGAAGTGCATATTATTAATATTTGGTATCAACATTTGGACACATTCAAAACCTTAAGATCTCTAAGGGGAGAAGAACATAAGGTTGCGTCTACTCATGCTTTATTTGTTTACACCTTTTTGTTGATGTCAAAAGGGGGAGAAAATCTAGAAAAGCAAAAATAATAAAATGGAAGCAAAGAGTCTTGGTAAAACTAATTTGCAAAGGGTGAGATATTCAAAGGGAGAAATCTAGCATATTACATTCATTATGAGCATATTTCATATTTCATTTGGATTCAGGCTAAACACTTTGTGTGTGAACATGAGCATATTGTCATTCATTAAATATTTGATGCATTAATTGAGGGGGGAGCCTTGTTAGGCATAACCCATTATATATATTTTTTTGCTTATGCATTTGTCATCATCAAAAAGGGGGAGATTGTTGACACTACGAGTCTAATCTTGTTTTGATAATGACAAATCACTTGATATTTGATCTGTGCATTGAGTTTGTGAACATGACTTACATTAAGCATGTACGGAAAGTTAACAAATCTTGGCAAGATCCATGGAACTCAAAGAGTACGAGAATCAAGATGCAAGCGGCAAAGTTCAAGAATATCTTGGGAAAGGGTATTTAGAACTCATGTACTTACATTTTCGTATGATTTAATTTGAGGCTTATTATAACTTAGAATGGTTTTAGGATTCATGCATTTCATGTACATCATTAGGAAACTCTCATGGACCTTGAAATGTTTTCAAAATCATGAAAAATATGTTTTATGAAAGACTCAAGAAAAGGAGCCAAGCAGATTTTTAATTAGAAATGAAAATTTGAGAAAATGGGGACTTCGGTCGCATGAATTCAAACCTCAGCCGCCTGAAGAATTTTTTCGGTTGCCTGAAGATTAAGTTCAGTAGCCTGAAGAATTAAATGGAGAAGACAGAATCTGGTCGAGGCTCTTCGGTCGCCTGACCTTGGAACCTCAGGCGTCTGAAGTCACTTCAGGAGCCTGAAGTCACCACTTCGGTCGCCTGACCCTGTATTCCAACGTGATTTTTCAAGGCTTAAGGAACTTCGGTCGCCTGGACCTTTACCCTCAGGCGCCTAAAGTTGCGGGGCTGCTAAAAACCAGATTTTTATTAAGTGAACTCACGAGCCATCTGATTGAACCAACAACTGAGGTCAATCCTAAGGGCCATTTACTATATATACAAAATGTCTAAACCCTAGAAGAAAGTTAAGACACACAACAAGAAAAATATACATCTGATTGCAAGACTTGAACCCTAGAGCTGATTTTCTACACTCTTTCCATCTTCATTGGGCAAATCTCTTTGGAAAATCAAAGGGGTTTCATTATCTCTTTCAACTGTACCTCAATCGTCTAGTGAGGTTTGATCTTTCAAGTTTTTATTTCTCAAGAACCTCTCATATCATTTTGTGAGAAAGTCTTGTTAGCTTGGTTCATTGATTGTTGGAATCAAGAGTATATAAACGTATATATATATATATATATATATATATTGTTCATAGGGTCTTTTTATTGAAAAATCTAGTTTAGTGGAAAGATTGAACTTTGAAAAAAACTCTGTGAGTTTATTGTGTTTGTCTTCAAGACAAAGTTTTTTTTTTTCTAACTAGTTTGCTTCTAATATACTTGTGCATCCTTACAAAGTGAATCAAGAACCCTAGTTGACTCCAAAGCATTCCAAATATATTTTCACTTATGAGTTTTGATTAAATAGGGATTTGTGTGTTCAAGCATATCATACATAAAACGAGATTATCATTTTCATACATTCACGAGCTTCAAGTTATATCATATGTTAATGTGCTAGGAAATTGAATTATACTCACAAGCTTTTGTTAGAAGCATTGTTTTGAGTGTTATTTTCAAATTTCATTGTAAACACGATTCGGGTTGTGAACCGGGTGTGAGGAGAAAGTTGTACCTCTTGTGAGCAGCAGATAAGGAGGGAGTTGTACCTCTTGTAAGCAGCAGTTTGTAAGGGAAGTTCCGTCCCAGTTTAAGGAGCAGGGTTTTAGTGAATCCTTGAGTGGTTGCTCAAGGCGAGGACGTAGGCCAAGCCGGCTAAACCTTGTAAAATCGCGTTTGTCTTCTCTCTTCCCTCTACTCTTTATTTTTCGCGTTGTATTTAAATTGAGTATATTGCATGCATAGATAGGATTGTCACACACATACATAATTAAGCAACAAGAAGTAGTTGGTAAATTTATAAGAAGTGTGAAAGGAAATTAAGTGGCTTAAATTTTTTTTTTTAATATCTAATTCACCCCCCCCCCCTCTTGGGATTACACCTGATTCAACAAATTGTCATTACATATTTTGAGCGTGTCTCTACTTGTGTTCTCTAGGTGCATAGTGGGGTGTCGTGACAATTTGGTAGTGGTGAAAAACTAACAACATGTTCACTTCCCCCATTTCATGTACTCGAAGAGCTATGGGGAGATGCTGCTGAAATTTATAATGACTACGACAAAAGAATTTGAGCAATTGATCGCAATGTAAATGCAACATTCCTAAATGGGATAGGATCCGTACCCTTTAGACGGAAGGTGGTTGATTACAGGATTCATGATGCATGCGCCACAAACATTATGAGAATGTAATCAAACACCATTTACTTCCATATGTTATAGGGTAATTAATGAACATGGATAAGAGTTGGATGAATGCTCGAGGTAGGTTTTTGCTGGAATACGTGAAAGGGGTACATGATTTCATAGAGTTCACGCGTCCTCGGGTAGACAAAGCCAGTAGAATAAGGTGTCCTTGCAAGAAATTCCAAAACATAACATTCAAACATATCGATTTGATTCATACACATTTATTAGACTTTTGAATGGAGAAAAGTTACACAACATGGGTGTTCCATGGTGAATAATACGTCGTTCAGAGTGATGATGATAACAATGCAAATGAGGGGGCAAATATAGTAGTTGGTGATACACGTTAGTAAGGGTTATGTGACATGTTAGGTGACTTGTAAAGGGGGATTGCAGTTGACATGGACGATGTCAGTGTGTCCCATACTGGTGATGAATCTACTTCAGTAAGTACCATACCTTGCGATCCTAGAATGTTGAATCGACTCAGTAAACCATTTGCTAATCTGGTGAGGGATGCACGGGTGCCCCTATATCCAAACTGTAAGAAGTTCTCAAAATTAGAGTTTCTGATAAAGTTGTTTCATGCAAGGACAATGCATGGGTTATCTCAGAGCGCATTCAACATGCGTTTAAACCTCATTAAGGCGGAACTGCCTGATGGTGAAACACTTCCTAAGTCCTTTTATGAGGCAAAGACATACATGCATGAATTGAGTCTCGGTTACACTCTAATACACGCATATAGGTATGATTGTGCACTTTTTTTATGGTGAACATAAAAATGCAAATAAGTACCTAGAATGTGGTGAACCGAGGTATACAACTAATCAAAAGAAGGGTAAAAAGGTCCCCCAAAAAGTTTTGCGATATTGTCCATTAATCCTACCACTGCAATGATTGTACATGTGCAAAAAGTTTGCTGCCAATATGAGATGGCATCAAGAGAAACATGTTCAAGATGGAAACACCCTTAGCCATCCAATGGACTCCGAAGCTTGGCTGATTTTGATAAAATGTATCTGTTGTTTGCTAGTGATCCTTGCAAAATCAAACTTGACCTTGCTTCAGATGGTTTCAATCCTTTTAGTAACATGAACAACCCGTATAGCATGTGGCCAGTTATGATGATGTCATACAATATGCTGCCATGACAATGTATGAAAGAACCTTTCATTTATATGTCTCTGCTTATTCTTGGACCGAGGGCACCTGGTAATGACATTGACGTGCACCTGCGTCCGTTAAATGGCGAGTTGAAAAAACTATGAGAAAAAGGAGTGGAGACATTCAATGTAGAAATCGAGACAACATTGATGCATGTTGTAGTGTTGTGGACAATTAACGATTTCCGCGCTTATGGCAACCTATCGAGTTGGAGCACAAAAGGTTACTTAGCATGCCCGGTCTGTAATAAGGATGCTGGGTCCTTATCCTTGAAGCATGGATGCAAGTTATGCTTTATGTTTCATCGCCGTTTTCTATGACCTGGACATCATTGGAGGACTCGTGGCGTCAAAAGCTTTAATAGAAAACCTGAACGAAGGTTGAAGTCAAAGCGACTAAGTGAGGATGAGATATTAAACCAGCTTAGATTGATCGAAGATGTGAAATTTTAGAAACCACTAACCAGTAGAAAAAGAAAACGTGTTGAGTGGGAGTTGAATTGGACAAAGAGAAGCATCTTCTTCGAGTTGCCATACTAGAAAGATCTTCCACTGTACCACAATTTGGATGTCATGCACATCAAAAAGAACATTTGTATAATGTCATTTGTACATTTTTGGATATGAATAAGAAGACAAAGGACACCACAAAGGCTCACGGGGATATGGAAGATATGGGAATACGACCTAAGTTGCACCTGTTTTGTGATAGGGACAAACTTCTCATGCCATCCGCTTGTTACACATTTTCGAAGGATGAGAAGAATAAATTCTTCGAATGGTTAAAATCAGTGAAGTTCCCTTATGGATATGCATCGAACATAGCACGATGCATAAATACGAAGGAAGGGAAGATGTTAGGAATGAAAATTCATGACTGTCACGTCCTTCTTCAACAGGTTCTACCCATTTTCCTTTGTAGACACTTGACCGAAGATGTTCACTCGATGCTAATTGAGCTTGGGATATTTTTTTGACATTTGTACTCCAAAAAATTGAGCATAACCATACGTGAACGGTTAGAGGATGACATCATGATCATACTATGCAAATAGGAGAAAATATTTCACCCAACATTCTTCGATGTGATGGTCCACCTAGTCATCCATTTACTAAGGGAGGTCATAATTGGAGGATAGGTCCAATATCATTGGATGTATCCTATTGAGAGGTAAATTATAAAGTCCTTCTATAATGGTCACGTGATTTCCTCGTTCTTTTTTTTTCTTTTTGCCTTTTTTTATCTGCACATCAATAATGCTATGTAAAAATGCACAGGTTCTTGTCCACTTTGAAGGGGTATGTGCACAATAAGGCACGGCCGAAAGGTTCAATTATTGAGGCATACATTGACAGTGAATGTCTTGAATTTCGCTCAATGTATCTACATGATACTAACACAAGGTTCACTCGTGAGGTGTGAAATGTAGATGTTCATGCTACTAATGCCGAAGATGAAGAACCGAGGAGCTCTATATTTCGAGAAAATGTTTAGCCGTTTGGTGCACGGGTTTACAATTTCATGGATATGATCGACCTACAAAAGGCCCATTTTTACATCCTCAATAATTGTGATGAAACTATTACATATATCGAGTACGTGATTCGAAACTCTTTACTATTATCACATTGTATTTACATATGCATATTTATATACTTACTTGAAATTAACATGTACTATTGTTGCATATAGCGAACATAAAGCTGAACTTCTGACCCAAAATGAAAGGAATCTCGACGAAAGACATAAGAAAGAATTTGTTAATTGGTTTAGGAGCCGTGTTAGTAACAAATACGCCCAAGTACGAAGCAATGTACATTGTCAATGTTGAAGGTTTACTCATCTAAACTCCTTTTTATTTAGTAGATGAAAGTCATGTATTATAATAAAGAACCAACGGAAAGTAAAGATTTGTATGCATTGGCATGTGGCCTTGATCAACGAGTTAACCACCATAGCGGTTGCATTGTCGATGGGTTACGATTTCATACAAACTCCCTTGAATTGAATAGAAGAACCCAAAATTGTGGGGTTGTGGTGCTAGGCACAGAAGGAGATGAAGAAATTGACTACTTTGGTGTATTGGATGACATTATCGAGCTTAACTATGGAGCCAACAGACTCATCCACTTGTTCAAGTGTACCTAGTGAGACATTGGCAATAAAAAGACTGGGATAAAAATAGATGCCCACTTTACCAATGTCAATTTTAGCAAGACGTGGTATCAAAATGACCCTTTTGTGCTAGCGACGCAAAGAGAACAATTATTTTACCTTCAAGACACAAAATTGAAGGGTGAATGGCATGTGGCCCAAAAGATTCTTCCCCGAAGTTTGTATGCTATTACAAAACTTGTAGATAGGAAGAAGAGTGTAAGTGATGCTGCATTCCAAGAAGATGAGTCATCTGTCAATGCAATAGCACAATATGCTTTTAATGTTGTCGAAGAAGGAGCTGATTCTATAACATTGAATAGGGTTGGTGCCACGGCAAAACACATAGGGAATGCCGACATTACAATTGAACCTTTTGTAGAAGTTCACTTCATCAATGATAAGAAAACTGATGGGAAAGATGAAACAGGGGTCGAGTACTAAGTGAAGAGGAAGACACTTTACAAAGTGAGGATGATACAGATATTGAGAACATAGAGGGGGTAAGCATGTTATGTTTGTCATTATGTATCTAACATGTGTAAATAACTAAAAATATATTTATTATGCATCCATTTTATATTCATACTTCTTATATTTACTTGTCTAATATTTTACAAACATAGCACCAGGAGGTTGATGTGGCCGACTTCCTTCCAGGCACTCGACTACATCACATGAGGATGATCCGACATCCTCGAGACTGGTGGAGCCCGTCAGTTCTGATGCGGCGGCACCATTGTCTGAGCCATCGGCACCTCGGCCAAATGTGGATACCTCAGCCCGGGATGACGTGCAGGGTGAGTTTTCCACCATGATGATCAACGTTGGTAAGGTTTTCTTTTATTTATTTCAATGTAAGCTATTGATTTTTATTCACTTGTATGATTAAAATATTATTCTTAAGTTAACTCTTCTTTTAGCATCAACATCCATGGCCAGGTCAGGCCATGGTGTCGCAAAGAACACAGCGCTAAAGAAGCACCTGCAGTGGACGAAGCAGCACATTAGGATCGACATTCCTCCAGGCTTCACCTCCCTGCGTGACGATTGGTGTCCAACGTGGACGCGAGAGTTCGTAATTATATGCCAATAGTATGCTCCAGTCACCGACTTCAGCTGGCTGCAGGTGACTGAGGCGCAGCGCGTGGTTCTTTACATGCGCATCTTGGTAAGTAATCCCAAACTTTCCTTTTTTTTTTTTTTTTTTTTACTTTTAATATACTAGTCAAACAACTATCTAACATTCTAAATGTATTACCTATGTAGGAGGAGTTTGATATGGACATTCTCCACGCGAACCATGTGAAGAGGGCTGTGGACATCCAACTTTGCAATAAATTTAAGTCTTATTATGCCAAAATGCACGAACATTTTCGTGCGATGGGAGATGAAGCAAAAACCCACCCATACGATAAGATATCCCAAGAGGATTGGGAGGTGGTGTGTCGCCATTTCCGCAACCCACACTATCAGGTGATGTGTTTGTATTATAATATCTACTTTAAGCTTTGTTGTGGCTAATAAGAAGTCATTACATCTTTTTTGTAAGCTATATGTGTAAAAAATGCTGCGAACCACAGCAACCTACAACGCATTGCGGTGGGTTGAGATTATTTGTAAATCATTGACAGGTAATTGTTATATATAACACTATTTGATGATTACCTTAATTAATATTAATGACGTTTTATATGATAATGTAGCATGATTTCGTGACTGGCGCCGAGGAGCCACTGCCGGATCTTTATCAGAGAATGCACCAAAGGCGATCGGGGGAGCGGTGCGACTGTGCATAGAGCAAATATGTAAGTCAAATTAAATATGTAGTTTATAATTTGATTCAAAACATTGAAGTTGTATTCTTTTTTCTTCTTTTTTATCATTTTCATGACTGAAAATAGGCGCAGATGGTCGAGCTGAGAGATGCACCTATTGAAGAGGGGAGCCAACAAATGCCAGATTACCATATAATCGCTCAGATGCTTGGGGAACGAGTGGGGGGATGGGTGAAAGGGCTTGGAAGTGGATCCATCACCCCAACAACATCATCTTCGATGGATACGGCGGCTCATGCTGAGATAGAACAAGCGCGTCGAAAGGCTGAGGCTCGGGCAGACGAGATGGTTCAGTGGGTGCATACGGTGGAGCTGGAGAACCAAGAATTGAGACACATGATGTCTAACGTCACAGTGGAGAACCAAAGTTTGAAAGAAAAGGTGTCCACCGTTGAAGCCACACTTGCAATAGTTCTGAACAGGCAAGCGCAGTTCAGAGAAATGATGCGCAAATGTCAACCAGATGATGCAAGTGGCTCCTCTCATTAGAAGGAATGTCATTGTTCTATTCTTGTGCATTGTAAATTCAGCATCTATACCTCATAGAGTAGGAATTTTTAGAAAATTCTGGAAAATATGGATGTTTGAACTGATAGGTAAATCCGTCTAGAAGCATGTTTTGCTTTTATTTTTTTATTTTAACAAAAGTTTTAAAAAGTGAAGGCCTAAAGTGAGATGTTTTAAGAGGCAAGGTGTAAGCCTTAAGGCATTGGGACATAAGTCTTTTGAGAATTTTGTTTTAGATAAAAATATGTAAGTAAATTACATATTTTTACAAGTAGATAAAATTTAAAAAAAACGAATAAATATAATTTCCAAACTACCTGTTGCAACTCAAAAATTGCTAACTTGAATTCTTTGTATACATCATGATGAGATAGCTATAGCATTACAAAGCTCAAATTATTTTCAAGATCTAAGATATAGCTTTCAATTATTTTGAAAAAGTTAACGAAAAAAAGTTATATAACTCAACTCATGGACATTCCTTTTATATAATCATGGAGTTAAATTTTTCAACCAAATCTAACTTGAGAGTCACACACCCAAAAAGCATATGCCTCAATTAAAGACACACAAAAGGCATGCCTTCTGTAAAGACGCATGAGCCTCATCTTGTAATGCATTAGTCTTGGGAGTTGGGATTTAGTGTTTTAGGTTGAATCTCAAGGTGTTGTACACATGCCCTGCCATCAGGTAATATACATTCTAAAAATGTGCACGTGTGTGCTTGTTTGATTTTATTCATATATATGCTGAATTTTGTTAAAACTTTCTCAAAAATGAAATCAGAAATGATTTGGCTAAAATAGTTTTTGAAAGGATGAGTGAAAATCCTTTATAGAATGTTATATGCTTGAAAGGGAATACTTGCTTGTTTGATTCCATTCATATATATGCTGAATTGTGTTGGGTTGTGAATATACTAGATTGACTTGATACTGGTAGTATAAATGTCATCTGCATGGCTAATGCAGATTTGTGTATTGCATGCTGGTAGTGAATCTAGGATTCTCGCATGCCCTTCTATATATATATATATATATATGAACTCATTTTCAGGTCAAATTTTTTTAGGAAATTGTTCAAATTACAGTCGGCATTCTGCCAAAATTTTGTTAAAACTTTCTCAAAAATGAAATCATAAATGATTTTGCTAAAACTATTTTTGAAATGATGAGTGAAAATCCTTTATATAATGTTGCATGCTTGAAAGGGAATACTTGCTTGTTTGATTCTATTAATATATATGTTGAATTATGTCGGGTTGTGAATACACTAGATTGACTTGACATTGGTAGTTCTACTGCTTGTTTAATTGTTCTACTTGATTACATGCATAGTATAGAATGCTTCATACATGGCGAATGCAGTGGATGTGAATTGCATTCTAGTAGTGGATATAGGTTCTCGTGTGCCTTGAACTGAATCATAAATTATTTATTTGAACCTATCAGGTACAATTTTTATAGGAAAGTCCAATTTACAGACGACATGCTGCCAAAATTTTAGTAGATTTTTTACCCAAATTAAAACATTTTACAAAGATGATTATGTTAAAATAAATGATAAAATATTTTTGGAAGGATGAGTGAAACTAATTGAATATTAAATTTCATCCTAACATAACCATCGAATAATTAGAGAAGCTCAGCTCCATCTAGTGTAGCTAGGTCCATAAACCTTAGAGATAATTTCTTGGAGTTCATTTTTGTTTTCCTTTTTGAAACTATTCTTATTTGTTTGGAGATACTAGAACGGTATTGATTGTGCTGTTACAACTTGATTTCTCTTTTCTGCAATATCATATATGCATAGATAGACCCTAGGTTGTGTACTACTATTGTTGGCTTAGCTAAACCTAGGAAGGACTTTTGTGATTTGCAGGTTTGGGAAATGTCATATTTACAAACGGCATGCTGCCGAAAATTTGTTAAATTCCAAACGCTTTCTTAACCTTCTCCCAAATAAATCTTCCGAACACTATAACTTAGCCACTTATGAACATTAAAACCCATTAAAGAATCACAACTCGAAACCTCATATATATTGAAAACTTTTCTAGTCAAACTCAAGTTAGCAAATTAAATCCTAAGAACCAAAGACAAGCTCAAAAATCTCCAACAAACTACAAAAGGCAATCTTAAAACCTTCTAAAAATCATCAGCAAAGTGTAATGAGAAACAAACTTCATTCCTGCCAAGCAACAAACCTTCAACACGACCACAAGCCTCACACCTAATTAGCACTCTAATTAATACATTTACCACTAAACAAAAAATAAAATAACATACTACCATGAAGAAAACAGAAGATGTAAACTAAGATTCCACCACTATCATTGAATAGAAGAAAAACAAACCGTAATCCATTTCCCCAATTTATAACCAAAGCTTTTTATGTCCATATCTAAATCCAAGAAACACCAACTCAATCTATCACAAGCCTTCTCACAATTTAAGTAACAACTTCATGCACAACCCAAGCTGCATCAAGAATGCTTGAGAAGCAATATTCTGGACAAAACTAGAAAACCTTAGTCAAAATCTTGTCAACAGTAGTCACAAGACCAGTAAGTCTGAAATTCCTTTATATATCCATCCTTCTTAGGCACTTATAAAAGTAGGACTCTTGGCAACATCATCATTAGCATGAAACTTTGGTAGGAGGGACAAAACCTTCGTATAACATACTTGACACTTTCCCAACTTAGGATAAAGTCCATCACAAACCCATTAGGTCCAGGAGCTTTATCTCTCCAACTCAAAGATACACTCCCATACCTTTGCAACTACAAAAGTGCTCTTTAACCGCCACTTAGCTTCTCAGAAAGAAAATTTCATTCCAAACCTTTTATTCATAGGCCTAAAGCAATTTTCCTCAAAATCTAACCTTAAAAAAAATATTGCTTACCTCCTTTACAATAGCTACAAATTGGACAAATTCACTATTCAAAATCTCCTACTCCCAAATCAGATTCATATGCTTCATCATACCAGCCACATGATGAAGGAGTTGCAAGAGCTACAATCCCAAGGGCAGGTTAATCTCACCATTCTCAATCTCCAAATCCTAATCTACATATTCCTGGCAAAATGAACGACACCAGCTTTGGATACTTTGTGAGGCATCTTTAATCATAAAAATAGTAAAGGAGTGCATTCTTCAACTTTTTCTTGGTAATATTTTCTTGATGGATGGTATTGTGTTATATGAATTTTATATTGAATTACTAGAATACATGCTTGTGTTGAATGCCAACTGCATGGCTGATGCAGTATATTGTGAATTGCATGCTGGTAGTGGATTTAGGTTGTTGCATGCTAGAAATATTTTATTTTGTGAAAACAACCATGTTTCAAGTACAGGTTTTATGAGAAAATGTCCAATTTACAGACAGCATGCTATCGAAATTTTGTTAAATTTTTTCAAAAAAGAAAACCATGTACAAAGATAATTATGATAAAATGAATGTTAAAATATTTTTGAAAGGATGAGTGAAAGTTAAACGAAAAGTCATTTCATTAAGCCCTAAATTTGCATCTATTAACATACATTGCATATCATTTGCTTTTAACTATGGATAAGCATTGTCATTTGTCCACCACGAGGGATATTTAGTTTTGGGAATGAGTTAAAGTATTTACTTGTGTGGTTTGATGCATGCAACTGTATATATTCATACGTACACCATTCACATTCATTTCAGTTATTCGTTAGGGTTGAAAATTATTGTATGACACACTCTATATTTTTCTTCCTAATTATACTGAGCGTCAGCTCTCCATTATGCTCTCCATTTGTATACTAATTTTTATTTTATGATTCTTAATTTGTAGGGTTCGCGACTGTTATAACATCAGCACGATGTCATGCATGCACTACAGTTGTCGGATGCAACTGTTGATTATTTCTTTGTAATTTTTATTGTTATTTGAACAAATGGATTTTTTGTATTTTAATTTTAATTTGTATAATGTATTTGTATTTGAATTTTGAATTTTTTGAAATTTTTTTTTTGTTATTTGAATAGATGTTATTTCTTTATTTTAATTGAATTTGTATTTGAATTCGAAATTTTGAAAAATTTATGAATTTTGTAGTAATTATGGTTTCAAGTTATTTATGCAAAAATGTAATTACAAATTTTTACAAGAACTGGTGATTAAAAAAATTAGTATTAAAAAAAAATTTTAAAATTTTTAATTATTAGTAAAGGATTAAAATCCGTCACAAATTTGTCACTAATAGTAAGGTATTAGTCACGTATTTAAATCCTTCCCTAATACTGTACTATTAGTGACAAATTTGTAATTTGTCACTAATACCCTACTATTATTGACGAATTTTAATCATTCACTAATACTGCATTATTAGCGACGAATTTTTAATTTGTCACTAATATCCTACTATTAGTGACGAATTTTAATCCTTCATTAATACCCTACTATTAGTGATAAATTTGAGTAGAGCCGATGTAGGATTTATAGTGATGGTATTAGGGTTTTAGTGATGGTTATAATCCGTCACTAATACTGTATTATTAGTGACGAATTTAAAATTCGTCACTAATAGTTAGTAGTAATGGCAGATATAACAACCAATTTAAAACTGTCACTAATACTTATAAATTCATCACTAATAATTTGATTCTTCACTAATATCTTGATTTTTTGTAGTGTCGAACAGTGAATACAATATAAATATTACAATTTTTACAAAACTCAAAATGCTTCTAACCAAGCTAGTGAGTACAAGATAAATCCAAACACATAATCATATGATAAAACATGAAACTCAATGAGGTGTAAAATGTTTTTGTTGGCCTTACAAGGTTTAAAATCTTGTTTTGATGATAACAAACAAGAGGAACTTTACATATTTTGTTAAATGATGACATTTCAGGATTCAAGTATGTGAACACAAAATCAAATGTTCATAAGGATGATTCAAAGCTTATATTTCAAAGAAAGATGATCAAATGAAGTTTAAAGAGTTAAAGGCATGGATTCCAAGATGATATTTTAAAACTTGAAGATCATGAGAGAATGGATGTTAAAGAGGACTTGCTAAAAGTTTAAAGTATTTTAAAGCTTGAAAACAAGATGGAGCTCAAAGAAAGAAAAGCATGAAGACTTAAGAGTTTAAAATGTCAAAACATCATAAGAAGTCTTTATGTAAATACTTCGCTTTAAATATCTCTTGCAATATGTTTGAAGCTCTTCTTTGGTTAATTATGGACTTGAAGCTTGCTTCTTCCTCCTTTTATTCTTCTAGTTCCATGGATTGAGCCAAGTGATATGTACTTTAGATTCCTCGTGGCTTCCATATCAAACTTATCATTCATGAATTCTAAATTATAATCCTGTTCACAAACTCAATTGCACAGTTCAAATATCAAGTGATTTTTCATTATCAGAACAGGATTGGATTCATAGATTCAAGGTGTTTTCAAAGATATTTAGCCCAAGTAATGTCTTTTAAAATATTTTTAAAAATAAAGTGTAGGAGATGTTGAAGATATGAGTACAAAAATATTTATGCAATAAATTCAGTATAAGCATTTGAATCTTGCAATGAATATGCAAAGACTCACAAGGTAGAAACAAGTTTTCTCCAAAGATAATTTATCAATAACAATATATAGAGAAACTTTCGATTTACTCTCCAAAAATGATTTGTAAAATGAATAAAAAGAGAGTAAATGATTTTTGATTTGAAAATGAATGCCCTAAATAAATGTTCTCTTTCAAGATTATTTTATAAAGAATGATGAAGAGAGTAAGAAATTTTTTGCTTTAAAAATGAAGAATGAGAGTAAAAAAATTGAGAGAATTTTTAAGCTAATCTCCTTATTAAAAAAATGAGATATGAGGGGGTATATATAGAGTTTGGGGAAAATCTAACCGTTAGGGATATGTTAGGCATTTTAAAATTTGTTTAATGAGTAAATTAAGCATGTTTAGTGTTAAAAATTAAATCAACTTGAGAGGTTTGGTTGACCCAAGACATCGCCGGTCGACCACACAAGCCAGAAATTTAAATTTTCTTAGGGGCTTGGTCGGCTGTGGAGAACGTCAGTCGACTAAGCCAAAGGCGATTCTAAACCTTCGTAAGTTCGGTCGACTGGCCTTAAGGGTCATCCTGCCATCAGTGACGGTCGGTAGGGCGTGGTCATTTTGAACTAAATCGGTGGTCGGCCTAGGCATGATAAATTGGTCAAATTATAAAGTCGGTCGGTTGTGGTCATCTTAGTTAAAAATTTGCCGATCGACCGAGGTGGTCGGTCGACTGAGCTATTTTGTATGTGAATTATTCGGTCGACCTACGCTTTTTTAATTAAGCCTAAAATTGCAACGTCAATCGACCGTTTTGTAAATTTAATTTTGACCCTATTTTTTACATCAAAGCAATTCCAACAACCCTTGTATGATTTTAACCTTTTAGAAAAATATTTTTGGTGCATGTGTTGGGTCCCCTATGGTTTGTCTACAATCATCTGAGCTTATCATTCATATCATGCATGTCATGCATTATGACACACCAATATATAAACACAAAATGCAATTACAATCAAATCAAATGTCTTCTTGTCTTTTACTCTTCAGTTTTCATGGAATAAGCCAGACAAAATGGTCATTAAGTTTCGTGCTGGCTAACATCTTGCCTTTGTCTTATGTGCGCGTCAAAATATAAATATGTTCAAACACTTAAAAACACACATAAGAGCATTGTGTTTTGTCAACATCAAAATAGGGATCGGACTCAAAAAGTCAACACCTAAATATCTCGAGCAAGATCACAAAAAAATAACACTAACAAAAATATCCTTTGCAAGAGAACTAATTAACCTTGTTTTTACCATATTGTTATAGCGTAACCACTGGCAGTATTCTGCAGTTGAGGATTTTGAAGGCTTGGGAATGATGCCATCAATGAAGCTGACCTTGTTTTTGGTGCTGAGTGCAATGAGCATGGATTGACTCTACGTGGTGTACTTGGTGTCGATCAATGGATGAGAGACCAAAGTTACACCCAGATTGTCAGAATTGTTGAGATACAAGGCATGACTTGGATCATCAAAATGTGGAGAACTTTGTGCGCTTTCAACATTGGAAGCCATTAGGAAGAAGGAATCAAAGGAGTTTTTTTTTAATTTCGGGCTAGACCGTGGGTTGCTGTGAAGTGCATCGGTGCACAAGTTGAATGGTTTCTCTAGGCTCACGAGTAGCATGAACAGCCCAGTAGCTCGTTTGAATCTTGGTCCATTGCTAGTACCTTCACATATTGGGCCATGAATTGAGTTACAGGCCGGAAAAAATAAAAATAAAAATAATCCCTAAGTAGAGAATCGTAGGCTGGTCATGTGATCTTCTTTTTCAATAGCCCTGAATAGTGAATTTCAAATGGTGTATTTCATCTGTTCGACTAATGGATCGAGAGAAAGAAAAATTTATGGGTAGAGGTGTTTAGGACAACGCCTCTACTTCAACTTACAGAAAGAAAAGAAGCAGCCCCAATATATGAAAGGGAAAATAAATTCCAATCATCATGTGATAGTCACGTTGATGGTCAATCGAAAGAAGAAAAACTCTTATTTTTTTGAGCAAGAACAGAGAGGAATTGAGAAGAGAAAAGAAATCTATCTAAAAGAAATTTCATGCTCTGATACCATGAAGAAATTCAAAGTGTGAAATAACCTAGAAGAAGAGAAAAGAAGAGAAGAGAAGAGAAGAGGAAGAGAAATGTATATCTTGTATTTCTCGGTATGTGTATTACAATGCACTGTAAGAATATTTATACACATGGATTTATAGACACATTGCTTAAATCAAATCTAAATCACTACAAATCAAATTGTGTCTGGTGAGTATTTCTTTTGAGTTATTTTTACTAGTTCCAAGCATGATTTTCAACATTTATTTGCTTCTGGTGAATTTGCCCTTATCTAGGCAATTTCCTTAATACTAATAATTTTTAACACTTTATATAGTTTTTTCTTTTCTTTTCTGGTAGTATATATTTTTGTAATTTACAAAGTGAAAATACTTTAGCTTATAATTATTGATTAGTGTGTTTTCTACCATTTAATGGATCATTCAATCATGATAAAGCTTATAGGTAATTATCCGAAGAAAACTATCCAAGAAAAAAAAAAATTCAAGCCTATGGAGCGTAGAAACAATACATATAATAACTATAGAAGAATAACTTTGAATTATTATCGCCTATATGGAGGATAGCTTTTTTAGCTTTTGTCTCACTTATTACTTTGGCGTCATTTGCTCTATAAAGCGTAGCATTGTGGCACTTTCGTTTTTTCTCTTTCTTTTTCTTAAATTGAGTTGGGAATTCATGATGTTTTGCTGCAAGTTTTTACTTGTTACGATTCTTTCCTCCTCCTCTCTTAAACAATACATATTATTTCCATCTTTTAATTAAATAGAATACCATCAATAATACGCGAGAACTTTAGATCTTACTTCTTTATTTAGGAAGCCCAAGATGGTTTAAAATATTTAGCTTGATTCATCCAGATGTTTATAAAATTTGCATTATTGTTATGGATGGAAGACAATATTTACCCATATGAAATTCGCAATCTTCCACTATTTTTTCTTTGTTAAAAAAATATTGATTATGAATTTATAATTTGCTGGTAACTTGCAGCGAATATAGTTATCAATGATGTTAAAACTTGATATACATTGTTCGCCCACAATCTAATAGTTTAAACTTTTAGCTAAAGTGGTAATCTAACATGGTATCAGAGCTGGTTACCAGGAGGTCCTCGATTCTAGTCGTGTTTCCCGTAATTTTTTTTTTTTTTTTTTTAATATTGTATTCCTTATTATGAGTGTTATTTATCATGTGTTTATCTCTTCACGTGCTGTCGGACTGCATGTGCAGGGGAGTGTTAAAACTTGATATACATTATTGACTCACAACCTAATAGCTTAAACTTTTAGATAAAGTGGTAATCTAACAAATTATGATCATGTAGTTACATTAGAGTATATGTGGATAGAGCCACCAAAGAGATAAATTTACCCCTAGTATAGGCTTAAAGATGGGATTGCTATATATAATCTACCCCTATTGTAATGTGTTTACACCTACATCAAGTAGGTATAGTGTACTTAAGTTTCACTAGTCGCTCCTATTAAGCAAAAGACTCTTCATAAAGTAAGAATTGCTAAATTTGTTGCCGCTTAATATTAATAGTAGTACATTCTAAGAAGATATACCTAATATCATATATATATTTGTTGAAGGAAAAACATAATTTTTTAAAATTAATATAACTATGGGTATATCTACTGAATAGTTTATTTTTATTTTAAATTTTTAAATAATTATAAAAATATTGCCTTGTTTTCAATTTGTCAAATTTATATGGAAAAATTTAAAAACATATTTTTGTTATTTTTTTAGATTTTTAATTCTTACTTTACATATGAGTGCATATAATTCAAGTCTTAAAGTTTAATTTGTGGATTAGGTACAAGGCTCTTTTAAAATCAATACAAATCAAAATTTAAGCCCAAAAATGCATGATTTTAAATATTGCCTAATATAAAATTTGAGGAATTGGAAACAAATTTTCTTCTTGTGATTATTTTCAAATCTAAAAATAAAAGTAAAAATTTATTTAATATATTTAAACCAACTTTTTATTTTCTACCTTTTTAATACAAATTTTAAAAATTAGACCAAAATTTTTAATTATTTGAAAATATAAAAATTGAAAAAAAAAAATTTCTAACTACTCAACTAAGTTAGGTTATTAAAATACAAACATCACTCAATTAAGAGTACTTTAAAAAGGAATTAATGAAAAAGAGCCTTTTGTTATAATTTTAAAAATGTATGACTCCCCTATGAAAAATTGAATTGTTGAACAGAAAAAACTAACTTTGTGTGTTTGGAAAAAAAAAAAGTTATAAGGTGTTTATAAGTATTTAAAATGACTAAAATAGATATATATTTTTAGAAAATATAATTAATATATTGATAGTTTAGTAATATTTGGAAAAAAATAAAGACAACAATCTAATTGAAAATTTTATTGAAAAAAAAAATTAGTTTTTAACTTTTAAAAGTTTTCAATCCGTAACTTTGAAAAGATCACTAAAAAAAGTTAAAATTGCTTTTAAAAATTGAAAAAATTGTTTACCAAACATGTTTGACTCAACTTTTAATTTTAAAAAAGAAAAATTCAGAAAAAAAAAAAAGGAGGGTTAAACTCAACCTTAGTCCTCAATAGAAATCAAATCAAGGGATTATACATTCTTTTGTACAAATAATATTTATAGAAAAGCATGCCCACTCATTTCAAACTTAGCATTTTTAGACTTCGAGAATTTATGTGTACATTAGCATTGTTGTCTAGTGTCATCTCCTCTAAGCCATAGTTTCAAAACCCAGACCGTTGAGCGAAAAGAGTAAAAATTTTTATTGATTAATAAAATAGTAAATGTATTATAGAGTTTTATTTACTTTAAATTTATTTATAGCATAGTTTTGGATCTAGAATTTATAAAAAGTAGAAAATTCATCTTTTGTTATTTTTTATATTAAAATTAAAAAATTTATTCTAGCATTACACAAATTAAGAAAAAAAACAATATTAATCTTCAATAATACACAAAATCAAAATTTTATTAATTAATTTGTTATATATTATGTTATCTTTTTCACTTTGCATAAAAAGTATAAAAATTTGAAATTCTTTTATATTAAATTTTACTTTTTTTAATATTATAAGTTTCAAACAAACACTTAAAGGTAAAAAGATTTTAAATTTTGAAGAATTTAATAGTTTAGATGTGCATATTATATGAATATCTGTTGTGATTATTTAATGAGCAAAATAAATCAATTCACGTGGTATGACTCTTTCATCTCAGGTAGAAGGTCCTAAATAGAATCCATGAGGCTGCACAATGCAACAATTTCATCTCTCTCTCTCTCTCTCTCTCTCTCTCTCTCTCTCAACCATTTTCCTTTCAATACTTCTGCATTACAAAATTAGTTTAAATTATTAGTTCTAACTTTTTTATTAATCTTTTGTTCATATTTACATACACTAAATTATAAAATTATTTCAAATATAAATTACTAAAAAAAATATATAGAAATATACATACTATGTTATACATTAATAACTATAAAATTAATTTATTTAAAAAAAATTATAAAACTAATTCAGTTTAAATTATTAAAACTAGCCATGTGTTATGTGCATGTTTTTTTTTATAAAATTTATATTTATTTTAAAAAATAATTATAAAAGAATAATTAGGAGTTGAAAGGTATTTAAATTTGTTTAAAAGAGTTATAATACCTTGGTGTTTAAGTAGAAAAGGGTATAGGGGCGGGCCCATTTTCCCGATAGATTAGTCGAGTGTCCAAAAGGGCCTTGGTCGTTTCAAAAAAAAATATTGACATATTACCTATATTTAGAAATATTTAATTAAAGATGTTGAATTATATTTTGCCCATATTTTGATGTGGATGGTGTATTCCAAGAGGGGGGTGAATTGGAAATTTAAAATTTTTTTCCTAGGTTAGGTGTGTTCAATTTCAAACCGTAGCCAATATTACACAACTTAGGGTCTTTCTAAGCAATTACCAACCCCAATATCAATATACGGAGATATTTAAATCATGCACACCATTCATAACAAATCAAATATACATATGCAGGAAAGATAAATAGTAAAGAGAAAAAGAGAGATACAAAATTTGTTATCAAGGTTCTGTCAATCCTGCCTACGTCCCTGTCTCAAGCCTCAGCTCAAGGATTCAACCACTTACTCACTTAACCAAGCAGAGCGACAACATTTACAATACTCCTTACGAGGTGGAGTCTCCTCGACTCACTTACAGGTGAAGCCAAACCTTAACACCTTACAAGTCGATGCCTACCTAGCTCAATTAGTCAGGTTGAGCCAAACTGGTTCTCTTTACGAGGCAGAGTCTCCTTAATTCACTTACCAAGAAGAATCAAATCAATTCTCTTTACGAGGTGGAGTCTCTTAAGCTCACCTAACCGAGTTAGAGCCAAACCAGTACACCTTATAAGATGATGTATTCCTGTTCAAGGCATGCCTGGAATACAAATATAATAATTTTTGTATACAAAGATATGCTTCTACAAAAGTAGATGTGCGCAAATTGAAATTCAATGCACTCTCGTATGATATGAACTTAAGCTCAGTAGAGTAGATACATTGTTCTCTCAAAAACGACTTTCCTAAAAAAGATAAGAGTGTGTGAAAATAATTTTCTCAAGATTAAGAGACCTTTCAAGCAAAGATATTATAAATGAATATATGCTCAAGGTTCTTTTAACTTACCCAAAGATTTTTCCAAAAATGATATTAAAAAATATAGCTCAAAGGGAAGCTAGGGTTTTTGCTTAATAGAGATTTTTGTAATATAAGCACAATAAGCTTTTGAATCTTGCAATGAATGTACAAAGATTCACAAGGTATAACAAGTTTTCCCAAAAATATTTATCAAGAAAATATATGTGAGAAACTTTAAACTTACCCTCAAAAATGATTTTCAAACTAAAAGTTTAAAAAAGAGTAAGTGCTTTTGATGATAAACAAAATGGCCAAACAAAATAAATGCTCTCTTTCAAAAGATTTTTCAAAGGAATGAGAGAGAGAGAGAGAGAGAGAGAGAGAGAGAGAGAGAGAGAGAGAGAGAGAGAGAGAGAGTAAAATCAAGCACAAAAACTTTTTAGAGGATTTTCTATCTAAGCATTTGTTAGTAAAATAATTATGAGAGGTTATTTATAAACATATCCCAAAATATGACTGTTAAGGACAAGGAGGGTACTTTTAAAATTGTTTAATAAAATATTAAGGGCATTTTAGCACTAAAAAATTAGGCAACTCGAGAGAGTTGGTCGACTGACATCTTCGTCGATCGGCTAACCTAAGCCAAAATTTAATTTTTTGTGAGGCTCGGTCGGCTGACCTCAAGCGATTCCCTAAACCTTCATTGGTTCGGTCGGCTGCCCTAAAGGTCGGTCGGCTAGGCCTTTTGGGCCAATTAGCTGAGGCCCTTTTGTTATAAGATGGTTGGTTTATTGAGCTTGGTAATTCCTTGATTTTTAGCTAAGGGCATGGTCAGTCAACTGGGGGTTAAATAACATGAACTGGTCGGTCAACCAAGGTTAGTGAACACCTCAGTTTTTGTCCTGATTTTGACCCTAAAATTATTTCAAAAACCTTTATATGATTCTAACTTTTATGAAAATGATTTTTGATTAAAGTTTAGGTCCCCTAAGGTCTATCTATGGTCATTTGAGCTTTCAATAACATCATGCAAGTCATCCATTATTACAGATATTTCTAAACTAAATGCAATTATAAATAAGAAGCATGTCTTCATTTCTTTGCTCTTCTATTTTTCATGGAATACCCCAGAAGTATGAGCTTTAAGTCCCTTATTGGCTTCCATTTTCAATCCCCTTATGTGTATGTTAAAATATAAATTTGTTCACATATTAAATACACACACAAGATACTTGTACTTTGTCAGCATCAAAACAAGGATCAGACTCAAAAAGTCAACAATCTCCCCATTTTTTATGATGACAAACATATAAGAGTGAAATGGGTTCAGCCTTAAAAGGTTCCCCGTAACAATATGCATAACTTAGAAAATAAACAGTATAGCTCAGGCATATCAAAAGACAGAAGATATCTCAAATAATTATGCATTTAGTTTTAACATTAAAACACATTAAAGCTCATATATTTACACCATTTAAAAATATTTACCCTATAAAAAATTCTCTCTTTTGGCATAAAGTCATTTATTATTTTACTTTTAAAATTTTCCTCCTTTTGGCATCAACAAAAGGGCTAAGCTAAGTATAAAAACAATTGGAGCATTAAAAAAAATTAGCTTAAGAGAACTCGCCCTTTTTAAATCAACCACTGGCATAAAAATTTATAACTTGTAAAAAAAAAAAAAACTACAATTTTATACATAAAAATGATATAACTGGCTATTTAAAATTTAAAAAGACTTGTTAAACATGGTCAGACCAGAGATATACACAAGCCATTGTAATATAATCATTTCATAAAACGTGTAGAGGATTTGAATTCAAAGCATACAACATATGAAAGTAACGGTAGGTTTGAGCATAAATTCAGTCTAACTAGAATGCATTTTCATATATGATCAATGAACCAATCATGTAATGCCCATTACAAGAAAATTTTAAAAAAATAAAATAAAATAAACTTCATGAAAAACATTTAAATTTCATAAAATATTATATGTCATGAAATCTTTAAGTTTGAGACAAGAGAAAAAGAAATTTAGTTTAAAAATATTTCTTGCCATAGAGATTAAATTTAGAAAAAAATTCCCCTTGATATTTTAAAAAAGTTTTAGGACAATGCCTGCTGAAAAAGAAACTTTAGTGACCATGCAAGCTCAATTTTTCTAGTAGTCATTTAAGCACAAAATATAATATAACCAGAAAAATACTATCATATAGATCCTAAGGATGTGGCAATTTAAATCACGATTATATGGCTACACATATAATTGTGGCCAAACAACATATTTCAAATTAAGATTTTCAATAAAATCATCACAATTAAGCACATACCACAATATTTGAGATCTAAGCCTAAAAATGTTAGTGAGCATAATAAGATTGAAGTTTATTTTTTGATACTCCCCCTATCCATTTGAATCCTTGCTTAGATGAAATGAGTTGCTTATAGTAATCAAAGATTAATTCCACTAAGTATACAAAATAGTATGAGTACTCATTCTAAATCTTTTGCAACAACTATACTGGATTTTTATCAACTATATTCTGACCAGTATAGTTGTCCCTATAGGCCACAAATGCATCAAAAAATACATATTAAGGCATACAATAATGTTCATAACCAAGAACAATTCATATATGTTCGTAGAGCTTTAAGAGTTGGATATGATGTCAAAGTTTTCAGAAGAGCGTCAATATTCAAAAAGTTAAGCATGATGCATATGAGTCCTTTATGCTTTTTTTCTAGGGATGGAGCTCAGCTCCCCTAGATATGTTCTCATGCATGCATTATCAATCAAAGATGAAGATCAAATATCCATTCACTACATAGTCATCCTTTAAAAAGAAAAAATTCCAGCATGCAATATATTTTGACCATTTGGTACATAGTCCATGGATTTTGATTATTTTGGGAAAATTCTAATGAAATTTCAGTAGCATACCGTCTATAAATAGAGCATTTTCCCATCAAAACCTAGTTGTCTTTACCAAGTAATTCATATAAAGCATGCAACAACCTAGATCCACTATCAGCATACAATTCACAGTACTGCATTAGCCATGCAGTTGGCATTCCAATTTAAGCATGCAATCTAGAAGTCAAAAGTATTGTTGACTTTGGTGTAACCCCAAGAGGAGGGGTGAATTGGAGATCTAAAAATTCTAGGTCAAATATTTTGCAATTAGTATATCACAACCTAGAGTTTGTCTATAACAAGTATTGAATTTATAGTAAGATGAAGAAGCAGTTGATTTGCACAAGTGTATGCTTCTAGTATTTCTAAACAATCAAAAATAAATATTTAACAGTTTAATGCAATAAATTCAGCACATAAATCTCACCAAGAAAATACCCAAAAGTAAAGCAGATAAAGTAAGAGATAACACCAGATATGTTATCGGGGTTCGGCAACCGTGCCTACGTCCTCGCTTTAAGCTACACTAGTTATGAGGATTCCACTAAACCTTGCCCACTTACAGCTGGAGTGACATCGATTACACTATTCTCTCCTTATTAAGTAAGGAAATACCTCAGGTCACATTCGCAGGGCTAACCCCAACCTTTTACAAACCCTCCTTTACAGGGCTGAGAATACTCTCTTCAGGCCACGCCTGGAATACAATAAATAACCAAATCTTGTGTACAATAGAAATGCTTCTAAGCTAAGTAGGTACACCAATAAGCACAATACAATCAATACTCTCACAGATGATAAGATTTTATGCTCAAGTGCGATTTGGCTAAGCAATATTCCAACTCTCAATAAATGAATATATATTTGTATATACTTGAGAGTGATTACCTTTGATTCAAGATAATGTAATCAATACATAATCAAAGGAAATTTGAAACTCACTACAAAAAAAACTAGTTTTTAGTGACAAATTTATTAGTGACAAATTCAATTTTGTTACTAAAAGGGGGTATTCCTAACAGTTTTTAAGAACCGTCACTAATAGTATAAGCATTAGTGGTGGTTTTAGCACCCATCACTAATATGACACTATTAGTGACGGTTTTAAAACTGTCACTAATAACTTCGTCACTACAAACCGATTTTTCTGCTCAAGCTATCGCGGAAAACCATTTTTTGTGTAGAAATTATCTCAGGAAAACATTAGCGACGATTATATGAGTATTAGTGGCAAATGGAATTCATCACTAAAAGTCGTTATTAGAGACAATTATGTAGTCATCACTATTATTATTGTATTAATATATAAAAATAATATAGTTAACACTATTAACACTATTAGAGTCGTCACTAATAGTCTTTTTATTTAAAAAATTTTAAAATAATTTAGTAAACAATACTAGTAACGGTTTGGGAAAATTCGTCACTAATAACGGGGTATTAGTGACAGTTTAGATTCGTCTCTAATAGTCTTTTTATTTAAAAATTTTAAAAAAAATTAGTTTACAATATTAATGATGGTTCAGGAAGATTCGTCACTAATAATATGGTATTAGAGACGGTTTAGATTCATCACTAATAGACTCTTTATTTAAAAAATATAAAAATAATTTAGTTAAATATATTACTAACGATTTGGGAGGTATTAGTGATGGTTTAAATTCGTCACTAATACGCATAAATATATTTACCCACGCCGCTTGGGTTTCCCCTAAATTCCCTAATTTCCCTAATTTCCCTATTTGTTTCCCTCCTCCCCTCTCGATCCTCCTTCTTTCCCTCCTTCCTTTCCTTGATCTGTTTCCCTCCTTCCCTCCCGATCCTCCTCTCTCCATCACAGCCTCAGCTCCTCTTCCTCACCGTTCATTGTAGCGCCATGCTCGTTGCCATTTGCAGACCGTCACAGCCTCTCACCCGTCATCGTCGCTGTCGTAGCCCGTCACCGTCATAGCCTCTCGCCGTCGATTTCAGTGCCCAACGATTCCCATAAGGTTTTTATTCCTTTTCTACCTCATTCCTCTCTTTTCTTCTATACTCCACAGACTCGAGAAGCACAAAAATAGATTCTCAATAAGCATCTTATGCTTTTTGGGTTTTTCGAAATAGGAAAAAAATTACCCCAACTGATCTGAATAGTCCATTTGAGATAATAGTGTGTTCAAATTCAAAAATTTTATTTTCGTATTTTTCTAAATTTTCTCTACAACTAAATATTGCATTTAAGGTTATTAACATCAAAGTGGGTCTGGATTGTTTTATCTGCTTTTGTGTGCTTGTGTGCATGCTTTGATTATTTTGTGTAAGGTGCTTATTAATAGTTTTGTACTTAGAACTCAGAAGTATATTAGTTGCATTGAAGCATCATATGCAGAATGCTTGGCTCCTAGCTCTATGCTCATGAACTTGTTCTAAGTTGGGTAGTTGTTTCTATTGTGGTCAATGTTGTTTTGTGATGTGAATGGTTGAAGGCATGAATAGAAAGGTAAAACATATTTCCCATTTGGTGGCTGATAAGGCTTATATCACTTTGCTATGGCAGGAGTGCTTGTTTCTGCCTGTTTGATATACTGAGCCATGTTGAATCTCTAATTTTGTATGTTTCAGAACTGCAATTCCATTTGGACAATGATACTGGGATTGGCTCACACAAAAAAAATGACAAAAAAAAAAAAAAATTCCATAATGTTCTTGCTGCTTGTGAAGCTCTACATATAAAGCACATATGGTTATAAAGCTAGAAGGCTTGGGGCAAGGTTTCCCTATCTAGGATGTATTGTCCAGGCCTAAAATCAATGAAGCTTAGGTTTCCATTGTGTTTGGATGAAAGTGATTTTGGTTTTGGTGTACCTAGATGAACTTGCAATGGTGGCATTGCTTGCAAGAAAATGACTTGCGGTCTTATTAGTGTTTTATCTTATATTATATGATACTATTATATGATATGTCCCTTTTCATTTCTCTTTTACTATGCAATTAGCCTAGCAAAAGAAAAAAAAAAAGGTGTATGTTGTATTGGATAGTTCTTGTGTCCTGAAATATAAAATAGTAATTAAGCTTCATACTCAAAATCTTTACTTGGAATTTTAAGTGTTCATTCTATAAATTCAATTTATGACTTCCTTAAAGCGAACGAGTTACAATTGATGAAAACAAACTCTCGACTCTTGTTTTCTTCTTTGTTTTGCCTCTTTAAACATAAAAACATAGTCAAATTAAGCTATCTTTTATGACTTTATGCTTTGTATATGTGATCAAGTTACTAATTATTGTGCAGGGGGTTGTTGGGCTTGTTTTTGGAAGTGAAAACTCTACTTTAGGTGAAGATAGGTAAGCTACTCTTATATGTTCATGATTTTTTGTAAGGGTTGATGGTCTAACAAATTACATGCTAGATTTTTTAACTCCATAAAGAAGTGAGACCTGCTTTCTTAGCTTTTTCATTTTTTTTTTTTATGGAAGAAAGCAGAAATATTTATATGTGACAACATGTATTCACAATTCAAAATTTTTTAGGTATGTGTTGGACACAAACATCAACACTCTTGTCTCCATGTTTACATTATACAAAAATAATTGTAGTGCACAATTGCAGAGCATGTATTTGATGGCTTGTTTAGGGCATGTTGCCATAGTTAAAATTTTTCCAAAATAAAACCATACACAAAGATAATTATGATAAAATGAATGTTAAAATATTTTTGAAAGGATGAGTGAAAGTTAAACAAATATTAAATTTCATCCTTTATGTGAACAACGGTGCATATTACTATCCATAATGCACCGAATGACTAAATCTTTTTTTATGGATGTTGGTGTTTGTGCCCCACCTTGTGCGACGCCCTATCCCTGCGCACTTAGGGTTTTTTCTTTCCTCACCATTACCTCTGCGAACGGAACCTCGGGCTGCCTCAAAGCATGGCCACTTGCCACAATGCACCGCCAAGCGGCAGAGGGTCCAAGACCTGCCAAGGGGAGAGTCTTCTTCTAGGGGTCGAACAATTTTGAGCGAGCATGAACAGATTTCAGAGGAGACGAGAGCACCAAGGGTGACTCTTGAGGATGTGTAGTTGCCCCCAGCATGTTCTGCTGTGCCACCAATTAGAGAGTAGTCCCCGACTGTTACCTCAGGGCTTACAAAGGACATGCCTGCTCAGCTGGTGATGTTCCATATGATTAGGTTGACCATGCCATTGGATGCTGCCACGGGGCCTTCGACGAACACATCTGACTAGCTGGTGCCGCTCTGTATCCTCAAGCCATGCAAACCACCCTCCCCTCTTACCCGTAACTTGCATCATGTTCTAAAGGAAATGGCACGGGACCGAGATGCCGCTAGAGTTGTAGTCGCTTCGCCTTGCTCGGCTAGTTCTGATTCTAATTCTGATTCTGACTCTGATTAGGATAGGCTAGATTCTTGTGATCTTTTGATGCACTTTCTCTTTTGCTTATGTAATGTGCTCATGCACACTTTGCTTTTCTTTTCTTTTATTTGTTTTTCCCTGTATTATGTTTTACTATACTTTTGAATGGTTGTATGTGTGCTTTGATGTTTTTATCTACATTGTACTACCTGTGAAATTAATGAAAATACATAGTGCTTTTGGTTTCTACTTGTATTTTGTGCTTCACTATATCATTATGTTTTTGTGGCTATTTCTGGATTTTATGTGGTTGTTACTTATACTGGTACACTAGTTGATTACATAACACCGTACAGTGGAGATGGCTCACCGGTTGTATACGGTGGAAATGGAGAACCAACAATTGAAAGATAAGGTGTCCACCTTTGAAGCCCGACTGGAAGCCATGATGAATAGGCAAGTTCAGCTCGAACAAATGATGCGCCAATCTCGACCAAACGATCTAGGTGGCTCCTCCTCTCATTAGAAGGTATGTAAAATGTAGTTTATATGTGTGTATGTATACATTTAAATAGATCATACTGTTTCAAAGCTTACTTATATATTCTTCTTTTTTTTTTTTTTTTGTACCACTTATATTAAAGTTTACAAACATTGCATGCTAAATTTGATGTCATGTTCTATTGAGTCCTACATATGAATGATGAATTTGTGTAAGTTTGAAAGAGCAGTAAGTTGAATTGCATAGGAAATAATAATTATTTATGCCATGCAAGTTATTTAGTACTTTGTATTAGAGGGGGCTAGCCTTGACCCTAAGATTGTTTTATGACTTTATATAGTTATTTATGGTTGTGGCTAGTTTGTTTTGTATTTAAAAAGTTATTTTTTGGTTTGTGCTAATGAATCTATCTAATGTTTAAGGTCCTTGGAAGTGAAAGAATCTTGCTGATTTTGAAATTGTCACTACATGCATTGCTCTTACTAAAGTTAACAACCAGTATCTTACAAATGTTCTGCTCAAGATCAATGCAAAGGTGTATCTTACCAATTCACCAATCACCACTTAAAAAAATCACCCTAGCCTCTAATTCCATAAAGTGCTTTTTCCAAGCCTCAACCCTTGCCTCGACTCTCGCCTTTACGCACTCCAAATCCTTCATCTTACTTTTCTGATAAGAAATAACCTCCTTCTCACCTTCACAAGAACTCCTTGAAGGCCCCAACAACCGTCACTAATCCCTCCTTCCTCCTCTATTCCCTATTGCTAGTTACTCTGTTATCCTCTCGCAAACAAATGATCATCACTTTAGCGTCTTTGTACTTTTTCTTCAAGTATTCCAATTTATCTTCAAGTAACCATTTACTGAGCGCCAGCTTTCCACTTTGCTCTCTATTCTCGAGTGATCTTCTGTTGAAGATTACACTTATATATGACCATTGATCAAGTGCTAGCACTTAGTAAATGATTGCTTGAAGATCTATTAGAAGACTTGAAGAAAAAGAACAAAGATGTTAAAGAGACAATCATTCATTCACAAGAGGATAACAAAGTAACGAGCAATAGGGGAAAGAGGAGGAAAGAGGGATGCGGGAGGTTATTGGGGCCTTCAAGGAGTTCTTGTGAAGTTGAGAAGGAGGTTGTTGCTTATCTTAAGAATAAAAGGAAGGATTTGGAGTGCGCGAAGGTGAGAGTTGAGGCTGAGGTTGAGTCTTGAAATAAGTGGTTTGTGGAATTAAAGGCTAGGGTTTTGTGCCTGGAAGAGGATACGTCTTTGTTGATGAGGTGGGGAAATGAAGTACAATACAAGGGCCCATGTATGTGCGCAAAGGTTCGAGATTAGTTGAATCTTGTATGACCTATTATTTGAGCTATTGGATTGCATGCCTTGTCTGGAATGCCACCTGCATGACTGATGCAGTGATTTATGTTTTTTCTGCTATAGAAAACTACTAGGCTATCTGGTATACTCTTTTTGATTTGCAGATTAGGGAAATATTCTATTTACAGATGGCATGCTGCTGAAATTTTGTTAATATTTTTCCCAAAATAATCAAAACCCAAAAATCAAGTGTGAAATGTTTATAATATGATGCATGCTTAAATTGTTATTGAAAGGATGAGTGATTGCTAAAAGAAGATTGATCTTCATCCTAAATTGAAAATGCATGCATAAGAACATATATAGAGGAGTTGAGCACCATTCTTAGATCATCAGCAGTGACAGACCCTGTTTTTGATAATGGCAAAGGGGGAGAAATGGATGGTAATGAGGATGGTGTTCGTTTTTTGTGCTTGAATTAATGATGTTTTTGGAAGTCAAGAAAGTTTTTTCGTTGCTTCTCTTAAGGATGTTACTGACTATTTGCATCTATTTTGGTGTATTGATGCAAATCATCTTGTACTTTTCATTTATTATAACTTTGTAATGAAAAAAAAAATACGCTTAATTGATGCTTGCAAGGACCTACTTAACTCGATTGTTTGTATGAAATGTTAGGACTAATAATACTGAACTGCTTGTGTTGAATGGAACATTGCCAAATATTAAGTATACTGAACCGCTTGTGTTGAATGGATTATTACTGAAACATTGAGTATACTGAATTGCTTCAAGCTTTTATGTATATTTTGTTATGGAAAATTGCTCTATTTATAGACGGCTTGCTACCGAAATTTCAGTTGATTTTTTCAAAAATAAAATATGATAAAATGGTCAAAAAGTGCATACATTAAGTGATTAAATATGGATCGTTCTTTGGTTATGAACACAAAATCATGCTATGTACATATATATAAATATATTGTATATTTTAATTCGAATTTGTACTTGTATGTAATTTAATTTTGAACAATTATTATTTTAAAATTTAATAATTTATGAATGTTTTAGTAATTTTGGTTCAATTTTATGTATTTTAAAATATAATTAAAGGTTTTTACAAGAATTTAGAAAAAAATTAATTTTTTTAAAGCATTAGTGATGGTTTGCGAAACCGTTACTAATAATGAGAAGATGAAATATTAGTGACGGTTTAGAAACCGTCACTAAATGACCAAAATTGTCACTATAGAATCAACCTTAAGGGGGCCAAATATTAGTAACGATTCTATAATCGTTACTAATAGTCAATTATTAGTAACGGTTTTAATAATTGTCACTAAAAAGCGTACTATTAGTGACGGTTTCTTGATCGTCACTACTACAATCATATTAGTGACGGTTATTAAATTTGTCACTAATACATGCGCTTTAGTGACGAAGTTGAGCCGACCATATGTGTAATTTTATAGTGATCGTCGTACGTTATTAGTGATGGTTCTTTTCCATCACTAATACTCCACTGTTAAGTGACAGTTTGAATATTTCGTCACTAATAAGTATTAGAATCCGCAGATATGGTGACAAAGTTAGAACTGTCACTAATACTGAGAGAATCATCACTAATACTAGTAGAGATGATTTTTTGAGTATTAATGACGATTTAAAACTGTCACTAATACCCTTATTTCTTGTAGTGACTCTAAGTGAATATCTCAACAAAATATTTAAGCACAACCGAGATTAGAGTTCAAGCTTGCAAAAAAGTATTTTATCAAATAACACAAGCAAGCTTTCGAATTTGGCAATAAGGATGCCAAGAGTGAGAAGCTAATATGAGTTCTTCCCAAATGATATTTATTAATCAAATATAGTGCGAAGAACTTAAGCTTACTCTCAAAAAAATATTAGACAATGCAAGAATGTGAGAGTAATAAGCTTTCAAAATAATATTTGTATGCACACAACAATGAGAATCACACTTCATTCAACTTGCAATTAATTTGCGAATGAGAAGTGAAAGAAAATAGAACTCTTTGTTTTAAAAATATTTTCTCAAGCAAGAGCATGAGAGGGTATCAAATAAGGCTTGAAAATGTGAAGTATAAGTAATGAGAGTTCAAAAAAATCAGAGAGAATTTTTGGCTAATTGTAAATCTAATTGTATACTAATGTAGACAAATGAGGGGTATATATAGAATTCCCTTAATTTTGGACCGTTAGGGGCACAAAGGGAAAGATTAACTAAAATTAACCCCTATTTAATGCGGTAAAAATGTGCCAACCCAAAAGGTTCAGTTGCCGGAGTTAGGTGCCAGTCGCCTGAACAGACACATTAAGTTTCAACGATTTTGAGGGTTCAGTTGACGGAACACTATGTCAGTCAGCCATGCCAAGGCAATTTTTCCAAACCTTCGTAGGTTTGGTCACCTGGCCTACAGTTCGGTTGCCCGAATGGTCAAGCTTGGTAGGCCGATCAATTTTAGACCATGAGGGTCGGTCTCCCGAGGCAGACGAGTCCAAGTGGAATTTGGTTTTTGGTGCCCGAGGAAGATTCAAGTTAATCAGTATGGTCGCTCAACCTACTTAAAAATATTGGCCTTACAAGGCTTAACATCCTATTTTGATGCTAACAAACAAGTGGAACTTAACATATTTGGTTGTGTTAGAATTGGTGTATTGCCAAGAGGGGGGGTGAATTGGAATTTTAGATTTTATCACCTAGGTTGAACCGGATAAACAGCAGTATATACACAACCTAGGGTCTGCCTATTCAATTTTCAAATGCGTAGATAAGTATAATGTGAAATTTAAGTCATATGCAGCATTCACCCATAACATACATGTGCGGTAAATATGAAGTGCGGAAATATAAATGAACACACGATATGTTATCGAGGTTCGGCCAACCGTGCCTACGTCCCCGCCTCAAGCTCGCAAGCTAGAGGATTCCACTAATAGCTCACTTAAGGGTGGAGCGGCACCGTTTACAACCAGGTCAAATTATCACAGGGCTGACCTCAATCTTAACCAGGTCAATTAGCGGGGCTGACCTCAACCTACACGCCTTAACAGGACGACGCACCAAGCTTTCCTAACCGGGTCTAAGCCAATCCGGGACTATTCCAGGGCTAGTCTCCCTCTTCAGGCCAGTGCCTGAAAATACAACCAATGTGTATTATACTGAAATGGTACAGTGATTGTGCTTTCAAGTAAAGCAGATATGTACCCAAATTCGCGCAATAATATACACCACAAATATGAAATAATATGTAAGCTCAGTGTGGTCTAAGATGTCAACTCTCAAATAGATTTACTATCAGTGTAATGTGTACGTGAGAGTGCAAACCTAAATGATCTTTGTATCACAGGATATTCAATCTAAGTGCTCAAACAAAGATATCATCCAGACTTCATATATTTCAATCAACAAGTTTTCTCAATACACATATGTATATGAAGCTCTAGCAACGTATAAGTTTGGTTTGCAAAAGGATATTCAATCTTTGTATTCAGCAAGAGATATATGAGTTAACGAGTATTGCAACAAAGATTTTATCACACTAGCAAATATCTCATCAAATATTTTCAAGATTAATAACACAGTAGATATTTGAAAATGTTTTGCAACCAAAATACAATTACAATCTTCTTAAGATGTTGCAATGGAGGTGCAAATCTTAGAAGATCTATCAAAGTTTTCTTAGGATAGACTTATTAATAAAGTCCCCTAAGAATACTCAAAGTTTAGCTCTCAAGGATAATAAAACAATCAAATATGAATGGGAGAGCAAACCTACTTAGACTAGCACTCAATCAACTTACAAAGGGTTTAATTTGTATGAGAAGGTAAGTATGAGTGTAGGAGGCTTAAGAATGAGTATTATAGGGTTTTGGATTTTCAAAGAATTTTCCCTAATCAAAGTGGCTAATCCTCCTCTAATTTTCTCAAATGAACTTGTATATATAGGCAAGGGAGAAAATATGACCGTTGGGGACCTATAGGGTATTTTTAGAAAAGTTTAATGATGTTTAAGGCATTTTAACCCTGTTTAGAAAAATATTAACCACGGTAAAAATGGGAACAACCTGAGAGGTCCGGTCGACCAAAAGTGGTTCGGTCGACCAGGACTCAAGTAGCTCGGTCGACCGGGGGCATTTTGAACTGAGTGGTCGGTAGACCGGGAAAGGGCGATTTTCAAAAATACCGAGGTTCGATCGACCGGGGCCTTTTTGAACTACAGGGCTCGATCGACCAGGTTGTTGGGAATTCTCCCAATACCCCTCGGTCGACCAAGTAGATGTAGTACAAATATGGTCGGTCGACCGGGAGGTCAAAAAGTTGACTCCCATGTGGTTCGGTCGATCGAGGTCAAATGACCTATAAGGACTCGGTCGACCGGGCCTGGGTCAAATAGTTGACCTGGACCGATTTCGGTCGACCGGGCCAAATTGAACTGAGTTGGCTGGTCGACCGAAAGTGCACCAAATGTGCATTTCGGTCCCTTCTTGCAACATTCAAACCCTATTCAAGTGCCTATTACATACAAGTGCAAAAGTGAGTGTCCTATGGTTCACCCTAAGGTCTTTCTATGGTTTGGTTTGAGTTTGCAAATTAATTCATGTTTGTGATGTGTGTGCTTATTACAAACCGAAGAACCCTAATTACTATTACAGACAATTTTACTGAACATTATTACAATTAAGAGTTATGAAATTGTCTTCAAGCCTTTCTTGCTTTTGTGCACATCTTGATCTTATCATTCTTGATTCCTGCACAAAAACTCAAACGCTCATTAGATACAATGAGTATTTGTCATAATCAAAACCGGGCGTAACCAATAAGGTCAACAGGTTGAGTGATGATATTTTAGATCTCACATATGTGAAAGCAAGGTCAAGTACTCACAAGGATCAAATGAAGCTTAAAGAATCAAAAGCATGATTTTAAAGATGATTTGTTAAAGCTTGAAGTCAAGATGGAACCAAAGAAGCAAAGCAAGAGAGCCAAAGAAAAGCAAAGTGCTCAAACAAAACAAGCATGAAGACTTGAGTGGTTCAAAATGTCAAATGTCCTAGAAGTCTTTATATAAGTGCTTCATATTTTAAATATCTTTTTGAAATATTGTTGAAGCTCTTTAGGAGAAATACATGGACTTAGAGACCTATTTTAAAACTCCGAAAAATGTTTTATGAAAGACCAAAACAAGAGAGCAAAACTAAATTTGAAAACCAAAAATAAAAAAACCGGAAAGAGGACTGGTCAGCCAACTGACCAGAAATACTCTGGGTTCACTCAGCCAGCTAACATAAAATCTATAGCAAATTCAACTGCCCAGCCGACTAACTCAATGAACTAAAATCACCCAGCTGACTGACCTATTTTAAACTGTGTCACACCAGTCGATTGACAGTTTCTTGATTTTAATTTCTAGTATACAGAAGGCTATCAGTTGCCTGTCTAGTCGACTAACCCTGTGGAAATATACTATTCAGTTGCTTGGTCAGCCGACTGACTCCATGGGATTCAAAATTTTAAACTCTAATGGGAAAATTTCAAAAAATAGTTTTTTCAATGTGAACGTTATAAAAACTTGGTGGATACTCCAAGTAACTTGGGGAATAAGGAAACTAATTCTAAAAAGTCTATAAATACTACCTTAATCCCAAGAAATTAAAAACAAGGCAATTACACAGTATACTTGATTCGATCTTTCAATCTCTCTCAAAGTTCTCTATTGCTCAAACTCTTGCTGAAGAGAAATCATCTGAATTGCTGCTGAAACATCAAGCTAAGGTTCTCACACTGAGTTGTTTCAATCACAAAGGAACTCTTGGTGAATTCTATACTTGAGCTTCAATTCTATTTCTTATTGGTATTTAAATTGTTATAATACCTAGTGCTGATATTGTACTAATCTACTATGTTTAGAGAGTGTTCTAGTATGCAGCTACTCTTTTGTATTCTTGCAGTGTTCTTGGACAATTCAAGGTGTTTGGATCATTGGCTAAGCGAGGGGATATCGCCTAGAGAGGTGCTGCTCTAGCCTAATTGAATGAGTGACCGAACAAGGGTATGTTGTTTGGAGAGGCGAGCTCAAGCCTAATCGAAGGAGTGTTGTGTAAACGGTGTTGTTCCGCCTACTTCCGCCTACCAAAGGCGAGGACGTAGGTTGGTATAAGCCGAACCTTGTAAAATTCGTGGTCTCACTCTCTCTTTCCCTTACTCTTTATTTTCAGCACATATAAATTGCGTGGATGATTTAATTTCTTAATCATATATACTACGTAAATTTGGAAATTAAGTAAATTTAAAGTCTAATTTTGATTTGGGTTACGAAAACCAAAAGGGAGTACGTTGGTTAAACCATACTTTGCAAAAACCATAAGGGAGTAAGATAATTGGTTAACACCCAAAGATAAATTAACTAAGAGTTTATTTGAATTCTGAATTTTGAGAAGAGTGTGAATGTTTTGTTGAAAATCATTTTGAGAAAGCTAATTCATTATCGAAAGGATTGCATTAATCACAGGGCTTGAATCAAATTCATATCCACAGGGCTTATATAAATGAACAACCATCTTAAGTTCTTACATTACTAAAGTGTTGTATACTTTAATCTTGGTTTGGTTGTTTGCTTTCAAATTGTTTGGTTGATTGATTACTTGAATGATTGAATGTTTATGTAGTTGTGTATTAAATAAAGAAATAAGTTTTTGTTGAAAGTATTTGTTGTGTATTTAATAAATCAACAAGAAGTCAAGAATTCATTAAAAAGAATTAAAATAAATTTTTAAATCCAATTCACACCCCCCCCCCTCTTGGGACTACTCCTAAGTTTTCAATTGGTATTAGAGAAGGGTTATAACAAATCATAACAAGAAGTTATAGAAAGATCTAACGACACACATAGGAGTAGCTCCCTTTAGAGAGGGTCAATCCTCAAGCTGGTCACCCATCTTTTGTGGTTTGAACTATACTTTTTGGAAACAACGTATGAAAATATATCTTCAAACTATGAATTTGAAAGCTTGGGTGGTTGTCACAGATGGTGACCTAATTCCCCTTAAACTAGTAGACGGAAAAAAAATTCCAAAAGAGAAAAAGGACATGACTGATATAGATTACAAAATGCCTTGTATTGTTCCCTAAACGCTAATGAATTCAATAGAGTAATGGCTTGCAAATCAGCCAGGGAAATTTGGGACAAGCTAGAAGTAACTTACGAAGGCACTATAGATGTTAGGGATAATAGGATTGATATGCTTACAAGCGAATATGAAGCTTCTAGGATGAACGTGGATGAATCCATAACTAATATGTACACTAGGTTCACTCACATAATAAATTCCCTAAATGCCTTAGGAAAAACCTACAATACCTATGAGATGATAAGAAAAATTCTTAGAGGGCTGCCACCTATATGGGAACCAAAGGCCACTACAATAACGGAAGGTAGGAACCTTAAAACCACTTCTTTAGATGAACTAATAGGTTCTCTACTCACATATGAAATGACAATGAATGAAAGGAATGGTAAAACCAAAGCTAAAGAATCTATAGCATTCAAAGTTTCAAAAGAAAACTCTAGTAGTGAAGAAGAGATGGATGAAGATGAACTAGCCTTCATATCTAAGAAACTTGCAAAAAATCCTTAGAAGGAAAAGCAAATTCAAAAGAAGAAACCAAAACTCCGAATTAGAAGAAGAAGAAATTAGTAAAAAAAAATCTAAAAATAAAACTCCTACATGTTATAATTGCAACAAAGTTGGACATATAAAACCGAAATGTCCACTACTTAGGAAAGAGTCTAAGAAGAAAAACAAAAAGGCCATGAAAGCCACTACTTGGGATAGTACAAGTAGTTTGGAATGTGAATCAAGTGACCAAGAGGTTGCTTACACCTGCTTTATGGCATGGGATGATGAGGGAAGCTCCTCATCCAAATCAATTAATGGTTATGGTAGTGATGAATCAAATGATGAAAGCATGTCATCTTATGAAGAACTTCAAAATAATTTATTCAAAGTACATAAGATGCTAATCAAAGTAACTAAACAAAACACATCGTTGAAAAACAAGAATGATGGAATGATGAAAGAGCTAGAATCAATTAAGATTGCTGAAAATGATAAAGATTCAAAACTCAAGAAAATAGAAAATAAGTATGAAGTTGCAATAAAAGAATTAGAAGCTAAAAATCTTGCTAAAAAAGAAAAAGACTTGAAGATCAAGAAATTAGAAAGCAAGAATGAAAAGATGATAGAAGATCTTCGATCTCTATCCTCTATGGAATATGAGAAAGACATATATATTTCTAAATTAGAGGATAAAATCAGAAAATTATCTCAAGAATTAGAGAAATCACAAAAGAAGGTTGATGACAAGAAAGATATTGAGATAAATAATCTCAAAAATCAAATTGAAGATAAAGAAAATATCATTTACAACTTCACAAAAGGAAAGGAAAATTTTGACAAAATGATAGGCTCACAAAGGATGACCTTAAACAAAGAAGGCATTGGATTTAATGGGATTGAAAATAAATAAAAAAAGAATCTTTATATGGGTTATTTTTTAAAAGCATCCAAAGATTATGCTAGCACATCTTCTAATGCCTACACTAACACCATATTCTATTAATGTAAGAAAAAGGGACATATAAAGTTTAAATGTCCATTTAAGAGGAAAGGTGTGAAAACAAAACAAATTTGGAGAATTAAAGAAACATCTCTTGTTAAACCATCCGAAACCAAGAAAATATGTGTACCAAAAATGAAATACTAAATTATTCAACTTCAATTGATATTAAATTTATGGAACATCATACAAATATATTGAATAAATTGAAATAGAGAATAAGGATAAAATTATTCAAGCTTATCTTATTGAAACTCATGAAAATTGTTAACCTCAAATCAATAAATGAATCATGCAAGGCATAAAATAGAAAGCATTAGGATACATGAAGTTTGGATGTTTAAATGAAATCAAAAAAAAGAAAATCTGAAGCAAATAAAGCTTATTGATAAAGAAGAAAGCTTGGTAGAAGAATTGTCAGTCGACTAACCATACGATCAGCTGACTGACTGAACAAAACCTTTAAAGAGAAAGTATAAGTCAGCCGACTTGACAGAAGCTCAACCGATTGACTGAAAGAAAAATTGTTAAACAAGTTTGAAATAAAACACTTGAGCAACATAAGAACAATCCAAGCAAAAGTAAAGTACAAAGCACATGATATGATTTACTCCATGCTTATATGAAAGCAATATGATACATGTGTACATCTTAAATTTGGTATCTTGAAATTTTTAAAGACAACGAAATATTGATAATTTATGGCTCACTATATTTTGAAAATTTGAGCATAAAGTTATGAAGCATGATTTAGAAAAATGATATTTGATATGAATTGATAAATTCTTGGCCATGTATGCTTATGATGGATCACATGGATAAATGGATAAATTTGAAACTAAATAATAAAGTATTCATGAGCTGTGCATAATGTGACATTAACATTGGTATCTATAAAGTGTATTAGTATCCATGAATATATAAATTGGTATTTGAGCATGACAAAAATAATTATATCCATAAGTAAATTATGAAATTGATATGATATTGGTATTTGATATCCATGAGCATATACATCAAATGTTTGAATCATGGACGATAAATTTAGAAAGCATAATTAGTATCAAATCTGAATGTATGAAATTCAGGGGGGAGTATTATAACCCATAACTTGCATTTTGCTCCCTAATTTTTTTTTTTTATGTATCATGAATTTCTTTTTTTGGTATCATAAAAAAATTAAAAGTTAAATTGGAATTAGAATTAATGAAAATCTAAATTGGTATCATATACTTGATATGCATGATTGATATTCATATGCTCAAAAATAGGATTTATTTTGTTTATATTCTACTCTTTTTGATTGATGTCAAAAGAGGGAGAAGTTTTGAGCAAAAATTGAAAATTGAGTTTGGTATTGAAATATTTTGAAATTTTGAAACATGACTTATATTTCAAAAGGGAGAGAAGTATTTGACAAAGGGGAGAAGTACATGACATTGAATGACCATGAAATTGGTATTGATATGCATAATATTGAATAATCTTAAAATTGGTGTTGATAGTAATCTTGATTTTACAAATATGTTGAAGATGATGCTTATTTAAAGGAGGAGTATTTTTAAGACTTACTCATATTTTTGCTCATTATTTGTCATCATCAAAAAGGAGGAGATTGTTGGCCTTACAAGGCTTAACATCATATTTTGATGCTAACAAACAAGTGGAAATTAACAAAGTTTGGTCGAGTGATGATATTTCATATCTTACATGTGAAAGCAAGGTTAAGTACTCACAAGGATCAAATGAAACTTAAAGAATCAAAAACATGATTTTAAAGATGATATGTTAAAGCTTGAAGTCAAGATGGAACCAAAAAAGCAAAGCAAGAGAGTCAAAGAAAAGCAAAGTGCTCAAAGAAAAACAAGCATGAAGACTTGAGTGGTTCAAAATGTCAAATGTCCTAGAAGTCTTTATGTAAGTGCTTCATATTTTAAATATCTTTTTGAAATATTGTTGAAGCTCTTTATGAGAAATTCATAGACTTAGAGACCTATTTTAAAACCCCGGAAAATGTTTTATGAAAGACCAAAATAAGAGAGCAAAACTAAATTTGAAAAAATAAAAATAAAAAAACCAGAAAGAGGACTAGTCAGCCAACTGACTAGAAATACTCTGGGTTCAATCAACCGACTGATAGAAAATCTATAGCAAAGTTAACTGCCCGGCCAACTGACTCAATGAATTGAAATCACTTGCTGACTGATAGTGCCCAGTCGACTGACCTATTTGGAACTGTGTTACGCCAGCCAACTGACAATTTCCTGATTTTAATTTCTAGTAGACAGAAGGGTGTCAGCCGCCTGTCCAGCCGACTAACCTTGTGGAAATATACTACTCAATTACTTGGTTAGCCGACTGACTCCACGGGATTCGAATTTTTAAACTCCAACGGGAAAATTTTAAAAAATAGTTTTTCAAAATTGAACAGTATAAAAACTTGGTGGATACTCCAAGTAACTTGGAGAACAAGGAAACTAATTCTAAAAATCCTTTAAATACTACCTTAATCCCAAGAAATTAAAAACAAGGCAATTACACAGCATATTTGCATTCAATCTTTTAATCTCTCTCAAAGTTCTCTATTGCTTAAACTCTTGCTGAAGAGAAATCATCTGAATTGCTGCTGAAACATCAAGCTAAGGTTCTCATACTGAGTTGTTTCAATCACAAAGGAACCCTTGGTGAATTCTATACTTGAGCTTCAATTCTATTTCTTATTGGTATTTAAATTGTTGAAGTACCTAGTGCTGAATTTGTACTAATCTACTATGTTTAGAGAGTGTTCTTGTACGCAGCTACTCTTTTGTATTCTTGCACTGTTCTTGGATGATCCAAGGTATTTGGATCGTTGGCTAAGCCAGGGGATATCGCTTAGATAGGTGCTACTTTAGCCTAATTGAAGGAGTGACCGAACGAGAGTATATCGTTTGGAGAGGCGGGCACTAGCCTAATCGAAGAAGTGTTGTGTAAATGGTGTTGTTCTACTCGGTAAAGGAACTAGTTTTAGTGAATCCTTTGGTGGTTTGCCAAAGGCGAGGACGTAGGCTAGGTATAAGCCAAACCTCGTAAAAGTCGTGGTCTCACTCTCTCTTTCCCCTGCTCTTTATTTTCAGCACATATAAATTGCGTGGATGATTTAATATCTTAATCATATATACTACGTAAATTTGGAAATTAAGTAAACTTAAAATCTAATTTTGATTTGGGTTGTGGAAACTGAAAAGAAGTACGTTGATTAAACCATACTTTGTGGAAACCATAAGGGAGTACGTTAATTGGTTTACACCTAAAGATAAATTAACTAAAAGTTTATTTGAATTATGAATTTTGGGAAGAGTGTGAATGTTTTGTTGTAAATCATTTTGAGAAAGCTAATTCATCATCAAAAGGATTGCATTAACTGTGGGCTTGAATCAAATTCATATCCACGGGGCTTATATAAACGAACAACCATCTTAAGTTCTTACATTACTAAAGTGTTGTATACTTTAATCTTGGTTTGGTTGTTTTCTTTCAAATTGTTTGGTTGATTGATCACTTGAATGATTGAATGTTTATATGGTTGTGGATTAAATAAAAGAAATAAGTTTTTGTTGAAAGTATTTGTTGGGTATTTAATAAATCGACAAGAAGTCAAGAATTCATTAAAAAGAATTAAAAGAAATTTTTAAATCCAATTCACCCCCCCCCCCCTCTTGGGACTACACCTTAGTTTTCAAAAACATTTAATAAATAATCGTTGGTCAGCTATGGTGATTTGAAGTTACAAAGTTCAGTCGACTAGGGCACTTTGAAAATGCATATTTTACCCTGTTTTTCTCTTTGAACCTATTCAACCATGTGTGAATAAGCTATGACATTTTATCTTAAAGGGTTTTGGTTCCTGTGGTCATTCAATGGTCTTTTGACCATAATATCCTATCATTTATGCAGTACATTATTATAGACCATATATATTACAGACCAAAATTTGAATTGCAATTACAATACAAAAAATTTGTCTTTATCCCACTTTTGCTCTTCAGGTGCCAATCAAGTGATATATTCTTTGTGGTCCTTATGGCATCCTTGCGTCCTTACTAACCAAGCGTGCTAGGAATTAACCCTATTCATAAGCTCAGTGCACAGGTAGGAATTAACTTGATTTGTCATTATCAAAATGAGATCGGACTCATAGAGTCAACATTCTCCCTCTTTTTGATGATGACAAATACGATAAGCAAAAATGGGTAAGTCTAAAAAGACTCCCCCTGAGAATATGCATTCAAATAAAATTTAACATTTATAGTTCTAGCATATTCATGATAAAATACATCTTAAATCATATGGCATTCAAGTTTTGACATTCAAGCTCAACCACCAAGCATATACGTGGAATGGTAAAGATCATACTAAGTTAGATGACATCTTAAATCATATTGCATTCAAGTTTTGACATTTAAGCTCAGCCACCAAGCATACACATGGAATGGTAAAGATCATGCTAACTTAGAAGACATATTAAATCATATTGCATTCAAGTTTTGACATTTAAGCTCAGCCACCAAGCATATACATGGAATGGTAAAGATCATGCTAAGTTAGATAACTACCCACCAAGCAAGGTAACTGCCTAATTTCGCATAACTGCCCAATTTCGCATACGTCTCCCCCTTTTGGCACCAGCAAAAGGGCTAAGGTAAAAGGATATAAGCATGAAATTAACCTTAGTCAAAGAAACATTTTTAACACACCATTGTATGTATTAAATCATAGTCATTCAAGTATATGATTTTGGGAAGAATTTTGCGAAATTTCGGCAGCATGCCGTTTGAAAATAGAGCATTTCCCAAATATATATATATATATACACATCAAAGGCTTGATTGATTTTTGTAAGTAGCTTACAATAATGCGCAACATTTAGATCAAGCATGCAAAGTATTCAGTATAGTCCAAAACAGTTCATGCTAAGATTTATAATCATCCAATATTTATAAAATAGTTTGAGCATGTATTTCAATATAGATGGCAACTTTATTTCTCGTAAGACATTAAGTACATGAATATAAGTGTAGAATTTCAGAGTCATGGTACTTTTAAGTTAGATGCTCCCTCTAAATTTATGCACTTCTTCAGTTTTCTAGATAACTTCTCTATTGTGCATTAGGCTTAATTCACATCGATTAGGATATATGTTGGCCTTTAAAATTTATAAACTTCACAAAAGAAATTCAAAATTTTTGAATGCAAGACATGAATATTTCAAAGCTTATAAACCAGCATAAAAAGATAAAGACTTTAACATTTATAAGATCATTCCTTTGCCAAAAAAAAAAAAAAAAAACTTTAGATTGGAATCCCCCTTTGGAAGTAATCAACAATTATTGGGGATTATGCTTGCCAACAAAAACAATTTTAGCATAACGATCAAGCAAGGTAGATTTTTCTGGTGAGCAATCAAGCACGGAACATATTAGAATATAACCAAAAAAGGCAACCTTATGGCATCAAATGTGAAACTTTTAATGCAAGATCATATGGCAGGGTCTTAAAAAAATTTGTGGCAAGCAGTATTCTTCCATTTAAGATTTTCAAGACAATCATTATGCTTAAATAATCATACCACAATAAACTCAATACAGATCTAAGCCAAATTTTTGGGTGAGCCAGAAGAGATAGAATTTTAAAACAGAAGCTTCCCCTTTTAGTTATGCTAGCTTAGATGCCTACAAGTGCTTTAAAATAGTATAAGCAAACAGTCTGAAATTCTTAAATGCTTTTAATAGATATAATATTAAGTGATTTATATTCATCCAGCATGTTTATTCCTTTAGAACTCATATGCATTAGAAAGCCAAAGTTTAAGACATACAATGTTCATTAATTCCAAGAACAATTCATATCATCTCATAACCCCATAAAAACAAAACGGGATATGATGCTCATGGATTTCACAAGAGTCTTATGACTCAAAACATGCCAATAAAAAAAATGGAGTTCAACTCCCTTGTATATTCTTAATTACATATATGAATTTTAGTTAAGGATGACGTTCAATTAATAAACTATCATGCTCTCATTCTTCATAATCATTCAGCACATAGGAGTTCATTATTAAGCAAATTATAGGTATTTAGCACAAGATCACTGCATATTGCATTTTCACTTAGGAAATGATGGCCAATCAAGGCATTACTCAAAAATTCATGCAAAGACTATGCAACAAGGATTCAATTAGGATAACACAACTCAAATGAGTGTGTGTGACATAAAGAATTTCCCTTATGACATCCATTTTCTCCAAGTTTATGGATTACCATCCAACCATGTGATATTAAATTTAAGGCGCATTGATACATCATTTTGGTCCTGAATGAAGTTCATAATCTAAAGTTGAGACCACAAAGGGTAACAATGGGTAAGATTTTCCTAGAATTAGATAAGGTGTATATGTTGAATATTATCTAGGGAAAATCAAACCATGGTCATATAGCATGCAAAGGCATAATATTAACCATTTAAAAACAACATGCTAATGAATCTTTTAACATGCAAAGAATCTAGAATTTTAGATCAGTCTTATGAAGTGATGATCTTCGTTAACTAACTAGCATGTGAGTTTTATATGTGATCATTCAATTTCAATCATGCAAAGCCCTAGTTAACTACCAGCATGCACTTCACGAATCTGCATCAACCATGCAGATGACATTCAGTACAAGCATGCGGTCCAATATGGCTCAAAAGAGATCATGCCCAAGAATAATCCATCCAACAAATAATATGACATCAAGAAAAAATGGATATTGATTTGCAGTTTACACAAAGCATTTGATGAACAAACAAAAAAGCATAATACTATAAGGTGTTTATCAAATGAATTTTAAAATAACTACTCCCTATAAGTTATATAGCCAATACGCAATTTATCTAAAAATCTCAAATGAATTTTATTTTTAATTTTGTGAGAGGCATAGGTTTGAATGACTCTCAATTTTAATTGTTTTGTGCCTAGGTTCCTTTGAACTTTGTATCTTCTTCAAGATTAACACCCAATGCAATCATTTTAGCCATTTAACACCATTCAACAGCTCTTAATTAAATCAATTTAAAGCTGAGAGCTAATGAGGGGAGAATGCATAAATGCTCTTGAACAAGATAGATCAATTATGAATTTGGAAGAGTATTTAACTAACTTTTCCTTCTGTTTAACTCAACCATATAATGTGAATAAAAAAAATTATAGTGCACTTCACAAATACTCTAAGGTTCAAGGTTGAGTGAGGGATCTTGGACTCCGTAATTGTCTTGATTTTTCTGAAGCTCTTAGCATGCGGAGATGGTGTATAGTGAATGCATGAACTAAGACAAAACACCGGCCACTTCCTATTCTTCTAGTCAATGCTACCCTTTTTGATTAATTCAAATAACTAAGAAAGAATTAAGTGACTATGTAAATTGGAACACGTTCTTCCTTTGGTTCTAAAGGGTTTGCTTTCTTGACAACCCATGCCATTTTTCTATTTTTGAGTCTAGATGGGTTAGGACTAGGTGATTCTTTGACTCTCCAAACCTGTTTGGGTTTTACACCTTTCCTTTTAAACAAACAATCAAATTTTGTGTGCATTTTTTTACACAATACGCAGGATGTGTGAACATATGAACTAGAGGAGGTACTAGCATAATGTTTTGATTCTTCTACAAAGTACCCCATGTATAGGTTCCTTCTTTTCCTATTTTCAATTCCATTATACCTATACCTTCCTTTTTTATGGCCATCTTTTGTGAGCCTAAAAGTTTTTCAAAATTTTCTTAACCTCTAGTGAATTTTTGGATGATCTTAGCCTAGTCTTCTATTTTTCTTTCAAGGCTTTTAGTTTTTAGATTTTTTAAACCTTCGCAAACACCTTGTAGTTTTATGAATTCTTCAGTCATGGTGTTTGCTTTATATTCTAGTGCAGATATTTGAAGATCCTTTTCATTTTCAATATAAACTTTGGCTCTTAAATCTTTTAGCTCTTTTTCCAACATTGCATTCTTGTTATCTAATCTTATGATTTTCAAATACTTTTCTTTTACAACAAGAATTTTAGATTCTAGATCTTTCAATGAAGCCTCATTCTTCTCTTTCAACAACATAAATTGTTTGTTAATTTTAACAAGAGACTTATGAGTTCTAATATATTCAATTTGAAATTCCTCATAAGTAGGCATGCTTTCACTTCCGGGACTATCACATGATTCAGTATCAAATGTATGACAAGAATTATCACATGAATCATTGCATGAATTATTCATTGAAGTCAGAGGAGAGGAATTTACCTCCTCATTGGTTAAAGCAATAAAATATTGATTTTCTCCTTGAACATTTGAGCACAATGCCTCAAGAGTAGCAGACTTATTTTTCTCATTGACTCCATATCGCTTTTCAAGTGCCTCCCATATCTCTTTGGCACTTTGACATGCCGTGATTTCTCTAAAACTGTCAGCATCTAAAGCATAATATAAGATATGCATGGCAGTAGAATTAATTTTCAATAAACTCAAGTCATGCTCATTCATTTCATCATAGAGTTTGGGAACCTTTTTATTACAAATGATTTTCAATGGGATATAGTTCCCTTACTCAATTACTCTCCAAGTCCTCCTGTCAATAGCTTGAATAAAAATAGTCATTCTTTGTTTCCAGATGGTGTAATCTACACCATAGAAAAATTGAGTCCTTGATAAGGAATAACCCTCACTAAACTGAGATACACCAAAATGAGCCATTGACCTTTATGTAGCTACTAGTTAGGATATGCTACAGCTTAGCTCTATTACCAATTGTTGACTTTGATGTAATCCCAAGAGGGGGGTGAATTAGAGATTTAAAAATTCTAGGTCAAATATTTCTCAATCAGTATATCACAACCTAGAGTCTGTCTATAACAAGTATTGAATTTATGGTTAGATGAAGAAGCAGTTGATTTGCACAAGTGTATGCTTCTAGTATTTCTAAACAATCACAAATAAATATTTAACAGTTTAATGCAATAAATTTAGCACATAAATCTCACCAAGAAAATACCTGAAAGTAAAGTAGATAAAGTAAGAGATAACACTAGGCATGTTATCAAGGTTCGGCAACCGTGCCTATGTCCCCGCCTCAAGCTACACCAGTTATGAGGATTCCACTAAACCTTGCCCACTTATGGGTAGAGTGACACTGATTATACTATCCTCTCCTCATTGGGCAAGGAAATACCCCAGGTCACATTTACAGGGCTAACCCCAACCTTTTACAAACCCTCCTTCATAGGGCCGAGAATACCTTCTTCAGGCCACGCCTGGAATACAATAAATAATCAAATTTTGTGTACAATAGAAATGCTTGTAAGCTAAGAAGATATGTACACCAATAAGCACAATACAATCAATACACTCACAAATGATAATATTTTATGCTTAAGTGAGATTTGGCTAAGCAATATCCCAACTCTCAATAAAAGTGTATACATTTGTATATACTTGAGAGTGATTACCTTTGATTCAAGATAATGTGATCAGTATATAATCAAAGAAAATTTGAAACTCTAAGTGAATATCTCAACAAAATATTTTTCAAGGATTAAGCACAACCGAGATTAGAGTTCAAGCTTGCAAAAACGTATTTTATCAAATAACACAAACAAGCTTTCAAATCTGGTAATAAGGATGCCAAGACTCAGAAGCTAATATGAGTTCTTCCCAATTGATATTTATCAATCAAATATAGTGAGAAGAACTTAAGCCTACTCTCAAAAAAAATATCAAACAATGCAAGAATGTGAGAGTAATAAGCTTTCAAAATAATATTTGTATGCACACAACAATGAGAATCACACTTCCTTCAACTTGCAATTAATTTGAAAATGAGGAGTGAAAGAAAATAGAACTCTCTATTTAAAAAATATTTTCTCAAGCAAAAGTATGAGATAGTATCAAATAAGGCTTGGAAATGTGAAGTATAAGCAATGAGAGTTCAAAAAATCAGAGAGAATTTTTGGGTAATTGTAATGCTAATTGTATACTAATTTGGACAAATGAGGGGTATATATAGAATTCCCTTAATTTTGGACTGTTAGGGACACAAAGGGAATTTTTTAAAAAATTTAATTAAAATTAGCCTCTGTTTAACGTAGTAAAAATTTGCCAACCCAAGAGGTTCGATCACCCGGAGCCATATGTCGATCACCTGAACAGACACATTAAGTTTGAACAATTTTGAGGGTTCAGTTGACCGAACACTGTGTTGGTTGGCCGAGCCAAGGTGATTTTTTCAAACCTTCATAGCTTTGATCACTTGGCCTATGGTTCAGTTACTCGAATGGTCAAGCTCAGTAGGCCGGTCAATTTTAGTGAGGGTCGGTCTGCCGAGGCAGGCGAGTTCGAGTGGCATTTGGTTTTGAATGCCCGGGGAAGATACGAGTTAATCAGTACGGTTGCACAACCTACTTAAAACATTTAACAAATAATCGTCGATTGGCCAAGGTGATTTGAACTTAGAAAGTTTGGTCGATCGGGGCTCTTTGAAAATGCATATTTTACCCTATTTTTCTCTCTGAACCTATTCAACCATGTGTGAATAAGTTACGGCATTTTATCTTAAAGGGTTTTGGTTCCTATGATCATTCTATGGTCTTTTGACCATAATATCCTATCATTTATACGGTGCATTATTACAAACCATATCTATTATAGACCAAAAATAGAATTGCAATTACAATACAAAAAATTTGTCTTGATCCCCCTTTTGCTCTTCAGGTGCCAATCAAGTAATATATTCTTTGTGGTCCTTATGGCATCCTTGCATCCTTACCAACCATGTGTGCTAGGAATTAACCCTATTCATAAGCTCAGTGCACAGGTAAGAATTAACTTGATTTGTCATTATCAAAACGGGACCAGACTCATAGAGTCAACAAGTATTTAAACAAAATTAACTATCCATCAGACAGTATAGGCATTAAGCAAGAATGGATAATGAGAGCTTAGCGCAGTGATTAAAACTAACTATCCATCAAATTATTTATGGATAGTATGCTACAGTGCTTTTCTCATCAAGGAATACGAGCATAAAAATATAATCATAAGAGCATTTATATAGCTATGAAATTGTAAAGAGAAATGCTCCCCCTCAGTTATGCATTCTACTCATTATTATCTTATGCCTTTTTCATATTTTCAAATTCTTAGCCAAGTGCTTTAGATTTTCAATGATTTAAACTTAGCTTTACATGCTTTGTCTTAGAAGACCAAAAAGTCACAATGAATATTTCTCTATGTATACTAAGCCAATATTGCCTCTTATCTTATGAGCCTTATCACGCGACAGGCCCAAGTTTGAATGGCTTTCTCTTTTAACTGCTCGAGCATAAGTTTCTCTAAATTTTTGTATCTTTATCTTTGATAGAAACTTAATGCAATCATTTTAGCTATTCAACTTATTACAAGAAGATGAAGCTCTAAATGATTGGATGTTAATTTGAGAGCTTCTAAGGGGAGTTTGGATTAATACTCTTAAAAGATAAATAATTATAAAGTTCATAAGAGTATTTTGGAGAAGCAGGATAGTATTCAAAATATTTTCATGCTAGTGAATATGTCCTAACTATTTTGGCAAAGTGCATTTAGGAGTATGAATTTTTTAGCACTGCTCTTTGGTGATTTCTTCTCGTTCATAATTAGAGGGTATCCTTTAAATATGATCACAATGTTGAGTAAGGATACAAACCAAGGAATGGGTAAAATCTTTATCGAATGAGATCATGGTTTAGTAAAGATTTCCTATGGAGGAAATGAATCAAAAATTAGGGATATGTTACAGTTAAAGCATAAAGGGAATGTTTTTTAATTAACTAGAAGAGAGACTCGATTCCCTTAGTGGATGTCTTTAATTTTGATTATGAAAGGGTGACTTTAAATAAGCACTAGCAGAATATTAAAGATTTATTATCATTAGTGCTTATGACTAGAGTGATGTCTAAAATTTGATCAGGCTTTTATGTTCAAGAATAAGCTTACGGTTGAATGATATACAATATAGGATGAATTCCCAAGACCAAACTTGTGCAATGGACAAAATATGCTTAACTTAATATTTTTATATTCAAGCATGGTTTAAGAATTAAGAATTATTTACCAAACAGGAATGTCTTTGTCCATTTGGAAGTGGATTTAACTCAAGCATGCTTTTGAGATGTTATTCAAGATATGATCTCAGAAATATAAGGTTCTAGACATTTTAGTTAGTTATGTTGTCGACCTTTACTTTGAACAATTCAGAGGAATGATATGAAGAATGCGGAGACATTATGTCCTAATTCAAGCAGATGCAATACTCATTCCTAATCAGTTCAAAGTTCACATGCTATGGCCAATATATTCATATTTTATCCAATCATTATATATATACACACAAATTAAGTGATTAGATTGAATATATTATTTTCATATTGGCTTCATTCTCTAATGGTTCTTCGTATAACAATATTATATAGTGAATGCATATACTAAGATTTGGAATTTTGAGCACAGATCACTTCCCATCCTTTTAGACATCACTACCTCTAGAACTAAGAACTAAGGAAGGATTAATCAATTAGGTAATTCCAATGGGGATTCTTCCTTTGGTTCACAGGGGTTTGCTTTCATGATCACCCATATCATCTTTTTATCCAAGCCTCTGGCACTTTTAAAAAGACAATTAGACTAGACGTGCCCTTTCATTTTATAATATAAGTAGGCTTTATGTGCATGTGAAAGAGTTTGCTTATTTGTTCCATTTTTACTTGACGAGGCATGTGGGTTTGATAAACAAAACATGAACCCTTTTTGAAAATATTCTTCTTTTTAAAAAGGATTTATCATGATTATTCTTTTCATTTTTGGCTTTGGATGATATTCTAGGATGATCATTCATTTCATCCTCCAAGCAGGTAATTTTCAAAACTTTCTTAATCTTTTTCTTCTCAATAATAGCACGATAATCTTTTAGAACTTCGAATTGTTTTGCTAACCTTTTATTTTCATTGTTCAAGAAAGTTCTCTTCTTAGACATCCTAACTAGAAACATATGAGCATTAATGAATTTATTTCATGGTTTCTCATAGGATGTCATGCATTCAATATCAGATGCACATGATTCACTATAGGATTATTACACAAATTATCGCATAAATTAGTGCATGCATCATTAGTAGTATTATAACAAAATTCAGAAAAATTTTCACAAGAGGCAATAGATGATTCATCACATGATATAACACAAGAAGCAATATAGGAATCATCAATGGATATAGAGTGAGGAACATATACCTCTTCATCTGCTAATGCAACTTGCCCATGATTTGCCACTACCTGATCATTTGAGCTTGGAGCTTCCGGAGTGGCGGTCTCCTTCTTCTAGATCTCTCCATATTTCTTATCTAACTCCTCCCAAATTTCACTCGCACATTTGCATGCCATGATTTCATGAAAAAAATTATAACTTAAGCCACTGTATAATATATCCAATGCATTTGAATTCGCATGCACAAAACTAATATCATTTTCATTCGTTTGCATACAAATTCCCCTATCAATCACCTATCAGGCCCTCCATCCCATTGATTTTATAAATATGCTTATCCTTTGTTTCCAGGTGGTGTAATCGACACCACAAAAAAATGGAGGCCTGAGACATGATTGTCTCTCACCGAATGGGGACACACCAATTTGAGCCATTGCGATCTTTAGCATAAGTGATTAACCTTTTTGCAATGAGACTCTAGTACCAATTGATGTGAATGGTGTATGACTCACTCGAAAAATGAGCAACTCGGAAGCTATCCCAAGTATAGGAGTTCTGTCGTGTAATATTAAGCCCAAGGGTTAGATCGTCTCCTCAGGGATTGCATTTTAATATCAGATTTTACGTTCTTCCAATCAAAATTAGAAAGGTACTGAATTCAATTCAGATTCGGGTTTTTAAGATTGTTGAGTCCCACTTTGAATTAAATGGCATGTAATTTAAAGTCCTAAACTAAAATGCAGTGAATTGAAGAACACTAATGCTAATCTACTCAAGGAAACATCAGAACATGCATTGATTAAAGATGGAAAATTGGAACCTAGAATTAAAAACACACAGGCAAGGAAACTCAATCAGATTCAAACGCACACACTAAAATTGAACCTTCAACAAATTTAAGATATTGAATCAAGAGTCGCAATCTAAACACATACATAAACAAAAGTTCAACGCTTAAATGACAACGAAACATAATAAAAACTCAAACTTTAATCAACCCGATTCTAACTAACCCAAGATTCAATAAAAAGACTAAATTTTGGAAAAACAACTTCAAACAAAAACTCTTTTTTTTTTTTAATTATTATTTGGCTAGAAGTAAAACAGAATTTAATTTAAAAGAACGATAAATAAATAATTGAAAGAAGCTAAACTAAACTCTACCAATCTAATGACAATATTAATTGAGAAATCTCAAATAAACAAGAACTAAACATCAATAAAATAAAATAAAGTAAAAGTACTTAATAATCACTCAAACAAATTTTCAAAAACTCTATTTAACTAACTAAATAATTTAAAAACAAAACACATTCAATTGCAATAAAAGGAGAAAGAGAAAAAGCCATAGAAGCTGGTTCTCAGGTTGCTGCTGCTATTGGTTGTGATGGAGCTACTTTCGGCTGCTGTGTTGTGGTGTAGCTGCTACACTGGCCGGCCGAGAAGCTGCTGGAAGGCTCGGGTACTCAGCTGCTGGAAAAGAAGAGGAGACCTGAGTTGCAGAAGCTGGAGAGGCTGGAGGTCGGGGTTGGCTGTGCTGGAGACTGGCCGAGAAGTTCTGCTGCAGATTCTGCTGCAAGCTGGAGTTGGCTGTGGAGCAGAGGAGTTCCGGCTGGTGTTGGCCTGCAGAAAAGTGGCTCTCAACTGGAGTTGTTGCTGAGAAGCAGAGGAGGGCCTCGGGTGCTTGAAGGGTGGCTACTGTCGTGGAATTGCAGAGTTGCCAATGCCCGAGGAGATTGCCGAGTTTGGGAGAGACCAGCGAGATAGTTGATTGAGAGAGAAGAGAGAAGAAGAGGACAGGGATAAAAACAAAGAGTTGAGAGGAATAACAGGAAGAGAAAAGAAAAAGAAAAACAGAGGAAGAGGACAGGAGAATGAGCAAGAGAAAGGGAATAGAAAGGCTAAGGAAAAAAAAGAAACAGGAGAAGAGAAGAAGAAGAAGAAGAAGAAGAAGAAGAAGAGTATATGAAGAGAAGAGAGTCTGTGCGCAGGACAAAAAGAGAATTTAAAGGGTAGGGGGGCAGTGCCCTAGGACCCAAGACCTGGATAAGAGATTTGACCCATTTAGAGGTTTCATCGCAAATCTGACTCTTCTAGAGCCCGTATCTCACAAAACTCAAAACACTAAAGTTGTAGATAATCCTTTCCTCTTTCTCCAAAAATTTGAATCGCCTCGATCAGAGCTTGGATGGAAATGTTATACATGAAATACGAACAGGTGTCGGTTTTAGTTCTTGGGAATTTTCCTACGACAAAAAATTACCAAAACTTCATAAATAGTGCAATAAAGTTCAAGAATGATGATTTTGGCACTTTATTAAAATATTGGATAATTTTGGACATTTAATTAAAAATATAAACCGTAAAGCTCGGGTTAAACGTCCAATTACGCAGTTTCGCCACGTAATCAGTGTAATTCTAAGAGGGTGGGGTGAATTGGAAATTTAAAATTTTCTTCCTAGGTTAGGTGTGTTCAATTTCAAACCAAAGCTAGTATGACAACCTAGGATCTCTCTAAGAAATTACCAATTCAAATATCAATATATGGAGATATTTAAATCATGCATAACATTCATAACAAATCAAATATAAACATACATGTGCAGGAAAGATAAATTGTAAAGAGAAAAACAGAGACACAAAATTTGTTATTAGGGTTTGGCAAATCTTGCCCACGTCCCTGCCTTAAGCCTCAGCTCAAGGATTCCACTATTTACTCACCTAACCAGGTGAAATGACACTATTTACAATACTCCTTGTTGACTCTATGAGTCTTTCCCATTTTGATTATGAAAAATCCAATGGTTCTTACTTGTGCACTGAGTTCTTTGAACATGATCATCCTTTGCATGCACTAAGGGTAGGAACACAAGGAAGCCATAAGGAATGCAAAGACCACATCACATATGACATTTGAAGAGCAAAGAGGTAGAATATAAAAAAAAAATGAAGACCATTTGTTTACTATAATTGCATTTTATTTTGGGTTTGTAATATTAATATGGTATGTAATAATGCATTTGCATGCATGATAGGGTTTTAATACTCAATGACCATAGATTTAATTTAGGTCCCCATAAATACTTAATGTAAAATTCCTTGTAACTTAAGAGTTGTACCATTATTAACAGAGGTGAATTCTAATAAAAATCAGGACCTAAAATGAACTTTGAAAGGGCTTTGGCCGACCAAACATAGGGCGTTAAAAATGTCTCGGCCGACCGAAATAGTAAAAAGTCAATACTTTGAGTTGGCCCGAGCGACCGATTGACATTTGAACTAAACTTCCATGGTCGACCAAACCTTAAAGTTGACACTTTTTACCAGCCCCGACTACCGGAGCTTCTAGTTCAAAATCACCCCGGGCGACTAAATTGTTAAGCACGACAAGCCGAACCAATGAACAGGGCGCCCGAACCTATGAAAGTTGGAAAATTGCCTTGGTTTCAGCCAATTGGACTCACCCACAGTCATCCAAACCCAATACAGGCATTGTGTCTGTTCGAGCAATCGGCCCTAAGGACCGGGTGGCCGAACCTCTCAGGTTGCGGTATTTTTAAATGCTAAAACGAGTTTAAAATTTAATTAAACATTTTCAAAAATACCAAATGAGTCCCCAACAGTTATATTTTGTAGAGTACCTATATATACCCTCTTATTTGCTTTAATTCGCAATGAGATTTGATAAAGCTCTCTCAAGTTTATATACTCCTATTTGCTCATACTCCGTAATTTTTCCAAGCCTATTTGTTCATACTCTCTCAAACTCTTATTTGCAAAAATCATTTTGGAATAGAGAGTAACATTTTCTTGTTCTCCTCACTTGAAAATTAATTGCAAGTTCGAAAGGAGATTGATTGAGCTTCATTATGTGCTTCAAATTCTTGTTTACAAAATCTATACTCTCACATTTTCATTATTTTAAAATCCCTTTTGAGAGTATTATTTTAAAGTTCTTCCCATATTACTTGATTGCTACATCTTTATCTTTGGGAAAACTTTTTAGAGCTTGTGTCTTTGCAAATTCATTGCAAGACTCGAGAGCTTCCTTGGTGATTATTTAAAAATATTTTTGAAGCAAATATCTATTGTTACCTATACTTGATTGTAGAAATACATATGTGGTAGACATAATATTGTGCATTGATAAATATTTGAAGTGCATTATATCGTGAATCAAGGAACTCATTCATTAGCATCACTCACATTATCATATACCTTATTTGATTGAGAGATATATTTGACATACTCACTTGAGCATTAATTCTCTATCATACTTGAGTGCATAGATCATATTGTGCTTATTGTTGGTACATATTTGCTTAGTTGAGAAGCATTTGAATTGTATGCAAATTTTATATTCATTGTTGTATTCCAGGCATGACCTGAGGGGGTGTTGATCTAGTTTGTAAGGATTGGTTGTAAAGGTTGGAGTCAGCCCTATTAATCTGACCTGGGGTTTTCCTCGCCCAGTAAGGATAGGAGGTTGTAACTGGTGTCACTCCACCCGATAAGCAAGCATTAGTGGAATCCTCTTGCTTGTGAGCTTGAGGTGGGGACATAGGCAGTATTGGCCAAACCGTGATATCATATCGTGTGTTTCCTTATTTTATGCACTTCAATTTCCGTACATGTATGCTATTATTTTTTGTCTTGATTATTTTACATACATGGTTTGAATCATTGGGAAATACTGAGATTGGTTTATTTTTTTAAAAAATATTTGCTCAGTAGTTTTTCTATGATATTGGGAAAAGCTTAGATTGACCCTAGGTTGTGTATTACTGCTGCTAGCTTAGCTAAACTTAGGAAGAATTTTTAAATTTCCAATTCATCCCCCTCTTGGGATTACACCAAAGTCAACACTCCTTACAAGGCGGAGTATCCTCGGCTCACTTACAAGCGAAGTCAAACCTTAACCCCTTACAGATCGGTGCCTACCAAACTCAATTACCCAGGCTTAGCCAAATTGGTTATCCTTGTGAGGTAAAGTCTTCTTAGTTCACTTACCGGATAGAACCAAACCAATTCTCCTTATGAGGCAGAGTCCCCTCAGCTCACCTAACCGGACTAGCGTCAAACTGGCACACCTTACAGAATGGTGTATTCCTCTTCAGGCCATGCCTAGAAAACAAAGATAATAATTTTTGCGTACAAAGATATGCTTCTACAAAAGCAGATGTGTAGGAATTGAAGCTCAATGCACTCTCGTATGACATGAACTTAAGCTCAATAGAGTAGATATATTTTTCTCTCAAAAATGATTTTCCTAAAATAGATGAGATAGTGTGAAAATAATTTTCTCAAGATTAAGGGACCGTTCAAGCAAAGATATTATAGATGAATATATGCTCAAGATTCTCTTGACTTACCCAAAGATTTTCCCAAAAATGATATTCAAAAATATAGTGCAAAGGGAAGTTAGGGTTTTTGCTTAACAAATTTTTTTTGCAATATAAGCACAGTGAGTTTTTGAATCTTGCAATGAATGTGTAAAAATTTATAAGCTATAACAAGTTTCCCAAAAAATATTTTTCAAGAAAATATATGGGAGAAACTTTAAACTTACCCTCAAAAATGATTTTCAAACTAAAAACTTAAGAGAGAGTAAGTGCTTTTGATGATAAAAAAAAAAATACGCAAACAAAATAAATGCTTTCTTTCAAAAAGATTTTTTGAAGGAATAAGAGAGAGAGAGAGAGAGAGAGAGAGAGAATAAAATCAAGCACAAAAACTTTTTAGAGGATTTTCTATCTAAGCATTAGTTAATAAAATAGTTATGAAGGGCTATTTATATACATATCCCAAAATATGACTGTTAGGGACATTGAGGGTATTTTTAAAATTGTTTAATAAAAAATTAAGGGCATTTTAGAGTTGAAAAATTGGGCAACCCGAGAGGGTCAGTCGACTGATGACTTCGTCGGCCTACTGACCTAAGCCAAAATTCAAATTTTTGTGATGCTCAGTTGGCTGAAGAAGGGACCGGTTAGCTGACCTCAGGCAATTTTCTAAACCTTTTTAGGTTCGGTCGGTTGAGACCTTTTTGTTCTAAGATGGTCGGTCGACTGAGCTTTGTAATTATTTAATTTTTAGTTAATGGCATGGTCAGTCGACTGGTGGTTATATAACGAGAACTGGTCGGTCGACCAATGTTAGTGAACACCTTAGTTTTTGCCCTAATTTTGACCCTAAAGTTATTTCAAAAACCTTTGTATGATTTTACCTTTTATGAAAAGGATTTTTTATTAAAGTTTAGGTCCCCTAAGGTTCGTCTATGGTCATTTGAGCTTTCAATCACATCATGCAAGTCATGTATTAATACAAAGATTTCTAAACTAAATGCCATTATAAATGAGAAACATGTCGTCATTTCTTTGCTCTTTTGCCTTCCATGGAATACGCCAGAAGTATGAGCTTTAGGTCCCTCACTGGCTTCCATTTTCAGTCCCCCTATGTGTGTGTTGAAATATAAACATATTCACATACTGAATACACACATTAGATATTTGTGCTTTGTCAGTATCAAAACAGTGATCAGACTCAAAAAGTCAACAAATTTTATATTTAAAATTCTCATTCAATATTAATATGGTCTATATATATGTATTTTATTTTCTAAATTAATTTGACACTAAAATTGCCTAGTCGCAAGCAAATTTATATTATCTATAATATATATGTCCATAACATCTTTCAAATTCTATGTGTTACATATAACTTTTATAAATACAACATTTTCTATATAAATTTACCAATATTTGACAATTATATTTAACAAATTAGGCAAGATAATGTATTGAATTCTAATATTATTTTTAAAACTAATTATCAAATTATATATGTATGTGCGCTAACGTGGGCTAATTTTTCTAGTGTATAAACTCAAATACAATATTACATAATTCTAATTTATATTTGTTTTGGGCATAATATCAATGTTTTCGCATTCATATCTATATTTTATATACAAGACAAATATAAATCTTATTAAATAATTTGAATTAATATACTCTAACTTTTAAGTTAATTATACAACAACAACAACAACAATAAAACCAAGCCTTAAGTCTCACTAGGTGGGGTCAGCTATGTGAATCCTTTTCCGCCAATTTATGCGATCATGGACCATTTCTTTTGACAGATTCAGGGCTATTAAATCCTTACTCACTATCTCATTTCAAGTTATTTTAGGTCTACCCCTACCTCTTCTACTACCCCTCATAGTAACTAACTCACTCTTCCTCACTAGTGCACTATGTGGCTTACATTGCAAGTGTCCATACCATCTGAGTCGTCCCTCCCTTATCTTCTATAGGAGCTACACCTAACTTACCACGAATATATTCATTTCTTAATTTATCTTTTAGTATTATACCACTCATGGCTAAGCATTCTCATCTTTACAACTTCTACTTTTTGGATATTATGTTTCTTCGTCACCCAACATTTTAATCTATATAGCACAGCTGATCTTATAACCAACCTATAAAGCTTCCCTTTTAATTTTAAAGGTACTCTACGATCATAAAGCACACTTGAAGCACTTCTCCATTTTACCCAACTTGCTTTAACTCTATGTATTACATCATCTTTAATTTCTTCTTCATCTTGCATAATAGATCCAAGGTATTGAAATTTGCAAGTACTATTTATTTCTACATCATCAAGTTTAACTTTGTCTCCAATATTCCTCCTATTATTACTGAAATTACATTTTATATATTCTGTCTTATTTCTACTTATCCTAAAGCCCCTAGATTCCAAAGCTTCTCTCTATAATTCAAATTCAGCCTCCACTCTGCCCTTAGTTTCATCAATTAATACAATATCATCTGCAAGCAAACAAAATACACCATGGAACTTCATTTTGAATACTTTAGTCAATTGATCTATCACTAAAGCAAAAAGATAAGGGCTCAAAGTAGATCCTTGATGTACACTTATGGCAATTGGAAATTCTCTACTTTCTCCATTTATAATCCTTACACTAGTCATTACTCCATCATATATCCTTAATGGCACAGTATACCTACTACATACACCTTCTTCTTCTTTTTTTTCTCTCTAAAACCCACTATAGAACTTCCCTAGGTATCCTATCATATTCTTTCTCTAGATCAATAAATACCATATGTAAGTCTCTCTTCTTTTTCCTAAACTTTCCCATTAATCTTCTTAAAAGATATATAACTTCTATGGTAGATCTCCCAGGCATAAAACTAAATTGATTTTCTGAGACGTTCATTTCTAAACTTAATTTTTGTTTAACTATCCCTTCCAATAGTTTCATCGTATGAGTCATAAGTTTAATTTCACGATAATTATTACAATTTTAAATATCTCCTTTATTTTTGTATAAAGGTATTAAAGTACTTTTCCTATATTCATCTGATATTTTCTTAGTTTTTATAATTGTATTAAATAAATTAGTCAACAATATAATTTCGTTATTACCTAAGTATTTCCAAACTTCAATTTGGATGTTATCCGATCCTATAGCTTTCCTATTTTCATCTTTTTTAGTGCAAACTTAACTTCGTTAACTCTAATTTTGCGAATAATTCTCATATTGTTAGTATTTTCCTCATTTGTCAAATCTAAGTTTAAGCCTTCTATTTGGTTTTCAATAAACAACTTACTAAAGTAACTTCACCATCTTTCGTTAATGCCTTCGTCCTTAACTAAGACAATATTATCCTCACTTTTTATATATTTTACATTTCCTAAGTCCTTACTCTTTCATTCTCTAGTTTTAGCAACTTTAAATATTTCTTTTTCTCCTTCTTTTGTATCTAATCTATCAGACAAATTATTAAATGATCTGTATTGAGTTTTGCTAACGACATTTTTTTGCATTTTTTCTCACCTCCTTATACTTTTCAAAGTTATCGATGTTTCTATATTTTTGTCATGTTTTATATTAAATTCTTTTTGTCTTTACGACTTTTTGGACATCTTCATCCCACTACCAACTTTCTTTGCTATTCAAGAATCTTCCCCTTCGTTCACCTAAAATCTCTTTTTTTATCTTTTTAATAGAGCTAGCTAATCTACTCCAAAGATTATTTGTATCTATCCCATCTTCTATAGTCCAATCCCCATCTTTGATCATTTTTGCTTTAATTTTTTATTATATTTTCTCCATTTAGGTTCCACCATCTAGTTTTCTTACACTGGTTTATTTTATCATTTTCTTCCATTTTTTAATACATATATCTAACACTAAGACTCTATGTTGTATGGTTAGGCTTTCACCTAGAATAACTTTATAATCCTTGCATGATAAACGATCTACCCTCCAAGTTAAAAAATAAATATATTTGACTTCTATTTTGTCCACTTTAAAAAGTTATTAAGTGTTCTTCTCTCTTCTTAAAGCAAGTATTCATTATACTAAAATCATATGACATAGCGAAGTCTAAGATCATCTCCCCAGACTCATTTTTGTCTCCATATCCATATCCTATATGTATCCTCTCATAACTTTTACTATCTCTTCCAACATATCCATTCAAATCTCCTCCTATAAATATTTTCTCAGTCCCTAGTATGCCTTGTATAATACTCTCCATATCTTCCTAAAATTTTCTCTTAAGATTTTATGTTAAGCCTACTTAAGAAGTATAAACACTAATGACATTTATTATCTCTTGACCTAATGCCATCTTGCTTTTTATAAATCTATCTCGTACTTTGTTTACATCAATAATGTTATCTTTTAAGTTTTTGTCTATAATAATTCCTACTCCATTCTTATATTTTTCTTTTCCAGTATATCAAAGTTAAAATCCTGATTTATCAATTTCCCTAACTTTCTCCCCCACCCACTTAATTTCTTGAAGACAAATTATGTTAATTCATTTTCTAATCATTGTGCCACAATTTTCATGGTTTTATCCTTAAGTGTCCATATATTCGAAGTTGCTAATCAATCCTAGTTTCTTGAACTAAATTCTTTACCTTCCCATGTCTAGAATGATGCAGGAATCCTTACATAATTGACTCCATACCCAGGCGCCAACACGACATGTCGCTTCGAGGTGACGACCTAGCCCATTCTCGCCCACTTTTTGCTACACTTGACTGGTACAAGTGCAACACGTCACTCGTAAGTGATGGTATAGCAAATATTCAGTAAGGATTCATATTATAATGATCTAACAAATTTTACGTTGACTGTTAGCTACCTAATGCAACCCACCTCCTTTATATGGGCTTGGGATCGATTGTGTGTGAAAAAATTAGGACATTAAGTGTATCACAAGAGGAGTTAACTTGTAAGTTAATTTTGATAATGAATTAATAATTTAAAAAAATATTTAAATTACACTAAAAATTAGTTGAAACCACATGAAAAATATTTAGGTGAGAGTATTTTGAAATCAACTTGCTTACCTACTTATATAACCTTCACTAATGTTTTTTGAGGTTTTTTTAAGAAATTATTAAGAAAAAAAAACACAAATATGTATGGGTGGGGGAAAATTTACGAAAATAAACCCAATCGACTTTTGGAAAGTCAATTGGGTATTTAAAAAAAATAAATAAAAATAAAGAACCGACTTTTAGAAAGTCAGTTCTAAGCGAGACGAGACAAGAGACTAGCAATGTGCCAGACAGCACACGAAAAACCAAAAAAAAAATTTTAAAGTGAGAAAAATGATTTTTGGAAAGCCAGTTCTCTGGGCAATTAGACGTCTACACCCTGCACACCCAAGCCAATGCAAAAAAAAATTAAGTGGCATAACCGGCTTTCCAAAAGTTGGTTATGCACTTGACATGCACCACTTGCCCTTACCCCGTCCATCCGTTCCTTCCTTCCTATGTATATATAATTAATTTAAGTCAAAACCAACTTTCCAAAAGTTGGTTTGACATGCACGTACCAAACCATGCACGTGTTTTTTGACTCGCTCGTGTTTGCCTACCCCCTCCCCCTTAGCTACTCACATGCCCCATCCCCCCCCACCCCGTCTCCTATTTATTCTCCTTCATCCCCCACTTTCCAATTATCCTTTCTCCTTTTTTCATTTCATTCATCTTCCTTTCTCCTTCTTTCATTTCATTCTTCTTCCTTTTGCCTCTAACCCCCCCTCACCACCTTTACATGTTGCATGAACTTGTTGGAAATTTACTCTTAGAACTACTCTATTTCAAGGGTCAGTAACGACAGTATCCGTGAAGGTTTAACTAATTTTAAGTTTTTACTTTTGTACATTAATTTCATTTGATATTGAGCTATGTTTATGATTATGGTGTATATACATATTTCTGAGATTATTGTTTATGTATATGAAAAAAGATTTGTTCCATATTATCGTGATTTACTCAGAATATTTATTATTGTGATGATTTTTTTATGTTGCATTAAACTCTATTTTTGAAAATTCAGAATGGCGTCAAATTCGTTAGCTAACAAAGTTATGGTCTTATTGTATGTGATGGTGAGATTATACATGGATCAACTGATATTGAGTACAACACAGGGCCAACGAAGGTGATTTGAGTCAGAAGGAGAATGAAGTACAAAAGTTTGAAACGGAAAATACATGAAGGATTATATATTGAACCAAATAAGTACATGTTAGAATTGATGTCGAGATATCTACAATGAGGGGGTGGTGGAAATTTTTTGTATATCGAGGTCCCAATAAATGATGATGCAGATGTCCTAATTGCGTTAGACCCGCAGAGTTCTTGTCCTAACATGTATATAGTTGAGATTTTTGTTAAATGCATTCTTCCAAGCAGGAGTATAGGTGGAGCTCCAACTGTGTAGGGGGAACCATTTCTCCATCCTTAATCATATAACGAATATGATGCTGCTGAGTCAAACATACTATTTGATCACCTGTCACAGATGATAGTAGCTTTAGATTTGAATGACGTTCTTGGTACATCATTTTAGCCAAAATTCTTGTCAACAAAGCTTAAACGCGAGGAGGTTAATTTGCAAGGAATTAATATGGGAAGCAGTTTTTATCATGAACCATAGTCATTAACGAAGTATAGGCATGATCAAAGTTCACCTGGAGCTGTGTCTATGCCAGATTTCCAAACAATTCCATCTATTTTCATGAATGAGAGGGAGGCATACATGTTCCAGCCAACGTAACCTAATATGGACTGTGACCGTGAATTAGAGGAAGAAGATGACTTATAAAAGGATTTTGAAAAGGCAGACACAAAGGTAGATGAGGTCGATGGACGAAATGATTATGGGATTCAATATGAAGAAGTTGTCATGCCTCTTAAGAACATATCTATGGGTCAGTGACTGGTACGCGACGTGCCACCATTAGTGTACATGATCAATGTCGAAGTCAGTCATATCATAACTGAATTTTAAAGTTCCTTTGAGGGCACTTGATGGGATGGTGTCTCGAAATTTGGTAAGGTTGTGATTTTCGATAGGAAGGATGATCTGATCCACTTTGTGTGTGTCCACCAAGCGCAAACACACCATAACTTCAAGGTGGTGCAATTTAGCCCAACAATATAGGTGGTTAGGTGCAATACAGATGAGGGTTGTGCTTGGAGGTTATGTGCTTGTCAATATAAAAAGCACAGGCTCTTTGAAATTACATAATATAAAAGGCTACATACATGCTTGAATGAGACTCTCTCGCACGACCACCCGCAATTGAAGTCGAGCTTGGTTGTAAATGAAATCATCGAAATTATCAAGAGTGATGCTAGTGCTTCGATTGCAGCTTTACAAGCACACCTGAGGTCAAAGTACCAATACCATGTATCCTATAGAAAGGCATGGCTAGGGAATTAAATGGCAGTTGCAAAGGTTTTTGGAGAAAGGGATCTTTCATATCTAATGCTTCCAAAGTGGATACATTCTATGTGTGAATCAAATCCTGGTATAAAGTGAAGTGGGTATGGACAAAAATTCCTAAAGCTAACCACACTACTATTTTGACATGTGTCTTTTCGTCATTTGCAGCATCAAATAGAGTGAGTTTGTCATTATACTCCAGTTCTTTGTGTGAACGGAACACACTTATATAGGAAATATAAAGTTAAATTTCTAATTACAATGGCCCCTAATGCAAACCAACAAATATTTCCTGTAGCGTTCGAAATCGTTGAGGAGGAGAGTTTGCAAGCATGGTCCTGGTTTCTTTAGTGCATTTAAAATGAAGTGACTGACTGTGATAATTTGTCTCTTATATCAGGCAGACGTCCCGATATTATTGGTGTGATTCATCAGAATGTTGACTGGCAACTGTCGCATGAACACCATAGGTTTTGTTTGCGTCACATTGTTAGTAACTTCAACAAGAGGGTGCACAATACCAAGCTAATGGAGATGGTTGAAATAGCTGGTAAGGAACACCATGTTAAGAAATTCAATAGTATGATGGAAAGAATCCTAAAAAAAGGTGTGCCAATTGCAAAATTGTTTTTTGAAGAGATCCCTTTCCACATATGGATGTAATGCCATGATGGTGGTCGAAGGTATGGAAACATGACCACAAATCTAGTTGAATATTTAATTTCATCCTAAAAGGAACTCACAATTTACAAATAATGGTCATTGTTCATATGACATTTTATCACATTGCGCACTACTTTAGTGCTCGACGGAAGGCATCTTGCCAAGCAATGGAATCGGGGAATGGTTACACCCCACATATCTTGTTGCAAATGCAAAGGAGGGAAATGGCATATGTTGGACATGAGGTTATCAACTTCAATATTGAAAGGGGATTGTTCAGTATTCAAACTACACCATGCCAACCAAATAAGGGTCGAAATATTCAAACCATTGACATAAATGGACATGGGTGTACTATGGAAAGTGCCAGAATCTACACTACCCTTGTTCACATTTGTTAGTTGTCTGCGGCTTGAGGAGATTGTGGTGCAGTTGCTACGTTGACCCTTGTTTCACAATAACTAAGCATTATGCTACTTATGTGATAGACTTCATCCCCGTCCTCTATGAAGGATATTGGAAAGATTTTATTTACGCCAACATTATACGGGGAATTGCCATTTTCTTGGGCAAAGAGGAAGACCAAAGATTTCCAGCCTCCGTAACGAAATGTACGTATGAGAGGGGGAGAAGGAGGATGCAGTGCGTTTTTGCCACGAAAAAGGTCACAATCGCAATTGGTGTCCTATGAGGACTGAAGGTCATGACAAAGCTGGACCATCATATTGATTTGTACTTAATGTGTATAGTATTTTGATTTTGCATGTTTATCTCTGTACATATTAGTAGCATGCTGTTTGTATATTGTCGTGACGTCCCGGAACGCGGGTGCCCCAGGGTGGCAAAATTAAAATGTGTTTTAAATTTTCAGGAAAAATATGGAATGTCGGAATCGCCACTAACCTTTTAGTGTGGTTAGAACACATGATTACTACCCTGTTAAGGGTAGAATGGGTCTATGTTACCAAAGTTGGTTTCGAGAGTTCGGTTACGCAAGGGGAAGGTACGAGCACCCCTACGCGCCCGTTCTTACGAACGGTACCTAATTAATTCAGAATTATCCCTAAGTTAATCTAATAAGTCTTTCAAATTACCCCTCTATTAGTAGATTTACAAATATACATGCAGTATAAATAAATAAATAAATAAATAAATAAATGGATAAATAAATAAATATATGTACTATATATATTCCCTTAGAACTAAGGGTACGTGAAACCCGAAAGCTCATACCCTAACATTAAAATCATAGAGATAAAAATTGAGAAAATACTTAAGAAAATACACTCCCAAATTTTGAAATTGTATTAAATTTTTTTATAGGAAAATACTAATATGGGAGGTTTTAATATATGGTAATAGGGTAATAAGCAACACATACCTACTAAAATATTAATTACAAGAACAAATATCATAAATAAAAAGAATAAAAATTTAAATATGAACAAAAAATCCTGCACCCAAGAAAAATAAATCAATTAGTATTTACACCAAATAAAAAGTTAAGCAACAATAAAACTCTTTTTTTTTTTAACATGAATATTAATAAAAAGGAAACCTACAACTCACCCTTTTAATATAATAAACAAAGAAAAATTCAAACTTTACATAAGATGTGTGTGTGTGTTGCTGTGTGTGTGTGTGCTGATGTGTGCCTGAGTTAGTATGTGTGCAGTGTGTGCTATGTGTGTTTGCAGTGTATGTGTTGTGTGTCTTTGCAGTGTGTGCTGTGTGAGGGTGTGTTTTGTGTTGTGTTGTGAGTGTGTGTGCAGGGGTATCTCGCCGGGAGCATGAGCTGGTGTGGCAGCGATGACAACAACGAGCGTGAGGGGGCGATGGCAAGGACGATAACTGAGCTGCTGAGTTGCTGTGCGTGGCCGGAGGCTGGCGTGACGGTGGCGGCAATGGTGTCGAGAGTCAACGGTGTGGCTATGCCGTGAAGCCGTATGACTGCTGTCCTGCATGAAAGGTAAAGAGTTAGAGAACGAACAGAGATATGAGGGGAGTGATGCAGTGTGCGTCGAATGTGTTGCCATTTGCCGGAGAAGATGGCCGTGAAGTGGTGTGACAATGGGAGACGACGGAGCAGACGGCCGGAGGATTACCGAAGGAGCTGGATCTCGACTGTGGCGGTTGTAGCAGCAGGGTGGTCAGGACCTGATTTGCTCTGGTCATGGGATGAAGTGGCTGGAGTTGTAGAGGATGGCCGGAGGAGCTGTGGAGGCTGGCTGAGGATGATGGTGGTTTGTGGAGGCTGGAGCAGAGATGATGATGGTGGTCTGTGGACGAGGGAATAAGAAGAAGACGAAGAAGAAGAAGCAGCCGAGATGGAAAGAAATTTTTTTATTTTTTTGCTTTTCTTGTGCTGTGCGCTGCCCTCGGCCTCCTTCAACTGCGACCCCCCCCCCCCTCTTTTTTATAAAAAAAATTGAAAAACCCTAGCCTCTGCTCCTCTCCTTTTCTCTCTTTTTTTTTTGGTTTTCTCATTTTTCTTCTTTGTCTCCTTTTTTATACCTTTATAATAATAATAATAATAATAATAATAATAATAATAATAATAATAATAATGTAATAATAATAATCAGGTTTGAAAATAATAATAATACTAATAAAGATGAAAATAGAAAAAATAATTATAGTAAGGTAATAATAAGAATGATAAAAATAATGAAAATAGTAATAATAAAGTAACAATAATAAAATAATAATAATAACAATAACGATAATAATAATAATAATAATAATAATAATAATAATAATAATAATAATAATAATGGGGATAATAATAAGAATAATAATGAAAATAATAATAGTAAAATAGTAATAATAATAATACTACTAGTAATAAATAAATAATAAAAATAATTATAAGAAAGTAATAATAAAATAAAGATAATAAAAATGCTAATAATAATAATAAAAATAAAAAAATAATAATAATGATAATAATAATAATAATAATCATAAAGATAAGGTAATAATAATAATAATAATAATAGTATAATGAGAAGGGACTCATTGTTCTATTTGGTTAGGGCAAAAATAGGGTGTCTACATATATGATTTGTGATGTATTGATCTCCTTGATGTACTATTTGCCTTCTTCTGATTTCTGAATTCATTGCAGTTAAATAAATGAAGTAGACATAAATTCCAAAGCAAAGAAGAAAAGCTAGTTTTATTTACTTTACGTTTATTTTTTAAATTTAGAAAAATCAAAATCTAATTTTATATACATTTTGTTCATATATTATGCTAGCTCAACATGAGAATGTGAGATACAATTTTAAAACGTTTTATAGTATTTAATTTTTATTGAATACTGGATATATTATGGTAGACATCTTAAATACCTTAGACATGTAAGATGCCCATGGGGTATTCAATACTCACCTCCGCTTAGTTAATGTTGATTCCCATGGAATAATTAAAAAAAAAAAAAATCTAAGTTAATAAAATGTAGATGTCCTAAAGTATTGCCATTCAATATGCATGTCCACTTAGATAAGATAATGTTGGATTCTCATGGAATGACTTGGAAATCTAAGTTGAGAACAGAAGAAGGCTTTATAATTCGCCTCTTTTAAAATATTATTTAGGCACAAATGCACATCACTTGTATGTACCCATAATGGCATAATCATCAGTAGGAATTCCAATTGAAAGTGGCGTTATGCTTTGATACCACTTGTCGGCCCAGGTGTATAGAGTCAAAAGGGGGGATGAATGGATTCTTTCTCGTATGTTTGAATTTATCTACAAAATAAAATTCTTGACAAGATACAAGTAATTATATCACAATATATGAAATGTAAATCAAGCACAAGACAAGAAATAAAGAGTATAGGGAGAGAAAGCTTAACACCAGTATTTCAATGTGGTTTGACACCAAGCCTACGTCCATGCCTTGAGACCAACTCAAGGATTCCACAATCAACTATCCAAACTACTTCACCAGCGAAGAAGCCTTATAACAAGAGAACCTTAACGCTCACCAAGAGTCGCAAGGTTCACCAAGAAGCCTTGCAATTCAGTTCACTAGGAACCTTCTACAACTGTTCACAAAGAACCTTCAACCGGGAACAAATCCCTTTACAACAAGAAGATAGATTACAAGGAAATGCTCCTTTAATTCAGCTGATATCAAATACAATCCTCACATTATTCTCTCAAGGAATGAATCAAACAAGATTAGAGAGCAAAAGAGAAATTGAGCACTTGTGAATATGAACTAAAATGCAAAGTTCCTAGGTTTTGTATTCAAATATATTTTTCACTAAGAACTTGTAAAATCACCAAAAACATGTTTAATCAAGTCTATGGAATTTATAGGCAAAATGGGCTACTAGCTGTTTTATGGCAATTATGATGATATATTATATGTTTAAATTGAAAACTAGTCGTTTATAGTCATTGGAGACTAAATCCCGATGTTAATTGTTGACTATTTGACCCCAGTCATTGACTGTTAGACCCCATTCATCAACTAATTGCCCAATTCGTCGACTATTAACATTCTATCAAAAATTTTCAATGAATTACCCCAAATCATCGACAATTGCCTTAAACTAAAAAAGTCATCGACATGAAAGTTGTAGTATTTTTTCTTAACTTTTCATAGACACCAAGATCGTCCTTTTTATACTTTTCTAGCAAATGTTATGCCCCAAATACCAAAGGGTGTTCAAAAAATTTGATAGATGCATAATTGAGGTTTTAAACCCAAGCAAAACCAAGTTTGTAAAAGATTATAACACTAATATGATTTAAAACTTGTCCTTATGAATATATACTTAATTTTCTTGAATCTTTAGGACATAAAACTTGTTTTGGACAGAGTATATAAAAGATTATAACAAAAATACCACTTAACACTTGTCCCATTTGAAAACATATTTAAGCATAGGATATTTTGTCAAACTCTTTGTTTATCTTTGAAAACCATGAGTATTGAGTTTTTTAGTGAAATCCTATATACTCTTATGTCCTTGTATGCACATGCAATGTTTCTCAACTCTTGCTCAAAAATCATGCGTGAAACAAAACCGCAAGAGTTATAATAATTCCTACCTCAAACACTCCCCATTACGTATAATTCTATACTAGCTTCCTTGGATGCTTGAGTTCTTACAAGTGAGCATCCTTCTTGATCTTTCCTACTCGAACATCTACTCGGTTCGATCTTTGTCTTTGATCCATTACTTCATGTATTTATCACTTGTACATGTACTTAACATGATCTGCAAATATATGAATAAACTAGGAACAACAAATAGGTTAATATTATCAAAACACATTAAACATGATTGGGCAGCCACCAAGGCTAACAATTTCCCTCTTTTTGATGACGTCAACCTATTAAAAATTTACTTAATCTTTGCATTTATGTTTGTACGTACCTTAACTTAATATGCAAAGATTAGTTTACCTAAAACCACTAATGGGTTGTTATCATCAAAACATGACAATTAAGCTCATGTAGCCACCAAGGCTAACGATCTCTCCTTTTTAGATGATGGCAAACCATTGGTGTTCTCTATAAGGTATAATTTAAATCTCCCCCTCAAATTATGCATATTCTTAAATGGGACTAAAATTTGCTTCCCCTTACTATATGCATATAAGGCATAAAAATAATTCACTAGATGTCATACGCATTGGAGCTATGCAAAACATAAAAAGGTTCTTTAAGATAGAACTATATGCAAAATGAACTTTCATGCATTTCTCCCCCCATACATTTCTCCCTAACACCACTAAACTTCTCCCCCTTTAATCATCATCAAAAAGAGAGATACTATTTATTTAGCTAAATTAATTTCTCCCCCTTAAGAACAGTTTCCATGGTGGTAAGGTGAGTATGTGCTAAACACATATGTCAATTGTTGGTGCTAAACCATAACATTAAAAATGCCTAGATTGGCTTCCTTACTTACTCATGAATGATGATTTCTAAGGTTTATTAGAATGATACTACTTGTCATTGGATCACTCATTCAATGATATTTCAAATATGGACATTTTCCATAAAAATTTCATGCTTGTGATTTAAGCATGGTAAATATGTCCTTACTACTTTGCAATGAGCATTTAGAGGTATACTAAACTTTATTTAACAATGCTCTTGGTTAATAGGAGACATGTTCTCCTAATTTGCCACTAAAAGGAAGGTATTCTTCTAAACAAAACAAATACTCACAATGATATTACAAATAGATGCTTCATTTGAATACCACTTGTTGTTATGATTTTCTCCACTAAAATTCATTTTCATGAATGCTATGTTTTAGATATTCTAGGTATGCATCCAAACAAGAGCATATATCATCAAAACAAATTATGTGACTAAGGAACACACCTTTTTTCCAAAAGAGATGGATTTACCTATCATAGCATGCTTTTGAACTTATATTCAAAACCTTAGTACTTCACATGAGAAAAACAAGGTTTTTCCATTTACCACTCAAAAATTTATTCGTAAGGAGCAAGCTTTGAGTGCATGCTTTTTCAACCCATAAGCAATAGCCAATACTTTTTAAAAGAGATAAACTAATTAACAAGGATATATACAATTTAAAAGATCATATTGGTTTTATAATTTGAACTCATCAATATTGGGATGATCTTCTAAAGTTCCTAGCATAGTAATCAAGCAATTCATGATGCATAATCTGGAATTTTATATTTTGAACACAATTATGGTAAGCGTCTTTAATTTTGTACTATATAACTCACTTAGTCAACACTTATCCTATTTCACCTAGGTTTGGTTAAGTCTACCTAAATCCTATTTACTATTCATAGGTTCTATGGAAGCAATAATAAAAAATTTATGTAATTGTAATTCTTTTTGGTACACATTCTTCCTTGGGTGCCAAGGGTTTTGTCTTCTTCACTACCCATTCAAGCTTCTTTTCTTTACCTTTAGCACCTCTATAAGGGCAAAAATATCGGATATGACCCTTTCTTTCACAATATAAACAAGTTTTGTTTGTGTGTAAGGGTTTTGAATTATTAGCACTATTTTTCCATGACGAGGCATAACCGTGTGATTTATAAAAGGATTTAAAATTCTTTTTGGAAACAATATTTCTTTTAACTCCCAAATATTTATTTGAGTTTTCTTTTCCTCTTATGATTTTACCATGATCTTCATTTTTCTTTTTCAAAAGAGTATTCTCTTTTAAAACATTTTTAATTTGATTTTTCAAATTTCCTACATCTTCTTGAAAAATTTCATAGTTTTTTTAGCTTTTTCAATAAGCTCCTCATTTTCCCTTTTAAGGGAGGCATTTTCATCTTTTAAGGAGGAACAAAGACAAGGTTCTTTTCCTTTGTATTTTGAAAAATTTTCCTCCAAGTTTTCTGTTGGCCTAACATGGCTTACGAATCTTATTTTGATGATAACAAATCAAGGGAATTTAACATGTTTCGGTTAAAGTGATAATGATTAAGAAATCAAACATATGAATTCAAGATCAAGTGATCACAAGTTGAATTGAAAGTTTACATTCCAAAGACAAGTGGTTAAATGAAAGCTTAAACGATCAAAGATAGACCAATTTGATGCAAGCTTAAAGAGTATTGAAGCTCAAGGTCAAGATGGACTCAAAGAAATACATACATAAAGACTTCGTATTTAAATTGTTTTTAAGTTTTAAGAAAGTCTTATGTAAATACATCAATTAAGAGTCAATATGGAAGCATTGAAGGTCATTAGGATTAATTATTGACTTAGAGAGCAAATTTTGAAAAACCCCTAAAAAATATCTTTAAAAGACTCAAAGTAATTTGGCAAGTAAAAGCTCACAAAAGTTTTTGGAAACAAACAATATAAAAGTATGGATTTTTGTCTGTTCAGGCGACTGACAATTTATGCTGAATTAATTTGAGAAGGCAGAATAGGCCCAGTCGACTGACCCCTGTGAGTCCAGGCGACTGACCCCATTCTGACTTTGATATTTCGTTGAATTTCAAAGCCCAGGCGACTGACCCCAATAAGTCCAGTCGACAGAACTTCGTAACGGCTATTTTTAAACAGCGAAGAAAAGTTACAAAATTAGATTTCTTGGACCCCAATCTTTCTAAAAACTTGGGTAATACTCAAAGTAACTAGGGGAACACGAAATAGATGCTTTTTAACTCTATAAATACATGGAAAACCTAAAGATTTTATACAAGTACTACAATCAAAAATTACTTTCAACAATCAAGCCTTATTGCCAATACTCTTCAAAAGCTTTCTTGCTCACACTCTTTGCTAAGATTTTTCTGAGTCTTGCTGATCTTTTCTCACCGATATTTGCACATATATACTGAGTTTCTCAATCAAACAAAGAAGATTCTGGTGTTAAATTTTTTGAGCTTCAATTCAATTCTTTATTGATATTTTAAAGTGAAGTATATTAGTTGTGCTTTAACCTATATTAATCCACTATATTTTGAGAGTGCTCTTTGTACACAAGAATTGTTCTTGTTCTCATTGTTTTTTATGGTTCAGGATTGTTGAATCGTTGGCTAACTGGGCATGAGGTATCGCTTGGAGAGGAGGGCTCCATCCTACGTAAAGCAGTGTGTAAACGGTTTGCTCTGACCGGTTAAAGGAGTGGTATAGTGAAATCTTTGGGTGGTGTACCTAAAGCGAGCACATAGGTGGGTATAGCCGAACCTCGTAAAAATCTCGATGTCACTCTCTTCCTTATTCTCTTTTAAATTTTAGTACATATAAATTGCGTGGATGCTTATTAAACTATTGGAAATTAATTTGTGATTGAGAATTGCGGAAACCTTCTACGAGAGTACATTCATTATACAGGTCATTCATTCATCAGCTATATACTTGAATCCAATATCAAAATCAGAATCTTGGAGCTTGGTGGAATTTCTATATTGATCAATATTGTGAAGCTTGTCTTGATTACATTGACTTATTAAGTTTTAATTTTGATTGTTGAAAGAAGCATTAAGAAAGTTGCAAAGTATTCAAGTTTATTCATAAAGATTTAAATTAAATTGTGTCTTGGCTGAACTTGTGATTTATAATCAGACCTTACATGTGTGATTGCTGAAACTAAAAAGAGTTGAGAAAGAATTAATAAAAGAGTCCAAAGAAAGTTTTAAATCCCAATTCATTCCCCCCCTTGGGAGTGCACCTTACTTTTCAATTGGTATTAGAGACTAGTTATAGCAAATCTCAAATTAGAAGCTATATAAAGATCTCTATGGCACACCTAGGTGTATCTCCCTTTGCTGAAAGTCAATCCTCATCTAGACCACATATTTTCTGTAGTGTAAACTACACCTTTTAGAAACAAAGAATGAGAATTTACTTACAAACTATGGATTGGAAAGCTTTGAAAGTTGTCACACAAGGTGACCTTATCCCCACTAAAATTGTGGATGGTAAAGAAATACCTAAAGAAGAAAAAGAGATGACCGACAATGACCATAAGATGTTGCAAGTAAATTCAAATGCTATGAATGCATTATATTGTGCTCTTGATGTAAATGAATTCAATGGGGTCATGACATGTAAATTAGTCAAAGAAATATGAGATAAATTATAGGTAACCTATGAAGGAACGATTGATGTAAGAGATAGTAGAATTGACATGCTCACAAGTGAGTATGAGGCCTTTAGGATGAATCCAAATGAAACTATTACTAGTATGTACACTAGGTTCACCCATATAATAAACTCTCTAAATGCTTTAGGAAAAAATTACTCAACCTATGAGATGATTCAAAAAATCCTTAGAGAACTTCCTCCAATATGGGAACCTAAAGACACTGCTATAACAGAAGAAAGAAACTTGAAAAATACGTCCTTAGATGAATTAATTGGATCTCTTCTCGCTTATGAGATGGCTATGAATGAAAGAAATTCTGAAAATAACAAACACAAGAAATCAATAGCCCTTAAAGCTGCAAAGAAATCTATAGTGAAGAAGAAGGTGAAAATGAATTAGATGACGATGAAATAGTATTACTCACTAGGAGACTTGGAAAGTTCTTTAAGAGAAATAAGAAATTTGCTAGAAAATTCAAAGGCTCAAAATCTGAAAAAGGAGAAACAAGCAAAAAGGAAACTAAAAATGAACCTCCTACATGTTACAATTGCGAAAAGATTGGACATATTAAACCCGATTGTCTACAGCTCAAGAAAGACAAAAAGAATAAGAAGAAGAAGAAGAAGGCAATGAAAGCTACTACATGGGATGACACAAGCTCAAGTGAATCGGAAAGTGAATCAAGTGAACAGGAAGTGGCAAACATCTGCTTCATGGCAAAAGATGATGAGGTAAATTCCTATTCTAGCTCATTTGAAGAGTCCAGTGATGAATTGTGTAGTGACTCATGTGAAAGTATGCCTTCAAATAGAGAAATTCAAGTTGAGTTGTTTGCATTACATAATAGGTTCATAAAAGTATCTAAAAGAAACATAACTTTAAAAGAACAAAATAAAACACTCAAAAATCAACTAGAAACTTAAAAATCGGTTGAAAAAGAAAAGAAATCACACATTGATGAACTCATGAAGAAAATAAACAAGATGTCTCAAGATTTGGTAAAACTTCAAGTAAATGGCAAAAGCAAGAAAGAGTTAGAAATAAAAGACCTTAAAAGTAAAATTGAGGATAAGGATAAAATCATTTACAATTTTACAAAAGGAAAAGAGAACTTTGAAAAGTTGATTGGAACACAAAGAATGTCATTAGACAAAGAAGGAATTAGATATAATGGAATTAAGAAAAAAAAAAAAGGAAAAAGAATCTATATATGGGATACTTTATAAAGGAATCAATGTATTATGCAAGCACATCTTCCACAAATATCTATGAACACACTACGTGCTTCTTGTGTAAGAAAAAGGGACATATAAAATTTGAATGTCCATTTAAAAGAAAAAATGTTAAAGTCAAGAAAGTATGGAAAGTCAAAGAAAATAAATCTGAAATAAAAGGACCTAAGAAGGTTTGGGTACCTAAAAATAACACATTGAACCCTTCTTGTAGGTTTGCTTTAGGACAACCCTATCAAAATACAAATGATACTTGGACAGCAGGTGTTCAAGGCATATGACCGGAGATAAATCCAAATTCACCACACTAATGCAAAAGGATGGTGGATACGTCACATTCGACGACAATGCTAAAGGTAAAATCATTGGAATTGGAAAAATAGGTAAAGATCCTTCTTTGACCATTGATGATGTTTTGTTGGTAGATGGCTTAAAACATAATCTTTTAAGTATAAACCAATTAAGTGATAAAGGATTTGACATAATCTTCAAACAAGACAAATGCATTTTTGAAAATAGAGAAAAACATTATGTTCTATTCACTACTAAAAGAGTTGATAACGTGTATTGCATAAATTTTGAAAATTTAAATCACATGCTCAGCAACCATGAATGAAGTAAGTTGGCTATGGCATGGAAGACTAGGACACGCTAGTATAGACTTACTATCGAAATTAGTTCAAAAGAACTTAGTTAGAGGACTACCAAGCACTAAGTTTGTAAAGGATAAAATATGTGATGCTTGTCAACTAGGAAAGCAAACTAAGTCCATCTTTAAGAAGAAGAAACATATTTCCACTAGCTGGCCTTTAGAGCTTATCCACTTAGATTTATTTGGCTTTACTAGAACACAAAGTTTAGGAGGAAATCAATATACTTTCGTCATTGTTGATGACTACTCCAGGTTTACCTGGGTACTCATCTTAGCCTCCAAAGATGAAGCTTACAATATGTTGATAAACTTGTGTAAAAGACTTCAAAATGAAAAAGGATATGGTGTTTTAAATATCAAGAGTGATCAAGGAAGAGAATTCAACCATAAATATGGTGATAAATTCTGCAATGAACATGGAATAAAATATAACTTTTTAGCACCCAAAACTCCACAACAAAAGGGAGTTGTTGAAAGAAATAATAGATCCCTTCATGAAATGGCTAGGACCATGTTAAATGAACACAAGTTACCTAAGTACTTTTGGACTGAAGTGGTTAATACCGCATGTTATATAATGAATAGAGTTTCCATAAGATCAACCTTAAATAAAATCCCCAATGAACTATGGAAAGGAAGAAGGCCTAACATAGCTTACCTTCATGTATTTGGATGCAAGTGCTTTGTACTAAATGATAAAGATGACTTAGGGAAATTTGATGCAAAATCAAATGAAGGAATCTTTTTAGGGTATGCGTTGAATAGCAAAGCATTTAGAATTTATAATAAAAGAACACTCACAATTATAGAATCAATTCATGTAACCTTTGATGAAGTAAATCCATTTACACAAACAGTTGATATTAAAGATGTAACAACTCGAAAATCTCTACCATTTTTTTATAAAAAAAACTGCAAAATATAACATTATGATCCTCCTATCTAATCTGCTATAACATCTCATGCCCCAAGTGAGCATTGAGGAAAACCTGATTATATTACACACCCATGCAGCGGTAAAACATTAAACTGTTCATCTATATAAATAATAATAGAATTCAGTAATTCTTTCCAAACCATACATACATATATACACATCACCCCAGTATCGTCTACTCAAAAATACAATCTCCTGTATACACTTACCCTACAATCAGGGTAGTATAATCACCCTCTCTATCTGCGAGCCTGATCCGCTCACCTAACTAGATCACCTAAAAAATTCTAAATCACTGAGGTGAGACAACGCCCAGTAAGAGGAAATATGCTATTACTAATGTGTGGCAACCGAGCTATATAAATACTATACTGACAAGTAATTGAAACAATGGAAACTGATAATACAAAATACAGTACATTTCATATCTTTTATGGTTTAAAATTACATCTATAATATCTGAGTCTCTACTTATTCATACTTCTAGTATTACAATATGTTTGTTGATGTTCTATAAATTTGTATACATATACATAACTATGAAAATACCTTGAAAAACAGTACATCATGATTTAACCCCTCATGACAGGGTTGTGCAGCATGTAGGCGGGACTTAACTCTGGTTGGCCTATCAGGTAAGTTAACTGTAACTCTACCAATCCTCAACCTAGCCAATTTGCAACCTCTCCTAGGCACGGTACTAGTATCTACCTCGTCAAACCAGCCACCTCAACCCAGACTTCTGAGGAGCCTGCAATCCCTCCAGGCATGGTTGATGGAAACCTTCCACACTCTGTTAGCTTTACCGTGATCCCAAAAGGTGGGGTGAATTGGTATTTTTAAAATTTATCTCCTAGGTATTCCCCCTAACAGCAGTATGTTCACAAGCCTATGGTCAATCTAGTGCAAATAATGTAAACATACCAGAAATTAAATAAATCAGTTTAAACAATCACATAAACACCAGAAAGCAGTAAAGAAAGGATGACACGCAGATATGTTATCGAGGTTCGGCCAACTGCCTACATCCCCACCTTGGCTAACCAATACAAGGATGATCACAATAACTTGCTCACTTAAACGGATGGAGCAGCACCTATACAAACCAGGTCAAATTACCACAAGGCTGACCTCAACCTTTACACCAATCCTTACCGGACTGGATTACCGCCCCCTCAGGCCACGCCTAGAATCTCTCAGATATACAATCAAACGGTACAATATATGGGTGCTTTCACATAAAGCAGATTTGTACCACAAAAGCGTACAAACACAAACACCACAGATGATTTAAAATGTAAGTTCAGTGTGGTCTAAATAGTTTCAACTCTCAAATAGATTTGCTATCGTTGTAATTAGTGCGTGAGAGTGCAAACCTAGATGATCTTTGTATCACAGGATATTCAATCTAAGTGCTCAAACAAAGATATTATCTAAACTTCATATATTTCAATCAACAAGTTTTCTCAATACATATATGTATATGAAGCTCTAGCAATGTATATATTTGGTTTGCAAGATATATGAAATCTTTGTATTTCAGCAAATGATATAGACTTGTATGGATATTGCTACAAAGATTAATATAACACACACACAAATACCTTTTCATAAATATATCAATATGAATACCACAAGATATTTGAGTATGTTTGAAAGTATTTTTGCAAGCCCCAAACAAATACGAACTTCCTAAGTTATTGCAATGAGAATGCAATACTCGGGAGTTCACCACAAGTCTTCTTAGGGTAGGCTTATTGGCAAAGCCTCCTAAGAAAACTTAGGTTATGCTCTCGAAGAAAAATCGATTCAAATATGCTACAAATGAGATAGCAAACCTCTAAGCAGTAATACTCAATAAACTTACAAATGATATAGATAGATGAAGAAGGTAAGCTTGAGTGGATTTCCAAAAGAGTATGAGCAGTGAGTAGCAAAATAAAGTATTTTTGCTTGAGAGAGATTTTCTTAATCTTTTTGCTAATCCCTCCTTAATCCACCAAATGAAAGAGTATATATAGATATATTGAAAATTTTGACCGTTGGAGACCCATTAGGGATTATTAGAAAATATTAATGACATTTAAATCAATTTAACCCTGTTTAAAATTATTAACCGCTATAAAAAAATAGGAGCAACCCGAGAGGTCCGATCGACCAGAAGTGTTTCGGTCGACCAGGACTCAAATGGTTCGGTCGACCAGGGGACTTTTGAACTGAAAGGCTCGGTCGACCGGAGAGGGAGATTTCTCAAACTTCCGAGGTTCGGTCGATTGGGCCTTTTTAAACTGTATGGTTCGATCAACCAGACCGCTAGGAATTCTCCCGAGGACCCTCCGGTCGACCAGGTAGTTAGAGTACAAAAGTAGTCGGTCGATCGGGAGGACAAAATGTTGACTCCTAGGTGGTTCGGTCGACCGGGGTCAAATAAACTACAGGGTCTCAGTCGATCGGGACCTTGGTCAATGATTGACTCAGGTATGGTTCGGTCGACCAGGCCAAAAATGAACTGATTTGGCCGATCGACCGAAAGTGCACCAAGTGTGTATTTCGGTCTCGTCTTAACACAATCAAGCCCTATTTAAGTGCCTAACAAATATATGTGAAAGTGTGAGTGTCCTAGGGGCACTTGGGGTCCAATTTGAAGACACCAAAAAAGTCCGGTGTCGGTCGACTACACCTTAAGGTTTTTCTAAGGTCATTTTTGGTTTGTATCTGGTTTGAGCTTATAGAATAAATCATGCATGTGATGTGTATGTTTATTACAAACCGAATACCCTAATTACTATTACAGACAAATTTCACTAAAAATTATTACAAATAAGAGCATGAATTTGTCTTCAAACTTTGAGCTTTCACTTGCCATCGATGATATGCTAATATAAACCTATACATGAACTAGATATTTATTAAATACAGGAGTGTTTGTCATTATCAAAACCAGGCGTCACCTATAAGGTCAACACACTTTATCTAAGATGTGTGGTTGCACTCTAATCTATAATAGCAACGGTACCGTGCTCTGATAGCTAAATATTTACTGGACTGATTCATCAGCATCTAATACTATATATTACTGATATACATAATTATCTTGTTGTTTCATCATGATTCCAAAATAACCATAACACCGAAAGCTAATATGAAAATACTATAATATGTGTACTGTATAAATTGTAATACCATAGTGTTATGGAAAATAACCATAGCACCAAAAACTGATATAAGAATACTGAATTATTTGAGTTGTATAAACTGTAATATCATAGTGTTATGGCTTTAGTATTTTAGAAATCATGGTAATCTGCATATGCTGTAAAATATTTGTCTGTATAAGCAATGTAATTCATACTCTTGTAAAATTTGATAAAACATATCTCTACATAATAGTATAATTCATTTCAATCTGAAAACTGTATCATTTCTATACTGATCTGATAAGGTCTTATAAATATATTCTTGTATAGATACTATAAATCATAATAATCTAGAAACTATAAAATTTCTGTACTAAACTAATAAGGTCTCACATTTATGTGTGAATACTATAATTCATAACAATTTGGAAATTGTATACTTTCTATACTGATTTGTTAAAATCTCATGCCACACAACAAAACAAGTAAATACCTTATATTTTGAAAAACTGTCTTTTCTCATATACTAATAATTTGTAAGTTGAGTAATAATCTGGAAAACACATAATTTCTATAAACTTTGTGAAGTTCCTAGCATAGCATATTTCTCTTACCTAACAGACTGGGAGGCTCGCCTCCAACTCTACTCTCACACTCACGGTGTACTATCCCCAAAATCCTAAAATAATGTGTATAATCATATTTTCAATAAATCAACTAAATTTCCCAAACCTACATACTCATAATTTTATGAACTATAATTTACCTGGCTCCTAGAAAAAAATCCACTAGGTCCTCAACGCATACTTGTAGAGTCCCAAAACAGCCTAACCCTGAAAACATAACACCCTAATTTTACTCCACAAAACTCCATTATATTCTCATATAATACAAAATTTGGACCCAAATAAGCCTGCTAATACTAAAAATACCTAAATAATCTACTTACCTTGATTTTGGGATGGTACCCAAGTTGGCCTAACCAACAATTTACTCTAGCGGACTTGAAGAGAATCTTCCCAGGAGTAACATGGTGACTTCCGATCATAAAACAAGCAAAGAATGAAGCCGAAATCATAAATAGGTAGAGAGGGGAACGAATTTTAGAGAGAGAGAGAGAGAGAGAGAGAGAGAGAGAGAGAGAGAGAGAGCTTGACATGCAATCCTTGCTAAAAATGTGATTTTTGGCCTTATATAGAATGCTTGCCCACGTGGCCTCGTCAACGAGCCACGTCATCTCGTCATTGAAGGCAAGAAGGGATATCGTTGACAAACTTGTCATCCTCATCGACGAATTTCAGGTTGTGAATCAGCCCTCTCGATAAGTTTTCATTGATGAGGTACGTGTCTACGTTGATGGGCCCAAGAAGCCTATTCATCGATGAACGCTTTGCGCTCGTCAAAGAGACCCTGTTGAACCCCCTTGAAAAATTTCTCTTCTCTCCCTTTTATTAATTATTTAATTCTATAATTATTCGGGTTACTACAAAAGAAGTTAAAGCTGATGCTACACAAAAACTAGAAGACATAGAAATCATAGAAGTGAAAGAAGAAAAAAATGAAGTAACTCCAAATAATGATTCTACTGAAAATTTTGAGTTACCTAAAGAATGGAAATTTGTAAAGAAATCATCCAAAAGATCAAATCATAGGAGAACCATCACGAGGAGTATCAACTAGATCTTCATTGAAAAGCCTATATAATCATTATGCATTTCTATCCCAAGAAGAATCTAAGAACATTGAACAAGCGTTAAGTGATGATTCATGGATAATTGCTATGCAAGAAGAATTAAAACAATTTGAAAGAAATAGAGTATGAAAATTAGTTTCTAAACTCGATGATCATTCAATAATTGGAACAAGATGGGTATTTAAGAATAAAAAGGATGAAAATGGTATTGTAGTAAGAAATAAGGCAAGACTCGTGGCTCAAGGATATAATCAAGAAAAAGGAATAGATTATGATGAGACGTTTGCTCTCATAGCTAGAATGGAAGCTATAAGAATTTTATTAGCCTATGCATCCCACAAAGAATTTAAACTATGGCAAATGAATGTAAAAAGTGCATTCTTAAATGGATTCGTAAATGAAGAAGTCTATGTGACACAACCTCTAGGATTTGAGGATATCCGTAACCCTGACTATGTGTTTAGGTTAACAAAAGCTTTATATGTGCTAAAACAAGCTCCTAGAGCTTGGTATGAGAGGTTGAGTGGATTCCTACTAGAAAATGGATTTTCAAGAGGAAAGGCAGACAACACCTTGTTTGTTAAATCTAAGAATAAAGATATGCTTATCATACAAATTTATGTTGATGATGTCATATTTAGTGCTACAAACGATGATTTATGCGGAGAATTTGAAAAATGTATGCAAGATGAATTTGAATTAAGTATAATGGGAGAGTTAAATTACTTCCTAGGACTACAAATCGAGCAAACTAAAAATGGAACATTTATAAATCAATCAAAATATATAAGGGACATGCTTAAGAAGTTTGACATGGAAGGTAGCAAGCCTGTAGGAACACCAATGAGTACTTTCACAAGTCTTGATAAGGATGATAAAGGAAAATTAGTTGACATGAAATACTATCGAGGTATGATAGGTAGTTTGTTATACTTGACAGCTAGTAAACTAGATATAATGTTTAGTGTATGCATGTGTGCCCAGTTTCAATCAGCTCCTAAGGAATCTCACCAGATAGCAGTAAAAAGAATCTTAAGATATTTGATAGGCACTACTGACTTAGGTCTATGGTACCCTAAGGACAATGGCTTTGAGATGATTAGTTATTCTGATGTAGATTATGCGGGATGTAAAATTGATAGAAAAAGCATAAGTGGAACTTGCCATTTTTTAGGACAATCTCTTGTGTCTTGATTCTCCAAGAAACAAAATTTCGTAGCCTTATCTACTACTGAAGCTGAGTATGTGGTAGTAGATAATTGTTGTGCACAAACACTTTATATGAAACAATAATTTAAAGACTTTAATTTAGAGTACTCAGCTATACCTATAAAGTGTGATAATACCAATGCTATAAATATTTCAAAAAATCCTATATCACACTCAAGAACCAAGAATATAGACATAAGACATCATTTTCTAAGATATCATGTGTAAAAAGAAGATATATTACTTGAATTCGTGAATACAAATGACTAATGGGCGGATATTTTTACCAAACCTCTTTCAGAAGATAGGTTTATATCAATTGTAACGACCCCAAAATTCTGCTATAAATTTTTATTTTTTTTCCGCATAATAAGAACTCTGATACCATATCATAATAACAAAATCAACCTAGACCCAGAATGGGTATCAGGGAATACTTGTCCATACATACATGCTATTTATGCAGTGGAAAATATGAATTACCCAAACTTTAAATATAATACCAAAGTTCTACTGTATCCATAAATACACATATACGTCCTCAAAACAAAACGTAAATATCCTAGGGACACTCCCAAAATCCACCTCCTAACTTAAGCACTTACCTTGCAGCTAGGGCAGTACTAAAACCTCCTCTATCTCGGAGCTTGCTCCGCTCATCTGTCTGGATTTCCTGAAATGTTTGAATTTCTAGGGTGAGACACCTCTCAGTACATGGGATAGGTTAACATCAGTGTGTGGAACATGAGTTCTAATGTATTACAAACTTATATTGTACATAATTAATTGTAACTGATAAGTTAAGAAAATCTGTACTCATACTTATAAATCTGGTAATTCATATTTAATTACTCAACACAAGCATACATTATAATAATAAATTTATGTATACATGATAATCGTCTACACTCTACGTAATCCATTCACAGTTCTCATACACTGAGATTGAGGCATTACATATTGTCGTCCCTCAATCTAGCTACACATGTTGGATACTTGCTATGAGGCGTCACGTATCGCCATCCCTCACATTAGCAAGCCCTCGAGCTCAGTCCCGAGGATTGGGTCATTACGTATCATTGTCCCCCTTTGCCTTTCTCAATAATCGTCATTGAGGCATTATGTATCGCCATCCTCTGAGACCTTTCTTAATAATCGTCATTGAGGCATTACATATCGTTGTCCCCCGAGACCTATCTCAGTAATCATCATTGAGGCATTATGTATTGTTGTCCCTCGAGACCTTTCTCACTAATCATCATCAAGGCATTACGTATCACCGTCCCCTGAGACACTTTCTATAATCATCATCGAGGCGTTACGCATCGCCGTCCCCCGAGACCTTTCTCAATAATCATCATCAAGATGTTACGTATCACCGTCCCCCGAGACCTTTCTCAATAATCATCATCGAGGCATTACGTATCATCATCCCCTGAGACCTTTTTTAATAATCATCATCGAGGCATTACATATTGCCATCCCTTGAGACCTTTTCTATAATCGTCATCGAGGCATTATGTATCGTCGTTCCCTAAGACCTTTCTCAATAATTGTCATCGAGGTGTTACGTATCACCGTCTCTCGAGACCTTTCTCAATAATTGTCATCGAGGCATTACATGTCACCATCCCCTGAGACCTTTTCTATAATCGTCATTGAGGCATTATGTATCTCCATTTCTCGAGACCTTTTCTATAATTGTCATTGAGGCGTTACGTATCGCCGTTCTACAAGACCTTTTCTATAATTTATCATCGGGGCGTTATGCATCACCGTCCCCCGGGACCTTTTCCTGTAATTCATTACCAGGGCATTATGTATCACCGTCCCCTGGGACCTTTTCCCACACATACTCTAACAATGCTAGTATTTTCACAATTTCCATTCACGCAAAGTCTATCATATCAGGGAACAGAATTAAACTATCATATCATGTCTGTCATAATAATATTTCTGAATCAACTGTTATAAATATCTCTATTCACGACATCTAGACCGGCTGAAATATCACAATATATTGAAAATATAATAATTTCTGTACTGTTTATTGTTTTCATAAAAATCATTATTAAATCATGCATGCTTTATGTATTCATAAAATATTCTGACATGCCAATATATGTAGTAAAATATTTATGCTCATACCACACAAGTGAGTGCTACTCTGTATTATACTATCTGTCTGGTAAAAGCATATTTTTGCCATAAAATGATATTAAACCCGTTTCTAGGGTTTCCTCAGTTCAAACATAAGAATTTCCCAAAACATTCCTTAAATCATAAATAAAGTTACCATAAACCTGAATATTCTGAAAAATTATATATATCATTTCTGTAAATAAATATTATGAATTAACCGGTAAAATTCCTGAAAATACTTAACTTAGTCTATCCCCTTACCTATTCCTAAGAGGCCTACTTAAAACCCTAAATCCACGCCCACAACGTTCGGAACTCCAAACCCTAAAAACACATTTTCCCTAGTTCAGTCAACTCAACCCCAGAATATTTATCATTTAATACATTTCCAAGGCCCACATACTCCAAATAACCAATTAAACCCAAAAATATCTTACTTACCCTAACTTTGGAGTGGTGCCTGGAAAACCCAAATCAACAATCTGCTCCAATTAACTTGTAGAGAATCATCCCTAGAACCTCGTGGTGGTTCCTGATTGTTGAATCAGGCTAAAACTAAGCCAAAATTGAAGAGAGAAGAGGGTTGGGCTGAAACCTAGAAAGAGAGAGAGTGAAAAGAGGAATTTTTTCTTCCCTAAAAAGTGATTTTAAGCCTATATATAGACAACTACCCACGTGTACTCGTCGACAAGTCAATGAAGAACACTCGTCGACTAAAGAAGCGGGTTCGTTGACGGTCCTTAAATACTCTGAAATTCCTTGACTCTCAAATCTCCTCGTCAATGAGTACAGGGCACTCATCGACAAGTCCTTGTTGTGTTGCCCCTTCAAATTTTCTTCCTTTTCCTTTATTTTCTCATCATTCCTATTTTCCAAGTCTCTACATTCTCCCCTCCTTATAAAAATTTCGTCCTCAAAATTTGTTATCTATCTCATATATCAATCTCTGAGGAAAACCCACTGTAATTTTATTAATTACCCTCACTTATGGTAGAGGAATACCATGGTTACATTTACGGTTCTGGGAGATTACAATAACCAAACAAAACTCTTCCAAAACCATCAAAATAGAAAACCATTACATTCAACTATTTAACCTACACAAAAATCTACTTACATACATGATTTCTTACCTGAACCATTACCTTTCCTCTGGCTAATGCTGGATCCCACTAAATAGATGTGGGTACTTCTGATGCATTTCCTCCTTTAATTCCCACAAGCCTTCCTTAACTACATGGTTCCTCCAGAGTACTTTCACTAGTGGGATTTTCTTGGTGCAAAATTCCTGCTCTTTATGATCTAAGATCTGAACTGGTATTTCATCATAAGATAAGGTCTCACCAATCTCCAATGCTTCATAACTTATTATGTGAGATGGATCTAAGATGTATTTCTTCAACATGGGCACATGAAATACATCGTGGATTCTGGATAGCATTAGGGGTAATGCTAACCTGTAGGCAACTAGGCCAACTCTTTCCAATATCTTAAATGGCCCAATATATCTAGGGCTAACCTTACCATTCTTCCAAAATCTCATTACTCCTTTCATTGGCGCAATTTTTAAGAACACATTATCACCCACATTAAATTCCAAAGCTCGTCGACGGGTATCTGCATAGCTTTTCTGTCGGCTCTTAGCTATTTTAATTCTCTCCTAAATAAACTTGATTTTCTTATAAGCCTATTGTACCATCTTTGCCCCCAATATCTGCTTTTCTCCAATTTCATCCCAATATAATGGGGATCGACACCACTGACCATACAATGTCTCATACAGGGTCATTCCAAATCAGCCTAGTAGCTATTGTTGTAAGCAAACTCCACTAGTGGTAGGTACTAAATCCAATTGCCTCCAAAATCTAGCACATAGGCACGTAGCATATCCTCTAATATTTGTATACTCCTCTCCATCTGTCCATCGGTCTGAGGATGAAAAGTTGTGCTAAAAGTCAACCGGGATCCCAAAGCTCTTTGTGAGCTTTTCCAGAACTGAGACGTGAAACGTGGATCTCGATAAAAAATGATGGATACGGGCACTCCATGCAGTCTGACTATTTCTTGTTCATATAGCTCTACCAATCTACCCATGGAGTAGTTAACTCTGATGGGAAGAAAATGGGCAACCTTTGTTAATTTATCAACGACACCCAGATGGTATCCTGTCCATGCAGTGCTGGTGATACGAAGTCCATAGAAACATGCTCCCACTTCCATTCTAGAATGTGAAGTGGTTGCAATGACCCTACCTTTCTCTGATGCTTAGCCTTCACCTGCTAGCACGTCAAACACTGCTTTATATAATCAGAAATTTATCTTTTCATATTGCTCCACCAAAAAGATATTCGCAAATCCCTGTACATTTTCGTACTTCTTAGATGTACTATATACAGGGAATAGTGTGCCTCTTCCAGAATGGTATTTTTAATTTTGGCATCATTAGGTACACACAGCCAACTGCGAAACCTCAGAGCTCCATCATCAGAAATATTAAAATCAACTCCATGCCCACTCTGCACTTTATCTCTGATCTTTACTAATTTTGTGTCTTGCATATGTGCAATCTTAATTCTTTCCAACAATGTCGACTGAAGTACCAGGTGAGCAATTAATGCCTGGTGATTACCCTCTACTAGCTATACACCAAGTCTTTCTAAATCCATTCTGATATGAGGTGCAGTCACTATTGCTGATACGGATGCGCATCCTAGTTTATAGCTCAATGCATCAGCTACCACATTAGCCTTCTCTGGGTGGTAACTGATGGTATAGTCATAGTCTTTAATCAACTCGAGCCACCTCCTCTGTCTCATATTCAACTCCTTCTATGTAAAGAAATACTTTAAACTCTTATGATCTGAAAATATATCACACTTCCCACCATACAGATAATGCCTTAAGATCTTTAATGCGTACACCACTGTAGCCAACTCTAAATCATGCGTAGGGTAGTTCTTCTCATACTCTTTAAGGTGACAAGAAGCATATGCCACAACTTTTCCTTGCTGCATTAGCACACATACGAGCCCCTTCTAAGACGTATCAGTGTAGATTACATATCCACCATCTCCTGATGGAATAATCAAAACTAGTGCAGTGACAAATTGCTGCTTTAACTCCTAAAAGCTCTGCTCACAATCATCATTTCATTCAAGCGGTGTTAGAGGCCCTAATAGCCTAGAAAATCCCTCTACGAACAGGCGATAATATCCCACCAGTCCCAAGAAACTTCTGATCTCCTGAACATTCCTCAGCCTCGCCCAATTCACTACCGCTTCTATCTTGCTTGGATCTACTGAAATACTGTCTTCGGAGATCACATGTCCAAGGAATGTAACTTCCTTCAGCCAAAATTCACATTTCTTGAATTTAGCGTACAGTTTCCTTTCTCTGAGTATTTGAAGCACCAGCCTTAAGTGTGTCACATGCTCCTCTAAACTCCTCGAATAGACCAGTATATCATTAATGAAAATCACTACAAACATGGTCCAAGTACAGATGAAAACTCTGTTCATCAAGTCCATAAATGCAACAGGAGCATTCGTCAGTCCGAATGGCATAACCAAAAACTCATAGTGCCTATACCGAGTTTGGAATGTTGTCTTGGAGACATTCTTTGCTTTAACCCTCACTTGATGGTATCCAGATAGTGAATCAATCTTTGAATAAACCTGTGTATTCTTGAGCTGATCAAACAAGTCATCTATACGGGGAAGAGGGTACTTATTCTTAATTGTTTATTTATTTCTATGTAGTCAATACACATCCTCATTGTCTCGTATTTCTTCTTTACAAATAGAATTGGCGCTCCCTAGGGCGATACACTAGGTCTGATAAATCCTTTATCTAGTAATTCCTGTAGCTGATCTTTTAACACTCTCAACTCTATTGGAGCCATTCTGTAAGGAGCTTCAGAAATTAGTGCTGTCCCTAGAAGCAAATCAATGGCAAAGTCAATCTCACAGTTGGGAGGCAATCTAGGTAGCTCCTCTGGAAAGACATCTGAAAATTCTTTCACCACTGAAATATTAGTAAGCTTCAATTCTTTCTTTGGCATTTCCTTCACATAAGCTATGTACCCTTGACATCCATCCAAGAGTAGCCTCCTCACTTAAATAGCTGACACTAGCTATGGTGAGGAACGCACGTGCGATCCCATAAATCAGAACTCCTGCTCTCCAAGAGGTCTCAATATCACCTCTTTCAGATGATAGTCAATGCTGGCATAGTTGGAGGCCAGCCAATCCATTCCCAATATTATATCGAATCCATGCATATCTAAGACTACTAAGTCAGCTAGTAATACTCTCCCCTGAATATCTACTGGATAGCTTCTGAGCACCCTTCAACATTTCACTCTTGACCATGTTGGTGTGGCTACTGATAATTCGGTATCTAACAACTGAGTTTCTACCCTACATAAATTGATGTACCCCATAGATACAAAAGAGTTTGTGGCTCCTGAATCAAATAAAAAAATAACTTTAATTGAAAGCATATTAATAGTACCTGTCACTACATCGTCAGCTGCCTTAGCATCTCCTGGTATTAGTGCATAGACCCGCACCTACATGGTATTCCTTTACTGGCTACCTCAAGGTGCTTGAGTGTTTCCCCGAAATGGTCTGGGCATGGGAGCATTGCTCGGCTGTGCATGATAGTCTCATGCCAAGTGTCCCAATCTACCACACTGATAGTAGAATGCCCTTCACGCTTGGCACTCTCCCGCATACCTCTTGCCACATCTCGAGCAAATAGGGTAAGTCTGCTTGTCCTGCAACTCACATCTTCCAACCTCCTATCTCTCTTCCCCACTGAATCTGCCTCTCCTTCATAGGCCCCAGCTAGAGCCCACCTGTAATCCAGGAGGTGTGGGCCTCTTTCTCTAACTTCGCACCTTGGCACTCCTCTTCCTGCTCTCTTCCGCTACAGTGGCTTTATCCACCAATTATACGAAATCCTATACCTTCAAAACTACCACCTATTCATAGATTTCTTGTCTCAAGCCTCTCTCAAATTTTCTTAGCTTCTTCGCCTTATCAGGAACTATATACAAGGCAAAAGGGGACAATTTAATAAATTTTGCCGCATATTGCTAAACTGTCAAATGCCCCTGTGTCAGATTCAAGAACTCCTCCACCTTAGCTTCTTTAATGGTGGCAGGGAAATATCGATCAAAGAACATCTCCTTAAACCGGCTCCAGGTCACAGCTACCGGTACCAGTCTTTGCTCCTCTAGGAGTCTCACAGCCAACCACCAACACTCAGCCTCTCCTATCAGTCTGTATGTGGCATATAATACCCTCTCCTCGTTGGTATAGCGTAGTACAGTCAGTATCTTTTCCATTTCCTATACCCATTTATTTGCCACAATCAGGTCTGCACTCCCTGAAAAGATCAGAGGATTCATCCTGGTGAGCTGCTCTATAGTGTAGCCCTGGTCCCCTGACAGGCATCCCTACTCCCTAGAAGTCCATGCTATCTCAGCCATAACCTACTGAGCTACACTACGCAGGACTGCATCAAAATCGCTACTGCCCATACTAGAGGGCCCTGCGCCATCATCACCACTGGTATAAGCGTTACTATTCTCAAGGTCCATCCTAAAAATAGAACAACATAATCTTAGAATCCTATCTCATAATATGACTAATACATTAATCTAACTAAGAACCTCATATCACCAATTAACCTAATGTCCTTATTCTCAATTTAGGATTCAATCCTGCAATTTAGAAATAAAACCTAATGATAGTTTGCCCTGGTTTTCTTGAAATTGTCATTCTAAGAAAATCACAAGAACCACCACGAAGTTCCTACCTCCATACTGCGGAACCAAAACCCAAAAATATCTTACTTACCCTAATTTTGGAGTGGTGTTTGGAAAACCCAAATCAACAATATGCTCCAATTAACTTGTAGAGAATCATCCTTAGAACCTCATGGTGGTTCCTGATCGTCGAATTGGGCTAAAATTGAGCCAAAATCAAAGAGAGAAGGGGGCTGGGCTGAAACCTAGAGAGAGAGAGAGAGAGAGAGAGAGAGAGAGAGAGGAGGAGGAATTTTTCCTTCGCTAAAAAGTGATTTTAAGCCTATATAGACAGCTGTCCATGTGTACTCATTGATGAGTACATAAGATTCATCGACGAGTTAATGAAGAACACTCGTCAATGAGAGAAGTAGGTTCATCAACGATCCTTAAATACTCTGAAATTCCCTGACTCTTGGGATCTCCTTGTCGATGAGTACAGGGCACTCATCAACGAGTCCCTACTATGTTGCCCCTTCAAATTTTCTTCTTTTTTCCTTTATTTTCTCATTATTCCTATTTTTCGGGTCTCTACATTAATAATAAGAGAACTTGGCCTATTACATAGTAGGGAAGTTGTTTAGGAAGGATACATGATGAGTGAAAAAAGTTTATTTGAAAAATTGGTGAGGTCAGGTGACTGAGCCTGTGACCCCAGTCGACTGACATGCTACTAACTTGTAAAAATTAAAAATCTCTAATTGTTAGGCGACCGATCTTAGGACCCCAAGTGACTGAACTAACGGAATTTTAAATACCCCTCAATGCGAAACCCTAACTTTTTAGATCCCAGACAATTGACCCCGTTTCATCACTCACACGAACTCCCTTCTTATTGATCTCCATTGATTCTAAACCCCAAAGTCCTCTGATAAAAGTGAGAAAATCATCTTCCTACATCACCTACCCACAATTCCTAGGGTTTTAAACATTCAGTTATTCTCCTTTGAAATCGAAAGGCCACGAACAAAGAGAACGAAAAACCGTAGTGTGACTTTGGGAAGGATGACGAAAATATTAAGAGATGGCTCGTTGCTCCTCATGCCAAGCAACGATATCGAAATCAGCTTCGCTTTACGGAACCCATACTAGGTAAAATCCTTGATACCTCATTCTTTGAATCTGAGTTTCCTTATATTCTACCAATGTTTAAGGAGATAAGTTAGAAAAACTTTGTTGTCTATCAATAAAAAGGGATTTATTCGAATTTAGTAAAAATCTTTTATGCAAATATGGTGCAAGGAGAATCGGTACTTACTACTAAAGTTAGGGGAAAGGCAATCGCTCTAACTCCACAAACATTGGGCCCCATTCTCAATATTGGACAAGGTGACTTTGAGTGTCTTGCTTTTGCACAAACTTGGATTATGGAACAAGGCTATACACCCGAGGAATTCCTACCCTTAATCATGGTTGAAGAACCTATATGTTTTGGAAGTCCTCCTTCGTAAAAACAATTGAACCTCCAAGCACAAATTCTTTAGAAAATTATCACATACAATATTTTACCCTAAGCTGGTTCACATGATTATATGTCTTACATCAACTGCTTTGTTATGTGGTGTCTGTTGAAAGGGAAGAAACTCGATTCTTAAATGGACGTGGACAAGATTGGATGCCCAACGAGTTACTCTTCCATATGGTGGTATCCTTAATCTTCTATTTGCTCACCTTGATGTCACCACTCTTACCAAACTGTTTATAAAATGGACTAGATACCTTTGCTCCTCCACAACCCTAAAACAAATGGGATATGAGAAACATGAGCAGGGTTGATTTCTGAAAGGAAGACGACCACTGAGACAAGCAGCTGCACCAGCTCCACCTCCTAATCAGCAACGAGAACCCAAGCTTGAAGCTTCTTCTTGGTTTATTCCATTCCATCATCAGTTCACTACTTTCAGTAGTGATATGTGTTTAGGAGTTTAGCCTCTTCAAGAGAGCTTTGCCGCACTTCAGTCTATCTGTTCCTTACTTGACCAGCGACTTAGTCGTATAGAGCAGCATAGGGCTAATTCCTCACGCACTATAGATCATATGGACATCAGATCTACACCTCCCAGTGACAATGCATTTGATGGAGAAGAAGGTAAAAATCCCATCCACCAACGCTTCCACTGCGCACTCTAATTACTATTATACTCCTCATGGCATTTGAAAAATAATTGATCATGATGGGATGAGACACCTCTCTGTAAGAAGGAATAAATTATTCTTAGTGTGTGGAAACATGAGTTTTAATGTATCATAACGCATTCATTTAATAATTAATTTAATTGATAAATCATGAAAATTGTACTCATAACCATATATATATATATATATATATATATATATATATATATATTTGCAATCATATATTTTTCTCAAAAAAAAAAAAATGCTCATGCTCAATAAGTTTCTCTATGTATGAAACACAACATGTCTGTTAATGTAGAATCATCATGTCTGTAATGAGGAACCAACCTGAGTGGACATTCTTATATCACCGTCATATAATAACCCCACATGACCCGATTGTGCAGCCCTAAGGCAGGACTTCACCATGGCTGGCCTACCAGGCTAAGTCAAATTGTACGCATCTGTAGTATGATTGGCCTACCGCTACTTGGTCCGGACCCAGGGGTAGTCAACTTCTCTCCGCAGGCCCAATCGACTTCCAACACCAACACTCTACCCAAGTACTGTGGTTGCACTAACTCATTCACTAGCAACGGTACCATGCTATCATGTACTTCACCGGTCCATTAGGGTTCTCATTTCCATATTTCAATATAAAAATTGTCAGTTCTATCATTTCATTTCCTGATATAATACCGTCATCACATATCTCAGTGTCGAAAAAATCATGTCTATATTTTGGTATAAAACTATCATCACATATTCTAATATAAAATCATATTTCATCATTTCACAATATATGTTGTATTTTCAATATTTCCCATAAACCAGTATAAATCACATTTCATCATAAAATATTCCCACATGTTTATTGTACAATAAAAAAACCATTTCTCATGCCACACAAATTTTAAGTAATATTTCATAATATAGTAATTGCCCAGAAATATATATGATAATCCAAAACCACTATTTTCATATGTCTGATAAGTTAGAAAATCATATACAATATTTTCACATTCTCATACTTCAAAATTAATTAGTCAATTTCCAAAATGCATGACATAATTTATTCCCCTTAATGAGAGGTGTCTCACCCCATCATGATCAATTATTTTTCAAATGCCATAAAGAGTATAAGAATAATCAGAGTGCGTAGTGGAAGCGTTGGTGAGATAGAAGGTCCTTGGTTAGAATTGTTATTATTTTATTTATATTTTTGATAAGTTTAGAACTTTACTGTGATATTGGGATTTTTATTATAACAAAAGATGATTTTTAGTACTCTGATAATTGTTATGGAGATCTTCCGTTGTGTATTTATTGGTATTAGAGTAGTAGAATTTTTGAGTCATCTCAGTTGGTATTATTATATTATAATAATATAATTTATATATATACTTAAAGAAGTCTCAGGATGCTTCTCAAAGCATCCTGAGCTTACAGGAAAATTGAAGAATTCCCCCCTTTGCGATTTCTCTCTCTCTCTCTCTCTCTCTCTCTCTCTCTCTCTCTCTCTCTCTTCCTATAGATTTGTCCTCCATTTGGAAGCCAAATCTAAAAATGAACACCACTACGGGGTCCTAACGACAATCCTTATCTTAGGCACCACTCCAAGGTTAAGGTAAGGGGAATATATTATGTCAGTTATTTTTTGAAAAATTAACCAATTAAAATGTAGTATTTGATTATTAAATTGTAGTATTTGATTAAATTAGATGGAGTTGATTAAATTAGATTTTTGGGAATATTTTGGAGTTAAATTAAACTGCAAGGATTTGATTAAATTAGATTTTTGGGAATATTTTGGAGTTAAATTAAACTATAGCGATTTGATTAAATTAGATGGAGTTGATTGAATTAGATTGTTTGGAATATTTTGGAGTTAAATTAAAGTGCAGAGATTTGATTAAATTAGATTTTTGGGAATATTTTGGAGTTAAATTAAACTGCACGAATTCGATTAAATTAGATGGAGTTGATTAAATTAGATTTTTTGGGAATATTTTTGAGTTAAATTAAACTCCAGGGATTTGATTAAAATAGATGAATTTGATTAAATTAGATTTTTGGGAATATTTTGGAGTTAAATTAAACGGCAAGGATTTGATTAAATCGGGTTTTCCTAGAATATAATGGAATTAATATAAATAGGTGAAATTGATCATACACTTGTTTTCAACAAAAATATATTTTTCTCGAGCAGTTATTATATTAACATTTATTAGTCAAATCGTGTGGCATAAGAATAATTATTATTGTATAATTAAACATGATGATTTTTATAAAGTTATGAAATGACAAATTTATATAGAGATTTAATTAGAATAACACTCCGAACCCCAGTTTCGGATTTGGGTCTTCACATTAAACGATCAAAGATAGACCAATTCGATGCAAACTTAAAGAGTATTAAAGCTCAAGGTCAAGATGGATTCAAAGAAAGACATACATGAAGACTTCGCATTTAGATTGTTTTTAAGTGTTAAGAAAGTCTTATGTAAGTATTTCAATTAAAAGTCAATATGAATGCATTGAAGCTCATTAGGATTAATTATTGACTTAAAGACCAAATTTTGAAAAACCCTGGAAAATATCTTCAAAAGAGCAAGTAAAAACTCACAAAAGTTTTTGGAAACAAACAATATAAAAGTATGGATTTTTGTATGTCTAGACGACTGACCCATTCTAGTCAAGCGACTGACCCATTCTGATCAGGCTACTGACAATTTATGTTGAATTAATTTCAGAAGACAGAATAGGCCCAGTTGACTAACCCTTGTGAGTCCAGGTGACTGACCCCATTCTAACTTTGATATTTCACTGAATTTCAAAGTCCAGGTGACTGACCCCGATAAGTCCAGTCAACTGAACTTCGTAATGACTATTTTTAAATAGCGAAGAAAAGTTTCCAAATTAGATTTCTTGGATCCTAATCTTTGTAAAAACTTGGGAAATACTCAAAGTAACTTGGGGAACACAAAACAGATGCTTTTTAACTCTATAAAAACATGGAAAACCTAAAGATTTTATATAAGTACATACAATCAAGAATTACTTTCAGCAATCAAGTCTTATTACCAATACTCTTCAAAAGCTTTCTTGCTCACACTCTTTGCTGAGATTTTACAAAGTCTTGTTGATCTTTTCTCATCAATCTTTGCGCACATATACTGAGTTTTTCAATCAAAGAAAGAAGATCTCGTTGATAAATTTTCTGAGCTTCAATTCAATTCTTCATTTATATTTTAAATTGAAATATATTAGTTGTGCTTTAACCTATATTAATCCACTATATTTTGAGAGTGCTCTTTATACACAAGAATTGTTCTTGTTCTCATTGTTTTTTACAGTTCAAGATTGTTGAATCATTGGCTAACCGAGCGTGTGGTATCTCTTGGAGAGGAGGGCTTCATCCTACTTGAAAGAGTGTGTAAACGGTTTGCTCTGCCCAGTTAAAGGAGTGGCATAGTGAAATCCTTGGGTGGTGTACCTAAGGCGAGGATGCAAGCGGGTATAGCCAAACCTCATAAAAATCTCGATGTCACTATCTTCCCTATTCTCTTTTAAATTCCAGCGCATATAAATTGTGTGGATGCTTATTGAATTGCTGGAAATTAATTTGTTATTGAGAATTGTGAAAACCTTCTAAGGAAGTACGTTCATTATACAAGTAATTCATTCATCAACTACATACTTGAATCCAATATCAAAATTAGAATCTTAGAGCTTGCTGGAATTTCTATATTGATTCATATTGTGAAGCTTATCTTGATTACATTGACTTATTGAGTTTTAATTTTGACTATTAAAATAAGCATTAAGAAAGTTGCAAAGTATTCAAGTTCATTCATAAAGATTTAAATTAAATTGTGTCTTGGCTGAACTTGTGATTTATAATCAAACCTTACATGTCTAATTGCAGAAACTAAAAAGAGTTGAAAAAGAATTAATAAAATAGTTCAAAGTAAGTTTTAAATCCCAATTCCTCCCCCCGCCCTCTTGGGAGTACACCTTACTTTTCATTTTCTATTTTTACTTGCTCTTTTTTAGAATTTAAAACAAACTCCTCATTCTTCTTTTTAAAAGAATCATTTTCTTCTTTCAATGAGGATTCTCTTTGTTTAAACATAGCAAGCTCTTTCTCAAAATATTTGCTCCTTCTTTTTACTAAAACTAATTCATCATATAATTTAGCACAATTATTTACTACTTCATCATAAGAAGGAGTATATTCATTATCATCATCCGAATTTACTTCCACTTCTTGTTCGTTTGCCTTGAAGCAAGGATGTGCTGCTTTCTTATTTTCATCATTGGTGGTTAATCCATCGATTTCATCCCAGGTAGCACCTTCATGGCATTATGATCCCCATTTAGAATATTTCCTTCATTTTGATTTATGGGGCAATTTATCATGTCATGCCTAGAGTTATTGTAATAATGGCATTCAATGCATGACTTTTTTCTTTCTTTTTGTTGCATTCTCTTGCTTAAAGTTTCTTAAGTTTTCTTGTGAAGAATGCAAAATCATCCTCACTATCCTCTTCTATTTCTTGGTGATTAGCACAAATTGTATCTAATGTAAGACCATTTTCTATCTTAGGTTTTTCTAGATTTCTTGCTTCTTCAAGGATCATTGATAACTTGGGTAGAGATTGGAGAATTTTTTGAATATAATCTTCTAACGAGTAAATTCTACTATGTGCTTTCAAGTTGTTTATGAGGTGTGTGAACCAAGTGAGCATGGAAGAAATTTCTTCACCTTCATTTAATTTGAACATCTCATATTCTCTAACTAGCATGCATATTTTTGATTGTTCATTTTGAGATGTGTTTTCCATAGATGTTTTCAAGTACATCGCACATTTCTTTTGCAGTTTTACATTCGCAAATATGGCTATGTTCAACATCATTTAAACTACAATAAATAATATGCTTTGCTTTAAAATTCAATTCAACTAACCTTTTTTCACTTATTGAAAGTTCCTTTAAAGACTTCAGAATATCCTTATTCTTGTTGTTCTTCTTTGTGAAAGAGTAGTCTCCATTTGAGATGATCTCCCACAAATCCAAGTTGTATGCTTGAATGAAGACGACATTTTGATTTTTCCACAAGAGGTAGTTGGTGCCTTCGACAATGGTGGTTGATAAATGGATCGTCCTAGGGAGGAGGAGGTGTTCACTAAATATGCCATTTGATCTTTACACTCTGGATTTTACTCTGAAAAATTCAAGCGCGTCGCTTTGATACCAATTGAAAGTGGTGGTATGCCTTGATACCACTTGTCGGCCCAAGTGTATAGAGTCAAGAGGGGGGGGGTGAATGGACTCTTTTGCGTATTTTTGACTTTATCTAGAAAATAAAATTCTTGAAAAGATACAAGTAATTATATCATAATATATGACATGTAAATCAAGCACAAGACACAAAATAAAGAGTATAGGGAGAGAAAGCTTAAAACCAGTATTTTAACGTGGTTTGGCACCCAGCCTACGTCTACGCCTTGAGACCAACTCAAGGATTCTACAATCCACTATCCAAACCCCTTCACTGGCGAAGAAGCCTTACAATGAGAGAACCAATCCCTCAACGCTCACCAAGAGCCATAAGGTTCACCAAGAAGCCTTGCAATTCAGTTCACCAAGATCCTTCTACAACGGTTCACAAAGAACCTTCAACTGGGACCAAATCCCTTTACAACAAGAATATGGATTACAAAGAAATGCTCTTTTAATTGAGCTAATATCAAATACAATCCTCACACTAGTCTCTCAAGGAATGAATCAAACAAGATTAGAGAGTAAGAGAGAAATTGAGCACTTGTGAATGTGAACTAAAATGCAAAGTTCCTAGGTTTTGTATTCAAATATATTTTTCACTAAGAACTTGTAAAATCACCAAAACCATGTTTAATCAAGTCTATGGACTTGCATTTATAGAGAAAATGGGCTACTAGCCGTTTTATGGCAGTTGGGAAGATATATTATATGTTTAAATTGAAAACTAGTTGTTTATAGTTGTTGGGGACTAAATACCAATGTTAATTGTTGACTATTTGACCCCAATCGTCAACTATTGGATCTTATTCATCGACTAATTGTCACAATTCATCAATTATTAACATTCTGCCTGAAATCGTCGATGAATTACCCCAAATTGTCCGCAATTGCCCCAAAATAGAAAAAAATCATCAACATAAAAGTTGTGGTATTTTTTTCATAGATTTCCATAGATACCAATATTGGCCTTTTCGGACTTTTCTAGCAAACGTTATGCCCCAAATACCGAAGGGTGTTCAGGAAATTTGATAAGTGCATAACTGAGGTTTTAAAACCAACTAGAACCAAGTTTGTAAAATGTTATAACATTAATATGATTTAAAACTTATTGTTATGAATATATACTTAATTTTCTTGAGGCTTTAGGACATAAAACTTGTTTTGGACCAAGTATATAAAAGATTATAACAAAAATACCACTAAACACTTGTCCCATTTGAAAACATATTTGAGTATAGGATATTTTGTCAAACTCTTTGTTTCATCTTTGAAAACCATAAGTATTGAGTTTGTGACTTAATGAAATCCTATATGCTCTTGTGTCCTAGTATGCACATGCAATTTTGCTCAACTCTTACTCAGAAACCATGTGTGAAACAAAACCGAAGAATTACAATAATTCCTACCTCAAACACTCCCCATTACATTTAATTCTATACTAGCTTCTTTGGATGCATGAGTTCTTCCAAGTGAGTGTCCTTCCTGATCATTCCTACTCGAACGTCTACTCGGTCCGATCTTTGCCTTTGATCCAATACTTCATGTATTTGTCACTTGTACCTGTACTTAACATGATCTGCAAAGATAAGAATACACTAGGAACAAAAAATAGGTTAATATCATCAAAACACATTAAACATGATTATGTAGCCACTAAGGATAACACCAATAATATTTGGAAATTAATAGTAGGATACCAATATTATTTATATAATATAATATAATATAATATATACATGCATATAATAGTATATTATAAAGAGTTTAATGCATACATGTATATAATAGTATATTACAAAGAGTTTAATGGTATGGTTGTAGAGACCCAAACTCGTATAAGCTGGGTTCGTCGACGAAGGGATCACGTTCGTCGATGAAGTCCTTCAGAGCCTCATTGACAAAATTCAGAGCCTCATCGATGAGCAAAAACCAAGCGAGTCAGAGAAATATCTAGAACTGGGCTCGGCGACGAAGGAATGGCTTCGTCGATGAGCTGTGTGGTGGATCCGTTGACGAAGACACCACCTCGTCGACGAGTTTGACTCAGTCAAAGGCCCTATAAATATCCATTTTGGTTGCTTAGAAGCTAAGTTTCTCCCAAAGCTCTCTCTCTCTCTCTCTCTCTCTCTCTCTAAACTAGCGAAAATCCTCTCTCTTTCTAAGATTCTTCACTGTTTGACGTCCATTTCTAAAAACAAAGGTTCCTACGTGGATCAGAGGAGAAAGTTCTACAACTTTAGCGGATCAGATCGTTGTTTGAAGATTTTCGGGTTTTACCAAAAATCGAGGTAAGGATCTGATTTCAATTTCGATTGAATATTTGGATAGTAGTCGAAATTATAGTAAGGGTATGTTTTGTGGTTTTTAGGTTTCGAGGATCCCAGGTTGTCAGTTTGGATCATTTTTATACGTAGTTTCATTTCAAGTTTAAGGTAAGGGGAATTTGATTACAACAACATTTTTGAAAAACTAAACCGCTAAAAAGTTAGTTTATGCTTATATATATGATTTAACTGCTCATTTACTAAATTCCATCGAGTAGGAATGCCGGTTTTTACAATTTTTTGGTTTTTGGTAAAAATATAGATTTTGGCGTTTGGTCTCTAAATGTTTCAAAACTTCTTTATTTGTATTATTATGTATGTAGGAAATTCCTGAATCCCTTATTTTTATTTAATGGTGTTTATTATATTATATACTATATAGTGGATTTTTGTTTAAATTAGTGTGACGTGTGGATGAAAAAGAACTTGTGAACATTTGATATTATTGATATGGATTATGGGAATGGAGTTCCAACTTGTTATATTGAAAATGTGGAAAACAAAGACCGGTTATACACCGAGCTGTATATGTGAAAAAGGTAAACCAAGAGGATATGTGCCGGTTTATACCCGATGTGATTATCTGAATTTGTGAAAATACTGGTGTTGACTCTACGAGTCCAATCCTGTTTTGATAATGACAAATCACTTTATATTTGATTTGTGCATTGAGTTTGCGAACAGGACTTATATTAAGCATGCACGAAAAGATAATGAGTCATGGAAGCCATAATGTAAAGCTGATACATTTTGGAAGGCTCCATGGAATTCAAAGAGTACAAGAATCAATATACAAGTGGAAAAGTTCAAGAATATCTTGGGAAAGGGTATTTAGAACTTATGTATTTACATTCTCGTATGATTTATCTCGAGGCTCAATATATCTTAGAATGATTTTAGGATTCATGCATTTCATGTACATCATTAAGAAACTCTCTTGGACTTAGAAATGTTTTTCAAAATCTTGGAAAATATGTTTTATAAAAGATCCAAGAAAAAGAGTAAAGCATTTTTCTAAAAATTAGAAAAAGGAAATAAACTTTTGGACTTCGGTAGCCTGAACTTTACTTCAGTAGCCTAAAGAATAAGTTCGGTAGCCTAAATATTAAGTGCAGTCGCCTGAAGAATTAAGTGGGAAAGACAGAACCTGGCAGAGGTACTTCGGTCGCCTGACCCTAGAACCTCAGTTGCCTGAAGTTGTCACTTCAGGAGCCTGAACCCCAGTTTGGTTGCCTGAACTCGCGGGAGAGCCTAAAAATCTGATTTTTATTAAAAAAACACGCGAGCTATCTGATTGATCCAACGGCTGAGATCAATCCTAAGGGTCATTTACTATATATACTAAATGTCTAAACCCTAGAACGAAGCTAAGACACAACGAGAAAAGAATACATCTCATTGCAAGTTTTGAGAAAAACTCTAGAGCTGATTTTCTGCACTACAATCTTCATCCATCTTTGGTTGGGAAAATCTCCATAGAAATCAAAAGGGCATTCATTCATCCAAATAAACGTTGATTCAGTATTAAGGTTTGATCTGTCAAGTTAATAGTTTTTTCAAGAAGCTCTCATATCTTTACGTGTTTATCGATAGAAAGAAGTTTCAATCTTGAGTGTGTATTCACGTATAAAAACTGATTTTTTAACAATCATTACTTGAGAAAGTTGTTTAGCTTTTGGTTGATTGGTTTTTGATTCTAGAGTATATATACATATATACATATAGTGTTCCTAGAGCTCATTGTTGAAAAATCAATTTTTGATTAAGTATTAAAAGGTTGATCTTGGATGTGCATATACTTATACATATTTACTTTTTAAACAAGATCATTACTTGATTAAGGTTGTGATATTGATTGAATGGTTTGATTCAAGTGTGTATTAAGTTAAAAGATTCATATTTTAGATATATTAAAACACTTGAATATATATATATATATATCCTTGGTATTCATAAATATTTATCTTATTGAAGGATATTTTGTTTGGAAAACCTTATACTCAGTATTTTGATCTTTGAATTACATAACATATATCTATTTACATATTACAAAGATCGGGTTGTGACTAAATATTTTGAAAGAAAGCTTTTTGATATAGATTGATAAAATATTCAAGATAAGGCTTTTATCAAGTTCACATTAGACATATTTGTGCATCTTTACAAAGTGAACTAGAATGCTAATATACTCTAAAGCATTTCAAATATTTCTTTACTTGGGAGTTTTGGTTAAACAGGGATTTTTATGTTGAAGCATATCATACATAAACGATTGTATCGTTTCCATACATTCTGAGCTTCAAGTTACATCATATGTTAATGTACTAGGACTTTGAATTGTACTCACCAGCTTTTGTTAGAAGCAACATTGAGTGTTTGCAGATTTGAGCCTAAATTGTAAACACGGTTTGGGTTGTGAACCGGGTGTGAGGAGGAAGTTGTACCTCTTGTAAGCAGCAGATTAGGAGGAAGTTGTACCTCTTATAAGCAGCGGATTAGGAGGGAGTTGTACCTCTTGTAAGCAGCGGATTGTAAGGGAAGCTCCGTCCTAATTTAAGGAGTAGGGATTATAGTGGAATCCTTGAGTGGGTTGCTCAAGGCAAGAACGTAGGCCGGGTTGGCTGAACCTCGTAAAACTGTGTTTGCATTCTCTCTTCCCTTATCCTTTTTATTTTCCGCATCGTATTTTAATTTCCTGCTTGCTTGTGTATGTTGAATAACTTTACACACACTTAATTGGGTAAAAAGGAATTTATTGATAAAATAACTTTAATTCAGACATAAGTCTCTACCATTAATTAGTTAAACATAGAAATAGGGATTGATTGGTGAATAGGTTTCAAAGAATTTTTAAAATACCCAATTCACCCCCCCCCTCTTGGGATTACACCTTAATCAACAACTGGAATTGCACAAGTTACTATATTTTGTTATAAATTGTATATATGATACTGTAACCACAACTTGCTACCAAAAGAAGTTGAAAAAAACTTTAGTGATTGGGTTGAAAAATACTCTAAACAATTATAAGCACGGTTCCGATGCTAACAGTACAGTGCAACCACACATGAGGGATCAGTGTGGGTACTTAAGATAGTCGGCTTGCGTGGAGTTTGTAATTGCTAGTAAATAAAAACTAGGGAGCGGTCGGACTATAGTAGATGCTCGAAATTTTCTGTACCAATAGGATATTGTTAGAGGTATCGGTGCACAACCCATGCTACGGGGGTAAACTGGCAAACTTGTCATACCAAACTGGTAGTTGTTCTAATATTCATATGCATTATTTAAATACTTGAATGTGCAGAAAAATCCTATATGTTACAGTATTATAAAGAAATGTTCCATATGTATGATTTTTTATGAAAATATGCATATATGCAGTCACACACTGTTGTAACACTTTGTTTCTTACTGAGAAGTGTCTCACCCCATTATACAACCTTTGTTTTCAGATCCATCAGGCCATCAGTCCTCGTAGCTAGAGGGACCTGGGTGATTGTTTTTGGTTTAGCTTTCATAAGCGTTCAAATCATATATTAAACTTAGATGAAGTTCCTTTTTGGAGGGTTGTAATAACAGGTTATATTCTGTGTCTGGATTTATGTACTTGAGGATGTAATAGTAAACTCTGGTATAAGTATAGCAGAAATCCCAATGAATGTTTATGTTTTTCCACAACATTTACATTGTAATTATATAAGGTTTACACCTATCTGTCCCTATTTAGGGCGGGTTGTCTATGCATCTTAAACAAGTATAGGTATTTTGTATTTGGGTTAACGGTGTTGGTCCGTATAAAGGACCGGGTTGTTACAGTTGGTATCAGAGCCCTTAACCAGTCAGAAGTGTGTTTTGATGCATGCTGTCTGGTTTGGGATATGTTCAGGACTTAGGAGTTTCTAGTTCTGTAGTCTAAAATATACCAGAGTATAAGACAAGGATAAGACCTTGGATTTTGCTTTGTATATTTGGATACGAAAATTCATTGATAGACTTCTGTATTTTTCTGGATCAGTCAAAAGGTTTAGAAAATCACGGCAATCCATTGACAATTTTGTTTCCTAGTAAAAGGGCAGAATTCGAGTTCGAATAATAATGTCAAATTAATGGAGTATATCAATATTGGGGATATGAAGTTAAGGAATTGAGTTATAATATGATAGTACTAGTCGATGCTTAGGCTATTACCTTTCTAATGGATTCTCATAATTGTTTTTTTTTTTAGGATGGAATCCAAGGATATTACTACCAATGTGGGAGGCAGTAGTAGTGAGGGTGTCGGCCTTGAGGCTGGTAATGACTCTACTAGTGTGTTGCATGACTTCGCACAACATCTTATGGCTAAGGTAGTGCGAACCAATAGAGGGTAGTATAGTTCAATGACTGAGTTAGGTTGCTCTATTGAGTAGTTCACTAGGTTGAAGCCCTTGGTTTTGGTGGGCAGTGCAGATCCAGTTCGTGTTGAGAATTGGATCCAGGAGATTGAGAAGATCTTGGATGTTTTGAACTGCATGGAAAGGCAAAAAGTCACTTTCGCCACGTTCAAGTTGGTAGGGGAGGCTGAGAGATGGTGGGTGTCTATAAAGAAGATGAAGGAGCACCGACCGATAAACGTTGACGTGGGCCCGATTTAAAGATCTCTTCTTTGAACGTTATTTTTCGATCACAGTTAGAAACGTGAAGATGGAGAAATTCATGAACCTGACACAAAAGTCGTTGACAGTGTAGTAGTATGCTGCCAAATTCCAGAAGCTGTCCCGATTCTCTCCATTCATGATACCAGATGAAGCGAAGAAGGCCTAGAAATTTCAGAGGGGTTTGAGGAAGGAGATTCATAGGCAAACGGCGATCTTGCAGTTGCAGGACTTTGCTACATTGGTTGAAAAAGCCACTGTGGTAGAGGAGATTCTGTTGGATGACGCAGAGGTTCAGGTTCAGAAGAAGATGCCAGCGATTCCTAATTCTTCTTCTAAAGCAAGGCAGGGTAACTGGAAGAAGAACAGTGGTGGTATGTCCCAAAACACCGCAAGTGTTCAATGTTGCTCTTTGTGTGGTAAGAAACACCCTAGGCAGTATTGGTTGTCTGCAGGGGCTTGTATGCGGTGTGGTAGATAAGGGCATCAGATGAGAGACTATCATGTGTAGAGAAACAGTGGAACCTCACAGCATCCATACAGGGGAAATACTCAGGCACATCTTGGTGGTCAGCAAGGGGGTACGACCCAGGCTAGGGTGTATTCTCTTGCTCCAGCCGATACTTAGAACATTGGCGATGTTGTCACAAGTATCATTTATATGCTTTCTCATAAAGCTGTAGTATTATTTGATTCTAAGGTAATCCATTCTTTTATTTCCCGTGGATTTGTTAAATTGTGTGGATTAGGGCTGCGATTGTTAGATTATAAACTTGTAGTAGCTACACCGTCCAGGTCTGCGGTTGGGTGTAGCAGTGTAATCCGTGACTTCCCGATTGAAATATAGGAGAGGATGCTACCAGTCGACCTTGTGGTTTATGACATGCTTGGCTTTGATATCATCTTTGGGATGGACTGGTTGTCGGCCAATTATGCCAATATCGATTGCCACAGGAGAGTGGTGTTGTTCAAATCGCTAGGAGAGTAGGAATTCTAGTTTTTAGGGTCGTGTGTGCGTTCTGCATCACGGATCCTTTCTACTATACAAGCTAGAAGGTTACTCCTTAAAGAGTGACAGGGTTATTTGGTGTTTGTGAAAGACACGCCAGTAAAGGAACAGGATCTGGAGATGATTGCGGTAGTGCGCGAGTTCCCTGACGTATTTCCAGAGGACTTGCCAGGTTTACCTCTAGATCGTGAAGTGGAATTTGCCATAGAATTAGCTCCAAGTACGGCGCCGATATCGAAAGCTCCATATTGTATGGCTCCAGCTGAATTTAGAGAGTTGAAAGAACAAATTCAGGAGCTGCTAGACAAGGGGTACATTCGACCTAGTGTTTCTCCCTAGGGAGCACTGGTGTTATTTGTGAAGAAGAAGGATGGGTCGATGAGAATGTGCATCGACTATAGAGAACTAAATAAGGTGATGATAAAGAATAAATATCCGCTACCCAGACTTGATGATTTGTTTGATCAACTTTAGGGTACGCAAGTCTTCTCCAAGATTGACCTACGGTCTGGGTATCACCAGCTGAAGGTGAAAGCGGAAGACATCCCAAAAACTGCATTTCGAACCCGGTATGGCTATTTTGAATTTATGGTTATGCCTTTTGGTTTCACTAATGCACCTACAACATTTATGGATTTGATGAACAGGGTCTTCCATGAATATCTAGACCAATTCGTCGTGGTATTTATCTTTGATATCCTAATATATTCTAGGAGTGTTGCAGAGCATGAAATTCATTTGAGGTTGGTGTTGCAAATGCTTAGGAATAAAAGGTTGTATGCTAAACTAAAGAAGTGCGAGTTCAAGCTGGAACAAGTTGCATTTCTGGGGCACATAGTGTCTAAAGAAGGTGTATCAGTGGACCTTAGTAAGATTGAAGCAGTAGTGGACTAGGCGAGACCAAAGAATGTTTAGGAGGTCAAAAGTTTTCTAGGTCTTGCAGGTTACTACCATCGGTTTGTGGAAGGGTTCTCCAGTTTAGCAGGTCCTTTGAGGAGACTTACGCAGAAGAACGTGAGGTATGATTGGACGGATGAGTGCAAACTGAGTTTCTAGGAGCTGAAACGACGACTGGTTACTGCTCTAGTTATGACTCTTCCATCTAGTGATGGTAGCTTTGTTATTTACAGTGATGCTTCAAAAAAGGGTCTTGGCTGTGTTCTAATGTAGTAGGGCAAAGTAGTTGCTTATGCTTCTTGTCAACTCAAAGAATACAAGAAGAACTACTCGATGCATGATATGGAATTAACAGCGGTAGTGTTTGCACTGAAAACTTGGAGGCACTACTTGTATGGTGAAACGTGTGAGATTTTAACTAATCATAAAAGTCTTAAATACTTTTTCACCCATAAGGAGCTTAACATGAGGCATCGCAAATGGCTTGAGTTGGTTAAATACTACGACTATATTATTAGCTATCGCCCAAGAAAGGCTAATGTGGTAGCCGATGCTCTAAGTCGAAAGTATGTGGATGCGTCTGTTTCGGCAGTGGAGGTTCAACATTAGATCTGTATGGACCTTGAAAGGTTGAGTTTGGAGGTGGTAGAAGGAAACCATTGAGCTGTCCTTGCTAGCTTGGTGGTACAGCCAACTTTGCAGGAGAGGATCCGTGTGGCGCAGAAGGAGAATCCTGAGTTAGTTGAGATTATGGAAGGAATTCAGAAGGGGTTGAAGCCGGATTTCAGTGTCTCTGGCAATGGGATATTTAAATTTCATGGCAGGGTTTGTGTACCAAAAGATACTATGATTAAACGGGCCATTCTGGAGGAGGCGCATCGTTCACTCTACACTGTACATCCTGATAGTACGAAAATGTACCAAGATTTGAGGGAATCTTTCTGGTGGTCCAACATGAAAAGAGAGATCACCTATTTTGTAGAGCAGTGCCTAACATGTCAACGAATCAAAGAAGAACATTAGAGGCCGGCAAGACCACCTCAGCCACTTGACATCCCTGAGTGGAAGTAGCACGTTTTGATGGATTTTGTGATGGGTTTACCTGTGGCGGTGCATGGGAAGAATTCTATATGGGTTATAGTGGATCGGCTAATGAAGACTGCACATTTCATTCCAATCAGAGTCAGCTACTCTCTTAATAGGCTGGCAGAACTTTATGTGTAGGAGGTAGTACGACTCCATAGTGTCCCTATTTATATTGTTTCAGATCGGGATCCACATTTTACATCTCGTTTCTGGAAGAGTTTATAGGGTGCCTTAAGATCACGACTAACGTTTAGTACATCTTTTCACCTATAAACGGATGGATAGACGGAGAGGACTATTCAGACGTTAGAGGATATGTTGCGGGCTTGTGTACTAGATTTTGGTGATAGTTGGATAGGATATTTACTGCTTGTTGAGTTTGCATATAACAACAGTTACCAGGCTAGCATAGAGATGACACCTTATGTGGCTTTGTATGGTCGTCGATGTCGATCTCCGTTATATTGGGATTAGGTAGGTGAGCGGCAGATATTGGGTCTAGAACTTGTTCAAAAAACCTCTGCAAAGGTCAAGTTGATCATGGAAAGGATCAAGACAGCTCAGAGTCGAAAGAAGAGTTATGTTGATACTCATTGACGAGAGTTGGAATTTGAGGTAGGAGATATGATATTCCTAAGAATCACTCCGATGAAAAGGGTGATGAGGTTCGGGAAGAAGGGGAAGCTAAGTCCTCGGTATATCGGGCCTTTTAAGATCCTTGAAAGGATAGGTTCGGTTGCTTATCGAGTGGCTCTACCTCCAGCATTATCTAGAGTTCATGATGTATTTCACATGTCTCTACTGGGGAAGTATGTACCAGATCCATCACACGTACTGAGTTACGAACCTCTAGAGATCAGTGATGCTTTATCATATGAGGAAGTACCAGTGTAGGTATTGGATCGGAAGGTGCAACAGTTACAAACTAAGGAAATACCTCTCATGAAGGTATTATGGCATAACCATGCAGTGGAAGAAGGTTCATGGGAATTAGAGTCTAAAATACGCCAGAAGTACCCGCAGCTATTTGATAGTACATAAGTACATAGTAGTGTAGATGGTATAGATTAAAAGGTATGATCTTCGGGAGAGTTTTGTATGTGTATGTAATCTTCCGATGTATCCTTTTGTAACCACAGTATTCCTCCACCATATGTGAGGGTATGTAATGAATTTGAGCCAAAGTCGCTTTGTAGGCGACTGTCGACTCTTTTATAGAGTGGAACTATAAGAAAAGATTATGTTTAGCAACGGTTAGTAAATTTCGAGAACGAAATTCTTATAAGGAGGGGAGACTGTAGAGACCCAAACCCGTATAAGCTAGGTTCGTCGACAAACGGGTCACGTTCGTTGATGAAGTCCTTCAGAGCCTCATTGACGAAATTCAGAGCCTCATCGACGATCAAATATCGAGCGGATTAGAGAAATATTTGGAATTGGGCTTGGCGACGAAGGAATGGCTTCGTCGATGAGCTGTGTGGTGGATTCGTCAACAAAAACGCCGCCTCATCAATGAGTTTGACTCGGTCAAAGGCCCTATAAATATCCATTTTGGTTGCTTAGAAGCTAAGCTTCTCCCAAAACTCTCTCTCTCTCTCTCTCTCTCTCTCTAAACTAGTGAAAATCCTCTCTCTTTCTAAGATTCTTCGCCGTTCGACGTCTGTTTCTAAAAACGAAGGTTCCTACGTGGATCAGAGGAGGAAGTTCTACAACTTTAGTGGATCGAATCATTGTTTTGAAGATTTTTGGGTTTTCCCAAAAATCGAGGTAAGGATCTAATTTCAATTTCGATTGAATATTTGGATAGTAGTCGAAATTATAGTAGAGGTATGTTTTGTGGTTTTTAGGTTTCGAGGATCCCGGGTTGTCGGTTTGGATAATTTTTGTACGTAGTTTCGTTTCAAGTTTAAGGTAAGGAGAATTTGATTACGACAACATTTTTGAAAAACTAAACGGCTAAAAAGTTAGTTTGCTTATATGTATGATTTAACTGCTTATTTACTAAATTCCACCGAGTAGGAATGCCGATTTTTACAATTTTTCGATTTTTGGTAAAAATATGGATTTTGGTGTTTGGTCTCCAAATGTTTCAAAACTTCTTTATTTGTATTATTATGTATGTAGGAAATGCCTGAATCCCTTATTTTTATTTAAATGGTGTTTATTATATTATATACTATATAGCGGATTTTTGTTTAAATTAGTGTGATGTGTGGACGAAAATGAAATTGTGAACATTTGATATTATTGATATGGATTATGGGAATGGAGTTCCAACTTGTTATACTGAAAATGTGGAAAACAGAGGTTGGTTATACACCGAGCTGTATATGTGAAAAAGGTAAACAAAGAGGATATGTGCCGGTTTATACCCGATGTAATTATCTGAATTTTTGAAAATACTAGAATTGCATAGGTTACTATATTTTGTTATAATTTGTATATATGATACTGGAACCACAGCTTGCTACCCAAAGAAGTTGAAAAAAACTTCAGTGATGGGGTTAAAAAATACTCTAAACTATTGTAAGCATGGTTCCGATGCTAGCAGTATAGTGCAACCACACATGAGGGATTAGTGTGGGTACTTAAGATAGTCGGCTTGCATGGAATTTGTAATTGCTGGTAAAAATAAACCATGGGTCGGTCGGACTATAGTAGATGCTCGGCATTGTCTGTACGAACAGGACATTGTCAAAGGTATCGGTGCATAACCCGTGCCACGGGGGTAAACAGGCAAACTTGTCATACCAAGCTGGTAGTTGTTCTAATATTCATATGCATGATTTAAATACTTGAATGTGCAGAAAAATCCTATATGTAGTATTATAAAGAAATGTTCCATATGTATGAATTTTTATGAAAATATGCATTTTGCAGTCACACACTGTTGTAACATTTTCTTCCTTACTGAGAAGTGTCTCGCCCCATTATACAACCATTGTTTTCAGGTCCATCAAGCCGTCGGTCGTCGTAGCTAGAGGGACCTGGGGGATTGTTTTTTATTTAGCTTACGTAAGCGTTCAAATCATGTATTAAACTTTGATGAAGTTCCTTTTTGGAGGGTTGTAATAACAGGTTATATTCTATGTCTGGATTTATGTTCTTAAGGATGTAATAGTAAACTCTGGTATAAGTCTAGTAGAAATCCCAATGAATGTTTATGTTTTTCCGCAACATTTACATTGTAATTATATATGGTTTACACCCATATGTCCCTGTTTAGGGCAGGTTGTCTATGTATCTTGAACAGGTACATATATTTTGTATTTGGGTTAACAGTGCTAGTCCATATAAAGGGTCGGGTCGTTATAGTGGTAATAATACAACCAAGTCCCACATGGTTGCAGTCTCCTTTATCTCTGCAAATGTTGATATCGTTCCTACTGCTCTGAGGGGACACATTGCCCACGTTGCCATCTCCCACATCCATCTGCACCCTCTACACCCTTATTAACTTATGATATTTGTGGGATATGTTGCTACAAGCAAGCATCATGCTAGCCCCAATCACCGAACAGATTCAGATCAGTGATGAAATTAGGAATTGTTGGTATTGCTACTGTTCTCGGTAGATTGGGGGTGGGTAGGATGGAAGGGACTGCGATGCCTCCAACACATATGGTGTACTATTGGACGCCCTATATGGATCCTGATACACCCCATATGGCATATGGGAAGAAGAAGTCAAAGTGTGCTAGGTGGAGGTATATGTAGGTATAAACTGATGTGTTGATGCTCCCCCATCATCCTCAGTCCACTGTGCTAGTTAGGTCGGTGCTCCCACCTCAACTCGAGCACGACCCCCCTACGGCTCTAGTGAGGTCCAGTATGATGTCTCCTATGTGATGTCTACTCAGTAGTTGTAGCATTATCATTCGATTTGGCACCCTTAGCGTTGGTATGGGTAGACCTGTGAAATGACCGGAGAGCTTCATCAACGAAAAATTGCATACATGTCTCTGCTATCAATCTAGCCAAATATGTGAGCACGCAGTCAGATAACTGGATATTCCCCATCATATGCTCTGACAACAGAATGTTATGAAACTATTAATAAGTTATTGAAAATAGTTGTATGTTCATTATATGAATTGAATAATTTATTCACTCACCACTGTCATATGTAGACTGTCAGCCTTGCTTATGCAACGAATAGTGATACACCGGTACCACTCACTATATTCATCCTTGGCCTGTAGAGGTGTAGGCCTAGGGAGTGGAAGCTCAGTCGGTATGTGGACGACATGGTCTAGTCGCTGTTGCCACCTTTAGAGGGTATACCTAGACAAAGTGCGTCAGTTGGTTTGATAATTCCCACACTGGTCACATTCATGCAGATCCTGATAATTGTTGTCAGGGTACTACCCTATCTGAGCTAGACAGGGGATTTGCTGCCTCAGCCTGAATTACCACAGTACTCGGTTTGGTAGGTGCCACTCCATGACCTGAGAGTAGATCAAAGGAGTACGAACAAGTCAAACTTGTACTCCAATAAAGCATATACATGGTAGATTAGTATACACATCAACTATGTACGACATCCATATAAACTGCTAACAAATATTTTTAGTAAGAAAAATACTAAACATTACGTAACCATATTTTAGGATTCCAATGAAAATAAAATTGTATTACCTGATCCTCACGCATCATATTAATATCATCACAGAGTATGCTAAGGGACGTGCAAGGCAAGAAATGAAGCTCACCATTCGCAATATATTATATTCATATAAAGTTACACATAGCTTATCATTATTTACTAATATAACAATACTTAAATTTTTTAAATGTATGGAAAGTAAAACACATACTAACTTGACCGCAAGTAGGAATGGGTCATCGCTGACATCAATAGGATGATATGGCATGCCAAGTCTATTTGGAGCAAGAAATGGCAAACAACGGACCTCCAATTGATTGTGCCCCTACACGATCAACCTGGCACATCTCCTTGTAGAGTCATGCAAATGCAGCGCTACCCCATCTATACGTGGATGTCCTCTCCAAGTCGTTGAGCAGAGATAGGAACATCAGCGAAACATAGTAATGCGACTTGTTCATGAACAACAAGTTACACACGAGTCGTAATATGTACGCTTGAGCGTATTATAGTACTTGCTCTTCCGATGCATTATCAATAAGGTTGGGTAGGTCGTTGTCCATCCATGACATGGATAAGGATGAGCTAGATCGTCCACTCCCTCCAATGGGGAGTCTCATCCAAGTAGTCTAACACACAACATGACCTAGTTTTACTGTGTTGTCCCTGTAAAAACGTCGCCATCTACAGGTAATCCTATAATGATGGTGACATCCCACAGTATTATTATCGCATCGCCATAGGGAAAGTGAAATGTGTGTATCTCAGGCACCCAGCACTTCAGCAATGTGCTAATTAAGTAGTGGTCAAGTCGAATGTACCGAATCTGGTATAATGGATAGAACCCTGCTCGTTGAATCCATGGAATGCTTCTAGGATTAGCATGTCACTGTGTTTCTAATATGCGTACACACTAATGTCCTTTAAAGGTGTTAGAAAGATCCTCCTCCCATGCCCTGTAGGAGGGATGCAAGGTCCCCAACATCAAAACGGAAGAATTGGTTGGACTGAACTTCATGCCTCAATATTAAATAGAATGGATATATAACATGAAAGTAAAAACTAAAATTTATGGAGGTGGTGGGAGCCTGCAAGAGAAAGGAATAATATATAAGAAGCACTATATGAGAAGCACACTAAGGGAGATGAATAATGCTATATAAATATGGGTTGGTTGGGGTTTGGGTTTGGGTTTGGGGGGGGGGGGGGGAGGGGGAAGCATGTGCGTGGTTGGGGTGTAGGGGGAGCATGTGCAGGAAGCAACTAATGGACGGGGTAAAGCCGCGTAGGTGCGAAACCGACTTTTGAAATGTCGGTTTTGCCCCTTTAATTTTTTTTTAAAATTTTTTTGTGCTATCTTGTGTGCATAGGGTGTAGACGTCTAATCGCCCAAAGAACCGACTTTCCAAAAGTCAATTCTCTTACTTTTTTTTTTTTTCTTTAGTTTTTAGTGCATTGACCGACATGTTGCTAGTTTCCGGTCTTGTCCCACTCAAAACCGACTTTTCAAAAGTTGGTTATGTAATTTTCTTTGTTTTTTTTTTTAAATACCAACTTACTTTACAAAAGTCGGTTAGATTTGTATATATTTGCATTTTTTCTTCTTTTTTTTATTATCTTAATAATTCCCTAAAAAACTCAATGTTTTTTGGTATTTTGTTTGCTCGAGTTTTTTACCAAAATATTAAAAATAAAAATAAAAAAAACACAAATATGAAGGAAATTGAAAAAATTTACACAAATGTACCCAACCGACTTTCCAAAAGTCAGTTTGGGCTTTAAAATAAAAATATAAAAAAAAAAATCAACCGTAATTCTTGACTGCCAAAATAAAAATAAAAATAAAAATTGAGAACCGACTTTCCAAAAGTCGATTTGGGCTTAAAAAAAAAAAAAAACATTAGCCGCAATTCTTAACTGCCAAAGTAAAAAAAAAATAAAAAATTGAGAACCGACTTTTCAAAAATCAGTTCTTGACTCCCCCCCACATTCTGCCCCTCACTCCCTCGCTCCCTCCAAATAAAAAAAAAAGTAAGTCAGTTTTTTAATTTCAAAAAAGTATATAAAATAAATACAATAACAAAAAATTTTGAAATAATTTACTTTTGGGAATATTAAGACAAAAAATGAAATTTTACTTCCTAATTACATAAAAAAATTATTTAATATATAATTAAGAATAAAAAAATTATTTAACATATTATTTTATGTATATTTTATATAGGAAAATTTTAAATTTTAATATTTCTTACCAAACCGACTTTTCAAAAGTTGGTTTGGATTAAAAAAACAAAACAAAACGAAAAACTTGCATAAAAATCAAGGCACAAAAAAGAATTAGAATGAAATAATGGAATGGAAGAAAAATGTAATGAAATAAAAAAATTATAACACGTGCTTCACATGTTCTCCCATCATCGATGTGTCCAACCAGTGCCAACCGCACACTGCAATCGGTAAAAATCCGGGCATTCCCACATTCCAATTTTCAGAGTAGAGTGGAGTGGGTACTTTGCTTGACCCAATTCACAAAATTTCTGCTTCGGTACAAGTAGGTCATTCCCCAGTACTTCCTTCGGCTGCCGATGACCATTCTTCAGTGCTCGCCTCACCCGATCCAGCCCGTAGTCGAGTCACGGAACGCGCTCGTGTTCATGTGTCGAGGTGGGAACCACAAGGGGGTTGTCATCGGGTTTGATCCATTCACAAAGATACTAGTCGGATAGGTTAGCAGGTACAACGTAGTTCTAGACCTACCTGTTCTGGGGGTCGAGTCTAGTGTAGAGGATGACGGGTTTGTTGCCCGGGAGGATGGTGGCAAACTGGGACCAAGACCCATTTATGTCGAAGGGCTTGGACGGGTAGATGGTCAAGTCAAGGGCGACCCAATTGATGAGGTCCTTGGAAATGGAGTGAGCTTGTCCCACACTGCTCCCTTCGGATTGTACTGGAAGAAAAGATGATAGATTCCATTATAGTACATTGGTCCTATTTGGTTCGAAAGAAAAGTAGAATAGCGGGAAAGGAAAGATTAATTAAAATTAGAGACAAATTTTCTATTTTGGGAAAAAAATAGCAGTTTTTTTAAATAATTTTTTTTATGTAATTAGGAAGTAAGATGTTCTTTTTGTCTTATGATTTTCAAAAGTAAATTATTTCAATTTTTTTTGTTATTGTATTCAATTTTTTTGTTATTGTATTCAATTTTATATAATTTTTTGAAATTAAAAAATTTACTTTTTTAATTCATTTGAAAAATAAATAAAAAGTAAAAACTATTTTTTGTATTGAATGACACTTAAACGTATATTTTTCATTTGTAATTTTTTATTTAAATATTAAAATTTTAAAAATAATATATATTTTATTATTATTTAAATTAAAAAAAATTTATGATTCCCACTTCTAAGGGAGAGGCAGAGGTAGAACTAGGGGGATGGAGGGAATGAGGGGCAGAATGTGGGGGGGAGTCAAGAACTGACTTTTGAAAAGTCGATTCTCAATTCTTTTTTTATTTTCATTTTTTGGCAATCAAGAATTGCAGTTAATATTTTTTTTTTTTTTAGCCCAAACCCACTTTAGGAAAGTCGATTCTCAATTTTTATTTTTATTTTGACCGTCAAGAATTGTTGCTGATTTTTATTTTTATTTTTATTTTAAAGTTCAAATTGACTTTTGGAAAGTCGGAGTACATTTGTGTAAATTTTCCTAATTTCCTTTGTATTTATGTTTTTTGATTTTTTTAATAATATTTTGATAAAAAAACTCTTGTTTTTTCAGTTTCGCCTTGTTAGTCACTTCCGCCACCAACCCCCCACCCTTTCGACGGCTAACCAAATTCATAGTACTGAAAACTTTAATAATATTTTGGTAAAAAACTCTTGTGTTTTCAGTTTCGCCTTGTTAGTCACTTCCGCCACCAACTCCCACCCCGGCGACGGCTAACCAAATTCATAGTACTGAAAACAGAGACAGAACGAGAAATACTGAAAACAGAGAGAGAGAGAGAAAGAGACGAGGCAGAAATGTCGATGGCCACAGCGCTTCGCAGACTCTCCTCCTCCGTGGCGAACCATCTTCGACCTCTTTCGAATTGCAGTTCGCGCTATCACGTGGTATTAATTTGATCTTATTTAGTTTTTTTTTTTTTTTCATTCAATCTTATTTGATTCAATCGATGCCTCAAATTCTGTTCCTTTTGTTTTTTCGATTCCCTTCCTGCTTTCTTTCTCTTGATCTATTGTTAAGTCTTCTCTGCCGAACGAAGCACCGGACGAGAAGGATAAATCTCGTGTTAATGTAAGCAGCTTGTTATCGTCCATTTCTTTGTTTTATTTAAATCGAGTTTTTCTGTGTATACATATGCTTTACCTAGGAACGCAATTTCTTCCTCTCGAAATCTGTATTTCTACAAGATTCATTCTTAGCCTCAACTGATCTCCTTTGACGAAATATTATTTCAGTGGATAAACCAACTGAATGCTCCACTCGAGGTCGTGGATCCGGAAATCGCCGACATCATTGAGCTGGAGAAAGCAAGGCAGTGGAAGGTATATCGCTGTGCATTTTATTTATCTGGTTGAAAAATTGTTATTCATTGCTGTGATCTGTCTGATTTGAGCAGAATCCGTTTCCAAGCAATGTGATGCTGTTATTTAGGCTTGTAGTTGTTTTGTCCTTGAACTTTTCCCGCTCCAGTGGAGGAAATTATTTTAAATTTTAAATGTATTTTATTTTATTTTATTTTTTGCTGTTCCTTTTGAACTATAATGTTAATATGGACATGAATTTGGCGTTTGGTTAGGGAATATGAATTCATTTTTTGTACGTATGTGACAGGGATTGGAACTCATACCGTCAGAGAACTTCACATCAGTCTCAGTAATGCAAGCTGTTGGCTCAGTCATGACGAACAAATACAGTGAAGGGTACCCTGGTGCTAGATATTACGGAGGAAACGAGTAAGAAACAATAAAATTTATTGGTCTTTGTTTTTTATTGCGATTTATGTATTATTGCTTTCATTTTATTAACATTTTTCTAACTGATCTTATGCTGCCTCTGGTTTAGCTTGGATAACGAAATTTTCTTATGCAAACATTGGTCCTATATCCACTTAGGTACATTGACATGGCAGAGTCCTTATGTCAAAAACGTGCATTAGAAGCTTTTCAGTTAGATCCTGCAAAATGGGGAGGTAAATGCATTGTGCATATGATTTTGTTCTGCCTGTGGCAATATGATCTCTTAAATATTTATATCCTTTGCAAAATCTTTGTCTATCGCTTCCTTTCAGTTAGCTGGCTATATTTGTTATTTACTGAAATATATTAATAAAAGCCTCTTTAAGGATTGTTTGGAAAACTTATATAAAGTACTTCTTTATAAAATAAAAATAAAAATATGAATTTAAATAGCACTGAATTTAAGCTGTGTGCATGTTCAGTTGAGCCAGATCACATCAATCTAATCCAACTGACATATTTTATAGTGTTGCTTGAATTTGAGTGCACTGATTAAAGTGCTTTATTTTTTCAGTGGATAAACAACAATGTCACATTTTAGCTTTCTTCTGCATTTAGTGGGGTGCTTCAAATGGCATTTTAGAAGTGTTGTTCTTGCTTTTAATATATTTTTTCTGATTTAACACAGGAAAAAGTACATTGACCATGCAGCCAAACTGCATAGATGGAGAGGTTATATTAATTGGAGGGGAAATTGGACAGAAATATTTGGCCTTGAGTTATAGATTGTTGTTGTTTTTTATATTTTTTTTTTCTTTTTCTGTTTATGTTTGAAACTAATTGCACAACTACAAAGCCTGAACATTTAATATTGGCCAAATTTGATAATTGATTGACTCTCATTCAATTTAACTGATGAGGGGAAACGGTTACGCCTTTTTCTTCTAGTTGAACAAAGAGAGCAAATTTCATTTTTGAAAATGTGGGAGTGGAAGCCAGAATCACTGACCTTTAGTTCTAGCTTGTACATGATAGTGTAGAGATCACTCCCACCTAAGCATCTATTATTGTGAGATAGGCTTTTGAATATGATGGTGGTGGACCTGGTGGTAGATATATGTATGCAACTAACACAGGTAGATTATTTTACAAGCTCTTGCTGTGGCCTTGAATTGAGAGATTTGTTATTTACTGCTATATCTGAGGAATTCCCACTGTAATGTCTGCCAATTGACTACAGCTGGGTTTTAATGTTTTTCCCATAATGTTTCCACATGAAAGAATTCAAATCTGCCTCTTATTTAGATGACTTAGCATGCACTGGGGGAATATTTGGCTTGCTAGAATTTAATAGGAATCAAAGATCTTCCAGGAATTAGGATGTTGGGAATGAAATGACGATTTTTCTGGGGAAAAATTTCATGGGAGAAAGAAAGAGAAGGAAAAGGAAAAGGAAAAGAATGGAGGAAAGAAAGGGAAGATTGAGGTGGAAAATAAGGTCTTTACTCACAGTTCATTAGCTAACCCTGTGCCAGAAGTTCTGGTGCCTTAGATTCTTTTTGTTACTTTTTCTAATGAAAATAATGAAAATTTATTTCTGAGTTTTCTTTTATACCCCATGTCCATCATCTCTTCTCTAATCAATTCTGTTTTCTGAAGGGCCCTAAAATCAGTACTTTGAAGCTGTTACTTTTCTTTGATCTCCACACTCACCACCCCAGCACGCCTTTTTGATACTTTATCAATTTCTTTGTGCATGATGTAAATAGACTTGGAGTTGAGATCACGAGTTTGTTTAATGCACAGCATACTTTGTTTCTTGCAGTCAATGTGCAGTCATTATCTGGATCCCCAGCAAACTTTCAAGTTTATACTGCATTGTTAAAGCCTCATGAAAGAATCATGTCCCTTGATCTTCCTCACGGTGGACATCTTTCACATGGTTATCAGGTATTCAGGTGTTTATACCTGTCTTTGGTTGCACTTTATAGGATAAACTTCCTGGTGAATGGTGATTTTCTGTTCCTAGTGATCGGAGAAAACAAATTCTGTCCAGTATTTGACCATGGCCTTTCATCCATTTTCCAAAATTGAAAAATCAACTCCAACTCTTTTTTTTTTTTCCTCATTTCTTTACTGTATTTTAGTTTTATGAATAATGACTGCCATGTTTACTTTTAAATGAAAGGGTGTCCCTGGACCACAAGGCTCCCCACTTTGCGAGGTTAGGTTGTCACAATGTATGCAACCTTACCCCTGCTTTTATGCAGAGTGGCTGTTTCCTTGGACTCGAACTCATGACCCAACCCTTGATCCAAGGCCTGCCCTCATGTTTACTTTTAAATACTTATGTTTAAAAGTAAGTCCATATTTAGATTTAAATGACCAGAATTAATTTATCCTCCATGCAGTTTGATACTAATTTGATAGTGTCACATTAATGTAGCAAACTCTTCAAACATTTTGAAGATATATTTTTTGCAATTATTTTATGGCTTGACTATATTCCTCAGAGAGTTTCTCTTAAAATTGCCTTCCATGAGAAACAAAAGTTCTATTTTAGTTCTTGTTTTGAATCTTTTGATCAATGCAGCTGGGAAGGATACTGCTGTACATCAGTTAAGAGTTGAAAAGTTAATGCAAAAAACAGTTTTTCTTTAAAAGCACGTGCATGTGCGTATATTGACATGAACTTATTCATGTGGACTATTGTATTTCAACATGAATATTTTGAGGGAGTTTATTTTATAGATTCTTATGTGGGAAGATGTTTGTGCATATATTGTTATGCAAGAAAACAAATGGAATTATCTTATTATTTCATTTTCAGTTTTACTGTCTCCATTTCTGACACAATTCTATCCAAATTTTTTTCCAAAGAATGCAACAGTTTTTGAGCTAAATGTAGAGGATACTTGGATTTCTGTAGGGACTCCATTACCTTGTTCCATTCTTCATGCTTTTAAATCCTATTATGGAACAGTGAAATTTCTTTTCTCAGGGGAATGAAACTTTTAAATAGTTTTGAGAATTTGTAATTGAATTTGTTCATGAAGTTTGAAAAGTGTGACACTTGTGCATGGAAAATAGGATTATGAGCTCTTAATAATGAAAGCTACAGCATTTTGTTGTAGTATATTCATGATCTATTCTTCTCATTCTTTCGCCATTTTGCAGACTGACACTAAGAAGATATCTGCTGTTTCAATATTTTTTGAGACAATGCCATACAGATTGAATGAGAGCACTGGCTATATTGACTATGATCAGGTACCGTCTCATTCATGACTTCTATAAAAGTTCTTATTCAAATCAAAGTAAATTTACTCTGGTGTGGAGGTGCCGTTATTGACTTGTAGTGATTGACATGTTTTTGCATAACTTCTTGCTAAAATCATTTAGTTTTTAAAATCAAAATTTTGTTATTAAGAGACTGAATAAGGCTATTTTTTATCTTCTGAAAAAAAATATGCAAGATAACATGGGCAAAAGCAGATGAAGTTCATTGTGATTACAATTGGTGGAGAAGTAAATAAAGACTTAAAATCCCTGTGAATACTAAACCAGAAATTTCACGTTTGACTATATAATGAACACTCTGAATCGAGTTTCGAGACTCTTACTTTGTCAATTTTCAGGGACTGAATTTATTTTTGGATGAAGGAATTGAATGGTTTGAGCTCCGTGTATGTTTAAAATTTTGGTGCAGCTGATTTATGGAAGCTGCAAATACAATGCTATTTTTAAACCTTTTGCCTAACATGAAATGAAAAATATTCCTGTGCAGTTGGAGAAAAATGCTACACTCTTCAGGCCAAAATTAATAGTTGCTGGTGCGAGTGCTTATGCACGCCTGTATGATTATGCTCGCATACGAAAGGTGGTTTAATTGGCACTGGTCACTGTATTTCATTTCCCATGGTAAGCTTTATGAAGTACGTTCCCCTAAATATCAAATTCATGATATCTTATTTCTTATGAATTTTTCAGGTCTGTGACAAGCAGAAAGCCATCATGTTGGCAGATATGGCACACATTAGTGGATTAGTTGCTGCTGGAGTTGTCCCATCTCCATTTGAATATGCTGATGTTGTGACAACAACAACACACAAGTCACTTCGTGGTCCACGTGGGGCAATGATCTTCTTTAGGAAGGGGGTAAAAGAGGTCAACAAACATGGAAAAGAAGTGAGTTATAATATAAGGACAAACTCATTTATCTTTTCTTTTTTTGGAAGAGTGGGGGGCGCGGGGGGGGGGGGGGGGGGGGAACATGTTTTCTCTAGGTCCATGCTTTGTTAACCTTATTTGTTTACACTCACATGCTATTAGTTTCCCGTCAACTTTGATTGAAATGAATGCTGAATCAAATCTCCATTTGAACTTTGGAGTTTAATTTTCAATAGTTGAATTCCATCTGACAGGTTTTGTATGACTATGAAGACAAAATTAATCAGGCCGTATTTCCTGGACTTCAAGGTGGTCCACACAATCACACTATTTCTGGTCTAGCTGTTGCACTGAAGCAGGTTTATATGCTGAAAACTTTTCATCTGAATTTTGTCCAACTAATACGTAGGCTGTAGCATTGTCATAACAAAACACTGTCAAATTTTTGGTGTTGTGTGTAAACCAAATTCAACAATTTATTTGGCTCTAACTGTAGCTAATCTCAAGTTATGTGATTGCAGGCGACAACCCCAGAGTACAAGGCCTACCAAGAGCAAGTGCTCCGTAACTGCTCAAAATTTGCCCAGGTATCACATATTCAGAAAAATCTACATTGAAGCAATGAGGCTTAAAAAAAAAATCCCCTATCTGCCAATTTTGATTAGTTGACATTTTTAATATTAATGTATTGTTGTAATTAATACTCTATTATTCTTCATAATCCCACAAATTTTGCAGTGTCTCATAGAGAAGAGTTATGAGCTTGTGTCTGGTGGAACTGACAACCACTTAGTCTTGGTGAATTTAAAGAGTAAGGTAAATGGAGAAGAAAATATTTTGCTTCTCTGGCAACTGCCAGGCTTCACTAATTTCAGCCTTCTTTAACAAAATTATTTTTCCAAGCTATTGCCAGATGATTTCAGTGATGTTGGTTCCAAATAAAACTACCCCTTTTCATTCTAAAGAAAAGCAGCTCTGGTTAACTTGTCTTCAATCTTCTTGTTAGGGTTTTACTAAAAATACATGCAATAGCATATAGCACACATGTTTGCTGAAGCTTAAGCCATTGGGTTGTGGGCTAAAAATTTTTTTCAAGCCAGACTTCCCCGCTTGTCTGGTCCAAACTTGCACATGGAGTGCTAACTAGGTCTTCTGTTCCTGTAATTTATAGTTTGTTTTCTTCTTCATGTGCAATCTAGCTGCAGATGTGTAGGAGTGTTAAAGCTTGATATACATTATTTGCCGCTTTTAGTTAAAGTGGTAATCCAACAACACTCCTTTGATGGGTTAATATAATTTAATAAATAGAATATAATTGCGGACCTCCTGGCAATCATAGGTTTCGACACCATTTTAATCACTACTTTTACCTAAAAGCTAACTGCCTAAGCTGTTAGGTTGCAGGTAGGTGTATTTGAGTTGAGTCCAGTCGACATTGTAAGATACTTGAAGTTGATTCATCTCTAAAATTTTGAATTTTAAGCTTAATCTCGACTCGGTGGCAAGCTCCCTTAAAGTTTTGAACTAATCAATATAAAATATGGAATGAACCCCTTGGCTTTTCTATTATGTTATGTGGAATGAGGATTCTTCCGTTTACTGAATTCTAAATTTTGGTGAGGAAAAGAAATAAACACAATTACTTTCCTTTTTAATATATTTTATCCTTGCCGAGATGGGGATTCTTATTTTCCCCATCAACCCATTTGTCACTTTAAACTCAAGCTCGTCTCAATTAAGCTCGAGTTGATAATAAAGTAGTATTCAACACTTTACACTTTTATAAGATATATATATATATATATATATATATATATATATATATCACTTAAATAATATTAAAATAGTAAAAATATGACTGCTTAATTAGGCTCGCATATGCCATTACAAATCTTAAATTCAACTTGTCAAACTACTCAAGTAGAATCAAGATGAGTTGAGTTCTAGCACAAATTGAGCATGGTTACACCCCTAGTTGCAGGTCAACAATGTAATCAAACCTTTAAAAAATATAGGCATGGTATTTTTTTGCATTGCAACTGATGGGCAGGTTTTTTACTAGGGTTCTCACGTTTGGTTGTAATGAATTGAAGCACTTCAAGCGCTTTAGAATTAATTTACAAGAATTATGTAGATGCCACAGGAAATGAAAATTTACAACTCGAATTACAGGATGAACTGTAGAATCCTTTAGCCTCAGAAAGTAATGAATTCTTTGTTTGGAAATTCTAACTGCAGGGCATTGATGGTTCTAGAGTGGAGAAAGTTTTGGAATCAGTTCATATTGCTGCCAATAAGAACACTGTTCCTGGGGATGTGTCTGCAATGGTTCCTGGTGGCATCCGGATGGGTATTATCTCTTCTTAGACCATATTGTTCCTATTGACTAGCAAAACACTTCAATTTTGTTGAAGTTTCTTGTTTGCTGGTGCTCCAGGAACCCCAGCTCTCACATCCAGGGGATTCATTGAGGAGGATTTTGCAGAAGTTGTCAAATTTTTTGATGCTGCAGTGAAATTGGCTGTGAAGATCAAGACTGATACAAAAGGTTCTTAGTTCTGTTTTCAAGTTTTCAACATTGGATACATTGAATAGTCATTATATCTGATGATATACAACAGAATGTCTTTTCGCCACCGTGCTTGAATTCTCACAAAACATTTTGAACTTCTACAAAACCAGGAACAAAGTTGAAGGATTTTGTGGCAAACATGCAGTCAGATGTCCATATTCAATCCGATATTGCAAAGCTTCGGCACGATGTTGAGGAGTATGCTAAACAATTTCCAACAATTGGTTTTGAGAAGGAGACAATGAAATACAAGGGATGAAAAAGCTTGCTCTTGACCCAAGGTATGATTGGCATATCTTATTCTTGTTGTTCATCTGTAGTAAATCATACAGTTTTTATCCTGGAATTGGATTATCAAAATTATATCCGGGGTTATATCGACATATTTTGAATGATGTTTTGAGGTATCTTTTGCTATCATCAATATTATTAGTGAACAGAACTTATTTACTTACTAGCACCCTTCCTCATAAGGAAAAGGAAGTGAAACTTCTGGCTTCTTTTATTGTTCTATCTCAGAGTGAGAAGGATCGCTCATTATTTAGATAAAGCCTTCCTTTCATTGTCGGCATCTATCTTTGTCTGCGTAGTAATCTGCTGTTCCTCATTTCAACATCTAAATCAAAGATCTGAGGCATGCTAATCCATTCCTTCCTTTCAGTAAGCAGGTCATCAAGGACTGGCCGCAAGGCTGTGTTTGGCGAACAGACGTAATGACGCGATGCACGCCTCCCTGTTTGGATGCCTGTGGGAGCTGGTTTGACATTCTATCTCCAGAAAGAAAGAGTGATATTACTTCACAGAAGATAAACTTGCCTTGATTCATTTTTAACTCATTCTTGATTTGCTAGATTTGTTGTGGTCATGTAAGATATGAAATTAAGAACCGTACTCTTACCCATTTGTTTGGAAGCTTAATTTACTTTCCAAAATTTCAATCAACCCTTGACGTGGTTCATGTATGGCAAAATAATAATCATATTTGGTCATAAATTCATCAACACTTCATTTTGCAAGGGATGTTCCATGTTATGCATGGGAAATTATTTATCTAATTTAGAATAATTTATGCAAGTAATGTCCACAATTAACAATTTACGTATATATAAATGTCATAAAGGGAAGGAGAGATGCTGTTTTTTTTTTTTTTTTTTGGGTGATGATGTGTCTCATTTATTGTGTTCATGCAAAAAAAAAAAAAAAAAAGCAATATTTTACTAAAGACATTTAGGTGTCATTTAGCATTATAAAAAATTACAAAGAAAATGTCAAAAATGAAAACTAAAAATCAGTAAAAAAAAAAAAAAGTTAAAAATAAAAAATTAGCTAGTTTGTCAAAAATTAACTCTTTTTTGGGTTCTTGAATCCAATGGCTATTAGATATATGATCAAAATCATAAAAGACAAAAGAATATAAATTAAAAGTATTATAATAAAACTATAAAGAAAATGTAAAAAAGTAAACAAACAATTAGTAATAAAACATAAAAATCTAAAAATTAACTAGTTTATAAAAAAAATTATATCTCTTTTTTGTTTGAATTCAATTGCAATTCAAAGTACGATCAAAATCATAAAAGTACAAAAGAATACAAATTAAAAAGATTATAATAATTTTAAAAAATTTTATAATTATTTTATTTTATTATTACATTTCAAAATATATTTTTTTAGTGTTACAAGAATAATTCTATTGAACAAGACAATTAAAAAATAGTAACATTCTTTGAATGACTTTCTTTCAAATTTTTAGAAGTTTTATTTGTATTTTTATTTTTATTTTATTTAAAATTCATATGGTAATTTCATTTTTATTTTAATTTAAAATTATGTATAAAATGAATTTTGGTTATTAAAACACTACGGCAATAGGTTGTCAAAATAACTAAAAATTATTAAAAAATATTTTCTATTTTTTATAAAACACCTAAAAACTAATAATAGAAAATAGAAATTCAACAACCTAAACAAATGAATTATTATTTATGTTTCTACAATGTATAGCAACAAAAACAAAAAATAAGAAACAAAAGAAATACAAACAATCCCCTAGATTGGGTTGGGTTTGATACTTTGATTAGTGGAATGCCTAGCTTATAATAGAATGAGTTGGAAATTAAAGAATAGAAGTGTAGGGACATAATAATTTTTTTTAAAAAAAGGCCACCTAATTTGTTTTATTCCATCCAAACATTTCCTTATTGTAATTTAGAATCTTGTTTATTCCATGAATTCATAAAAAATCCGCATTATCATTTACTCTATGATCACATATCCTTTTTTGTGTTACTAAATTCTATTCCGTTAATCACGTGCAACATTTATATTTTAGCAAACATTTTAAAAAAATTTTGTGCACTTCAAATTTTCAATATAGAAAAACTGTACAAAAACTAAGGTATGAGTTTAGCTTCTTTTTTTTTTTCCGCCCGATTTTCCATCATCCATTATTGATGTATTGTATGTAATTCAGCTGATTGCTAATTTTATTTTCAGATTTTAATTAATTCCAAATAAACCACAATAACAATTTGATTTTTGTCCAAGCATCAACCACAATCACACCTAAACTTAAACCTGTTTATTTTGACGCGTGTGTGTGCTAAGCCTGATCAAGAAAAATATATGTTCACCAAATACCATTCAACAAAACATAAACATGCCACAATCACAATCACAAGAACACATTTACGTGGTTCGACCCAAAAATTGGCCTACATCCACAGCAGAAACTCACCTCCAGAGACAGTATATTAAATTGGTGGAAATAAATACAAGTACACACAGATTTACCCTTTCTTGTCTTACTGATCTCCTCTGGAAATCAACCCAAAAATATTCCAAGAAATCCTCCCTTTGCACCTGTGAAGAACCCTAGGTTTCTCCGATATTCCTTCCTGATTTCCCTAAAAGAAAACCCTCCCAAGAAACTAAATTTGTGTCTTTACCTTCTCTTATCAGTGCGTGAACCCCCGCTAGAGGTTGGAGACCCCCCCCAACGCTGAACCTCTGCTACCGTCTCCTTCTCTCGTGCAACCTCACTCTCCCACGCAGCTGAAGGAACTCGCTGCTGCAGATGCTCTCTCTCACGGTTGTTGAAAAAGAAGACTTGCGGCTGCAGGCTACTGTCACGCTGGTGAAGGCCCGCGGCTGGTGAAGACTCGCGGGAATGGAAACCCTCCTGCGCTGCCCCTCTTTTTCCTTTTCTCCAAGAAGCTAGAAAAATTGAATCTGTTCTAAAGCCCCTGGAAGGAAACTCACAGCCTTACTGTTTTTGTTTTACAATTAAAATAGGAGTAAATTACAACAAAGCCCTCCCCCATAACCAAAACAAAAAAACAGCCACTAGATCTCTTTAGGAATGGACGGTCTGGATCCTTCTTAACTTGACGCTCCAACAATTCTCCACCTTGGCAAGCTTGTAACCCTTGCACCTCCTTAGCATCTCCTATAGCGGTTCGTGCAAAACAAAATACGAACAGCTTCCAAAGTTAACCAAGTTCGAACAATGTTCAAACTTGGAGTTAGGTACTGCTTTAGTCTTCATGTCAAAAGTCCAACTAATAGCACTACCTAAGAAAGAAAAGACCATGCCAGACAAAGACTTCCTGGTATCAAGATTTCCAACATAGTCAGAATCTACATATCCTTTTAATCCTATTTCAAATGCATATCCCTTTTTCCAAATATTAATCCTTGTTGTTTTGTTCCAGACAAGTATTGAAAATTTTGTTTCAAAGCATGCCAATGTGGTTTTCCAGGTTTGCTTATAAATCTACTCACTTGACTTACGACATAAGATAAATCAGGTCTAGAACATACCATAGCATACGTTACACTACCAACCATACTAGCATAAGGTATTTTATTCATAAATAGTGACTCATCTTCAGTTTCAGGACACTATTTTCTAGACAATTTAACATGTTGTGCAACAAGAATAGAAGTAGATTTAACATGACTCATTCCAAATCTTTTTAATACCTTTGAAATATAAGACTTTTGAGACAAGTAGAGAAACTTTTTTTTTCCTTTCTCTAGTTATTTCCATACCAAGTATTCTTTTAACAGGTTCTAAGTCTTTCATTTCAAATTCAAATTTGAGCATGCACTTAACTTGATTTAACATATCCATATCTCCACAAACAACCAACATGTCATCAACATATAATAGCAAATATATATGACATTTATCACATGATTTAAAATAAACACAGTCATCATAATTGCTTCTACAGAAATCATTTTAAATCATGTAAGAATCAAATCTTTTATACCATTGTCTAGGTGATTGTTTCAACCCATATAAAGATTTCTTTAATAAACATACATGATTTTTATTCATTTCCGTATCAAAGCCCTTGGGAGGTTGCATATGAACTGTTTCTTCTGAAGTACCATGCAAGAAAGCAGTTTTAACATCAAGTTGTTCCAAATGCAAGTCATGTACAACAACAAAAGATAATAGAATTCTAATATAACTATGCCTCACAACAGGGGAAAATATTTCATTATAGTCTACTCCTTCCCTTTGTGTAAATCCCTTAGCCATTAACCTAGCTTTATACCTAGGTGATTCAACTCCAGGGATTCCCTCTTTCCTCTTAAAGATCCACTTGGATCCTATGAGTTTCTGTTTTTCCGATCTAGGTACCATCACCTATGTCTCATTCTTGTTTAGAGACTTCATTTCTTCTTACATTGCAAGAATCCATTTTTCAGCCTCTTTACTATCCATGGCCTCTCTAAAAGTCCTAGGCTCCACCTCAATTTCTATTTCAGCAACAGAAAGAGCAAAAGCTGTCATATCAGCTTCCCCATACCTTTGAGGAGGTCTTATAACCCTCCTCTCCCTATCCCGTGTTAGAAGGTAAGTTTTACTTAATTCAGAGGTTTCCGTTTCTGAGTTTTGTTCCTCAAAAACTGCAGCATCTGTTCCTAAATGGCTATGAGAAGTGGAGGGTTGCTCCACCTCAAGCTGTGGGTCACTAGTATCAGAGTGCCTAACAGTTTCATCTAAATTTTCTGGTTTTCCCCCCATTGTAGTTTCATTAAAAACTACATCCCTGCTAATAATACATTTTTTTTCCAGGTTCTATAACCCAGAACTTATAGCCTTTAACCCCCTCTAGGTATCCCACAAAAATGCATTTAATAGCCCTAGGCTCCAATTTATCAGTTCTAATGTGGGCATAGGCTACGCACCCAAAAACTTTTAAACCCTGATAATCAGCAGGCTTACTCGACCAAATTTCTTGAGGGGTTTTAAAATTTAAAGTTGTGGAAGGACACCTATTAATAAGGTATACAACAGTGGTCACCGCCTCTGCCCAAAAGGTCTTGGGCAGACTTGAAGTGGCTAACAAGCATCTTACCCTTTCCAAAATAGTCCTATTCATCCTTTCAGCTAATCCATTCTGTTGGGGAGTATCCCTAACAGTCTTATGTCTAGCAATGCCCTCATCTTTACAAAATTCAGAAAATTCATTTGACAAGTATTCTAATCCATTGTCTGTTCTCAATGTTTTAACTTTTTTGCCAACTTGAGTTTCCACTAATGTTAGAATTGGTTTATTCCCAAGAGGGGGAGGGGGTGAATTGGAATTTTAAACTTTTCTCCTAGGTTGAACTAGATGTTAGCTAAATATTACAACCTAGGGTCTTTTTATGTAGTTCCAAATACGCCAATAAATATACTATATAGAAATTTAAATCAAGCACATCATTCACATAATAACATACACGTACGGTAAATAAGAGGTGCGGAAATATGAATAGACACACGATATGTTATCGGGGTTCGGCCAAATATGCCTACGTCCTCGCCTCTAGCTCACAAGCTCGAGGATTCCACTAATAGCTCACTTAAGGGTGGAGCGGCACCGTTTACAACCGGGTCAAATTAACACAGGGTTGACCTCAACCTTAACCAGGTCAAATTAACACAGGACTGACCTCAACCATAACCAGGTCAATTAGCGTGGTTGACCTCAACCTACACGCCTTAATAGGACTACGCACCTAACTTTCCTAACCGGGTCAAAGCCAATCCGGGACTATTCCAAAGCTAGTCTCCCTCTTCAGGCCCGTGCCTAGAAATACAACAAATGTGTATATAATCGAATGGTACAGTGATTGTGCTTTCGTGTAAAGCATATATGAACCCAAATGCGCGCAATAACATACACCACTATATGATTCAATATGTAAGCTCAGTGTGGTCAAAATAGTTCAACTCTTACATATATTTTCTATCAGTGTAATGCGTACATAAGAGAGCAAACCTATATTATCTTTGTATCACTAGATATTCAATCTAAATGCTCAAACAAAGATGTCAATCAAGTCTTGAATATTCTAATCATCAGAATATCTCAATCGTGCAAATATCAAGTAATGTATATGCTTGGTTTGCAAAATATATTTAATCTTTGTATCAGCAAATAATATGTAAGTCAATGAATATTGCAACAAAGATCAATATCACAAACACAAATATCTTTTCACAAATATATCAATATGAATCACACAAGATATTTGAGTATGTTTTGAAAATAATTTTGCAACCCAAAGACAAATACAAGGTTCCTAAGATATTGCAACACAAATGCAGCTCTCAGAAGCTTAAGCAAGTCTTCTTAGGATAGGCTTATGAACGAAACCCCCTAAGAATACTTATGTGATGACCCAAAATATATATATATATATATATATATATAATTAAAGTACAATAATAATAAAATAATAAAAATGGTCATTAAGTAAATATCAATACAGAAGTGTTTTTCTGTAGGATCCTTGATTTCATGTTTGATGCCTAAGAAAGACCTTGTCTTAGCGAGTGCTCAGAGACTATTGCGGTTCAGTCGCTCCCTGGAGGCCGGCTTGGTCAAAATGGAATTTAATAGGATAAACAGGATAGACACTGTTTGTACATGTAAATAAGTATATATACATAAAATAGTGTTTTGACAAACATAATTTGTAAAAATACATAATAAGATGATAATAATATAGGTATCATATGTGGGGTCCACAAGACTATGTAGGGTCCACATGAGTTCCGGAGCCACAAGACACTGTTTATATACGTAAATAAGTACATAAAATAATATTTTGACTGATATAATTTGTAGAAATATATGATAAAATGATAATAATATAGGTATCCTATGTGGGGCCCACAAGACTGTGTGGGGCCCACATGAGTCCCGAAGCTGTATGGAGGTTTACACGAGTCTCAAAGCTATGTAGGATGCATAAAATCATATAAGAGTTATTCGAGTTACGTAGGATCCATTCGGGTCTCGAAGTTGTGTGGGGCCCACAAGACCATGTGGGGCCCACATGAGTTTTCAAAATTTAAATTTAATTCTTGTTCAAAAATAAATAAATACTAAAAATAGTTTAAAAGTAAAAACAATGATAATAATAATGATAATAATGATTAAGAAAAATAATAAAATAATAAAATAATTAATTAACTAATTGACTAATTAATTAGGTAAGTGATTAATTAAAAATTTATTTAATGGGAATGGTGGCAAGCACTCCCACATGGCCTCCATCCCCATCCCATACTCAACCTATACCTTGCCCATCCCTTGCCCATTCTTTAATTTTTAAAAAATTATAATTTCACCTATCTCCCCACACTTTTATAAATTTCATTTCTTCCCCAAAATTTTCCTATAAATAGGGAGCTCTCAACCTTCATTTTTCACAACAATTTTCCAAGGAAGAGAAGGATTAGTGAGTGAAAGAATTTGTGGTGGAGAGAGAATTTTTGAATAAGTTCTCAATCACTCACTCTTTACGATCTCATTTCTTAGAGATAGTTACAGTGTTCGTAAGGAAGAAGATGAGTAAATTTTGATTATGTTAGTTTTTTTTTATTTAAAATTCATACCCGAGTTTATTTTATAAGTAAATTTCAATTATATTAATTAGTTCTACAAAATTTCCATGAGTTTATTTTTATGCATATTTAATTATATCAGTTTTATCTTTAATATACTTGCATCTATTTTTGGGTTAAAAAATGTTCTAATCCCCTCGGGTAAATTTTCAGCATTTCTTTCTATTCAAAAATAAAATTATATATATTTTTAATACAAAAATTGTGTGGCATGAGTTTATTTCTACGTTACATTTTTATGAAAATATGAGTAAAGATGAGATTTTCACGATATTATTTCAAATTGCATAAATTATAATAAGATGATTTTAAAACCCCTTATGGCAAACGAAAGTTCATAGTTACAGATGTTTCGGTACCTGCAACTTAAAGTTTATTACTGATTTAGTGGCGCCCACACGTTGATAGAGTGTTATTTATGTAGTGCAATCTCGAGTGCACACTGGTTTCTGGACCAGGCCTTAATAAGGAAGAAGCGCAATGTATAAGTTACGTACGTTGAGTTAAGTTTGTCGGCCAGCCACTAATTCCAGTTCTTCGTACTGCCCAATCTCATGTCTAGGGGTACACATGACTTACAATACATTACAGGCCGAAGTGGGGGTCTTGAATAATTATAGGTGGAGACATATATTATAATTATGTTACAAAGTTACTGATCATATTGTGAAGGAAAAAGTCGTGGAAGTTCACGTGAAAGTAGCCCTTGGGGCGGTGGGGCCGAAAGGCAAGATCGAAGGGAAACATAAGAAAAGGAGAGGGAGGTGGAGCATGAAATATCTGGTGATAGGGGCCGAAGGAAAAGGGGATGACAGGAAGAGGAGATATATAGAAATTTTACGGTTATCATTGCATGACAAAGTTGGATAGGAAAGTTTATAAATGAGTATTTATTCGAAAAGAATTTGAAGTTAATAGTATGAAATAGTGTGTGACGAATTTTTTTATACAGCTTCAGCTGGGGCTCACAACTAGAATAGCTCAGGTACGTACGGAGCGGCGGCGCACTCCTATCAGAGGTATTATGGCCATAGAACTCGAACTAGAAGCATGTCGGAATATCCAGGCTAGCAAGCATACGGGGGGGTAGAAAAAATGAAGAGGTGGGGGGAAATTAGCTATGGATTATCAGAGAGGTAGGGGTGTGCTGCTGGACGGTGTTCGTGCGTCGTGCGAAAGAGAAACAAGGGCGTGATATGGTAAAGGATAGCGGCTGGGGTCTATATCATAAATGGAGGGAGCTGGCGTCGCTGGAAAGCAAAAGGGAAAAAGTTACACATCCGAGACTCCCGTCCGTGGCCGGGCATGGTACAACAGGAAGTGAGCGCCAAGAAAAACTTGACAATCAATCCAAATATAGATGATTAGTGAAGCCAAACTGCTTAGACCGACACACGCAAGGCACTACAGAGGGTTTAAGTTAGTATGAAGGGAGTAGAAGTTTAGGACGGCTAAAAAGACAAGTAGTATTAGGGGTGGGAGCATTTCCCAAGAATTATCCTAAGCAAAGGTGCTAAGAGGTTAACCTTAGCATGAAGGGGCTATATAGAGACAGGAAAGAATGATGTCGTTAGGACAGGTAGGAGAGGAGGAATAGAGTTAAGACTCACGTGTGAACCTTAAGGAACCCCTGCATGCTAAAAGTGTTTAACCGGGTAAAAAATCAGGGCAACCCAGAGGGTGGGGCGAGCAGAACAGTTTCGGTCGACCAGTCGCTATGGTTTGGTCGACGGGATAGTTTTTTTGAATTGAATGTTCACTGCGACACGAACAGGGCCTTTCACAAACAGGCGCGATTTCCATTTTTACCGCAGTTCGGTTGACCAGCCTTTTGTGAACCTGGCACAGTTTGGTGGGAGCAACCACGGGAGAGTTTCCGAGGACCCTCGTCGGACCCAGTAGTTTGTGAGTACAAAAGGGTCATCAACCTCAAATGGGTCAAAGTGTTGACCTAGGAGGTTTCAAGTACGACTAGGGCAGGTTGGACTAATGTTCGATTCGACTGCGGATCGGTCCAAATGTTGAACAAAGAGGGTTTTCGGTCGATAGGGCATTTTGATTGACTGGTTCGGTCAACCAGACCTTGGTCACACAGATTGAACCCCGGTCTCATTCGACGACCCAATGCCAAAATGAACTATGTTGCGTCGTCTCGATCCGAAAGTGCACCAAGTGGCATGTCGGCCCGTTTCAATACACATTCACCCATTCAGGTGCCTAACATACATAGGTGGCAATGTGATTGTCTAGGGTCATTTCTGTCCAAAATAGACACCGAAAAAGTCGATGGTGTTCGGGCGACCTTTTGTCGACCAAGGGTAAACCTAAGGTCATTTTGGTTTACATTTGTTTGAGCTTACATAATAAGTCAAGCAGGTGATGCATGATTATTCCAAGCCACAAGCCCTAATTATTATTCTATCAGACTCCTCCATTACATCAAACTAAATCCATGACAATCATAAAATTATACACTAGGTCTTCAGGGCTTTCATGTATTCCTCCACGAGGTCTCCGGTGCCATCATCAATGTACCAGCCAACGATAAACCTGTCATCATCTAACGCGGCACAGACATTAATACCTGAGTATTTTGTCCATAATCACAAACATGGATATGACCTTACTACGGCGTCAACGAACTAAGGTTTTCCATTCTTTCACCATTACTTTCAAACCTACTTCACTTTTATGTTTATTCAGAAATATAAACCATACTTTCCTAGAAAACTCAGCTATAATTGATCAGAAAAAAGCCCTAAAACCACCATGAAAACTAACCGTAGTCAGGCCCCCACAAGTCTGAAGTGTATTTAATCAAGTCTTTCGTGGTGTGAGTGGACCTTCTTAAAACTACCCTATAGTCACTATACCCAAGACACACTCCTCACAGAAGACAATTCCTCAATTTCCTATCGCCAAGGAGCCCCATTTTCTCTGCTCCTTTAGCGCCTGTTTGCTACATGTCCTAACTCCTATGCTCAATGCACCTGATTTTCCAACCCCTGATTGATGGTGAAGCCTCACCATCACTGTCTGTCCTACCAAGTGTACACCTATTCTTTAGCACCCCTTTCATCACTACCAGTGAACTTACAACTCTTTGGCTACCTCCTTAAGACTTAAACGTGTAACCCTGCTTATCTACCTCCAAAGAATAAATCAAGTTGTTCTCTTTCAGGTATTGTACCTTCACATCTCTTATCACTGCTTTTCCCTGCCCACATCATCCAGGAGACACTCGCCACAGTCCCAATACCCGGTAATTGTACGCCATGACTGACTGCGGGTTTCCTATGATAACATGACCTCCGGTCTAAGCAGGAAAGGATCTCAAAATCCAAATTTTTTTCAATGACACATGGGAAGGAACAGTCCTCGAATTCCCTAATAGCCATTTCTTTAGCTCGCAGTCTCTATCAGAGACCGGCACACTTCTGCACTATCATACCCATCAAAACTACAGCCGGTCTTACCCTTGATTCAGATGTGGGGCATTTCACCAGGGGGCCGGTAGGCAGTCCCTCTAATGCCCTATCCTTATGACCACCTCGCAAAACACTTTAGGCTTTGCTATAGCCCTTTTGATCTAGACGCTTGTAGGTTCCTTTCTTGTTCCTCTTTTCAGACCTACCACTCCATTTAACCAGTCCCCTGCCGCTGATTTAAGACTCAACTCATGTGCAATTCCCTAGATTGCAAAACGCTACACATCCTTCTAAAGTCAGCCTCTCTCTCCCATACATCATAGTTTTTAATATTTCATATTGGAGTCAATGAGAATTCAATCAGAATTGTCTGGCCTTCTTCATCTATACTAATATCATATTGCAAGATCCAAAAGAATTTATTAAATTCATCTAAGTATTCATCAATTGATGTTCCAAGGGTCATTTTAAAGTGTAGAGTCGAGTCTTCTTATGGATTCTATTCTAAGGGATTTTGTCATGTACAAACTCTGCTAGTTTTTGACCACACTCTAGCTGTCGTATCCTCATTGGCAACTTCCCTAATCACTTTGTCTCCTAAGACACGATAATGAACACTATGTGCCTTTGGATGATTTCGGGCGTCACTTTGTCGTGGAGGGAAAACTTAGTTTCCCCTCTTGTGAAGTGGAAGCCCTTTCTTTTATTCAGAATAGCCTCCTCAACCCGTGCTAACCAGATTGCTGCATCTTATCCTCCACAAACCAAAGTTATTTTTTCCGGTACATTTTCTATTTCAAACCGATCGTCTCCATCCACACAGCCAGATTCTTATACCACTTGTTGTGTGTCTTCAGCGATTGCTAATTCTATTTTTTTAGATCTTTAATTAATGCCAAACGAAACCACCCGAAATAACAATCTGATTTTTTTCCAAGATCAACCACAATCACACCTAAACTTTTTTTTTAAACCTGTTTATTTTCACGCATGTGTGTGCGAAGCCTGATCAAGAAAAATATATGTCACCAAATAATATTCAGGGCAAACATAACATGCCACAATCACAATCACAAGAACACAGTTTACGGGGTTAAGCCCAAAACTTGGCTGACATCCCACGCAGAAACTCACCTCCAGAGACCTACATAAAATTAAATTAATTGGAAATAAATACAAGTATTCCATATTTATCCCTTTCCCTGTCTTATCCGATACTTCCTCGTGAATCAGCCCCAAATGTTCCAAGAATCCCCCCTTTGCACCTGTGAAGAACCCTAGGTTTCTCCCTATATTCCTCCCTGATTTCCCTAAAAGAAAACCCTCCCAAGAAACTAAATTTGTGTCTTTACCTTCCCTTACTAGTGCGTGAACCCCCGCTGGACGTTGGCTACTGCCGTCTCCTTCTCTCGTGCGACCTCACTCTCCCGCACGGCTGAAGGAACTCACTGCTACAGATGCTCTCTCTCACGGCTGCTGAAAAAGAAGACCTGCGGCTGCAGGCTGCTGTCACGTTGGTGAAGGCTCGCAGCTGGTGAAGACTCGCGGGAATGGAAACCCTCCTGCGCTGCCCCTATTTTTCCTTTTCTCCGAGAAGCTGGAAAAACTAAATCTGTTTTGAAGCCCCCGGAAGGAAACTCACAGCCCTGCTGTTTTTGTTTTACAATTAAAATAGGAGTAAATTACAACAAAGCCCTCCCCCATAACCAAAACAAAAAAACAGCCGCTGGATCTCTTTAGGAATGTAAGGTCTGGATCCTTCTTAGCTTGACACTCCAACATGATGTTCATGAATTTAGTCAATTAGAGGTAAAAATCATTGCTAATATTGTAGCTATTATTGTTTTTAATAAAAAAAAAAATCAAGATGAAATTTGTGCAACTTTCCTATTTTTTAAGTATATATTTGAAAGATATAATAACAATAACAATGATAATAATAATAAATTTATTTAAGTTCAAAACTTACACGAGTGTAATATGTGCCATGAGCCATGTATGTGCATATAAAATATATTCTCAAAATATTTAGTGACAATTAATCTATTGGTAAACGCTTTTACATACTTTAGGTATGGGATGTGTTATTTATTTATTAATTTTTCCTAGTATGAGGATTGGTTGACTTCAGTTCAATTTGGTTCACCTCAGGCTAGCCGGTTCTTTACCGATCCATATAATTTCCAATTCATGTTTATCACCTACACCAACACGGTGTCTAGCCAGATTAGAAATGATTTTTCTTTTTTTTATTTTTATTTATTTATTATTATTATTTTTTTCTTTTTCTCAAATTAATGTTGAATTTCTACCTTCTTTTATTTGATAACCTTACATGAGTATGCACATGACTTTTTAAGAAATTAAAGAATATACAAAAGTAGAATAAAACATTTAATACATAGATAATGAGATTCCTAAAAAATATTTTGTTATAGGAAATAAGTGCTTAGAAACTATAATAATTATGATACTGGGTTTAGGAACTTAAAAATGAAATAAATGCATCTTAAAATACCAGAACTCTTTAACTTACAAGTTGTAATCATTTTTCCAAACTAACTTTCAAGAGAAGCTTCAATTGTGAGTCTCCCCTTTGGTCCATTACTTCATGGATTTTCAAGAGGTCTTCAATTTCATGCTCCAAAATTTAAGCCCTTTATTTCATTCTTCAAACCCATCCAATGTAAAAAGTTCATTAAGTGATCATTTGAGTTTGAACTTTAAAGTACCTGTAAATAAAGTTCACATCCAATGATAGATTTCGGGTGGTTGTCCATGTGTCACAATATTCGCGAAAAATGCTCGAGCTACATGTTGATCTTCATCATACACATACATACATAAATTCACGTGCACACACACACACACACATACATATATTATGTACATAATAATAGTAATATACATAAATCTATCTAATAATATATGTGTAAATATATGTGAATGTATGTATGTATGAATTTACATATAGTAGTTATTGTGCATGTATGTGTGTGTGTATATATATGTGTAAATATATATGTATGCATACATATATGTTTAGTATTATGTAAATAATATATGTATATATATATATATATATATATATATACATATATTTAAGATTGATAATTTATTTATATTTAAGGAATTATCTGCTTAGGTTCTTCCTTTGGATTTTGGCGAATAGTGCCTAACGCCTAATCAATCGTAGAAATCCATTTGGTCAGCCCATTGTTAAATTTTAGGGTGGTCCCGGTGGTGGTCCCGTTAGGTATCCCTTGATCCTAATGTGTGCTTAAGTTTTCTATATTACAAACTTAAGGATGAGTAAGTTTATTAAATCTTTAATAAAATTAGATAGAAATAATAGAAATCAAATGATCGATGAAATAGATGTAAGGTTAGAAAATGTTGAATCTGAACAACAAAATCAACTTTCAATATCAATCAATAATGTAGAAAAATATATCTTCAAATTTGTAGTGTCTCGAATATCAAAATAAGTTAAATATATCAAAATGGTTCTTTTGAATCCAAATCAATTTCAATTACAAAAATATCAGAGGGAACTCATTCTATCAACAATAATAAAGAAAGTACTCAACTTCTTTAAAAATATGATATTCAATTTTTAAAGAAAACCTTTAAGTATGTTCACATAGGAGCAGTTCAAACAGGAATCAAACCTTTATTGGTCTAAGAAGTCTTAATCTCATTTTGATGATAACAAATTAAGGTTACTAAGTGTGCTTTTAAGTTAAGTTTCAGGAATCAAGTATTTGAAAAAGTAAAGTGATTCTACTTGAAGAGATTAAATGAAACTTAAAGTTACAAGTCATAAGGGATATGGAGCATATTAAAGAGTTGACCAAAACTCGAACAATTGTTGAAGCGACATGAAAACTTAGGAATTTATTTGATTTATATTTTTAAAGTCTCATGTAAGTACTTCTAAGGTCAATATTGCATTTGAAGCCCTTAGGATTCAATCTGGACTTATAGACCTAATTTAGAACATGGCAAATATTTTTATAAGGCCTAAAATACTTTTCAAAGTAGATAAATACAAGTTTTGGAATCAAAATGTGAAAGACACTAAGTAGTTTAGTGGTTAGACGACTGATGATTCTTTATCAAGCAACTAATATGCTACTGCTAGTGTTAATAAGAAATAGAATAGGATCAGTCGATTGAATCCCCCCTTGGGATCAGACAACTGAATTGTTACTACCTATGGCTAGGGGTGAGCATAATTCGGGGAAACCCGAATTAACCGACCAATTTCGGTCGGTTCGGTTCGATCAAGAAACAAGGTCGGTTCGATTCAGTTACGATTTTATCAATTTTCAGTTAATCGGTTATTGGTTCGGTTAATATGAATTTTAATTTGGTTAACCGAATTAATCGAATTAATAATTAGTGATTCTAGTGATTCTAATTGCATACCCACAATCAAGATTACTAAGAAGATGAAAATTATTAAAGGATAGAAGATTGCAATTTGTGGTTCAATTTGCTCAGGTAAATCAAGCTTACTTTGTAGTATTCCGAGTGAAATACCCAAAATTTATGGGCAGCATAATAAGGTTTATGGAGCGCTTGGTTTCAAACAGGAACTATTAGAGAGAATGTTTTGTTTGGCAAGGAAATGAACAAGGCCTTCTATTGGGATGTTCTAGAAGCATGTGCTTTGAACTGGGACATTGAGACATGGGCAGACAGAGATTTAAGTGCAGTGGGAGAGAGAGGGATGAATTTAAGTGGAGGGTAAAAGCAAAGGGTTCAACTGGCAAGGGCTGCCTGCAGCGATTCAGACATCTATTTTCTAGATGATCCTTTCAGCACTGTTGATGCACATACTGGAGCACATCTCTTCAAGGCAGGCAACATGTTACACTATTTTCATCTTTGTTTTTCATGATTGATGTCACATCACCTTGAATTTTATTAGCCATATTTAAATGGAACTAAATTGTATTTGCCTTGCAGAAATGTCTAATGCAACTTTTGTCTCAAAAGACTGCCCTTTATAGTTTATATCACCCATCAGTTGGAATTCCTACATGCTTCAGAATTAGGATTCTTGAGCCATGGTTTCAATATGGATTTTTTTTTTCTTGAGAATTAGGAGCTGCTTGTAGGTAATGGTATAAATTCTACTCTTATAATTTAATACCAAAATATCCTTTTTATTAATAAAATAATAGATGAGATGCTTAATAAATTGGAATTGGTAAAAAAATTTATAATTTTATTCTGTTTTTAATAATTAATTTCAAATTATTTCGGTTAAATTCGGTTAACCGAATTACCCGAAAAGGTAAGTCGGTCGCATTTGGTTCGGTGAGCTTCCTTTGTTCGGTCGGTTCGGTTATCAGAAATCATTAACTGAAAATTTCGGTTAATTCGGTTAATTAACCGAATTTAGCCGAACCGACCGTTTGCTCATCCCTACCTATGGCGACTGACCTCATGGATCAGGCGACTGAAGTCTATGTTTTAAACTTCTAACAGCGTGTTTTCTTTCCAAATTCAAACATTTGAGTTTCCAAACTTGGCAAAAATAGTAATAAAGTTTATTTTGTTGTTGTTATTGGTGTGAGGTTTTAGTTGGATTAATTTTAAAAGGCTTAAAATAAACTGAAATTATGTCAAATAATCTTAAAAATACTCAATTCACCCCCTTCTTGGGATTACATCTTTAGTTTCAATTGGTATCAGAGCCTAGATTATAGCAAATCTTAATTAGTAGTTACACAAAGATCTTTATGGCAAACATAGGTGTATCCCCTTTCGGTGAAGGGCAATCCTCTTCTAGACCTCCTATTTTATGCGGTGTTAACTACACCTTCTGGAAACAACGCATGAGGATATTCTTGCAAACAATGGATTGGAAAGTCTGGAAAGTAGTAACCCAAGGCAATTATGCTCCTTCTAAGACTGTAGATAACAAAGTAGTTCCCAAGGATGAAATTGAATTTAATGAAACTAATATGAAACAACTTCAAACAAACTCAAGTGTAATGAATGCTTCATATTGTGCACTAGATGCTAATAAGTTTAATACGATCGTGGGATGCAAATCTACTAAGGAAATTTGGGACAAATTAAAAGTCACCTATGAGGGAACTGCACATGTTAGGGACAGTAGGATTGACATGCTCACCAGCGAGTATGAGGCTTTTAGGATGAACCCAAAGGAGTCCATTACTAGTATGTATACTAGGTTCACTCACATAATTAATTTCCTGAATACACTAGGAAAGAATTATTCTACATATGAGATGATTAGGGAAAATCCTTAGAGGACTTCTTCCTATTTGGGAACCTAAGGCCGCAACCATAATTGAAGGCAGAAAGTTGAAGAACACTTCCCTAGACGAACTCATAGGGTTGCATCTCACATATGATATGACAATAAATGAAAGAACTACTAAAGTTAGCAAACAAAAGAAATCAATAACTCTTAATGCTTCAAAGGAAAGTTTAAGTGACGAAGAGGATAATGAGTTGGACGATGATGACTTAGCACTGTTCACTAGACGACTAGGTAAATTCTTCAAAAAGAACAAAAGATTTACTAGAAAATTCAGAGGAACTAAAACGGACAAAGGTGAATCAAGCAAGAAAGAACCAAAGTTTGAACCCCCTACGTGCTATAAATGTAAAATGTTAGGACATATAAAGTTTGATTGTCCACAACTTAAGAAAGATGCTAAGAAGAAGAAAAATAAAGCAATGAAAGCAACTACTTGGGATGACTCTAGCTCAAGTAGCTCGGAAAGCAATTCAAGTGATCAAGAAGTAGCCAACTGGTGCTTTATGGTGACAGATGACGAGGTAAACTCTTATTCAAACTCACTTATAGAATCTAGTGATGAATCTTGTAATGCCTCATGTGAAAGCATGCCTTCTTATAATAAAATACAAGCTAAATTATTCTTACTACACAATAGGTTCATAAAAGTGTCCAAGAGAAACATTACATTAAAAGGACAAAATGAAATGCTAATTGTTGGCCTAACAAGGCTTAGAATCTTATTTTGATGATAAAAAATCAAGGATACTTAACATGTTTGGTTAAGTTAAGTTTCAGGGCTCAAATGATTTCATAAAGACCAAGATCAAGTGTTTGAAGAGATTGAATGACGATTATGCTTTAAGACATGAGTATTGATGAAGCTAAAGAAAGAGCTCAAGATAGACACAAAGAATGGAAGTAAATGCATGAAGACTTAGCGCTCAGAAATTTATAGTCTTTAAGAAGTCTCATGTAAGTATTTCACAATTTTAATATAAATGTTTGAAGCTCTTAGGAACTATATTTGACTTAGAGACTTGTTTTTGAAAACCATGGAAAATATTTTTAACGTCTCATTTAAGCTTTTCAAGTTTAAAAAGTTAAGGGTTTTGCAAACAAAATTTTGAAAGCATTTAAGCTGCAAGACAGGACAGGCAACTAATGAATCCTCATCAGGCGACTGACATTCTTATGCTGATAAATTTAATTAAACAGAACTGAGACATGCGACTAACCACTAAGGCTCAAGCGACTTGTAAAGATCCGAAAAAATAGAATTAATAAGAAAAATAGAGAAAAGAAGGAATTTGGTGTAGACCAAATCGTCAACGGTTTGGTGGGGGTGCAGAAAACCATCAACGGTTTTGTAATTACTACGGCTCGGTTAAGGGTGAAACGGTGAAAAGGTTTGGTTAAAAAGTCAAACCGTCAACGGTTTCAGGAAAACTGTTGACGATTTTGTCTGGCAATAGCCTCTACATAAGCATCCTACAGCTCATTTTTTTAAGCAAATAAAATCTCTCTCTCTCTCTCTCTCTCTCTCTCTCTCTCTCTCTCTCAGGTTGCGGCTTTCTCTCCCTTCTCTCTTTGATTTCTTTCTAGTTTCAGCCCAAATTGATGATCATACACTACTACGGGGTCCTAGGAGCGACCCTTAGCCAGTTAATCAGAGCAGATTTTTGAATTAGGTATTCCAGACACCATTCCAAGGCTGAGATAAGGGAGAGGAATTATTTGTTTTACAATTTAACTAGTTTTGGAATGTGTGGGCCTTGGAAATGTGAATATGATTATTATTCTAGGGTTGATCTGATTAAGGCAGGGTTTGTGAATATAGGGTTGTGCGAACGCCGCGAGCGTCGGCCTAGGATACTTGCAGGAACGCTCTCAATAAACGTATAAAGGAAATAAGTTATGCCAGTTAGTTTTAGAAAATTTTCCCGTTAAAGTATAGAATAAGATTATGAAACATCAGTATATGAGTTTCTGGATATTATGAGATATGAAATTATGGGCATGGAAATTTATGATTTTTTTTTTCAAATGATATGCATATTCGAAAAAATTTTGAAATTTGGGTTGCATGAAAAACCCTATAGATAATATATTATTTTCATACAATAGAAAATATAGTTTTCCCATACAGTAGTAAAATACAGTTTTCTCATACAGAATATAGTATTATGAGCATTACTCAAATTGTGTAACATGAGAAATACTAGTTTTAGTACATAAATTTGATACAGAATTTTATATAGCTTTTACAGAACCATGATATTAAAGCTTTTATAGAACCATGATATTAAAACTTTTATAGAACCATTATAATACAAATATTACAGAACCATGATATTTTAGTTATTACAGAATCATGATATTACAGTTATTACAAAATCATGGTATTACAATTATTACAGAATCATGGTAAAACAGTAATATATAGAAATAGTATTATACAGTATCAAAACTCTGATGGACCATAACAAAACATAGAGCATGGTACCGTAGCTAATACAGTATAGATAGTGCAACCACACATCTCAGATAGAGTGTGGTAATGGCAGTCGATTGTGCCTTAGTGAAGAGTAGAGGAGCTCCCTAGCAGTTTGGACCAAGTTGAGTAGGTCAATCATACTACATACGTGTTATAGTTTGAATTAACCTAGTAGGCCAACCATGGTTAAGTCTAGCCCACAGGCCGCACAACCTGATCATGTGGGGTTAATTCATGATTACAGTTATCCATCCAGGGAAATTTTCACAGTTATACACATATACATAGATTTACAGAAACATAAACTATGAATTACAGTTAGAAGTACATTCAAATAGAAAACATGTATTCTAAATGGTATAGGTGTGAGTTATGATACGTATTTACATTTAATTGCTATCTTAGTTACAGTTTAAATTAACAGTTATGTTATTTGTGTTAAACTCATCTACCACACACTAGTGTTAACTTATTTCGTCTTACTGAGAGGTTTCTCACCCCAAGAATCTTAAACATTTCAGGTAATCCAGGTAACCAAGCTGAGCGAGCTCCGAGATAGTGGAGTTGTAGCTTCAAGATTACAGGATATGTGTTTTTGTTGGGGGACTAGGGTTATGTTTGTTTAATGCTGAGGATTTATGATGGATTTTTGGGAAGTATGTATGTATATTTTGGAGACTCTAGCACTCTGGTATTGTATATAAAGTTTAGGTGTGTTATGTTTTCAACTGCATAAATAGAATGTGAATATGAACATGAGTATCCCCGGCAGTCCACCTTGGGTTCGGGTTGACTTTATTTTTATTATCATCATGGTATCAGAGATATAAAAAAAAAAAGTAGAAATTTTGGGTTGTTACACAACTAACTCAACATTGTGTTTCAAAATATGCTGAACTTAAAAGGCTCAAACGACTGACCCTCAGGTCACAGTCGACTAAAGTTCATGTTTTAAATTTTAAACAACGAGGGATAGTTTCCAAAGTTGATTTCTTGACTCCCAAACTTTGAGATTACTTAGGAAACATTGCAAGTAACTTGGGGAATACATTCATATACTTTTTAACTCTACAAATACTTGTTGTTTTCACAAATTACATACAACAATCAACAACAATCAAAGCACAAATAATCTACAAATTCAAAGCTCTCTAGCTGAAATTTTTCTGAAGAAATTGTTGTGCTTTTGCTGATACTACTCATGGTATTCTAATCATTTCTACTGAGATTTTCAAATCAAATTAGAAACCCAGTGATATTCTATTGAGCTTCACTCTTTTATATTGATTATTGCTTAAGTATATTGATTTTCACTTGTAAAAATATGCTCTAATTGAGAGCTTCACTTGTTTCTTGTTTCTATTTTTGATGATTCAGGGATATTGGATCGTTGCCTAGCAAGAAGGGATATTTTTATTAGAGAGGGATCTCCACCTCATACAGAGAGAGGTTGTAACTTTGTTTGGTAAAAAGTTGGAAAGGAAAATCCTCATAGCGATTTTTTGGGGCAAGGGTGTAGGCTTCTAGCTGGACCTTGTAAAAAAATTTGGTCTTCAGCTCTTCTTCCCTAATCTCTTTACTTTATTGCAAGTTTATTATCTGCATGTATGTTTATTGAAAACTTGCTGCATATTGGAAGTTACTAAATTACTGATTTTGTTTCATACTTGAAATCAAGGAACATATTGGTTATCATTGGTTGGTTTAACAAGTTCAAAATTGAATATTAATCTTTATATCACAGCTGAAGTCAATCTTGCTTAATTAATTAAAGGAAAGTTTCAGGCTTTATAAAATCAAATCTTCAGAAATCATATTTGAAATTGTCACTATTCATTGTTAAAGAAAATTCTGAATATTGAAGTTCTGAGATTTTTTAGATCAATCTTATAAAATTCTATTTTGATTAGAATTCAACAAGTTGAAATTGTTCATTCATACAAAGTATTGTTGGTTGTACTTGTGAGGTTGCTAGTTGATATTATTGTATTTGTGTGATTGCTGAAAATCAATTTGCTGGGTTAATACTTAAACTAAGGAACTTGTAAAATAGAGTTTAAAGAAATTTTAAAAACCCAATACACCCCCTCCCCTCTTGGGAGTATACCTAAATTCTCACTAATGAACCAACTAGAGTCATCTGAATCAGTTGAAAAAGAAAAGGTCTTAGTTATTGATAAACTTGAAAGTAAAATAAACTAGATGACTAAAGAACTAGTAAAGCTACAAGCAAATTGTAAAGGTATAAAAGACTCAAACATAGTCTTGAAAGTAAAATTGAGGATCAACCTAAAATTATTTACAATTTTACTAGGAGAACTTTGATAAACTAGTTGGATAAAAAAGAATGTATTTGGATAAGGAAGGCATAGGATTCAATGGAGCTGAAAATAAGAAGAAAAAGAACTGAAAAGCAAGGTATAGTCCCAAGAGAGGGGGTGAATTGGGTTTTAAAAATTTTCTTTTAAATCTTTTTAGGAATTCTCAACTTATTGTTGATTCTTCAAACCTTCAGCAAAACCTTATTTCTTTATTTAATCCATAACCACACAATCATTCAAGTAATCAATCAACCACAATTTGAAAGCAAACAAGTAAACCAAGATTAAAATATACAACACTTTGGTAATGTTAGAACTTGAGATAGTTTGTTTGTTTATATAAGCCATGTGGATACGAATTTGAACCAATCCCTGTAGCCAATGTGAAATCGTTCCTTCAATGCAAACCTCAACTTAATTTTCAAACAACTCATAATTTAAATAAACTCTTTAGTTAATTTGTCTTTCGGTGTTTAACCAAGTAACATACTCCCGTATGGTTTTCGCAAAAAATGGTTTAACCAACGTACTCCCTTTCAGTTTCTGCAATCCCAAATCAAAAATTAAACCTTAAGTTTATTTAACTTCCAAATTACGTAGTTTGTATGATTACCAATTAAACCATCCATGCAATTCAAATTTGCTAAAAATAAAGAGTAAGGGAAATAGAGAATGAGACCGGGATTTTTAATCCATGTCTTAAGCTTGATATAATCATCCTTCTTTGAAATATAAGCTTTCATGAATTCTTTAACCTTGCATTTATCATTGAATCCTGAAAAGACATCACTAAACAAAGCATGTTAAGTTCTACTTGTTTGTTAGCATCAAAATAAGATGTTAAGCCTTGTAAGACCAACAATCTCCCCCATTTTGAAGATGACAAATAAGAAGCAAAAATTGGAGTGATCCTTAAAAGACTCCCCCTTTCAATAAGCATCACCTTAACAATATTCACAAGATCAATATTAATTTCAAAAATTCTTTTACAATCATGCTCATTACTTCATTTAAGTTCATATTTATCAATCAATATCAAGTACTTCTTCTTCTTTTGATATATATTATGTTCATGCTCTATTTTTGTAATACCATGCTCAATTTTTGCTTAAAACTTCTCCCCCTTTTGACATCAATCAAAAAGAAAAAAAAATGATTAAGTTCAAATAAAATCATATTCTGAGCATATCATCAAACATGCATATCAAACATATATACACACTTAATTTATTATTTTTCAATATAGAATTTGTAGTGTGTTTTAATAGTCATGTATATGAGTTGTAACATCTTTACTAACAGTTTTTTTCTCTTTGACATTATTCAAGATACCAATTGTTGACTTTATGATACCAATTTAAAATTAAATTCATAATAACAATTGATTAATAGGGAAACGATCATAATATAAGTAATAAGTCATAACACTCCCCCTAAATTCAATACATTCAGTTTTGTTACCAATTATGCTTTTATCATCCCATGTTTCAAAACATTGATTCAAATCATGTATCAAATATCAATATCATACTAATATCATCAATATCATACCATGCTCATAGATATAATCATATTTTTCATGCTCAAAAACAAATTGAACTTTTAGATTGTGATACCAAGTAAGCTTTTAAATTTTGATATTAATTAAAATATTCATGGATACCAAAGTACTTTATAGATACCAAAGTCATTATCACATCATGCATAACTCATGGATACCAATATAACTATTATATCTTTCATAGCTCATAGATATAATATAAAGAGCAGTAAGTTTATCCATGTGATTCATCAATAGCATGCATGGTCAAGAATTAATCTCATATCAAAAATAATCTCATGCTCAAATTTTCAACATAGTGAGCCATAAATTATCAATATAAGTCAAGTCATACACATGTAACATATAGCATATCATATAGGCATGTAAGCATGTAGCATATAGGCTTTCATTCTCAAATATCTTTTTCTTAATCAAGGTACTTATGTAATAAGCTCAATTTGATATTTTCTTAGGTTAAGCCTTGTAAAAATCATCCTATGATATTTGCCAACAATGCCATTTTGAATTTGTTATAATAAGCTCTTAAACTCATCTTTAAGTTTTTCTATTTCAACTAGTTCGTTTGTTGATCATGAATAAAGTTACTTTCTTAATTTTAAAAAGGAATTACTTAATCCATGGAGTTTTTCATTTATGAACTAATCTTTCATCTTGGCACCCATACTTTCTTGGGTCCGGTTGGTTTAATAAAGGATGTTTCCTTAATTCTCCATATTTGTTTAGTTTTCACACCCTTTCTTTTAAATGGACATTCAAACTTTATATGTCCCTTTTTCTTACATTGATAGCATATAGTGTTAGTGTAAGCATTAAAGGAAGTGCTAGCATAATCTTTGGATGCTTTCGAAAAATAACCTATGTAAAGATTCTTTTTATTTTTATTTTCAACCCTATTAAATCCAATGCCTTCTTTGTTTAAGGACATCCTTTGTGAGCCTATCATTTTGTTAAAATTTGTTTTTCCTTTTATAAAGTTATAAATGATCTTTTCTTTATCTTCAATTTGATTTTTGAGATTATTTATCTCAATATCTTTCTTGTTATCAACCTTCTTTCTTGATTTCTCTAAGTCTTGAGATAATTTTCTGATTTTATCCTTTAATTCATAAATATATATATATATATATATATATATATATATATATATATATATATATATGTATCTCATATTCCATAGAGGATAGGGATCGAAGGTCTTCTATCATATTGTCATTCTTACTTCCTAATTCTTTAATTTTCAAGTTTTTTTCTTTTTCAGCAAGATTTTTATATTCTAACTCCTTTGTCATAGCTTCATTCTTACTTTCTATTTTCTTGATTCTTGAATCCTTTTCTCTTTTAGCAGATCTAAGGGATTCTAACTCTTTCATTATACCTACATTCTTATTTTTCAATGATGTATTTTGTTTAGTTACTTTAATTATCATCTTATAAACGTTGAATAAATCATTTTGTAATTCATCATAAGATGGCATACACTCATCATTGGATTCATCACTACAAGAATTATTTAAAGATTTAGATTAGGGGATTTCCTCATCGTCCCCAACCATAAAGCGCATATAAACAACCTCTTGGTCACTTGATTCATTTTCCAAACTACTTGTACCCATGTTGTCCCAAGTAGTGGCTTTCATGACCTTTTTGTTTTTCTTCTTAGACTCTTTCTTTAGTAATGTACATTTCAGTTATAGATGTCCAACTTTGCTACAATCATAACATGTAGGAGTTTTATTCTTTGATTTCTTGGTGCTAATATCTTCTTCTTCTGATTCGGAGTCTTGGTTTCTTCTTTTGAATTTGTTTTTCCTTCTAAGGATTTTTGCTAGCTTTTTAGATATAAAGGTTACTTCATCTTCATCCATCTCTTTTTCGCAACTAGAGTTCTCTTTTGAGGCTTTGAAGGCTATTATTTCTTGGGCTTTGGTTTTACCATTCCTTTTATTCATTCTGATTGCATATGTGAGGAGAGAACCTATTAGCTTATCTAAAGAAGTGTTTTTAAGGTTTCTTCCTTCAGTTATCACAGTGGCTTTTGATTCTCATATAGGTGGCAACCCTCTAAGAATTTTCCTTATCATCTCATTAGTAGTGTAGGTTTTTCCTAAGGCATTTAGGGAATTTATTATGTGAGTGAACCTAGTGAACATATTAGTTATGGATTCATTTGGGTTCATCCTAAAAGTTTCATATTCACTGGTAAAAATCAATCCTACTATCCCTAATATCTATAATGCCTTCGTAAGTGACTTCTAGCTTGTCTCATATTTCCTTAGCTAATTTGCAAGTCATTACTCTATTAAATTCATTAGCATCTAAAGCACAATATAAAGCATTCATAGCACTAGAGTTAACTTGCAACATCGTATGATCTAAGTCTGTCATATCATTTTTCTCCATGGGAACTTGTCTTCCATCTACTAGTTTAAAGGAAATTTGGTCACCTTCCATGACAACCTCCCACGCTTTCCAATTCATAGTTTGAAGATATATTTGCATTCGTTTTTTCCAAAAAGTGTAGTTATGTCCACAAAAGATAGTAGGCCTAGTTGAAGATTGTCCCTCTCCAAAGGGAGCTACGCCTAAGTGAGTCATTAGGATCTTTTTATAGCTACTAATTAAGATTTTCTATAACCCCTCTCTGATACCAATTGAAAAGTAAGGTGTAGTCCCAAGAGGGGGGTGAATTGGGTTTTAAAAATTTTCTTTTAAATCTTTTTAGGAATTCTTAACTTATTGTTGATTCTTCAAACCTTTAGCAAAAACTTATTTCTTTATTTAATCCATAACCACACAATCATTCAAGTAATCAATCAACCAAACCAATCAACCACAATTTGAAAGCAAACAACCAAACCAAGATTAAAATATACAGCACTTTGGTAATGTAAGAACTTGAGATAGTTTGTTTGTTTATATAAGCCCTGTGGATATGAATTTGAACAAATCCTTGTAGTGAATGTGAAATCGTTCCTTCAATGCAAACCTCAACTTAATTTCCAAACAACTCATAATTTAAATAAACTCTTTAGTTAATTTGTCTTTGGGTGTTTAACCAAGTAACGTACTCCCGTATGGTTTCCGCAAAGAATGGTTTAACCAACGTACTCCCTTTCAGTTTCCGTAATCCCAAATCAAAAATTAAACCTTAAGTTTATTTAACTTCCAAATTACGTAGTTTGTATGATTACCAATTAAACTATCCACGCAATTTAAATTTGCTGATAATAAAGAGTAAAGGAAATAGAAAATGAGACTGAGATTTTTACGAGGTTTGGCTTATACCCAGCCTACGTCCTCGCCTTTGGCTAACCACCAAAGGATTACTAAATTCAGTTCCTTCGCTGGGCGTAACAATACCATTTACACACTCCTTCAGTAGGCTAGAGCCCGCCTCTCCAAACGATGTACCCTCGTTCGGTCACTCCTTCAATTAGGCTAGAGCCCGCCTCTCTAAGCAATATCCCCTTGCTTAGCCAACAATCCAAACAATCCTTGGAATTGTTAATCTACAAGATACAAATCAAATAGATGTACAAAGAATTGCTCCTCAAATAGCTGATTAGTACAGTTCAAAATTATATACTTCAATAAAATTCACAATACGAAATTTAGATTGAAGCTTTAGGAATTTTTCACCGTATGATTCTTTCAAAGGATGAAAGAGTTGATAGTTGAAGCACAATATCAGTGAAAAAATTTGCAAGACTTCAGTAGACTTCGTGCCAATTTACAGCAAGATGTGAGCAATAGAGAGCTTTTAGAATTTCAGAATGCTTGAGAGAGAATTTGATTGCTGAATTGAATTCTTGGTTATCAAATCAATGTAACTTGAGGGTATTTATAGATGTAGAAAGGTATTTAACTTGTTCACCAAGTTTACTTGGAGTAGGGTCCAAGTTTTATATTAGTTTGAGCCTCAAGTAATTAAAGTTTTAAACAATATGTCCGTTAAGTATTTTAAATTTTTTGCGAGACAGATGACTGTGTGGTCTCTGGCAGTCAGTTGTCCATGTATTTCAAGTATAAACTTCACAAACAATAAGGTGGCAGTTGTCTGTCATCAGCCAGTCAGACGTCTATCACTGAACAACTTGATTTTTTTAAAACATACAGAAGGGTGGCAAACGACTAGAAAAACACTCACAATCGTCTTAATTGTCACTGACAATCGTCTATCTAGTACTTCACAGTCATCTATCATGTTTCTATCTACTTAATTAAAGTCTTTTAACATGCCAATTGACTGACCATTGACAATCAATCACTTGTAAAATGCTCATTTTTCATTTTAAGACATTTTTAATTTCTCTCTTCTTTATTTCTTAATTTAACTTGGAATATTAACTTGTTTAACTTTAAAAAATATGTTCCAAGACTTTAAAAATCAGGTCTCTAAGTATCTTTGCCTAATGAGTATCAAAATGAAAAATCATACTTGAATCATATTTGAAGTACTTACAAAGCTTGTCCTAAAGACTCAGTTGATTCTTCTTTGCTTTAAGTTCTCTTAATTGCTGAGCTTCAATGATCTTGAATTTTATGAGAGCTTTCAATTCTTTATCTCTCTTGATCTTTCATCACTAATTCAAACTTTGAGCTTCATTGATCTTTGAGCTTTCCATGTTGATCACTTGAATTTTTATTCTTGAAGCTTTTTCTTTAATATCAATGCTCTCATGATCTTCAAGTTTTAATTTATGCCTTAAGCTTGATATAATCATCCTTCTTTGAAATATAAGCTTTCATGAATTCTTTAACCTTGCATTCATCATTGAGTTCTGAAAAGACATCACTAAACAAAGCATGTTAAGTTTTACTTGTTTGTTAGCATCAAAACGGGATGTTAAGCATTATAAGGCCAACAAGAACCTCTATATGGGGTACTTTATAAAAGCTTCAAAAAATTATGCAAGCACGTCTTCAACTAATGCATATGAACACACCACATGTTTCCTATGTAAGGAGAAGGGACATATAAAATTTGAATGTCCATTCAAAAGAAAAAATGTTAGAACCAAAAAAGTATGGAAAGTAAAAAATGAAACTAAAACAAACTTAAAAGGACCTAAGAAGATTTAGGTACCAAAAGTAACATCTTAAATCCCTTTTTGTAAGTATGTTTTAGGTCCAACCCATCAAAAGACAAATGGTACTTGGATAGTGGATGCTCAAGGCATATGACCAGAGATAAGTCCAAATTCACCTCGTTAACACTAAGGGATGGTGGACATGTCACTTTCGAAGATAGAAAAGCAAGGTGTAGTCCCAAGAAGGGGGTGAATTGGGTTTAAAAATTTTCTTTTAAATCTTTTTAGGAATTCTTAACTTGTTGTTGTTTTTTCAAACTTTCAGCAAAAGCTTATTTCTTAATTCAATCCACAACCACACAATCATTCAATCATCCAAGTAATCGATCGACCAAACCAATCAACCACAATTTGAAAGCAAACAACGAAACCAAGATTAAAATATACAGCACTTTGGGTAATGTAAGAACTTAAGATGGTTGTTTGTTTGTATAAGCCCTATGGATATAAATTTGAACCAAGCCCTGTAATAAATGATAATTTATGTTTGCTGATATAAAGCCCTGTATTAATGGATTAACTTCTTCAATATGATGTGCAATACAAAATCCAACACTCTTTCCAAATGCCTAGACTTTAAATAAACTTTTAGTTAAAGAGTCTTTGGGGTGTTGACCAAACAACGTACTCCCTTGTGGTTTCCGCAAAGTATTGATCAACCAACGTACTCCCTTTCATTTTTCGCAAGCCCAAAAATAATTTATACTTCAGTTTACTTAATTTCCAAACTTCGTAGTATAAATGATTAAGAATTTAAATCATCCACGCAATTTATATGTGCTAAAAAAAAAGAGTAAGGGAAAGAGAGAGTGAGACCGGAATTTTTACGAGGTTCGGCTTATACCCAGCCTACGTTCTCGCCTTTGGCAAACCACCAAAGGATTCACTAAACCCATTCCTTTACCGGGTGGAACAAACCTTTACACACTCCTTCAGTAGGCTAGAGCCCACCTTTCCAAACGATGTACCCTCGTTCAATCACTCCTTCAAATAGGCTAGAGCCGACCTCTCTAAGCAATATCGCCTTACTTTGCCAACGATCCAAACAATCCTAGGAATCATCAATCTACAAAATACAAATCAAATATTTGTGTACAAATAATTTGCTTCTCAAAGAGCTTATTAGTACAACAATTTAGCACTATAATATACTTCAAAGTAAATTCACAATACGAAATTCAGATTGAAGCTCTAGAAATTTTTCACCGTATGATTCTTTCTATGGATGAAAGAATTTAGTATTTGAAGCACAATCTTAGTGAGAAAATTAGCAAGACTTCAGTAACTTCATGGAAGTTGTGAGCAACAAAGAGCTTTTAGAAATTTAGAATGCTTGAGAGAGGATTTGATTGCTGAATTGAATTCTTGGTGTTTAAATCAATGTAACTTGAGGGTATTTATACATGTATAAAGGTTTCTAACTTGTTCCCTAAGTTTACTTGGAGTAGGGTTCAAGTTTTATATTTATTTGGGCCTCGAGTAATTGAAATTTCAAAAATATATCCATTGAGTATTTTAAAATCTGTCGTGAGCCTGACGATTGTGTGCTTTTTGGCAGTCGTTTGTCTATGCATTTCAAGTATATATTTCTCAAACAGTAAGGTGGTAGTCATCTGTCACTAGATTACCAAGTTTTTAACAACATACAGAAGAGTGGCAATTGACTGGCAAAACCTACGCAGTCGTCTTATTTGTCACTAATAGTCGTTTGTCAAGTACCTGACAGTCGTCTGTCAAGCTTCTGTCTTCTTAATTTAAGTCCTTTAATATGCCAGCTGACTGACCATTGACAGTCAGTAGCCTGTCAAACACTCATTTCTTATTTCAAGACATTTTTTATTTCTCTCTTCTTTTCTTAATTTATCTTGGAATATTAACTTGTTTAACTTTGAAAAATGTGTTCCAAGACTTAAATTAAGGTCTCTAAGTCACTTTGCCTAATGAGTTTCAAAATGAAAAATCATATTTGAATCATTCTTGAAGTACTTACAAAGACTTGTCCTAAGAACTGAGGTGACTCCTCTTTGCTTTGAGTTCTATTTATTGCTGAGCTTTAATGATCTTGAATTTGATGTGAGCTTTCAATTCTATATCTCTCTTGATCTTTCATCACTAATTCAGACTTTGAGCTTCATTGATCTTTGAGCTTTCCATGTTGTTCGCTTGAGCTTTTATTCTTTAATATCAATGCTCTTATGATCTTCAAGTTATAATCCATGCCTCAAGCTTGATATAATCATCCTTATTTGAAGTACAGGCTTTCATGAATTCTTTAACCTTGCATTCATCATTGAGTCTTGAAAATACATCACTAAACAAAGCATGTTAAGTTCTACTTGTTTGTCAGCATCAAAATAGGATGTTAAACCTTGTAAGGCCAACAGTGGACATATCACTTTCAAAGATAATGCTAAAGGTAGAATTATCGGCATCAGCAAATTCGGTAAGGAACCCTCCTTGATAATTGATAATGTTTTATTGGTAGAATGGTTAAAGCATAATCTACTTAGCATTAGTCAACTAAGTGATAAAGATGTTGACGTAACAATTAAAAAGGACAAATGCATAGTTGAACATATTGAAAAGCATGAATTTATTTATTTATTTATTTATTTATTTTTACAAACTGGTTTGAAAATGTATATTGCATAAATTTTGAAAACTTGGTGTCTCAAGAAGTTAAATGCTTCACAGCTTTAAATGAAGCTAGTTGGCTGTGGAATAGAAGATTAGGACATGCCAGCATGGGCCTGTTGTCCAAGTTAGCTAAAAAAAACTTAGTCAAGGAATTACCTAGCACAAAGTTCATAAAAGACAAGGTGCGTGATGCTTGCTAATTTGGAAAGCAAACCAAGACAAGCTATAAGAAAAAGAAGCACATCTCCACTGGTAGGCCACTAGAACTAGTTCATCTAGACTTGCTTGGCCCAATTAAAACACAAAGCCTAGGAGAAAAGTAATACGCTTTTGTATAGTTGATGACTACTCTAGGTTTACCTGGTTATTATTCTTATCCTCCAAGAATGAAGTGTGTAAAATACTAACCAAACTTTGTAAGAAACTTCAAAATGAAAAATGGTATGGTGTTCTACACATTAGGAGTGATAAAAGGAGAATTCAAAAATGGAGATGTTGAAAATTTTTGTGACGAACATGGAATCTCTCACAACTTTTTAGTACCACGCACACCTCAACAAAATAGAGTTGTTGAAAGGAAGAATAGGTCACTTCAGGAAATGGCTAGGACCATGTTAAATGAGAATAACTTGCCTAAATATTTTTGGGCTGAAGTGATGAACACCGCCTGTTATGTAATGAACAGGGTATCCTTTAGAACCAGCCTAGATAAAACCCATATGAACTTTGCAAAGGCAAAATACCAAATATCTCTTACTTCCATGTATTTGGATGTAAGTGCTTTGCCTTAAAGGATAAAGGGGACCTAGGAAAATTTGATGCTAAATCAGATGAAGGAATCTTCCTAGGATATGCAGTAAACAGCAAAGCCTTTAGAATCTACAATAAAAGAACCCTTTCCATTGTAGAATCCATTTGTGTAACATTTGATGAGGCTAATACATTTACTTCTAAACCTACTGATGTTGATGAAATAGAAATTAGAAAGAATTTAGAAGACCTAGCAAATTAAGAAATAAAGGATGAGAGTAATGAAACCAACATACCATCAAATGATGACTCTCTGGATCAATCTGAACTGCGTAAGGAATGGAAGTTCGTAAATAATCACCTTAAGGACCAAATTATAGGTGAACTGTCGCGAGGGGTGTCCACTAGATCTTCATCAAAGAATCTATGCAATCATTGTGCGTTCCTATCTCAAGAGGAACCCAAGAACATAAATGAAGCAATCAATGATGATTCATGGATAGTAGCCTTGCAAGAGGAACTAAATCAATTTGAAAGGAACAAAGTTTGGAAGTTAGTTCCTAAACCCGCTGATCATTCGGTAATTGGCACTAAATGGGTCTATAGGAATAAGAAGAATGAAAATGGCATTATATTCCGTAACAAGGCTAGATTGGTAACTCAAGGTTACAATCAAGAAGAAGGTATAGATTATGATGAGACCTTTGCTCCCATAGCTAGAATGGAAGCAATTCAAATGCTACTAGCCTATGCGTCTCACAAGAACTTCAAACTTTACCAAATGGATGTGAAAAGTGCATTCTTGAATGGGTACATAAATGAAGAAGTATACGTCGCACAACCACAGGATTTTGAGGACTTTCATTTTCCGAATCATGTATTTAGACTAACAAAATCCCTATTCAGATTAAAACAAGCTCATAGAGCTTGGTATGAAAGATTGAGTGGCTTCTTGTTAGAAAATGGTTTCACTAGAAGAAAAATGGGTAGTACCCTGTTCATAAAGTCTAAGAACAATGATATGCTCATCATACAAATTTATGTTAATGATATTATCTTTGGTGCTACAAATGAGGAATTATGTAAAGAATTCGCTATATGCATGCAAGATGAGTTTGAAATGAGCATGATGGGCGAGTTGACGTATTTCCTTGGTCTTCAAATTAAACAAGCCAAAAATGGAACATTCATCAATCAATCGAAGTACATAAAGGACTTGCTCAAGAAATTTGAAATAGAAGGTGGCAAGCCATTGGGAACTCCAATGAGCACTTATATTAGTCTAAACAAAAATGAGCAAGGAAAACCAATAGATGTTAAATACTACTTAGGCATGATAGGTAGCTTGCTTTATTTGAAGGCTAGTAGAAATGACATTATATTCAATGTTTGCATGTGTGCTAGATTTCAAGCAGCACTGAAAGAATCTCGCCAAATAGCAGTTAAAAGAATCTTGAGGTATTTGATAGGTATTATAGACTTAGGTTTATGGTATCCTAAAGATACAACATTTAAGATGATTAGCTATTCAGATTCAGATTATGTTGGGTGTAAAATAGATTCGAAAAGTACAAGTGGTACTTGCCACTTCTTAGGATATTCTCTGGTATCTTGGTTTTCCAAGAAATAGAACCCCATGGCGTTATCCACTACTGAAGCTGAGTATGTTACAGCGGGTAATTGTTGTGCACAAACGTTGTACATGAAACAAAAACTCAAGGATTTTAATTTGGAATATTCAGTTGTGCCTATTAAATGTGATAATACTAGAGCCATAAATATTTCCAAAAATCCTATATCTCACTCTAGGACCAAGCATATTAATATAAGGCATCATTTTCTTAGAGATTATGTACAAAAGAAGGACATTATTTTTGAATTCGTAAACACATATGAACAATGGGTAGATATTTTCACAAAACCTCTTTCAAAGGACCGGTTCATCTCAATATGACAAGAACTAGGTTTATTACACTATAGAGAAGTGATTTGAGAAGGAGAAGTTCATTAGGATGAGTGATTAAGTCAAAAGAAAAAGTAAGTCAAAATTTCTGAATGATAGGCAATTGACCTTTAAGCATCAATCGACTACACTACTACTAACTTACAAGTGTTTCAGAGTTCAAGCACATCTGGTGACTGACCATTCGAGATCAATTGACTGACTCGCTACTGACTTGTGAGTGTTTAAAACATAGACAGGTTAGGTGACTGACTGCATCAAGTCATGTGCCTGAACTGTGGAGATATATATATACATGTTATGTTCTTAAAAGCCCTAATTTTTCAAGCCCTCAGGCTACTAACCAAATCTTGCTTCTTTCACTCATTTTTGCTAATTCAACCGAACACATTTCTCTCAAACCATGCCAAAGATCAAGCAAAGTGCATAGCAAAACTCCACTTTTGGGAAGGATGACACTGAGGACATTCAAAAGTGGTTGGTTACTCCCAAAGCTAGGAGAATGTACTAGGAACACATCAGATCCACCGAACCCATTCTCAGTAAAATCTTAGACGTTTCTTTTATAAGAGAGGATTTTCCCAATATCTTGCAAATGTTTAATCCTTTAGGTTAGGAGAGATTCATAATGTATCAGTCTAGGGGCGTATATCCTAATTTAGTCATGTTATTTTATGCAAATATGGTAAAGGGTGAAAATTTGTATTCAACAACTGTAACGTACAAGGCCTTTGCTCATACTCCACACACACTTGCCGTTAGATTTAGGATAAAAGCTGGTGAGTTTGAATGTCCACTACTAGGACAATCTTGGATTATGGCTTAGGACTTCGACCTACAATAATTCTTACCATTGATAATGAGCGAAGCACCTATTTATTTAATCACCCTCCATTATACTAGCAGCTTAACCTTGAAGTTAGGATTATACATAGCCTCATCACTTACGATATTCTTGTAACGACCAGAAGAATAATGGTATTTGAATAATAAAAAGGGAGAGAAATGGAAACAGTAACAGAAGGAGGCAGCCGACTTCATCGACGACGTTGCACTTTGGGATGTAATGACCCAAGAGAATTTATCAGGATGACGTCCTCGTCGATGAACACAGGGGATTCGTCGACGAGGGTACAAGAGGGCCTCGTCGACGAGAAGATACCAAGAGAGGATTTTTTTGGAAGTATGAAATTCGTTGACGAGGGTGCAGGTTCCTCGACGAACTTTCTACAGGACTTGTCGATGAGGTGACGTGCCTCGTCGATAAATCTAGCTTTATAAATAGCTGATAGTTGGATTTTTACATAGAAATTTCACAGAAATTCACTCCCTCTCTCTCTCTGCTATGGCTCTACCTCCATCTCTCTTCGATTTAGGCCCTGTCGTTCGCCGGATCAACGATCTGAGTCTACCACGATGCTCCTAAAGAAGTTCTCTCCAAGTCTGCTGGAGCGGATCGTCGGTGGGACGATGTTGGATTTCATCCCAAATTCATGGCAAGGTCTTTTAAGCAAAATTTGGCTTTTCAGTAGTTGTAGGAAATGTAGTAGATGTAGAAATAATGATGTTTTGTTCTGGGATATACGGTTTTCAGAGTGTTGAGTGGAGAACCCAGCAGGTGTAAGACCCGTTACCGTGAGAGGTTTTAATAGGAATCATGTAAGGGAAATATGTTATGGTAGGCTATACGAGTATGATTTCAGCATAAAATTATATATATATATATATATATATATATATATATATATATGTTCTACCAGATTATTATTCATAGTAGGAATTTATGCAATTTTTCTATTATGTTTAATATGTTTAAAATTACTGTGTGGCTTGAGAAGATAGATATAGTACAGAAACATGTTTTACAGTATTTTCCAGAGTTATGTTTTATAGAATATACAGACAGTGGGTATGTTTTATAGTAATTACAGAATATCATGATTATATAATTGATACAGATACAATTTACAATACCATGACATTCAGTTTTACAGTTCATTTTAGAAATACAGTTGATACAGATACAATTTATCACAACATCATGGTTAATACAATTATTACAGAATCATGGTAAAACAGATAGTTGTATATAGAAATGTATTATATAGTATCAGACCCTGATGGGCCATACAGATACAGTTTACAAAGCATGGTATCGTTGTCACATATAGTATAGAGTGCAACTACCTATTCAGATAATACGTGGTATGAAAGTCTATCATATAAAGCCCACGAGTGGATAGGCTCCCCATCAGATTTGGGTTGAGAAGGGCTGATCAGACTTATGAGTATAATGGTTTATCTTGGTCGGCCAACCAGGGTAGATCCTACCTACGGGGCCGCACAACCTTGTCATGAGGGGTTAAATCATGACATACAGTTATTCACATGGAAGTTTTCAGCTATTAGATGTATATACAGTTTTACAGTAACAGTGGGGGTACTTATGTATAGTAGAAGTATTATGAATAGGAAACCTATAAAAACAGATATGTTAAGCAACATGGGTATAGGTGGTGGTTGTATATGTTATTTGTACTTGTATTCTCATATTCAGTTATACATGATTATTTAGAAACGGATCTCTAAAGTAGTGTAACTCATTTGCCACACACTAGCAATAGCATATTTCGTCTTACGAAGCGTCGTCTCATCCCATTACCTTAACATTTTTTAGGTGATCCAAGTAGGCGAGTAGATCAGGCTCGTAGATAGAGGGGCTTCAGTACTGCCCTAACAGTAGAGTGAGTATTTTTTGGAGTATTTTTGTATAGCCCTAGCCAGTTGAGGGTATTTTGGGAAACAATCATATATGTATATTTTGGGAAACATTTTAGCACTCTAGTATTAGATATATTTATATATGGTTGTGTTTACATGAATTCCTCTTCTTGCTGCTTAGGTTGATGGTTTGGTTTAGTCTAGTAGGTATCGGAGCATTTTAAAAAAAAATTCAAAGCTGAAAAATAAATAGCCGGTCATTACAATTCTACCTAAGGTAGGATCTCGTGACCATCTATCCTATTTGGATAGTTTTGTAATGTGGTGTTTGTATAAAGGAAATCGCCTTGATCTGCCAAGTCTAATTCTAAGATGGATGATATCTAAAGAAGAATCTCGATGAGTAATTCTTCCTTATGGAGGAATTTTAACTTTAATCTTTAAACATTTAGTAGTTACAACTCCATCCACCTTGTTCATCAAACGCACACACTATGACTACATTTCATCCAATACGGTTAAACTTAAGGGATATGAAAAGTATCAGAACTTAGGATGGACCCCTAAGCATGGTAGAGGTCATAAAGATGATGTCGGACTTCAAGCAGACCAACAACCAGCTCAGGAACCACAGCAGGATGCACCACCCGCACCTGCAATACATAATGTTGATGCTCCTACTTGGTTTATCGACTATCGTCATCATATGGACTCTTAGCTGAGTGCATTTTGTGGGTAAATGAATACAAAATATGACGCACTTAAGTCTAGCTTTACTTCCTTTGATCAGCGGTTCGGGCGCATTGAAAGTTATATAGGCGATTCATCCACTTTAAGAGGGAAGGCTACCATAGAGACAAACTCTAGAGATGGTGATGATGATGATAAGGAGGAGGAGGAGAGTACTGCCTCTGATGGTGGTGATAAAGACGCAGAGTAGCTCTTATTGTTAATCTCTTTCACTGAAACGATTGAGTTGTAATATGTTATTTGCTATTTTCTCCTATTTACTGTTGTTATTATGGATATTTAGTAATGCATGATGATTATGGATTTCCTTGAGTTTTGTTTGCATGCTGGTTATTAGATATATTGATAGACATCTTACTGAATTGCTGGATATTTGAGAATTACAGACTGCATATTGGACTTTGTATTTGGGAATTGAATGCTGATTATTAGTCCTTTGAGGTTTTGCATTATATTTTCTCATTTATTTCTTTTTGTTGATGTCAAATGGGGGAATAGTTATAGAAAAATGACATAATCCAAAATGTGAATATTCATGAGCTATATGTTGCATAGTCATGTTGAATATTTGTTGAAATAATACATGTTTGCTTTGATATATGATGTTAGCTTTGATACATGCTGAAATCATGATTAGTATATTGGTAGGCTCGCCAAGGCTTGGGCCCTTAACTACCAAAAATAATATTTATAACCTAACTAAACCCAAATTCAATAGAACAAGGAGTGAGTCGGGTGTCAAACTTTAAGGACTCAGTGCAGTTTTTTACCAGTTCTAGCCTAATTTACTAAGTTTTGCATAAAAGGGAAAATATTAGATTGGCGGTGTTTCTATTAACTACTAAAGCAAGTAAATTACATTAACATTACTCCTAGAAAGCATATCTCAAATTATGAATCCAACTTAGGCTGTTGTTTGCGATAGCTATGTCCCGTCAGATATCCTTACTAGGTTAGATGGTCAAGTGAACCATTTGAGTGGCATAGGGTAGCGAAGGTGCACTAATCGTTTGAAGCACGATCGAGAACCAAGGTATACCCTATGCAGCAAGCATGAGAACACGCTATAGGAACTATAACCTATTATGTATAAGTGACTGAATCCTTAGCTATGCTATCCTATCCCCTAGGATTTCATCACAATTAGAGAAGTAAATATGCATCGAAATTAAAGACATGGTATTTAAATTGTAGAATTGAAATCAATGCAGAGTAAAGAACACGTATTGAAAACAACATCAATTGTAGCTTGAATGCCTGTCACTAGCAATCTGGATTACAATCGAAAACCAACTATTTATGTAGAAGCACCCAAAACTCGAAGGTTATCACATGCCTTCGAAGATTCTAAATCCAAACCAGACATGGAATTGAATAGAAAGTTGTAAATCTAATCTAAGTGGCACCCAAAAAAACTCTAAGTTTGTCACTAGCCAAAAAGGCGCCAAAAGGGAACCCTAATCACATATTTGAAACTTAGTTTTATACCTAAAAGGGTTTACAAGCGTTTCAATTCAAATCATCAAACTTTTGCATAAAATCTCGCAAAGAAGATTACTGGGCTCGCACCTAGCAACCTTGTTCCACCATATTCTTTCCCTAGTCGCACTCTAGTTGAAACTTGTGGGAATTCTAGGGTTCAAACTTCAGGCTTCCTCGACCTGGTCGTGCCTAAAGGATCTCCTGGTCGCGCCCCTGGTATAACCTCTCGGGATCTCTGCTTTATTCAGTCTCATGTTCAGTGACCTGGTCGCCCCTCAGGGTCTCTTGGTCGTGCCAATGGTCAAACCTCTCAGCATCTCAATTTTAGTTTGAACTCTGGAGTTTTCATTTTGTGATCTGGTCACCCCTTGTGCTTGCTAGTTGCACCACATGGTCGAGCAAGGCCTTGTTTACTTTGATGAACTAAAGCTTTGGGGGCTTGGTTGAGCACCTGGTTGAGCTTTGTGCTTCCCAATTTCTCCCTTGGCTTCTTACATTGCTTAACTCCTTAGTTTAACTTCATTTTCCAGAAACATGAACAAACCACGCAAAACTCTGAACTATGATAAGAAAGGGTAAACATAAAATAAATGAGAACAAAACATAGGTAAATAGGGGCCTAAAATAGTGCATTTTAGGGACGCATCACAACCCCTAACTTACATTTTTCTAGTCCTCGAGCAAATCAAAACTAAGACAACTATAAAAGATAACCAAAATCCAATTTATCTCCTCTTTCGTGAGAAATACAATTGCATTTACCATATGCAATAAGGTTTTAAACCCTCGGTGACCTTAGTGGATGAGTTATAGTCTTGTGAGGGTTTCTAGGGCTATACCACAAACACCAATCTCAATGGACATTGAATAAGATCAACAAGTAACATAATCGTGCCATTTCACATATAAGAATATAACATCATTACAATCATGCTCCTCCATACATAACTTCATTATGCTGACAACTCCAAAGCAAGTCACTCATACATGTCTCAACAATGTATAGCCATCAAGAAAATCATAACTCATAGAGAATCAACCAAAAATTACAATTCAGAGTTAATATCATCATATAAATATGAGTATAAAAAAGCATAATTACAAGGCATAAGTAAAGTAATTGGTTCATTGCACTCAGGTCACCCTCGAACACCTATAGAAATGTCGTCTTAAATCAGCCTCACTGGTATACTTTAAAAAACACTCAAGAAGATGGGTTCTCTCTTGTATATGAGGAAAAATATGCATGATCAAACATTTCATATACTTCTAAGAACCAACTATGAAAATGGAGTGAACTAGTCTCATAAGAATGGAATCCAACCTATTAACGAGGTGTCGGGTCCTTCACCCTAGTGCCTTCTCACCTACTCGCCACATCCTACCAAGACCACCCTACATTAACTATTCAGAAACCCAGCGTGAATAAATCATATGCACCGAAGCACCGGAAGAAGCTTCACACATGTAGGGATATGGTGTGTTGTGCCCTTAGCTTGACCATTTTGTATTTGGAGCAAGTATGCTACGTATTTTTCTCATTTTTCTTTTTCTCTCTTCTACTCATTCTTTTCTTTATATATTTTCCATGGTCAGCTCGAACAATCATCACAACTTCTACCATCTTCATGCTACCGATAGTAAGCTAAGCTCAAAAAGAGAGTTCATGAATTATGTCCATCTCTAAGGGTGGCTTAGTTCTCATGTCTTGAGTAGGTTATAAGACCTAGGTTTATATCTTCCCACTAGACATAACCTCTATGCTATCAAATGCAAATATAGAGACTAGCATACAAAGGATATCCAGAGAAGGAACATTGAGTTTCATGAACTCAAAGTTCTTGTAAATGACTCACAAAAAATGAAAGGCTCAACAAAACCTCACAAGGTGTCATAGTCGCCACGATTGTTCTCTCAGTGCTAGCAAGGAACCCTAAGTGAGACAAATCATGTGAAAGTGCGTCCTAACCTTGTGAAATACCATGTGAATAGCAGAACTTATACAATAGCATTAACATGAATGAACTTCTAGTCAACCCTCATCGAGTTGTAAAATATGTAAATTGACTATACGGCATGAAACTATGCACAATTAACTCACTTCATTGTTAGTGATCATAATAAAGTCATCTAAAGGATACAACCTAAGGTTGTAATATAAAAGCTATATAAAAGTATGTAAAGGGCATCAAAAGTGTTAACATGACATGAGTCAAACAATGTTCATTGAAAATTTAAAAATTATGTCATTTTTGTGCCCAAAATGTGCCATGTAATGCTTTCCTAACCCCCTACCCCCAACTTAAAACTTCAATGTCCCTACTGAAGTATGGAAAGAAAACACCTAGAAGGCATGGGAAGGAAGCACTACACGATGACCAGAAATCAAACAAGTGTACCTACACAAAGAAGCATCCGGCATAAAACTAAGATATATAGCTAAGATCAATGGTACACTTAGCACGAAAAACAGAAAGAACATCACCATATATTTCATTAATCACGCAGGCAATACAATTGTGGATAGATACAATAGGAGCAAAAGTACAGCCAACTAAAAAATTGTGGTGATACAAAAGAAATAGAATATACAAATAAAATAAAAAATAAACAACTGTGTGCATGAGCATAGTACAAGTACAAAGGAGAGCACTCATCAAAAGATCCTAAATAGCCAACTCTAATCCTCCTCGATAGAACCACCCACATCATAATCAAAGTCTCCACCCCCAAGATTGCAAGAAGCATTAGATGGAGTGCTCACATCAGACTAGCAGGCAGTAGCAGAGGGCGTTCTAAAAGCATCGTCGTCAAAAAAATTGCTCGACACAGCTGGTGACTCGGGAAAAGCAAGAGTAGGGGGTGGCACACAAGCAGAGGGAGCTCGTACTGACGGCGCAAGTGTAAGAGGTTGTGCTTACAAGGCAATAGCCATAGGTGTAGCAGATGCACGCGGGAGAATAGGTGGTGTAAGCAAATGGTGAGGCGCCAAAGGCACTAGGATATCTACAAGCAAGATGAGTGTCATCGTTATGGAGGGATCTATCTAGGCAGGCGTTTCCTCTGGGGGTAGTGGGGTTGCAAGCGGAGATTCTGGACTATTAGCTGGCTCAGCGAGCGGCTCTGTAAAGGGTGACACTTCCATGGGCACACGTGGACTCGCAGGGGACTATGCCTCGCCCGCGCAGCAGTGGCTGGTGCAGATGTCTCCTCAGTAGGAAGCGCCAACTCATCCACACTGCTCGTCTCTATCTCAATCATCATCATCGGGCTTTCCAGCCGGACAATCTATGGTGTGGGAGACTGATGGGTGGGTTGTGGTGGAGGGGACGGAGGAGCAGGAAACCGCATAGCTGGGGAAGGAGGCAGAGCTAGCGATGGATGGGTAGATAAGGAAGAGACCTCCTGTGTAGCTATAGGGGATGGAGGAGTAGGAGCAACCAAGGGTCCAGGGGTCGATGTCGGAGCTACGAATTCTGAAAATCTGAATGTCGCCAACGCACTTGGGAAGCAAACTCGAAGTGCCTCGACAAGTGCCCCAAATCCCTGAGAGATCATCTCCCTAGTCTCTTCAAACTCATGCCGCACCTTGGACCTGAAGTCCTCAAACTCCTGGTATAACTAGCACAGGTCATCCCTTGCCTGAGGCACAGTGGGGAATGTCGATGGAGGAGGTGCTGCCTCTGAAGGTGGAGGGTTCAGCAGTCATCCTCCTCATCTTCTTTGGTGCTCTACAAGGTGGTGGCACTGGCGGGTGTGCTGGCTCCTTGGGGTCATGAAAGAAAAGCAGTACAAGTAACTCAAACCCTAGTTCGCCCTCAAAAGGTGCCCACCTCTTCACCTTCATATGAGCTGTGGCCACCAAACTCAAACTCTGGCCCCATGTTTTCTTCGTGGTGACCTCGTCAATCTGTATATGTGCGTCTAGGTCACCCAAATTGATCTTCTTCTTTATTAATATGGACATTATCAACTGAGCATAAGGAATGAGGGGCCTATTGGGCTCCCTAACTGGATGGCCTCTCACAGGCATCGGTAATAACTTCTTCACGCAGGGATTCTTCACATGCCACTCATAAAAGGTGATCATCTCCTCAATAATCACCCTCAGGATATCCACTGCCATGCCCTGATGTATGGCATACAACACCTTGAGGTAAATGTCGTTCCACTCTAAATAATGGCCAAATGCGTAGATATTGCATTGCAGGATGAGGTCAAGAAGCCACAAATAATCTTGCATACATCCTCACCGTGCACATCCCTCTTTGCATTTGGGAACTATCGTAGTAAAGGTTGTGAAACATATAGAAAATAATGTGATGGAAGTTTGAAGAGTCGAGGGGCACCCATGGTATGTCATCAGCCTCCTCTAGGGACCATGTCTGGTCGATCAAGTTAGGCATCAGCTCATGATATGCCTTGCACTGTAGTGAGCCAAGTGCCCATGTTGGGGTTGTGCTGCATATGGGTGTAGAACTCCCGCACCAGCTGTGGATGGCATGACATTGTCAGTGGGGTTATATCGTGGTCGAGCTTCCTCGTCTAAGGATCTCAATGTAGCACCTTTTGTGTGGATGGGTGTAGATCTCCTGAAGCCAAAAAGCATACATTGGCTTGAGGTCATGGTGGGTGAGGGTCAACCATGAGGAATGATCAGTCTGGTCCATCTTCCTCACAGTTTCAGCAACTTCCTCAATCTTATACACCACCTCTGTAGCCGCTATATCACCCAGTTATAGCTCCTTAATAGTAGTATCATCCACAACAGATCTCTTAGAACTACGCACCTCCAATATTTCAACCTAATTTAGCTTCTATTCCATCAAATAAATCTTCTGATGACAGCATGACGTAGATGCTGAATATGTTTCAGCAATTCATGTAGATTCACGTCACAACCAACAATTAGAATACTCAAGCCATCAATGAACTGAGAGAAACTATTAATAAGATAAGTACACAGCCGAATACCTTATATAAAGGGAAATTTCAAGCACAACCTCAACCTAATCTTCAGATATACCGACAACAACATCAACTAGTGCATACTGTTTCGGGGATTCTATTGAAACGACAAAGGTTGTTATTACTCTAAGGAGTGAAAAAAAAAAAAGTTTCCCATCCTGAAATACTCGTTGATCAACAAACAGTTGCTCCAACACCTGATATTGCAACTAAGACAAATGAGGCAAATGAAAAATCAGATGAAACGAGCTCAGATTCAAAGAAGTCGGGTAATAAAGAGGATGAGACTATTACGGAGTATCAACCTATGGTACCCTATCCTCAAAGGTTGGCAACTGGTCAAAAGAACAAATATCACAATGAAATTCAAGAAATTTTCAAGTTAAGATCAACATTCCACTTTTGGAAGCCATACAGAAAATTCCTGCATATGCAAAATTTTTGAAGGATCTATGCACAATGAAAATGAAATTGAACGTAAAGAAGAAAACTTTCTTGATCGAGCAAGTTAGTGCATTGATATTGAGTCAGACTCCTCAGAAGCTCAAAGATCCTGGTTCTATTATTTCTATTATGATTGGTAAATCTCGTATCGGGAGAGCCTTACTTGATTTGGGGAGTAGTGTGAACTTGCTCCCATTTTCAATATATGAGTAGTTGGGGTTAGGTGAGCTGAAGAAAACGCCCATGATGCTATAGTTGGCAGATAGATCATTAAAAGCTCCACAAGGCGTTATTGAAGATGTATTAGTACAAGTTGACAAATTTTATTACCCAGTGGACTTTGTAATTTTGGATATGCATCAACCTGTCTCCAACATCTACCAGGCACCTGTTATCCTTGGGCGGCCATTCCTTGCTACCTACAATGCATTGATCAATTGTTAAAGTGGAGTACTAAAGCTCACATTTGGAAATATGACACTGGAGATGAACATGTCTAATGTTCACAAGACGCCGACTAGGTGTGATGATTCAGAGATACATGCAGTTGATGTAATAGATGACTTGGATATTTTAGAGCTGTTGTCAACATTTTATTCTAATGGTGTATTTGAGAGTGAATCTGCCAAGCATCCTCAGGTATTTAATGAAAAAGTTTGCTTAGTTAGAGATTTTCCAAAATCAAAGGGGCAATCCACAGAGACAGATGCAATACCAATTCATGATGTGAAATGGAGACTGAACCCAACCATGATGGAGGTGGTAAAGAAAGAAGTACTGAAGATGTTAGATGATGACATCATCCATCCTATCACCGACATGTCATGCACCCCTTGGTTTGATGATATTGTGAACTACCTTGTCACCGACCGAACGCTAGAACATGGGGTAACGCAGGATAAGCGTAAGTTCCTTGCAGAGATCAAGATCATACTTGAGAAGATGGGTTGTCCTAATCAAAAAGCTTGGTTAGGGAAATTGGTTGATGCACTCTGAGCCTACTAAACTGCTTTCAAGACAAATTTAGGGATGTCTCCCTATAGGTTAGTTTACGGTAAGGCCTGTCATTTACCTATTGAGATTCAGCATCATGCATTATGGGTAATAAAATAGATTAACTTTTCACTTGATGATGCCAAAGGCTTGAGAAAGTTGCAAGTGTATGAGCTTCAAAAATCCAAGAGGGAAATTTATGACAAGGCTCGCTTAGCGAAGAAGCGGATGAAGTTGCTGCATGATAGTAAAATCAAGGATAAACAACTTTTCCTGAATCAACAAAATCTTCTCTACAACTCTAGATTACATCTGTTTCCTAGGAAGTTGAGGTCCCGATAGGGTGGCTCGTACATCGTTGAACACGCTCATTCCTATGGCACAATGGAAATTTTGGATCCAATGAATGGTAACAACTTCATGGTCAATGGACAGCGACTCAAGCCTCTCATGACTCCCTTCGATCCAAATGAAGAGGTCTTGCTTCTGCAAGACCCTAGGGGAGTTTTCTGACCTTTCTCTCTTACTACTTTTCTTTTTCTTTTTTCTTTTTGTTTTATTTTTTTCTTTATTTGCATTTTTATTTTCTTTTTCTATTGCATTAGTTGGTAGTAATTTTTCATGTTCTTTTTTTTTTCTATTAGCTTGTTTCCCCCATGCACAGTTTTTCAATTTCCCCTATGCTTTCACATTAAGGACAATGTTCCACCTTTGGTTAGTGGGGCATGCGAATTTGCATGTGACACTGTGCACGTCCACTTGATGAGTTTTGTATTAATTAATTAATTAAAAAAATATTGAAGATGGATGATTATGTCACGATTAACATTGACTTATACCCTTTACATACTTGCATATAACCTAGGAGTTACACACTTAAGCTATATAGTGTGTTATTTATGTGTAGTTCTTTTTATATGGTTTATCTAGGAATTGCAACTCCATGAAGGTTGACTGGTAGTTCATTCGTGTTAATTTGGCTATATAAACTCTTGTATTTACATGGTATCTCATGAGACTAAAAATACACATTCACGTGACTTGTAATACTTAAGGTTCCTTGTGAGCACTGAAAAAGTGCTCGTGGTGACTATGACACCTTTTGAGGTATTGTTGAGCCATTTATCATTCTTTTGAGTTTTTGACATCAGCTTAGAGTTCATGAAACTCAGCTTTTCCTTTTTTTTTTTCTCTTGATACTCTTTGTTCACTAGTCTTAGTTTTTGACTTGCTAGCCTAGAGGTGACATCTAGTGGGGAGATAGAAACCTAGGTCTTGTAACCTACTCAAGATGTGAAGGCTGAGTCACCCCTAGAAATAGACTTAGTTCATGGACTACTATTCGAACTTAATCTACATGGGTGGTATGAAGACAACAAAAGAAGTGTAATAATTGTCCTAATTGACCATAAAAATAAAGAAATTGAAAAATGAGTAGAAGAAAGAAATGAAAAATTAATACCTACTCCAAACAAATACAACAAAAAGTCAGGGACACAACACATGTTCTCCACATATGAAGACTCTTCAACCACCTAATGCCTCAGATGTATTCATGCTTGGTTTGTGAATAACTTGATCTAGGGTGGTCTTGGTTGGATATGGCGAGTAGGTGAGAAGATGCTAGGGTGAAGGACCCATAACCTCACAAATAGGTTCGATCCTTTTCAGACTAGTCCACTCCATGCATTTAGCATTTGTTCCTTGCAATATGTGGGATGTTCGATCGCGACACTCCTCCTCACATATGACGAGTGAACCCATTCTTTTTGAATGTTTTTTAGGGTATACCAGTTAGGCCGAGTTAAAACGTCTGTTCTGTAGGTGTCCATTGGTATCCTGGGTGTAACGAGTCATATACATTACACATACCTCGAGATTTCGCCTATTTATACTCGAATTTATATGGCTTCATTAACTCCGAATTGTAATTTCTGGTTAACTTTATGTGAGTATATTATTCTTAATGCCTATATAAGGATGAAACTTAAATGAATGAGTTGCGTTGGAATTGCATGAATTGTATATGAATGAGCTTGTGTGTAATCTGGTTATATTCCTGTATATGAAATGGTATGGTTGTGTCGCATGTGCATTCATTTCATGTTTGTTGGAATTAGTGTTTGTTGGTACCGCCCTGCATTTCATTCACATTATTTAATAGAGACTAGAAAAACGTTAGTTAGAGGGTGTGATTGCATGTCAAAGTTGCGTAATTAGGCATTTAAATTCATGCATTAAGAATTATAACTTTTAATTAAATGCCTAATTATGCTCAATATTTTAACATTTTGCTCTATTTAAAATATTTGGGTTTTATTCAATAATTTATGAACTTTTGGTATTTTATTATTGTAGGGTAATTTATGGATATTAAAGCCGATATTACTTTGTAATCTGGGCATAATTCTCCCATCTGAGTTCCGATCAAGATGATTCAAAATGTTGTGGAAAGCCAAGAAAATGCTCTACAACTTTCGTGCTTTGAGTTTTGAGAGCTACGGGCCGTAGGAAGGTCAAAATCGGGCTTGTGCATTGGGAAACCAAAAAAAAAAAAGAAACAAGAAAGAAAAAATATATATACCTTTTTGGGCCTCCATGCGTGTGTGAGTGAGCTGGGACGGGTTGATGTGACCCGGCCATGTAGCGTGTGCGTGTGTGTGCTGGGTCGTGTAGGGCTTCTAGTGGCTAGGTCCTTTTTATTTTCAGCAAGCCTCTCCCCATTCATTCTCCAGTTCTCACCCCCTCATTCTCTTTCTCTCAAGCTCTCTCTCTATCTCTGTTTTCAAATCCTCTCTCTCATTCTCTCCTTCTCGGTTTCCTTTATTCTCTCCCTCTCTTCTCTCTCAGTTTCTCGTCTCCCTTAATCCTCTCGGTTTCCTCCTTCTTTGTGTTGCTGCTACAGTGCCACTGCCCTTGCTGTACTACAACTCTCCACAAACTTGAGGCTCCTGCTGCATCTCTTGGCTCTTTTGCTGCCCTCTTGACCCAAAAGCTGCTGCTGCTATTGGAGGAAGACCCGAGCACACATCCTGCTGCTACTCTGACTGCCCGAAGTGCTACTACTCTCCCTCCCTCTCTCTTGAATTCCCCCTATTCCTTCTGCAACAATAGCCCTATAGTGCTATTGCTTCAATCTGCTATGGCCAAACCCGAGAACCCGACGGCCAACTGCTTTCTTCTCTCTCCCTCTCTCTTATCGCTCTTATCTAATTTAAGTTATTACAAAAGTTTAAATTTTTTTTTTCTGAATATCATTAATTCCAGATTACTAAACTTTACTATTTAAGTTTATTTAATCTTGAATTTCTGCTATTTAAGTTTATTTTTTTTATTTCTTGCATTAAAATAATTGAGATGCTTAAGTTTGTTGGGGATTGCTAAGTTTTTTTTTTTTTTTCTTTTCTTCTTTAAATATTGTTTTAGGATTAACAATTTTCTTGGGTGTTTTATTAATAAAGTTGGTGTTTTTATTCCACTTATCTTGTCTATCCTAGTCTGGGATTTGGTATTTTTATTTAGTGGCTTTTATCTATTGTTTAGCTTAGTCGATCTTTAGTTAGTTTGATGATTGTAGGGTTTAATTTTTTCATCATTCTGGTATTGAATCTAGTTTTTATTTAATTATTCCATGTGTATTTAATTTTTAGTTAGAGTTTAATTTCGTCACACAAATCTCAACATCCCAGGAAACCGAATCTGAACTGTGTTCAGTAAACCTTTTGTTTCTTATTTTCTGTTGGAATTACACTAAGTTTGAGATTAAAATGCATTTCTTGAGGAGACAATCTGGCCCTTGGACTAACTATTACGAGGCTGAACTCCTACATTTGAGATAGCTACCGAGCTACTCATTTTTAGAGTGAGTCAAAGGTCATAGCTCATGGCTAACTCATAGACTTCCTTAGGATGGGAAGAAGAAGGTTCGGAGGGTCTACGTGTGGCAATAGCATACTGCTGAGAATTCTCGGCGAGGGTGTCAAAGAGAATCTAAGCCTCATTCTCGTGTTTCATGAGGAATGTACCTCCAAAAGATATATCAACCATGGACCGATCATGCTCAGCTAACCCTTCATAGAAAGTTCGGACTAACTACCACCTAGGGACTTGATGGTGAGGGCATTTGGTCAGAAGGTCCCTAGAGCATTCCCAAGTCTCAAAAAATTATTCCCTATCTATCTGTGAGAAACTAGTGATTGCCTTCCTCAACTAGTTAGTCTTCCCTATAGGGAAGTACTTTTTCAAGAATTCATGTTGCATGGTGGCCCAATTGGTCATCGAGTTCAACTCTAAGGAATTTAGCCAATATTTGGCTTTGTTCTTCAGAAAGAATGGGAATAGCCTCAATCAGAGGGCATCATCACCAGTGAGGGATATGAATGGTGGAACAAATTTCAAACTCATCTAGATACTTGTATGGATTTTCAGTCAAAATCCCAAAGAAGTTGGGAAGCATTGAAATGGTGAAAGTCTTAATTTCGAATTGTGCTACCTCAACATCCAGAAATTGGATACAAGAGGGCGAAGTGTCTAAGGGGCCAAAGAGGTTGCTCTTCCACCGCAAGTTGGCGAGGAGCTTGGGGCTCCGGATCATGAAAGGCGGAACCGTTTGACGTCCATCAATGACTTTGGTTTTGGACGACTCGGCTAACTCGAGACTAGAGGTAGATTTCCAAATTGATCTATGCAATCTCTCATTCTCAAGGTCTATAGGCACTAACTCAGGATCCAAAGAGCGCAAAACCAGCATATACACATGCAGCACACAATCAAGACTTCAAGTATTGAACAAAAATAAAAACAAAAGAAAACAAAGAAAACAAAACACGTAGTACTCTAAACTAGAAATTGGCTTACTATCGTAACTGAGTCCCTCGCAATGGTGCCAAAATTTGATAGGCTCACCAAGGCTTGGGTCCTTAACTACCAAAAATAATATTTATAACTAACTAAACCCAAGTTCAATAGAACAATGAGCGAGTCGAGTGTCGAACTTCAAGGACTTAGTGCAGTTGTTTACCAATTCTAACCTAATTTACTACGCCTTGCATATAAGGAAAAAAAGATGAGATTGGTGGTGTTTCTATTAACTATGAAAGTAAGTTAATTACATTAATACTACTCCTAAAAAGCAGGTCTCAAATTATGAATCCAACTTAGGCTGTTGTTTGCAATAGCTATGTCTGGTCAGCTATCCGTACTAGATTAGATGGTCAAGTGAACCATTCGAGTGGCATAGGTAGTGAAGGTGCACCAATCTTCCGGAGCACAATTGGGAACCAAGGTATACCCTATCCAGCGAGCATGAGAACACACTACAAGAACCGTAACCTATTATGTATAAGTGACTGAATCCCTAGCTATGCTATCCTATCCCCTAGGATTTCATCACAATCTAAAAAGTAAATATGCATGGAAATTAAAGACATGGTATTTAAGTTGAAAAATTGAAATCGAAGCAGAGTAAAGAACATGTATTGAAAATGAAATCAATTGCAGCTCGAAGGCCTATCACTAGCAATCGGGATTACAATCGAAGACCAACTATCTACGCGGTAGCACCCAGAACTCGAAGGTTGTCATAAGCCTTCGAAGAATCTGAATCCAAACCAAACATGGAATTGAAAATAAAGCTGTAAATCTAATCTAAGTGGCACCCAAAGACACTCTAGGTCTATCATTAGCTAAAGAGTGGCCAAAGGGGAACCCTAATCAAATATTCGAAACTTAGTTTTATACCCAAAATGTTTTACAATTGTTTGACTTCAAATCAGGAAACTTTTGCAGAGATTCTTGTGAAGATGATTGCTAGGCTCACACTTAGCGACCTAGTCGCACCATGTTCTTCCCCTGGTCGCACCCTAGTTGAGACTCACGGGAATTCTAGGGTTCAAACTTTAGCCTTCCTTGACCAAGTCGCACCTAGAGGATCTCCTGGTCGCGCCCTTGGTCGAACCTCTTGGGATCTCTCTACTTTAGTCAGCCTCATGTTCAGCGACCTGGTCGCTTTTCAGGGTCTCTTGGTCACGCCAATGGTTGAACCTCTCTACATCTCAATTTCAATCTAAACTCTAGAGTCTTCATTTTGTGACATGGTCACCCCATGTTCTTGCTAGTCACACCACATGGTCGAGTAAGGCCTTGTTTGCTTTGATGAACTAAGGCTTTGGGGGCTTGGTTGAGCACGTGCTTGAGCCTTGTGCTTCCCAATTTCTCCTTTGGCTTCTTGCATTGCTTAACTCATCGGTTTTAACTTCTTTTTCCTGAAACATAAACAAACCACGCATAATTCCAAACTATGATAAGAAAGGGTAAATACAAAATAAATGAGAACAAAACATAGGTAAATGGGGGCCTAAAATAGTGCATTTTAAGGACACATCATTTATGCTATTAAGCTGAATGTAGATATATTTTTAAGGAATGTATTTCTCTCATGAATGTTTTGCACATTGATTTTTAAGTAAATATTACATTCAAGGGGAGTAATACATGTTAGCTTGATATATGCTAGTTTAAAATTCAAAAATGAGCTTTGAATTTGTTAATATTCATGTAATGACTTATTAAAGGCAATCTTATTGTGAGGGGGAGCTTTATTAAGGTTTTCTCATTTTGCTCCTTATTTGTCATCATCAAAATGTGGGAGATTGTTGGCCTAACAAGGCTTAATCTCATTTTGATAATAATAAATTAAGGTTACTAAGTGTGCTTTCAAGTTAAGTTTCAGGAATCAAGTATTTAACAAAGTAAAGTGATTCTACTTGAAGAGTTTGAATGAAGCTTAGACTTAAAGCTACAAGTCATGAGGGATATGAAGCATATTTTTCATCATAGTGTTATGTTGCCTTAGATTGAGATGTATCTTATTGCTTTGTTAATATGCGTTACCCTAAGTGGCTACATTGTCCTAATTATCGTATTTTCATGATAACAACCCATTAGTGGTTCTTAGTTAAACTAATCTTTGCTTACTACGCTATGGCAGGTAAAAGTGGCAAAATCACACAGATACGGGTTTTGTGCAAAGATCAAGCTAACATTCTGATAGGCAAAGATCGAGTGCACACTCAAATAGGCAAAGATCAAGAAGACACTCAATCGGAAAAGCTCAAGCACATAGCAAGGGAAGTTAATGTAGAAACATATGTAATGGAGAATGTTTGAGGTAGTATTTGTTGTAACTCTCGTAGATCTATTTCAAAAATGTCTAATGAACAAGTGTTGAGCAATTGCATATGCATACTAGTACATAAAGTGTATGGGATATCACTAGATCATAAGTTTCATAATTAAGAGTTTTTCATAGACAAAACCATGATTTACATTGATTTACATGAAAATATCATATACCCAATTTTGTTTTAAATGGGACAAGTGTTAAACAATCTAAATATTATATATCTTCATATACTTGGTCTTAAATGAGTTAAAACATCATTCATACACCTAAAAATCAAGATATTGAAGAAATAGGGCAAACTGTTGACGGTTTGGTTAGGTGCATCGATTGTTTCAGGCAAAGAGCTAAACAACCTTTTCTTTTGAGGAAACCGTCGATGATTTGGGGGAAACCACCGATGGTTTGCGTCGGGTTCTAAGCCCCAACGGGCATAAAACGGCTAGTTCTCAAAGTATTTTACTGTTTTTAAATGCCCAATGGCCATATAACGGCTAGTTTGTCCATTTGCCTATAAATACAAGTCCAAAGACTTGTTTATTGATGGATATTAGCGGTTATCATTCCCAAGCACACTACATTTTAGTTCATCATTTTTGTGCTCAATGTCTCTCTTGCTCTCTAATCTTGTGTTAATTCATTACTCAAGAGATTTGTGTGAGGATTTTATTGTATTACATATCCACTCATTCAAGGAGCTTTGTTTGTAATTCACCTTCTTGTTGCAAAGGGTTCTTGGTGAATTGAGTTGCAAAGGGTTATTGGTGAAACATGGTTGAAGGTTCTTGGTGAACCGAAATTGCAATTATTCTTAGTGAACCTTGCGGCTCTGGGTGAGCATTAAAGGATTGATTCCCTTGGAAAGGCTCTTGGTGAGTGAAATGGATTTGTTTCTGTTTGTAAAGGCTTCTCCTCCAATGAAGGAGGTTAATAGTGGATTGTGGAAACCTTGGGTGTGACTCAAGGCATGAACATAGGCAGGGGCTAAACCACGTTAATATTGTTTGTCTAGCTCTTCTTCCCTATACTCTTTAGTTTATATCTTGTGCATAATTTATGTTAGTATATTGTGATATAATTATTTGTATCTTGCCAAGATTTTATATTTTGTAGAGGAAAGCTAAAATCCACAAAAGAGTCCATTCACTCCCCCCCCCCCCTCTAAACTCTACTCTAGGGCCAACAATTGGTATCAGATCAAGGCGCTTAAATTTTCAAAGTAACTTCTAAATCAAAAAGATCAATGGAGATCAAGGTGAATACTTTTTCCCAAGGACAATCCATAGACAGAGTACCAAGGTTCAATGGCAACAACTATTTAACATGGAAGAATCGAATGACCATCTTCATTCAGTCACATGATCTGGAGATGTGGTAGGTGATCAAAAAAGGAGAATGCATCTTCAACAATGACAAAGAGGAACCGAAATCAATAGAAAAGATGCCAACCACAGAAAATAGGTTAGTACAACTTAATTTTAAAACTAAGAAGTTTCTTTACTGTGCTTTGAGTGATGATGAATATATCCGCAAAAAAAATATTGGATAAGCTTGAAGTCACATATGAAGGTACATTCCAAGTTAAGAAGTCCAAAACATACATGCTAGTTAATGAGTATGAAATGTTTAAAATGGATAAGGGAGAATCAGTCACATCCATGTTCACTCGGTTCACACACATGACAAATGGATTAAAAGCACTCAGTAGAACTTATTCTATGGAGGATAATATACAAAAAGTTCTCTAATCTTTACCCTAGTCATGGTATGCTAAATCAACAGCCATTAAGGAAGAAAGGATCTAACCAAAGTCACACTTGATGATTTAATTGGGTCACTTATGACCTATCAAATTAAGAAAAAAAACGACTTTGGGTCCTGAGAAGCCTAGGAAGGATATAGGTATTTCATTAAAATCATCTTAGTTCAAAATAAAAAGAAATTCTAGAAGAAGATGAAGATAGTGGGGATGATATATAATCACTCATAAGAAAATTTAGGAAACTCCTAGTAAAAAGACGACAGCAAACTGGAAGAGAGGAAACATGCAAAAATGATAGCATTAGGTGCTACAACTGCAAGAAGGATGGGCATATAATAACTAATTGTCCCTTGATCAAACACAAGGGGAAGTTTTGAAAAGAAGATTACAGTGCCATTAATGCTACTATTTGGGATGAAATCGATGGACTTTCCATCGATGATGAAGTAGAGGAAGAAGCACACTTGTGCTTCATGGCTAACAGTCAAGAAGAGGTAAGTTCCGATGACGATGAACTTACTTACGATGAGTTAGAGATCACATGTACTAAATTGTATGAAGAATTAGTTGTGATCAAAAGAAGGAACAAAAATTTGGAAGATAAGTTGTCAAAATGCAAAAAAAAAGAACCTTATCTTTGTTCCATCTTGAAAGAAGAAAATAGTTCCTTGAAGAGGCAAAATGAGGAGTGTATTGCAAATATGAAAGATTTAAAAATTCAAATTGAAAATAACTTAAAATAAAATATCCTCTTGAAAAAGAAAAATGAAGATTATGGAAAAATGATTTGTAAAATCACAATTGGGAAAGAAAACTTTAATAAGCCCTTAGGAACCCAAAGAAATAGATTTTACAAAAAGAATTTAATTTATGGTTTCTCCTTTAAATCCCATAATATTGCCTCATCAAGTAAAAATAGGGTTAATCAGACAAAACCTTCACATGTGAACAAAACTTGCTTGTATTGTGAAAGGAATGTCACATTCATTACTCTTGCCCTTTTAGGGGTGCTAGAGGAAAAGAAAGGAAGCAAGAATGGGTAGTTAAGAAGACCAATCCCTTGGGACCCAAGGAAGAATGGGTACCAAAGCGAACTACCTAAATCTTAGACTATCGCCTCCTTAGAACCTAGGATTTGATAGGAATTAGGTAGATTTAATCATCCCTAGGTAAAATGGGATAAGTGTGGACTAAATGATTTTATATAGTGCAAAATTAAAGACACATGCCATAATAGAGCTCAAAGTGTAAAAACCCAGTTCATGCATAATAATTGGTTGATTACAACGCTGGGAGCTTTAGAAAATCACACCAATATTGATGAGTTCAAATGTTAAAACCAATATGATCTTTTAATTGTATATATTCTTGTTGATTGGTTGATTTATTTTAAAAGTATTGGTTATAGTTTATGGAATGCAGTAGCATGCACACCCTCACAAGCTCATTATTCAAGCTTGTTCTTTAGGAATAAATTTGTGGGTGACAATAGAAAAACCTTGTATTTCTGAGATAAACAACCTAGGTCATCTACTTTTAAATAACCATGCCCAAGTAATTCACCCCTTATAGATACTAGATGTCTTCCCTAGTCATTTGAACATATGATGGTAAAACTTATGAATATGCATAGTCAGCATATTTCTTGCATAAAATTGAGTCATAAGGAAATTAATCATAACAACATGAGTACTACGTACCATCCAAAATTTTAAGCCAAAAGAATAGTTCCTTTCTTTTTTATGATGATCAAAGGGGGGGAAATAGGTTGGTATTGTAGGTTGGGTACTATAGGTGGGTGTATTAAGTACAAATTTGTAGTGTTGCTTAAAATGATTTTAATGGAAGTTCAAATTTGTTACTTAATCTGTTTTAATGAAATTTCAGTTTATTTGTTGATTTGCCTTAATATAATGAACTTTCTAATTTATATAATTGTATGCTGAATGTTTTAATTATGCCTTAAATACATATAGTAAGGGGAGAAAGATTTCACCTTATTCAACAATATGCATAAATTAAGGGGGAGCTTACAATTATATCCTATGAGAACACTAATAGTTTGTCATCATCAAAAAAGGAGAGATTGTAAGCCTAAGTGGCTACATAATCCTAGTTGTCGTATTTTGATGATAACAATCTATTAGTGATTCTTAGTTAAATTAATCTTTACTTACTAAGTTGTGGCAGATATAAGTGGCGAAATCATACAGACATAGGCTTTGTGCAAAGATCAAACGAACATTCTCATAGGCAAAGATCGAGTGGACACTCAACCGAAAGAGCTCAAGCACATACTAATTGAAGCTAATGTAGAAACATATCTAATGGGAAATGTTTGAGGTATTATTTGCTATAACTTTTGTAGTTATGTTTCACACATGTTTATTGAGCAAGAGTTGAGTAATTGCATATGCATACTAGTACATAGATTATATAGGATATCATTAGATCATAAGTTTCATACTTAAAAGTTTTTCAAAGATAAAACCACGATTTACATGAAAATATCCTATAGTCAATTTTGTTTTAAATGGGATAAGTGTTAAGCAATCTAAATATTATATATCTTCATATACTTGGTCCCGAATGGGTTAAAACATCATTCATGCACCTAAAAATCAAGATATTGAAGAAATAGGGCAAAGCTTCGACAATTTGGCCAAGTGCATTGACGATTTCAAGTAGAGAGCTAAATGGCTTTTTAGCTTGAGGAAATCGTTAGACAGTTTGGGGGAAACCATCAATAGTTTGCATCAGGTTCTGAACCCTAATGGGCAGAAAACAGCTAATTCTCAAAGTATTTTTATTGTTTTAAATTTCCAACGGCCATATAACGGCTAGTTCATCCATTTGTCTATAAATAGAAGTCCAAATACTTGTTTAATGATGGATCCTAGTGATTAAAATTTAATGATTATCATTCCCAAGCACACTACATTTTAGTTAATCATTTTTGTGCTCAATCTCTTTCTTGCTCTCAAATCTTGTGTTGATTCATTACTTGAGAGATTTTGTGTAAGGATTTTATTGTATTACATATCCGCTCATTCAAGGAGCTTTATTTGTAATTCATCTTCTTGTTGCAAAAGGTTTTTGGTGAATTGGGGTGTAAAGTGTAGCAACCCGGAAAATAGGAATAATAAGAAAACAAAGAAAAAGAGGATTTTAGTTTGGTGTAGACCAAACCGTCGACAGTTTGGTGGGGGAAGCAGAAAACCATCACCAGTTTTGTAATTACCACGACTCAGTAACGGTAAATCAGTGAAAACGGCTTGGTTAAAAGACCAAACCGTTGACGGTTTCAAACGGTTTCCCCTACGCCAGCAATCCTATATAAAGGGTTTAAATCATTTTAATTGTTTAAAAATCAAATCTCTCTCTTTATCTCTCTTAAGACTGCAACCAACTCTCTCTCTCTCTCTCTCTCTCTCTCTCTCTCTCTCTCTCTCTCTCTCTCTCTCTCTCTTCATTTTCTCACCCAGTTTAAGCCCGAATCGAAGAAAGAACATCTTTGAGGATCCTGGCGACATTCTATGTAATTTAACTGGAGCGGTTGCATAATTCAGGCATTTCAGGCACCACTCTAAAACCAGACTAAGGAGATTATTTTTAAAAGTTTAGCTAGTTATTGGTAATATGTGGGCCTAGGTATGTTAAGTGGTTGTTATTCTAGGGTTAAGTTGATTAAAATAGGGTTTATGGATATAGGATTTGTGCGGGTGCCACGTGTAATGACCCAAAAATTCATACCATTTTTTTAAAAATATACTGTAAAATCATACTACTCTAAAAATCTACTATAACATCTCGGTCCCAAAGTGGGCACCAAGGAATACCTGTTCATAAGATAACACACCTATACGGCGGAAAATATAAAATCATATAACCATAATTACAATACCATAATTAAGTATTTTCCCAAAACATATATATACACATCTCTCAATTATTTCCCACTAGATGATCTAGAATCTACACAAAAATACATCTCCCAGCATTCACTTACTCTACAGATAGGGCAGTACAAAATTCCCTCTATCTCCGAGCCTGATCTGCTCATCTAGTTAGATTACCTGAAATGTGTTAAATTACTAGGATGAGACAACTCTCAGTAAGATGAAATATGCTATTACTAGTGTGTGGCAACTAAATTTATATTAACAATATACTTTTAATCAACTGAAGCTGAGATATCATGCAAAATAAAATACAGTATAACTCACGCCTATGTGGCTTAAATACAACTGTTTCAGAACTTTTTATTTAATCATACTTTTAGTATCTATAGGTATGTCTGCTGTTTTCTTTAAAACCATATATATAAAACTGTGAAAACTTCCCTGGATGGTTGTATGTCATGATTTAACCCCTCATGACAGGGTTGTGCGGCCCGTAGGCGGGACTTAACACTTGTTGGCCTATCAAGATAAGTAAAATGAAACCTCTATCGTCAGATTGGCCTCCTCAACCCAAACTATCAGGGAGTTTGCAATCTCTCCCAAGGCACGATCAACTATTAATAAAATCCACACACTATCTAAGATATGTGGTTTCACTCTATACTGTAATAGCCACGGTACCGTGCTCTATATTCTGATATGGTCCATCAGGGTCAGATACTATATTATACTATTATATATCTTACTGATTTACCATGATTATATTCAACTGTAATAACTATGATTTTTTAAAACTGTGTTAACCATAACGCTATAATAAACTGATCTATATAAATTGTAATATTTGTATGTTATGGTTCTATAAAATCTATATATCATGGTTCTGTAATCTGTATATCATGGTACTATAAAAATTTTATATCTGAATAAAACTGTAATATCTGAATAAACTGTGTAAATCATACTTCTGTAAAACACTAAATAGTCATTGCTCTATAAATAAAACTGTATAATCTATGTATCATAATTATATAAAACTATTTAATCATATTTCTATGAAAGCTGAGTAGAATTCTATATTATACTAATATTTCTCATGCCACGCAAATAAATAAAAATCATTAACTATAATCTGTAAAACTTTATATTTTCTTACTCTAAAAACCCATAAACATATACTACACTTTTCCGGTAAAAATTTATGTTTAACTGGCATAGCATATTTCCCTTACCTGATTCTTATGAAGACTGCTAAAGCTCTACATCTACGCCCCTGTGGCGTTCGAAGCTTAAATCCCTTAAATTATATGTTTCCCAAATCAATCAACTCAATCACCAGAATATTATAAATTAATATTCCCTAGGCCCCAAATAATCCAATTTAACCATTAAAACTAATATTTAACACCCTTACCTCAATTTTGGAGTGGTGCCTTGGGACCCTAAACTAAAAATCTAATCTGCCTACACTGTAGAGAATCTTCCCAGGAACCCTATGATGGTTCCTGATCATCAAAACGAGGCTTAACAGAGTCAGAATCGAAGGCGGAAGGGTGGGGGAACTGTGGGGTTTGAGAGAGGAGAAAGAGAGAGAGAATTTTGGTTTTAAATTTTAGCTGAAGGCTCGCAAGATTTCTTATATTTTAGCACTGCCAAGAAAATTGTCACTGATTTTCTCAGACTCCCAAAAAATTGTCGCCGATTTTCTCTTTAATCGGCTGGATTTTACCGTTTTACTTGTTACTGACCCGCGGTAATTTAACCAAACTGTCACCGATTTTCTATACTTCTCAGAAAATCATTGCTGATTTTCTTGTCCCTCAGCCAAAAATCCACTTTTTCCCATTCCTTTTATTATGATATTTTTCGGGTCTCCACATTCTCCCCTCCTTATAAAATTTCATCCTCGAAATTTTCTATATGTGCTATACACCATCTTCTAAGGAAAATTTGCTACTTATTTTATTATTTACTCTCACTTATGGAAGAAGAATACCATAGTTATACATACGATCTTGAGAGATAATAAATATACACATAAAAGAAAATTCTCTCAAAACCAAAAATACTACATATTCTATAATCTAAAGTACAACTTATACATACATTATTCTGCTTTGCTCAAAATAAAACCAAACTATATTTACTTTACCTGAATTATTACCATTTCTTTTTCTGTCTAATGTTGGTCCCCACTGAACAGATGTGGGTGTTTCTGTCTTATCTCCTCCTCTACCTCCCACGAGGCCTCCTCCACTACATGATTCTTCTATAGGACTTTTACTAGTGGAATTTTCTTGGCGCGCAACTCTTGTTCTTTTTTATCTAGAATCTACACTGGTGTTTCCTTATATGCTAAAGTATCTCTAAGCTATATCTCCTCATAGCTGATCACGTGGGAGGGATCTGAGACGTACTTCCTCAACATGGAAACATGGAATACGTCATGAATCTTAGATAGAGTTGGTGGTAAAGCTAACTTGTAGGCAACTGAACCCACTCTCTCAAGGGGGAGAAGTAAATTGAATAACACGGGGAGACATATTTCATAGTACAATTTTGAAATCTAAAGGTTGCATATTTTTTAAAGATGAGATATAATTATGTCAGAACATTTTTGTTATATACCTTTTTGTTGATGTCAAAAGGGGGAGAAGAGTATAAGGTTATAGCAAAAATAGTTAGCAAAAATAGCTTGCAAATTTTTTTTTTTAAATGCAAGTGGAGAAAAATACATAAGTCCATGAGTTATACATGCAAAACTATTGCCTATTTTACGTTATGCTGAATTTTATATTGTGCATTATTTGAGGGGGAGCCTTGTTAGGCGTAACCCATTTTCTATTTTTGCTCGTGTATTTGTCATCATAAAAAAAAAGGAGGGAGATTGTTGACTCTATGAGTCCAATCCTATTTTGATAATGACAAATCACTTGACATTTGATCTGTGCATTGATATTGTGAATAGGAACAATATTTAGCATGCATAGAAGGTTAAGAAGTCATGGAAGTCATGAGGATTAAAGCATATGCAACCTGACACAATCCATGGAACTAAAAGAGTAGAAGAATGAAGATGCAAGCATAAAGTTCAAGATCGTCATGGGAATGGGTATTTAGAATTATTTGTATTTGCATATTTTATATTATATAACTAGAAGCTCAAAATATGCCCTACACATGCATCTCATGAAAATCTTCTAGGGTTAAACATGGACTTAAAGACCTTATTTTGAAGCTCAAAAAATGTTTTATAAATGATCAAAGAAAGAGAGCAAAATTGATTTTGAAATGAAAATAAAAATTTTGAAGTTGGTTTACCCAGACGACTGAGGTGTACCCTCAGAAATCTAAAGATGCAACCTCAGACGACTGAAGTTTTACTTCAGACGTCTGAAGAATTTCCTTAGAATACTAAAGAATTAGTTCAGTCATCTGAAGATTTAATTATTGAAACACAGAACAGGCAGAACACCTTCAGATGTCTGAACCCTTAGTTCAGTCGTCTGACCCTGTATTTTTCTTTGCTTTAAGGAACATCAAACGCTTGAACCCGAAAGTTTAGTCATCTGAACCTACAAAAGTTTTAAAATTCTGAACTTCAGCGAGAAAACACGCGGATTATTTTCTTAATCTAATTGATCCAATGGTCAAGACTTAACCTAAGGCCAAGATTACTTATAAAAATAACCTCTAAACCTTAGTGCCTCACCTTTTACAGATGATTGGGGACCTTTGAACATCCTTGTACATCTCTTGAGAGCTTTGAATACTATTGTTGAGAATCGTTGCCTGCACTCCAAAGAATTCTTACTTAGTGGACATTCACATCTTCAAGATCCAAGCAAACTTCTCCCACATGTCAAGCATAGACCCTCGCTGGGGCTGTGTTCCTCTGCTAGCCTCCATGGGTGCCTGGGTATTATCCTGAAACTGTCTAGGAACGGGAGCTGTAATATACTGCGCTCAACAGTTTCGTGCTATATGGCTCGGTCTACCACAGCGGTAGCAGACATTCCTCCTTGCTCGGCATTCTCCCCTTTCTCTTCTCCCACATGTCAGACAAACAAAATAGGTCTTCTCTCCCTAAACCTCACAGCTCATAGTTTCCTGCCTCTGCCCACCGCTATGTCCACCTCTCCTCCATGGGCCCAAGCTAGAGCTTGCCAGAAATCTATGAGGCGTAGGCCTCTTCCTCTAGTTCAAGTTCATAAACACATCTGCCTGAGCATCTTCGTTGGAAGAGTGAATGTATTGATCATAGAAAATTTCTTTAAAACGATTCCATGTTAGGGTTGCTGAATCTAGCCTTTGTTCTTCAAGTAGCTTCACCAACATCCACCAACGCTTGGCCTCCCCACTCATTTTAAAAACAGCATACAAAACCTTCTGCTCGTCTGCACAAAGGAGACTTGCCAATAAACCCTCCATCTCTTGGATCCGTTCCTTCGCAACAATTGCATCGGCTTCTCCCGTAAAATTTGGGGGATTCATACAGGTAAATTGCTCGATAGAGCAGCTCGGGTCAGCTGGTGGGCAGTTCTATCCCCCGAAGTTCAGCACAATACCTGCCATGACCTATTGGTATGCACTACGCAGCATATGTTCAGAGTCACTGCCACCCATGCTGAAAGCCCTTACGTTGCACGCCACTACTTCCAGCATTCATATTGCTATTCTCAGGGTCTTTTCTGAAAAGAAAATAAGCATCTTCTGAGTTTCCTATCTTCATAATACAACTAATACATTTATCTAACTAAAATCTCATATCATCAATTAACCTAACGTCCTTATTCTCAATTTAAGATTCATTCCAAAAATTGACAATAGTTTACTATGACTTTCCTAAAATCATCACCTCAGGAAAGACTCAGAAACCACTACGAAAATCCTGCTTCTCGATCATGAAACAAAACCCTAAATACTCTTCTTAATTTCCCAACATTAACTCACTGAAATTTTGTTCTATCCCAATTTCTATGCTTCTCAAAATTGCATTCCTATATTCTGGTATTGTTTTACGTTGTGCACTAGAGTCTACAAAACGTAACAACCTAGGCTTTGATACCAAACTGTAATGACCCAAAAATTCATGTCATTTTTTTAAAAAATATACTGTAAAGTCATACTACTCTAAAAATCTACTATAACATCTCGGTCTCAAAGTGAGCACCGAGGAATACCTGTTCATAACATAACACACCTATGCAGCAGAAAACATAAAATCATATAACCATAATTACAATACCAGAATTCAGTATTTTCCCAAAACATATATATACACATCTCTTCAGTATTTCCCACTATATCATCTAGAATCTACACAAAAATACATCTTCCAACATTCACTTACCCTATAGATAGAGCAGTACAAGATCCCCTCTATCTTTGAGCTTGATCTGCTCGTCTAGTTGAATTACCTAAAATGTGTTAAATTACTAGGACGAGACAACTCTCAATAAGACGAGATAAGCTATTACCAATGTGTGACAACTGAGTTTACATGAACAATATACTTTTAATCAATTGAAGCTAAGATAGCATGCAAAATAAAATATAATATAACTCACACCTATGTGGTTTAAAATACAACTGTTTTAGAACTTTCTATTTAATCATACTTTTAGTATCTATAGGTATATCTACTATTTTTTGTAAAACCATATATATATATATAACTATGAAAACTTCCCTGGATGGCTATATGTCATGATTTAACCCCTCATGATAGGGTTGTGCAGCCCACAGGCAGGACTTAACACTGGTTGGCCAACCAGGATAAGTCAACTAAAACCTCTATCATCAAATTGACCGCCTCAACTCGGACTACCAAGGAGTCTGCAATCTCTCCCAAGGCACGATCGACTACTAATAAAATCCACACACTATCTAAGATATATGGTTGCACTCTATACTATATGAGCTACGGTACCGTGCTCCATAATATGATCTGGTCCATTAGGGTCTGATACTATATAATACTATTATATATCTTACTGATTTTCCATGATTCTGTTCAACTATAGTAACCATGACTCTATAAAACTGTGTTAACCATAACGTTATAATAAATTTATCAGTATAAACTGTAATATTTGTATGTTATGGTTCTGTAAAATCTGTATATCATGGTTCTGTAATCTATATATCATGGTACTATAAAAATTGTATATCTGAATAAAACTTTAATATCTGAATAAACTATGTAAATCATAGTTCTATAAAACACTGAATAGACATAGTTCTACAAATAAAATTGTATAATCTGTGTATCATAATTGTATAAACTATATAATCGTATTTCTGTAAAATCTAAGTAGAATTCTGCACTATACTAGTATTTCTAATGCCACACAAATAAATAAAATTCATTAACTATAATTTGTAAAACTATATATTTTCTTACTCTAAAAACTCATAAACATATACTACACTTTTCTGGTAAAAATTTCTGATTTAACTGGCATAACATATTTCTCTTACCTGATTCTTATAAAGCCTACTAAAGCTTCAAATCTACACCCCTGCAACATTCAAAGCTCAAATCCCTAAAATTATATTTTTCACAAATCAATCAACTCAATCACCAGAATATTATCAATTAATATTCCATAGGCCCCAAATACTCTAATTTAACCATTAAAACTAATATTTAACACCCTTACCTCAGTTTTGGAGTATGCCTCGGGACCCTAAACTGAAAATCTGCTCCGCCTATGCTATAGAGAATCTTCCCAAGAACCCTATGGTGGTTCTTGATTGTCAAAACGGGGCTTAACGGAGCCCTAATCGAAGGAGGAAGGATGGCGGACTGTAGGGTTTGAGAGATGAGAGAGAGAGAATTTTGGTTTTTAATTTTAGCTGAAGGCTCACAGGATTTCTTATATTTCAGCACTGCCAAGAAAACCATCACTGATTTTCTTGGACTCCCAACTGGCTGGATTTTACCATTTTACATGTTATTGACCCGTGGTAATTTACCAAAACCGTTGCCGGATTTCTATACTTATCAGAAAATCGTCACCGATTTTCTCGTCCCTCAGCCAAAAATCCACTTTTCCCCATTTCTTTTATTATGATATTTTTCAGGTCTCCACACTGCAGGCATAGTATTGAATTCACTGCAGGCATAGTTCCAAGAATCGGGTAAGGGGATAGATTATGTCAGGTATTTTCAGAAAGTTCACCGTTTAAAATTACAATATTTGATTCAGAAATTATATATATGAATTATTGGGATATTCAAATTTATGGAAACAGATTTAATATTATTTCTCAGAAAAACATGATCTTCTCAGACAGTTAGTATACTATAAAATAATACTCAAATTGTGTGGCATGAGTATAAATATTTTATTACAGATATTAACACGTTTTTATATCGAATTTACAGAAAATCTATAAACAGTACAGAACTTATGGTATTTTTAGTATATTATGATAAATCAGTCGGCCTAGATGTCGTGATATTTCAGCTGACCCAGATGTTGTGATTAGATATATTTATAACAGTTTATTCAGAAACATTATTATGACATATTTTACGCAAAACCATGAAATAGTTATATTACAGTTATTTATGAAATGTACTATATGATAGCAGAATCCGAATGACTTAGTTTAGTTTCAGAGCACGGTACCGTAGCTATCAGTTCAGATTAGTGCCACCACATGTCTCAGATAGAGTTTCGGTGTATGGATAGTCGATTGAGCCCAGTGTAGTAGTGTGCCTTCTAGTAGTCCAGATCAGATTGGGCAGGCCAATCATACTTATAGAGAAGTCAATTTTGGCCTAGCATGGTAGGCCAACCATTGTTAGGTCCCGCCTACGAGCTACACGACCCAATTATATGGAGGTAATACATGATATCAGCTAGTTATCCATCCTAGGAATGATTTTAGTATTATACAAATATAGTAGATAATTTATATGCATTCAGAATTTTAGTATTTTACAAAAATTTATTATGACACAGTATGTCTATGTTGAAATATGAATTCTTTAGATTTATACAAAATAGATTTACTTGATTTATCAGATGCAGTTAATTATGTACAATATATGTTTATAACACAATAAAACTCATGTGCCACACACTGATGTTAATTTATCCCACTTACTAAGAGGTGTCTCACCCCAGAATTCAAACATTTAAGGAAACCCAAACAAACGAGCGGAGCGAGCTCTAAGATAGAGAAGGTTTTAGTACTGCCCTAACTACAAGGTAAGTGTTTGAGTTGAAAGAGAAATTTTGTGTGAGTCCCTAGAATATTTCTATGAATTTTTGGGGATGTATATGCATAATTATAAAGTTAGTAGGACTCTGGTATTGTGTATAAGGTTCAGGTATATCATGTTTTCCATTGCATAGTTAATATGTATTTATGAACAGGTATATTCTCGGTACTCCACTTTGGGTCCGGATTGACTTTGTTTACAGTTCGTGGTATCATAGTTTATTAAGTAAAATGAAAATAATAATAATAATAATAATATAGCCAAAATTTTTGGGGTGTTACATGAAGTGTTCTTGGGGAATCATGGTTAAAGGTTCTTAGTGAAATGAAATTCCAAGGATTTTTAGTGAACCTTGTGGCTCTGGGTGAGCGTTAAGGGATTGATTACCTTGGAAAGGCTCATGGTGAGCGAAAGGGATTTGTTTCCGTTTATAAAAGCTTCTCCGTCGGTGAAAGAGGTTGATAGTGGATTGTGGAAACCTTGGGTGTGACTCAAGGCGTGGACATAGGCAGGGGCTGAACCATATTAGTATTGTTTGTCAAGCTCTTCTTCCCTATACTCTTTAATTTATATCTTGTGCATGATTTATGTTCTTTATGAATGTCTTGCCCATGTGATATCTCGTCACTAGTATTGATGCTTTCCTAACTAGTTTCTCATGGTTATCAAGACTTATCTAGTCCTCGCTTGTAGGTTGAACGTGTGACTATCGACTGACTCATTCAAGGGAGACCACTCAACGAGTGCTGCACGACCCTTAATTGAGTCTTATTTGGGGGTCCGTGATAGTTTAAATCTCTTCTCTTCCCTTATTTGGAGTGCCAATTTGTTGCCATCAAAAATAGCAAAACCAACCTTCCCTGAGCCTACAAGAAAAGGAAATCGGCCTTAGAAGATTTAGGGTATACCTCACAGGATCACTCCAATGCTTAAGTCAAGGAAGAATATATATATATATATAACAGATAGCAATAATTAGTGTACCTTGTTCTAGACCTTTTTTTCATAACTAAACCCCTCCCTCCTTTTCCCTGCCAACCCGGCACATAAATGTTCTTTGAGTTAAAGATCCCACTAATTTATGGGTTCCATGTTTTATTGTTTAGGTTACAAAGCTTTCATAACCCTTCTTAATTCTCATGTTGTTATACATTTCTCTTATTTCCTTATAGAAAGTCGTAGAGTCTCTTCAAATGGCAACCCTTTGTATTATTGATCAAATAATTTTTTTTATCTTTATCAATGTATAAATATAAATCTTGAGAATCTAGTAAGATTCTTTAATTATGGGATTCTGAAATTTAGATTTTAATTTCAATTTATATGAATTTGAATAAAATATAATATAGGATTGCACATCTTTTTCAAATCTATATAAATCTAATTCACATGACAAACAAAAATACAAACATGAATTTTAAATGTTGAATGTTTTCAATAATTTGATTATTTAAGTATTAAATTTTCTTAATTTACGATTTTTGAAAATTTTAAGACGTAAATTTATTAGGACAAAAGGCACTAACTTCCCTTAAGGTTTGACAAAAAGACAATAGTTTCTCTTGAGGTTTCAAAAATTCCAATAATCTTTCCTAAAGCTTCAAAAATCACAAGACATTTCCTAAGGCATGTAAAAAACACACAATCTTCCATTGTATTTTGTAAAAAGATAATTTTTTTAAGGAGAGGTATAGTCTTTTAGTAAACCTTAGGAGAGGTTTATAGTAATTTTGAAAACTCATGGAAGGTTTGTGACATTTTTGAAATCACAGAAAGAACTCTGTCTTGTTGCCAAATCTCATAGACCATACGTATATTTTGTACATTTAATTAATGTTGAAAATATAAATATTTTTCATTTGTTGATTATACACATATAAAGATTATAATGATGATCTTCTTGAAATATCTATCAAAATTTTTATGTTTAAAGAAATACTGATATAGAAATACTGAAAATCTTACACAACATGAAGAAAATAAAATATATCAACAAGACAGGTAATTTATTGTCAGAAATGAAATGTTTAAAATATTATTTTTATAAAAATATTTTTTATGGCGCGAACAAAACACCAAGTTACTCGCACCTTAGTCTACAACCTTGTGCAGCCACACAAAAAAAAAAATGAAAAGGGGTGGGCAACCTCGAGAAAACAGAGGAAAACACAGGGACGACACTGCATCTCCTTCCTCGACCGTGTTATCCGAACAGAGAGAACACAAGATAACGTTTATTGGGTGCACTTAAAAAATGTGAATATGAACCAAAACAAAACAAATGTAAATTAATCCTATACACGGGCACCAGCGGTGCTCCCCCTTCTACTCTCATGGCGTCTTTGCCTTCATTTGCTGTTGGTAGCACCCCCAAGCTCGAAGCAGACCTCAGAAAACACTCCTCCACTTCTCATTTAACCGACAAGGTGTATAATTCAGTTCTGGTTTTTCATTTCTTGTCCAATGGAAAGGGAATTTGAAGCTATAGAAGTAAAGCTGTTGTTTAGTTTGCATTTACAAGTAATATTCTTGATCATTTTTAAACGCTAATCATGCCCAAACCCAATACTCAATCATTTATTTACATTTGGGTACTAGTATTATTTGAATTTAAGCAGTGCAACTGTCAGTTTTTATGCTAATGGAACTGTTCATTCGATCTTCCATGTGAGAACTGATCTGGGCTGCTTCTGGCTGGTGTCTCAGAGTCCAGGCGTCTCTTATCAGAGAAGTCACACGACTACCAAATTGGAGGGAAGTTCAGAGAGTGTCCGAGATGGGTTTTTTATGATCAGAGAGGACACAAAGATTGAATCATCCCTTTACGTCCCCATATTGCAAGAATGCATAGACGGGAAGAATTCGGTTTCAGATGCTCATATTGCTCATGCCCACATGATAAAAACCGGAGCCCACGAAGACTTCTATCTCATGACGTTCCTCGTCAATGTTTATGGAAAATGCGGAGCCATGGGGGACGCTCGCAAGGTTTTCGACAAATTGCCCAGGAGAAATGTCGTTACATGGACAGCCTTGATGACAGGTTACGTTCACAATTTGCAGCCAGAGCTCGCCCTACGCGTTTTCCTAGAAATGATCGAAGCTGGGGCTTATCCTACAAACTACACTTTGGGGTGTGTTTTTAGTGCATGCTCTTCATTGTGCTTGGCTGAATTGGGGGAACAGATCCATGCGTATGCTATTAAATACCATATTGAATTTGATAGAAGCGTTGGCAGCTCCATTTGTAGCATGTACTCTAAATGTGGCAGCTTGGAATCTGTTGTGAAAGCCTTCAGGAGAGTCGAAGAGAAGGATGTGATTTCATGGACCGCAGCTATATGTGCTTGTGTTGATAATGGTGTAGCTGCAATGGGTTTGAGATTTTTCACCGAGATGCTTTCTGAGGGGGTTGAGCCTAATGAGTTCACTCTGACTGGCGCCTTGAGCTCCTGTTGTATGATGCGGGCTTTTGGTGTTGGGGAACAAGTTCATTCATTGTGCGTTAAACTTGGTTATGAATCAAACCCACGCATCACAAATTCTATCATGTATCTGTACCTAAAGTTTGGACTGATAAAGGATGCGAGGAGATTGTTTGATCAAGTGGAAAGTGCCAGTTTAGTTGCATGGAATACGATGATTGCAGGCCATGCACAAATGATGGATCTTGCAAAAGATGACCTTTCAGCACACAATAGTGGAACTGAGGCACTAAACATTTTTTTGAAATTGAACCAGTCAGGTATAAAGCCTGATTTATTCACCTTGTCAAGCATCTTAACCATTTGTAGTGGTTTGGCAGCCTTAGAACAGGGGGAACAAGTTCATGCTCTGACCATTAAAACTGGGTTTTTGTCGGATGTGGTTGTGGGAACTGCACTTATTAACATGTATAATAAATGTGGGAGCATTGAAAGAGCCAACCAAGCTTTTGTGGAGATGCCTACAAGAACTTTGGTTTCCTGGACTTCTATGATTACTGGATTTGCACAGCATGGCCAGTCTCAACAAGCATTGCAGCTGTTTGAGGATATGCGACGAGCAGGAGTTAGACCAAATAAGATAACTTTTGTGGGTGTTCTTTCAGCTTGTAGCCATGCAGGGATGGTTGATGAGGCAATGAGTTACTTTGAGATGATTAAAGCTGAGTACAAAATCAAACCTGTGATGGAGCATTTTGCATGCCTGATTGATATGTTTGTGAGGTTGGGTCAGCTGGAAGAAGCCTTTGATTTTATCAAGAAGATGAATTTTGAGCCCAACAAATTTATATGGTCAATCTTGGTAGCAGGCTGCAAAAGTCATGGGAAACTAGAGTTAGGGTTTTATGCCGCTGAACAACTACTGAAACTGAAACTAAATGACACTGAAACCTATCTCTTGTTGTTGAAAATGTATGTCTCAGCAGGGAGATGGAAGGATGTTGCAAAGGTGAGAAAAATGAAGAAAGAAGAGAAACTTGGAAAATTACGGGACTGGAGCTGGATTCGCTTTAAAGACAAGGTTCACTCATTCAAACCTGATGATCGATCACATCCTCACAGTGAAAAGATGTATGAACTGTTGGAGGATTTGCTTAACAAATCAAAAAGTCTCGGCTATGAGTCGCTAGGAAGTATAGAGGTAACTGATGAGGACAGCGATGAAGAAACATCCTCTGCTGTTTATCACAGTGAACAGCTGGCTGTGGCATTTGGGCTGTTAAACATGCCAAGTGCTGTGCCATTGCGGATAATCAAGAGTATTGCAATGTGCAAGGACTGCCATAGTTTTATTAAGTTTGTCTCTTTGCTGACTTCTAGGGAAATTATCATTCGAGATAGTAAGCGGCTTCACAAATTTATAAATGGACCCTGCTCTTGTGGGGATTTTGGCAGTCTTCTTTGATATTTATGGCCGCTTTATTCTTAAGACAATGAATGTGGGGGTGAGTTCCAGACTCCTTAAACTGTAAACTTGTAGCATGTCCCTGAAACTTGTTTATTGCTGATTTAATGAATATCTAAGGTTTCTATTCTCGGTTACCATTTTTACCTCTATTCTTAATACATTGAATATCTGAAAATCTGCAAAACTCTAGCATCTGCTGTAACGAAATATGAGAAAAAGTGGTGGCCGGTTAGCTGTTCTGAATGTTCTTGGATTTAAGAAGTGGGTCTTAGTTTCTTAAACTGAAACTAGAAAGAATACATATTGCATCTGCATATAAATTGAAAGTTTATTGAAAAGACATACACACTGTGCCTTAACATTTTCCTTCACCCACTCTCTTCTCTAGGATCTCCACAACAGCTGAACCTTTGCCATGACGATCACACGCAGGCCATTTATCTCAGCCACTCAGATGATCATTGGAGATCAGTTGTTGTTTGCTCTGTGTTTAAAAAGCTGGTTCCTTGATTCACTACTCTAGAAGACTACTGTCCCAAGTCATGACTGATATTGGATTTCTTGTTCTGATACTCCTCATCTCTGATAATAGTTCGGGCAAGTTTGGCATGCCAAAACTCTGGGAGAAAAGGTGGGCAGTAGAAACACTGCATAACGCAGTGAACCAACATGTGTACGGACAAGTGACTACAAGCAATGGAGAAACATGCAGAGCATCAGCAGCTGCATTCTCTACAAGTTGCATGTATGCTAGTATTTAACGAATTTTGTTGCCAGGGTATCCACAGCTGCTCTATTTTCTTTAATGCTCTCAAAACTCTATTGATTAGCTTGCCAGTGGTACTTGTTTTTTAGGAGCTTTTCTTCTATTTTACCGATGTTGACATAAAATTGATCAGGTTTAGTCCAGCGGAAAGCTTTATTCACGAGCATTAAAGATCAATTTTGGAGAACAAAAAAATGAAAGTAAAATTGCCCCTGGCCTTCATTAAAATACTTATAATGCATTGTACAGGATAGCATCTGCTGCTGCTTATTTCCAACTACTTTTGCCTGGGAAGCAGTCATGCTCCCCTATGGAAGCTACAACTTTTCTAATCAATTTCTCAAGAACACTGCACAAAAAGCTCTCAGCCAAGTCCAACATGAGGGAACTCCACATTGCCCATTCAGCATAGCCACCTTAAAAAGGGGGAAATTGAATGAATTGGCAACAGGCAACACAATTTCAAAATTATCAACTATGAGAAATCCATTCATTCAAAATGGTGCAATACTTGACAACTTGAACTCTTGGACACCCTTTCGGCTACATAATGTCATACAATAGCAAAAGATCCCTTTCGATAGATGCAGATTTACAAACGCTAATCATACAAAAACGAGGGGATCTTTCTCCATTGACAGGGGTAGGGGTTGGGGGTGAAGCTGGGAGTTGTATAAAATTTAAGCACGGACAGAAGCTGGAGCACCAGCGCAGCAACACCTGCATGAGTCATTTAAAAGAAGTAACCTTGTATGGACACACATCTGGCAATGTCGCAAGGAATAAAATCAATGCCTTTTACACTTCGTCTTGCTGATCCTTAATTTGCTTGATTCACTAGCTGGCTTCCAAACAATATCCTCAAGGTTGCTATAAAAGTTCTTGTAAAACTGCAACACAAATGCGTGCCACACAACAATAAGAATCAGAACATAGAAAAACATAATCATCATAACCAAAGAAAGGTTTTCTCAACAAACATTTCAAGCAAAGAGGGATAACCCAAAATGTTATACAGAGCAATGTGAAAAGCAAATCCATAAAACCAACCACAAACGACTGCAGAAGGAATATTCTTGAGCTGACCTTAAGGTATTCACCAGCATCTCCAGCTGCTTTCTGAATATCTACCATGAAAAATGTGGGAGCTATTTCAAATATCTGTTAAGTAGAATGACTCAGTCTCAGCATAACAATATAAAAATAATATAATGGATCAGTTGACGGAAAGGTCAGCTACACATTGAGCAAAGAGCAGTGCTATGAGCTTACTTCCAGAATAACTGAGAAATGTGCAGTCTTATTTGCTGAAAGACCTTCCACCCTCATCTGAAATTAAAACAACGTATCATTTTAATTTGTAAAGTACCATAAGGTGGGATCACTCTCCAGTAAGCAGGGAGAAAAGGACAAAAGGAAAAACAGGATGAAAATAAAACAAACAATAGCAAAAAATTTCTGAAACTTCTATTATGGAATATTATGAAGCAATGAGTATGATACTGGCCGAGTAAAAGGGAAACAAAAGTAACACAAATTCCTACTGGTTACCTTATAATTACGAATATGTGTCTTGAAACCCATGGACTGTGCAACAACTTCCATACTTGATAGAACAACCTTAGCTGGTTTCTGTGAAACAAAGCGTGTCTGATGTTTCAAAGAGTCCTGTCAGGGAGGATGAGGAATTCAAATAAATTAATGAAAGTTGGAAATAAAATATTTTAAGAGACAATAATTTAACTTGAAGTACTAAGTTCTACAGCAATGATATCAGTTACTGATAATCAATAATTTGCAATACATACATGAGATGAAATCATGATGAAAAAAGAATCAAGAAACTAAATAAATAAAGATCAGCAGCCCATGTATAGTGTCCAAGGCAAGAATGTTAAGCTATAAAACATTCAAATGTCAAACGATGAGGGGAAATTGCTCAAGTATGTACTATGTGTAAGATACGAATGACTGAATACAAATCATAAGTTAATGAATAATACCTGCCCACGGTCAAACAGAGATGAAAGGTTCAAGCCTTGAGAAAGAATAATTAGGTCAAATGCATTTAGAATTAGTGGACTCATCTCTTCATTCCCACGTTGCTCGCTGGAGTGCAGCTCCTACAGAAGACAAAAGTACTAGAAATGAGCAAACAACATAGACAGACCAAGGACTATAAACAGAACACCTGATTTCACTAAGATAATCCATTAAAATTTAGAATTACTCTGTCTACTATTTTTCTAATATAAAATCATTAAACAAATAAACAAAATTTTCTTGGCTTACTGAAGAGAGTCCTCTTCCTTCATTTTACCAACAGCCCTAAATATATTTGTATCATCAATACAGATAAGTGAGCCAATCACTCAACTGCTTGGACTCACCTCACAGGCTCTAGGGCCCACAAGTATGTATGCATGTATATGCACATGTGCCATGCAAGCACCCACATGCATTATAAAATCAAAATTATTTTGTAAATATGTCCTTGAGCTTCCTTGGCTTATAAGCTCATTTAGTAAATTAAAGCCTAAATTTCTGACTCATGTAGTAAAGAGCTGAACTAGAGCCTTGCAAATCTGGACTCTGAATTGCATGTACACAATTTTAAACAGTTTGAAGAACATAAAGCCTCATGGGATGGAACAATTTGTAGTTTTTAAGTCAGAGAACTCAACAGACTGCTCTGAGTATGAAAGGATTAGCCCTAGATCCCCGACTTGTCTATGACAAGCAGAAGCAACAGTGTTCAGTCAATGAACAGACAGGTATCACTTCAACAATTCATGCAAGTGAATTTGAGTTGGGGCATTAAATTACTGATAACAATAGAACAACATTGAACCAGAGTTAATGGGTAAGGTTGCTAGCATTTCTCACAGTACTATATATGGGGTGCAAGTGTTTTTGCCACAATTTAGGGTCAGGACCACAAGCACAGCTGGCTACTATTGTACCAAACGCAGTCTTAAGTTCTTATGATAAAAATAGCATTTGAAAGCCTTACCAACCTCAGGATCATCAAAAGCAGCATTTATATCATCCAGATTAACATCTTCATATTCGAGAAGTCTGACTGGAACATACCCCTTACTAAACCACTCATCGTTCCTAATCTGATCAATCCGTATACGCTGCACAAAGAGAGAGAGAGAGAGAGAGAGAGAGAGAGAGAGAGAGTCAGTAATACAACTCTTCTTTGCTTTTGGTAGTTTCCAGCCACCAAGTATCTTTTCAAATCTTACATTTGACTTTTATGGAGGTCATCATGCCAAACCATTAAAAATCCACACATTTAAACAGCCACAAAAGCACAATTCCCTCCTCATTAATAAGTTCCTTACTAGTACACGTAACGAGGACAGAGCACAAAATCACATATCCAATGATAAGGGAGCAGAAAGATGCTTACAGTTTCAGGATTTGGGTCTAAAATTTTATGAATTAGAGATTTTGCCCCTATGGGAAACCAAGATGGGCATGAAAACTCCGCTCTCTCAATCTGCAGAGAAGTGTACAAAAAATTTAGATTATATAAACTGCAGAATAATATACAGAAATAAAATTTCAATGGAAGGCATAAAACATAGAAAGGATATGTGTGTGTGTGTGTGTGTGTGTGTGTGTGTGTATAAAAGATAAGAAGGTAGAACAAACTAAAAATTTCAATTATTTTATGACATGCAAAATGGCAATACCCCTCGCAAAAACCCAGGGGGTGCATGCACGCGCACATGGAGCGATAAACAAAGTGGGAATAACCCAAAATCACACACAATGGGATTACAATAATTTTTAATGAACAGATGATAAATGCTGGCAACCAAAAAAAAAAAACCAAGAACCCCCTGACAAAAATCGCTCACATGCCATGTTAAGTCATCACTTGACCTAAAAGGTTAAGCTATTAGGTTGTGAGCCAACAATGCTTGTCAAATCTTAACAAATGTATTGAGCTTAAATGACAGATGAATCTGTGAGGTAGAAACCAAAAGAACCCCCAGCAAAAGACACTTCTTCTGAATAACAAGAAAAACTGGTCCCATGGTACCAGTGGCAACATTATCACTTTACCTTTTACCTAAAATAGTTCACATGATTCCAGAAATATTACTTAAATAACACAGAACTAATCATAGTTAAAAGCGGTCAATTATAAGAGAAACGCTTATTACATCATACTGCAGCTTGCATTATTTAGAAGCAACATTACTTCAAGTTACATTTTGACCAGGGAAGAAAAGAAAAACTTGGTAACCGCAACCCGTAGAGGTATTTATCTGCACAATAATTCTAGTAAGGTGTGCATAAGAGATATGTACCTTAATGTACAAAGTTGCAAGATCAAGTTCATCAAATGGGAGGTAGCCGGCCATCAGAACATAAAGGATGACGCCACAGGACCAAACATCAGCCACAGCACCATCGTAACCCTTGTGACTGAGCACCTAAAGCAATATATAAAAAATAAATAGAAATATTTATGGAAACAAACATTACATGCCATTCACGTAGAATTACATTTCAATTAGAAACCACCCTTGTTAAGTCTTAATTACCTCCGGAGCTACATAGTTGGGAGTCCCACAAGTTGTCCGAAGGAGGCTGACTCCCTGCACACAAACAGCGCAAAGCAAGGACAAATTTAATACCATTTCTCCCCTCTTCAACAGTGTCAGAAACTACGATGGTAATCAAGAACCTCACTTGTCCAGGTAATGCACTTAAACCAAAATCTGAAATTTTTAGATTTTCTTGAGAATCTAGTAGAAGATTTTCAGGCTGCGCATAAAAAGATAACAAAAATTAAACAGTAAGAATATTATTAAGACTAAATGCACGACAGTTTTTTTAAAATGCCAGCCAATGAACACCTTCAAGTCTCTGTGGTAGACTCCTTTACTGTGGCAATAATCCACACCATCAATGAGCTGTTGGAAATATCTCCGAGAATCATTTTCACTCAACCGCCCTTGTTGAACCTGCATTATGATGCTTGATATCAGAACTTTACTTTGAAAAGGAAAAATAAAAAATAAAAAATAAAAAAATAAAAAAATAAAAAAGATAAAATAATGCCTGACTACAGACAGGCAGTCCACATTCAGCTGCCATATCTCAAGTTGGAAACTCACTATTTTATCAAACAATTCGCCACCTGTAATGAACTCCAAGATAATATAGATTTTTGTACGGCTTGCAAGAACCTAACGCAAGAAAACAACAGTTATCAATTATAAAACATACTCCCTCGTTGTGCATGAACAGACTTCAAAATATTAATGCCTGCAATGAAAAGTTTATACTGATTATAAAGCCCATGCCTCGTGCAGACGAACAACATATGGGTGTCGAACAAGCTTCATTATAGATATCTCCCTCTTAATCTGCATGACAAGCATCAATTAAGCTGCTGAATCCAGATTCAAAAATTTGTTGACGCGAAATTAGAATAAGCAAAATAGAAATCGCCTCAACTTACTTTCTTTCCCAAATGCCCAACCCACACCAACAAAAATAAAAATAAAACCACCAAATGAAGCAAACAAAAAGTGATGAAGACAATCTTCCTCGCCATATTGGAGAGGATCCACTTTAAGATATTAGCAGTTGCAATTTGCAAAAAACTATAGTTACATTCTATGCGCTCATTGCATAAACTCTGAGTGACAAAGTGGTGAAATTATTTCTGATTCATGCTGCATGAACAAGGTCCCGAAGAGAAAAATTCACAGCTGATGAAAAACTGAGTTTCATAAATATTTGAAGCAATGAATGGTAAAATTGCCTTAACTAGTAATGTGCAAATGCAAACACATGCAGGGTGACAAAAAATGTTTTAAATGTTTATTGCTAAAATATATTATGTTATATGAGGATGACTTAAGGAGTACAAATGTGGCACAGGAAACTTAAAAAAAAAAATTAAATTACAATATAGCTGGATCAGGATTTTGTAATTCATTTCACCCTGAAAAACTGGATTAACAAGTTCATTAACTCGACAAAACTAACCATCAGCAATACCACCTCTTATTATGGTATTTCATGAGGCATTTGATTCCTATTAGAGATAATTTATCACATTTTCTACTAGGCTTTCTTTTCCTTATTAGAGCACATTGGATTGCAGCATTCAACCTCTAACTGAGACTTGAAACTAGTTCTACCTCGTAACACAATCAGGCTTGTCAGATGAATAAGCTAATAACTTCAACATAAAGTTAAAAACATTAAGTCATTGGAAATCAAGATAAGTTTAGAAGAACATGTCCACTGCATGCTCAAATTTCTATCCTGTCCAGAGATTTCTTCAGATATTTATCATTTGCCCAGTACTTCTATCAATGCATTCTCTAAGCAAAATTACTCATCAGCATTAATTGAATAAACAGAAGATAGACTAATTTAAATTTATGTATATATATATATACACACATATTTTAACTAAACTTCATCAGAATTAAATTTTATTACCACAATGGTAAAATAGTAACTCAACCCATAATCCCAACTGGTAACATCTAATTTGAAGAAAGACACATAATTTCTGCATATAAACAATGAGTTTGAACAGGGATCTTATTTTCTATGCATTAGCTCCCCAAATTCCAAAACTCCCCTGCCGGAAAGGCAAGGTAAAGCACTATAGTCTTTGAAGCCGTCTGATCTCAAGATTACTAAAAATGAACAGAAGATGGACTAATTTAGGTTTTCTTCCAAAAGGAATTTTTTTTTTTTGAAAGCTAAAATGCATTACCCTTAACTTTTATCACTACAATGGTACAATAATAACTCAACTGTATTCCCAGCTGCTAATATCTAATTTGAAGCAAAATTTATATTTTCTGCACGTAAGCTATGTGTTTGTATATCTTATTTTCTGTGAATTTAGCTGCCAAATTCCAAACCTCCCCTACCCAGGAGGCCAGGTAAAGCACTAAGTATGCATGTGAAGCTGATACAATTGAGCAGATCATCCCAACGAAATTCACCTTTTTAGCACATTGACATTAGTTTCTCAGAGGAAGTCCCAGAAATTAACCAAACACAGTATAATTCAATTAGCGTATAATGCAGAGGCACAAAGCCAGAAACCGCAAAGCGTACAGTCAAATCTACTTCAATTGATTATCGTGAACAGGAAGGAGGGGGGTCTTCCGAAGCAGAAATTTGCTAGGGCTTTTGGCTTTAAGTTACCAGGATGTCCCCGTTCGATTCTTAGATTAATTAAGCAAGTGCAGAACAAAGGAAGTCGAAGCGTCTGACCTCAAGATAATTTAAAAGAGTAATGGGCATGAGCAGATCATCCAAATTTGCATGTCTCCCTACAGCAACCAATTAGAGAAGAAACTAAGAGAAAATTAAACCTGGTCGACCATCTTGTGCTTGATGATGGTGCCGCGATCGAGAACTTTCATGGCAACGCTCTCCCCAGTCTCGGTGTTCTGGGCGAACTTCACCTTGGCGAAGGTCCCCTCGCCGATCGTCCTTCCCAACTCGTACTTCCCAACCTTCCTCACCACCATCTCTCCTCTCCGCAACTAAATTCAATCCGACTTCAATCACACCATTCCACACACACAAACACACACTCTTACCCAATCAACGACACACGCTAAGCTTTAAGAAGAAGCTTTTCCCATTAATTTTCAGTCCAGGAATTGGGAATTGGAACTAGGAGGTGTGGAGAATTTGGAGAACAGCTTGAAAGCAGGAAAAGCAGTGATGGGTTGGTCAGAAAGCCAGCCAAAGCAAAGCAAAGCAAAACCCACCACACCCACTTTGATGCGGAAGACGACTGAAGAGGGAAGGAAGATCAAAGGCCTTTCTCGGTCGGATTTTCCAGGGAAAAAAAGCAAAAAAGCAAAAGCAGGAAAATCCCAGATGCCCAAATCTTCGCTAGGAAGAATTTATACTTTTATGAGTTGGTTTGTTTGATTCGGAACAAGGGAATTTTGGAAGTGTATGGAGAGATCAATAACTCATATTTTATATGGGGCTGTTTGTTCTGACCCTCTTAGCTAAAGGCCGTAGAGGGATTTGGTGAGAGAGAGAGAGAGAGAGAGAGAGAGAGAGAGAGAAGCAGGAAGTGGTTGACAAATGAAGCTGTCATAGTGAGCAATGGCTCCCTCTTTCCTCTCCCTGTGTGTTCATGGAATTGAACCTTCCATGCCCTGTCCGGATGATGGCGGCTAGGTTTCACATATCATCAATCTTAAATCAATTGTATGCGTCCCGTTGGCATCCAGTTGTAAAAGGTTCGGGCATTTAATCTTTAAATTTGATTTTTGAAAGGAAATTTTAAAACAATTAAAAAATGGCATGTGACAAAAAAATATATTTTTTATTATAAAAATTTAAAATGATTTAGATGAGTAAAAAATAAAAAATAATAATAAGAAAAATATATGTATTTGTTGTGACATCTTACTTATACAGATTATTCCATAGTTCAAATTCCGTGTATGCTTCGAAAAAATAAAATACATATATGGTGAGGCATTAAAATGATCTAAAATAAGGGGAAAAAATAAAGTATATATAAGATATGACATTTTTCTTATCTTAATTAGATATAAGGATGCAAATTCTTAAGCCCCCAGGGTGTAGCTCAAGTGGTTGAGCGGATTTCGGGTGTGCGCTTCATGGCGTCAGGGTTTCCTCCCCACCCGGGTTCGATTCAGCCTGAGCTCCTGATTTAACCTCCCTGTGGTGTGTGGGGCCATTCTACAGGGCGTGGGAATAGTCACTGGCCGGTGCGACGGACCGTAAAACGGACGTCGTTGACGGTAGGTGGACACCCGGACGTAATCCAAAAAAAAAGGATGCAAATTCTTAATAATCTTAATCATGGGATAAAAGATATTTTATTTTGTAATTATACGGCTCAAACTTAATGTGATTCAATTGACCAAAAAATTAAAAAATAAAAAATAATGTATCAAACGTGGTATCGTAGTCATATGTCTTACCTAATATTGTAGTATGATTAAAAGAATGTCAAAGCTTAAATACATTAATTATGGGGTTAGAGATGCGTTATTTTTTAACATTCAATTCAGACTTAATATGGTTCAATCGGTTTAAGAATAAAATTAAATGAAATATATATATATATATATATATATATATATATCAAAGGTGGTATCTTACCTATATGTGTTACCTCATATTGCACAAATATACCTTCAGTTTGTATTTTTATTTGATTCAAAAAAATTGCATGTGACATGATACTTTAACTGTCTTAGCTAGATATAAGGGTGTGGGATCTGCATGGATATAAAGTTTATATCTGCATCTAGTTAGAAACTTAGAATATCATCAATCATCTAAAACATATCTTTAAAATTACTTAAGTCGAGCAATAATTAAGAAGGAAATATAAATTTTTAATAGAATTTAGCTTGACTGATTTAGTGAAATTGATTTTTCTTATTTTTTGCTTTTATTTTATATGAAACCTTGTTAAAGATAATTATGATGGATAAGTTGACGTGATATCTTAACTGGATATAAAGATGTGAAATCTGCATAAATGTGGAGTCTATATATGTATTTAATGAGAAAATTAAATGTCATTTGTCATGTAAAATGTAATTTTTGAAATATTGAATGCTAGCAGTAATTAATAATGAAGTATAAATTTATAGTAGAATTTAGCTTTGATTACTTTAGCGTGATTGATTTTTCTTTATTTTTTATTTGTTATTATACTTTGTCAAAAATAAGTATGATGAACCATTTTCTTTTGTTTTCTTTTATTTTTCTTAACTATACTCCTATGAATAGTTAATTTTGTCAAGAAAATGAGTTGGAAGTTTATATTTTTTAAATAACGGGAATAATATGATAAATGTAGGTCAAAATATCATTTAATTTGAAAGCTACTTAATGTTTAAATATCTTAATAATATTTGTATTTTTATATTAAAAAAAAGAGTATTTCTTTTATTTTATGTAGTTTGGTTCCAACACTTCAAATATTGATTAAAAAAAGTTATGTGTAATTTGTAATGAATGTTTGAAAATCTTTATCCGATGTTCGGAGAGGCTTTAAAATTGGATTTATATTAGATTTGAATAAAATATAATATAAATTATATTAAAATTTGTCCAAATTCATTCAAATCTAAATTAAAGATTCAAAATTCATGCTCCAAAATGCAAGATTACAGTTAATATGAAAAGACAATTTATTATATAAATAATTAAATAATTTTTTAAATTTAAAAAAGGGGAAAAAAAACACATAAAATGAGAGACAAAATCAATACTTTTATACGTTGTAACGCCCCAACTTAGGTCTGTTAAGAAGCACTGCGTTTCTCATCCTCCACCTAAACCAAACAACAATGGGCACACCTTATCGAACTAATAACTGGTCCCACAGACCAACACGTGTCTTTTTCAGTGTATTTTATCCTCACTCACACACTTCCTGAGAAAACTTTCCAGAAGGTTATCAATCTCAAGATTACTACAAGTCAAGTACGCTTAACCGAAAAATTCTTAGGAGAAGACTTTCAAAAAGAAAGATACACCTTATTGATATGAATAGTAATATCTAATCCTTTTAAATATTTCTTTTATAGGGTATCACATACGTAATGCAATTTTAGGGTTTAGTAGAAGGATACTTTTCTTTACATCATGTGTGGGCTCCACTCAATTTGTGCCATAAAAGGGTAAAAAGGAAAGACCTTATGGCAATTAATGTAAATATTAAGAAGGCTTAAGATGACACTACATGGGAATTCGTGGACATTGGGTTTCCCTTGCCTTCAATAAGACTATTCATTTTTTTTTTTTTTGGGATACGCTCCGGGTGTCCACATCCGTTTTTACGGTCCGCGACTAATCCCGCGCCCCGTGCCAGCCGACCCCACAGCCCACGGAGAGGGTAAATTTCAGGAGCCCGCCGCAAGAATAGAACCCGGGATGCACTGAATGGCTCACCTCGTGAGAGGAAATCCCAAAACCCGCCCTGCCAACTGAGCTACACCCTGGGGGTTCAATAAGACTATTCTTAGTTCTAAATAAAAAATGTTCAACTAAATATAAATAAAAATGTTCAACTAAATAAATTTTCATAGTTATAAATCTATTTGAATGCGTTAAAAAAGTATTATTAAAAAAAAATAATAATAAAATAGACAACATTTAGCTATTCCACATTGAACAAGTAAATATTTAAATCTCCTCCTCAATTGTCCTTGAGCAATCCCACCATTTTATTCTATTATCAAAGTTAGTCTTCCCAAGCATAAGAATGTGAATGAGAACGTCACTCCATTATAGTGTTTGTGCAATCTTTATACACTCCCTTAGAATATGATGGCGAAGGCCTACCCATCAGCGACATGAAAAAAATTAAAAGGCAACTACTTACCACCTAGAAGTTTGAGGAATTACAAAAGGTCGCCCAAGCAAGACAAAAGAGAGAAAACTATAATAATTAGGCTCCTTTGTTTTTATTTAATAGTTCAAATTCAGTGAATGTTTTGAATTGATCTTAAAAAAAAAAAATACAAATATGGCAAGGAAAAAAGAAAGTCCATATAAGATATGACATTTCAATTATCTTAACTAGAGATAAGGACGTAAAATCTTAATTATGAGATAAGAGATATTTTATTTTATAAGTATACAGTTCAAACTTAATGTGATTCAATTGATCAAATAATAAAAATAATGTATCAAACGTGGTATCTTAATCATATGGCTTACCTAATATCGTAGGATAATTAAAAGGATGTCAAATCTTAACTATCTTAATTGTAAGGTAAGAGATTAACATACAATTTAGACTTAGTATGGTTAAATCGACTAAAAAATAAAAATAAATAAAAAAGATATATATCAAACATAGTATCTTGGCTATATGCGTTACCTCATATTGCATAGATATATCTTAGATCCACTGTGTATTTTTATTTGATTCGAAAAAATTGCACGTGACATGATATACCTGCATCTAGTTAGAAACTTAGAATATCACCTATCATCTAAAATATATCTTTTGAAATACTAAATACTAGCAATAATTAAGAAGGAAATATAAGTTTATAATAGAATTTAGTTTGATTAATTTAGTGAAATTAAGATTTTTCTTATTTTTTTTGCTTTAATTTTATATGATACTTTGCCAAAGATAATTATGATAGATCAGTTGACGTGATATCTAACTATCTTAACTGGATATAAGGATGTGGTATATGCATAAATGTGGAGTCTATTTATATATTTCGTAAGAAACTTGAATGTCATTTTTTCATGTAAAATGTAATTTTTGAAATATTAAATGCTACCATTAATTAAGATTGAAGTATAAATTTATAGTAGAATTTAGCTTGATTACTTTAGTATGATTGATTTTTTTAAAAAAAATTTATTTTTTATTATACTTTGTCAAAAATAATTATGATGAACCATTTTATTTTAGTTCCTTTTATTTTTCTTAACCATACTCGTATGAATGGTTAATTTTGTTAAGAAAATGAGTTGGCAGTTTATATATTTTAAATAAATGTGTTGTGGGATAAAAATGCGATGACCTCGGACGAGCCTTCCGATTTTCCAATAACTTGAAATGGATGAAAACAAACATGACTTGAAGGACCCGGTATGTACTTCGGGGGATCTCTCTGATGCCTGAGTAAGGACTGCTTTAGAGAAGTGATATGCATCAGTAAAGTATGGTTATGAAAGAGATACCTTAGCCTCTCGCCTAAGTCCCTATTTATAGTGGCAGAAGTTGACTCGATGGTGTATGACCATTTATTGGCAAGTTATGGCGCGAACGTGAATCGCTCTGGCCTTTAAGGAGCTAACACCAGCTGTCTGTGGCGTAGGCATGGATTGTTCTGGCCTATATAGGGTTGACCCCTTCAAAGCAGCTGTCATTGAGTGATGATGACCTTGATTATTGTTGTGCCTTAATGCTGTAGATTGACTATTTGACCTTGGTATATTTAGGGTATATCAATTGTCCTCCCTTTTAGTTTCAAATTTATGGAGCACTGCTTCTTAAATTCGGAAGTGTTTTTTTTTTTTGGCCTTGAAGCGTGCTTGGCTTATCCAAGCAGAAAAAGGGAGTGTGGCTGATTTGAGCCGACATATTCCTGTTTGGAATTTCCGAACTGATGAGCTACTTCATTAATTGTCGAGCCGAACTCGAAGGAGGTCGGCTAGGGACCTTCTTGCCGAGCTGCTCTCTATGGCTTTTCTTGCCGAGTCATGCATGCCGATCCGCTCTCTTTGGCAATTCTTACCAAGTCGTTCTTGCTGAGTTTGTCTTGCCAAGCTGCTCTCTTTGGCAATTTTGGCCGAGCTGTTCTTGCCGAACCGCTGTCTTGGGTCATTCTTGGCGAGCTATTTTCTACCGAGCTGCTATTAATGGTTAATCTTGCCAAGCTAATTTTTCCAAGCTGCCCTCTTGGCAATTTCTGCCGAGCTCTTCTTGCCAATCTGCTTTCATTGGAAATTTCTGCTAAGCTATTTTTGTCCAGCCGCTCTCTTGGAAATTCTCCATGAGCTACTCTTTGTAACATTCCGACCCACCACATGGGATCGGGGTCGTACCTTAGTTGACGATTTGGTCTTTTAACCAAACTTTTTTCACTGTTTTACCCTTACCTCCCTTTAGTAACTCAAAACCGTCGATGATTTTCTGAGCTCCACCAAAACCATCGATAGTTTGGCCTATACCAAACCAAATTTTCCTTTTTTTCTTTATTGTTTCATTAATTACTATTTTCTGGGTCTCTACAACTCCACCCTATAAGGAGTGTGTAAACGGCTTTGCTTTGCCTGATTAAGTGAGCAGGATAGTGGAATCCTCAAGCAAGTTGGCCTGAGGCGAGAACGTAGGCAAGTACAGCCAAACCTCGTAAAAAATGCTGTGTTTGCGCTCTCTCTTCCCTTCTCTCTTTATTTTTCTGCAAGTTGTATGCTTATATTCAATTTGTTGTTCTTGTTGTATTTATTTTAAATATTTGCATACATCAATATTTGGGGGATTTGAGATTGTATGAAAAACCCTAGGCTTGCGTAGTACTGATTGTGTTTTAAAATTAGATCTAAATTGACCTAAAATTTTTTAAATACCCAATTCATCCCCCTCTTGGGAATACACCATTCCTCACAGTCTCCTATCTTGTCCTCGTAGTGACCTGATCTGTTTAGGATTGATCTTAACAAGCACCAAGTCACCTACAGTCTTCGAGGCAATGGTATAAGAGGTTTGACACCTATATGACCCGTTTTGGCTACAAGAAGTGTGAGTACAATTGCTGCATCTATGTAAAGAGTCCTAAGGATGGGTCTCTCATATATCTATTGTTATATGTTGATGATATGTTGATTACTGCTAAAGACATGACCGAGGTGAATTGGTTGAAGACTTTATTGAGAAAAGAGTCTGACATGAAAGATTTGGGTGCAGCCAAGAGGATACTTGGCATGGAGATTTGCGGGGATAGAGCTGTAGGGAGACTATGATTATCTCAGGGTGGCTATGTGGAGAAGGTGCTTGAGAGGTTTAGCATGGATAATGCTAAGCCGGTGAGCACACCATTGGCAAGTCATTTCAGGCTAGCTACTGGCCAATGCCCAAATACGGACTATGAGGTTCGTGATATGTCGAAGGTCCCCTATGCCAATGCAGTGGGGTGTCTAATCTATGCCATGGTGTGTACAAGGCCAGACCTGGCACATACTGTCAGCGTGATGAGAAAGTTCTTCTCGAATTCGAATCAACAGCATTGGGATACAGTCAAGTGGATTCTTAGGTACTTAAGGGGTACAATCAGATATGGCATCATGTTTAGTGGACAACAGAGTAATCTGTTAGTGATAAGGTACATGGATGCTGACTACGCAGGAGACTTGGATGTCAAAAGGTCTACCACAGGGTACGTATTTACCCTTGTGGGAGGACCTATTTGTTGGAGGTCTATGGTGCAGTCACTCATAGGTTTATCTACTACTGAGTTGGAGTACATGGCAATGATTGAGGCCACCAAGGAAGCGTTGTGGCTTACAAGATTATTCAGAGAGCTAGGTGTCTACTAAGGTGGAGTTCAGCTGCAGTGTGATAGTCAAAGTGTCATCTACTTGGCAAAGAATTAGGTGTACCATGTGAGGACAAAATACATTGATGTGTGATTTCATAGGGTTAGGGAAGCTTCAGGAGAACTTCTACTTGATAAGGTTCATACGTTTGACAATGCGGCTGATATGCTGACAAAATTAGACACAACGAACAAGTTCAAACATTGCTTGGACTTGATTAACGTCTTCGGGTGCTAGACGGGAGACTGTCCCAATCTACTGTCCAGAGTAGAGCATCGGTTATGCTTTCAGATTTCCTAAGTGGTAAATATTTGTCAAGGTGGAGATTATTGGGGATGTGGCTCATATTTGAGTGGAACGCATACACCGGGAAAACATCGTGAAATAAGGAACAAGACAAAGGTTTGCAAGATGGCAACCGTCACCAATTTACTCGATGGTTTGAGGGATAACCATCGACAGTTTGAGTGTAACCGTTGACGGTTTAGGGCAAACCGTCGACTGTTTTGATCGGCGCGCACGTCATATAATTCAAATTGGGAGACTAGTAGATTGGAGGATTTTCCTCGAGGGAGTGCTACATGGATGATTTAGATAGGATCTAAGATTCCTATACGTTTAGGGTTCGTATATAATCAATGTTTGTAACTCTAATTGTAAGTTTGACATTATTGATAGTGAGCAACAGAGTTGCTACTCCCGTGGGTGTAGGCAAATTGTCGAACCACGTAAATCTTGTGTTTTTTATTATTACTTTTGTTTTTCTCATTGTTGAGTGATTGTTTCTTTCGTATTGTTCACCATTGAGTGATTGCACTACTTGTTTGTTGACTCATGAGTTTTTGTGAGGGCTTCCGCTACGCATTCGCGAATAACAAGCTTTATAAGGATAAAGAAGGGGAAAAGAAATTCCGAAGACAAATGAACCATGTTGCAATATTTAAAAGAAAAAAAGAATATATATATATATATATATATATATATATATATATATATATATTCAAAGGCAAATTGTATCATACTAGCAGCATATAATTAATGGCAAAAATAGGGAGAAAATTATTTTTAAAAGCATTATATAAATAAGGGCAAAAAAGGAAAAATATATATATTTTTTCAATCATATTACATGTAGGAAGCTAGCTGGTTTAGGGCATACTTGAAAAAAAAATATTATTTTTTTAACTTCCATTTTAATACTAAAAGAAAGTTGATATGAGACGCTACAAGTTTCCATAGATTCAAACTTGAGAGAAGGTTTATGAAATTTTAAAACCTCATAGAGCTCCTTATCTCTTTAGCAAAGTTCAGTAGGGATGACTGTCTTTGATTTTTATTATTATTATTATTAAAGAGATAGATCATGTTGCTTAGATCTAACCTACAAATCAACCCATAAACTTGGGTTATGCAAAAAAAAAACTACTTTGATCGACCAATTAACCATTTGAAATTGATTTTTTAGGTTGATTGGATGTGGGCAAGATGGTATTAATACATTTGGTATGTATAATGAAAAAAAAAAAAAGTAGATAAATGAATTAATCATTTCCTAAACTAACGTAATGAGGCCGCCCCACCCATCCACTACCTAAGATGGCTTTGGACCCTACCGAAAAAATGCTGGACTTGGACACTCACTGCTCTACCGATAACAAAATCTCATCAATTCCTACCATCTCTTGCTTAGGCATGGATAAGAGATATTTTAAATATGCTTTTGAGATGTGATGTGTGATGGTGGGATGTGTGATTATTAGGTAAAACCTCTTTGCATATTCAACAAGTCCATAAAAGAGGGTACAAATCAGATCAAACTAACATTAAAACAGATTGTGTCCACTCCACTATCTACTTATATATATATATATATATTAGTCAAAAGGTGAATTTGGGGACAGCATCATATGTCTGTGTGTATCCAGCTAAATTAAGGGGTAGGTAGAGAGAGATTTACACTTTCCCAACCTCTTGTGCAAGTCAGTGTTTCGATGATTACTCCCCCTGGCTAATAGCTAATACATGCATTATATATAGAGATTGAGAGAGAGAGAGAGAGAGAGTAGATAGAGCAGTGGGTACGTAGTGGGGTAGCTAGCTGGCTGGCCCAGCCTCCATCTTACCTGCCCCATTTCTCGTTTTGTGCTTGCTTGCTTGCTTTATCAGTTCATGTTCATTCCTTTTCCACTTTCAAACAATCAAAGCTAATAAGCCTAATATCCTTGGCCTCGTCTCCCCCCTTTTAACAGCTGCACATATTACCCTCTGCGGCTCTCTCTCTGCATGTGGAATTAGTAGCTAGAATTATATTACAAAAATCATGTATACAGAGGATTATATTATGTTGTTTATTCAAATAACTAATCAATTGGTGTAGGCCTACAATGACAGAACTGCAATGGATTCAGCTGAAGGAAATGTCTTCATTGAAATTTAAAAAAAAAAAAAAATTAAATTAAGAAGGAATTTTTTATAAAGGGTTATAATCACAAAAAATATTAATTTACGTCCACTCGTATGATTTAAGACTTTTAAACAAAGTAAAACAAGAAATATTTATTGTAATTGCATAATATTTATTACTTTTGTTGTGTGGTCACATCGATACCTTTGCACGGCGAGCGTCACGTCACAATAACAAAATGACCCCTATGCTAATTGTTGGAAATATCAATAAACAACTACAGCGAAATAATTCTTCTCCCTATATGCAAGCAAATATAATATATCTCTACTTTTATACATACTGAAAATAATTAAAAAAAAAAATCAATCACAACAAACCACAAAAATACAAGCAATTGTTTACGTGGAAAACTTCCCCAGTGTAAGGAAGAAAAACCACAGGACCTAATCTAGTTAAAACTTTCACTATCAACCAATAATGGGTACACCAAGTCTTCTCTAATCGCAATTAGAGGTTACAAATATATCTCATCAAGATATCGACAATCTTGAAAAATACGAAGAGAATTGGAGAGATATATCAATATAGCTCCTTGAGTCGTGAACCTTCCCTCCAAATTTCAGCTCTATCGAACGACAGACGAAGCGGGATCAGAGTCTTGATGAAATATGAGCAGCATGAGAAAAATTACGTTTTTCTCTCTTTCTTTTGAGAAGTGACGACTCCTCCCTTCTCCCCTCTCTTTTTATAACTTCCTTTAAGTTATCATACTAAAGAGCTGGGCTTTGGACTATAAAGTCCACTTGGGCTTTCCTCTACATGGAAGGAAATAACCCAACAAATCTCCCCCTTTCCGACTATGTGGAGGGAATCGTCATCCCGGCGATCGAACAATAAACTTCAAGCTTCTCCCTTGGTAATGTCTTTGTCAACATATCAGAACCATTATCATTAGTGTGAACCTTCTCAAGTTCATGTAACTTATTGTTTAATGCATCTCTGATCCAATGGTATCGTACATCAATGTGCTTCGATCTTGCATGGAAACTGGAATTCTTAGCAAGATGAATAATATTTTGACTATCACAAAACAACACATACCTCTGCTGCTCAAAACCAAGTTCTCTCATAAACTTTTTTGCCCATAGCAACTCTTTCGTCGCTTTTGTTGCTACAATAAACTTTACCTCTATCGTAGAAAAAGCAATACACTTCTGAAGTCTCGATTGTCAAGCTATAGCCCTACTTGTAAAAGTTATCAAATAGCCCGAAGTAGACTTACGAGTATCCATATCCCCAGCCATATCTGCATCTGTGTAGCTAACTAACAATGGTTGTCTGTTTCCCAAACCAAGTCTCAAACTGGAAGTGCCTCAAAGATACCTCATGATCCACTTCACTGCATTCCAATGCTCTCTTCCGAGATTTGACAAGAATCAGCTAACTACACTAACTGCATAGGCTATATCTGGCCTTGTGCAAACCATTGCATACATCAAACTTCCTACTATCGAGGCGTAAGGAACTCTTTCCATGTCTTCCATTTCCTTATCTATAGAAGGACATTCTTTTGTACTTAGTCTGAAGTGGGTAGCAAGAGGAGAGCTAACCACTTTAGCTTTGTCCATATTAAACCTCTAAAGCACTTTCTCAATGTACTCCTCCTATGACAAATATAACTTCTTGGCACTCTTGTCATAACTGATTCTTATGCCGAGAATTTTCTTTGCTAGCCCCAAATTCTTTATAGCAATTGACTTACTCAATTGCTTCTTCAACTAGTCAATCCTTGAAGCATTCTTGCCAACAATCAACATATCATCAACATAAAGCAGTAAGAAAATAAAATCATCATCAGAGCATTTCTGAACAAATACGTAGTGATCTAAAGTTGTCTTCTTGTAGCCTTACTTTGCTATAACAGACTTAAACTTCTTATACCACTGTCTTGGTGCTTATTTCAAACCATATAGGCTTTTCTTCAGCTTGCACACATAATCCTTTTTCCCTTTCACTCTGAAACCCTCTGGCTGCATCATATAAATCTCTTCCTCCAAATCACTATGAAAGAAGGCAATTTTCACATCCATCTGCTCAACTTCTAAGTCAAGACTAGCTGCTAAGCTGAGTACTATACGAATCGATGACATCTTTACAATTGGAGAGAAGATCTCATCAAAGTCAATACCTTTTCTGTAATCGAACCCTTTTACAACTAGTCTAGCTTTGTACCATGGTTGTGAAGAGAACTCATTTGGCTTCTTCTTGTAAATCCACTTATTCTCCAAAGCTCTTTTTCCTTTAGGTAGCTTCACTAACTCAAAGGTGTGGTTATCATGCAATGATTGCATCTCATCTTGCATGACCTCAACTTACTCTGTCATGTTTTTATCTTCCATGATTTCTGTAAAACATTGGGGCTCTCCCCCGTCAGTCAATAACACATACTATTCTACTGAATACCGAGTGGAAGGATGTCGGTCTCTAGCTGATCTCCTGGATGGAATCTCTAGTAGAATCTCTAGCATTGTCAACTACTCATCAGTCTTAACATCTCCCTGAACCTATAAGGGAACATCCACATTACCTCTACCCTAGTGGTCATCCTAAACATCATTCTCAACCTAAGATGGAAAAATTTTTAAAGGAACTGGATCCACATCAATCAAACTGTCACCCTACTAAGACATATATTTCTCTGCCTTCTCAATATCCTGATAATCTAATCTTCTACAAACATAACATCTGTGATACCCCATGGATGAAAGGTTTAAAGAATTAGATGTTACTACCTATATCAACAAGGTGCACATTTCTTTTCAGGAGCCCTTCCCATAAGAACTCCACGGTTAAGCGTGCTTGGCTTGGAGTAATCTTGGTATGGGTGACCTTTTGGGAAGTTTTTTTAGGAAGTGTGTAAGTAAGGACAAAACACACTGAAAATGACACGTGTTGTTCTGTGGGGCCAGTAATTAGTTCGATAAGACCCCTAGCTCTCTGGTGGTCTAGTATACGTGGAGGAGGAGAAACGTAGAGCTTCCTAGCAAACCCAAGATGAGGCATTACAAAATGATATTAGAGCCAACACCCAACCAGAAGTGTGATAAGATTCGCATCACCTGGGTTTAGAAATATAGGTTCGCAATGAGGACGTTGTGTTCAATAAGTGGGAGAGAATGTGATACCTTGTGGATGAAAGGTTTAAAGAACTAGATGTTACTACCCATATCAACAAGGTGCACCTTTCTTTTCAGGAGCCATTCCCATAAGAACTCCACAGTTAAGCGTGCTTGGCTTGGAGTAATCTTGAGAAGGGTGACCTTCTGCGAAGTTTTCTCCAAAAGTGTGTGAGTGAGGACAAAACACACTGAAAAGGACACGGGTTGGTTTGTGGGGCTAGTCATCAGTCCGATAAGACCCCCAACTCCTTGGTGGTCTGGTCTAGGTGGAGGAGGAGAGATGTAGAACTCCTTTGCAGACCCAGGATGAGGCGTTACAACATCTCTGCTTTTCATAATTTTCTTCTCAACTGGATCATAAAGCTTGTATCCAAACTCATTTTGACCATAGCCAAGGAATATATACTGTCACGTTTTTTCATCAAGTTTGGACCTTTCATCTTTTGGAATATGCCCAAATGCTTTGCACCTAAAAACACGCAGGTGATTATAGGAAACATCCTTACCTATCCAAACTCAGTTTGGCACATCAAACTATAGAGGAACGCAGGGTGTAAGATTCAACACATGAACAACAGTGCTCAATGCCTCCCCCCAAAAGGATTTTGGTAACCAAGCTTGTGAAAGCAAACATCTCACTCTCTCAACTAGTGTTCTGTTCTTCCTTTATGATATGCCATTCAATTGAGGAGTTTTAGGAGGAGTCTTTTGATGCTGAATACCTTGTTGTCTACAATACTCACCAAATGGACCAGAATACTCTCCACCATTATCTGTCCGAATGCACCTCAGTTTCTTCCCAGTCTGTTTCTCAACTAGGGCTTGAAATTGCTTGAACTTAGCCAACACTTGATCTTTTGACTTCAAGGTATATGCCCACAACTTTCTTGAATGATCATCTATGAAGGTCACAAAGTATCTAGAGCCACCAAGTGTTCTCGTCTTCATAGGGCCACACATATCCGAATGTACCAAATCCAGTATCTCTGACTTTCTCGAATGAGGAGAATTCTTGAAGGAAACTCTGCTCTGCTTCCTTGACAAACAATGAGTACACCTTTTCAAAAGTGTACTTTTTAGTCCATATAGTAGACTTTTCTTCCCCAGTAGAGCTAAACCTTTCTCACTCATGTGAGCCAGGCTCTTGTGCCACAACTCTGTTGTACCATTATCCTCCATCACATTAACTATATTGTTGGAGATCTTTGCTTGCAGAACGTACAATGCAGAGTACTTCATGCCTCAAGTTACAACCATAGCACCCCTGGTGAGCTTCCACTGGCCATCACTAAAAGTGCTGCAGTACCCTTCGTCATCAAGTTTTCCTGCAGAAATCAAATTCAAACGAATGTCAGGAATATGCTTCACATCTCTAAGAACTAAACTCGTGTCATTATTTGTCTTCAGATACACTTCCCCAATTCCAATGATTTTAACCAAGCCATCATTGCTCATCTTTATTGTTCCAAAGTCACCAAATCTATAGGATGTAAAGAGATCCTTCTGAAATGTAGCATGAATGGAGGCACCACTGTCAATCACCCAACTGGTCTCATGGTATGCAACATTTATCATCTCATCATCATAAACAATGAGGAATTCTGCAAGAGTGGTGGTAGCAACTCTATTATCACCATCTTTGTCATTTCCATTCTTCGTTCCCTTCCCTTTCTCATTCTTGTTTTCTTTCTTCAATTGCCTACTATATTTCTTGATGTGTCCCTTTTTCCCACAATGATGACACTCAACATTTGCAAACTTGTTGGACTTGCTTCTACTATTATTTCTGTTCTTTGGACCTCTGCTCTTACTTCTCCCCCTCTTTTTTATAACCAAGATCTCTGACTGTGAAGAGGATCCCTACTTTTTTTCTTCTCATCTCTTCATTTAGCAAACAACTCTTGGCCATATCCATTGTGATTACACCTTCTGGAGCAGAATTAGACAATGAAGTTCTGAGCGTCTCCCACGAGTCCAATAATGAACCAAGCAATCATAACCCTTGTATCTTATCATTAAACTTTATACGCATTCCAACCAACTGATTAATAATTCCTTGAAATGTATTCAGGTGATCAGATAAAGGAGTCCCATCTTGGTACCTCAAAGCCATCATTTGTTTAATCAAAAACAACTTATTGTTTTCAGTCTTTCTAGCATATAACTGTTCAAGCTTACTGTAACGACCTGCTTAAATAAATGGGTTTTTCTTTTCTTTTTTTTTTTCCCACAATTTAACTGCTCTAATACCATGTTAGAGTAAACCCAACCATAAACCTAAGTAACGAGAAGCATAAATCACATAGACATTATCATTTAAACATATGTATATACAGCCACACAATACCAGAGTACTACATGTTTCTCAAAATATACATATATCACTGAAACCCCAAAATACCCTCAGCTCGCTAGGGCAATACAAAAATCCTCCACTATCTCACTTTGGTGATAGGGCACTACAGATGTCCCTCTATCTGCGAGCCTAGTCTGCTCGCCTACTTGAATCACCTGAAAAATGTTTCAACACTAAGATGAGCCAACGCTCAGTAAGACCATATATGCTATTACTAGTGTGTGGCAAATGAGTTATCATATTATTAAAATCTGCTTCCATATAATCATGTATATCTGGATTTATAAATACAGTACAAATCATAATATCCATTACCATTTTCATGTCGTTTAACACTTCTGTATTTTAAGTTACTATTCAGAATACTTCTAACATACATAAGTAAATTCCCTGTCTCTGTAAAATCAGTATATACATAATAATAACTGTAAACTTTCCCCTGTGGATAACTGTATGTCATGATTTAACCCCCCATGACAAGGTTGTGCGGCCCGTAGGCTAGATTTACGTTGGCTGGCCGACCAGGTAAATCACTATACTCCCTCGGTCTGATTTTCCCTCCTCCACCCATATCTGATAGGGAGCCTATCCACGTCAAGGCACTATATGATCGACCTACTACCTATTATCTAAATAGGCAGTTGCACTCTGTAAACTGTAAACTGTATGTATTTACGGTACCGTGCTCTGTAAACTGTATGGTCCAACAGGGTCTGATACTATATACATATTCATATATACTCTTTCATTGTTTTCATCATGTTTTCAAAATTACCATAACGCTATCTTTCTGTACTGTAAATACTGTAACTGTAGCATCTCGATGCTATCTCTGTATAACTGTCTATATACTCTGTAATTGCTCTATCTGTATACTCTGTATGTTATGGTAATAGAAAACGTGGCGTACTATAAACTCTGTAAATCATAAAATTGGAACTGCATAATCATAATAACGTAACCGTAATTCGTATAATCATGGTATTAAAATCCATAAAATCATGGTACTGTAATTCACATAATCATAGCACTGAAATACATAATATCATGAAACTACAATTCATAAAACATACTCCCGTACTACATACATATTCTTAAGCCACACCATACTTTAATACATAATTTTTATAAATAAATAAAGTGTATAGTAATTTGAAACTTCCTAGCATAACATATATCCCTTACCTTAACTTTGAAAAGCCTCTATGATAAACTGGCCTAACACCCGTAGGGCCTCCTACATAACACCCTGAAACCACATATGCCAAAACATAATATTAGTATTTTTCTGCCTACATTATTTCCTATAACTGCCATAAGACCAAAAGGAGACTAAAAGGTCTTACCCTGAATTTGGGATGAAATCCAACTCTATTTTCCCATCAATCTGCTCCTGCAGACTTTTAGAGAACTCTGCCAGGAGCATCGTGGTAGCTTTGGATCGTCGATCCGGCGACTCGTGGGGCTGGAATCGAAGAGAGAAGGGAGAGAGTGACGTAGAGAGAGAAAGGAGAGAGAGAGAGAGAGAGAGAGAGGTGTGGTGAAAATGAGAAAATATCCCGGTTTCCCTCTATTTATACTGCCAGATTCATCGACGAGACACGTCACCGCGTCGATGAGTCCTTCATTAAATTCGTAGACAAAGCCCTGTATTCATCGATGAAATTCAAGCTGCCTCAGAACCCCTCTCGGTACTTTCTCGTCGACGAAGTCTACGGCCTCCTTCTGTTTCTGTATCTATTTTCTCTCCCTCTTATTATTATTAAAATGCTATTATTTTTCAGGTCACTACACTTACTCCATAAAGAATGTGCATTTGTCTCTCCACTAATATGGTTTTAAACATTATCATCTACCCACTGCTTGATATACCCATACACCTGTCGATGTAACAAAGTCCATTCCACATCAAACTTTTTTTCTAGTTTTTCAATACTAAACACCAGTTGGTAATAATCTTTGCATAAAGAAGATCCTCCATTTTTCCTTTCCATGTGTGATAATTTGAATCATTGAGATTAATCATTCTACTAGTATTTGCTTCCATAACTTAAACTACCAACCTGATAATTTGTCAACTGGGCTCTGATACCACTTTGTTGGGAGAGATATCAACAAACAACCATAACGAAATAATTTTTCTTCCTATATGCAAGCAAATATAGTGTATCTCTACTTTTAAACATGCTGAAAATAATAAGAAAAATAATCAATCACATCAAGCCACAAGAACACAAATAATTTTTTACATGGAAAACTTCCTCAGTACGAGGAAGAAAAACCACAGGACCTAGTCCAATTGAAACCTCCACTATCAACCAAATAATGGGTACACCAAGTCTTATCTAATCGCAATTAGAGGCTACAAATATATCTCATCATGATATCAACAATCTTGGCAAATATAAAGAGAATTTGAGAAAATATAGCAAAATCGTGGTTATTGTTCACGGGAAAAAAATCCAAACTCTTAAGCTCAAAATCCAATCTCCACTGTTCAGATTGTAGCTTCTTGAGTCATGAAACTCTCCTCCAAATTTCAGCTTGATCAGGACACAAACAAAGTAGGATCGGAATCTTGATGAAATCTAGACAGCATGAGAAAAATCACATTTTTCTCTCTTTCTTTTGAGAAGTGACGACTCATCCCTTCTCCCCTCTCTTTTTGTAACTTCCTTTAGGTTATCAAACTAAGGGGACGGGATTTGGGCTTTTAATAAAGCCCACTTGGGCTTTCCTCCACATGGAAGGAAATAACCCAACAAGTGTTAGGTGGTCTAAGGCCTTCTCAACCCCAAAAGCTAGCTCGTGGGGTGAGGTTTTCCCTCACACTTAACAACTGAACACCAGCCCCTTCCATAATCGATGTAGCATAACCCAAGAATCTCTCCCTCACACATCGGAGTCTCTCTCAGCAAGGCAACCATCAGGGTCTCCCCCGACACGACACACTAGGGAGAATGTTGGAGAACCAGGTTCTGATACCAGTGTTAGGTGTTCTAGGGCCTTCTCAACCCCAAAAGCTAGCTCATGGGGTGAGGTTTTTCCTCACACTTAATAACTGACCACCAGCCCCTTCCACAACTGATGTGGGATAACCCAACACTAATTTGGTTGCATATTGCAGATACACCATTAACACATATGACAAAATGACAAGATAATTAATATACGAATAAAGATTTTCTTCTTTGCAAACTTATCCAAAGTTAAATAGCCTAAATTGAGGAATCAAATGTTTAAATATGAGCCATAACTCAAAAATAAATAAGGCGCTGGTTAATTCAAATCGATGCAAATTATGTCTAATATGATTTAACTTGAGTTTGTGTGTGCATATATGTGTATATATATATATATTGGAAAAATTATCCAAATTACTTTATTTAGAAATTTAATGAGCACAATCCAAGTCAAATTGACCCATGAACAACCCTAGCTAAAATAATGGGAATGAAAAATTACAGAGATTGACTATTTTGACAAAGGAAGAAGCTGTGAAGCTATCCGAAGCAAACAGAAGCTATCTATCCCAACTGGCAAAGTGTAAATATCTCTCTAACAGTGATAGGAATACCTCTTTCTTTCATGCATTGATGAGGAGGAATAGAAGAAAGAACCATATTGTTTTAGTTAAGAAAAAAAAAAAAAAAGGAATGAAGATTTAACTTCTTCTCAACTTCAAGAGGCAGAGGAATTCCTAGAATTTTATAAAGAATTGTTGGGGACTAAGGAGAATTGCAAATATGTTGATCTTGGAGTTATTGCAAAAGGCTATGTTCTTAGTGATTATTAGGCAAATCAAATGGTGATGCCCATTACAGAGGAAGAGATTAAAAGAGCTGTGTTTAGTATAGGGGAGGAAAAATCACCTGGTCCAAATGGATATACATCATGCTTTTTCAAGAAAGCTTGGGGTATTGTTGGGTCTGATTTTACTTCGGCAGTTATGGAATTTTTCAGGAATCATACACTAAAAAAACAAATCAATCATACTTCAATTGCTCTAATCCCAAAATCTACACATGCCTCGTTAGTTCAAGAATATAGGCCTATATCCTGCTGTAATGTGACCCTTAAAGTCATTTCTAAAATAATAGCTAGCAGGATCAACCCATACCATGATCTCATTCTTAACCCAACTCAATCTGCTTTTGTAAGGCAAAGGAGTATGATAGACAAAATTTATCTTGTCCAAGAATTGGTTTGGAAATATGTGAGGAAAAGAATCTCTCCTAGATGCATGCTTAAGATAGATTTGAAGAAAGCATATGATTCAATCTCATGGAAATTCCTTAAGGAGATGCTTGAACAGCTTAACTTTCCAATCCCAAAACCTATGACTGATTGGATTATGCAGTGTGTATCATCTACATCCTACTCTATCTCCTTAAATGGCAGCCTTCATGACTGATTGGATTATGTAGTGTGTATCACCTACATCCTACTCTATCTCCTTAAATGGCAGCCTTCATGGATTCTTCATAGGAAAAAAGGGCCTTAGACAAGGAGATCCCTTGTCACCAATCCTATTTGTGATTTGCATGGAATACCTCTCACATTTGCTAAAATTTTAGGAAGGAAATCCTGATTTTAATTTTCACCAAAAATATGGAAACCCCAAAATTACACACCTTGCTTTTTCTGATGACTTGATTCTTTTTGCAAAGGGGGATGTGCCTTTAGTTCAAATGATCATGCATTGTTTGGATGAATTCTCTGAATGTTCAGGGCTTAAAGCAAACAAACTCAAGTCAAATATCTATAATGTCGGAGTCAATGGCAATAATCTGAATGAAATAAGATGCATTTCTGGTTTTCCTAAAGGTGAATTTCCATTTCGCTACCTGGGTATACCCCTGGCCTTAACTAGACTAAATAAGATGCACTACTCACCATTGTTTGATAAAATTTCTAGCCTTATTGGTTCATGGTGAAAGCAGTCTATTTCATATGCTGGAAAATTTGAGTTGATTAATTCAGTTATACAGGGTATAGAATGTTTTTGGCTATCCATATTTCCTATTCCAAATTCTGTTAGGGATCATGCGATTAAGATTTGTAGAGTTTTCCTTTTTTGGGGGGGGGGGGGGTAAGAAGAAAACCACTTCTGGCCTGGAAGGAAGTTTTCTTACCAAAGAGAGAAGAAGGTCTAGGTGTATTTGACATCATAGCTTGGAATAGGGCCCTCCTCACAAAAGCTTTATGGAATATTCATGGAAAAAATAAAAAGACACACTATGGTCAAAGTGGAATCAATTCTACTTGAGGGATGGCAGCATCTGGGACTCCTAATCAAAGCACGAGGACTCCCATTTATTTAAGAGAATCATAGATATTAAAAATATCATCCTACAAGGTTGCAGGAATCAGGGAAATGTAGAGAACTTACTAAGTCAGTGGCTTATTGATGACCAACTTTTATGTTCGAAAGTTTATCAATTCAGGAGGAGGAAATACAACAGGGCTCCTTGGCTTAATGTGATTTGGAAGAGTGGTTGTACACCTAAACACTTTTTCATATTATTGTTATGTGCTATCAGCAATACTCAACCATCTCCAGCTTGAGCATATTATTTTCTGTTTCAAAGAATATTTTCGGTTTCCTTTTATTCTGCTCTTTTGTTAGTTTGTTGCTAGAGAATATTTCTAGCTTGCTGCCGTGTATAATACAGCTATGCGAGGACTGTTCGTGTATGAAAAACTAATACAATAATTTTACAGTTTATCTTCTTTACTGCATTTCTCCTGTTCTTCTTTTTTCTACCATGGTATCAAAGCCTTTTTAGGACTCACATCCATCCTTTCTCGAGGTCTACGTCTACAGCATGGTTGACTCTCCTGCTGCATCCTCTTCCCATACGCAACCTCCCACTGTCTCACTTCCTTCTCCCATCAACATGATTATAGTAAAGCTGAATCACGAAAATTACTTGTTGTGGAAGGCACAACTCATGCCCGATCTCAAAGGCCAGAACCTATTTGGCTACATTGATGGCTCTACTGCTCCTTCTCCTCCACTAGGCAAAAACAACCCACCATCTCCTGAGTTTCTCACTTGGTAGCAACAGGATCAAGCTATCATCAGTGTTCTGATCTCCTCTCTCTCTGAAACACTCATTGTTCACATTCTCACAGCCATTTCTTCTCGAGAGGTGTGGAAAACTCTTGAAGATTTGTTTGTTGCGAAATCCAATGCTAGTATTATGCAAGTTCAACTTCAGGTCACTACTCTCAAGAAGGGTACATAATCCATTACAGAGGGCATGCTCGTGCCATGTGGTCGAGTCTCCCCAATGATAACAAACGTCTCTCCCAGCCCGACACTCTCCCAGATGTCATCTCCCACATGTTTGACACACATAGTAGGTCTGTACACCCTGATTCTCATGAGGTCCCGTCATCTGCCTCTGACCTCCCTTATAATGATCTCCTCTCCATGAGCCCCGGCTGGAACCCACTTGAAAACCTTGAGGCATAGACCTCTTTCTCTAACTCTGAGCTACAATGCCTCTTTGCATGTCACTCTCAATAACTGTAGCCATATCCACGACCTCTGTGAATGTCTGAGCCTGAAAACCGATAACTTGCTCAAATAGGTTTTGTCTCAGACATCCTTCAAACTTTCTCACCTTTTTCTCTTCGTCTGGTGTCAAATGTGGGGCAAACTAAGACAAATCAATAAATCGAGCTGCGTATTGTGATTCTGTCATCTACCCCTGAGCTAAGTGCATGAACTCTACTACCTTTGCACTATGAACGATAGTATGGAAATATCGCTCAAAGAACAATTCCTTGAATCGACACCACGTCACTGGCACAGGATCTGGTCTCTGCTTCTCAATCAACTTCGCTAACCTCCACCAGCGTTTTGCCTCTCCTGTCAGTTTAAACATCGCAAATACTACCTTCTATTCGTATGTACATGGAAGCACTGCCAACGTCTCCTCAATGTCCTAGACCCAATTTTCAACTACAATCGGGTCAGCTCCTCCAGCAAAAGATGGGGGCTTCATCTGCGTAAACTGCTCAATTGAGCAGCTACCCTCCCCCGAGCTCTTGGACATCTTAGCCATCACTTGCTAGGTGATGCTGCGCAATATTGCATCAGTATCTCCACCTCCCATACTGAAAGGTCCTACTCTATCACCCCCCAGCATTCGTACCACTGCTCCCTTGATCCATCCTGAAAAGACAAAGAACACATTTTAAGGACTCTATTTCTCGTACAGATCTGATTTATTTCATTCAATCAAATTCTTATATTCACAATCAACTATCCTCCTTGATCTTAATTCAAAATCAAATACCGCAACCTAGACACACGACCCGACAATAGTTTACTATGGCTTTCCTGAAATCGCCACCTTAGGAAAGATATAGAAACCACCACGAAAATCCTGTACCCTGACCACAGAACAAATCTCATATCCTTTCCTATACTCTGGTATTACTTTCACTAGCCTCTAAAGTCTACAAAACCTAGCAACCTAGGCTCTGATACCAAGTTGTAAGGACCTGATTTTTCATACCATTTTTTGTTCCTTTCCTTATAAATATATACTGTGAAATTTCATTGTTATGATACCTTTTATTAAAAATCATACCACCATCATGGTCCTAAACTACCTAAGCAGCGAAAAGCAAAGATACATACAACCATATCAATATATACAATACCAGAGTGTTAGAATATTTTCCAAAATATGTATACACAAGCATTCCCAAAATACCCTCATCTAGACCTAGGGACTACTAAAATATAACTTCTTAAAATACTCACCCTACAGACAGGGCAGTATTGTAGTCCCCTCTATCTGCGAGCCTGATCTGCTCGCCTAAGTGGATCACCTGAAAAATGTTAAATCATTAGGATGAAACAACGCTCAGTAAGAAGAAATATGCTATTACTAGTGTGTGGCAGGTAAGTTTACATACTTGTAAAATCTGATTTAGAAATACCATAAATAATTGAATCTAAGAAAACACATAAATATTACAATATAGTTCATACCTATGTTGCTTAACATAAACTGATTTTCTGAATATTCTATTCATAATACTTCTAGTATTTATAGGTATGTCTACGGTTTCTGTAAATCTGAATATACATATATATATATATATATATATATATATATAACTGAAAAATTTTCCCTAAATGGATAACTAAAAGTCATGATTTAATTCCTTGTGACAGGGTTGTGCGGCCCAAAGGCAAGACCTATCTTAGCTAGCCGACCAGGATAATTCAACTGAACTCCAAAAGTCAGATCGGCCTCCTCAACCCTAACTGACGGGGAGCCTATCCGCAACATAGGCACGATCAACTGCTGAATATCCACATACTATTTTAGTTATGTGGTTGCACTCTAAACTGAAAATAGTTACGGTACCATGCTCTACTGACTAAATCTGGTCCATCAGGGTCTGATATTATATATATATATATATATATATATATATATATATATAAAACTTATATTTCTATATTACTGTTTTACCATAATTTTGAAATAATCATAACACTGTAAAACAGATCTGAATAATATGAAAATCTAAATATTTGACTGAATATTTAATATTTGTATAACCGAAAATCTGTTTGAATATCTGAGTATTTGGGTGTTATGGTTCTGAAATCATGGTATTTTGAAATTGCTGAAAATATATGTTTCTGTACATATACTGTAAATCATGTTTCTGAATATATTGTATAATTTCTATCTGTATATATACTGAAATTCAACATTCTATAGAACATATATATCGCATGATATTTTCTACTAATATAATGTAAAACATGGTATTTGTAACTGTATAAATACTATACTACTCTGTCACCAATGTGATGACCCAAAAATATATATACAATTAAAGTATAATAATAATAATAATAATAATAATAATAATAATAAAATAATAAAAGTGGTCATCAATACAGAAGTGTTTTTCTGTAGGATCTTTCATTCCATGTTTGATGCCTAAGAAAGACCTTATCTTAACGAGTGCTCAGAGACTATTGCGGTTCAGTCGCTCCCTAGAGGTCAGCCTGGTCAAAATGAAATTTCATAAGATAAAAAAGATAGACACTATTTGTACATGTAAATAAGTACATATATATAAAATAATGTTTTGATAGACACAATTTGTAGAAATACATGGTAAAAAAATAATAATAATAATAATAATAATAATAATATACGTATCTATGTGGGGCCCACATGAGTTCCGAAGTCGTGTGGGGTCCACATGAGTCCCGAAGTTATGTAGGGTTCATAAAATCGTGTAAGGACTATTGGAGTTACGTAAGACCCACTTGGATCTCGAAGTTGTGTGGGGATCACATGAGTTTTTAAAATTCAAATTTAATTCTTTTTCAAAAAAAAAAATACTAAAACATAACTTAAAAATAATAATAATAATAATAATAATAATAATAATAATAATAATGATTTTAAAAAAAATTAAAATAAAAAATTAATTAATTAATTAATTAATTAATTAAAAAATAATTAAATGGGAGTCTCGGCAAGTACTCTCATTTCTCCCACATGACATCCATCCACATTCCATACTTAACCCAGACCTAATCCATCCATGCCCATTTCTTAATTTTAAAAAATTATAATTTCATCTATTTCTCCACACTTTTATAACATCAATTTTCTTCCCCAAAATTTTCCTATAAATAGGAAGCTCTCAACATTCATTTTTTACAAAAAATTTCGAAAAAAAGAGAAGAATTAGTGAGTGAAAGAATTAGTGGTGGAGGGAGAATTTTTACTATAATTAAAATTCTCACTCACCCACTCTTTCCGATTTCATTTTTTTTTAAAGATATTCGTTGTGATTGTAGCACAAGGTTAAGTAATTAAGAGGTAAGTAAATTTGATTATGTTAGATTTTTATTTAAAATTTATACCTGAGTTTATTTGAAAATAAATTTTGATTATGTTAGTTAGTTTCATAAAATTCTCCTTAGTTTATTTTTACGCATATTTAATTATACAGTTTTATCTTTAATATACTTGCATTTATTTTTAGGTTAAGAAATGTTCTAATCCACTTGGTAATTTTCAGCATTTCTTTCTATTCAAAAATAAAAAATAAAAAATATATTTTTAACACAAAATTGTGTGACATGAGTTTATTTTTATGTTGTATATTTCATAAAAATATTAGTAAAGATGAGATTTTCACAATATTATTTTAAATTACATAAATTATAATAAGATGGTTTTAAAACCTCTTATGGCAAAGGAAGTTCAAAGTTATAGATGTTCGGTATCGCAGTTTAAAGTTCAAACGGATCAGAGTGCACTCACGCTATTTATAGAGTGATTTTATATGGTAGTGGATTTCTCCTAAGTGCACACCTGGGTCGGATCAAGATTTAATAAGGAAAATCTCACTTAATGATGATATACGTTGATTTAATTTGACTGATCAGCCAACTAAGCCCAGTCTTCGGACCGCACAATCCAATCATAAGGGTAAACATGATTTACGATTAACAGGCCTAAGAGTGATTTTTACAATATATGTATATATATATATATATATATATATATTTAATTACGTGTACAGAGTTATTAATGACTTGAAGGTAAAGTATAAGTTTATATGAACTGGTCATTCTTGTGTCTAAATGATTATCTAAATGAAACGTATAAGGATATATATATATATATATATATATAAAATTAAAAATTATAATTACAGTTTTTAAAATTAAAAGTTTTAATTTAACAGTTACAGTATATGATTATAAAATTTTACTGTTATAGTTGATGATAAAAGTTTTTATGCAGAAATTTTTAAATTTACACTTATTTTAAAAGCATTTTTGAAGTTATAGTATTAAATATTATTTTACAAAATTATGAAAACTCATTTTGGCCAGACACTAATAATAATCTTATTTACTTACTAAGTATCGTTTCACCTCAATCATTATTTTACATTCCAGATCATTTTTTAGGAATGTACTAGAAATCTAGCATAACAAGTGCATGGACGGGAATAGAAAGAGCATAGTAGAATAAAAAAATTAGCATATTACAATTTAGAATATGTTTGTATATTTTACAATTTTAGAAATTTGCATTTTAATAGTTGATACATATATTTATAATAAACCTAATTAGTGATTTGGTAATAAAAATAATTTAGATTTATTTGCATCTGCTGAAAAATTTATATGTCGCAACCTATTCGGGTTCGAGTCCTTACAATTGGTATCAGAGCATAGGATATAGGTTCTACATACTCTAACATATAGATTTTACAAGAGTCTAGGATTTGGAAAGGATTGGATAGTTTAGAATGTTTATTTTAGTTTGTTATAGATTTATGATTTTAAAATAACATTTGATCATTGTTTAATAATGGATCCTAAAGATAGTAACATTGGAGGAAATGAGATTAACGTGAAGACACCCAAGGACAGGTAATAATCTTATATTCTCTAAGAAAGATGGTAGTACTATTGAAGACACGTTAATTAAGTTAAATATGTTATTTATGTTTGTAGAAACACGTACCCATATTGATGACTCATAATTAATTGTTAGATCATATGTATTAATAATTTAAATTTTATATTTATATAAATATAATAATATAATAATATCTAAGATTTATTTATTTTCGTTGTTATTATTTTCACTAAAAATATAAGAAGTAGCATATTAGACCCTATTGGGTTTGGAGGTACTACACATACAAATAGATATGAACAAACGGTTTATTCTGAAATCTATATTTATCCAAAATTCCTTTGTATGTGTAAGTTGAATATGAATATGTATTTTTACATGACATATTCAGTTCTCATCAAAACATTCAAACTTAATTTAGGAATATATATTTTGATGAAATATTTAATTTTTATTTTGTATTAGTCTATAAGGAATTAAATACATTTTAAATATTACTATATTATATTTAAATTCAAAAAAAAAAATCCCTTAACATGTGCAAGTTAAATATGAATATATATGTATGTATATATATATATATATATTCATTGCATATTCAAATCTCATCAAGTATCCAAGTTTGATTTAAGAGTACAAATTTTGACGGAATCTTTAATTTTTATTTTGTATAAATTTATAAAAGTTAATACTACTTAAGTTTTACTATATTATATATATATATATATATATATATATATATATATAAACTTTATATAGTAAAAAAAAATTCCATTAATAAAAGCAATATAAAAATTAACTAATATTCTTCAAATAACTAACCAATGTCAAATCATCAATCGGTCAAACATACTCAGCATATATTTGATATAATAATAATAATAATCAATGATAATAATACTAATAGAATTGGAATATATATATAAAATGGGTACTTTTGCAGTATAAAAAAAAAAAAAAAAAACTTCATGAGTGGAAATCATCGGCTATAGCTCACTTACCCCCGAAGTAAGGCCAGGGCATGAGACCACTTGGGCATAGTGGAGACTCAAACATGCGATCACATGGATACACGGCCGGTTCCTTACCACTAGGCCACCCACCCAAGCGGTGACCTAAGGATGAAATTAATTATAGTTGAAACATTAATAAGGATGTAGAAACATAAACAAAACCTTGAGTCCGCAACTTTTGCAATACGCGTGGCTCGCTCGATTTTACAACACGCCTCGCTCTCTCTCGATTTTCGCAACACACATCGTTCTCCCTCGATTTTTGCAAAACGCATCGCTCGATATCCGTGACACACGTCGCTCTCCCTCGATTTTTACAAAATGCGTCACTCGATATCGGTGACACGCGTCGCTCTCTCTCATTTCTCGCGGAGTACGTTGCTCTCCCTCGATTTTTACAAAACGAGTCGCTTGATATCCGTGACATGCGTCGCTCTCTTTTGATTTTCACGGCACACATCGCTCTCTCTCGATTTCCACAACACGCGGCCATTTCCCTATAAAAAGGGTCTGCCCTCCTCAAACTCTAAGCATCACAGCTTTCTACCATTTTGAACAACCACATTTTGATTTGCAGAGATTAGTTGTTCCTAACTTTTCTCTTGGTTGTCTCATTACTCGAAAATGTTGCCAAATCACCCCCAACTCCCCAAGTTGCTGAGAGTAGCACTAGATCGTCAATCCAAAGATGAAAACCTAGCAAGGCAGAACTGGAGATTTTAGAGGAGGCCCTCCGCAGCAGACAAGGGGAACTCCCTTCTATGGAACGGGCTATCTTGCTTGCAACAGGACTCCGACAGCATGATCCAATCAAGTTAAGAAATGTACGCTTTTGGTTTGAGAACCGTAGGCGTAAGCGGGGATCAGTTGAAGAAGCTACTATTTCAACTACTGTTCCACCAATTATCCATCTTACCTCCTCCGCCACTATCGCCCCGAGCAGTGCCCTTTCCATTTTCCCAACCACTTATATCCTCATCCCTATCGACAATATTCCGTCTATGAAACTTACAACTAACATCACACCAATGAGCCATACCCCTTACAATGGCAGCATCGCAATCACCACACTAAGGGTTAGTGATAATGCTGGCCTACTCCACCATTGCAAAGAGATCCAAAACGCGTTGAGACTCATGTACGGGCCATCAATGGTTCATTATTAGCATCCCCACCAAAGGCCACAAGGGGAAGAGGGCAGCTCTTTCTCTCTTGCCGAACAAATGAACGTTCTCTCTCTTTTTTCGACCCAAGTTGGTGACATTACAAGAGGTCAACTCCGTCAAGAAAGAACCCAGGCAGTTAGCAGCAACACCGCTAGCACTTCGATAGATGTTGACGTTGAACTAAGGCTCTAAAGGCCAGATTTCATTTCATTTTGTTTTATATATATGTATTTTTAATTTTATAGGACATGTATAATATATATATATATATATATTAATTATACTTTTCCACATTTTTTGAATTTTTTTTTCCATTTCAACCCCTATTAGACCAACAATTCACACTTTAGTTCCCAAAATAAAATATTTTATCAAATTGACCATCAATCTATTATAATACTTAGCCAAATCGTTCATCAAATTAATCTTTCAAATTTAATAGCACAACCAATCATACAGTACTCATTTTAAATTAGCAAATTTCGAGGACGAAATTTTTATGAGGAGGGGAGAATGTGATGACCCAAAAATATATATACGATTAAAGTATAATAATAATAATAATAAAATAATAAAAATGGTCATCAATACAGAAGTACTTTTTTGTAGGATCTTTCATTCCATGTTTGATGCCTAAGAAAGACCTTATCTTAGCGAGTGCTCAGAGACCATTGCAGCTTAGTCGCTCCCTAGAGGTTGGCCTGATCAAAATGAAATTTCATAAGATAAATATGATAGACACTATTTGTACACATAAATAAATACATATACATAAAATAGTGTTTTGATAGATAAAATTTGTAGAAATGCATAATAATAATAATAATAATAATAATAATAATAATAATAATAATAATAATAATAATATAGGTATCCTATGTGGCGCCTACCAGAGTTCCGAAGTGGTGTGAGGTCCACATGAGTTCCAAAGTTACGTAGGGCTCATAAAATCGTGTAAGGACTATTGGAGTTACATAAGACTTACTTGGATCTTGAAGTTGTATGGGGCCCACATGAGTTTTTAAAATTTAAATTTAATTATTTTTTAAAAAAGAAAATACTAAAATATAACTTAATAATAATAATAATAATAATAATAATAATAATGATTCTTAAAAAAATTAAAAAAAATTAATTAAATGGGAGTGTCGGCAAGCACTCCCATTTCTCCCATATGACATGCATCCCCATCCAATGCCTAATCCATCCATGCCCATTCCTTAATTTTTAAAAATTATAATTTCACCCCTCTTCCCACACTTTTATAAATTCAATTTTCTCTTCCAAAATTTTCCTATAAATAGGAAGCTCTTAACATTCATTTTTCATAAAAAAAAATTTCAAAAGAATAGAAGAATTAGTGAGTGAAAGAATTAGTGGTGGAGGGAAATTTTTACTATAATTAAAATTCTCACTCACCCACTTTTTCCGATCTCATTTTTTTTAAAGATATTCGTTGTGATCATAGTACAAGGTTAAGTAATTAAGAGGTAAGTAAATTTAATTATATTATATTTTTATTTAAAATTTATACCCGAATTTATTTTAAAGTAAATTTCGCTTATGTTAGTTAATTTTATAAAATTTCCCTTAGTTTATTTTTATGCATATTTAATTATACCATTTTTATCTTTAATATACTTGCATTTATTTTTGGGTTACGAAATGTTCTAATCCACTCGGGTAATTTTTAGCATTTCTTTCTATTAAAAAAATAAAAAATATATTTTCAACACAAAAATTGTGTGACATGAGTTTATTTCTACGTTGCATGTTTCATGAAAATATGAGTAAATATGGGATTTTTACGATATTATTTTAAATTGCATAAATTATAATAAGATGATTTTAAAATCCCTTATGACAAAGGAAGTTCAAAGTTACAAATGTTCAGTACCGCAGCATAAAGTTTAAACGGATTAGAGTGCACTCACGCTGTTTGTAGAGTGGTTTTATATGGTAGTGGATTTTTCCTGAGTACACACTTGGGTCAAACGAGGGTTTAATAGAGAAAATCCCACTTAATGACAATGTACATTGATTTAGTATAACCAGCCAGCCAGTTAAGTCCAGTCTTCGGACCGCACAACCCAGTCATGGGGATAAACATGACTTACGATTAACAGGCCTAAGGGTGGTTTTTACAGTATATGTATATATATTTAATTACGTGTATAGAGTTATTGATGATTTGAAGGTAAAGTATAAGTTTATATGAATATGGTTATTCTTGTGTCTAAATGATTATCTAAAGGAAACGTATAAGGAAAATTATATGTATGTAATAATTAAAAATTATAATTACAGTTTTAAAGTTAAAAATTTAATTTAACAGTTACAGTATATGATTATAAAATTTTATTGTTATAGTTGATGACAAAAGTTTTTATACAAAAATTTTTAAATTTATATTTATTTTAAAAGCATTTTTGAAGTTATAGTATTAAATATTATTTTACGAAATTATGAAAGCTCATTTTGGTCAGACACTAATAATAATTTTATTTACTTACTGAGTGTCGTTTCACCCTAATCATTATTTTACATTTCAGATCATTTTTTAGGAACGTACCATAAATCTGGCGTAGCAAGTGCATGAACGGGAATAGAAAAAGTATAGTAGAATGAAAAAATTAGCATATTACAATGTAGAATATGTTTGTATATTTTAGAATTTTAGAAATTTGCATTTTAATAGTTGAGACATATATTTGTAATAAAACTAATTAGTACTCTCGTAATAAAAATAATTTAGATTTATTTGCGTCCGCTGAAAAATTTATATGTCGGAACCCACTCGGGTTCGGGTTCGGGTCCTTACAACCAGCTCATGCCACACAATTAAATAATTGAATTTACATGCTTAAAAATCTGTATTTTCTATTATACTATTATTTTATAATCTAGTAAAACATATATTTTATACTGGGAACCATACTAAAATCTCCTAGCATTGTATATTTCCCTTATCTGACTATTTAAACACTAGCTGCTATTTACGATCTCACACGTGCAGCATTTATAACTTCAACATCCTGAGATAATACACATATAATTTCTTAATCAAACAACTGAATTCACCTAAATAATTGTCGCATACATACTTCCCCAAATCCACATGTGCTCAATTCCTAAATTATAATGCATATATCATTTTACCCGCATTCCTAAAACACCACCCACTGGGGTCTTCAACCCTTGCCTACAGGGTCTCAAAATACCCTATTCCTCAAAATATAATACCTTGATTTTACTTTACAAAACTCTAGTATATTCGTATATAATACATAATCTGGCCTCAAATGAACTAAGTAATACTGAAAATACTCAAATAATCTACTTACCCTGATTTTGGGATGGTTCCCAAATTTCTCAAATCAACATTTCGCTCCAGTTATGTTGTAGAGAATCTCCCCATGATCACCGTGGTAGCTTCTGATCGTCAAACCGAGGAGATACGGAGCCAGAATCTTAGAGAGAAGTCAGAGGAACCGTGTTAGAGAGAGAGAGAGAGAGAGGAACTATAAAAATGAATTTTCTTCGTTAAAAATTCAAATTTGGCCTACTCATACACCTGCCTTCATCGACGAGATACGTCACTTTGTCGACGAAACCAAGAAAGGATTTCATCGACAAACTCACAAACTTTGTCGACGAATTTCAGGCCCTATAATTACCCCTCTCAGTAATCTTTCGTCGATGGGACACGTGGCATGCAACGAATCGAATAGGGAGTTCGTCGACAAAGCTGGAGGGTTCGTCTATGAACCCTGCTTTTTCCCCCTTTTTAAATCTCCTTTTCCTCCCATCTTTTATTATTTAATTACTATAATTCTTCGAGTATCTACATCACAAGTGCATTACTGGGGTTCCATCAAAGGAAGAAGACCAATGATGAGAGTTCACATGGTGAAGGGCTCATGGCGAAGGGAAATCAATTTCGTGGGAGATGCAAATCCTAAAGTGGACCAGGTAGTAATAAAACTCAGTCTAGGAGAAAGAAGGATGTTTGTTGTTTTAAGTGCGAGAAACTAGGGCACATAAAACTGAAATGTCTGGAGTGAGAGAAGGGAAAGGCAAAAGCTCAAGGAGATTCGTCAAATCTGTGTATGTAGTTGAAGAAGGGGACTCAGGGAGTAGTGATGGTGAGATTCTTACTGTTTCATCAAGTTCAAAATGGTTCACGGGTTCTTGGATCCTAGAATTGGGATGTTCTTTGCACATAATGCCTAACAAAGCCTAGTTCACTATTTACAGATTGGTGAGTCCTGGTTCCATTCTAATGGGAAACAGTGTAGTCTGCAACGTTGTCGGAATGGGAGATATCAAGATCAAGATGTACAATGGTGTGGTAAGGATGTTATGTGGGATAAGGCATGTATCCAATCTAAGGAAGAATGTGATATCATTGGGTGCTTTGTATTGTGACGGGTATAGTTACAAGTACAAATACAGGATAATGATGGTGTTACGCCATATTGATGGTGATGAAGGGACAGAGGATAGTAGGGAATCTCTATGCTCTGCAGGGTAACACAGTTGTAGGAGGAGCTACAATTGAGAGTTTTGAGTCAGGAAATACTGTTTTATGTGATGTAACCACACACAAAATGATGGGTATTCTTAACTACATTGGTGTGGATGTTTGGGGACCAGTGAAGGCAACATCATGGGTGGACATGGGTATTTCGTGAGGTTTTCATAAAAGGTATGGCGGTATCTCATGCGACATAAGTTGGAATTATTTGCTAGGTGTAACTTGTGACTGAGGTGAAGTACCAGACCGAGAGAAAGTTCCTCAGGTTATATGTTTTTGCTGAGTACTCTAGTGTTCAAAAAAATTTATGAACAGGGCATGGTGTATGCAAGGCTTGCAAAAGACTTCTTAGTGAAGTCATCGAGTATGGCGTGTTTCTTGGTTAATCGATTGCCAAAGGAATCACTAGATAGGAGGGTTGCAGGAGAGGCTTGGACTGATTATGTAGTAGACTTTGGAAATCCAGCTCTACACATTTCTAGTGAGGTGGGATCTAGGCTTGGTGTTATGTCCGGACAGTGCATCTTTTTGGTATATAAGAAATGTGGGCTCAAACCAGGTGATCCAATGGAAAACAGGGTTGCGATTGGTGGAGACATGGCTTTAGGTGTTAAAGCCGTGGGACGTTGTGCTCAAATTAATGAAGAGAAACGAATGCTAGAAAGCTGCAGTAGCAGAAATGAGCATGTTGTGCATGTGGAGTTGGAGACTCAGGGCAGAAGTGCAGGAAGTTCTAACTCAAGAGACTTGCATTATCACATGATAAATTGGAGTAGAAAAGAGATTGTGATGCAGGTAGAGTTTCAGACTCAGGACGAAGATGACATTGGTCATGATGCAAGGAGTTCGAGCTTGGGGGACTAGCAGGGTCACAATGGGCTCAGAGGTACTATCAGGCTACTGCCCAGGTGTAATCTGATGTTTTATGTAACCATTACCACCAGAAAGGATCCTACTACCTTTCAGGAGGCTGTGCACGGTTAGGAGAATCGTATGTGGACATGTGCCATGGTGGAGGAGATAGAGGTATTGTATAAGAATTAGACAGGAGGGTTGGTGGTGCTTTCAGAGTGGAAGAGGGAGATAGGTTGCAAGTGGGCAAGTATTATGTTGTTTTATGTGAGTGAGATGCCGATTGCTGAAAAGGTTCCTACTAAGGTAAATCAATCAGGGATTCTGTTGAGAAATGAGACTGACATAAAGGTGTTGAGTGCTGCTAAGAGTGTTCTTGGGTTGGGGATTAGCAAAAGTAAAGTTACATGGAGATTGGGATTATCTCGGAGTGACTTTGTAGTCATAACTGCGAGGAGACTGGTGTTATCTCGAGGTGGATGTATGGACAAAACTACATGGAGATTGTGGTTATCTCAGGGTGGTTTTGGGGATGGTGAGGTTTAGCATGGTTAGTGTTAAACCAGCCATCAGTACACCATTGGCGAATCTAAGTAAATAGTCTACCGCTCAGTACTCGAGGACGAACGGTGATGTTTGGGTCATGTCAAAGGTTACCTACACCAGTGCAGTTAGGTACTTCGACAGGCAATAGAGGGTTTCGTTAGTTGTGAGGTTCATAGATGGAGACTACACAAGAGGCTTGCAATGGGGTATGTTGTGGGAAGGCCTAATTGTTGGAAGTCTAGGGTATAGTCTCAAGGTGCACTGGTTACAACTAGATCGAAGTTCTTAGCAGAGGCAGAGGCTGCCAAGTTAGAATTATGGTTCGAAGGATTGTTCAAGGAGCTGGGTGTTTAGCTAGGAGAAGTTCTTGTTACCATGGTCAAGTTCAAGCGGGGGCAGGTGGAGCAGTGGTTATGCTTTCAGAATTTTCCAAGGTGGTGAATATTCGCTAAGGTGGAGATTGTTGGAGATGTGTCTCATATTTAGAGTGGATCACATGTGCTGGAGAAAGTTATGTAACGCAAGGGATAATTGCATAAGAAGAGATTTCAGGCAGTACGTAGGAGGATATTTGCTCTACATAAAACGGCGTTGACGGTTTGGCTAAACCGTCGACGATTTTTGTCAACACAGATTACGTAATTTGAATTCAAGGGCTTGTTTTGGAGGATTTACCTTTGGAGGATAACTATAGATGTAGTTTAGGTTTACTAGAACTCTTCTATAGGCATGAGATGGTTATATAAACATCATTATGTAACCTTAGATAGATTAAGTTTCAAGTAAGCTTCAAAGATTGTAGTTTTGACATTGATTATAGTGAAACCGAGGTTGCTACTCCCATTGACGTAGGCAATTGCCGAACCACATAAATCTTGAGGGTTCTAGTTGTGTTTTTTATTCTTCTTACTATTGTTTGATTGTTTCTTGAGTATATTTCATCGTTGAGTGATTGCATTAGTGGTTATTGATTCGTTCGTGTGTGATTGTGTGCTTTCGCTGCGCATCTGGTGACGAACTAGAATCAACACAAGTGATTTAAAAGTAGTAGTACAAGAACAGTACCTGCATAGAGCTCTTTAACCAATTAACCTAACGTATTATATGTAAACATCTTTTTTAAATATTGAATAAGTAAGGAGAGAGAGCATCTCATATTATGAGGTGAATTACATGTCAAAATGACTTTTACTAGTCACCCACAAAATTTTGAGTAAATATATTTTAGTAAATGTTGCTTCTCAAACTTCAAGGATATATCCATTTTCTCTCCTTTATTTCTTTTATCCTAACTATCTTTTTAAAAGAAACCTCCCTTTCTCCCAAATTAAAACCCTTTCGGAAAGCAACAAAAGAAAATTCAAAAAAGATAAATTTTAGGTAAAGACGTTATTTTAGTGAGCTTTGAATACAATGACACAACATTAAACATGTATTTCCCATGCAATCACCTCATTCTTCTTTTTTCCTTTAAAAGTGTTTACTTTTGATAAACAAGTATGAACGAGGATGGATTGTGCTCATGTTACTCTTTTTTTCTTTTCTTTTTTCACTTTTTGAGCTTGTGCTATAAGATAAGATGTAACTTATCTGATCATATCCCATTCTATGCCCCTTCCTACTCTCTTAATTCAAAAGTTCAAATCAAAAACATCAAACATGAAAATCTCATATTATAATCATTGAAATTACTCATAAAAAACCAATTAATTATAAGGATTTATGAGACAAAGTAAGACCAATTAAAGAAGTAAAGAACTCTACACATTCATATTAAGGTGGATTCTAAAGTTGGTTATGAAGAGTCAAAGAAATAAAAGAAAGAAAATATTTTGATCCTTTTAATTGATATTAGGGTTTTTTCAGTAGTGATACACTTGCTTATCAAATATTACACTTTCACTTACCCATTGTTTTATATATCTGTATCATATACATCATGCAATATGCACAAAGTATAGAAAAAAAGGTAGTAGTTAGAAGGTAAGTATAAGATTCCCCCCCCCCCCTTTTGTGATAACTTGGATGTTAAGGTTAGACAAATGGGCCATATTTAAAGTGAACTCATATTTGGAATGAAGCCACTTCCTTCCAGGCCCATTTAAACATGAGATGGGTTAGATAATTCAACCGAGCCATTTGTTGAGACCAATGGACTCATGAGCTTTTGGGCCTATTGCAACTGTGAACTATGGTGGTGATTGCAACTGTTATCTCTTCTATTGTTGTTGTTGCAATTTACAATTAGCTTGTTTAGTTTGCAATTGTTTTGCTATTATAGTTGGAGATTATAGTTGAAAAAAGTTATAGGCAAAATAGTTTTTATTTTCTATTTTTTGTTTTTAAAAAATTACAAAAGAAATAGCTTTTTTTTTTTTTTTATTAGTTATCAATTAGAGGCGGAATAAGAGTCATATAGATCGTATGGTTCTGAACGATAGGAGGATATTGGATGGTGCGGAAGTAATACATAATGAAGCCGCTGCTTTTTTTTCAGACTTTTCTCTCAGAGTCTTCAGTGGTTGAACCTTGTGATCTCTTTGAGTTAATTCAAAGGCAGATTTCAGATGCTGATAATAATTTTCTCTGCGCTGAACCGACGGAAGAAGAAGTTAAAAGAGCAGTGTTCTCTATTCCCAAAGAAAGCAGTCCAGGACCATATGGATTTGGCCATGAATTTTTTATATCTTGCCAGGACATTGTTAAAAAAAATGTCTTTGGATGCGGCAAAGAAATTTTTTCAAGGCTCTCCTCTTTTTAGGTTCTTTTCCTTTTCATTTATTGTTTTAATTTCAAAGGTGGATAATCTATCTAACTTTGATAAATTCTGACCCATTAGTTTGTGCTCTGTGGCTTACAAAATTTTTTCCAAGATTATTGTTTTTAGGCTAACTGAGATTGTTTATAAGTTGGTCTCGCATGAGCAATGTGCTTTTATTCCTGGATGTAATATTTTTTGAGAATATTACACTTGTAGAGGAAATGGTTCATTCTTTGCACAAAAAAATGGCTGGCGGCAATGTGATGGTAAAAATAGATATGGCTAAGGCTAATGACAAAGTGAATTGGAATTTTCTTCTAGAGGTTCTTAAGGCTTTTGGCTTCTCTGAGAGGTTTTGCAAGCTCATAAAAAATTGTGTGGAGTCTCCGTGATTTTTCGTTATGATGAATGGAAATCAACTTGAGGCTTGAAGTAAGGGAATCCACTTTCTTCTTATTTATTCATCATAATGGAGGAGGTATTGAAAAGGTTGCTTAGGAAAAACTATGAGATAGGTCGTTTTGGAAAATTTAATTATCCGATTGGGGCCCCTTTGGTTTCGCATATTCTTTGTGGATGATATTTTTATTTTTGCAAATGGTGGGAAAAGGTTTATTAAAAATTTGGTTTACACTCTGAAGATGTATGAGAAGTGGTTGGGTCAAAAAATCAGCAAGACAAAGTATGCGTTCTTCCTTTCGAAATACAATACTCCTGCTCGGAAACGTGGTTTATTAAGATTCACGAGTTTCATGGAAGGTAAATTCCCAGTTATGTATTTGGGTGCACCTTTGGTTTCTGGAAAAAAATTTTCTAGGATCTTAGAGCCTCTTATGGAGAAGATTAGGAAGAAAGTTGCAAGGTGTAAATTTAAGTTGCTCTCGCAAGGTGAAAGATTAATTTTATTAAGACATCTGTTGTCTAGCATGCCGATACATTTGATGTCAGTTATTAATGTTTCGCAGGTCACATTTTCTTGCATCAACTCTCTTCTTGCTAATTTTTTATAGGGAGAGGTGAAAGGTAAAAGGAAGATTCATTGGTGCTCTTGGGAGAAAATTTGTAAACTTATGTCGAAAAAGGGGTATGGGCTTGAGAGATCTTAAAGAAGTCCAAAAATGTAAGAATGCGAACCGTGATAATGGGTTTATATATATAAAGAGAGGGATATTTTGGTAAAAGAGCAAATTCGTTGACGAAGCCGGATTTCATCGACGAAACCTTTGTTCTTCTTGTTGACGAAATTCAGAGACTCGTCGACGAGGAGAAGTCGAGGAGTCTCAAGAAAATCGGAGATCCCAGATTCGTCGACGAGGCCACTAATTCGTCAACGAATCCAATGGAAGATTCGTCAATGAAGGCACCATTTCGTCGATGAATTGGGCCAGGTCAAAGGGCTATAAAAGGAAATTTTCATTACTTCTTCATTAAGAAATCTCAATCTTATCTCTCTCTCTCTCTCTCTCTCTAAAACTCTCCCTACTCTCTCTTTCTCTAGATTTCTTTGCCAATCGTTAACAGAATCGGAAATCTGAAGTTACCATGAGGATCGTGGAAGGATTCTTTACAATTTCTACGGATTGGAATCTCGTTTCGGAGATTTTTGGGTTTTGGAGAAAAATCGAGGTAAGGCTCGATTTTCATTTCTGATCCGGTAGTTTTGTAGGTAACTGTTTTGTGAGTATATTCTGTACTGTGATTTGTAAGTTTTGGAACTCGGTTCACTGTTTAGGGACCTTGGAGTTCGGGATTGGCTTTTCGGGGGAAAGGTAAGGGGAACTATGTTTATATTGGTTATTTTTGAAATCGGACTTGGTGGAACTGTGGTTCATGGTCCTGTGTGTGTTTTGGCTACTCATTTGGGGGGATCTAACGGGGAAAACTATTAGTTTTTCATTATTACAGTTTTGAGAAAAAGGGGGCGATGGGCTGAATCCCTGGTTTTGTTGAAAACTGAGTATATGTGTGATTTATACTTTGATATTGGGATGGTCATGCCTTGACTTGTTTAAACTGTATTTTTTTGAAAAACCATGATTTAGATTACCAAATGGGTGTGATTTGTTTGGTTATATGAGCATGCATATGTGTGTGATATGTTGAAATGCTAGTAGGAACCGGGTTCCGAAATTGTTCCAGGTACTGAGAGTGTCCGGCTCTATATTCGAGGGCGTGTGTTTATCGCCTACCACGTAGGCAAAAGTGTCCGGCTCTATATCTGAGGGCGTGAGCCTATATCGGCAAATCAGGTCGAAGGGTGTGGATCCACTAGTTATGCTGGTACGATGCCATAGGAGTCGGGGACTAGCCATGTGCCGGTGGCACTGTGCTTCGTGGGTTGGCCAGGCCAACGCTAAATTGTCCCGGACCGGCTTTTGGCCGAAGGGTGTGACGACATCGAGGATTACTGATCATGTGTATGTGTATGTGTGCGTGTATGCACTGCAAAAATTAGTACTGGAATACATTTAACTGCGTGTATGTTGTATCATGATAACACTCAAATGCCACACACTGATATAACTTGTGTTCTTTCTTACTGAGAGGTGTCTCACCCGTGCTGTACGTACATTTTTATAGGTCCTTCGGGTAACCGAAACTAGCGTCCTGGTGTAGGGAGCATAGTGACTGGTGTACCACGTTTAGCGCTAGGTAAGTGCTAGGACTGTAATTTTGGTGGGTTGCCATTTTGGGATGTGTTGGGCACCCGTTTGTACATTTCGATAGAGCATTGTGTCTGCTCTTGTATAGACTTTGGTATGGTACTGCATATGTATGTATGGTTTTTCTGCTGCATATATGTTTGTGTTTGGATGTGTTTAGGGTGCCTAGGAACCCCACAAGGTTGGACCCTCATCCATTGTACTGTATCTTTGGATGTTTTATCAGATATAAGGACAGGTTAGTTACATTTTCACCCCTGGGTCCCATTTCGGGGTTCGGGGCATGACAAAAAATCTCTTCTCATGAAATTTGCCTTTAAATTGCTCACTTCTAACAATCTATGGTCAAGTTTTTTTAGGGCTAAATATTATAGAAATGATCGTTTATTAATAAAGAAGGGGAAACCAAATGACTCTCTGTTCTGGAAATCAATGATGGCCACCATTCCAGAAGATATGGATAATGTTAAAATTTTGGTGAGAGGTGGGAACTCTTCTTTTTGGTTCAATAGGTGGCTTACATCAAGCCCGTTAGCTGTGCACATTGAGCATATTTCGAACGAGAAGTTGTGTATTTAGGATTACTCGCAGAATAATAACTAGAACTCTGATTTATTAATGGAATTGGTTGGGGCCGACAGAATAATGAAAATCTTGCATAATGTGCCATCTGGTAAAAGTGGTCAGGATATATTCATCTGGAAGCCCGCCTCTAACGACAATTTCCTACAAAAATGGCATGAGAGGTAGTGAGGAACAGAAGTGATAATTTTGAGTGGAATGATTGGTTTTGGCATTCTTTATTGCCTAAAAAAATCTCAATGTATTTATGAAAAGTCTGGTTCGGATGCTTGACAGTAGATGATAGAATTCAGGCCAAAGGAATATCGATGGCTTCGACTTGTGATTACTGTGTGCAAAGAAGTCAGGAAAATATTGATCACATTCTTTCTTTAAGCGAGGTGGCTTCAGAGGTTTGGAGTCAGTCTAATGTGGTGTTGGGGATCCCTTTCCAACAGTTCCTTCCCTAGAAAAACAGAATTGCAAACTAGTTTCACTATACTCAAAAATCATTTATTAAAGATATCTAAATCGGTCCGATTCAATGTTTGATTACGTGGTGCCTTTGGAATCGAAGACATAAAGCAAGAATGGAAGGAGTATATCAAAATCCGGATCAGACTTAGAGAAGTGTTCGATATTGGGTTAGCTCTTTAGTTAAGAGCTCTAATTCTTTTCTAAAATTGAAGATATCAAACATTACGATTTTGAAAGAGTTTCAAATTTAGCATTAGGGAGTTTGTGCCAAACTTGGAAAAATTATTTTGTGAGTTAAACCTCCAGCAAGGTGGATAAAACTTAATTGTGATGGGAGTTGTAGGGGCAATCCGGGTACTTTATGAGGTGGAGGAATTATTCGGGACTACCATGACATGGTGAAAGTGGCTTTTTCAATCTATTTTGGCAATGGTATGAACAATAGTGCGGAATTAAAAGCAATTTTGGATGGAATTCATTTACGCAAACGACTTTATTATTTTAATGTGATTATTGAAAGTGACTCGCAAATTATTGTTGATTGGTTTCGGAAAGGTAGATGTACCTTGTGGTATCTTTAGTATTTTGGGGAGGACCTCGTGGCGGAGTTAGAAGGAGTGAACTTCATGGTGATCCATCAATATAGGGAAGACAATAGTGCGACTGATTTTCTCGCTAGAGAAGTAGAAATAGGAAATAATGTCATATACGATGAATAACATCTTTTACCACGTTCTCTGAAAAATATCCTTTGGATGGATATGTTGGGTCTCACTTCTTTTCGTCATTAGTTCAACCTCTCGATTTATGTTTTGTAGGTTTAGATTTTTTGATTTTTTGATTTTATTTTACTTTATTATTTTTATTTTTGATAAACTTGTTAAGATTTGTTTGTTATTTAGTCTTGTTTGGATTTGTAGTCCTATTTTGATTAATTGTTGGTGTTGTTTTTGGGAGGTCTTTAATTTCTTTATTTTAAATCTTCCAATGCTTGTCTTGTAACCACAATATTCCTCTGCCAAAAGTGAGGGCATATTAATAAAATTTGCATTTAAAAAAAATAATAAGCACTTTTAACATTATTTGTTTGTGAAAATTGTTCTATTTTCCATTTCTAATTTTTCATATGATTACCAAAATGTCACCTTATTTTATACCTTTCAAAATTTAAAAAAAGTTGAAAAATATTTTTTGAATTACTTTATAGATTTCTAACTCTTACTTTACGTATGACAGTTTGAAATTCGTATCTTAGACTTTAAATTTGTGCCGCTCAAAATCCATGATCTCAAATATTACCTTATATAATTTTTTTATAAAAAAAAAATATATATATGAGTTGTCTTTTTTGTACTTATTTTGAAATCTAGAAATGAAAAATAAAAAAATTTTATTTTACACATTTAAAAAAATTATTTTCTACATTTTTAATAAAAATTTTGAAAAAAAATTAAATCAATTCATTCTTTTAAAAACTAAAAATAGAAAAATGGAAATCTTTTCAACAACTAAACATGTATATTGTTTAAAAAAAAGTTATTAACTCTTGGCAACGACAAACACAAGTACAGAGGAGTAAGAAAAAAAATTGAACCAAACTGAACTAAAAAAATTAATTAACTAATTTTCGGGCTCAATTCAAAATTTTTAATTTTTTTTTTGGTAATCGATTCAGCTCATTTAATAACTACAATTAACGAAACCATATCAATATAATATATATTTTACATATATTATATAACATTCTAAAAATTTAAATTAAAAAAAAAATAGTATTACACTAAGATTAATGCTTAAATTTTAATGGTGAATATTTTAAGTTTACATGTTGATTATTATGAATAAGAAAAAGGGTATTATTTGAAGCGACTTTAAAATTTTAAAATGTATATAACGGTACGGTTTGATTGACCATTGAATATTGGTCTAAATACCAGTTAACTTTTTTAAATTGTTTAGTTTCAACGCGCATTTTATAGTGAACCAAAATTTTGATCCAGTTAATGGTTCGGGGGTATGATTTGGTTGACCGAACCATGCCCATTTCAAGGCATAAGAGTATGATTATATCAAATACTTAAAATATATGTAATTTGATGTTTACAAAAATGTTAACAATCGCCAAACACTAACTGTACAATTTGTACATACAAACAGAATGAAATGAATGAAACAGAATCTAATTTTTCACTTGATTCAGTCATGCATTCTATTCAAATTTTCATTTAATTTCACTCCTATCTCATTCTATTTCACAAACCAAACTTGATGTTAAGCTGTTTAATGTCAACCCTAATCTCCAAAAGCTTGTCAGAAGGCTACAAAATTAGATATATCACTACTATCCATTTATTTGGGTCTATACACTTTTTAAGGGTAAAAAATACATGTGAGCCATATTCTAAAGACTTTCTCTAGCAAGAAAACTAAACCAAGCACACACTCCATTTGTCAATTGCACTTTTCCTCTGTCCCACATGCACCTAATCTCCCCCCTATGAGCTTCACATCAAACTTGTGAACGCGTAACACACAGCGGGTAGAAGGAAACCTGATCCACATTTTTCAGACTGGTACGAGGGATAGACAGTCCATGAAATCTGCTCAATCTCAAGCAAAAGTGCCAGTGGCATGACACACAAATACAACTCTGTGCGTCTTTCCCACTGCGTGAGTCATGTGCCCACGGATAATAATAATTTACAAAAAAGCTAGCTTGCATTTTAGGCCACCTTGATAGAAAGACCTTTCCTGCTCATGCATGTTAACTGCTTAGCTTTCCTTTTTGGACTCTATTTAGTGTTCGTTTGGCTTGACACCTTGAAATCTGTTTGGAGGTTGTAATTAGCATTTTGACATGAACCGCACCCTGTAATTCTTAACAGTTTGCAAAAAACTAATAAAGTACAAACATGGCAAAAGCCCACAACCTCAAACACTAGTACCAAACATGCCCTTGGTTTGGATGCCCATTAATCCCAAAAGATATTTTGTATTATATATATATATATATATATGAGTAAGTTCTGTGACTGTTGGCCCATTGTAGAGCTTTGAATTCCAATTTGTTGAATTGGCTGAAGCTTCTCATTTTTGGGGGCGTGATGGAAAAGGAGCAAGAACTAGAATGGGCAGAAGCACAGAAGATGGTGATTAGCAAAGATTTGGTGTCTGCTGCCAAACAGCAGCTACAGTTCCTTGCAACTGTCGACAGAAACCATTATCTCTCTTATGGCCCTGCTTTAGACAGGGCTATTTATAGGCATTCACTACTCTTTATTATTTTTGGCACATATAATTGCTATTTGGCTAATCTATTTGACATGCATGGCGTTTAATTTTTAGTGCAACAGTGCTTAATTATCTCCGTAGCATAAAAACCTTGATTATCATAAATTAATAGTCGACCCATACTTCAAGATTTAATTTTGTATAGTTTTTTGTGTTGTGCTGTGTGATTTCTACTTCATTTTTGGTCCATTTGGATCAAAGATTTTAATAGGAGAGAAAGGAAAGGAAAATATACGAGAAAATTATTTTTCATTATATTTTAGTGTTGTACAAAGTAATATTCAAATTAAAAATTTATTCTAATATAATTAAAAATTAAGAAAAATTAAATATTAAGAATGCTTAAAATTAAAATTATATTCATTGATTTAGCATAGTTTTTGTTTTTTTATTTTTTTTATTTTCCTTGATAACAAAGTGTACTCTTCTATATTTTCCTTTCCTTTTCCTCCTCATTTTTCAAGTTCCAAACGAGTCTTCACGGAATATCAATCGGTGGGATTTCCATACAAAGTCATTCATGCAAAGAAGTAGTGTAATAGATCCTTTGGGTTGTGTTCGGTTGGAAGGAAGGGAAAGAGAAAGAAAGGAGAACGTACAATTGAAGGACTTAGGGCTACTCTAGTATCTGTTGTTTGGTTGAATCATGAAATGGAGGGCAGAAAGTTGTAATCACTCAATTGAGAGGAAAACTTCTTTCGATTAATTTTCTCCCAATGTTGGATGCACTGATTTGGAAAGAAGGAGAAAAAGTCGTTTTCCTTCCACTTCTCTTACTTTCTCTATTTTCCATCCTACCAATCAAAAGAAGGAAAAAAAAAATTTAGATTCCAGTTCCACTCCCTCTTCCTTCTTATGTTCCTCCTACTTGGGTAATCGGCCAAAAAACGTGTATTAAGGTACTTGTGTTCAAACTGTTCTGTCATTTAGATAACTGGTAGCAATTGTCGGAATCTTTGTATAACAAACACTAATGAGCTGAGAGATCCTTTAATACTAAATGACTTATTTTAGGACTTGACAAGCAATTGAAATATGACTTGCAAATTTGCAATATGCCAAATTCAGGTACAAGAGTTGTTGGCTTCCCCTGCTTGCTAAAAATGGGGAGTCTCAGATTTCAGAGTTCCCTTTGGTTGTGCCCCTTGACTGTGAATGGATTTGGCATTGTCATAGGCTCAACCCGGTAGGCTTCTCAATGAGAAACACAATATTTTCCCACATCTGTTAAATGATGGGATTGCTGAACTGAATTCATCTGTTTTTCAGGTTCGTTACAAGGCCGACTGTGAGGAACTCTATGGTAGGCTACTTGACAACTGGAATGTTGTTTCCTCAGTTCAGGGGAAATCTAAGAGGCAAACTGAGGCAATATGGAACAAGATGTACCCATATGAACCATATGAGCTTGAACTGAGCAGCCACACATTGAAGGACATGGCTGAGAACATGTTGCGGACTTCAAAATGCACCGAGTATGATTTAGTTTCAGCTGTCAAACGGCAAAGTTCTTTCTTTTTCCAGGTAATAAGAAATTTCTTAGGCATGCAATATTCATTCAACAAAATAGTATAATTCATGTGGGCCATTGGACATTCAATAAGTGCATTTCTCATATACCTTGTGTGTTTTTCATCTCATTGTTTTGTTGAATGGGTTCATTTTTTTCATTTTATTTTATTTTTTTTTTCATTTTCTGGTTTGAAGAAGGTCATTTTAGGATTCACCAGATGAATTCGTTTTTGTTTTCCAACTATGAATATAGCATTTTTGTCACAACCACCTTTTGAATTGCTGGATTATGATTCAAATTCCATTTGAACACAATGGAATGGTTTCTTCCATTTTGTCGACTTTATTTATCTGCTTATTCATTGGGAATTCAAGACCTTTTCTAAGTCTTTCTTTTTTTCACGTGTCAACATATCTGTCGCAGGTATCCAGACCACATATGAATAATGATGTCTTTCTTGAAGAAGCCTTGGCTAGATATAAGGGGTTCCTGCACCTGATTAAGAGAAACCGGGAGAAGTCAATTAATTGTTTCTGTGTTCCAACTTATGACATTGACCTTATCTGGCATTCTCATCAACTGCATCCTGCTTCTTACTCCAAAGATACAGTGGCAATACTTGGAAAGGTATTAGAACATGATGACACAGATTCTGATAGAAGCAAGGGAAAGAAACTAGATGTTGGGTTTTCCAGCACCACCAAGCAGTGGGAAGATACATATGGTTCGAGGTACCAGAAAGCAGGAACAACGTATAGAGGCATTGCTCCATCCCCTCTTACAAGCAGTTTGTGCCCATTAGATACAGTGAGGAAGAAGGAAGTTCCACCAATTGAGTACCACAATGTGATTCAGCAGCCTATGGAGGTAACATCCACCTTAATTTTGATTTTTCATCCTCACCTGTTTTTTTTCTCAAAAGGTGTCTTTTGATAGTAATGGTATCCAATTGATGGCGCTTTTGGTCAGTTAACAAAATTTTGAATTGAGAATGTGAAGAAATCAAGTAATAAATTTGATTATATCCAGTCAGATTCCACTCCATTTCTGGGTACCAAACATGTAGTGAGGATCATTTTTGGCAGAAAAGGGAAATCCAAGATTGTGTATAAGCATACATAGGTGTATTTTTTAATGTTTCTACCTATAAATCCATTTCAGGTGATGCTGGAGATTGTGGGGGTGAGAAACTTACCTACTGGGCATAAGGGCAGCCTCTTTGTCTCCTGCAGAAAGAAACAACCAGACTTGCTCTTCAATTCATGCAGAAGATTAAGCATCTTTTCAGAGTCAGGGGAGAAACAGGTTGCTGCTTTCGAGTGCGAACCAGACGGAGAGCTTCTGGTTGAACTTATATCTTCTCATTCACCTCCCAATCCACCCATGGCCCTTATGGGGTCTACAGTGATCTCCCTGCATGACATAGTGACCCCAGTAATTTCTAAGCACTTGGTAGAGAAATGGTTTGACTTGATGCCCTGCTCTGGAATCCAGAGTTCCAAGCCTGTTGGGCTGCACATTGCTTTGTCCTTGTCTGCTCCAGTCGTGGCGCCAAATGTAGTGAAGAGTGGTGGTTGTGGGGGTGGTAAATGTGGTAGTGGCTGCGGAAGTCACCATACAGTGAAGAGTGGAGGATGTGGTGGAGGCAGCTGTGGTGGTGGCTGTGGAGGCGGCAGTTGCGGTGGCTCAGGCAGCTGCGGTGGTGGCTGTGGAGGCGGAGCTTGTCACAATAACTCAGCTAGTGATTCACCTGAATATGGACTTCAACAAGTTCTGTAATAGTGATTTGGTTTTAAGCATGTGTATTAAGACTAAGCAAGCTGCTCCATGAATCAAATAACTAAACTGCTGAGCGAAATTTCACAATGTAAAACCCTCATATCATACTTGGTACTAGTATTACTGTATTTAGCTTATACTTCTGCAGTAATGATATCTAATGATCTTAAAAGTTGTCTCGTGGTTTAGATGAGATATTAGCTACTTTGATTCATTCGCGGGCATCATGATTTTTCCATTGAAATGAGTCTTACCATTATTGGAGGATAAATCCCAACGTTACAACTGGAATTCGATTTCCTTTCCTACATCATCACTATTCTTGAACAAGTTGAACTGTATGATGCAGAAACATCCAAGACATTTGGCAGCAGACTCCACGCACTAGATCCACCAGTGGCAGACACAGGATGATGGGCTTTAGTCTCCCCCACTCAGAATATAATGGGGGGAATAAAAAAGCAAGCTTCTAAGAAGCATCAACTAGGCGGAGTTGGGTTGGTATTTAGGGTGGTGAAAGGCATGGAGAAAAAGTAATTTAATTGAATAAACAACAATTGAAGCATTCTGGTGATCTGCCAGTGCACAAGTGGGTAGAAAACTGAGGAGGAATGAACAGCACGTGGCTTTGAACTTTGAAGAGACCAAACTTTTGTCCAAGTTGCCCAATTCATATTTGAGCTTGGGCACTTTGGAATTTTTAAAACTAAAAAGAGTAAAGTCAGATTTTACATTTGTTATTCTTATTTTTCTAGATACTTGGGTCCAAAATTTCAAGCCAGTGGACAGACACCTGCTGGGCGTTCTTGTCTGCTGAAAGTATCAAATTAATTCAAGAGAAACAATAGAATAAAATTGGCTTTTGACCACGCTACCACTTGAGCAATGAATTATACTCTCTCTCCTTGATGTAATTCATGAATTTATATTTATTTTAACCACAAAAGTGAGCATGAACACCACATAGGCAGCGACTCCATTGAAGGATGAGCAAAACTCAAAACAGGCAGAGGAACTAGAAAGAGGATCTCGATACATTTATTTATTTGGAAGTACAAAACAATAAATTATTAAATTTCATCCTTGATATGCTTGGTTGATAATTTAAAATGCTTTTTGAAGACTATGACAACTGCAAATACTGCTAACACAGAAATAAGAAATCATCAAATTTACAATCGATACCGTAAAATGTACACTGCCAAACCCCACCTTATCAATTTATACTTTCCCTTTATTTTACTGAAAATTCAAAACACGGCAAAAAGAAAAAAGAAAAAAATAAATAAAAGAAAAAGAAATCACATCGAAGAAGCTTGTGGTGCCTTCGCCACAATCTTACCCTCTGGATGACCCACCGCGCCTGTCTGTCGCCCATCCACGGGCGCCACCGCCTGGTACGGCGGCATTACAGCTCCCGGCGCAGTATAGTACACCTGCCTCCCCGATCCGTCGTAAGTAACCTGCGCATACCCAGCGTCAGCCACCCCCGACGGTCGCACCGTTCCGATGGCTTCTGCATAAGCCCCAACCTTTGCCTGCTGATGCGGTGGCGCCGCATTGTACACGGGCTGCTCACGGTAAATCTCCGGCACCACCCGCTGCACGCCGTAGTACGCCTGACCGACCTGGCTGGTAACCGTTCGGATCGCCGGCGTTTGGTACACGCCGCCCGGCGTGGGGATGATGTAAACTGGTTGATCGGCTCCGGTTGCGCCTGACACCGGGTAGCCGCCGGTTGTCATGTGCCTTTCTCGCCAGTAAGCTCCAGGGGCAACTGAGACCGGCACGGCCGATGGAGCCGGTGCCGGTGGGGCATGTTTCTCTGGAACTTTCTGAGGGTAGTACTCGCCGGGATAGGCTCTAGGATTGTTCTCGTCGCATTTTCTCTGGAGCAAAGCTTGTTCATGGCTAATCTGCAACCTCTGTAATTCCTGGATCTGCCTCTGGATCTCCGCCGAAGATACCACAGGATCCCCGATCACGTGCCGATCTTCATGTACGGGATCCAACCCAACCGGTATTCCTTTCGGAAACACGTCTGGCACTACCACTGCCGGCGCCGGCGCTGGATCCTGCAGCTTCGTCGCCGGGTCCGGAGCGAGGCCTTTATCCAACCCAAACAGAAAGTCCGGATTTCCCGTCGCCGCTGCGGCAGGCGGCGAAGATGTTTCCAGTGACTGCATCTGAACGGAATTGAGCGCGTCGACGAACCACTGCCGCTCCGATTTAGGGTCGCCGGATCCGAAGCTCGTCGGAGCGGGAGGGTTCAGGTGGAAGAGGAAAAGCCTGAGCCTTGCAGGCTTGGCGGAGGCACGGTACATGCGGTCGTACTCGAGCATCATGTGCTCGAGATCCTCATCGTTGGTTACGGAGATCAGTGCGTCAAGATCCTCGCCCGGAAGCTGATACTTGAAGCAGACGTCGGCGCCGTAGAGGGAGGAGAGCTTAGAAATGAAATCAGAAAGCCGAATAGAGCGATCGACGGCGAGGATCTTGGTGTCGCCGCCAACGTAGGCGAGTTGGTTGTCGTGAGGCCTGGGATGAATCTTGCCGCCGTAGCTGCACATGAACTTGACTTTGAAGTTGGAAGGAAGCTCATCCCAGGAAGGGTTTTCGCAGTCCATTTCTCTTGAGCGCGGGGAGGAGTCGTGGGAATCCGGATAGGACGAGAAGGAGTAATTCTCCATCGTTTAATTAATTGCCGGCCGCCGGGGAACTCCACTGGGTTTTGGGGTTTTAGGTCTGGATTTGGTTAGGGCTTGGATTGTTCTTCCATGGAAGGGGTGTCAGAGCACCTGGAGAAGCGGCGACAGGGACGGGCGAGAGAGAGAGGGTGGCGGAGGACTGAGAGAGAGAAAGAGCGAGCTTATAAATGCGGAAGGTGGGGCCGGCGTCACTGATTAGATTGTATGAATGGGGAAGAAGAAGAAGAAGAAGAAGATAATGGGCAGAGTGAGACGGAGAAGTAAAGGGGTTTTTTTCCATTTTAAATATTAAATTAAATAATTTCCTTAATTTTAAAATTAAATAAAAAAAAAAAAAAAGGAAAGAAAGGAACAAAGTAAGGAGATAATGCTGGAGAGCGATTTCAGTCCGTAAAATTATTAATTATTATAATTATATTATAATAATAAATAAATAAATAAATGTGAACAAAGTAGAAATATCTGGGATGACGTGTCTTGCCGTGGATGACGGCGCATCCGGTTTATCGGACCACTTGCGCTGGGCCTGCCGTTGCGGCTGGGATCCTATTCCACGTTTCGCACCTGTATTGGGCCCAATGTTGATCCCCTATGGGCGGTATGGGATGCATCAACCGTGATGAATTAATGGTGTACTTATGATGTCGTGGGCTCGTAACCCATCCTCATAATTTCTAATTTTGACGAGTGAATTTAGGGGTTTTTATTTTAAAAAATTAAAAAATATTTTTATATACTTATATGAAAATTAAGTTATATATTACATCACATTATCTGATATTTTTTTTATTAGGAAAATGTTCGACATTACAAGCCTAAGATGAAACAAAACTATATAACATGACACCAGTGGGGCAGGTCTCATAGGCTTACACTCATGGGTGCTCTGTCCATATCATCATAGATTTGAGACATATAGTATGAGTGTTTTTATTAGGGTTAGAATGGGGCGGTATGGTAGTATAATCTTTAACTTGACATAGTAGATCATTTTAGTGGCATGTGTACTATAAGATTATCTTTAACTTGAAACTCCCAAGAAGGTGAATCTCATGACCTAAAGCATTTTCCTTAGACAATTTTTCCTTCATGATAGAGCATGTTTAAATTAAGGTGTCTTTTGTTTTTAAAACTAGAAATCTATGTATGTGTATATAGAAATTGAGTTATGAGGTGTGTCACATGATGCCACGGTGTATAGTTGATTTTTAGGATGTGTTGTAAGTTTCTTTTGGTGTCGTGAGTTGGAATTTTTTTTCTTAATTTTTTGACGTGGGTAGAAAATAAAGGCAAATAAGCAAAATTTGACTCCCAACGCATTACCTGCTAGTAATATTTATAAACATCTTCTATTTTTTTATAATAATAATTTAATATGTAAAACATTATTTATTGTAAATTGAAATATCACTAGTGGGCATACAATAGTTATTTATCATTTTATTTTGCTTCCATTATGTCATCTCAATCAATTACAGCTCGTTTTTGTACTTTGCTCCTAGTTCAATTAAACATCACACTATAATTTAATTAAAATATAATCAAAATTAGTTGAAACAATAAAAAAAAAAATTTAACCAACTTGGCTAGTTTTCAATTATTATTTTTAAAATATATTTTTAACATTTTAAATTGATTTTATTTTAAAAAATGTACATAGAATGTCCCTTATATGGACATTTTGTGTTTTTGGAAATAGATTAAATAGTACAAATTTTATTTATCATACATAAATATAAAACATAATAATATATTCAATACAAAACTTTCATTAATTTTTATATATCGGAGGCTTAATTGCTATGCTACTCTAATTAATTAATGTTTATACTTCTTAATTTTAACATATAACTCACTCAATGTATTTTTTTAAAAAAATATATAAATAATGAAATAAAAATATATTCAATCCCCTTAGTGGCCATAAAATTAGTCTACTAGGTGTGTGACGATTTTATAAAATTAATTATGTGCACGTATCTAAAATGATTAATGTATATAAAATGTTGGAATATAAGTTTTTCTTTGCTTAGGTTTAACGAGCCTCTTTTAAAAAAAAAAAAAATAGATAGATTATTTGAGTTCAAAAAATAAATAATGTTAGCCTAGATGGAAACCGACAAAAAACAATATCATTTCAACTATTATGGAATGACTTATTTAAAAATAAGGGCAACGCACTAACTTCCCTCGAAGTTTGGCGAAAAGAGATAGATCGACACTAAGACTTCAAACATCTCACAAACCTCTTTTGACATTTGAGGAAAATGCAGGTCTCTTCTTGCATTTAACAAAAATACAAGCATAGTAAAAGCGGTATACATGTCCAAAGAATAAATGGTAAAAGATATTGACTTCTTTTGATGTTTAACAAAAAGACATGGACCTCACATAGGGTTTAGAAAATCCTACGAACCTCCTTCGAGGTTTGCCAAAAAGACATAAATCTCATTTAAGGTTTTAAAAAAATCCTATAAATCTCCCTTTGATATTTAATAACAATAAAAAAAAAAATGTGCGTCTCCCTAGAAATTTCAAAAATTTACAAATCTTGCCGAACATTTTGATTTTTAGACAATCATACTCCCTTTATGTGCTTGTCCTTTTACCGAATATAAAGAAAGATTTGTGTCTTTTTTGTCAAAGTTAAAGAAAAGTCTACAAAATTTTTGAAATCTCAAGTTGGTGTCCTTTTTCTCAAGCCTTAATGGAGCTTTGTGACAATTTTGAAATCTCAAAAAAAGAAAAACACTGAACCTCATGGTAGGTTAATATCTTTTGTCCAAAACTAAATGGTAAAAGATATTAGTAAAATTTTCAAAATCTCAAGGAAGGTTTGTGTCTTTTTATTATGAGAAGTTTGTTAAATTTTAAAAATCCCAAAAAAAGAGTTTATATTTTTTGAAATTATTTAATATCTATTCACAATAATCATTGCATTGTCTTTATATCATTCATCAGCCAAACATCAATCTAATAAGTATTAGACTGTAATAACCAAACAAGGCGCTTGTCTTATTCTCATTCAACGACAGAAAAAGAGAATGGGGAATATCCTTCCTTTCTCATTTTCTTGAGTGCAGTGAGGGTCCACTGGGAACATGTGCTGTTGTAATTAAATGTCGGTTAACAATTATTCTAAACAAGTAGTATGATTCATTTCAGTGGGTCACTCTATAATTAATTAATTTATTGCATGATAGGTCCCTAAAATTTAATCATATTGCACTGCAATTCTAAAGTTTAAGTAATATCAAGGTAATAGCCTAGTTCAAGTCCTTATTCAACAATATTCTCATCAAAACTGGATTTATGTGTATTTGGATTAAAATTAGTTATAAATTTTTTTACTATATTCTATCTAAATTTAAATTTAAGTCTTATAATTCATGCTTCCAACTACAGTATTAGGGTTTCATTTAAAATTTGAAAAGTATTAGAAAAATAAAAGGCGACATGGAATAATACATTTTTTCATAGTTGATTATCAAGTATTTTACGAAAGAAAATAAAATATTAAGGAAATAAAAAAATAAGTTAATTTTGCACATCATTGTGATTTGATTTTTAATAGTTTAAATCATATTAGAATAAATATATACTTTTTATTATTTTTTATACAGAGAAAATAAAATGTTCTTCTTCTTACTTTTTCCTCCGTTTCTATCAAACAAAATTCCTGACCTAAACTGAGTTAGAAAGTAAAGTAAAATTTAGTTGGTTAAGTTTTAGGAATTTGAAGTTTAATTTTTACTTTGTAAAATAGTATAATAATTTAGACAATTTTGAAAACAAGCCAATGAAGGAGTACTTAAGTGAATATAGGGAGGGTGCAAAAAGGATGAGATTGCAAGGCAGAAATGATAGTAAAAAGTTTATGTTGATACAAGGTAACATGTGCAGTAGGGTTGGCTAGATAGATTAGTAGGTCGGATTTGGGTTGAGTTATTTATTGGTTGAGATTGAAACAGATTGGGTTCGGATGACTTGTGCGTAAATAAGTGAATAGACAATAAGACTGAAGCCGCCAATTAGGTGGATGCCCATTAAAATATATATAATATATTTATTTTAAAATTTTTTGTCTAATAATTTCATATAAAAAAAATGAGTTATTTTTTTTAAATCATTTATTCTTTTTTCATTAATGTATTAAAAAATGCAAGTTAAAAATTAAAAAGCAACACCTATTTTTTATTTTCCTCTTTCATATTTTTTTTTTTGAAATGTGATTTGAAATTTAAAAAACACTACGTATAACCTATTTATCACTTTTTTTCTTTTTTGATATTTCAATCTTCATCTATTCCATGTTCCTCAATCAATTGATTAACTAATAAATAATCAGACTCGCAAAATTCTCGTTGTCTTCCTTGAACTCTTGTTGTAAGTATAGGCATACATCAATATGCTTCTCCTCACATTGTTTAGGGCCACCTGATGAAAGCAGTAGCGAACAGATGGTCTATGAGTCGAAAACAATCTTTTGAAGGTCACTATTCTTCCCTCCTTTCCTATCTTCAAACTTGTCTTGATGGTGTTGATAGTCATTTTTTTTACCAAATAAAGATGCCAAAAAATCAAGAAAAAAAATAAAGAGAAAGGCATAAAAAATAAAAATAAAAATGCACTGAGTGGTTGATTAGCCTTTTAGGGCGTTTGACTGGCCCTCCCTCCTTTTCCTTGTGTTGGCACCATCTTATAGGCAGTTGACCGGTCCCTCAAGGTGGTTGATTGGCCCACTTGAAATTTGAATTTTTGACTTGTTCTCACACAATTCGCTATAGATTTCGGGCCAATCACGTGTCCAATTGATATCATACGTCAATTATCGGTCATGATAATTAATGGTTGGTAGTTACTAGCAGTTATTGGAAGTTACTTTCAAATTTTGAATATTTTTAAATTTTTGAAATTCAAATTCAAAAATGGTTTTTCCACTCTTCCATTGAAGGTCTATAAAAGGACCTCCTATGAGAGATTTTAGGGCACGTCCAAATGGGGGCTAAAGTGAAGGTTTTGAGATCAATCTGTGGGTTCAAGAGGGTTTTCTATTAAAGGGGAGAAAGAAGTGATGGAAATGTTGTGATCCCAAGAGGGGGATGAATTGGATATTTAAAACTTTTTGGCTAATTTAAATTATGCACCGATTCACCACAGTTCATATCTCATTCAATATTAAAAATGTGTATGTAGAATAATTAAGCTATCAGTGCAGACATACAAGAGTGCAGCATACCTCATTTAAATTAAATGTGTGCATGCAAATAGTTATAACAGTGCACAAGCAAGCATACACATATGAAAATTTAAGTGCAATAATTAAATATGAGAGAGAGAGAGAGAGAGAGAGAGAGAGAGAGAGAGAGAGAGAGAGAGGATATTTGTTATCGAGATTTAGCCAAACCAGCTTACGTCCCCGTCTTGGGCATACCCCCCAAGAATTACACTATCCCTGCTCACTTAAACGAACGGAGCAGAAACCGTTACAACCTCTCCTTACAGGGCAAGGTAAATCCCAACTCAATTACAAGTTAAGCCCAACTTGTCTCCCAAGAGGTTCGGTTGACCGAGGCAAGGTTCGGTCGACCGTATTAGGCAAGCTTGGCTGATCGAGCACAGGTTCGGTTGGCCAAGCTCTCACAATGATTTTGAATTTTAAACAACTCGATTGACCAATGGGAAGGCCGGTCGACCGACTAAGAGGGGATCTGCAACTCTTCGTGGGTTTGGTCAACCTAGGGGTAAGAAAGATCGGCTGTTTAATAGGTTCGATTGACCATCGATGTTTTTGAACTAAAGAAGTCAGTTAGCCATGGTCATTGGAAAGCATAGATACGTGCGTCGGTCGACCAAGGAAGATACATTCAAAAGAGCATCGGTCGACTGAGCCAAGTCAATGGTTGACTCCGCGCAGGTTTGGTCGACTAAGCTAATTAAAGCTCGAATAAGTCGGTCAACCGAGGGCATTGAAAAATTAATATTTTGCCCAAAAATCCAACTTTGGTCGACCACCGATTTTGACCCTAACCAATTTAATCATTTTTGTATGATTTTAGTTGTTAAGAAAAAGGCTTTCTGTGAAGTGTTAGGTGTCCTATGGTCATCTGAGCATTCAAACATATCATGAAGATGCATGCATTATTACAGACCAAGTATAAAAGAAAAATTAAATGCATTTTCAAATTAAATTTAAATGTCTTCTTCTTCATTGCTCTTCTCTCCATGGAATGCACTGTTGAAGTAAGTTTTAAGTCTTCTGGCTTCCATTTCTCTTTTGCCTTATGTGTTTGTTGAATAGTAAATTTGTTCAAGCACTTAAAAACACACATAAAAAACTAATGTTTTATCAGCATCAAAACAGGGATCTGACTCAAAAAGTCAATAAGAAGAGATTCCATAATCCTTGTTGTAACGCCCCGAACCCTTAAACCCGGGTCTAGTGTGTTGTACCTAATCATATCCTCATAAATCATATTCCATAACATACACGGCGGAAAACATGATCATAATCTCCATATAACATAATACCAGAGTTTACTAATTCTAACTACCAACCATAATAAATTAATCATCCATCAGTATTCAATTATATACATGTCTCCAAAACATTTCAGTATGTTCACAACTTTCTTTTCTCCACAGATTTAAAATATAAGGACGTAAAACATAAATATTTGCATCTCATAATTAACATAGAAATATACCATTTCCTTTTACTATTTCCCAATAATGTTATAGAACCTCGAGCTCTCTAAGCTCGATCTCGATGAAATCCTGAAAAAAAAAGATAAATTTATATTCGGGTGAGACACATCTCAGTAAGGGAAGAAATCATATATTAAAACAGTGTGTGGCCAACATGAGTTTATATATATCATAATATTTAACATTTGAAAATCCTTAACATAATTTCCGAAATCATTCTCTGATCCTAATCAAACACATGCAAATATTTAACCCGCAAGATTACCCGAGGATAGGGATGATTACCCGCCCATTTAGTAACCCGAAGGTCACAATTTAAGCATATCAGGGCACTCACCTTACTCAGCAAGCCCTCAAGTGTTAAATTGATCTTGTACTCATACAGTTCATACAAAATTTTACCGGCAAAGGCCCTAAGGATAGGGAAATCTACCTGCCCATACAAGTAGGTTCCCTCTGCCCTAATACGTTATGCGGCTACTGCCACATCTGTAGTTACTAGTGCACTCGCCTTACTCAGCAAGCGCTCAGGCTAAAGGTACGCCTCGCCCAAACGTAACATGTTCTACGTACATATATACTTCTAATATCATAATACATCATTCTTTTATGTCATTATACATTCATGCACATTCATTCCTATTCATAACTTAACTTTGCATTTCGTTTTACTTTAAGTGACTCTTTCCCATTTGTATCATTTACCTTGGTCATTTCATTTCATTACCATTTCATCGTCATTTCATTGCATAATATTTCATTTCATTACTTCGTACTACAGCTGGTCTTTAGCCATCATCAATTAGTCTATGTAGAAACGTGCTAGATCTGCTAACACAACTCCTTTTAGCTGTCATCAGTTAGTCTACACAAAAGTGTGCTAGATCTACTAACATGGCTGTCTTTCAGCTGTCTTATATTTACATCGTTGCATTTAACAAACATAGGCAACATTATCCATATCATATTTTATTTTCATTGCTTTACTTACTTAACCTGCATCTCATACATTTAACATATATTTACACAAAATTTACATTTACTCATGCCACACAATTTAACAATAAAATTCATACAATTCCTGTAAAATAAGCCAACCAACATTTAATATTTATATATTAAAAATATCATTCATTTCTTACATAAATACTCTGAAAATATTTTTCCACTTTCATCAGTTCATTTTCACATATACGTATCTAATAAACAACCCTAAACTTGAAAAAATATAATTTAAATGGCTGGCATTTTACCCATATAGAAACATATACACATACATATAACACAATTTATTTTTTTCATTTAATTCATAAAAATTATGATTTAATATATATTTTCTCCCTTACCTAGTTTCTTGAACTACGCCAACAGGGACTCCGAAAAATACCTGCGGCGCTCACCCGGACCCTGAAATTAAATTCCTAATTCTAATAAATTATTCTTGAATAAAGTATTATTTAAATATTTCCTAGGGTCATAATTCCTAAATAAATAAATATACCCTTAAATTTAGCCAAATTTCCAAATTTCCCAAATCCCACTCTCGCTTTGGAGTAGGGCCTAGAAAACCCCAATTGAAAAATTATATAGGCCAAAATGACGATGATGATGACTAGGACTCCGTGATGGTGTCCGTTCATCGATTTAGCCACATATTAACGGCGAAATTGAGAAAATGGGAAAAAATTACCTTTCCCCAAGAGCAGTGCCTAAGCCGTTCCCATGAAAAATCTGCTCTAGTAGAAATGTCGGCAGCAAAACCAAGATTCCAATGGCACCTTCCGTTTTCCGATCTGTCACAAACTCGCCGAATAATTGAGAGAATGAGAGAGGCGGAGACGGAGGAGTAGATGGCGCTGCACGCAGAACAGAACAGAGGGGGGGTGTCTGCGCCTGACAGCTTCTTCTTCTTCCTTCTTTCTTTCTTCTTCTTCTTTCTTCTTCTCTTCTTATCTCATTCTGTCAGTAACTTTATATATATATTAAACTTATACTTATCATATATATATATATTACTTTAACTTTTATATATATATATATATATATATATATCTTATTTTAATTATTTTTTTTATAAATCCAATACAATAATATTTAATTTAACAACTAGTTATTTAATTATTTAATTTATCTTAATTTAATTTAATTTCTTTAAATTTAATTTTTTTTAATTTAATTTTCTTTTCTTTTTCCCACGTCATTCCTTTTTTTTATTTATTTGTTATTTTATTTATTTATTATTATTATTTTTAATCATTTTAATTTTTCGGGTCTTTACACTTGTCCTTTGTAAGGGGCTTTGGAAGTGTGATTCAAACTAATGGGGGCTTTCATTTTATCTACAAAAGGTTTTTCTTTAAAAATGTTAGTGTCAAACCTTTTACTTCATTCATTTCCATGCATTTGATTATAATGCATGATCCCTGTTTTGATGCTGACAAAACATTCATATCTTATGTGTGTTTTAAAATTCTTGAGCAGGTTCACATTTTAGCACACACATAAGAGAAAGGTAAATGGAAGCCAGAAGGACTTGAAGCTCACATCAACTGGCATAATCCATGAAGAGAAGATCAAAAAAGAAGAATAAGACATGTTTTGAATTGTAAATGCATTTAATTTTTATTATTTGGTCTGTAATAATGCATATCATCTATGATATGATTAAATGCTCAGAATGACCATAGATTGACCTTAGGGCACCCAACACAATAAAAGAAAAACCTTCTCTTAACAACTAAAATTATACAAAAAGTTTTAATCATTTATGATCAAAAATAGGGTCAAACTTAAGTTTTTAATTAGGCCTAGCCAACCGACCCATTCATGTTTTAAATCACCTCGGTTGACCAACCACGCCCTAAGGGCAATAGTGCAATTTCGGTCAAGCTCGGCCGACTGACCCCAAATTGAACTATAATGCCCGGCCAACCGACCTAAGGAAATTGGCTAAATCAAAGGCTCAGCCAACCAATTACTATAGTTCAAAACGGCCTCAGCCAACCAGCTTTTGATGCCCAGCAAACCGACTTTAGCCCTAGCCAACCGAACCTACGAAGGTTTGGAAAACGCCTTTAGCTCAGCCAACCGGCACCTTCCACAGCCGACCAAACCTTAGAAAAATTCAAATATGCTGTGTGAGGTCAGTCGACCGGCGCCAACACTGGTCGACCAAACTTCTCAGGTTGGTTTTATTTCTAGCACTAGTCACGCTTAACTTTTTAATTAAACAAATTTAAAAATACCAAGCATGTCCCCAATGGTCATTTTTTAAGAAGATCTATAAATACCCCTTCCATAAGCAAAATTAGTAACTTTGATTAGCCAAAATTTTTCTCTCAAATTTATTTAGGCTATTTTAATCAAAGTTCCCCCAAACCTATTTTTTGTTGCAAAAATCTTTTCTTTAGGACAAATCTTTTAGTACTCTCTCTAACTCTCTTTCACTTTTCTTTTTTTTTTAAATCTTTATTGAAAGAGAACATTTATTTTGGGCATTTATGTTGTTCATATGTATTTATTCTCACTTGTTCTTCATTTTGAAAATTAATTTTTAGAGTGTAAAAGCTTGTGGTTTCTCCATGCATTTTCTTTGATAAATATTTTTATGGAGAAATTGTTCATGACTTTATGAATCCTTGCACACTCTTTACAAGATTCATAAGCTCACTTGTGTTTATTGACAAAAATCTTTTTGAGCTAAAAAACCCTAAGTTCTCCTATCATTCTTTGAAAAATACTTTTGGAGAAATAACTTTTATGGTATAAATCTTTGAAGCTTTTTATCATATATATTATATTCAAAGATTGTAAAAATTGTTTTTGAGAAAAAACACCCTTACTCTCTAAGCATAGTTGATATCATATGAGAGTGTATTTTAGGGCTTTAATTTGTGTACATCTCTGCTTGTATTTAGAAGCATTTTACATGTACAAAAATATGTTTATGTAACGATTCGGTTCAACCCGTAAATTGGTCTGGGGAATCTCTGCCCCGTAAGGGAGATCTGTTGGGTTCAGTTTGAAAATTGAACTGGGGAGTCTTCGCCCCGTAAGGGAGACCAGTTTGACTCAGCCTGATAATTGAGTTGGGGTATTAATCCCCATAAGGAGAGGTCGTATGGTTGCTGCTCAGTCCTATAATTGAGTTGGGGTTTACCTTGCCCCATAAGGAAAGGTTGTAACAGCTTCTGCTCCGCCCGTTTAAGTGAGCAGGGATAGTGAAATCCTTGGAGGGTATGCCCAAGGCGGGGACAAAAGCTGGTTTGGTGGAACCTCCATAAAAAATATTGTGTGTCTCTTTATCTATCTCATTTAAATTCCCGCACTCTAATTTCTACATGTGTATGCTTGTTTATTTATTGCTATAACTATCTTGTCTGCACACATATTTAATTTAAATGAGATATGCAGCATACGTGTATGTCAACACACATAGCTTATTTATTTCACATACACGCTTTAAATCTTAAATGGTATAATGTCGCACCCCAAACTCGGTGGGGCTCGGAGTGCTATTTGCCATATATATCTCTGATACCATAATTATAACTACCTGAACTCGAAAGGGGTCCCGGGTGTTCTTGTCCATAACTCCATATAAAACATGCAGCAAAAGATAATTAAACCTCAAACACATTACCAAAGTTTTAAATCATCCCAGCTACACATATGTATTTCCATGTTATATATTACATCCCAAAATAAATAAAAACATGATAAAAAAGTGTCTTACTTACACTTACAATACTACAAAATCTAAACCCAACCTCGTAGCATGCTAGGCTTTATTCCTTGTAGGACCTGAAATGTGAGATGGATATTAGGGTGAGACACTTCTCAGTAAGACGGTTTAGATTATCATTAGTGTGTGGCTAACATGAGTTTAAGTGTGATTATCATACATTCATATACTTAACTGTAAGTGAAAAAGCATTTGAAAACTGTACTCACACCTATATATATATATATATATATATCTGAAAACACATAATTTCCTGATAACATACTTTTGGCTCATTATAGCCAATTTTTCATAAATTACATATATCAATAGAGAACATTCCTTATTGGGCCATCATAAACATCATGAATAACCCCCATGATTGGGTTGTATGGTCCGAAGACTGGAATTAGCCATGGATAGCCTACCACCAAGCTAAGTCAAACATGTTAGTATGTAAGTCCGATTTGCCTACCCAGCCTGGTCTGGACTCCAGGGGGGTACAACAACTCTTTGCGGCCAAATCGACTATCCCATGGCCTACACTTCCACTATAGTGTGACTACACTAACATATCATACTAGTTATGGTACCGAACTTCCATAAGAGCTAGTCCCTCAAGGTACATAAACCATATATATAATTTAAATTGTAAAAACTGTAATGTGATCTCATTTTCATAAATCACTATAAACTGTTATATTTGTAAATCTGTATAAGGTCTGTCATATCATAACTTAGTATAAAAATCATCATATCATATCTCGGTATAAAACCGTCATGTTCATAATTCAGTATAAAACCGTCATATCATAATTTTTCATAGAAACTAATCATATCATAAAAACCATCAAGTTTAAGTATGCAATAACTATAAACATTCTCACGCCACACAATTTGAGTGATATATCATAATATAATAAACTACCCGGAGAAAATATATTTTGCTGAAAATAAAAGTATGTTCATCTATAGGGTTTAACTTAATACATTTGTTTTTCAAGTAAAGGAGATGATCGCCCACTCACTTTAGTTTTCCCCAAACACGTATAAAATACCAAAACCCTCATTTTCATATGTCTAATTCAATTAGAAAATCATACATAGTATTCTTGTATCTATATACTTTGGTTTAATCGGTTCACATTTCAAAAATAATTGACATAATCTAATACCCTTACATGTTCCTGAAAAGCTGCCTACAACTTTGGAAAACGAAATCCTAGCCTCTTAATTGGCTGAGGACGAGGACTGGCAAGCCAAGTGGAGAGAGAGAGAGAGGCGATCAGAGAGCGGGAAAGAGGACTCTGGATGAGCTTAGGAGAGATAGAGAGAGCGAGAGAGAGAGAGAGATACGTGAGAGGGTGAGAGGAGAGAGAGAGACTCTAAAACCCTAATGAGAGAGAGAGAGAGAGAGAGAGAGAGAGAGAGAGAGAGAGAGAGATATGAGAGTTATGAAAATTTAAGCTTACTTCTCATTTAAGTAAGCTCAGCCTGGGGGAAACCGTCGATGATTTTCCTAAGATTTCTTAAATTATTGATGTTTTGGTCTTACCAAATCGTGGCCCTGCTGAAATCGTCGACGATTTTCCTGAGGTTCCTCAAACCGTCAACGGTTTGGTCCTGTCCCAAACCATTTCCTTCTTTTCTTTTTCCTTTCTCTTTTCTTTTTCTTTTTTTTTTATTTTCTTGGTTGGGGTTCCTACTTCCTCCCCTCCTTATAAAAATTTCATCCTCGAAATTGATAGCTGACACTCATACCAACTTCTGGAATTTGAAACCATTACTCGACTCTAGGAAGAGTCGGCGGCCACCCACATAGCGGCCTCGTACCAAATTTATTAATTACCCTTACTTGTGGCAGAGGAATATCGTGGTTACATATAAGCTTCTAGGAGATTACATATAACACAACTATAGCAAATCAAAACTCTCTCCCAAAACCACTTTTAACCTAAAACCAAAACAGACAGTTTTAAACTAACAAACCTATTCTAAATTCATATTCAACAACCAAACACTTACCTAAACTGTCATCCTTACCTGACTAGCGTTGGGCCTCATTGAACAATTGTGGGTACCTCTGTCGTATTTCTTCCTCTAATTCCCATAAAGCTTCCTCAACTACATGATTACGCCAGAGTACCTTCACCAATGAAATTTTCTTGTTACGTAGTTCCTATTCCTTATGGTGTAGAATTTGAACTGGCACTTCATTATATGATATTGTGTCTCTAAATTCCAAAGACTCATAACTTATCATGTGTGAAGGTTCTAAGACGTACTTTTTCAACATAGACACGTGAAACGCATCATGGATCCTAGACAATGCTAGGGGTAACGCTATCTTGTAAGCAACCAAACCAACTATCTCTAGTATTTCAAATGGTTCAATATACCTAAGGCTTAGCTTACCCTTCTTTCCAAATCTCATAACTCCCTTCATTGGAGCAATCCTCAGAAATATCTTATCTCCTATCTTAAACTCTAGCTCTCGTTGGCAAATATGAGCATAACTCTTCTGTAGACTCTGAGCTATTTTAATTCTATCCCTAATGAGTCTGATTTTTTCAGAAGTCTGCTGTATAAGTTTTGGCCCCAAAATTCGAGTGTCATTGTTAAATCAAAATATTCCCTTTGAGTTTTAAATATAAATCATCTAATCTTAGTTAACATATTTCCTCAGTAAGAATTCTTTACCAACCATGATCACTTTCGATAAAGAATTCATCTATTCATTGGTTCGTATCCTTGCTCTAAATTATGATCATATCCAAAGGGTACTTGCCATCCTCCAAAGAGCATAGTCCTAAGAATTCATACTCCTAAATGCTCTTTGCTAAAATTGTCGGGACATAATCTTTTACTTGGTTATCATAAAAATATCATGTTTCTTTATGAAAACTCTTCTCAACATAATAGATATTTAACCCTTAGGAGTATTCATTTTTCCTACAAGCTCTTACTCTTCGAACAAATCTTACAAGAGCTTTAAATGATGTTGAATGGCTAAAGTTGGTTGCACTAGGTCTCAATCTAGATGAATGCATTATTTCAAGCAGACCTATGCATATGTAGTTTAAATTGGAAATCATTCAATCTTGTGCCTCTCACACGAATTGAAACTCATAACAATAGAGGCAATTTTGGCTTAGTATACTTTAAAAAATATTCATTGTGACCTTTTGGTCCTCTAAGCCGAAAACATTTAAAGTCAAGATTAAATCTTTAAAAATCTTAAAATGTGATGACCCGAGTAATAATGGTATTTAAATAATAGAGAGGGAGAGAAATGGAATCAGTAACAGAAGAAGGCAGCCGCATCGTCAACGACATTGCATTTTGGAGAATATAATTTTAAGGAATTTCCAGGCTTCATTGACAAATACAGGGGTTTGTCGACGAAGGTTCTTCAGGACCTTGTCGACGAGTTCCCGCCTCGTCAACGAGAAAATACTGAGAGAGGAATTTGGGCTACTCTGAATTTCGTCAATGAAGGGTAAGGTTAGTCGACGAAATTACTTAAGGACTCATCGACCAGATGACATGGCTCGTCAACGAAGCCCGCAGTATAAATAACCCTAAAATCATTTTAATCGCAGAAAATCAGCCACAAACCCTCTCCTCTCTCTCTTATACGGCCTCTCCCTCTTCTTTCTTCGATTCTGGCCCCATCAGTCATCAGATCGACGATCTGAGGCCACCACAACGTTCTTGGCGGAGTTCTCTTCAAGTTTGCCGGAGCGGATCGTTGGTGAAACGAAGTTGGAATTCATCCCAAATCCAGGGTAAGGTCTTTTATTTAGTTTTTGGATTTCTGGCAGTTGTAGGAAATAATGTAGGCCAAGAAATATTGATGTTTTGTTCTGGCAAATGTTGTTTTCAGGGTGTTGTGTAGGAGACCCTGCTGGTGTTAGGCCAATATACCATAGGGGCTTTCCAATAGTCAGGTAAGGGAAATATGTTATGCTAGGTTATTTGAGAATATTTTCAGTATAAAATTATAAATGTTCCACCAGAGTATTATTTACAGTAGAGATTTATACAATTTATCAAATATGATTAATATGTTTTAAAATTACTCTGTGGCTTGAGAATATGTATATAGTATAGAAACATGCTTTATAGTATTTTTCAGAGATGTGTTTTACAGCAATTACAAAAATACCATGATTTTACAGTTTTACAGTACCATGACATACAGAATTACAGTTAATTACAGAAACACAGTTGATATAGATGCAGTTTTCTACAGCGTCATGGTTTATACAATTATTACAGAATCGGGGTAAAATAGATAGTGGTATTTTGAGATGTAATATATAATATCAGACCCTGTTGGACCATACAGTTACAGAGCACGGTATCGTAGTTACATATAGTATATAGAGTGCAACCATTTATTCAGATAATACATGGTATAAAGGTCGATCGCATAGAGCCCACGAGTGGACATGCTCCCTATCAAATATGGGTTAAGGAGGGCTGGTCAGACTATGGAGTATGGTGATTTATTCCTAGTTGGCCAGCCAGGGTAAATCCTGCCTATGGGCCGCACAACCCTGTCGTGATGGGTTAAATCATGACACACAGTTATCCACAGGGAAGTTTACAGCTATTACTATGTTTATACAGTTTTATAGAAATCGAATATATATGTTAGCAATATGTTGAGTAGAAACCTAAAGCACAGAAATGTTAAGCAACAGGTAAAAGATGAAGATTAAATTACTGGTATTGTACTTTACAGATTCAGTTATATATGACTATATAGTAATGGATTTTCACAGTATTGTAACTCAATTGCCACACACTAGCAATAGCATATTTCGTCTTACTAAGCGTTGGCTCATCCCAGTGTTGAATCATTTTTCAGGTGATCTAGGTAGGCAAGCAGACCAAGCTCGCAGGTAGAGGGGCCACAATTCTGCCCTGTCAGAAGAGAGTGAGTATATTTTTGGGAGTTTTTTTGTATAGCCCAGCCCAGTTGTGGGTATCTTGGGGAACAGTTGTACATGTATGTTTTGAGAAACCTGTTAGCACTCTGGTATTGTATATAACTATATGTTGTTATATTTATTTGATTTTTGCTTCTCGCTGCTTAGATTGATGATTAAATTTGGTATCAGAGCATTTTAAATATTATAGTAAAAAAAAGGAAATTAAGTAGGTCGTTACAATTTGGTATCAGAGCCTAGGTTGCTAGGTTCTGTAGACTTTAGAGTGCAGCAGAAGCAATTCCAGAGTATAGGAAAAGGATTTGAGGTTTGTTCGGTTGTCTAGATACAGGATCTCCGTAGTGGGTTCTGTGTTTTTCTTGGGGTGACGATTTCAGGAAAACCATAGTAAACTATCGTTAGGTCGTGTGTCTAGGTGACAGAACTGGATATTGAGTTAAGGTTAGGAAAGGTAATTAATTTTGAATTAGTACATGATAGGTTCGTATAGGAGATAAAGTGTTTAAGTGTGTTTCTTGTTTTCAGGATGGACCCAATAAGTAGTGGCACGAATGTTGGGGAGGATAGGCCAGGACCTTCCAGCATAGGTGGAGGAGATACAGATGTTGTACTACGTAGCGTCACTCAGCAGGTGATGGCTAAGATGGCCAGGAGCTCTAGGGAGCGTGGCTGTTCGATCTAGCAGTTTACACGGATGAAGCCCCCATCCTTTGCTAGAGGAGATGACGTGATTGTAGCTGAGAATTGGGTCCAAGATATCGAAGAAACATTAGAAATGCTTCCATGTATGGATAAGTAGAAGGTAGCATTTACAACATTTAAGTTGACAGGGGAGGCGAAACGATGGTGGAGAGCAGCGCGACTCATAGAGGAGCAGAGACTGGTTCCAGTGTTAGTGACTTGGGATCGATTCAAGGAGCTGTTCTTCGAGCGATATTTTCCTTCTGTCATTTGGAGCGCAAAGGCAGCACAGTTTCTGTATTTGGTACAGGGGTAGATAACTGTATCCCAGTATGCGGCTCTGTTTATTGAGTTGTCGCGTTTTGCTCCCCATCTAGCACCTGATGAAGAGAAAAAGGTGAGGAGAGGAAGTTTGAAGAAGAACTGAGGCAGAACTTGTTTGAGCAAGTGATTAGTTTTAGGGCTCAGACATTCACAGAGGTTGTAGACAGAGCTGCGATTATTAAGAGTGGCATTCATAGGGGTATAGCGGCTCAGAGTCAGAGGAAGAGGTCTGCGCCTTAGGGTTTTCAGGCTGGCTCCAATAAGGGTCCATGGAAAGGAGGTCATAATAGGGGAGACCAGAGGCAGATGGTAGGACCTCGGGGAAATCAAGGTGCACTGATCGTCTCGGTATGCTAGAGATGCGGGAGACGTCATCCGGGGGAGTGCCAGGTAGGAAGCGATGTATGCTATCGATGTGGGAGACCCGGCCACATGGCACATGCATGCCCAGGTCTGCTAGACCAGATTCTAGCTCGTAGGCCTTATCGGGGAAGATATCAGGCAACTCGAGGAGGATATCAGGCACCTCATGGTGGCTAGCAGAGGAATGTGGCCCCAACGAGAGTATATGCTCTAACACCAAGTGATGTAGAGGCTACTACAGATGTGGTGACATGTACATTTACCGTTTTGTCACATTCCGTTATTGTCTTATTTGATTCAGGTGCCACCCATTCTTTTGTCTCTGCATCCTATGTTAAATTATCTGAGAGTGAGACCTAGTTATTAGATATAGCACTATCAGTAGCTACACCATCAGGGTTAGTGATCAGGTGTCAGAGGGCACTTAGAGGCTATCCAATAGAAATTCAAGGGAAAGTGTTACCAACTGATTTGATTGTATTTGATATGTGTGGATTTGATATAATATTGGGTATGGACTGGTTGGCTTCCAATCACGCCAGTATTGACTGTCATAAAAAAGAAGTAATTTTTAGACCCCTTGGTATGCAAGAATTTAGATTCGTTGGTTCACGGGTACGTGCCCCAACACAACTGGTGTTAGCCATACAGGCGAGTAGATTACTCCTAGACGGAGGTCAGGGATTTATAGCGTTTGTGAAAGAAGTATCCGAAAATGAATTGAAGATTGATTGCACCCTAGTGGTACAAAAATTTCCAAATGTTTTTCCAGATGAGTTATTTGGGCTGCCTCCTATGCGCGAGGTAGATTTTCCTATAGATTTACCTTCTGGGACCGTGCTGATCTCTAAGGTTCCCTATCGTATGGCTCCAGCCGAATTGAGAGAATTAAAGGAACAATTACAAGGCTTCCTGGACAAGGGGTTTGTACGACCCAGTGTATTGCTGTGGGGAGCTCCAGTGTTGTTCGTTAAGAAGAAAGACGGGTCCATGAGGATGTGTATTGATTATAGGGAGATAAACAAAGTTACCATTAAGAATAAATATCCTCTACCCCATATAGGAGATTTGTTTTATCAGTTCCAAGGTACATAAGTGTATTCCAAGATCGACCTCAGATCCGGGTATCATTAGATAAGAGTGAAAGCAGAGGACGTCGCGAAAACAGCCTTTAGAACCAGGTATGGGCACTACGAGTTTCTCGTTATGCCGTTTGGTCTGACGAATGCCCCAGCCGTGTTCATGGACTTGATGAACAGAGTATTCCACTAGTATCTAAATCAGTTTGTAGTAGTTTTCATTGATGATATACTGGTGTACTCAAGGAGTTTTGAGGATCATGAGGTGCATTTGAGGTAGGTGCTGCAGATACTTAGAGAGGAGAAGCTTTACGCCAAGTTTAGTAAGTGTGAGTTCTGACTCGAGAAAGTTGCATTTTTAGGCCATGTGGTCTCAAGAGACGGTATATCAGTGGATCCTAGCAAAATCAATGCAGTGGTAATTTGGGTCGGGCCAAGGAATGTGCAAGAAGTTAGGAGTTTCTTAGGACTGGCAGGTTATTACCATCATTTTGTTGAGGGGTTTTCAGCTTTATCAAGACCTCTCACACGTTTGACCAGGAAGAATGCCAGATTTTTATGGGATGAAGAGTGCGAGCAAAGCTTTCAGGAATTAAAGCAGCGGCTCGTCATTGCACTAGTTTTGTTAATTCCATTAGGAGGTGATGGTTATGTTATCTACAGTGACGCATTTTTGAAAGGGCTCGATTGTGTGCTGATGCAGCATGGTAGGGTGGTGGCATATGTGTCCAGACAGTTGAAAGAGTATGAAAAGAACTACCCTACTCATGATCTAGAATTGGCTACAGTTGTACATGTACTAAAAATCTAAAGACATTACTTGTATGGTGAGAGGTATGAGATATTTTCGGATCACAAGAGCCTAAAGTATTTCTTCACACAAAAAGAGTTGAATATGCGGCAAAGGAGGTAGTTGGAGCTTATCAAGGATTACGACTGTACCATCAGTTACCACCCAAGTAAAGCAAATGTGGTGGCTGATGCTTTACGCCGTAAATCAGGAGACACAGCATAGCTAGCAGCGGTAGTTCTACACCCGATTCAAATGGACTTGGAAAGACTCGGTGTGGAGTTAGTGGAAGATGATCCTCAGGCGCTTATTGCCAGTTTGGTTGTACAACCTACACTTTATGAGAGAATTAAAGTTGCTCAGAAGGATGATCTGGAATTGGCAGAAGTGATAACCAGAGTACAGGATGGCCCAGGGGAAGAATTCAGCATTTCTGATGATAGGGCTTTAAGATTTCGCACCAGATTGTGTGTGCCTGCATATGACAGCATCAGAAGGACGATTCTAGAGGAGGCACACAGATCTCTATATACTGTTCATCCTAGCAGTATGAAAATGTATAGGGATCTACGAGATTATTTCTGGTGGATTGGCATGAAAAGAGAAATAGCAGAATTTGTGCAGCAGTATTTGTCGTGCCAGCAGGTTAAGGCTGAGCACCAAAGGCCGGCAGGGCAGTTGCAGCCACTTTTCATTCTCGAGTGAAAGTGGGACCACGTATCTATGGATTTTGTTACTAGGCTACCGCCAGCGCTGCATGGTCAGAATGCCATCTGGGTAATTGTTGATAGATTAACGAAGACAGTGCACTTTCTTCCCATTAAGATTAGCTACCCTATGAACCGGTTAGCAGAGATTTACATGCAGGAGATTGTTCGACCCCATGGAGTGCCGGTATCCATAGTCTCGTACCGTGATCCATGTTTTACATCATGGTTTTGGAGGAGCTTACAAGAGGCACTGGGGACTCAGTTAGCGTTCAGCACTACTTTCCACCCTCAGACCGATGGTTAGACTGAGAGAACAATCCAGATATTAGAAGATATGCTTCGTGCCTGTGTTCTAGACTTTGGAGGTAGATGGATCCAGTTTTTGCCGCTAGTTGAATTTGCTTATAATAACATTTATCAGACTAGCATTGGCATGACACCCTACGAGGCATTATATGTAGGAGATGTCGATCTCCTCTTTCTGGGATAAAGTTGGTGAAATGCGAGTTTTGGGTCTAGAGATAATTCAGCAAGTGTGTGATAAAGTCCGACTTATTCAAGATAGGATCAGTACAGCGCAGAGTCAACAGAAAAGCTACACAGATACTCGCCACCGAGAACTGAAATTTGAAATGGGTGATCATGTATTTTTGAGAATAACTCCACTGAAGGGGATCTTGAGATTTGGGAAGAAGGATAAGTTGAGCCCTAGGTTTATTGGCCCATTTGAGATACTTGAGAAGATTGGGTCAGTGGCCTATCGGTTAGCCTTACCGCCATCTTTGTTTCGAGTTCATGACGTATTTCATGTTTCCATGCTAGGGAAATACGTCCCAGATCCTTCCCATATTATCAGTCATGCGGAACTGGAAGTTAGTGAGGCTTTAGCATATAAAGAAGCTCCAGTATAGATCTTAGATAGGAAAGAATAGGAATTGCGCAATAAAGAAGATACAGTTGGTAAAAGTTCTGTGGAGGAATCACGCAATAGAAGAAGCTTCGTGGGAGCTTGAAAGCAAGATTAGACAAAAATATCCCCACTTGTTTAGTGGGTCATAGCAGTGATATATAATTAAAGTGATAGTAATTTTATTTTGTTTAGCATAGTGAAATTGTTGTATAGGATAGGTAGTATTTCGGTTTTGGGAGACTTTTCTTTTATACTTGTAATCTCCCAGAACTACCCATGTAACCACGGTATTCCTCCGCCATAAGTGAGGGCAGGTAATAAAATAAGTAGACCCTTTTTCCTTTACTGGATGATGGAGTGTATAGATAGAAATTCAGATAGTAAATTTTGAGGACAAAATTTTATAAGGAGGGGAGAATGTGATGACCCGAGTAATAATGGTATTTAAATAATAGAGAGTGAGAGAAATGGAATCAGTAACAGAAGGAGGCAGCCGCGTTCCTCGACGACATTGCATTTTGGAGAATATAATTTCAAGGAATTTCTAGGCTTCGTTGATGAATACAGGGGTTCGTCGACAAAGGTTCTTTAGGACCTCGTCGACGAGTTCCTACCTCGTCGATGAGAAAATACCGAGAGAGGAACTTAGGCTACTCTGAATTTCATCGACGAATGGTAAGGTTCATCAACAAAATTACTTAAGGACTCATCGACAAGATGACATGGCTCGTCGACGAAGCCCGCAGTATAAATAGCTTTAAAATCATTTTAATCGCATAAAATCAGCCGCAAACCCTCTCCTCTCTCTCTCTCTCCTATGGCCTCTCCCTCTTCTCTCTTCGATTTTGGCCCCGTCAGTCGTCGGATCGACGATTTGAGGCCACCACGACGTTCTTGGCGGAGTTCTCTTCAAGTCTATCTGAGCGGATCGTTGGTGAAACGAAGTTGGAATTCATCCCAAATCCAGGGTAAGGTCTTTTATTCAGTTTTTGGATTTTTGGCAGTTGTAGGAAATAATGTAGGCCAAGAAATATTGATGTTTTGTTCTGGCAAATATTTTTTTTAGGGTGTTGTGTAGGAGGCCCTGCGGGTGTTAGGCCAGTATACCATAGGGGCTTTCCAATAGTTAGGTAAGGGAAATATGCTATGCTAGGTTATTTAAGAATGTTTTCAGTATAAAATTATAAATGTTCCACCAGAGTATTGTTTACAGTAGAGATTTATATAGTTTATCAAATATGATTAATATGTTTTAAAATTACTCTGTGGCTTGAGAATATGTATATAGTATAGAAACATGCTTTATAGTATTTTTCAAAGATGTTTTTTACAGCAATTATAGAAATACCATGATTTTACTATTTTACAATACCATGACATACAAAATTACAGTTAATTACAGAAACACAGTTGATATAGATGCAGTTTTCTACAGCGTCATAGTTTATACAATTATTACAGAATCGTGGTAAAATATATAGTGGTATATAGAGATGTAATATATATCAGACCCTGTTGGACCATACAGTTACAGAGCACGGTACCGTAGCTACATATAGTATATAGAATGCAACCACCTATTCAGATAATACGTGGTATAAAGGTCGATCGCATAGAGCCCACGAGTGGACAGGCTCTCCATCAGCTATGGGTTGAGGAGGGTGAGGAGGGCTGATCAGACTATGGAGTATAGTGATTTATTTCTGGTTGGCCAGCCAAGGTAAATCCTGCCTACGGGCCGCACAACCTTGTCATGAGGGGTTAAATCATGACACACAGTTATCCACAGAAAAGTTTACAGCTATTACTATGTTTATACAGTTTTATAGAAACCGAATATATATATATATATATATATATATATATATATATATGTTAGCAGTATGTTGAGTAAAAACCTGAAGCACAGAAATGTTAAGCAACAGGTAAAAGATGAAGATTAAATTACTGGTGTTGTACTTTACAGATTCAGTTATACATGACTTTATAGTAATGGATTTTCACAGTATTGTAACTCAATTGCCACACACTAGCAATAGCATATTTCGTCTTACTGAGCGTTGGCTCATCCCAGTGTTGAATCATTTTTCAGGTGATCCAGGTAGGCGAGTAGACCAGGCTCACAGGTAAAGGGGCCACAGTTCTACCCTGTCAGTAGAGAGTGAGTATATTTTTGGGAGTATTTTTGTATAGCCCAGCCCAGTTGTGGGTATCTTGGGGAATAGTTGTACATGTATATTTTGGGAAACCTGTTAGCACTCTGGTATTGTATATAACTATATGTTGTTATGTTTATTTGATTTATGCTTCTCGCTACTTAGGTTGATGATTAAATTCGGTAGAGCATTTTAAATATTATAGTAAAAAAAATGGAAATTAAGTAGGTCGTTACGTAAAACCCTTAGCTAAAAATTTTGAAAATTCAAAAAGGCATAAAATGATTAAGTGTGTAACTGAGGGGGAGCAATTTAATAATTAAATACTACAATTTAATCTGTTAAAATTTTAAAGCAACAAACATAATTTGTACTCCTCACCTTAACTTTGGAGTGGTGCCTAAGATCCTCAAATCAAAAATTTGCTCCGATTAAAATGACGAGGATCGAAGCTGGGACCCTGATATCATGTCTAATCGTCAATTTAGCTGAAGATCTGAAGAGAAATTGAGGAGAGAGAGAGAGAGAGAGAGAGAGAGAGAGAGAGAGAGAGAGAGAGATACCTTATCCCTGAAGTGGTTCCTATGACAACCCTACGACAAATCCACTCTGGTTAACTTGTTGAGGATTGAAGTCGGAACCTCATGTAACGCCTTATCCCTGAAGTGGTTCCTACAACAACCCTACGACAAATCCACTCTGGTTAACTTGTTGAGGATTGAAGTCGGAACCTCGTGTAACGCCCCAACCTGCCACGTGGGGCCCAGGGTGTCACTTTAGTAATATATGTATTCATGATACCATATTCATCACATAAAAGCAGCGGAAACAAATTAAACATCCTCCAAAACATTACCAGAGTTCTAGTCTACCATTATACATAGAAATATCCAAATACCCATATTACAAACCCAAAATAGAAGACAGAAACTAACTTCGTCCATAAAAACCACATACATAAACTAGACAACTAAGCTCTGCCCCTTTAGCCTGCTAAGCACGATCCCTAGTATTTCCTAAAAATTAAAATGATCATTGGGGTGTGACACCTCTCAATAAGACAGATTAAGTTAATATCTGGGTGTGGCTAACATGAGTTTTAGTAGCAGCAGAAAACATTCATTTCTCCATTTAACCAAAAATAGCATTTGTAAATTGTACTACAACCTATACAATTGAAAATACACATTTATTCCAATCGTATAAACCAGTTCAATGAATAGATAGCCCCATTTACATAAATTCACACAAATGTGTAGAAGACATCCCCTAGGACAAACGACATGATTAACCCTCATGACAAGTTGTGCAGCCCGAAGGCTAGACTTAGCCTGGGTGATCAACCCAAACAAAGTCAAAGTAACCATCTGCAAGTACATCTGCAAGCATCTGCCAGCCCGACTACAGGTACGATTGCCTTACCACTTCTTGGTCTGGACCCCAAGGAAGGTACAATAACACTTTGCAGGCCAACCGGCTAAAACCACCTACTCTTCCACTACAGTGTGGTTGCACCTGGCCAAATAACTCACTAGTAACGCTCCATGCTCACAATACAACCGGTCCTTAGGGTTCTTAAATCATATCATGCAATTTAAGAAATAAAAACTATAGTATGACTCTCATTTTCATCACTCAGTACAAAACCTGTCATATCACAACCTGACATTCAACCGTCATATAAAACCCGACTCTCAATCGTCATACAAAATCCTGGTATACAACCGTCATATCAAAACCCGGCATAAAGTTGTCATATCAACCCCATATTTTCCACAAACCAGTAAGGTTCACAATTTCACGATATATTCTCAGAACCATATTCAGGTTCAATTATGAAATAAACCATATAGATTATTCTCATGCCACACAATTTTAGTATTAAAACATAATCAGAAAAAAAAAAACTAGGAAAATACCTCATAGTATATTTAGTTTGTATGGTGAAAACCAGGGAATGATTACCTCCACATTCTAGTTATTGAAAACATGCTTATATACATATATACATATAGCTTTTTCCATAAAAATATGAAGATGATCTTCGCTCACCCTTTGATTCTTTCCCAAAACACGGATACAGCTATAAAGCCAAGCTTTCCACTGTTCATCTCATTCAAAATACCGTATGATATACCTATATTTATAAAGTCCATTTTTGAACGATTGGATTTCGAAACACCAATTTAAATCATGAATATACATACATATAACGTAGTTTAATCGGTTCGGTTTCAACAAAAACCTGACATAACTTAATCCCCTTACCTATTCTTGAAAATAAACCGATTATATTAGGAAAATGGGAAACCTTAGCTTTCGAACCCGTCACCGAAAGTGAGCCAGTAAGCCGAGAGAAGAGGAAGAAATGACCGAGGACCGATGACGGATTTCGGGTGATCTTAGAGAGAGAGAGAGAGAGAGAGAACCACGTGAGAGAGTGAGAGAAGAGAGGGAGAGTCCTAAAAGTTCTAATTTAGAGAGAGAGAAAATTGTAGGTTATATAAAAAAAATACCTTGCTTACTGCTCAAGTAAGCCTACCCAGAGGAAAATCGTCGACGATTTTCCTGGGCTCCAGAAAATCGTCTATGGTTTCGTCCTACCAAACCATCTTTCCTTCTTTTTCTTTTCTTTTCCTTTATTTCTCTCTTCTTTTATTTATTTTCTTTTCTTTTCCGGGTTCGGGTCCCTACAATCTCTCCCCTTATAAAAATTTTGCCCTTGAAATTTGCTAACTAGTACCAGTCACACCCTCTGGAGTTTTCCTTAAATAACGATCTAACTCTACAGAAGAGTTGGTAGCCACCAATATAGCGGCCCCATCCCAAGTTGATTAAATACCCTCACTTATGGTAGAGAAATACCATGGTTACACACAATGTCTTGGGAGATTACAATACCCATACAAAACTCTCCCCAAAGACCTTCCATATACTAAAACCGTAAACAAATTGATAAAACTAAACAAACCTACTTTACACAACCTGTATACCAAACCAAACACTTACCTATGTTGTTGTACTGACTTATCTAGCGTTGAGCCTCTCTAAAAAGCTGTGGGTACTTCTGATGTATTTCCGTCTCTAATTCCCATGAAGCTTCCTCCACTGTATGATTATGCCAAAGTACCTTTACTAACGGTATTTCCTTAGTACGCAGTTCCTGTATTTTCCAATCTAAAATCTAAATTGGTATCTCTTTATAGGATAGGGTATCTTCTACTTCCAAGAATTCGTAGCTTATCACATGCGAAGGATCTGGTACGTACTTCCTCAACACCGACATATGAAAAACATCATGAACCCTAGACAAAGCTGGGGGGGGGGTAACGCCACTCGGTAAGCAACTAGACTAATTCTTTCCAGAATCTTGAATGGCCCAATGTACCTAGGGCTCAACTGAACCTTCTTTCCAAACCTCATCACCCCTTTCATCGAAACATTTCTCAAAAATATCCTATCACCTACCCCAAACTCTAGCTCTCATTGGCGTGTATCTGCATAGCTCTTTCCCTAATGATCTTGACCTTCTCAGAGGTCTTCTGAACAAATTTCGGCCCCAACATCTGCCGCTCACCTACCTCTTCCCAGTACAACGAAGATCGGCACTTTCGACCATACAATGCCTCATATGGTGTCATCCTGATATTGGCCTAATAATTGTTATTATAAGCAAACTCAACTAACGGTAAATATCGAATCCAACCATCCCCAAAATCCAACACACATGCCCGCAGTATATCCTCTAGAATCTAAATGGTCCTCTCGGACTATCCATCTATCTATGGGTGAAATGCAGTGTTGAAAGTGAGTTGAGATCCCAATGCTTCCTGCAAACTCTTCTAGAATTAAGAGGTGAACCGTGTATCTCAATCTAAAACAATGGATACTAGGACGCTATGAAGTTGAACTATCTCCTGCACATAAAGCTCTGCCAGCCTATTCATGGAATAACTGATTTTAATAGGAACAAAGTGTGCAGTCTTAGTCAGATGATCCACTATTATGCATATAGCATTTTGTCTATGCACCGCTAAAGGCAACCTCGTTACCAAGTCCATAAAGATATGTTCCCACTTCCACTTGGGAATACCAAGTGGTTGCAGTGGTCCCGCTGGCCTTTAGTACTCTACTTTCACTTGTTGGCACGTCAAACACTGCTCCAAGAATCGGGCAATATCTCTCTTCATATTGCTCCACCAGAAGGATTCTCGTAGATCTCTATATATCTTTGTGCTTCTTGGATGAACAGTAAAGAGAGAGTGATGAGCCTCTTCCAAAATTATCCTTTTAATCTCTACATCATTAGGTGCACACAGTCTAACATGAAACCTTAGCACTCCCTCGTTTGAGACATTAAATTATGTTGGTTGTCCACTCTGTACTTTCTCCATAATTTCCATCAACTCTGCGTCTTTCATCTGAGCAACTTTAATTCTTTCCTATAAAGTCAGTTGGATCACCATACTTGTAATAAACATAGGGTGATTCCCTTCTACTGACTCCACACCCAACATTTCTAGATCCATTATGATTCGATGCTGAGCTACGACTGCTGAGACCTACGCACTCACTGACTTCCAACTCAACACATCAGCTACCACATTAGCTTTTCCTGGGTGGTAACTAATGGTATAGTCGTAATCCTTTATCAATTCAAGCCATCTTCTCTGTCTTATGTTTAACTCTTTCTGCTTGAAAATGTTCATAAGACTGTTATGATCAGTAAAGATCTTGCACCTTTCACTATATAGGTAGTGCCTCCAGATCTTTAACGCGTAAACCACTGCTGCTAATTCCATGTCATGCGTGGGATAGTTCTTCTCGTACTCTTTAAATTGGAGAGAAGCGTATGCGATGACTCTTCCTTACTGCATTAAGATACACCCGAGTCCTTTCTGAGATGTGTCACTGTAGATCACGAATCCACCATTTCATGATGGAATGGTCAAAACTGGGGCAATGACTAGTCGCTGCTTCAATTCCTGAAAGCTCTGCTCGCACTCACCATTCCACTCAAACTTCATGTTCTTCTTTGTAAGTTGTGTCAAAGGACATGATAGTTTAGAAAATCCCTCTACGAACCAGTGACAGTATCCTGCTAGACCCAAGAAACTTCTAATCTCATATGTGCTTCAGCCTCGCCCAATTAACTATCACCTCTATTTTGCTCGGGTCCACTGAAACACCTTCCTTGGACACTACATGTCCCATAAATGCAACTTGTTCCAACCAGAATTTGCATTTCTTAAATTTAGCAAACAACTTCTTTTCTCTAAGTACCTGAAGTACCAAACTCAAATGAGCTTCATGCTCCACAGGGTTCCTTGAATAAACTAGGATATCATCGATGAACACAACCACGAATTGATCTAAGTACTCATGGAACGCCCTGTTCATCAGGTCCATGAATGTCGCAGGAGCATTGGTCAAATCAAAAGGCATAATTAGAAATTCGTAATGACCATACCTAGAGCGAAAAGTCGTCTTTGGTACATTCTATGATTTAACCTTCACCTGATGATACCCGGATCGCAAATCGATCTTGGAGAAAACCTGTGTACCCTGTAGTTGGTCGAACAGGTCATCAATATAGGGTAACGAGTATTGTTCTTTAGTGTCACTTTATTGATTTCCCTGTAGTTGATGCATATTCTCATCGACCCATATTTTTTCTTTAGAAACAACACCGGCGCTCCCCAAGGTGATACGCTCGGTCTGATAAACCCCTTGTTAAGTAGCTCCTGTAGTTGTTCCTTTAACTTCTTTAGTTTAGCCGAAACCATTCTGTATGGAGCCTTGGAAATCAGTGCCATCCTTGGAATTAAATCAATGGAAAACTCCACCTCGCGATCAGGAGGTAATCCCAATAAGTCCTCAGGAAAAACATCCGAGAACTCCCTTACCACGGGAATATCCTCTAGCTTAAGTTCCTCCCTCGGTGCTTCTTTTACAAACACTAAATACCCCTGGCATCCCTCTAGAAGTAGCCTCTTTTCTTGAATAGCATAAAGGATCTGCGGTGCAGAGTGCACACATGACCCTACAAATTTAAACTCCTGCTCCCTAGGAGGTCTGAACACTACCTCCTTCCTGTGGCAATTAATACTCATGTAACTGGATGCTAGCCAGTCCATCCCCATAATGACATCAAAACCATGCATGTCAAAAATAATCAAGCTAGAATGCAGCATTCTCCCCCGAATCTCCACTGAGTAGTCTTTGATCACCTTACTACACACTACAACTGACCCTATCAGTGCGCCCACCGCTAACTCAGCATCTAACAGTTGGGTTTCTACCCCGCATAATTTAATGAACCTTTGTGATACAAAAGAGTGCGTCGCTCCTAAGTCAAACAACACAATAGCTCTATTTGAAAACAAATAAATGTTACTTGTTACCAAATCTCTTGCATTCTCGGTGTCGCCTGGAGTCAAGGAATACACCTGCACCTGGGCGGTGCCCCTTTGGTAGTTCCCACGTAGTGCCTAGTTACCTCCCCGATATTGATGTTGTGGGGGTGCGTTATTCAACATCGCGTGGCAGTCTCACGCCATATGTCGAGCCCTACCACACCAAAATCAGCCAACTAATCCACCCCTGCACTCGCCCCAATGCCTCTGATGGCATATGGGACAAGTGGAACGTGATGAATCCCCCTGATGGGCTCGATGTCCCATCTCCTATTGTTGGCCCACGAAATTGCTAGGCCTCCTCCATGCACCCTAACTAATGCTATTCTGAAACCCCTAAGGCAAGGGCCTTTTTCTTCTGATTCACTACCCCCTCACACTCTTGTAAACTGGCCTCCACTACCATGACCTTGTCCACCAGTTCTGAGAAACTCTAGGCTAACAATGCCACCACCGGTGCACGTATTTCCTACCTCAAACCTCTCTCAAACCTCTGGGTCTTCTTTGGCTTATTTGAGATTATGTATGGGGTGAAGCGAGATAGCTTCACAAACTTGGCTGCGTACTGTTGTTTGGTCAAGGGCCCTTGAGTTAGATTTAGAAATTCCTCCGCCTTAGCCTCCCGGGTGGCAGTGGGGAAATACTTGTCAAAGAAACTATCTCTAAAACGGCTCGAGGTAATAATCATAGGTCTTGGCTCCTGTTCCTCCACCAGCTTTATCTCTCTCTACCATCTTTTAGCCTCCCCCACCAAATTGAAAGTAGCGTACTACACCTTCTGCTCATCCGTGCAATGCAACACACCCAGGAGTTCCTCTATCTCCTGAACCCAATCCTTAGCTGTGATCGGGTCTACTCCCCCTGCAAATGGCGGTGGACTCATCCGGGTAAACTGCTCTAATGTGTAGCCCCAATCAACCGATGGTTGATCCTGTCCTTTGGAGTCCCTCCGGATCTTATTCCTAACCTGCCGTGCTATACCCCGCAGCACCACCGAGGTATCGGCATCCTCCTTGCTGGAAGTCTCCACATGATTATCTTCTCTAGCATCAATATTATTTCCCCTAGGATCCATCATGAAGACAGGATAGAAATAGATTTAGAACTTCCACATTTATCTTGTTTGTTGCAAGTATTGAATGAAGAAATCAATATAACTTCCAAATTCTCAGTTTAAGGTTCATTCACATAGTCCTACCACAAAACTGTTGACGATTTTTATAGAGGGTTCCAAAACCATCGACGAAAAACCTGAAATACAGATAACCTCTTTTGGAGAAAAACGTCAACGGTTTGTGTTTCCCCTAGGAAAACATTGATGGTTTGCCTCTTGCAAACCATACTACCCCCTTGCTCATATACCCTTAGTCATTTCAAAGTGTCGGCCTCTAATCACGACACTGGTACCACACACATACTCAATCGACCTAATGTTCCACTTAAATTTCCAAGTTTCAGTCTCTCAACCCAGAAATGAAACCATTGATGGATTTATCGTGGTTTTCCGAAAATCGTCATTCTAGTAAAAACACAGAAGACCATCAAAGGATCTCCGCCTCTAAGCTTCCAGACCAAAACCCAACCTAACCTACCCACTCTTATCCTTATCTTATCTCAATCTAAACCTTGATAATCATCAACTATCAAAGCCTACATAACCTAGCAAACCTAGGCTTTGATACCACCTATATAGCCCCAAATTGCCACGTGGGGTTCGGGATGCTACTTTAGTAATATCTGTTTTCCTAATACCATATTCATCACATAAAAGCAGAAAAAACAAATTAAACATCCTCCAAAACACTACCAGAGTTCTAGTCTACCATTATACATAGAAATCTCCAAATACCCATATTACAAACCCAAAAGGGAAGATAGAAACTAACTTCGTCCATATAAACCACATACATAAACTAGACAGCTAAGCTCTGCTCCTTTAGCCTGCCAAGCACGATCCCTGGTATTTCTTGAAAATTAAAATGATCATTGGGGTGAGACACCTCTCAGTAAGATGGATTAAGTTAATATCAGGGTGTGGCCAACATGAGTTTTAGTAGCAGCAGAAAACATTCATTTCTCCATTTAACCAAAAATAGCATTTGTAAATTGTACTCACACCTATACAATTGAAAATACACATTTATTCCCACCGTATATACCAGTTCAATGAATAGATAACCTTATTTACATAAATTCATATATATGCGTAGAAGACACCCCTTGGGACAAATGGCATGATTAACCCCCATGACGGGCTGTGCAACTCGAAGGCTAGAGTTAGTTTGGGTGATCAACCCAAACAAAGTCAAAGTAACCATCTGCAAGTACATCTGCAGGCATCTGCTAGCCCAGCTGCAGGTCTGATTGCCTTACCACTTTCTAGTCCGGACCCCATGGAAGGTACAACAATACTTCGCAAGCCAACCGACTGAAACCACCTACACTTCCACTACAATGTGGTTGCACCTAGCCAAATAACTCACTAGCAACGGTATCGTACTCACAATTCAACCGGTCCTCAGGATTCTTAAACCATATCATGCAATTTAAGAAATAAAAATTGTAGTATGAATCTCATTTTCATCACCCAGTACAAAACATGTCATATCACAACCCGGTATTCAGCCGTCATATAAAACCCGGCTCTCAGCCATCATATAAAATCCCGCCATACAATCGTCATATCAAAACTCAGCGTAAAGCCATCATATCAACCCCATATTTTCCACAAACTAGTATGTTCACAATTTCATGATATATTCTCACAACCATATTTAGGTTCAGTTATGAAATAAACCATATAGATTATTCTCATGTCACATGATTTTAGTATTAAAACATAATAAAAAAAACAACCAGGAAAATACCTCATAGTATATCTAGTTTGTATGGTGAAAACCAGGGGATGATCACCTCCACATTCTAGTTATTGAAAACATACTTATATACATACATACATATAGGTTTTTCCATAAAAATATGAAGATGATCATCCCTCACCCTTTGATTCTTTCCCAAAACACGAATACGACTATAAAACCAAGCTTTCCACTATTTATCTCATTCAAAATACCGTATGATATACCTATATTTATAAAGTCCATTTTTGAATGGTTGGATTTTGAAACACCAACTGAAACCATGAATATACATATAACGTAGTTTAATCGGTTCAGTTTCAACAAAAACTTGACATAACTTAATCCCCTTAGCTGTTCCTGAAAATAAGCCGATTACGTTCGAAAAACAAGAAACCTTAGCTTTCGAACCCGCTGTCGAAAGTGAGTCAGCAAGCCAAGAGAAGAGGAAGAAATGACTGGGAATTAATGACGGACTTAGGGTGATCTTAGAGAAAGAGAACCACATGAGAGAGTGAGAGAAGAAAGAGAGAGTCCCAAAAGTTCTAATTTACAGAGAGAGAGAGAGAGAGAGAGAGAGAGAGAGAGAGAGAGAGAGAGAGAGGAGAGGAGAGAGAGAGAGAGAGAGAGAGAGAGAGAGAGAAATTTGTAGGATATATAAAAAAAAATATACCTTGCTTACTACTTGTAGACACCCTATTTTTGTCCTAACCAGATAGAACAAGGGGTCTCTTATTATTATTATTATTATTATTATTATTATTATTATTATTATTATTATTATTACTTTAGGGTTTTGGGGGAAGAGCCTATTTATAGGCTCATTCTTGCAGGCAACCGAAGGGGGGGGGGGAGCATGAACACGGAGCCAAACAAAAAAAAAAGGACCTAGCTTTCTCAAGCTCTCTCCCTATTTCTCCCTCAGTCACTATTCCTTCAGGGGTTCACGTGCAGCCAGGGCCCCTCTCACTCTCCCTCTACACCTCATAGCATTCCACAGCACACTCCGACCACCCTCACCAGCAGACAACCTCTGTACAGCCCTACGGCTCCAACCCAGCCTTCACAGAAATTCCTAGCAACTTCACGAACCCATCTTCATCTTAAGATCTCCATCCCTTGTTCCAAGCCACCATCCAGCCGAAGCACAGCAAAGATCCAGCCAGCAGCCCCCATCAAGGCCTCTTTCTTTGTTTGCTCTGCTGCCAGCCGAGGAGACGAACCACCAAAAGCTCACGGCCTGCACCACCGCCTCCAAGACCACACACAATAGATCCATCCACCCCTTTGCTTCGGTCACCCAGCTCATACGCCGCTGCTGTGACACTAACCTCCATTACTGGCCATCTTCCAACTCACCAGCCAGCAACTCCACGCAATGTCTCCATAGCTACAGTAGAGAACCACCATCACAGACCACCCTCTACTACATAGCCGAGCCAACCCTCGGGCACGCCATCGTCGTCGTCTCCCACGATCACATCAAAACTCCTACCAACAACCGATCGCCCGCAACCCCAACTCCGGCAGTCTCCTCTGCTCCACGACCTAAACTCCGGCCCCCTCTGTAAGCCCCTCTGCAAACACATGCACACTATGCACACACACACACACACACACACTCACGCTCGCACACAACACACACACAGTTCTGTGAACTCCCTCATGCATATACACATACACCCACACGCAGCTGCCACTCTCAAAGGTGAGGTTTTTAGTTATAATGTTGTTTTCTTTCATGGGATTTTATTCTTGTTCATATTATTATAATAACATGATTTTATTCTATTTTTGTTTCTTTTTTATCCTCAGATGTAAAAGTAATATTATGGTTTTTTTTTTTTTACTTATCATGTTATTATCAAATGTATGTTTATATTAAGTAAGTAATATTGTGATTTGTTATTTTGTATTGTTTTTGTAGAGTCATATATATGTTCTTATTTTATTAGGGTTTGTTATTTCATATTGTTACCACATAGTTATTATTATGTATCATTATTATCATTAGATATTATTGTTGTTTATTATTTGTAAAAAGCATTGCTTATGTATTCATGTTCTGTATATTTATTTAGGGTTTTAGTTTATCCTTGTGTTAGGATCCTCATTAGTAAAATGGTATTATTATGATTAATATGTTATTATTATTATTATTATTATTATTATTATTATTATTATTATTATTATTATTATTATTATTATGTACTGAATTACTATGGTATTATTACTACCATTATATTATTGATGTGGTATTATTGTTAATCTAGGATTATATTATTATTAAGGCAGTGTTATTATGATTATGCGTTATGAGCGCGTGTTATATAATTATTGTAATATTATTATTTATGTAGTAGTGTTGTGATATTATTATGTATTGCTATCATAATATCGGGTTGTATTATTAATGTAATATAATTAGCATAGGGTTGTCATTATAGTAATATGTTTTTATTATCATTACCATTATTATTACTGCCTATTATTTCCAATATTAAATATTCTTAGTATTTTTGTTTCTTGGGTATATTCATATTTTGTATTATGTATTATGATATTTATTTTTATTATTTTATAGTATTATTTATTTTCGTGTGTGTATTATCCTTATGATTTTAATGAGAGGGTTGGAGCTTTAGGGCTTCACGTATCCCGGTTCTAAGGGAATATATAGTATATATATGTATGTATTTTTGTATTATTTATTTATTTTGCATGTGTATTGGTAAGTTCACTACTAATGAATAATTATAAAGACTTTTTAGATTAACTTAGGGATAATTCCAAATTAATTAGGTACCGTTCATAAGAACGGGGGGGTAAGGGGTGCTCATACCTTCGCCTCGTGTAACAAACTCCCGACCCCAACTCTGGTAACGTAGACCCATTCTACCATTAACGGGGTAGTAATTAAGTATACTAACCACACTAAAAGGTTAGTGGCGACTTTGATATTCCTATTTTTCCCGAAAATTTAAATCACATTTTTATTTCGCCACCCCAGTGCACCCGTGCTCCGGGACGTCGCAACAATTTGGCGACTCCGCTGGGGACATTTGAGAGTCGAGCTAATAATTAATTAGGAATTATCCCAATTTGAATTTATTAAGTCTTTTAATTACTCCACTTTGTTTTGTAAATAAAATTTTCCCATATTTGAATAAAGTAGCTTGTTAAGATAATAGCATGTTTGATTAAGTAAAGACATAGGTTTCCATAGTTGTAAATATCTTTGAGTTAATATTCGTAAATATGTTTGAGTAATATTCCCATATATGTAGATATCCTTGATTCACGATACTATTTAGTTCCCATATAGGTAGATGCCCTTAATTAAAGTGAATTAATATTCCCATATATGTAGACATCCTTAATTAATGTGAATATTTGGTTACCATATAGGTAGATATCCTTAATTAATGTGAATTAATGATCCCATATATGTAGATATTCTCAATTAATGTGCATGCTTAATTTCCATATTTGAAAATATCCCTGATTTAATGTGAATATTTGTTTCCATGATGGTTCAAGCATGTGATTGCCTGTAAATACTCTATTGCTATGGTTATTGAATAAGCATGTGATTAATTTTGAAATAGCATGTACACATATGTGGGGTAGCGAGATTAGGTTAAATCTGGATTCACACACTGTCACTAGCCCTCTACCCGAGCTTCACCCTTTAGGATTAGAAATAAGCACAGTACCGTTAGCCCTCATGGGCCAAGGTCCTTGGGGGCGCGTGAACCACTCCACTCAGTCTGAACTTTGTCCAAGCCCATTGGGCGAGGATAAGGTTTAGGTTGGGAACCTATCGTCAATAAGGTTAGATCCTACCCACACATACTTGTCTACAGTCTTCCCTAATTAGGATAGAGCCATGAAGAACCCTGTATATATATGCCTACCTTGGGTCGGGATAGGACCCACATCCTTCTCCACGTTTAGTATGTTGTATATATGTTGTGAGATACTTTATATTATATCATGCATTTGATATCCATTTTAGACATACATACTACTTAGCCAGTATTCTGAAAAAGCCCAATAATGAAACTGTGGCTCATCCTTTCAAAAAAAAAAAAAAGCACTTGGTCCAAGCATTTTAAATTATGGGTCCGTCCAACCCTTTTCAAGTAACTTGGGCCCAAAATTTTTTTTAAAAAAAAAGACAAACCTAGGTCCGATCTTTTCCTAAGCAAAAACTCGGCCCAGACCTGATTTTCAAAAAGGGCCAGACCCAAATTTCAAAAGTGGGCCTTGGCCCTACTACCTAAAAATCCAGGCTGACATTTTTAAGCAATCCAAACCCAAATCCTTTAAAACTAGGGTCTGATCCCATCATAAAGCAACTTGAAGCCCATATTTTAAAATACTCGAGGTTCAAGTGCACATTAAAGTTCACAAGTCTACATTGAACAAGCCCAATGGGTTGACTCACTTGGGTCGACCTCGAACCCATATCATAACTTGATCCTTTGTAAGATCTAAGGTACGTGGACCATCATCAAAGAAAGGAATGGTCGAGGGAGGATTTTAACTAAAATTGTGATCCATCAATGGTCGTGTTAATCTTGAAATTATTCATTAGTGGAATTTTTCTAGAATTCTAGTAAAGTAGTCATTTAGGTTACATCACATTCATGCACTTCATTTCATGCATAGCCATGCACAATAGGCTGCATGCTTGTTCATATCTTTGTTTGTATGTATAAGTGCACTAGTTGCATTCATGCATAAACACCCATTACATAACCTAATTGTGCATTCCATGCTCAATTCCATTACTATGCATGCATGGTCATCTCCAATGAGTCGGTAATCATATCCTAATTTTATGTAAAAGCAATGTGCCAAGGTGGTGAAATCAAGATCTGGTATTCTAAAAGCAAGCGAAACAGAACGGTTTCATGCACATTCTTTTAAGTTCTTGACAAAGGGTTAGACTCATGCGGAAGGATCTAGAAGGTCAGACGAGCTCTCTTGCACCAAATCATGAAAATGTCCATCAAGATGTGTGAAAGATTAAGGATCAGATGGAGGAGGTAGCCCCCTCGTGGAGCCAAACTACATGACATCCAAAGTAGGCAATTGAAAACAAGCCTTTGTTCCAACCATGGTTTATAGAGTCATTAGCTGGTCTAGGCTTAAGCCTACACGCATTTGTCCTATCAACTCAGGACCTAAAACCTCAACCGGAGAGAGATGTTCAAGTTCCGCCCTTTATCAATCCTAATATTCAAGAAGAGAGAATAGCTGAAGAAATGGGCAAAGAGCAAATACCTAGTGAAGAAATGAATCATAAGAATGAAGTCTGGGAAGAACAGCTGCAAGCTATGCAAAAAACAAACATGTCTAGTTCATCGGATGCTTTCAATCCTTGTCTGATGTCGAATTTGATCTTACCCTCAAAGCTCAAAGTCCCAAATTTTGAGAAGTTTAGTGGGTTTAAGTGTCCACTAGCTCACTTGGGGATGTATTTACAGAAGATGGTTGCATATTGTGACAATAATGATCTGCTCATCCATTGTTTCCAAAGTAGTTTAACAAGGGAAGCTCTAGAATGGTGTCACCGAGTAAAAATTCAAACATGGAGGGATTTAGCTTGCGCTTTTATGACTCAATATCGCCAGGATACAGTTCTAATCTCAAAGAGTAGGGAGGAGAAGACGAGCGATTACTCTTATCAATGGAGGGAGATGATAGCCCAGAGTCGCCCTATGATAGGAAAAGGGAAAGTTGCTTACCCATATCCATGTGTTGCCCGTTTCCCTAAAAGCACCCCCCAAAATAGTCCCAATCGGGAAGTCATCCAAGAGCAAATTGAAGATGCAATCAATATGGGGAAAGCAAAGTACACGAAGTTAGAACGAAGCCTTGTTAAATGGGTTGGTAGAAAGAAAAGTAAGAAAGCCCAAATGACACAAGAGCAATGTTGTCAGAAGGTCTCGCACATCGAATCTAGAAACAGCTTCGTTTTTAAACACCATGATGAGCAGACTGTACATGCAGGCACAAGGCCTTTGATCATGTCCCCCATATTCAAACACAAGATAGAGGTGTCTAAAGGAAAGTTAGAAAGATAGATCGTATCCCGATGACCTAAGCATAATTATTTCCACAGTTGGTTGAAAGACATTTAGTTGTGCCTACATCGAGAGCGTTGGTACAATTCCCTTACCCAAGATGGTACAACCCAAATGCTCACTGTGCGTATCACGCTGAGGCAATAGGCCATTCAATTGAAAAATGCTGGGCCTTTAAGCATAAAGTGCAATCATTGAGAGAGGCCGGTTGGTTAACCTTCGACATCAAGCAACCAAGAGTCCAAGAGAATCCTTTGCTCAATCACGAGGAAGGAAGTGGTTAACATATCTGGGAGATTACCAAATCAATGGTTTCAGTCGTTAACCGCAAAGGCTAAAGTGTTGGAGTAGCGAGCTTTTTATCTATCCTTTTCATTTGATGTTCTTTTGTTTTCCTTATTGTTATTTTCCTTTTTTAATCTGTGGACGCCTTTGTCTCAGAAGATGTTCTATCATTGATAAAATGAATTATGCATTTCGTTATCTCACTTGCATCATGAGTCCAGTTGCCAAATTTTGTTTGCTTATGTTTTATGCGGAATTTAGGAAAGTAACATTGCCAGTATTCATGAGCCGGAAAGAGATGTTAATTTTAAAAATTTAACCCAAGAGGCGAAAGTAGAGAAGGATGAAACAATCATTGAATTCAGATGTTATGAAGAAGTATCTTACTTTCTAAGGAATTCAACGAAATGGTTGTGCAGTTCCAATAATTTCCTGTCAATTCATCACTCATGTTTTGATCAAATGATGGATGACCCTCTTTGGCTGACTAGTTATCCCTAAAAAGAACCCAAACAATAATTTATCATTTGTTAACCAAGTTAAGCCTAAATATTAAACTAGCTTTTTCTTAAAAGTTAGATCACCATAAATCTAACTTGGGCATGGGTACCTTAGCATTTGGCGAATTATTTGAGACAATAATCATTACCAAAAGAATGGCAGGTCATTTTTCTGCTACCCAAAAGAAAGTAAAAGAAGAAATCCCTTGCAAACCCTTTTTGAACTTGAAAAATTCATTTCTTGACCGTCAAAAGATCACACCCCACACTGGGGTAGTTTTTAAAAGATTGGTCCCAATTGAAGTTCAAATGAAAATGAAGTTAAGATTCCTTCATAAAAAGAAAAGCGAAAGTTGTGGTAAAAGAAGAAAAAAAAGATAAAAAATGAAAGGAAAAAAAAGGAAACAGAAAGAAGAAGGAAAGGAAGAAGAAAGAAAATAAGGGATATACTACATATGTGATCTTTGACCGAATTACCCTTGATGAAATCAAGGATTTTGAACTTTATTTAACTCTTTTCTTCTTCAACCCATACCCCTAGCCTACATTACGGTCCAAATGAAAGTCCTGACCAGATTGGTATATGTTGGTATATGTTGTTGTCTCAAATGATTTGTCAGACTCAATGTTGAGTCTGAACTACGTAATGACCTGATCCTGAAAAGGTACGTAGGCAGCTTGTTTAAATAACAAGTTCGGTCAATATCTTGTAAAGCGCCTCAACTCTAACTGAGGGCATAAAACATCATTATGGGGTGGGATTTTTGAGCCTTAGTTTCCCTTTTATTTTGAAAGCCTACATCCCTAAGCCTACATTTTTTTCCCGTGTCTTAAAGACCATCTTGAGATCAAAACATGGATTGAACTTGACTAAGCTAAAGGCAACAATTAAATGAGAGATTCCGAGTAGTTTCACAACAGGATAAGATAGAAAGGATGAATGACCTTCGATGAAACTAGGGCAGTAGAGAAAGACAGTCGTCTAGGCTGGGTAATCAACGTTATGCGACTTTTGAATACTGGTATGAATTTTTCCTTTGATAGCATTGAAACATGGTAAAACAATCTATTTTGTGTGGGTGACCTTTTGATTTAACAAGTTGATGTCATAGTTGCAAAATCATTTCTTATTCACCAAAAAAATAAAAAATAAAAATCCTTCTTACTATTCAGAGCGTTAAAAAAGGATGGATAGTCAAAGAAGTTTCAAAATCACTAGTAATTTAAATAAAGAAGATACCTGTGGAGAAAGAGCAGCCTAACTGGGGCAAATGTTATGTCAGGTTTCAGAAATATGCTTATTCAAGAAGAATCCAACAATAGAGTCAAGATCAGTGGAAAATAAATTTAATTGGGGCAAATTTCGAGTTGAGTTTCAGTAAGACCCATTTAAGCGCCTTCTTATTAGATTGGAATCAGGGTCAAGATCAGCTATAGATCCACTCAACTGGGGCAGATTTTGTGATATTCATTTGAGTCGAGTCAATCACTTCCATGACCGGATGAATCAAGAAGATTGAGCCGAGATCAGTTACAGATCCATTCAAATGCGGCAAGTTTCATGCAGAGATGAAAGATGAGGTTATTGATCACAAGCGCATTAGGAGAAAAGATTCATGCATTGTCATGCATTACCTAAATTTCATGCATTGCATGCATTACCTACATTTCATACATTGTCATGCATTACCTACATTTCATACATTGCCATGCATTACCCAAATTTCATGCATTGCCTAAATTTCATGCATTGTCATACATTTCATGCATTATCCTACAATTCGTGCATTACCATACATCTCATGCATTGCCATGTCTTTCATGCATTACCATATATTTCATGCATTGTCATGCATTTCATGCACCCTACATTTCATGCGTTACCTCACATTTCACGCATTACCATACTTTTCATGCATCATCATGCATTGCACAAAAAAAATTTTAAAAAAATAGTAAAAAATGAAAAAATAAAAAATGAAAAAAATGTAGACAAATAGCAACATATCACTGCATTCTAGCATCATAAGTTAGCAACATGCATACATATAGTAGCATATCATTGCATTCTAGCGCCACAAGCAGCAATAAAGCACCTTTCACACTTGTATTAAGCTTTCGAATGATCATTTGACATCCTTGATTGAGAGATTCCTATTGTGCTAATATCTGAGCTGGGGTAGCTGACCCCAAGCGCACATTGATTTACTTTGAAACTGGGGCAATAGATCCCAAAGACGAGGGGATTCATTCATTGACATCATGACCTTACACCAAGTGCATTTTCCAAATAGAGTAACCATTTTCCAAAATTTGCTTTCACACCTTGTTACTGGTTAAGGTGGCTCGGATCATCGTATCCGCTACGACTCGGATTCTTACATTCGAAGCAAGCCATCGTTGTGTCTTATGGCTCGGATCATCATATCCACTACGGCTCAAATTCTTACATTCGCAACAAGCCATCATTGTGTCTCATGGCTCGGATCATTGTATTCGCTACGGCTCAGATTCTTACATTCGCAGCAAGCCATCATTGTGTCCTATGACTCGGATCATCGTATCCGCTATGGCTCGAATTCTTACATTCGAACCAAGCCATCATTGTATCTCATGGCTCAGATCATTGTATCCGCTACGGCACGGATTCTTACATTTGAAGTAAGCCATCATCGTGTCCCATGACTCGGATCATCGTATCCGCTACAGCTCGGATTCTTACATTCGCAACAAGTCATTGTTGTGTCTTGTGGCTTAGATAATCATATCCGCTACGACTCGAATTCTTACATTCGAAGCAAGCCATCATTGTGTCCCATGGCTCGGATCATCGTATCCGCTACGGCTCGGATTCTTACATTTAAAGCAAGCCATCGTTGTGTCTTGTGACTCGGATCATCATATCCGCTACGACTCGAATTCTTACATTCGAAGCAAGTCATCATTGTGTCCTATGGCTCGGATCATCGTATCTGCTACGGCTCGGATTCTTACATTGGAAGCAAGCCATCATTGTGTCCCATGGCTCAGATCATCGTATCCGCTACGACTCGGATTCTTGCATTTGCAGCAAGCCATCATTGTGTCCCATGGCTCGGATCATCGTATCCGCTAAGATTCAGATTCTTACATTCGAAGCAAGCCATTGTTGTGTCCCCTGGCTCGGATCATCATATCCGCTACGGCTCGAATTCTTACATTCGCAGCAAGCCATCCCTGTGTTCCTCAACCTGGATTCTTACATTCAGTGCAAGCCATTCATGTTTATCTCAACCTAGATTTTTACATCCAGTGCAAGACAATGCTGCATACTCCCGCCTGGATTCTTACACTCAGTGCAAATCATCCCTAGTTGGTAGAAATATACAACTCTTGATTAACCTGAAAGTCATAGGAAGTTGAATGGCCTGGCTAAAATAGGTGTCTTTTATCTTTGCAGGCTTGTTGCTACAAAAAACATAGGAGAGTTCCTACCGTTACATTAAAGCAACAAAGCCTACAAAGAGGGGCAGCTGTAGACACCCTATTTTTGCCCTAGTCAGATAAAACAAGGGGTCTCTTATTATTATTATTATTATTATTATTATTATTATTATTATTATTATTATTACCTTATTTTTATTTTTATTATTATTTTATTACTGTTATTATTATTAGTAGTATTTTTATTATTATTATTATTATTTATTTTTATTTTTATTATTAGTATTTTTATTATCTTTATTTTATTATTACTTCCTTATAATTATTTTTATTATTTATTATTATTTATTACTAGTAGTATTATTATTATTATTACTTTACTATTATTATTTTGGATATATTTATTATTATTATTATTATTATTATCACTATTTTTTATCATTATTATTATTATTATTGTCACTATTATTATTATTATTATTTATTATTATTATTATTATTATTTATTATTGGTGTTATTACGGCACCCTCCGGCCACCCTCACCAGCAGACAACCTCTACACAACCCCACGGCTCCAACCCAGCCTTCACAGAAATACCCAACAACTTCACGAACCCATCCTCATCTCATGACCTCCATCCCTTGTTCCAAGCCACCATCCAACTGAAGCACAGCAAAGATCCAGCCGGCAGCCCCCATCAAGGCCTCTTTCTCTGTTTGCTCTGCTGCCAGCTGAGGAGATGAACCACCAGAAGCTCACGGCCTGCACCACCGCCTCCAAGACCAAACACAACAGATCTGGCCACCCCTTTGCTCCAGTCACCCAACTCAGATGCCGCTGCTGTGACACCAACCTCCATCACCGACCATTTTCCCACTCGCCAGCTAACAACTTCATGCAACGTCTCCATACCTACAGCAGAGAACCACCATCACAGACCACCCTCTGCTACACCGCCAAGCCAACTCGCGGGCACGCCATCGCCGTCGTCTCCCATGATCACACCAGAACTCCTACTAGCAACCAATCGCCAGCAGCCCCAACTCCGGCTGCCACCTCTGCTCCACAACCCAAACTCCGACCCCCACTGTAAGCCCCTCTGCAAACACACGCACACTGTGCACACACAGACAACACACACACACACACTAACGCTCGCACCCAGCACACACACAGTCGTGTGAACTCCCTCACGCACATACACATACACCCACACGCAGCTGCCACTCTCAAAGGTGAGGTTTTTAGTTATAATGTTGTTTTCTTTCATGGGATTTTATTCTTTTTTAGGTAGGTCCTGGGTGTCCACATCTGTTTTACGATCTGTGAATAATCCCACGCCCTGTGTAGCTGGCCCCATAACCCACAAAGAGGGTAAATTTTCAAGAGCTCAAGAGCTGAATCGAACCCGGGAGGTGGAAACCTGCTGACCTCGTGAGAGGCACTCCCAGAATTCACTCAACCAACCGAACCACGCCTTGGGGGCTCATGGGATTTTATTCTTGTTCATATTATTATAATAACATGATTTTATTCTATTTTTGTTTCTTTTTTATCCTCAGATGTAAAGGTAATATTATGGTTTTTTTTTTAACTTATCATGTTATTATAAAATCTATGTTTATATTATGTAAGTAATACCTAGGCAACCCAAAGGTTTGTACAACAGCCGCTCTTTAGCCGTCATTTGTTAGTCCACATAGAAATGCGCCAGAATCTGCTAACACGACTCCTTTTAGCTGTCATCAGTTAGTCCACATAGAAATGCGTTAGAATCTACTAACCCAGCTTTCAGCTGTCATACCTTTACATAGTTGCATTTAACATACACAGGCAACATTGTCCATATCATATTTTATTCTCATTGTTTTACTTACTTAGCCTACATCTCATACATTTAACATATAATTTGCACAGATTCTCATGCCACACAATTTAACAATAAAATTCATACACTGCTTGTAAAATAAGTCAACCAACATTTAATGTTTATATACTAAAAATACCTTTCATTTCTTACTTAATTCTCCTAAAAATATTTTCCACTTTCATCAGTTCATTTTCGCATGTACATATCTAATAAACAGCCCTAAACTTGAAAAAAAATACAATTTAAATAGTTGGCATTTTACCCATATCGAAACATATACACGTACATATAACACAATTTATTTTTCCATTAAATTCATAAAAATTATGATTTAATATATATATTTTTCCCTTACCTGATTTCTTGAACTACGCCAACAAGGACTACGAAAAATACCTGCGGTGCTCACCTGAACCCTGAATCAAAAATTCCTAACTCTAATAAATTATTTCTGAATAAAATATTATTTAAATATTTCCTAAGGTCATAATTCCTAAATAAATAAATATACCCTTAAATTTAGCCAAATTGCCAAATTTCTCAAATCTCACTCTCGCTTTGGAGTAGGGCCTAGAAAATCCCAATTGAAAAATTACCTACGTCAAAATGACGACGACAACGACTAGGACCCAGTGGTGGTGTCTGATCGTCGATTTATCAACAAATTTAAAGCAAAATTGAGAAAATGGAAAAAAATTACTTTTCCCCAAAAGCAGTTCCTAAGTCATTCCAACGACAAATCCGCTTCAGTAGAAATGTCGGTGGCGGAGTTAGGAACCCAATGACACCTTCTGTTTCCTGATCGGTTGAGTATTCGTCCAGAAATGAGGGGAGAGAGAGAGACAGAGATAGAGATGAAGGAAAGAACAACTGAGTTGCAGAGAGAGATTGAGAGAGACGGCTGAGACTTCATCTTCTTCTTCTTCTTCTTTTTTGGTTTTTTTTTTTTTTTTTAACTTACCTTAACTTAACTTAACTTAACATATATATATAACTTATGCTTTAACTTTTATATATATTAAGCTTACATATATATTACATATATATATATATATATATATATCTTTATTCCATTTTTTTTTTGCTATTTATTTATTTAATTTAATAGCATTTAATTAATTCATTAATTAATTAATAATTATTATTATTTTTATACTATTTATTTTTATTGTTAATTTAATACATTATTTAACTGATTAACTAATCAATAATTATTTTTAATTTAATTTTATTTTTTATTAATCTTTAATTTTTTTTTTCAAGTTATTACATTTTTCCCTCATTTAAGAAATTTCGTCCTCGAAATTCGTTACCTAATCTTTCATCTCCATAATTCTACGATTTACTATATCTCATACTATTCAATAAATATGTCTCCCAAATAAATTTTTGTATCATCAATAATTAAATAAAATCATCATCATTTTCAACATAAATTCACACCTGCCCTCTTGACTTTATCAACCTCATTCAGGACCATCATATAACCATGTGTTTCGTTCACCTCTACCTAGTGGTATCTACTGATTTCCCTCAATACCATAACCTCTAAAATCAACTAACCTCACCATCGATTTCAAATCCCAAGTTCAAATTTCTCTGCTCGGAAACATCACCATCGATGGATTTACCATGATTTTCTAAAGCTAACAACTTTTTCAAAAAAACACAGAAGACCATCAAGGGATTTCTGCCCCCAAACTTACGAAACACGACTTAGAATTCCTAACGGTATCTTAATCTACCCATTCATATCCTTATCGCAACTCAATCCTATACTCTGGTATAAATCATTCCTAACTTAATACTCTAATATTTCCTTATCCAGGCGATGTGAAATTAATCACACTTCCGGCTGGACATTGCTCTAATACCACAGTGTAACGTCCCGAACACTTAAATCCGGTCCAGCGCGTTATACCTGATAAAATCCCTGATCAACATATACGCAGCGGAAAACATAAATATAATCTCCACAAATATAATACCAGAGTTTACTAATTCTAACTACCAACCATAATAAATTAATCATCCTCATGTATTCAATTATATACATGTCTCCAAAACATTATCCACAAATACCAGTATGTTTCACAACCATCATATTTTATAAAACTTAAAACATAAATCATAAAACATAAAATATACATATCAAAATTAACATAAAAATATACCATTTTCTCTTTCTATTTACCAAAAATGCTATAAAATTTCGAGCTCTCTAAGCTCGATCTCGAGGAAATCCTGAAAAAGATAATTTCATATTCGAGTAAGACACATCTCAGTAAGGGAAGAAACAATATATTAAAATAGTGTGTGGCCAACATGAGTTTATATATGACATATTATTTAATATTTGAAAATCATTAACATAATTTCTGAAATCATTTCCTGAACCTAATCAAACACATGCAAATGTTTAACCCACGAGATTACCCGAGGATAGGGGTGATAACCCACCCATAAAAGTAACACCCCTCTGCTCTGATACCTAGGCAACCCAAAGGTCGCAGCTAAAGTGTACCAAGGCACTCACCTTTCTCAGTAAGCCCTCAAGTGATAAATTAATTTCATATTCACACATTCAACAATAATTTACCGGCAAAGGCTCTAAGGATAGGGAATTCTACCCGCCCATACAAGTAGGTTCCCTCTACCCTTGCGCATTATGCAGCTACTGCCACATCTGAAGCTAGTAGTGCACTCACCTTACTCAGCAAGCCCTCAGGCGAAAAGTATGCCTCGCCCAATCGTAACATGTTTTACGTACATAGATACTTCTAATATCATAATACATCATTCTTTCCATCGTTATTCAATCATTCACATTCTTTCATGTTCATATCTTAACATTTCCTTATGTTTCACTTTAAGTGACTCTTTCCCATTTGTATCATTCATATTTTACATTTCATTTCATTGCATTGTCATTCATTGTCATTTCATTTCATAACATTTTCATTTCATTCCTTTGTACAACAACCGCTCTTTAGCCGTCATTTGTTAGTCCACATAGAAATGCGCTAGAATCTGCTAACTCGGCTTTCAGCTGTCGTACCTTTACATAGTTGCATTTAACATACACAGACAACATTGTCCATATCATATTTTATTCTCATTACTTTACTTACTTAGTCTGCATCTCATACATTTAACATATAATTTGCACAAATTCTCATGCCACACAATTTAGCAATAAAATTCATACACTGCTTGTAAAATAAGTCAACCAGCATTTAATGTTTATATACTGAAAATACCTTTCATTTCTTACTTAATTATCCTAAAAATATTTCTCACTTTCATCAGTTCATTTCCGCATATACATATCTAATAAAGAGCTCTAAACTCAAAAAAAAAAAAAAACAATTTAAACAGTTGGCATTTTACCTATATCGAAACATATACACGTACATATAACACAATTCATTTTTTCATTAAATTCATAAAAATTATGATTTAATATATATTTTTCTCCTTACCTGATTTTTTGAACTACGCCAAAAGAGACTCCGAAAAATACCTACGGCACTCACCCGGACCCTGAATCAAAAATTCCTAACTCCAATAAATTATTCATGAATAAAATATTATTTAAATATTTCTTAGGGCCATAATTCCTAAATAAATAGATATACCCTTAAATTTAGCCAAATTGCTAAATTTCTCAAATTTCACTCTCGCTTTCGAGTAGGGCCTAGAAAATTCCAATTAAAAAATTACCTACGTCAAAATGACGACAACGATGACTAGGACCCAGTGGTGGTGCCTAAACGTCGATTTATCAACAGATTTAAAGCAAAATTGAGAAAATGGGAAAAAATTATCTTTTCCTAAGAGCAGTGCTTAAGTCGTTCCCATGACAAATCCACTCCAGTAGAAATGTCGATGGCAGAGTTAGGAACCCAACGGCACATTCCGTTTCCTGATCGGTTGAGTATTCATCGAGAAATGAGGGGAGAGAGAGAGACAGAGACAGAGATGGCGGAGAGAACAACTGAGTTGCAGAGAGAGAGAGAGAGAGAGAGACGGCTGAGACTTCATCTTCTTTCTTTTTTTTTTTCTTTTTTTTTTTAACTTACCGTTACTTAACTTAACTTAAAATATATATATATATATATATATATATCTTTATTCCATTTTTTTACTATTTATTTATTTATTTATTTAATAACATTTAATTAACTCATTAATTAATTATTAATTATTATTTTTATACTATTTATTTTTATTTTTTTATTTAATACATTATTTTAATAATATTTAACTGATTAACTAATCAATAATTACTTTTAATTTTATTTTATTTTTTATTAATCTTTATTTATTTGTTTTTTCGGGTTATTACAACTAGTGCGGCATGAGTATGATTTTCCATGAAAATTATGTTATACCGAAATATTATGATTTCCCAGAATAAGCATGTTATGATAGTTTTCAGAAAAAACTATAAAACCAATACAAGAATTATGGCTTTTAAATAATACGTTAACAGTAAAGAAATATCAAGATTCAGTATGTTATGTCACGCCCCGAATCTGGCAATGGGACCCAGGGTGTAATGTAGTAACCTAACCTGTCCCTATATCATACAAAACACAAATGATACAATAATTGTCACGCCCCAAACCCGAAAATGGGACCGAGGGGTGAAAATGTAATCCAACCTATCCCTATATCATACAAACCATCCAAAGATACAGTACAAAGGAGAAGGGTCCGACCCTGTGGGATTCCCAAGCACCCTGTACACATCCAAACACAATAGAATATATGCAGCGAAAAAGGGTCATTCTATACATACATGGTACCATACCAGAGTCTATAGAAGAGCAGAAACAAGGCTCTATCATACAACGTACAACCGGGTGCCCAACATATCTCAAAACGGCAACCCACAAAAAACAAATCCTAGCACTTACCCAAGCACTACCCGCAGTACACCAGCCACTACGCTCCTGACATAAGGACTCTAGTTCTGGTTACTCGAAGGACCTGAAAAATATGTACATATAGCAGGGGTGAGACACCTCTCAGTAAGGAAGAATGCAGGTTATATCGGTGTGTGACATTTGAATGTTATCATGATGCAACATACACACAGTTAAATGCAGTTCCAATACTAATTTCACAACAGTGCATACACGCACACACACATGATCAGCAATCCCGGTGTTGTCACACCCTTCGGCACAAAGCCGCCCTGCAACATACGGCGTTGGCCCGTAGCCAACCCGTGAAATGCGCACCATCGGCACATGGCTAGTCCCAGACTCCCATGGCATCGTATCGGTGCTAAATTGGTGGATCCACACCCTTCGGTGATCAGCTAGTAAGGCTCACGCCCTCGGATATAGAGTCGGACACTCTCAGGCACTGGAACAAATTCGGAACCGCGTTCCTACTCCCATTTCAACCAAACACAACATAAACATGCATGCTCACATAACCAAACAAATCACATTCATTTGGTAATCTAAAATCATGGTTTTCTAAACACATACATCTTAAACAAGTCAAGGCCGGTCATCCCTATAACACAGTATAAATCAACATATACATTTGGTTTTCAACAAAACGAGGGATGTAAATCGTCGCCCCCTTTTTCTCAAAACTGTAATCATGAAAAACTCATAGTTTTCCCTGATAGATCCCCTTAAATGAGTAGTCAAAACACACACAGAACCGTGAATCACAGTTCTACCGAGTTCGATTTCAAAAATAACCGACATAAACAGATTCCCCTTACTTTTCCCCCAAAAGATCAATCACTAACTTTACGGCTCCTAAACAGCGAACTGAGTTCTCAAAATCTACAAAACACAGTACAAAAAATACTCATGACTCCGTCCTTTACCAAACTACCAGATCAGAAAAGAAAATCGAGCCTTACCTCGATTTTAAGCCGAAACACAAAAATCCCCGAAACGGGATTCCGATCCGTAAGTTTTGTAGAAAATCCTTCCCTGATCCTCATGGTAATGTTAGATCGTCTATTCGAGCAACAAACGACGAAGAAATCTAAAGAGAGAGTAGGATGAGTTCTAGAGAGAGAGGTAGAGGATTTTAGTTTTCTTACTGATTAAGAAATGAGAAAAGATATTTATAGCCATTTGACCCGGCTGCCCTCGTTGACGAATGGCAACCTCGTCAACGAGGCCCTGTAGTCAGTTCGTCAATGAGATGGTGACCTCATCAATGAGGCTGAGATCCCCGATTTCCTAAAATCTCTCAACTTCTCCTCGTCGACGAGTCTCTGAACTTCATCGACGAGCAGAACAAAGCCTTCGTCGATGAAATCTGGCTTTGTCGATGAAGTCTGCTCAAATTCCAATTTTACCCTTCTCTTTATTATTTAAACCCACATATCACGGTTCGGGTTTATACAACCTCCCCTCCTTACAAAAATTTCGTCCTCTAAATTTGCCATCTCTCATTCACAAACTCATTCATACAACTAAACACATACACGCAACTCCAAAGAAAAACTGGTGACTATTACAGTGCAGCCCCATCATAATATATGTACAATCATACCCTCATTTATGGCAGAGGAATATTGTGGTTACATATACATCATGTCATAGGAGTTCACAAGTACACACACTGCCATGACAAACCAACTATCCCAACCCAAAGCAGGATGACGTACACGTACTCAAAACAACTGTGGATACTTCTGGCATATTTCCGTTTCCAGTTCCCAAGAAACTTCCTCAACCTCGTGGTTTTGCCATAATACTTTCACTAACGGTATATCTTTAGTACGAAGCTTTTGAACCTTACGGTCCAGAACCTAAACAAGTATCTCCTCATATGCTAAAGTATCCCCAATCTCCAAACCATCATAACTGATAACATGTGATGGATCCAGCATGTACCTCCTCAACATGGATACGTGAAACACATCGTGGACCTATGAGAGTGCTAGGGGTAGTGCAATCTTGTAGGCTATCGGACCCACTCGCTCAAGAACCTCGAATGGTACGATATGTCTCGGGTTCAACTTACCCTTCCTCCTAAATCTCATCACCCCTTTCATCAAAGTGATTCTCAAAAATACCTTAAACCCCACCTCGAACTCTAACTCACGACGGCGAACATTTGCGTATGTCTTTTGCCGAATTTGAGCCGATTTAATCCTTTCCCGAATCAAACCCACCTTCTCAAACACCCGCTGCACTAGTTCAGGTCCTAACACCTGACATTCACCAACCTCGTCCCAACACAAAAGAGATCGACACCTCCGACCATACAAAGCCTCGAACGGTGCCATCACGATACTAGCCTAGAAGTTGTTATTATAAGTGAACTCTACTAGTGGCATAAACTGTATCCAGCTACCATGGAAATATGCTCCCATTTCCACATCGAAATAGGCAAAGGCTGCAACGGCCCTGCCAGCCTCTGATGTTCAGCTTTCACCTGCTAACACGTCAGACACTGCTCCACGAACTTAGCAAACTACCTCTTCATGCCAGACCACCAGAAGGTCTTGCGCAAGTTCCAATACATCTTTGTGCTACCAGGATGTACCGTATACAAAGAACAATGTGCCTCCTCCAGAATTGTCTTTCTGATCTCATCATTGTTCGGAACATATAGTTTGGTCCCAAACCTCAATACACCTCCTTCAGAGATGTTAAACTCTGTAACCAGTTCATGTTGTACCTTTTCCCTAACCTCGGCCAACTCCGCATCACTAACCTATGCGGCCTTTATACGCTCAATCAAAGTCGGCTGGATCACCAAGCTAGTAATGAAAGCCTGATAATCACTAGACACCAACTCTATGCCAAGGCTTTCCAGAACCTATCTAACATGATGCTGAGCTATAACTGTAGATACTGCTGCATGCTCTGACTTCCAACTCAACGCATCTGCTACCACATTAGCCTTCCCCGGGTGATAACTGATGGTGCAATCGTAGTCTTTGATCAATTAGAGTCACCGCCTTTGCCTCATATTTAACTCCTTTTGCGTGAAAAAGTATCTAAGGCTCTTATAATCAGTGAAGATCTCACACTGCACACCGTATAGATAGTGTCGCCAGATCTTCAGTGCATAGACAACAACATCCAACTCCATATCATGCGTAGGGTAATTCTTCTCATATTCCTTCAATTACCGAGAAGCATATGCTACTACCTTACCTTGCTGCATAAGCACACATCTCAAACCTTTTAGAGACGCATCGCTATAAATTACAAATCTACCATCCCCCGAAGGAATGGTCAAAACTAGAGCAGTAACCAGTTGGTACTTCAACTTTTGAAAGTACTGCTCGCAATCACTGGTCCACTCAAATTTCACTCCCTCCCTGGTTAATCGAGTTAGAGGCCTAGACAATTTAGAGAAACCTTCCACGAATCAACGATTGTAACCCACCAGTCCTAGAAAACTCTGAACCTCCTGCACGTTCTTCGGCCTCACCCAGTCGACCACAGCTTCGATCTTGCTAAGATCAACTGAGATACCATCACTAGTCACCACATGGCCTAAGAACGCCACCTGATCCAGCCAGAATTCGCACTTCTTTAGTTTAGCATACAACTTCTTCTCTCGCAGAATCTGTAATACTAACCCCAGATGACTCTTATGCTCTTCCGAACTCCTAGAGTATACCAGAATATCGTCAATGAATACCACCACAATTCAATTTAGGCACTCATGGAAAATCCTATTCATAAGATCCATAAATACTGCTGGAGCATTCATCAACCCAAAAGGCATGACTAAAAACTCATAGTGGCCATATCTGGTTCGAAAAGCCTTTTTCGCAACATCCTCAGATCTAACCCTCACCTGATGATATCCTGACCGCAAGTCAATCTTCGAAAAGACCCGCGTCCCCTGCAACTGGTCAAAGAGATCATCTATACGAGGCAAAGGATAAAGATTCTTCATAGTCATTTTGTTAATCTCACGGTAATCAATGCACATCCACATCGACCTGTCCTTCTTCTTCACAAATAATACTGGAGCTCCCCAGGGTGAAACACTGGGTCAAATGAAACCCCTATCCACTAATTCCTGCAACTGCTCCTTTAACCCCCAAAGTTTCGCTAGAGCCATCCGGTACAGAGCTTTAGAGATCGGTGCCTTACTACGCAACAACTTTATCGCAAACTCCACCTCATGATCCAGAGGTAAACCGGGTAAATCATCTGGAAACACATCCGGGAACTCGTTGACTACCCGAATATCCTCGAGCCTCAATTCATCCCGTGGCGGTTCCTTCACACAAGTTAGGTACCCCTGACATCTGTCCAAGAGTAGCCTCTTTGCTTGTAGTGCCGATAGAATCTGTGGCGTCGAACGCACACACGATCCCACAAATTCATACTCTTGCTCCCCAGGAGGTCTGAATACTACTATCTTCTTACGACAGTAGATCACAACATAACTAGAGAACAACCAATCCATCCCCAGAATAACATTGAACCTTGATATGTCGTATACTACTAGGTTCGTTGGTAGCAGCTTCCCCTAAATTACCACTGGGCAATCTTCAAACATCTTCCAACAGAATGATATACTCCCAAATGGTGTAGTAATAGATAACACCTCGTTCATGATTTGGGTCTCAACCCCACACAATTTAGCAAAACTCATAGATACAAAAGAATGGGTGGCACCCGAATCAAACAAAATAGAAGCCTTATTTGAAAGCAGTAATAAGGTACCTATCACTACGTTCCTTCCATGTTCAGCATTCGCTGGAGTAAGAGAGTATACTCTAGTTGGAGCTGTATTCGCTTGAATGGTTCCCCAAGGTATCTGATTGCTCCCCCAGTTCCCACTGGATGCAGGCACGTCTCGCTTCGGTGCATGACAATTAAGAAACATGTGACCTGACTAGCCACAATTGTAGTAGTTACCCCCAAATGACCGGCACTCGCCTTCATGCCATCTGTGGCATCTGATACAATGCCCACTAGTATGGCTCCCCTGAGAACCCTTGCGCTCAGTATTCTGACGGTAACATGAGCCTTTGTTCCTCTTCTTCCACAATCCCTGACGAGATCCTGATTGAGAACCAGAAGATACTGTCCTCTTCCTCGATTCCTGATCCACCTCATCCTCTTGGATACCGGTCTTAATCACCGTGGCTTTATCCACCAACACCAAGAACTCGTGGATCAGAAGCATATCCACTAGTCTATGGATATCCTTCCTCAAACCCTTCTCAAACCTCCGAGTCTTCTCGTACTCGCTCGATACCAGGCACGGCGCAAAGCGGGATAACTCTATATACCAAGCAGCATACCCTGCACCGTCATATCTCCCTGTGATAGAAAAGAAAACTCATTCGCCTTCGCATCACGAGTGGAGACTGGGAAGTATCTCTTAAAGAATACCTCCTTGAAACGGCTCCAAGACATCTCCGAAACACCGGCTCTCTGCCTTTCCAACAGATTCACGGCAGTTCACCAATGCCCTGCCTCCTCAGACAACTGGAAGGTAGCGTATAGGACTCTCTGCTTATCTGTACAGTGGAGGACTTCCAGAATCATCTCGGTCTTCTCGACCCAGTCCTCCGCTCATTGGGTCATGTCCCCCAGAGAACGTCGGAGGATGCATGTGCGTGAACCTCTCAATGGTGCAACCTGCGGCAATAGGAGAGCATTTGCGTCTCCTCACATTCCGTCCGATCTCCCGCAAAACCTGCCTCGTCAAACCTTGAGGCACGGATGGAGACTCATCACTCACAGTCTCCTCGGACCCAGGTCATTATCCTTGGGCTCCATTCTGAAACACAATAGGAATCTATCAATATCCCTACAACACATACAGTTAACACAATTACCTACAACTAATCGTGTTAATTACTCCCTGCCAGGTCCAGGTCTGTTTTATCACACAGACACGAAAGTCATCAATGGTCTGCTACTTTTATTGGAATCGTCATTCCAAGAAAAACAAGGAATACCGCCAACAAATCCTGGTCTAGCAACAGAACAACCCTCAACCAACTCTACCCACATCCAACATCCAATACTCTAGTATGTACTCACTACTAAGCCTAACCAAGTCTACAAGACCTAACAACCTGGTTAGCTCTGATACCAAGCTATCATGCCCCGAACTTGAAAATGGGATGTAGGGGTGAAAATGTAATCTAACATGTCCCCGTATCATACAAACCATCCAATGATACAGTACAAAGGAGGAGGGTCCGACCCCGTGGGATTCCCAAGCACCCTATACACATCCAAACACAACAGAATATACGTAGTGGAAAAAGGTCATTCTATACATACATGGTACCATATTAGAGTTTATACAAGAGTAGAAACAAGGCTCTATCACATAACGTACAACTGGGTGCCCAACATATCTCAAAACGGCAACCCACAAAACACAAGTCCTAGCACTTGCCCAAGCGCTACCCATAGTACACCAGCCACTGCGCTCCCGACACAAGGACACTAGTTCCGATTACTTGAAGGACTTGAAAAATATGTACGTACAATAGGGGTGAGACACCTCTCAGTAAGGAAGAATGCAGGTTATATCGGTGTGTGGCATTTGAGTGTTATCATGATGCAACATACACGCAGTTAAATGCAGTTCTAGTACTAATTTCAAAACAGTACATACACGCATACACACATGATCAGCAATCCCGGTGTCGTCACACCCTTCAGCCCGAAGCTGGCCTGCGACATATGACGTTGGCCCATAGCAAACCCATGAAACACGATGACACCGGAACATGATTAGTCCTAGACTCCTATGGCATCGTACCGGCGCTAAATTGGTGGATCAACACCCTTCGACGATCAACTGGTAAGGCTCACGCCCTCAAATATAGAGTCGGACACTCTTGCTAAACATGACTAGCGATTTCATACACCCTCGGATATAAAGTCAGACACTCTCAGTACCTAGAACAAATTCGAAACCACGTTTCTTCTCGCATTTCAACCAAGCACAACATAAACATGTTTGCTCATATAACTAAACAAACCACACTCATTTGGCAATCTAAAATCATGGTTTTCCAAACACATATAGCTTAAATAAGTCAAGGCACAACCATCCCTATAACATAGTATAAATCAACATATACATTCGGTTTTCAACAAAACCAGGGATGCAGCCCGTCAGCCCCTTTTTCCCAAAACTGTAATCATGAAAAACCCAATAGTTTTTCCCATTAGATCCCCCCAAATGAGTAGCCAAAACACACACAGGACTGTGAACCATAGTTCTACCAAGTCCGATTTCGAAAATAACCGACATAAACAGATTCCCCTTACCTTTCCCCCAAAATATCAATCCTGAACTCTACGGCTCCTAAACAGCGAACCAAGTTCTCAAAATCTACAAAACAAAGTACAGAAAATACTCACGACTCCATCCTCTACCAAACTACCAGATCAGAAAATAAAATCGAGCCTTACCTCGATTTTAAGTCGAAACCCGAAAAATCTCTAAAACTAGATTCCGATCCGTAGGTTTTGTAGAAAATCCTTCCCTAATCCTTATGGTAACGTTAGATCGTCGATTCCAGTGACGAACGACGAAGAAATCTAGAGAGAGAGAGAGAGAGTAGGATGATTTCTAGAGAAAGAGGGAGAGGATTTTAGTTTTCTGAGTGATTAAGAAATAAGAAACGATATTTATAGCCCTTTGACCCGGTTGCCCTCATTGACGAATGGCGACCTTGTCGACAAGGCCCTGTAGTTAGTTCATCGACGAGACGGTGACCTCGTCAATGAGCCTGAGATCCCTAGTTTCCCAAAATCTCTCAGCTTCTCTTCGTCGACGAAATTTGGCTTCGTCGACAAAGCCTGCTCAAATTCAAATTTTACACTTCTCTTTATTATTTAAACACATATATCACAGTTCAGGTTCTTACAATAATGAATGAGGGCCTGACCCCATGGGGTTCCCGTACACCCTATAACCCTATACACATTCACATACATGACATATACGCAGCGAAAAAGTTCCTTTTATACATACATATTACCATACCAGAGTTTATACAGATAGAGTCTAAGCTTCATAATACACAACATAACCCAGGGTGCCAGCAAGTACCCAAAATGACAACCTTGGTACAGTCCTAGTACTTACACAAGCACCTCACGCAGTATACCGACCACTACGCTCCTAACACAAGGACGCTAGTTCCGGTTACTCGAAGGACCTGAAAATATGTACATATGATAGGGGTGAGAAACCTCTTAGTAAGAAAGAATCAACTTACATCGGTGTGTGGCATATGAGTGTTATCATGACATATAACATACATAGTTCAATACAGTTCCAGTATTTTCACAAAATAGTTCTAGTATAGTTCTTAACACCCACACACACATGATCAAGTAACCCGGTGTCATCACACCCTTTGGCACGAAGTTGGCCTGCATTACATAGCGTCCCCGACACATGGCACAACCCTAGGCTCCCATGGCATCGTACCGGTACAACTAGTGGATCCACACCCTTCGGTGATCATCCAGTAAGAGGCGATATTTCACGCCCTTAGATATAGAGCTGGACACTCTTGCCTCTAGCAGGTGGTATTTCACACCCTTGGATATAGAGCCGAACACTCTTGCCACTGACAGATGATATTTCACACCCTCGGATATAAAGCTGGACACTCTTTCATAACCTGGAATAATTCGGACCACACGTTCCTATATCTCATTTCAGCAAATCACAACTCATGCATGTTAATATAACAGTTCATTCCACACCCATTTGGTAATCTCAAAATCATGATTTTCAAAATACAGTTTAAAACAAGCCAAGGCACGACCATCTTTATAACACAATATATCTACGATTTTCCAACAAAACTAGAGATGCAACCCGATGCCCCCTTTTCCCAAAACTGTAACATGAAAACCCCGTAATTTTACCAGTTAGATTTCCCCAAATAAATAGTCAAAATACACACAGGATTGCGAACCACAGTTCTACAGAATCTGATTTAAAAAATAACCGATATAAATAGAATTCCCTTACCTTTCCCCGAAAATCCAACCCAAACTCTACGACTCCTAAACAGCGAACCGAGTTCCCAAAACCTATAAACCAAAGTACAATAATTACTCATAATCTTACTCCCTACAATTCTACTAAAACAAAAATGAGAACCGAACCCTACCTCGATTTTTAGGTCAAAACCCGAAGACCTCAAAACAAAGATCCGTTCCACAGAACATGTAGAGATTTCTTCCCTGATCCTCACTGTAACGTTGGTTTGTCGATTCTAACAACGAACGACAAAGAAATCGAGAGAGAGAGTGTGTATATGGCTTCGAGTTCTAGAGAGAGAGGGAGAGAAAACCTTGTTAACTTAGCTTTTAAGCAAAGAAAAATATATTTATAGCACCTTTGACTCGGCCAATCTAGTTGACGAGGCGGCATCTTCGTCGACGAGCTAGCGAAGGAAGTTCGTCAACGTAGTGGTGGTCTCCTCGATGAGCCTGAGATTTTCGGATTCGCCAAAACCTCTCGGCTTCTCCTCGTCAACGAACCTTTGAATTTTGTCGCCCAAAAATAGAAAGGCCTTCTTCAACAAAACTCTGGCTTCGTCGACGAAGCCTGCTCAAATTATTGCTTTACCCTTTTTGTATTTATTTATTCCATATCTCAAGGGTCGGGTTCTTACAACCTCCCCTCCTTACAGAAATTTCGTCCTCGAAATTTGTAATTTCTCTTTTACAAACTTATCCATACAACCATATACACATACTCGACTCTAGGGAAGAGCCGGCAACCACTTACAATGCATACATACCCTCACTTATGGCAGAGGAATACCGTGGTTACATACATACACAATCTCGGGAGTTCATAATAACACATATTCCCAAAGACTAACCACCTATCACAATACAATACAATAGTAGCATCACTCACACGTACTCAATTATCTCTACTATCCAAGCTACCACTTAGAACAACTATGGATACTTCTGGCGTATCTTCGTTCCAATTCCCAAGAAACTTCCTTAACCTCGTGATTCTGCCACAATACCTTTACTAACGGTATATCCTTGGTACGTAACTTCTGAACTTTACGATCCAGAATCTGAATGGGTACCTCCTCATACATTAAAGTATCCCCAATTTCCAAGTTCTTGTAACTAATAACATGTGGCGGATCTGACACATACCTCCTCAATATGGATACGTGAAACACATCGTGGATCCTCGAGAGCGCTGGGGGTAGTGCAATCCTGTAGGCTACCGAACCCACTCGCTCAAGAACCTCAAATGGTCCTATATACCTTGGGCTCAACTTGCCCTTTTTCCCGAATATCATCACTCCTTTCATCGGAGTGGTTCTCAGGAATACCTTACCCCCCACCTCGAATTAAAACTCCTGGTGGCGAACATCCGCGTAACTCTTCTACCGACTCTAAGCCGATTTAATACTATCCAGGATCAAACCCACATTTTCAGACGCCCGCTGCACTAGTTCAAGTCCTAAAACCTGACGTTCACCAACCTCATCCCAATACAGAGGAGACCGACACCTCCGACCATACATAGTCTTGAATGGTGCCATCCCGATACTAGCCTAGAAGCTATTGTTATAGGCAAACTCTACTAGTGGAAGAAACTGCATCCAACCACCACTAAAGTCTAACAAATAAGCTCGTAACATATCCTCCAGGATCTGTATTGTTCTCTTCGTCTATCCATCAGTCTGGGGGTGGAACGCTGTACTAAAAGTAAGCTTCTTCCCCAATGAGAGGTAAACCTCGGGTCTCGATCTGACACAATGGATACGGGTACCTTATGCATTCTAACTATCTCATGCACATACAAGTCTACTATCTTACTCAAGAAGTAGCTAATCTTCATTGGTACGAAGTGAGTAGATTTCGTCAACCTGTCCACGATCACCCAAATGGCATTTTACCCATGAAGTGCTGGCGGCAATTCGGTCACAAAGTCTATGGAAATATGCTCTCATTTCCATTCCGGAATAGTTGAGGGCTGTAACGGCCCTGCCGGCCTCTGATGTTCAACTTTCACCTGCTGACACATCAGACATTGCTCCACGAACTGAACAATCTCCCTTTTCATACCACTTCACCAGAAGGTCTCACACAAATCCAGATACATCTTCGTGCTACCTAGATGTACCGTGTACAAAGAACGATATGCTTCCTCCAGAATCGTCCTTCTGATCTCATCGTCATTTTGAACACACTGCCTGATTCCAAACCTCAACACATCTCCCTTAGAGATGTTAAAATCCATAGCCAACCTTGCTGCACTTTCTCCACAGTCTCAACCAACTCCGCATCACTAGCCTACGCGGCTTTAATACGCTTAAACAAAGTCAACTGGATCACCAAGCTAGCAATAAAAGTCTGATGATCTCCGCACACTAACTCTATACGAAGGCTTTTCAGATCCCGTCTAATATAGTGTTGAGCTACAACTACAGATACTACCACATGTTTTGACTTCCGACTCAACGCATCAGCTACCACATTAGCTTTCCCCAGGTGATAACTGATGGTGCAATCGTAGTCTTTGATTAGCTCAAGCCACCTCTGCTGCCTCATGTTCAACTCCTTCTGCATGAAAAAGTACCCGAGGCTTTTGTGGTTAGTGAAAATCTCACACTGAACGCTACCCAGGTAGTGTCGCCAGATCTTCAGTGCATAAACTACAACGGCCAATTCCAAATCATGCGTAGGGTAATTATTCTCGTATTCCTTGAGTTGCCGTGAAGTATAAGCTATTACCTTACCCTGTTGCATAAGCACACGTCACAAACCCTTCAGAGATGCGTCGCTATAAATCACAAAACCGCCATCCCCAGAAGGAATGGTCAATACCAAAGCAGTAACCAATCGCTATTTCAACTCCTAGAAACACTGTTCGCAATCTTCAGTCCAATCAAACTTCACCCCCTTCCTGGTCAATCGTGTTAGAGGCCCAGACAACTTAGAGAATTCCTCCACAAATCGACAATAATAACCTACCAGTCTTAGGAAACTCCAAACCTCATGCACACTTTTTGGTCTCTCCCAGTCGACCACAACTTCAATCTTGCTAGGATCAACTAAGATACCGCCCTTAGATACCACATGGCCTAAAAATGTGACCTAATTCAACCAGAATTCACATTTCTTCAGCTTGGCATATAACTTCCTCTCTCGCAGAATCTGTAGCACCAACCTCTGATGGTTTTCATGCTCATCCGGACTCCTCGAATATACTAGAATGTCATCGATAAACACCACTACAAACTGGTCCAGGTACTCATGGAAAACCCTGTTCATTAGATCCATGAACATTGTCAGAGCATTCATCAACCCAAAAGGCATGACTAAGAACTCATAGTGGCTGTATCTGGTTCGGAAAGCAGTCTTTGCAACATCCTCAAATCTAACCCTCACTTGATGATACCCTGACCATAGGTCGATCTTCGAAAAGACCTGCGTCCCCTTTAGCTGGTCAAAGAGATCATTGATACGAGGCAATGGGTAACGGTTATTCACAGTCACCTTGTTGATCTCACAGTAATCAATGCACATGCGCATCGACCTGTCCCTTTTCTTCACAAACAAAACTGGAGCTCCCAAGGGTGAAACACTAGGTAGGATAAAGCCAAAGTCTAGTAATTCCTACAACTGCTCCTTCAACTCTTGAAATTCTACTGGAGCCATCCGATATGGAGCTTTAAAGATTGGTACCTTGCCAGCCAACAACTCTATCGCAAACTCCACCTCACGATCAAGAGATAAATTGGGTAAGTCTTTTGGAAACACATCCGGGAACTCGTTAACCACTCGAATATTCTCAAGCTTCAACTCATCCCACTGTGGTTCCTTCATGCAAGTTAGGTACCCCTGACATCCGTCCAAGAGTAGCCTCCTCGCTTGTAATGCCGATAGAACCTGTGGCGTCAAACACACATATGATCCCACAAACTCATACTCCGGCTCCCCGGGAGGTATAAACACTACTACCTTTCTGCGATAGTCAATCACAGCATAACTGGAAGATAACCAATCCATTCCCAGTATGACATCGAACCCAGACATGTCGTATACCACAAGATTTGCTGGTAGCAGTTTTCCCTGAATTTCCACTGGGTAGCTCTCTAACATCCTCCTACAAGATGTTACACTGCCAGACGGTGTAGCACAGCTTTACGAAGTTCACAGATACAAAATAATGGGTTGCCCCCGAATCAAATAAAATAATAGCTCTATTTGAAAGCAATAATAAGGTACATGTCACTACATTCCCCGCACAATCAGCATCCGCTAGTGTAAAAGAATATACCCTCGTTGGAGCTGTGATCGCCTGGATGGTTCCCCGAGGTATCTGATTGCTACCCCAATTCACACTAGATACAGACGTGTCTCTCTTTGGTGCGTGACACTCACGAGCCCTGTGGCCTAGCTTGCCACAACTATAACAGTTACCCCCAAATGACTGGCACTCACCCTCATGTCATCTGTGGCACCTACTACAACGATCACGCTACTTATCCACTTGAGAACTCTGACGCTTGGTATTCTGACGGTAACCCGAGCCCTTATTCTTCTTCTTCCATGATCCCTGACTAGAACCTGATGGCATTGGCCTCTTCTTCGGTTCCTGATCCACCTCATCCTCCCGAATTTCAGTCTCGATCACAGTGACCTTATCCACCAAAACCAAAAACGCCACGATTTGCAGTATACCCACTAATCTGCGGATGTCTTTCCTCATGCCCTTCTCGAACCTCCAAGCCTTCTCGTACTCATTCGAGATCAAGCATGACGTGAAACGGGATAGTGCTATATACCGAGCAGCATACCTCTGCACCGTCATATCTCCCTGTGTCAGAGCAGAGAACTCATCCGCCATAACATCACGTGTGTAGGCCAGCAAGTATCTCTCAAAGAATACTTCCTTGAAGTGGCTCTATGTCATCTCTGTAGGAAGTCCACCATCGCCCAGCCTCCCCAGACAGTTGGAAGGTAGCATAAAGGGCTCTTTGTTTATCTGTGCAGTGTAGGACCTCCAGAATCCTTTTGGTCTTCTCAACCCAGTCCTATGCTATCATCGGATCGGGTCCTCCTGAGAACGTCAGAGGGTGCATACGTGTGAACCTCTCGATGGTACACCCCGACACAATAGGAGAATGTTCACACCTCCTAAAACTCTGCCTGATCTCCCGAATAACTTGCCTCGCCAACCCTCGAGGCACATAAGGAGACTCATCGCTTGTAGTCTCCTTGGAGCCACTATCCAAGTTGTTATCCTTGGGCTCCATTTTGAAAATAGAATAGGAATTGGTTAGAATCCCTATGTCATATACAATTTACGCAATCATTAACATCTAATCATGCTAACCACCAACTCACGGGTCCAGGTCTATTCTATCACACCGACACTAAACCATCAATGGTTTGCCATGATTTTACTGAAATCATCATTCAAAGAAAAACACATAACACCGCTAACCAGTCCCTGTCTATAAACAAAACAACCCTCAACCTACTTTACCCATTTCCTACATCCTACACTCTGGTATGTACACATAGCTACGCCTAACCAAGTTTACAAGACCTAAGAACCTGATTAGCTCTAATACCAAGTTGTCACGCCCCAAACCTGACAATGGGAATCAGGGTGTGACATAGTAACCTAATCTATCCCTATATCATACAAAACACAAATGATATAATAATGAATAAAGGCCCGACCCCGTCGGGTTCCTGTACACCCTATAACCCTATACACATTCACATACACGACATATACGCAACGGAAAAGTTCCTTTTATACATACATAGTACCATAACAGAGTCTATACAGATAGAGTCTAAGCTTCATAATACACAACATAACCCAAGGTGCCAGCAAATACCCAAAATGACAACCCTGTTATAGTCCTAGTACTTACACAAGCACTTCACGCAGTATACCAACCACTATGCTTCCAACACAAGGACACTAGTTCTAGTTACTCGAAGGACCTAAAAATATGTAGGTACGATAGGGGTGAGATACCTCTTAGTAAGGAAGAATCAGAGAATCAGATTATATCGGTGTGTGGCGTATGAGTGTTATCATGACATATAACATACACAATTCAATACAAATCCAATATAGTTCTCAACACCCACACACATATGATCAAGTAACTCGGTGTCGTCACACCTTTCGGCATGAAGCCAACATGCATTACACGGCATCCCCGGTACATGGCGTAGCCCCAAGCTCCTATGGCATCGTACCGGTACAACTGGTGGATCCACACCCTTTGGTGATCAACCGGTAAGAGGCGATATTTCACGCCCTCGGATATAGAGCCTGACACTCTTGCCTCTAGCAGGTGGTATTTTACACCCTCGGATATAGAGCTGGACACTCTTGCCACTAGCAGATGATATTCACTCCCTCGGATATAAAGTCGGACACTCTTTCACAACCTGGAATAATTCAGAACATATATTCCATATCTCATTTCAGCAAATCACAACTCATGCATGTTCATATAACAGTTCATTTCACACCCATTTGGTAATCTCAAAATCATGATTTTCAAAATACAGTTTAAAACAAGTCAAGGCACGACCATCTCTATAACACAATATATCTACGATTTTCCAATGACACTAGAGATGCAACCCGATGCCCCCTTTTCCCAAAACTGTAACATGAAAACCCCATAATTTTATTCATTAGATTTCCCCAAATAAGTAGCCAAAACATACACAGGATCGCGAACCACAGTTCTACCGAATCCGATTTTGAAAATAACCGATATAAACAGAATCTCCTTACCTTTCCTCGAAAATCCAGTCCAAACTCTACAACTCCTAAACAGCGAACCGAGTTCCCAAAACTTATAAATCACAGTACAATAATTACTCACAATCTTACTCCCTACAGTTCTATTAAAACGGAAATGAGAACCGAACCTACCTCGATTTTTGGGTCAAAACCCGAAGACCTCAAAACGAAGATCTGTTCCATAGAACAAGTAGAGATTTCTTCCCTGATCCTCACTGTAACATTGGTTTATCGATTCTAACAACGAACGACGAATAAATCTAGAGAGAGAGAGTGGCTTCGAATTCTAAAGAGAAAGGGAGAGAAAACCTTGTTAACTTAGCTTCTAAGCAAAGAAAAAGATATTTATAGCACCTTTGACTCGGCCAACCTCATCGACGAGACGACGTCTTCGTCGACGAGCCAACGAAGGAAGTTCGTTGACGTAGTGGTGGTCTCGTCGACCAGCTTGAGATTTCCGAATTCCCTAAAACCAGGCTTCTCCTCATCGACGAACCTCTGAATTTCATCATCGAAAAATAGAAGAGCCTTCATCGACGAAACTCTGGCTTCGTCGATGAAGCCCACTCAAATTACTGTTTTACCATTTTTGTATTTATCTATTCCATATCTCACGAGTCGGGTTCTTACATGTTATGTTTTATGTCGGCGCAGATGCCGTGATTTATACGATAAGATATGCTGGCGCAGATGCTATGATTTATACGATAAGATATGCTGGTGTAGATGCTGTGATTTATATGATATGATATGTTGGCGCAGATGCCGTGATTTATGTTGGTGTAGATGTCGTAAATATGTATGATATGTCAGAATTCATGAAAATATGATCATGTCAGATATTTCTATGAAATATGAAACAGTTATGTATCAGTATTATGAAATGTAATATATGTTATCAGAACCCGAATGACTTAATTTAGTTTCACAAAGTACGGTATTGTAGCTATATGTTCAAGATTATGTTTATGTTAGTGATACCACACATCTCAGATAGAGTGTGGGAGATGATAGTCGATGTGACTTCATGGTAGTGCAGGTGTCCCACTGGCAGTCCAAACCAGGTAAGGCAAGCCTATCGTACTTACAGACTTATGTTTGACTTAGCGTTGTCGACCAATTATTGCAAGGTCCTGCCTTCAGGATGTACAACCCTGTCTGTGGGGGGGGGGGGGTAAGACATGACATTAACTAATTATTCCTCTTGGGTAATATTATGTTATGTCAAATCATGTTTTATTCAGAAACTATACATACAGTTTTACATGTTATACAATTAAGTACAGTTCATGTTTATGTCACAATAATACTCATGTTGCCACACACTAATGTTAGTTTATCTCCCTTGCTGAGAGGTGTCTCACCCCAGTATTACAAACATTTCAGGAAATTTAGGTAGGAGGGCGAATAGAGCCCCGCATTAGTAGAAGTTGATTGAGCTACCCTGTCAGAAGGGTAAATAGTTGAGCTAGGGTTAGGTTAGATGACTTTTTGGATTGAGACCCTAGGATACTTTTTTGGACTTTTTTTGGATGATTGTATATATATGACATACTCAGTGGAACTCTGGTATTGTGTTTGATGTGGTATGACATGTATGTAAATTATGTTTTCCGCTGCTTGGGTATTAAGATGTATGACAGATATATCCCTACTATCCATGAGTCTAGGTTGATCATGATTATAACAGTTTAGCAGGATGTTAGAATTATTATGAATGTTGTTATATATATATATATATATATATATATATATATATATATATATAAAATATGGTAAAATAAGCATGTCGTTACACACAATAAGTTAGGTGTACCTCCTGTTAAGATAAGGGATGGACGACTGAAATGGTATGGACTAGTGAGGAAGAGTGAGTTAGTTACTGTGAGGGTAGTAGAAGGGGTAGAGTTAGACCTAAAATAACTTGGGAGGAGATAATGATTAACATCCTTGAATCTATAAAAAAAAATACTCCATAATCACATAAATTGGCGAAAAATGATTCATATAACCGACCTCACATAGTAGGAATTAAAGTTTGGTTTGGTTGTTGTTTCTTGTTACAAAATCATAGTTGTTTAAAAAAAAAATTATTTACTTAAGTAATAATATATTTTTATGTAAGTTATTATAATTTGTAATTATAATTATTTTATTGACAAAAAAAACTCACCTACCAGATATTACCTAATTTTACGTTATTATTTTGCGTCGAGGGCCAGTCGGTTGAGCATCAGCTTCAGCCTTCAAACGTGAAATGCCCTAGTAAACCGGGGAAAAAAAATGTTCTGGATTGGATTCTCATCATTCCATGCAAAGCTTGTACCAATTGTTGAATTGTTTCAGTAGGTGATCTGGCTTGAAAAGTTGAAATCAAGAAGACAGGATCAAATCATGGTGAAGACTGTGGTCGGAGAAGAAACTCAGCTCAAATTGGCGGAGGATCGCCTCACGCAGTCCGGAGTCCCCTCCGAGGTCTGCGCGTGGCGTCTCTGTCTGTATGATATCTTATATATATATATATATATATATATATGTATGTATGTATGTATGTATGTATGATGAAATGAGGATTTGGGACTGTTGGGGTTTGTATTTCTCAGGTGGGTCTTGTTATTGGCAAGCTGAGTGCCGCTCTTGATCGAGGTTTTGTGTTCGATTTGGTTCCTACGCCGCCCAACGATGCCGGGGAGCCAGCTTGTTCGCTCATGGAGACCGCCCGAGACGATAAGAGGAAAGGGTCAAAGGGCAAATCTCAGGCCGAATCTTCGTCCTTGGTTATTGACCAAGATTGGGTCGCTGAGCATGCTCGTCAGGTAAAAGTGAAACAACTCCCAATATATTTCTCTTTTACGACTTACATTGTGATTTTTTCAGTTCTTTTGTGTTTCTTGAAATCAATGGAGCAGTTTGCAGTTGTGTCTGGGCGCACGTAACTTTTTTATTCTGTTTAATTTTCCATTCAAAGTTTTCTTATGCTGCACAGTGGTTTTAGAATTTAGTTACTGGAGTTTTGATTTCAATTTTCATGGGATTCTTTTTTTCATGTTATTTATTTATTTTTTCTAAAATTTGAGACAATTTGGTGCATACTTGGATGGTTGAACTCAATCATTTAGAACCTGGAAAAAATTTGGTCGACAAAGTTGGGATGCAAACTGCTACGGGCTGAAGACAGAATAAGGTAGGAGGAGAACAGAGGAGAGCTGGAAGAACACTGGAGACCCGAATGGATATAGTAGCTAAAGTGAGCGTTGCAGGGGGAAAACCAAGGTGGCCGTTCGCTGACCGAGGTGACCCTTCGCGTATTGAGGTGACTCTTTGAGACTGGGGAAGCTGGAGATGACTCTTGCAGGGCAAGAACCGAGGTGGCTCTTTGAAGCTGCCGAGGATGGAAGTGACGCGTTGATACAGGGGGAGCTGATTGTGTGTGGGGCCAGGTGGAAACAACTGGCCAACAGGAGGGAGTCAGTAGGCTCGTGTGCAAGGAGAAGTCTGGCGCTGGGTGGACCGTGTGGCTATTGGGCTGAAGTGTTGCAGGCCATGATGGAAAGCTGGGTTGAGATTCTGTGGGCCAAAGTCCATGACTGTGTGAAAGTTGGGCTGAGGCATTGCACCCGAGGCACATTGATCCATTAGTTCCAATTCTATTTTCTTTATTGCTGTTTAGGTGGGTAGAAGTGGGCCAGCGGGTAGCCCAAGTAGAGTAAGCTCCTGTGGGTCTTCCAGAAAGAAGTTGTTGCAGGTCATTAAGCATTTATAGGGCCAGCGGGAATGTAGGAGGGGATAGAAAAATTGGAATCTCTTATGTTAACTTGGAGAGTGGCATTCTCGAACCAGCCAACCTGTTCTCCCTGATTTCCATTTATTTTGTATGCATTGCACTAGTGAATTCCGTTTATTTCTGTAATCTCATTCTTTTGCATGTAATTCCTTCAATTATACATTACCACTCTGTTGAGTTCATTACAATTGTATTGAGTTTATTACAAGTATGAGTGGGTTCATTACAATTGGTATCAGAGACAAGTTCCTGCCACCGTGGGAGAGGGCACTCGCATGAACCAGCTGCTGGAATCCATTGCTACCTTGACAAAATCACAAGAAGAACATTAGAAATTTCAGCAGGAGATTCTAATTGCTCAAGCCAATACCCAACAAATTCAAGCAGATCAACAGAAGTTACTTATCACTATTACTCAACAGTTGGAAGCTCTCTCTGAGATTGTGAAACTTCTCGGCAAGTAGAAACTCGATTAGGAGGGTTCGGGAGGAACATCTGGCAATGAATTCAGTCATCAACACTTTGAGAGCTTCAATAGGGAGCAACAGAATGTAGATAAAGTAGGTATTCAAACTAAACTTGTGAGAGTTGATTTTCCTACATTTAATGGTTTGGATCCAGTAGGTTGGCTTTATAGGGTCAATCATTTCTTCATATTTCTTGAAACCCCACCCCATCATGAGATTCTGTTGGCATCCTTCCACATGGAGGATAAGGCTTTGATTTGGTTTCAAGACTTGGAGAGGTCTGGTCTATTAACGAGTTGGGAGGCATTTGAAAGGGCCCTGCATACCCGATTTGGGGTCAATCCTTATGATGATCCATTGGAGCAACTATCCAACCTAAAACAAACGTCTACGGTAATCTTGTTCAAGGAACAGTTTGAGGAATTATCCAATAGAGTTAGAAACCTAGATGAGGATCATCAGCTCAGTTTGTTTATAGGGGAATTGAAGGAGGAGATAAGGTGGGCAGTGAAACTCTTGAACCCAATCAATGTGCATATGGCCTATGGCAAGGCTCGAATACAAGGCGAAAACCTACTAGCAACTAAGAAGTATATTCTACCTAAACACTCTGCCCCATTATATCATCATCCTGTGACCAAACGAGCAGCCAAGACCAACCCCCAGATCCACAAATATTCACCTGAACAAATAAGAGAAAAGAAGAGCATGGGGTTATGTTTTAATTGTGATGCCAAATGGCACCCCGGGCATAAATGTGGGGCTGCCAAGATTTTCCTGTTGGAAAGGAGCAAGTTAAACTATTTCAATGAAAAGGAGGAACCACCCGGGGTAGTGTGGCATGATGTCCCGAGGGTGAAGGGTTTGAACAGCAGCAGGGAGAGGGAGAGGATAGGGTGGAAATAACCCTACATGCACTAATGGGATCTCCTCACTCCAGAACAATGAGAGTAGCTGGTTCTTTCAGAGGGCAATCTTTTGTGCTACTAGTTGATTCCGGCAGCACTCATAATTTCATTGATCCAGCTCTGGTTAAGAGACTTAAGCTGCCACGAATAGTGAAGAGAAGGTGAAGGTGGCTAATGGAGAGGAGATATGGGGTGAAGGAAGGTGTTCAACAATGAGTTTTGCGGTGCAAGGGACTAGATTTGAAGTTGATATGTACTCTCTAATTTTGGGGGGCTGTGATATTGTACTTGGGATTCAATGGCTTAGTATGCTTGGTGAAATCATGTGGGAGTTTGTTAAACTCACTATGAAATTCCATCATCATGGCAAGGCGGTTTGCCTGCAAAGACTCACTTCCCAAGGGTTAGTGGAAGAGGAAATGGGGGGAAAATACTCTCAATTGGAGAGGAAAGGAATTCTGTTACAATTATTGGAAGAGTTAGAAGAAATGGAAACTGACAACACTTTCCTAGCCCTAACATCCTTGCTGGATGAGTTTCAACAAGTATTTGCAGAACCTAAGGGATTACTGCCCATTAGGTCATGTGACCATGGAATAACTATTAAGGAGGGGACCTCTCCCATCAGTGTGAGACCCTACTGATACCCTTATTTTCAAAAAAGAGGAAATAGAAAGGATTGTTCGGGAGTTGTTGGAGCTAGGAACTATAAGACCATGCCATAGTCCTTACTCCTCTCCCGTTTTGTTGGTAAGGAAAGCCGATGGCACGTGGAGTATGTGTGTAGACTATCTTGCCCTAAACCAGGTTACCATAAAGGATAAATTTCCTATACCTGTGAGTGAGGAGTTGTTGGATGAACTACATGGGGCTGAGGTCTTTTCAAAACTGGATCTGAGGTTCGGGTACCATCGAATTAGGGGAAAGGCAGAGGTCATACCTAAGACAGCTTTCCGGACACATTAAGGACAGTATGAGTTCCTTGTGATGCCCTTTGGACTGACAAATGCACCATCGACCTTCCAAGGCTTGATGAATGAGGTATTCTGACCCCATCTTATAAAATTCATTATGGTTTTCTTTGATGACATTCTGGTGTACAACAAATCCATGGAAGAACACCTCTAACACCTAAGAATGGCCCTACAAATTCTATTCGATCAACAACTATTTGCCAAGAGAAGTAAATGCAAATTTGGCTGTCAAGAGGTGGAGTATCTAGGGCATTTGGCATCGGGTAAGGGGGTGAGGGCAAACCCCACCAAGTTACAAGTTATGATTGATTGGCCTCTACCTAAGACTCTCAAAGCTCTAAGAGGGTTCCTAGGTCTCACAGGGTATTACAGAAGATTTATTAAGGGGTATAGAGCCATAGCAGCACCCCTGACCATTTTACTTAAGAAGAACGGGTTTCACTGGAATGAGGAGACTGAGAAGGCTTTTGGGGAACTAAAGGAGGTAGTGTCCACACCACCTATTCTAGCCCTATCATACTTCACAAAGAAATTTATAATTTAATGCGATGCATCAGGTAAGGTGATTGGGGCAGTACTCATGCAACAAGGGCAACCAATAGCACACTTCAGTCAAGCATTGAAAGGCAGAACCCTTCTCATGTCAACATATGAGAAATAATTGGTAGCTTTAGTAACAACAGTTAAGAAATGGAGATCTTAGGGCAATCATTCATTATCAAAACAGATCAACAGAGTTTAAAATTCATGTTGGAACAAAGAATGGGCACCCCAGTGCAATAGAAGTGGATCACAAAACTATTGGGATATGATTTTATAGTATAGTACGAAAAGGGACAAAAGAATCGAGTAGCAGATGCTCTGTTTAGAAAAGATTTAGAAAGTGACACTCTCAACCTAGCAAACAATCATGCAGCAAACAACGATGCAAGTATAATGGTTATTTCGTTCCCCACAGTTGGGTGGATTGATAATTTAAGAGCATCGTATGCAGATGACAGTGACATACAAAATCTTATGCAGCAAATTCAATCGGGCACACAAGAAGAAGGTTTCACCCTGAGGGATGGGTTATTATTTTACAAAGGCAAGTTGTTTATAGGCAGAAATGAACAGATCAAGCAACAAGTATTACACATAGTTCATGGCAATGCAGTAGCAGGGCATGAGGGATATGAAAAAACAATACAGAGAACCAGAAGAGATTTTTATTGGTGTGACATGAAGAAAGAAGTCGAGCGATTCATACAAGAATGCCCCATATGTCAGCAGATGAATGGGGAAAACACTTACCCCGTGGGCTTGTTACAGCCACTTCCCATTCCAGAACAGGTGTGGACAGATCTAAGTATGGATTTCATAGAGGGCTTACCCCTCTCACGAGGGAAAGGCGTTATTTTGGTGGTGGTTGACCGACTCTCCAAATATGCCCATTTCCTACCCCTAAGTCACCCATTCACAGCAAGCCAAGTAGCCCTAAGTTTCATGCAGAACATTTTCAAATTACATGGGATGCCAAGAACCATTGTCTCGGACTGGGGAACCACATTTCTAAGTAAATTTTGGCTGGAACTCTTTTCTCTATAGGGAGTCCAACTGAAGTTCAGTACGGCCTACCACCCGCAGACCGACGGTTAGATTGAGGTGGTGAACAAGTGTTTGGAAGGATATCTTAGGTGCTTTGTGGGGGACACACAAAAAAATTGGGTGAAAAACTTACCATTAGCAAAGTACTGGTATAACACATCTTACCATACGTTGGCTAAAATTACCCCCTACCAGATCGTCTATGGTGTACCACCACCACACCTATTGAGCTACGTCCTGGGGACCACCAATGTGGCGATGGTCGACGATTACCTCAGAGATTGCGAGGTAACATTGAGTCTCCTTAAGCAAAACCTACAATAGGCACAAAACATAATGAGGAAGTATGTTGATCTTAAGAGAAAGGAGCGAAATTTTGCGGTGGGCGACTGGGTATACCTGCGACTCCAGCCTTACAGACAGACAACCGTTGCTGTCCGGCAGAATCTGAAGCTGTCACCGAGGTTCTATGGACCCTTCCGGGTGTTACAGAAAATTGGAGAAGTCGCTTACAAGCTTGATCTTCTAGTGGGGACCCAAATTCATCCCGTTTTTCATGTATCCCAGCTCAAGCCCCACCTGGGAGCTTCAACTCAGGTAAGCCACGGTTACCACCCACTGATCCCCAAGGAACCCTAAAACCTTGTGGGTATTATGCAACTTGGGAGTGGTATTATGCGTTACAGGAGCAGTTTCCCCACCTTGTGGGCAAGGTGCTCTGAAGGGGAAGGTATTGCTACGGGCTGAAGACAAAATAAGGTAGGAGGAGACCAGAGGGGAGCTGGGAGAACACTGGAGACCTGAGTGGATTTACAATAGCTGAAGTGAGTGTTGTAGGGGGAAAACTGAGGTGGCCGTTTGCTGACCGAGGCGACCCTTTGCGTATTTCTTTGAGACTGGGGAAACTGGAGATGACTCTCATAGGGCAAGAACCGAGGTGGCTCTTCGAAGTTGGTGAGGATGGAAGTGAGGCGTTGATGCAGGGGGAGCTGACTGCGTGTGGGGCCAGGTGGAAACAACTGGCCAACGGGAGGGAGTCGGTAGGCTCGTGTGCAAGGAGAAGTCTGGCGCTGGGTGGACCGTGTGGCTGTTGGGCTGAAGTGTTGCAGGCCGTGATGGAAAGCTGGGTTGAGATTCTGTGGGCCGAAGTCCATGACCGTCCGAAAGTTGGCCTGAGGCACTGCAGCTGAGGCCCATTGATCCATTAGTTCCAATTCTGTTTTCTTTATTGCTGTTTAGGTGGGTAGAAGTGGGCCAGCGGGTGGCTCAAGTAGAGTAAGCTCCTGTGGGTCTTCCAGAAAGAAGTTGTTGCAGGTCGTTAAGCATTTATAGGGCCAGCGGGAATGTAGGAGGGGATAGAAATATTGAAATCTCTTATGTTAACTTGGAGAGTGGCATTCTCGAACCAGCCAACCTGTTCTCCCTGATTTCCATTTATTTTGTATGCATTGCACCAGTGAATTCCGTTCATTTCTGTAATCTCATTTTTCTGCATGTAATTCATTCAATTATACATTACCACTCTGTTGAGTTCATTACAATTGTATTGAGCTTATTACAATTACGAGTGGGTTCATTACACAAATTGAGTGTTAGGAACAAACTTAATTCAGGTATTTTAAATTGTTAGCAACCCAAGGATTTAAAGCATTTTTAGCAGGCAGTTACTCCAAGCTACCTCGCTATAACTTTTATGTGGCTTTTTTTGGTTTTAGTTTCATAGTTTCATGGACTTTATGATGGACAAAGTCTGAATACTTTGAATTTTAGATCCTTATTCAATTATATATGTTGATGGAATCATTGGAATTCTAGAATAAATTAAAATAAAAAAAATTATTTTAATGAGGATGAATAAAACTGCACATGCTAGTAGCTTTGAATTGCTAACAGGTGCACTTTGTATCTCCTTCTGTCTTAAAATTGTGCATAATTTTGGAACTCTGCTGTTTCTACAATCTTGTGGTCACTTTGGCCGGAAAGGAGTGCTAGAGTTTTTAAAGTTTAAAAGACTTCTCCAAGATTGCTTTGAGAGAAAGTTATTTTTCTTGCTTCTTTTTGGGCTCACTCTTCTTTTGGTTTTTTTGGGGGGCGCCCGGGGGGGGGGGGTGGTTTGTGTTGGTCGTTGGGGTGTCTTGCTGTCTGATATTTAAAGGGATTGGAAGGCAGCTTTGATGTAATTTGCTTCTTTTGCGCTTTTTTCTTGAGTGATTTCTTATCATCATTTCGTTGTAATTATGTTTTCTTTTTAATAGACTTGGTTTATTACCTAAAAAAAAATTGAATAAGCCGTGTAAATTAATACAGCAATTTGAAATATCACCTTATTTATTATCACCTGACAGAACAATAACTATTTTATTGAGATATTTGATCTCTGACGTTCTTATCATGATACAATCTCTGTGTGCATGCACACTATTTGTTTATGATTTGTACAGCTTCATTCATTTTGGTTCATTGATTTTGAGTGTTTAGAAGCAAAACAAAAACAATCTAGATAGCTTTTTCCCCCACTGTAATAAAATCTTTAAATCGAAGGTTGGATATATATAGTGTTACCATCTAAATTTTTGCATGGTCTATAATGGTGTAATTGTGAGATTATTGTGCATTCAGGTTTCCAGAATGCTAGTGGGTGGCATGAAGGTTGTTGGCATCTATGTTTGGGTCAGTGATAGCTTATTCAAGAATTCAACCTTAGTACTTTGCCAGGTATATTTTTGTCATTCTATTTTGTTTAAAGTTACAATATAACTCTTCCAATATTGACCAATGCAAAACTACATTTGGTGTAAAACCGGCCAAATTTTCACCCGGCGTTTTGCATGGTTGGCTTTTCCATTGCTTATATAGATGATTTTACTCTATCAGGCTTGTCAAAAATTAAATCTGTCCTATCCTATTCGCCTACAACATCCAGTTTGTTGTAGAAAAATATTAAATAAAAACTAATTTGGAAAATTATTTTGATGAGATATTTCTTAATGTTTGACATGCATGAGAAGAATAAGCTGACGCAAGATTCAGTGCTGCGATTCATATTGATGGATCTTGGTATCATCTTGATCTTGACATGCTGCTTATGCATGTCAACTAGACTGCCACATGTATATATTGCTTATGGAAACTGAGATTCACTAAAAATGTTGGCATTGTGCATCCATGTGTGTGCTGTATTCTGCCGCATGGGAGTACCAATAGATTACTGTTAAGATTTCTTTAATATATATTTGTTAATTTTCTTGAACTCCGTCTATGATGCACTTAATATCTTAATTTTTTCACACAAAGTCGGTCCCAAGCCCGGGTAAACGAGCGAGGTGTTGCACTTGTACTACCCCGGGTGTAGCGAAAAGTGGGCGAGGGTGAGCTAGGTCGTCGCCCCAAAGCGATGAACTGTGTTGGCGCCTAGGTATGGTGTCAAATATGAGAGGGTTCCTGCATCATTCTGGATGTGGGCAAGTAAAGAAGCTAGTTCAGGAAATTAGGATTAGATTAACAACTTGGAATATAGGGATACTTACGGGTAAAAACATGGAAATTGTGGACACAATGATTAGAAGAAAAATTCATATAATTTGCCTTAAAGAAACTAAGTAGGTGGGGGAGAAATCTAAAGAAATTGATAAATTAGGATTCAAACTTTGGTACACTGGAAAAAAAAACCATAAGATGAAGTTGGAATTATTAAAGACAAAAACTTAAAAGATAGCGTTGGTGTAAACAAAGTAGGGGATAGAATTATAAAAATCAAGATGGTATTAGGCTAAGAGATAATAAATGTCATTGGTACTTATGCTCCTCAAGTAAACTTAGCAGAAAATCTTAAGTGACAATTTTGGGAAGATATGGATAGTATTATATAAGGCATACCAGAGATTGAGAAAATATTCATAGGAGGAGATTTGAATGGACATGTTGGAAGAGATAATAAAGGTTACAACCTCATACATAGAGGATATGGATATGGAAACAAAAATGAGTTTGGGGAGATGATCTTAGACTTCACTAGGAAACAAAAATGAGTTTGGGGAGATGATCTTAGACTTCACTATGTCATATGATTTTATTACAATAAATACTTGCTTTAAAAAGAGAGAAGAACACTTAATAATCTTTAAAAGTGGAAAAAATAGAAGTCAAATAGATTTTTTCTTTTAACTAGGAGGGTCGATCGTTTGTCATGCAAGGATTGTAAAGTTATTCTAGGTGAAAGTCTAACTACACCACAGAGAGTCTCAGTGTTAGACATATTTATTAAAAAATGAAAGAAAAAGTATAAAATAAACCAGTATAGGAGAACTAGGTGGTTGAACCTAAAGAGAGAAAATATCATAAAATTTAAAGATAAAATAATCAAAGATGGGGATTGGACTATAGAAAATGGGATAGATACAAATACTTTTTGGAGTAGATTAGCTAGCTCCATTAAAAAGATAGCAAAAGAGATTTTAGGTGAATTAAGGGGAAGATTCTTGAATAGCAAAGAAAGTTGATGGTGAGATAAAGACGTCCAAAAAGCCATAAAGACAAAAAGAATTTGGTATAAAACGTGACAAAAATGTAGAAGCATGAATAACTTTGAAAAGTATAAAGAGGCGAGAAAAGATGCAAAAAAGGCCATTAGTGAAGCTAAACACATATTATTTAATAGTTTGTATAATAGATTAGATACAAAAGAAGGAGAAAGAAATATATTTAAACTTGCCAAAGTTAGAGAAAGGAAGAGTAAAGACTTAGGAAATGTAAAATTTATAAAAAGTGAAGATGATATTGTGGGAAAGGGTAGTCAACAAAGATTAAGGTTAGAGACAAAGGTATCTGAAAATCAATTTGGTTTTATGCTTGGGAGATCTACCACAGAAGATATATATCTTTTAAGAAGATTAATGGAAAAGTTTAGGGAAAAGAACAGTGACTTGCATATGGTATTTATTGACTTAGAGAAAGCATATGATAGGGTACTTAGGGAAGTTTTATGGTTGGTTTTAGAAAAATAGGTGTATGTAGTAGGTATAATGATGTCATTAAGGATATGTGTGATGGAGTAATGACTAGTGCAAGGACTATAGATGGAGAAACTAGAGAATTTCCAATCACTATAGATACATATCAAGGATTTGCTTTGAGTCGTTATCTTTTTGCTTTGCTTTAGTGATGGACTGACTAAGAGCATTCAAAATGATGTTCCACGGTGTATGTTGTTTGCATATGATATTGTATTGTTTGATGAAATTAGGATACGGAGTAGAGGCTAAGTTAGAATTATGGAGAGAAGCTTTGGAATCTAGAGGTTTTAGAATAATTAGAAATAAAACAGAATATATGAAATGTAATTTCAGTAATGGTATGAGGAATATTGGAGACAAAGTTAAACTTGATGATGAAGAAATAAATAGCACTTGTAGATTTCGATACCTTGAATCTATTATGCAAGCTGAAGGAGAAATTGAAGATGATGTAATGCATAGAGTTAAAGCAGGTTGGGTAAAATGGAGAAGTGCTTTAAGTGTGCTTTGTGATCGTAGAAGACCCTTAAAATTAAAAGGGAAGTTTTATAGGATGGCTATAAGACCATCTATGCTATATAAATTAAAATGTTGAGCGAAGAAGAAATAGAATATCCAAAAAGTAAAAGTTGCTGAGATGATAATGCTTAGATGAATGAGTGGTATACCACTGAAAGATAAATTAAGAAATGAATATATTTGCGGTAAGTTAGGTGTAGCTCCTATAAAAGATAAGATAAGGGAGGGACGACTCGGATGGTTTGGGCACTTGCAACGTAGGCTACATAGTACGCTAGTGAGGAAGAGTAAGTTAGTTACTATGGGAGACAGTAGAAGGGGTAGGGGTAGACCTAAAATAACTTGAAATGAGATAGTGAGTAAGAATTTAATAGTCTTGAATTTGTCAAAAGAAATGGTCCATGATCGCATAAATTGGCGGAAAAAGATTCATATAGCCGACTCCACCTAGTGGGACTTAGGGCTTGGTTTTGTTGTTGTTGTTGCATATTTGTTAATTTTCTTGTACACTGGTTGCCATTAATGTTCCTTTAAATGCATTAATTCATTAGTTGCCATTAATTAACTAAAAATGTTGACAGTGTGCATCCATGCATGTGCTATATTTTGCCTCATAGGAGTACCAGTAGATTGCACTTGAGATTTCTTTTACATTGGACATAGTAGATTTGTTAATTTTCTTTTGTGTTAGTTGCCATTATTGTTCCTTAAGCACGTTGTAATGTGTCTTCTTAAGTATTAATATACTGGAGATGCTTGCTCCAAGCATTAGAAGTACAGTCTTTTGCTAGTTATTTTTAAATTTCAATTGCTAGTAGTGTTTAGGTGGTTAGGCAGGTGCAAGCCCACCATAAGCATGCTGTGTGGCAAAATGGATTGGTTTTAGCTTATAATAAAAATATTTAAAGTAAAATCATCAAATATTTGAAACTTTCAACTCAATCCATCTCCTTTTGACGAGTGGGTTGTGCAATTAGCTTTCTATTGTGGTGGTGCTCTGCATAGTTGTTAAGAGTCTCACAGGATCAGACGACTCATATCAGTTTCACACCAAATTCCATATCTTATTAGAGAATGAAAAACGGCTGAATTGTTGCAGACCGATCCACCCCTTGAATAAATCGATTCACACAATTCTGAACCTGTCAGAATTCTGATCCAGTCATTTGAACCTATCAGATACAGTCAGGCCCAACTGGTTTTGAACCCCCAAAAATAGCCCTTGTTTTTTTCCGTTGCTTTTTTTTTCACATGATTCCCTTCCATTCCTTCTCTACGTCTGTTCTGTGCTGAAAAGAGAGGAGAAAACAGAAGTTTAGGTCTTCTATTGCCTCACAAAACCATTCTTCACTCTTGGAGGGAGTATAGTGTTCTGCCATTGAGAAGAAGGGGCCAAAGGTCAACTAAGGCGGTCTCATGTTTCATTCTGCTGTTAAGATTCGAAGTTTTGGTTTTTTTAGTAGTTCAATTATTTGTCAGCTTTGTTTATTAAAACTTTTTTTTTTTTTAAATAAAGTTTGGGAAAACATATGCATGAAATATGATTTTTTAAAAATGTTAATAAACCCCAAAATTTCAGTTTTTTATTATTTTTTCTTGTTTCCTCCCCATAAACATCATAGAATTTAGTTTTTTCATTAATTTCTCTTGGCTCTCTTACCTTTTTTTTTTTCTTTAGTGAAAGCATTCAAATGAAATATGATTTTTTATTGTTAAAATTTAAATGTATTTTACTATTTTGTTTGATGTACATATATCAGTATATGCATGTCATTGCATCAGTTTTGAAAATTTGTGCCGAATATTATGAATCTATGATTCAATTTGATTGTCAATTCTCCTTTCCTAAAATTGGGATTTGATTCACGATTCAAATCTTGATTTGACAATTTTGTGCTTTGTTCCTTTGATGCAATGAAGCTTTTATGTATATGGATATGGGATTACGAGATATCGAGATATGCAGTTATAAAATCTTTAAAAATTTTAGATATGGTACAACATGGATATGTTTATAATTTTACACACACATATGTTATATATATATGTATATATATATATATATATATATATTCATACACACACACACACACAATTACATATGTATGTATGTGTGTGTATATATATGTATATTCTACCATCTTCTATCTAAAACATGTATAACAATATCAATTGGCTTAAATAGAATATGGAATAAGTAGAAGTGGAAGGACTTAAAGAATGTTATATTCCTGCTTCTTGCCTTGCATTGTTTCTTTAATTATTTAACAATTGCAATTAAAATATTTTTACATAAGGATGCCATGCAAATATTTGTGGTTTTTCCATATGCATGTTCCACTTTTTCCTCGTCTATTTAGACTGTGCTCTGAGCCATTCTTTCTTTGTGGACAATGTGACTAGCTTTCCAATCTCTTGGAATCTTCATTTGAAAAGACCTGTAAATTATAGGAGATGGTGGAGTTGTCTTCCTTGTTTTCATATTGAACATCTGCAAATTATCCTTGGGTAGGGATGTTCATTCTTGGGTGTTTGGATCATTCGGGGATGTTTTCTTGTAAATCATTCTTTGAATTTCTTACCTATTCAAACTCTCCCTTTCCTCTTTATCCTGTTATTTGGAAGGAAAAGAATCGTTCTTGAGCCATGGGTCTTCCCAAAAATGAATCCAGGAACCCCTCCTCACTACAAATTTAGTGTGAGGGGTGAAAATAAAGTAAAATTGGGAAATAGACCTCCATGGGCTCCCAAAAGAGCATCTTAAACTAGCATTGGTATGAAAGGGAATTATCTTCTAAGGGGAAGTGCCTCAACCATTTAGCTAAAAAAACAATGCTTTTAGACACCTAGTTACCAAGACCCAACCCCTCCTCCTTTTTAGACTTACAAACCTCTGCCTAGCTTACTAAATGGTCCCTGAGATCCCCCATACTAGACCACAAAAAATCTCTTATAATTCTTTCAAGCTTGCTAGCGACCACCGCTGGAATTGTAAAAACAAATGAAAATACAACAGAATGCTTGCTAGAGAGACAAGCCTAGATAAGCGTAATTCTACCCCAGAAGAAAAAAAGCACCCCAACCATCTAATCTCTTTGTAATCCTCTCCGCTACTGGATTCCAAAAAACTGCCCTCTTGGATTCCCACCCAACGAAATTATAGCCCATTCCAATAAACCGTACCCTACGTTTTTTTTTCAATTACTAGTTCTTTCAATGGATACTAAAAGTTAAGGTGTAGTCCCAAGAGGGGGAGTGAATTGGGTTTATAAAATTCTTTTAAACCTTTTTAAAAATTCACAATCTTTTGTATACTTAGCAAACACACAAGAAATAAATGCTCAATAAAAACCAACCACAATCCACACTCAATCTCAACACAAGCCAAATACCTTTAATAATAACAACCAATCAATCACACAATACTTAACCAATTGCTACAACACTTTCTTATTTCAGCGTTTCCAAAAACCCAGTTTAAAACCCTATATGAATGAATATTTGTGCAGTTCTTTTAACCAAGATTTCCGCAAGCGATTAATCAATGTACTCCCTTTAAAGTTTCCGCAAAAGATTAATCAACGTACTCTATTAAATTAAAAGTTTTTCTCAATCTCAATTTTCAGCAATCTGCACTTAGAAACACAATTTATATATGCTGAAATTTAAAGAGTAAAGATTAAGAGTGAGACCGAGATTTTTACGAGGTTCGGCTTATGCCCAGCTTATGTCCTCGCCTTAGGCAAGACCACTTAAGGATTCCACTAACACATTCCTTTGCAGGCGGAACAAACCGTTTACAATCCCTCCTTTAGGGTGGAGCCCCCCTCTCCAAGCGATACCCCATGCTCGGTACAACAATCCAATGACCTGAACCGCAAAGAAACAAAGAAACAAGAAAGAATTTCTTTTGTACAAGAGATGCTCTCAGATAGAACTGGTTAATACAATTAAAGTTCAGCTAATATACTTCAAACAAATATAAAAAAGAAATTGAATTGAAGCTTCAATAATTATTTCACTGGAATACTTCTCTTGATGTGAACCAGTAAATCAGAGGTTTGAGCTCAGAGAAGATGGATCAGTAACTCAGAATATCTCAACAATTCTCAGTATGAATGTGTGAGCAAGAGAGCTTTGAGAGAGAAAAAGCAATATGGCTTTGAGAGCAGTTTTTCAATTCTTGGTACTGATTTGATTCAAGAAATCATGTATTTATAGGCTCAAAAAGGTTTAATTCGTGTTGCCTAAGTTACTTGGAGTGTTTCCCAAGTTTATACGAAGTTTGGGGCACAAGAAATATAAATTTGAATTTTTAAACTTTTAAAAATTATAGCCGTTAATAGTGTTCAGGCGCCTGAGGTCTCGGGGTCAGTCGCTTGAAGTCTCTGAACACAATGTAATTTTTGACTTGAAACAGGGTCAGGCGCCTAGGCCTACACTGGCTCTTCTAAATTTGTTTAGGAAATTCTTTAGGCGCCTGAGGTTTAAATTTTAGTCGCTTGAACAGTTATAAACACTGTTTTTTTTTGGTTATTTTCAAAAACTCTTAGCCATCTTGCTTTGTTATTTTCAAAAAGCATTTTTCATGGTTTTTCAAAATAAGGTCTTTAAGTCCATGACAATCCCTAATGAGCTTCAAAACATTTCAAAATGATATTCAGAATGAAGTACTTACATAAGTCATCCTAAAGACTTAAACACTCTAAGCTTGAAGTCTTCATATATGTCTTTTCTTTGAATCCTCTTAGACTTGAGCTTGAGTCTTCTTTAAGCTTTCACATGTGTTGAACATCTTGGTCCTCTTGAGCATTCTTTTGATCACTTTGTAGATGGTGTTTGGCTTTATGGTGCTAGTGATCTTGAACTTCCATTTCTTTGTTCCTTTTGAACTTTGTCATACAAGATTTCCTAAAATGTCATCACTTAAACAACAACTTTGTTAAATTAATCTTTATTTGTTATTATCAAAATAAGATTTGAAAGTCATGTTAGGCCAACAATCTTCCTATTTTTGATGATGACAAATAAGGAGCAAAGATGAGAGAACCTTGATAAGGTTCCCCCTTACAATAAGCATGCCTTTTAACAAATATAAAAAAAATGATGATTTCAAATATAAGTGAGTTCAAGACTCAATAAGTCATAATCAAGTATATTGCATTATAGCCATAGTAGTTAAAAGCGCGCCTCAGCGCAAGGCGCAGTGATGTGACGATGCTTCCGCCTTAGACCAGGTGGGGCGAGGCGACCTGCAAGAGGCGACCCTAGGCGAGACGAGGAGCATTGGGGTGCGAGGCGTAGTGAGGCACGCCTTGTGAATTTTTAAGTCATTTAAAGGAGAAAAATAGCCAAGCCAGACCCGTATCCCTCATTGGACTCAAACGAACAGAGCCCTAGCCCCTTTCGACCCTTCGAAGCCCTTCGTGAGTTCGTTTGCCAGCCTTTGAACCAGCCGGAAGCCTTCGCGACTTCGTCTTCGAGCTTCGAACCAGGATCGTGAGTTCATCTTCGACATTTTGAAGAAGCATGACCCTGCACGACTTTGTTTCGAACCAGCCGGAGCCCTCGCAAGTTCGTCTGCCTGCCTTTGAAGCAGTCGTGAGTTCGTCTGACTGCCTTCGATCACGACGTGAGTTCGTCACGTCGTCTTCAACGTTTCGAACCAGCTGCGAGATCGTCTTTAAGCCTTCGAACCTTTGTAAGTCTTCTTCTTCTTCTTCTTCTTCTGCTGCTGCTTGCATCCTGCTGCCTGCTGCTTCTCTTCTTCTTCTTCTTCTTCTTCCTCTTCTGCTGCTGCTGCTGCTGCTGCTTGCGTCCTGCTGCCTGCTGCTTCTCTTCTTCTTCTTCTTCTTCCTGCTGCCTGCTTGCTGCGTGCTGCTGACTGCTGACTGCTGCCTGCTCTTTTTCTTCTTCTTCTTCTTTATAGTAAGCTTATAAATTAAATATTTGGTTAATTAATGTAAGCTTATAAATTATAACTAATACATAATATTTATTCTTTTTACAGAAATTTAGCTACTGTTTTTTAATTTATAATATTTAGTTTAATTAATGTAAGTTTATAAATTATAACTAATACATAATATTTATTCTTTTTATTGAAATTTAGTTTTTTAATTTGTTTGGAAATGCATTATGTAAGTCTTAAATTTTAAATGAGTTATTATCTGAATTAGGCTATTAGCTACTAATACAAAATGAGTTATTGCCTAATTTGCCTGAAATATATGATGCATTGTTTTTTCAGTTAGGATACGGGATACCAAGTCTAAAATCTTAAATGGATTCTAGTTCTGGATGTGAGGCCTCGGCAAAGAAAGATCCCGCATGGAAGTATGCACATTTGGAGGATAAGAAAAATAGAAATAATTTGACTTGCAATTTTTGTGGTAAAGTCACAAGGGGAGGAATATTTCGGGCAAAACAACATATTGTCGGAGGATTTCGAAATGTGAAAGAATGCTCTAAGTGCCCTACTCATGTACGTGAGGAGATTAAAGAGTATATGTTGAAGAAAGATATGGAAAAGGAGGAAAATGAGTTATTGCCTGACTTTGATGATATAGATCATTACGGTGAAGATGAAGAAGATGAAATTCAAGAAATTGACATTCGTGGCAAGAGAGTGCCTACTAGTGATGGAAGTAAAAGATCATACCAATCCAACTCGAAGAAACCAAAACAGAAGGGGCCTATAGACTTGTTTTTTACTCCCGATCCAAAGAAAGCGGTTCAAGCTAGGAAAAAAGGGAAGATGAAGCAAACATCAATAAATGAGGCGTGCAAGAAAGAACTAAGAAAAAAGGCAATGGGAGATTTTGCTAGGTGGATGTATGATGCTGGAATACCATTTAATGCTGTACGTCTGAGCAGCTTTGCAGTGGCACTTGAATCGATTGGACAATATAGTCCTGGAATAAAGCCACTTAGCTATCATGAAGTGAGAGTTCCTTACCTAAAGGAGGAAGTTAGTCGAATGAAAGAGTTGTTGAAGGTCCATAAGGAGGAATGGACAAAATATGGTTGCTCAATTATGTCTAATGGTTGGAGAGATTCGGTTGCTAATAAGGACATAATAAACTTTTTAGTGAACTCTCCAAGGGGATCAGTATTCATCAAGTCTATTGATGCTTCTAATATTGTCAAGAATGCAGATAGAATGTATAGATTACTTGATGAGATGATAGAGGAAATTGGAGAATCAAATATGATTCAAGTGGTAACTGACAATGCGTCAAACTATGTTGCAGCAGGTAAGAACTTATTTTTAGAACTACTTTCTATAGTGTATATATTGTTTATTTTAATATTTTAATGACTTCATTCCTTGATATTTGAACAAGGAGATTGTTGGAAGCAAAGAGGCCACATTTATATTGGATACCGTGTGCTGCTCATTGCATTGATTTAATTTTGGAGGATATTGGGAAGATGCCTTCAATTCATGCAACTTTGAAAAGGGCAATTTTTTTGAATGGCTATATCTATAACCATGTTGGTGTTGTCAACTTGATGAGACAGTTCACTGGAGGAAAGGAGTTACTAAGACCTGCAGTTACAAGATTTGCAACTGCCTTCATCACCCTTCGTTCAATCTATCTTCAAAAGAACAACTTGAGGAAGATGTTTACTTCTGGAGATTGGAATACTACTAAATGGGCAAAGGAGGCGGCTGGCAAAAGAGCAGCTACTATTGTTTTGATGCCTACTTTTTGGAGTACCATCGTCTATGCTCTTAAGTTAACAGGTCCACTTGTTCGTGTACTCCGTTTGATTGATGGGGAAAAGAAGCCTGCAATGGGATACATTTATGAAGCAATGGATAGAGCTAAGGAAGCCATAGTTAAGGCTTTTGGTGAGAGAGAGGATAAATTCAAGGAGGCATTTGAAATTATTGATATGAGGTAGGGATGCCAACTCCATCAACCGTTGCATGCAGCTGCACACTACTTGAATCCAGAATTTTTTTATTCAAATCCCAACATTTTGCAAGATGAAGAAATTATGACAGGTTTGTACAAATGTATTGCAAGGTTATTGCCAACTATTGAAATGCAAGATAAAGTTTCAAATGAGTTGGAAAAATACAATGCCGCTAGTGGTGTCTTTGGAATTAGTTTGGCAGTGAGACAAAGGAAGACAAAAGCACCAGGTAAAGTGGCATTTGTACGACCTCTTTCTTTTTGAAAATTATTTTTGTTATTTACCTATTAGGTATTCATTTAAAATTTATTTTATAATAGCGCAATGGTGGATGGCATATGGATCAACAACTCCAAACTTGCAAAAGTTTGCTGTGAAAATTCTTAGCTTCACGTGTAGTGCTACTGGCTGCGAAAGAAATTGGAGCATATTCCAACATGTAAGTCATTAGTATATCATGGATTAATTATTAAAGAACAAGAACTACCAATCTACTGCTTTTTAGAATCATTATTAACCATATTACTTTAAACTTTTTGTAGCTTCATAGCAAAAGGAGAAATAGGCTATCCCAGCAACGCTTGAATGATTTGGTATTTGTGAAATATAATCGAACTCTGAGGCGTCGATACGACAAATGTGACACCATTGATCCCATCCTCCTAAAGGACATTGATATAGTAATGAGTGGTTGATTGGTAGGATGGATGGTGATTTTGATGAGGATGATGAACTTGTGTTTGAAGATGATAATTTGACTTGGGATTCTGTTGCTAGAGCTGCTGGACTAAATAATCCCCCACATCACACTAGGTCAAGAATAAGTACAAATATGCCATCATCGTCTAGAGGAAGAGGAAGGGCTTCATCTAGTAGTGCAACCAGTGCTAGGGGTCGGACCACAATGTTGGAACTTGTAGATGAGGATGAAATCCAAGTGGATAGTGCAGAGGAGACGGAAGAGGAAAAAGATGTTGGAGAAAACAATTCTGATGATGAGGAGGAAGATGATGATATCTTCGCTGATTTAGTTGATGATGAGTGATGAGTGATGATTGAGGAGGATTTTTAGATTTTATATTTTGAAATCTTTTATTGTACTCTTTTCTTTTGATGTTGAACTATGTTGAATTGTTGATGCTTTTGGGCTTCGTCTTGGCAATTTTATTAAATTTCCAATTTTTTTATTGAATGTTTTGGCATTTTAAATTCTAATATTACTAGATATTCATATGTTCATATATAAATTACCACAAATAGATATTTTACACCATTTTAATAATTGTGCGCCTCACCTTCGTGAGGCGTGCGCCGCGCCTCGGCTTCAAAGACCCTTTGTGCCTCGGCTCGTCTCGCGCCTCTGACTACTATGATTATAGCTCATGTCAACATATATGCTCTTGTGGTTTCATTCTTCTTATGTTCTCATTTTTCTCATTATGCTTATTTTTGCTTTTACTCCCCCATGCTATATCTCATGCCAAGATTAAGTGTTTTACATATTTGCTATGTTCTCATTTTCATGGTTGCTCTATAACATGCTCTCTCTTCTCATGTTTGCTCTCCAAAATATCTCTCCCCCTTTGACATCAATCAAAAAGTAATGAGGAGTATAGGCACAAGAGTCACATAAAGAGCATAGTCATATTACACACAGTCACAAGTAATGGAGTTACAAGCCAAACTAAAACAAAAACAAACAAATCAACAAAAGAAAAAGGCAATACATAGATAGTACTTAATACAACACAAAATGACAAATAGATCACTTATCATCAGCATCATCATCATCATCATCAGCTTCAGCTTCCTCTTTATCACCCTCCTCACTTCCTTCCTTAGATTCATCATCAGATGAAGCATCACTCTGAGGGGCAGAACTAGTATCCATAGGATCAACACTACGAGATGAGCTAGCCCTATACTGCTCGATGCGAGTGAGGCGCTGATCAAGTGAGGAGACATTCTCCTGAAGGGTTTGAAGACCTGATCACATATCTCTGTTGAAAGTAGAGAATTCATGATGGAAGGGGATAAACCAAGAGGGAGTGTCAGTTGGGGGTTCTTGGTCCTATGCTGGAGGAGGAGGAGGAGGAGGAGGAGGGAGATAGCTGCTGGCCTTTGAGGTCGTCCTCCTTTCAAAAACCAACCCTGATCATGCTTCTCATATCCCATATTCTTGAGGGTTGTGGAAGTGAAGAGGTCATACCTAGTACGCTTAATGAACAATTTTGTAGGAGTAGTAACGTTGAGTTGAGCAAAGATAAGGTTTAGCACGCCACCATAAGGAAGAGTTACACAAGTAGCTTCCAATTTGGCCCACATCCATTTCAAAATTAGGCTAGAGAGATCAAGTTTTTTCCCCTTTAGTAAACACCATAACACAAAGCAGTCTACATAGGAGAGGTGATCATATGACCCGGCCTTTGGTAGGATGTTGGTGGTGATGATTTTCTGAAGTATTTGGGATTGAAGGTTCAACTGCTTTTACATAGGAGGATGGCCAACAAAATAAACGGGGTCTTCTACCATAATCAATGGTAAAAATTCTTCGGGTGTGAAACCTTGCTCTAGAATCCAAATTTGAGTAAAGACTGGACATTCAAATTCACCCGGGGTGATATGCAAAATAGGAGCCAAGATTTGTGGAGTTAATACGATCTTCTTTCCTCTAACCTCAGTGGTTTGGACATTTTCTCCATGGATCATGTTTGCATAAAATTTTTTTACTAAGTTGGCATACAATCCTTTGGCTTGATAAACTACGAAATTCTTCCAACCGATATTCCTAAACATAGGTAGGATTTTCGGAAATTCTGAATCAAAGAAGGTGGTATCGATGACCTTACCAAAAATTGGGTCTGTAGAACGGAGATGAGATCGATATCGAAGCTTTGATTGAGGGGTGACAAGCCATTGTTCGATGTTGTTATCATCTCTTTCGGAAGAAGATCCTTCATTTGCTGTAGTCTTGGTGCAAGGCATCTTTGATTTTTGGAGGATGGAAGAAATCAGCCAAGAGAAACCCTAGAATCTGTGGGAAAAGGTGTAGGAGAAGAATTTTGAAGCTTTGATTCGAGGGATTTTGAGTGAGGAGTCGAGGGAAATCAAGGGTAGGAGCCTCGGGTGAATGATGGAGCAGGGTTCAGTAGCCTGGAGTCTGAAGAGTTAAGGTTTTCGCGCTTAAAAATATATAGTACCCGCGAGTTCAGGCGCCTGAAGATTTGGCTCAGTCGCCTGAAGATTTACAGAAATTAAATTTCTGCAGGCAGTAGCAACTCAGTCGCCTGAGGTCTAATGGCTCAGGCGCCTGAGCCTCCAAAATACACTGTTCAGGCACCAGAACTTCCAAGCTCAGTTGCCTGAAGTCCTTAAACTTTTAAAATTCTCTTTTTACTCAACCTGAAATCTTCCTAAATCACTTCTATACTATGTAACAACCCAAGTTCTCTTCTAATTGATATAAATCTTTCTTTGGGAAGAGGTTTTGTGAAGATATCCGTCCATTGGTCATTTGTATTTATAAATTCAAGTAGTATATCTTCTTTTTGAACATGATCTCTTAGAAAATGGTGTCTTATGTCAATATGTTTAGTTCTTGAGTATTTTTAGAGATGTTTATTACACTTGTGTTATCACACTTAATTGGTATGGCTGAATATTCTAGGTTATAGTCCTTTAATTGTTGTTTCATGTACAAGGCTTGTGCACAACAACTCCTAACTGCTACATACTCAGCTTTAGCTGTGGATAAGGCTACAGAGTTTTGTTTCTTAAAAAACCAAGATACTAAGGATCGTCCTAGAAAGCGACAAGTCCCGTTTGTACTTTTTCTATCAATCTTACAGCCTGCGTAATCGGCATCCGAATAGTTAATCATTTCGAATCTTGTGTCCTTAGGATATCAAAGTCCTAAATCAATTGTACCTATCGAGTATCTTAGGATTCTTTTTACAGCTATTTGATGTGATTCTTTAGGTGCTGATTGAAACCGTGCACACATGCATACACTAAACATTATATCCGGCCTACTAGCTGTTAGGTATAGTAAACTTCCTATTATACCTCTATAATATTTCATATCTACTGGTTTCCCTTTTTCATCTTTATCGAGACTTATGGAAGTACTCGTAGGAGTTCCTATGGGCTTGCTACTTTCCATATCGAATTTCTTAAGCATATCTTTTATATATTTGGATCGACTTATAAAAGTTCCATTCTTTGCTTGTTTGATTTGTAATCCTAGAAAGTAGTTCAATTCTCCTATCATGCTCATTTCAAATTCCTTTTGCATACATTTAGCAAATTCCTTACATAGATTAGTTGCACCAAATATGATATCATCTACATAAATTTGGATTATGAGCATGTCATCCTTAGTTTTGATAAATAAGGTGCTATCAACATTTCCTCTAGAAAATCCCTTTTCTAGTAAGAATCTACTAAGTATTTCATACCAAGCCCTAGGGGCTTGTTTCAAACCATATAAAGCCTTAGTTAAGTTGTACACATAATCAGGTTTTTGAATGTCCTCAAAGCCCGGTGGTTGTGCTACATATACCTCTTCATTTATAAAACCATTTTAAAAGCACTCTTTACATCCATTTGATAAAATTTGAATTTCTTATGAGATGCATAAGCTAAAAGCATTCTTATTGCTTCCATTCTAGTTACGGGAGCAAATGTCTCATTATAATCTATTTCTTCTTCTTGGTTGTATCCTTGAACTAGAAGTCTAGCTTTATTTCTTACCACAATTCCATTCTCATCCTTTTTATTTCTAAATACCCACTTAGTTCCAATGATTGAATGGTTATCCGGTTTAGGAACTAATTTCCATACTTTATTTCTTTTGAATTGATTTAATTCTTCTTGCCTGACTATTATCCATGAGTCATCACTTAGAGCTTCTTCAACATTCTTTGGTTCATCTTGAGATAAGAAAGCATAGTGATTGCATAGATTTTTCAAAGATGATCTTGTAGTTATACCTCATGATGGTTCTCCTAGTATTTGATCTTTTGGATGATTTCTTACATATTTCCATTCTTTTGGTAATTCAGTATTTTCAACAACATCATTATTTGATTTTTCTTCATTTTCTTCTTCTTTTGCTTCTACTATGTCTAAGTCTTCTGGTTTTTGAGTAGTTTGAACTTCTTCAACTTTTATTGATTTATTGAATGAATTTTCTTCATCAAATGTTACATGAATTGATTCCAAGATTGTAAGAGTTTTTTTATTGTATATTCTAAAAGCTTTGCTCTTTAATGCATATTCTAAGAATATACCTTCATTAGCCTTTGCATCAAATTTACCTAAATCATCTTTATCATTTAATACAAAACATTTGCATCCAAAAACATGAAAATAAAAAATGTTAGGCCTTCTACCTTTCCAAAGTTCATAGGGAGTTTTATTTAAACTTGATCTTATTGAAACTCTATTTATCACATAGCATGCGGTATTTACCGCTTCAGCCCAAAAGTATTTTGGTAGATTATGTTTATTTAGCATCGTTCTTGCCATTTCTTGAAGAGTTATTTTCTTTCTTTCAATAACTCCATTTTGTTGTGGAGTTCTAGGTGCTGAAAAATTGTGATTAATTCCATATTCATTGCAGAATTTTTCAACTTCTTTGTTGTGGAATTCTCTTCCTTGACCATGTCTTATATTTGAAACATTATATCCTTTTTCATTTTGAAGTTTCTTACATAAATTTATTAACATGTTACAAGCTTCATCCTTGGAGGCTAAAAATAATACCCAAGTAAACCTAGAGTAATCATCAACTATGACAAAGGCATATTGCTTACCTCCTATGCTTTGAGTTCTAGTAGGACCAAACAAATCTAAATGAATAAGTTCTAAGGGTCTACTAGTAGAGATATGTTTCTTCTTTTTAAAACTTGTTTTAATTTGCTTTCCAAGTTGGCAAGCATCACAAGTTTTATCTTTTATGAATTTTGTATTTGGTAAACCTTTGACTAACTTCTTTCTAGATAAGTTTGATAATAGGTTCATGCTTGCATGTCCTAGTCTTCTATGCCAAAGCCAACTGGCTTCATTCCTGGTAGCTAAGCATGTTACATCTTGAGAGATTAAGTTTTCAAGATTTATACAATATACATTATTTACTCTATAAGCTGTGAATAGAATTTCATGTTTTCTTGGATTTTGAACTATACACTTACCTTGCTTAAAGATTATGTCAAACCCTTTGTCACTAAGTTGACTTGTGCTTAAAAGGTTATGCTTTAAGCCATTAACTAACAAAACATTATCAATTGTAAGTGAGGGTTCTTTACCAACTTTATCAATTCCAACGATTTTACCTTTAGCGTTGTCACTGAATGTCTCATACCCTCCATCCTTTTGAACTAAGGTGGTGAACTTTGTTCTATCTCCGGTCATATGTCTTGAACACCCCCTGTCCAAGTACCATTTTTCCTTTGATGGAGTAGTCCTAAAGCATACCTACAAGGAAGGATTCACGGTGTTACTTTTGGAACCCAAACCTTCTTAATTCGTTTTAAGTCATGCCTAGTTTTAGTGTTTACTTTCCTTTCATTCTTGGTTTTGACATACTTCTTTTTAAGTGGATAATTAAACTTTGTGTCCCTTATTCCTACACAAGTAGCAAGTAATGTTTTCATGTATATTTGTAGAGGATGTACTTGCATAGTATTTTGCTTCTTTTACAAAGTATCTCATAAATAAGTTTTTCTTCTTTTTGTTTTCAATTCCACTGTAACCAATTCCTTCTTTGTTATTAAACATCCTTTGTTCAATCATCTTTTCAAAATTCTCTTTTCCTCTAGTAAAATTATAAATGTTCTTATCTTTATCTTCAATTTTACTTTTAAGTTCACTTATTTCTAAGTCTTTCTTGCTTTCACCATTTACTTGTAGTTTTACTAACTCTTGAGACATGTTGTTAATTTTCTTCATTAGGTCATCAATATGAGATTCCTTTTTTTTTTTTTCAGCTGTTTTAGAACTTTCTAGTTGATTCTTAATATTTTCATTTCGTTCTTTCAAGGCTATGTTCATTTTAGACACTTTAATGAACCTATTGTGTAAGGTGAATAATTCAACTTGGATTTCCTTTTATGAAGGCATACTATCACATGAATCATTACAAGACTCTCCACTAGATTCTTCTGATGAACTATAATAAGTGTTTATCTCAGCATTGTGTGCCATAAAGCACATGTTGGCAACTTCTTGTTCACTTGATTCATCCTCCGATTCGTTTGAGCTTGTATCGTCTCATGTAGCTTTCATTGCCTTCTTTTTCTTCTTCTTGTCTTTCTTCAGCTGTGGACAATCAGGTTTAATGTGTCCGACCTTCTTGCAGTTATAACATGTAGGTGGTTCATTCTTAGTTTCCTCTGTGTTTGTTTCTCCTTTGTTAGATCTCCTTTGTTAGTTTTTGATCCTTTAAACTTTCGAGGGAATTTCCTATTCTTTCTGAAAAATTTTCAAGTCTTTTAGTGAGAAAGGCTAGTTCTTCATCATCTAATTCGTTGTCTTCATCTTCATCACTAGAATTTTCTTTGCCAGCCTTAAGAGCTATTGATTTCTTATTTTTATTATTGTTCTTTGAATTTCTTTCGTTCATCGCCATCTCATACGTGAGAAGGGATCTGATTAACTCATCAAGGGAGGTATTTTTCAGGTTTCTTCCTTTCGTGATTGCTGTGGCCTTAGGTTCCCATATCGGACGAAGTCCTCTAAGGATTTTTCGAATCATTTCATATGTTGAATAATTTTTCCCTAAAGCATTCAGGGAATCTATTATGTGAGTAAACTTAGTATACATGCTAGTGATAGTTTCATCAGGATTCATCTTAAAGACTTCATACTCGCTAGTGAGCATGTCGATTCTACTATCTCTAACATCTATAGTTCCTTCATAGGTTACTTCTAACTTGTCCCAAATTTCTTTGGCTGACTTACATGCCATGACCCTATTGAACTCATTGACGTCTAAAGCACAATATAGTGTATTCATGACACTTTGCATCATTTTATAGTCATTATCGATCAAGTCTCGTTCATCTTTAGGAACTTATTTACCATCTACTAGTTTAGTAGGAATGTAGCCACCATGTGTGACAACTTTCCATGCTTTCCAATCCATAGTTTGAATATATATTCTCATTCTTTGTTTCTAAAACGTATAGTTTAAACCACAAAAAATTGGCGGTCTAGTTGAGGATTGACCTTCAGCAAAAGGGGATACGCCTAGGTGTGCCATTTAGACCTTTATATGGCTTCTAATTAAGATTTGCTATAACTTAGCTCTAATACCAATTGAAAGTTAACGTGTAGTCCTAAGAGGGAGGGTGAATTGGGTTTATAAAATTCTTTTGAGTCTTTTTACAAATTCACAATCTTTTGTATACTTAGCAAACACACAAGAAATAAATGCTCAATTAAAACCAACCACAATCCACACTCAATCTCAACACAAGCCAAATACCTTTAATAAGAACAACCAATCAATCACACAATACTTAACCAATTGCTGCAACACTTTCTTATTTTAGCGTTTCCAAAAACTCAGTTTAAAGCCCTGTATGAATGAATATTTGTGCAGTTTTTTTAACCAAGATTTCCGCAAGCGATTAATCAACGTACTCCCTTTAAAGTTTCCGCAAAAGATTAATCAATGTACTTTCTTAAATTAAAAGTTTTTCTCAATCTCAATTTTCAGCAACCTACACTTAGAAACACAATTTATATATGCTGAAATTTAAAGAGTAAAGGTTAAGAGTGAGACCGAGATTTTTACAAGGTTCGGCTTATACCTAGCCTACGTCCTTGCCTTAGGCAAGACCACCTAAGGATTCCACTAACACGTTCCTTTGCGGGCGGAACAAATCGTTTACGATCCCTCCTTTAGGGTGGAGCCCCCTCTCCAAGTGATACCTCACACTCGGTACAACAATCCAATGACCTGAACCATCAAAGAAACAAAGAAACAAGAAAGAATTTCTTTTGTACAAGAGATGCTCTCAGATAGAACTGGTTAGTACAATTAAAGCTCAGCTAATATACTTCAAACAAATATAAAAAGAAATTGAATTGAAGCTTCAATAATTATTTCACTGGAATACTTCTCTTGATGTGAATCAGTAAATCAGAGGTTTGAGCTCAGAGAAGATGGATCAGAAACTCAGAATATCTCAGCAATTCTCAGTATGAATCTTTGAGCAAGAGAGCTTTGAGAGAGAAAAAGCAATATGGCTTTGAGAGCATATTTTCAATTCTTGGTACTAATTTGATGCAAGAAATCATGTATTTATAGGCTCAAAATGGTTTAATTTGTGTTGTTTAAGTTACTTGGAGTGTTTCCCAAGTTTATACGAAGTTTGGGGCACAAGAAATATAAATTTGAATTTTAAAACTTTTAAAAATTATAGCTGTTAACAGTGTTTAGGCGCCTGAGGTCTTGGGGTCAGTCGCCTGAAGTCTCTGAACACAATGTAATTTTTGACTTGAAACAGGGTCAGGCGCCTGGGCCTATACTGCCTCTTTAGAATTTGTTCAAGAAATTCTTTAGGTGCCTGGGGGCTAAGCTTCAATTGCCTGAACAATTATAAATATTGTTTTTTCAGGTTATTTTCAAAAACTCTTAGCCATCTTTGTTACTTTTAAAAAGCATTTTTCGGGGTTTTTCAAAATAAGGTCTCTAAGTCCATGACAACCCCTAATGAGCTTCAAAACACTTCAAAATGATATTTAGAATGAAGTACTTACATAAGTCATCCTAAAGACTTAAAACACTCTAAACTTGAAGTCTTCATATATGTCTTTTCTTTGAATCCTCTTAGACTTGAGCTTAAGTCTTCTTTAAGCTTTCACATGTGTTGAACATCTTGGTCCTCTTGAGCATTCTTTTGATCACTTTGTAGATGGAGTGTTGCTTTATTGTACTAGTTATCTTGAACTTCCATTTTTTTGTTCCTTTTGAACTTTGTCATACAAGATTTCTTGAAATGTCATCACTTAAACAACAACTTTGTTAAATTAACCTTTATTTGTTATCATCAAAACAAGATTCGAAAGTCATGTTAGGCCAACAAATACATTTAGGGCTGCTAAACCATTTTTCCCCATATTAAATCTTAAGCCTAGAAACTCTCTCAAAAAGAGATTTCTTTTTAGATTGTGCTATGAGCCAAACAAAGTTATTTCTTTCTTGGTGGATAATGGGAGGGTGATGCAGGGGCAGCATCAAGGTTCTGCAGCCATGGAGAAATTAGAAGAGAAGGAGGAAGGGAAAGGGAAGAGAGGAGAGATACCAGGGGGGGGGGCACTCACGTTCAATTGTGAGATACCGGGGGAGGGGGGGGGGGGACTCACATTCAATCAAAAATTAAAATTACATGGCTTTCACACACTATTTAAAAGAAAGTCTCTTTACATGAAATTACAGATAAACCCCTAAAACTACATTACATTACAAATATAATGATGCAGGGGGAGCATCAAGGTTCTGCAGCCATGAAGAAATTAGGAGAGAAGAAGAGAGGAAGGGAGGAGAAAGGAGATACCAGGGGGGGAACTCATGTTCAAGCAACAATTCAAATTCATCAATAACTGCCTACAACATGGCTTTCACACACTATTTATAAGAAAGCCTCTTTACTTGAAATTACACAAACCCATAAAACTACATTACATAAAAATATACTCCTACTTTAGACAAATATTACAAACAACCCCCAAATACGCATAATCCTATACTAATTAATACTAAACACACATAATAAACTACTAATTTAGCTCCACAATTCCTTAATCCAACCCTTCTTAATTATTTTCCAGCAAGGATCTTCCCAAGGTCTTAATTCTTGTCCTACATCAACTTTCCCCCAGTTAGGAAAAAAATTCGGCCTTGAATTTTGAAATGTTGGATCAAAAGGGAGAAGCAAACTTGGACTTTTGAAAGCCAACACTTGAATGAGGCAAAAAGGCAACACTTGAATGAGGCAAGAAACCACATTCCATTGGCAGCACCATAAACTTGGCTTGAGAATCGGCATCAATGAACTCACTGGGGATGACAAACTCTACAATAGGAATGTTTGAAGGACTTTGGATGTCTTCAAACACATTTATTTCCTTGTATTTTCTTCAAGCTGAGTATTTATGACTGATTCTTTGTCTTGGTTCATTGGTAGAGCAGAATTCAAAACAATTTTCCTCCCATTATAGTGAAAGACGTATGTGTTCTCATGTCCTTGAGTCACTCCTAAATCATCCAACCAAGGAGAACCAAGGAGTACATGGCCAATCTTCATAGGTAGGATATCACCAAACATTAGCCAAATATTCATCCATTTGGATGGGAACCAAACGTTTTTCGTAAACATGTGCAATAGAGTTATCAACCCAAGATATCACATAAGGCTTTGGGTGAGGTTCTGGATGAAGCTGCATACAAATGACTCCATTAACGGAAACCACATTCATTGGACATTTTCCATCAATGATGATTTCGTGAACCTTTTCTCTGCATTTGAGAAAGGTGTTGAAAAGCTTGAAATTGTGCCCAAGTTTGGCAAATGACATTCTTTTTTATGCATGTACATATGCTGCTGCTATAATATCACAACCCTTCAACACAATTTCCCACAAGCTTTACTCCCAATTTCTCAAAAAAAAAAAACCATCTTTAATTCACCTTGATATTGATTGCACTGCTGAAATGAAACAAATTCACGAAGAAAACTCACAAATTACAGCAACAAAACCTGATTTTTAATGCTGCCAGTGATTATCACCCTTGCTTGCAATATGTTGCATCCACAAGCAAAATTATCTCCTTGCAGATCAAAATTTCGTGGAGAAAACCCAAAATATTGTGGCTGTGCAGTTTTTCATGAGACTGGAGATTGCAGAAAACTGTGGAAGTTTCCTAGTCGCAAGTCGCCAGTGCGTGGGGCGCGTGTGCCGCCAGTGAGAGACCTCCAGCGATCAAACTTGGGTCGAGGGGAGATCAGGGGATGAGGAGTTTATTGGTGGTGGCGGTGTTATGAGAAAAGCACAGGAGATGAGAGTTTTCGAAGTTCTGACGGCTGCAGAAGTTTTGGCTGGTGGGTGGGGGGGGGGGTCCTCTGGTGGTCAGACGGCAATAAAATTTTGAGGGGAAGGGTTTCAGGGGGTTCTGTTTTCTGTGGTCTGGGTAGTGTTGCAGGATGGTCGCTGGAAAGTGGTGTTCGAGATTTGGGGACACAACTGGAATTTCTGAAAAATTCAGAAACTGCAGAACTGCTTTTCATTTTTTTTTAAAATTGAAATTCAGAAATATATATATATATATATATATAGAGAGAGAGAGAGAGAGAGAGAGAGAAGAGTTGCTGGATAGAAACTGCCAAGAGACAGCCACAGAATTCAGAAATGAGAGGTGAGAGAATTATGGGAGAGAATTAAGAGAAGAAGAAGAAGAAGCGAAGGAGAAGAGAAATAGACAAGAAGAAGAGGGCAGACTGCTGCTGGGCATTAGGGAATTATGGACAGAGCAGGAGATCAGAAACAGAGAAGAAAGAAGAAGAAGAGAAGGAAGAAGAGGAAGAGAAAAGGAGAAGAGTTAGGGGAATGGGTGGACTGAAATGGAAGAATGGAGATTGTGGTTGGGCTCTGATACCAAATGATGCAGGGGGAGCATCAAGGTTCTGCAGCCATGAAGAAGTTAGGAGAGAAAAGAGAGGAAGGGAGGGGAAGGGAGGAGAGAGGAGATCCCAGGGGGAAACTCATGTTCAATCAACAATTCAAATTCATCATTTACTGCCTACAACATGGCTTTCACACACTATTTATAAGAAAGCATCTTTACATGAAATTACACATAAACCCCTAAAACTATATTACATTAGAAATATACTCCTACTTTAGACAAACATTACAAACAACCCCTAAATGCACATAATCCTATACTAATTATTACTAAACACAAATAATAAACTACTAACTTAACCCCACAATTCCTTAACCCAACTCTTCTTAATTATTTTCCAGCAAGGATCTTCCCAATGTCTTACTTCTTGTCCTACATCAGAGGGGCTTTCCAGTTTTTTGGAATCTTTTCATTTCAGGAGACCTCTGAATGATAAGGAGATGGTGGAGTTGTCTTCTTGTTGTGCATATTGAACAATTGCAAATTATACTCTGTAGGAATGTTCGTTCTTGGTGTCTGGATCATTCAAGGGTGTTTTCTTGTAAACCATTCTTTGAATTTTTGACCTATTCAAATTGTCTCTTTCCTCTTTATTGAGTTATTTGGAAGGTTAAAGTTCCCTAGAAAATTAAAGCGTTTATTTGGTTGGTTGTGCTTAACAAATTTAATACTAATAACTTGCTGCAGATTAAGAAACCTTTGAAGCCTCTCTCTCCAGATGTTTGTGTGCTCTGTTCTGGGAATTCTGTGACAGCTTCTCACCTCTTTTTGCATTGTGATTTTGCATGGAGGATTTGGAATAAATTGTTAGGTGTTATGGAAGAGAGTTGGGTCTGCCCTTATTTAGTGGAAGTTTTGTTAATCACTTCTTTTATGGGCTTTGGAAGAAGGAAGGAAAGGACAGCTGTGTGGAAGTGTAGTAAGTATGCAGTTTTATGGGGTCTTTGGTTGGAACGTAAAGCACATATTTTTTCCATGAAGAAGTTGAATTTGTATTTGGTGTGGGAAAGGAGTCAGTTCTTGATTTCTTTGTGGTGAATTGGGCTTGGAATTTTAGAGAAGCTAGCTTTCAGGATCTAAATAGGATTGGAGAAATTAGTTGGTTTGATTTCTGTTTTTGATGTTTTAGTTTTTCTCTGGTTTGTTCCAAATTTTTTTGGGAGATGCCTTTTGTCGCCCTTGTAAAATCTCTTCCTATTAATGAATTTTTTTTGCTATCAAAAAAATTATCATCAAGAAATAAAATGGTATCATCAACAAATCGTAGATGAGAAACCACCACCCCCTCATTCCCCACACCCAATCCTTTAACCAACCCTATATACCCTATCCACCATCCTACTTAAAACATCAGCTACAAGGATGAATAAAAAGGGAAATAATGGGTCTCCGTGTCTGATGCCTCTCAAAGCAGTAAAAACCAAGATTTAGGTTCATCGTTAACAATAACTGAAACCCATACATTAGACAAACAGCCCCTAATCCACCTGCGCCAACGCTCCCCAAAACCTTTTTTCATGAAGACCTTATCCAGGAAACTCCACCTTACTTTGTTATAAGCTTTCTTGAAATCTACTTTGAAAATGAACCCCTTTCTTATTCCTACGGATGTCCACCTCATTAGCCACCAGAATTGCATCCACTATGTGTCTCCACCTCCCCCCCCCCCCCCCCCCCCCCCCCCCCCCCCCCCCCCCCCCCCCCCCCCCCCCCCCCCCCCCCCCCCCCCCCCCCCCCCCCCCCCCCCCCCCCCCCCCCCCCCCACCAACAAAAGCCCTTTAGGCTCTTGAAATTGTATCATTGAGCACCACACTCAACCTATTAGCTAAGATGTTAGTGATAATCTTATACACACTAGAGACAAAACTCATAGGTCCAAAGTCCTCAACCTTGGAAGATCGAGGCATGAAGGTTATAAAGTTGAATTGATACTCTTGCTCAAAATCCCCTTGCCATAGAAATCAGTGAAAACTTCCATCAAATCAGCCTTAGCTATCTCTCAACAATCTTGAAAGAAAATCCATGTTAAACCTGTTTGGACTTGGAGTCTTATCTCTGTCCATCCCAAATATCACCCCCTCACTTCCTCATCAAATTGTCTCTCTAACAAGTGCAGTTGATCAGCAGGGATAGGATCCCAATCTAAACCCTCAATCATAGATCTATTATGACTATCCTTTGAATACAAATTGCGAAAGAAATCAATAGTAATTGATGTTATCGGATGTTGATCATTAGTACACCCCCAAATCCAGCTCCTTAATAAAAATTTTTCCTCTTGTTACCATTGGCTAATCAATGGAAAAAAGAGGAATTACAATCAACATCTTTCACCCACTTAAATTTGGGCTTTTGCCTCCAATTCCTCATTTCCTGAAAATCACCTCTTCCAACTCATTTTCAATAGACTCTTCTGGCCTTCTCATTGTCCGACAAAATTACCTCCTCCTTTCTAGCCAAACCTGCCAACTTGCCTAAAAGGTTCGATTTTCTAAATCGTATATCTCAAACTCCCCCTTATTCCAAACTTTCAATTTTTCCTTCATCTTTTTTGACTTAAGAATCAAAAACATCCCAACCTCTCTCCACTTCCTCTACCCTTGAATCCATGACCAAAGGTTTAAAAATCACATGGAGCCACATGTTCTCAAACCTGAAAGGGATAGGACCCCATGACACCTTGCTAGAATCCAAAAAAATAGGGAAGTGATTGGAAGTAGTCCTATGAGTCATATAAGAGAGGTTAGGAAACTCATCTTCCCACTCACTACAGAACAAAAATCTAACCAATCTACTAGCCACTGCTCTAGCCCCCCTACAAAACAAGTGAATGAAGCATTCCCCAAAGGGAGATATCTTAACCTGCAATCCCTAATTAATGAACCAAACTTGAGCATACTTGTGGTAGTTCTCTCTCTCTCTCCTCCCCCCTCTCTCCCCCCCCCCCCCTTCATTCTTCTCTTTTAGGAAGTCTAATTGTGTTGAAATCACCTTTCCCGATCTACCTAAGGGAACAAAAGCCAAAGATAGAGCAAAGCTCTTCCCCAAAAGAGTTCCTTAAGGTAGGCCTAGAAGGACCATAATCTGAAGACACCCACTGCTGCCCTTCCTTTAATTTTGAGTATAACTGACAGAGAAAAAAACCCCATCAAAGTATCAACATTCGAAATAGAGCGCGAATCCCATAAGACACTCTTGAAGCACCTCTTGAAGGCCAAAATTCCCAATCCCTACAACGCCTACCTCAAATAGCCTTCACTAGCCCCTATCTATTGGTTCTAATTTAATTTCTTGGATAAGGACAAAATCGGGGGAATTCTTTTCCAAAATGCCTTATTCAAGCTCCTCTTTTTCAAGCTACCTAAACCTCTCACTTTCCAACTGCCCGTCTTTATAATCTAACACATTTACCACCCTTCTCAACACCTTTCCCATCCCTATAATTACTTGACGACACCAAATTTTTTAACTCCTTCTAGACTCTCTTCTTCCTTCTCTTGTATATCCTAGGACTCAAACCCAACCTAACCACTTTACCAACCGGGTCTACCAACTCCAAACCCATGTATTCGAGGAGTTGTTGCAGGTCAAGTCAGCTCTCTTAGAGCTAAGATCATAACCCCCCCCCCCCCCCCCCCCCCCAAAAAAAAACCAAGAAAAATTATCACTATGACAAAAAGTTATTGGAGCATGCGTAGGTTTAATTGGGATGGGAAGAATGCCTTTACTACTCTTAGATGTACAAGGGTCCCCTAAAAGAAAATCCATTTTCCTAGTAGGATCCCCCCTGACGTCGCAAAAAGGAACACCTGACTCAGAAACAAGGTAGGGATTGAGCCCATGTGCAGGGTCAAAAGGCAAAATTCCTGCAATACTTGATTTCATTTGGTCACAATTATGCTTAGAAGAATTTATACATGCTTGTGCAAGATCTGAATTCGAGTGAAGTCTATCACTCTCCATTTGCTGCGAACTCAGTTCTGGAATTTCCTCCTTATTTGCCTCACCCTCTTCTAGCCCTCCATTGGGACTTTCAAACAATTGATACAATCCTTCATTATCAAATTCAGCTCACATCTGATCAACCAGAAGCTCCTTCTCAAACTCACACATGCTACCAAAATCTTCATCTGAATCATACATTGAACCATCTTCCATGAAATAATGTTCGTCAACTCAACATGAGCTGCTTTTTAAAGGATCGACTTGTTTGCCAAGACCTGCAACCTCTTTATCAGAGCACTCTGTCACAGGGTCTCCTGAAAGGGCTGTCCTCTGAACTCAGCCCATCCACCTCTTCTAGATTCTATTGTTGGCCCTTCTCCATCTCTAAACCAGGCCTAATATGCTGCTGTTCTGAGGTTGGGCTCTCAGCATTTGGGTCCTTATTTTTAATGACCCATACAGCATTTGTCTTCCTTTGCTTGGGAGGGTTGGGCCTCTGCTTCTCTTACATTGAGATGACAAGCCCGATACGAAAGAACCCCCCAGCCCCTGTGATTGTGAATGTTGCCATTCCTGAATCTGTCTTCAGAGTTGAACCTCCTCTGACAGCGTGGGATAGGATATATGTGGCGAAAGTTTCTGGAACAGACTTCTCCCACTATTGTCCTCTGACCTGATAGTCGATGATCCGCAGTCCAAAAACACATCCAGCTGACACTCTTAGCAGGAATCTCAGCAGTGGTTGACAAGAATTCCAACAGGGCATCGAGAAAGGCCCTCCACCCTTCTTCTGATCACCCTCCAGAACGCGAACAGCGGAAAGAAACTTGCTGTAACCTTTCTCCAGACATATATATCTGCCCCTACCATTTTCAAGAAGTTTCAGACCCACGTTAATCCCAGCCTTGCTGAATCTTATTCCTTGTCAACTCTCTGCGGCCCCTACTTTGGCCTCACATATCACTCCCAGGATCTTAAGGACCCAAATGAGTTGCTCCTTCTCCAACACGATGAAAGGTATGAGTTTCCTGGCATATTTTGTAAATCGGTATGTCGCAAAATCCAAATGAACTGCAGAGAACACTTTCCTCTCAATTTTGAGAGAAGCAAACTCTCCCATCCCTAAATCAACCTGCGAGGCCCTTAAACAATCCAAAAAGGTAAACTACTCAGGCTTGTGGAGCAGAGATTGCGATTGTAGACTGACGAGAAAAGGGTTTTGCGAGGCTAGGGTTTTTCTCACGACTTCTCTGATGATTGAGAATGGGATTTTGATCATCGCAAGGGGTCGGGAAGGGAGTTTCTATCGTCTTGAGGGGTTGGAGATGGATTTTCAATTGTGAGGGAATGGAGTTCGATCGTCGCGAGGGCCTCTGCAGTTGATGATAACTAGTTGTCAATGGTAATTGGTTGTTGGGCTAGGTTTGAAATCAAGGCTAGGGTTCATCAATAGAATGGAGGATTGAGTGCAAGGGAGGATGAAAGGTTTTACTGTAAAGAAGAAGAAGGTTAGAAGCGGGCTAGGAGATGAAACAAGGGAGGGGACTGCCATACTCATAATTTGGTATCTAAAAACATTGCCTTAACACTTAGACATCTCAGTGCTACGCGATTTTTTTTTTTTTTTGGATAAGGTAAGATGACCCTTGGGAGTATGGATTTTTATTATTGCTACAAACACAGTGTGGTGCCATGGTCCACTCCTTCCCTGGATCCTGCATATGTGGGAGCTTTGTGCACCGGCTGCCCTTTATTTATTTATTTTTTTCTAGATGAATTTAACATGCTAGGATTACTTGAGTAAGGAAAAAACCTGTAACCTGAACTGGATAATAGGTGTACTTGCACATGTCTGTTTATTTGTATATTTAGCAATGCATATTGCTAAACTTGCACTTACTTTTGTTCAGATTAATTTTCCTTTTTCTTTTTACCCATTTTCAAATCATTGAAATAGTTTTGTGCATGAGTGCATGTGTATTTGTGACTTTGTAAATGCTTTGCAATTTGTTATGAAAATAAATACAATCTTGTTTAAGTTGTTGTACCACTTTCTTTAACCTCTTTTCTTGTCATTATTATTCTCTTTCTGCAACTAGCAATTATAATCTCTTTAAACTTGAGCAACATAGATGAGTAGATATTATAATAAAAAAAATAATTTCTTGCAGACTGTAAAGGGAGTTGCTGAAGCAGCGCACTATTTGGAAGGTGACTGGGATGAGAGACTGATTATTCACATTAGTTATAGTCCAAGAAAGTATGTTTCTCTTTCCAAATTTATTTAACCTTCTTGTCCCAGTATTACCATTTTACTAATTTTTCTCTTTCATGTACATGCTAATGGGGCAGTTAATTTTTTCTAGGTGGTCATGTCGAAATTATGTTCCAACTTCAAATATTACCTCCAGCAGTTTACGGCCTTGTGATTTTAAAATGGGAAGGGTCTTAACTTCCTTTCAAACATTTAGATGCATGTATTATTTTGATCTGAGGTAATATTTACACCAATTTTCACTTTATATCTTAAACTTGTGGATTTTGTTATTCTATTAGTTCCTTGTATGGCATTTAACAAAACATTCATTTGCAATTGAAACCATCTTGTCAGTAGTGGAACTTATTTTCAGAAACAATAAAAAGTTCGTTTTGGTTATTATATCTTATGGGTGGATCTGTCATATCCCAGATTGCCCATATTTCTTGAGGGTGCATCGCATCTCAAAACGTTGACAGACATCATTCGCTATGGAATTTCAATTCATGCCAGAGAACTGAAAAGTGCGAAAGCCATGATTAATGGAAATTTGGTAAGATGCTGCCTTATACATCGTCATATGGTTTATTTTAGGTTCTGTCTGTGTGTATCTGTACTCTACGCTTCTTTTTCAAACTAGATGCAACCATGAGCATGTTTTGTTATCTACAGGGGTGCAACTGACTTGTACTTTCTCTTGCTTGAGAAAAAAAACACTAGTTTCTTTGTCACAGGATTGCGAATTCTGTTCTGCAGGGACTACCAAACACTTCTTATTCAGCTTGTGAATGATTTTTGAAATGCGCTTTGGTGTTTTGACATCAAATTTTTCCTTGGTTTTGTTTGAAGTTCAAAAGAGTGGCTTATAAATATGGCACTGCAACTTATTGCTGAAAGTAAACCAAGCATAGAGAACTTCTATTTTTAGCAAACCCTTTGTTTTCTTACAAGAACTCAAGAAGGGCATGGGGGAAATTATATGGAAATCAATAAACAGGAGGAATGGCTAGACAATTTACGTAAGCCTGTGTTAAGTGAGAGGGTAACCAAGCTAGAGGGAATCCACGGTGAATTGTGCATGGCGCTGCACAAATGTAAAGTTATGTGCTATCATGTGTAATTGCAATAGCATGCACTCAAATACAAATGTATGCTGATTCATTAGAGATTTAGAAATTCAATATATCCTCAGTTGACAAATGGAAGGTCAGTTAGTAGGTTAAACATGGGTTCTTAATTTTTTATAAAAAGGGTTCTTTGCCAGGAAAACTTTGGTTATTAACTTATTATTCAAGTGCTATACTTTACTCTTTCAAACGTAGCTGGTTGCATCTCTAGTTCCTTTGTCCTTACTCTGCAGCAACTCTTAGTTCATCAAATACCTGAAATTTGTTCTTTCTTATTGTGCAATATATTGCTGGAATGTGCACAATTTAATTTTAAAAAAAAATGACATCCTGCTTCTGCAGGTCCCCCTATTTGACCTTTTTTTTTTTTGGGGCGGGGGGGGAGGTCAGCAGTGTAGGATAGAAACTGGTTTCAGATATTGGAGCAGAGCAGGAAGTGTTTTTGACTAGAAGAGTTGAGGTTATTGGGACAAGGCAGACAGGATTTAAAGAGTGGAAGGTGTTGTGCCATTTTCCATTCATGGTATTTGCATTACAGGCACCTATTTTTGGGATGTCCGCTCTCATATGAAATTATTAAGCTAGGGATTAATATTAATTAAACTTTGTTGCCTTCTATTTTGGTTTGGAGCTTTGTCATGTGAAAAAAATTTCTTGTTTTTAGTGTTTCTGTTTTTGTTTTGATTTCATGGAAATATTTCATATTTGTTAATAAAAACTGAAATTATTTGGTAAGTATAATTTGAAACAACTTTTGGTGGTCCTACGATAACTAGTGCTGAACATGAAAGTTGAGTAAAGCGGCTTTTTGATCTTGCTGTCTTTGGAATTATGTTGGGCTGATTTTGATGTATCTGTAAGCCTCAATGAACGAGTGTTTATACTGTAAGTTTTACAATTCTTTAATAGAGTTCTGTTATCTGTGGCCTAGGGTTGGGACGGTGCTTGCCGAATATATTTTATCCAGAGCTTAGAAGTTTTGAAACATTTTGATCATCATATTTCCGGAACATATAAGTAGTATTGCTGATCTAAGATACATAACAAGTTGCTGACAGTTAATCTATATGTGGTGAAAAGCTATCTAGCAAGGATCCTTATTGTTGACATGTTGGGAGCAGCAACTGTGAATTATGTCCTTTGTTAACTTTGCTGTGTTTGCAGTTGTTAATTAGACTTGGTTCCACCTGGAGTATTTGGCAATTATGCCAGCTGGACATGGATAAAGAAACACTTTATGCTAGTGCATTTGCCCCCATTTTTGTTTGTCTTGGTTGTTGATTGTTTGAGTAGATTGATATATAGGACGATAGACGAGGGTTTATGAAAGGTATTGGAGTGGGTGGTGAGAGGGTCATATGTCTCATCTTCAGTTTGCCAATGACACTATTTTCTTCTTACAGGATCATATGGAGTCTTTTATGAATTTACTCACAATTTAACAACTTTTTTTTAAGTATTTCTGGCTTAAAAATGAATTTAGGGAAAAAGTGGGATTGTAGGTATTAATATGGGAGATGCTAGATTTTTGTGTCGGCTTTTTTGGTAGGATGTGCTACCCTAACTGACCTTCGACATACTTAGGTATACTGTTGGGTGGTAATCATAGGTCTGTGGGCTCTTAGATCCTCTGGTAGAGAATAGGTGGAAGGGTGCTATTTTTTCTTTAGGTGGTAGGGTAACTCATATTTAGTCTGTCTTTCAGTATTCCTCTTTATTTTATTTTTATCTGTTTTTGAAGTTCCTATTGGGGTGGGTAGGACTATTGTGAGAATTGAGACTTTATGTAGTCTGGGTTGGGGGAGAAGAATGATCATTTGGTTAGATGGGAGGTGCTGTGTTGGTTTAAAAAAAGAAGAAGAAGAAAGAGATGGAACATTGCCTTTATGAGAAAATGGTTATGGAGGTTTCCTTTAAAGGAGAACTCACTTTGGAGTAAAATAAATAAAAGTAAATTTGGCATATGGATGGGATACGAATGTTGGTTTTTGACCACCTTGTGGGAGTCCTTGGAGATTTATATCTCAGCTTCATCCATGTTTTGTTCCTAATATCATATTTGAGTTGGCAATGGTATGCGCATTCGTTTTTGGGAAGACCCTTGGGTGGAGGTTTTGGCTCTTTTCATGTAGTTTACTCATTTGTGTCTTTTTTCTTCATTACATAACGGCCATATTTCTTCCTTTTTGCTTTCTAATGGGGTGAATTTTTCGTGTGGTTTTTGTTTCTGTGGATCTTTGAATGATAGAGGCATGGAGGAGCTTTCGTCTTTGTTGAGTTTACTAGAGGGTTGCTGTCCTTTGAATAGGGAATATGTCAGGAAGTGAGTGAGGAGTCTCTAGGAGAATTTTCTTGCAATTCTTTCTTTGAGTTCTTGACCTGAGAGTATGTCCTTTTCTTTCTTTCATATAATTTGGAAGGCCAAAGTCCCCCCAAAAATTAAGGCTTTTATTTTGTTGGTTGTTCTTAATAGAGTTTACACTAACAATATGTTGCAGAGTAGGAGGCCTTCTAAGGCATTATCTCTGAATTTGTGAGTTCTTTGCTTTGATAGTTTTGGATCGGATCTGCCTCTTATTTGTTTATGCATTGTTCTTTACAACTTATTTGGTTTTATTGGGAAAGGGTTTGACTAGAGTCGATGGAAGATATGCCAGCTATTTCTTTTTTGGGTTTTGGAGGGAGCAACGACAAGACTGCTCTATGGCAATGTGGTTTGTTTGCTGTTGTGGGGTATTTGGATTTTGGATGGAAAGGAACAATCACATTTTTTAAGGGGAAGGAGACTTCTTAGGTTTTGGTTTGGGATAAGATTCAGCATTGGCTTTGTTGTGGGCTGTTACAACTGGTTGTTTCAAGGGATTGTGTTTTGAAGATGATCAGCGTGACTGGTTTGCTGTTTTTTATTAATTGTTTTGTTTTACTATCTCAGTTTTCCTGCTTTTTTGAAGGATTCCTTATTCTCCTGTATTCTACATTCTTTCTCTATTAATATACTTCTTCTTTTCTGATTAAAAAATAGGTAGTCAAGGATAAGCTATGTGCATCTGATGGCTTGCATGAAGTCGAATTGCTTTTACCATTTATGAGTGGTATATCAATGGAAGGTGTGCTTTGCTGGACTATAATCTATATTTCTCTGTTATGAATTGACCTTTATCGGACTTATAGTTCTAACATTATTTATTTGTTTTTTGTGAAGCATGCAACCAAAAAGAGGTGTTGGGTGTTCTTGTCTTTAGCGGCTGTATTTGTTCATTTGCATACTTGAATTCAAAAGAACCAGTCTCACAAGCATTAGATTATATAAAGGTATTGATAAACTGTTAGTTTTGGTGCTTCACACGTCTTTTTCTTGCTTTAATTTTGTTGGCCCACTTAACTTTGTTTTTTTTTTTTATTATTGATTTATGCAACATTAAGATTTATATAATTGTTAATTGTATCGGCTACATATTGGAACTTGTCTTTATATTCAGAATTAGGGGACTGTAGAATTTGTTCTTATTAGAATTTAGAGCACTACAAAGTACTTCAAAGGGATTGGTGGGCAGCATTATTCAGAGGATTTCTTGTCCTCCACATATTCTACATATGTTTCATCTTATTTATTAAAATTTTATTTTATTATAACAAAGAACAAACTTATCAGGACAAAGGAAAACAAAAATGGGTACTTGGGTCATGGTAAGGGTGAAGTATATCTAAAAAAAGGATATAATATCTAGTGGAGGAAGATGTAATTAAGAAATGCTCAAATCAATGATGTGCAGAACATCTTTTGTTAATGGAATGGGGTGGTTATCATAGGTGCTAAAAAACGTGTTAGCCAAGGTTTGTTTCTATATATATTTAAGAGAAAAAAATGTATAATTGAAGTTATTTATTTAAAAGAGGATGTTGAGGTGTTTCCAGAATTTAAATGAGATTTTTATTGTGTAAAGTAAATTTCTTTGGGGGATAACAGAAGAAATATATTATTAAGTGAGGAAAGAAAGGCAAACTAAGAGAGGATAAGAAGTTCTAAGAAATACCATAGTAACAGAAAAAGAAAACATAGATAACCTAATGATTTGGGTCTTAGTATGGTGATTTCTACCAGGGATAAGGTTAGGTTTAACAAAGAGGACATTGGGGAGAGGAAAAAGACCAATAAACTGGGTAGAGAATTGGTTAGATTAGTTTCTTTTGGTTAATTATGGGAAAGGGAGTAGGCTTTCAGAGGTCATTGGTGACATTAAATGAAGTTTCTATCCTATAATGTTAGAGGTTTTGAGGGGTTGATAAGAGGAGAATAGTGAAGGATTTCGTTAATAGAGTCTGTCCAGATATTTTGATTTTAGAGGAGACCAAACTAGAAGAGATAGATGCCCTTCTCTTCAGGAGTATTTGGGATTCTAGATTCACTGAGTGGGGTGCCTTTTCCTTTTTCAGAGTCTCAGAGGGCCATATAGTGGCTTGGTGTACAAGACTTGTTAAAATTGTATGTTGGGGTCTTACTCCCTGTTAGAGGTTAGGAGCTAGGAGCACTGGGGAGCATCTATTAACATCTGATTATGGCCCTACACGGCATTCTCAGTGCAATAATTTTTTTGAGCAATTGGCCAACTTGTTTGGACTTTTTAGTCTGTGTTGGGTGGTGAGGGTTGATTTCAATGTTATTAGAAACTCAAGGGAGAAGTTTGAGGCCTTGAGGGTGACTAGTAGCATGAGGAATTTTGAACTTTTTATTTGGGATTGTAGCCTCAAGGATGTTCCTTTGAATAATGGCTGTTTCACTTGGCTGTTGTCTAGGGATAGCCAAGTTTTGTCTCACATTGATATATTCCTTTTTGGGAAGACTTATTTCTGAATATTGTGCAAGAGGTGCTGATCAGGTCCATTTCGAACCGTTGCCTGGTACTCTTCAACTCCAGTTCCATTCTGTGGGGCCTTACTCCTTTTAGGTTGGAGAACATGTGGTTATTGCACCCTTATTTTTGTGATAAATTGGTGGAGGGTGTGCCGTGTTCAGTGGTGGGAAGGTTTTAAAATGATGAGAACTGGCGTTTGTTTTAAAACAAGTTAAAGAATTGGAATAAAGAGGTGTTTGGGAATATCAAGGAGAAGAAAAATAATATTTTATCTGAAATCATTAGTATGGATTGGTTGGAGGAGTGTGGCTTGTTAGTAGAGGTAGCTAGAAGGGTCCATCTTTGCAATGAGTTGGAGGTGCTTCTGATGAGGGAAGAGAGGAGTTGGGCATAAAAAATCAAGAGTTAGCTGGGTGGGGATTGTAATTCTAGGTTGTTTCACAGGGTGGCTAATGGAAGGAGGAATAGGATGAGAAGTGTTAAGGAGTTGAATTAGACTCAGGGAGGGTGGTGAGGGATCATATACAGATTGGGGATGAGATCATCAATTTTTATAAAATTCTATGCACTGATGAGTGTGGGAGTAGATTGATGGTGGAGAGGGCTTGATTGGAGACCTGGGGAAGAGGCTGCTAATTAGTTGGAGAGGCCTTTTGAATTGGAGAGCTGTGTTGGACATAGACATGAATAAAGCACTGGGTTGAGATGGTTTTACGATGGCCTTTTTTCATGATAGTTGAGAAGTGCTGAAAGATGTCATCATGAGGTATTTTGGGAGTCCCGTTGTAGGGGTGTGGTGTGCAAGAGTATTAACTCTACTTTCATTGCCTTCCTTCCTAAAAAAAGGAAAGGTCTGGGAGGGTGAAGGATTTTAGGCTGATTAGTTTAGTGAAGAAGAAGAAAAATAGCTCCAAAGTTAATGGCATAGTAGCTTTTGCTCCATGTGTGGGAACAAAGTCAAACATGTAGGCAAATCAAGAGGAGGAATGATCTGCAAATTACAAAATAACCTACATAATAACCCTATAGTACTTAAAAACATCTAATAAACCTAAGTTGACTAAACTTCTAAAATAACGAGAGTTTTCACAAACTTTTATATGAAAACCTTGATATTATATGAACATCTAAAATTCTCCATCTGTGGTTCTCCATCAAACTCCCCTTGTTAGAGAAAACTCAACCTTGAGTTTTGTAATGGCGTAGCTTTAGCTCCATGTGTGGCAACAAAGTCAAACATGTAGGCAAATCAAGAGGAGGCACGATCTCCATTGCATCATCAATCACCATTGTAGAATATGTAGAAGAACCTCCAACTAAAAGTACCATATAAGTCTGCAATGTTCTCTGATAAAATAACAAGTCTTCCAAACAAGACATCAATTTAATATTCAAATCTATTGGAAGATCGAAGCAAATATGCATTCGGTCCATATGCTAAGACGATGGGCAATGTTTCACTAGAATTGGTTATGGAAAATGTAGAGGGAGAAGATGAAAGGGATGGAAGCGCAAGTTGTTGGATTGAGGAAAAATTATCTAAAGAGGATGTTCAACAATAGTTTCCAGGATTGAAGAATTTGCAACAAACTCTATAGCAGCCAATTGTTCCTCGCTTTTTGGCTTAGAAGTGAAAAATTAAGGTTGAAGACCAAGGTCATTAACAAACATATCTGTTCCAGTAGTTGGCAACTCATCTTGCTGTTCATTGCAAGTCTTGACAACCAAGTTTGGTGACGAATCAAGGTCCATCTTTGGCCTAAAGGCTCCAACAATGCTTAGGGTCACTAAAGACAAGTTTATGACCTCATTAAGAGAAGATTCATGATTCACTTCCACAGAAGAATAAAAAATTGTGCACTAGTAATATGCTAATCGTTTATGTAGTCATGATACTCAATTACACAAGAATTTGAATTGGCACTTCTGATATTTGATTTTTTATCCTCAACAATTTGAGTTTTCTCTTGAACATCTTGTGAAGATCTAGGAATACCATGTGACCATGGAGAAATTGATTTTGAAAGATGAAATTCTTTTAGATAGGAAGTGGTGTTATGGTTGGTGGTTGGAGAAATATCTCAGCTTCTAAAGCCATGTGGTAAGCCTCAAATAGAGTAGTGGGACGTTTTTGAATTCGCACAATTATAAACCTTCTGATTTCATCCCTCAACCCTTTCTTGAATAAAATTACCATTCTAGGTTCATTACTCAGAGCACATTGATAATGAGGTCTCTAGATGTAAGGTAGTAATCAGTGACACTAGAAGAAAGTTGTCTAAGGCTACACAGTTGATCCAGCAATTGTTGAGAATTGCCAACTACGTAGGAACCACAAATAAGGTACTCACTCATAATTTTTTAATTTTTTTTCCCAACTGAAGAGTAAATATGAACCGATGCAAACTCAAACAAGTACCAAATAGATAAGCAACATTAAATCAATTTCTATGGAGTCCATGTAGTGTAAGTCTATACAATGTTACCAGAAGGTCCTTGCTCTGAGCCACTGATTTTGTAGTTTTAAGATCTTCTTCAAATATCTCACTTCAATTTCTCGCAGATGCTCCAGGAAAAGGATGCTGGCACACTTTACCCTCCAAAAATATGTACTAAGCAATCGAAAGATGACTTTCTTCAAATCAACATCAATATCTCATGGAGGGAAACCAATTTTTTGCAGTAAAATCTCAAAACAAAGCAGCTGGGCCTCAATCGGGATGCTGGCAGATCTTCAAGAGTCTGAAATTTGTGTTGGCAGTCCAATATCTCAAGTTCACTTCCTAATTTCTCAAGTATCCACAAAAGAAAAGCTTATAAAATGCAGCAAAATGAAGTCTGAATCCAGTGTTGGTGCTGGAAAATTATCCTCCGAACATTTGACTTGCACTAGCACTTGGATTGTCTTCAATTCTGCTTCAAAATCTTAAGTAAAAAGCTAATTTAATGCAGCTTGAAGCAATTTCTCGCTAGTCTGGGCAAAACAGGGGAAGTCTGGCAACTTCCCATGTGCATGGAGGGCGTGTGAACTGCCGGTGATGGGCTTCCAGTGATGCTGTTCCGGCTGGTGGCAGATCGAGGAGTGGGGATTCAATTGAGGGTGGCAGTGTATGAAGAAAATTGCAGGAAGTTGGAGTTTCAGGGGGTTAGTCAGGTGGGAATGTTTCAAGTGGTGCGTGGGGGCCACACTCCTTGTTGGATGGAGATGACATTGAAGGGGAAGGGGTTTCAGGGCTGTCTGATTTTGGTGGTGAGGGAGGTGCTGTGGTTTGCTTGGTGGAAAATAGGGTTTCAAGATGAGGGCCACGAATGTAATTTTCAGAAAGTTGAAGATTGATAGTGTTTGAGATTTCTGCAATTTCTGACTTTGAATGGCTGCGTGGTGTTTGTTGTGACTGTTAATTGTCAACCTAGGGATGGGTTAAACCTTGATATAATATGAACATCTAAAATTCTCCATTGGTGGTTCTCCATCAGTGCCTTAGTTCTGCTAACATGTTCATGATTGTTAATGGTTAATGATTGTTAATTGTCAACCTAGGGATGGGTTTAGGGTTTAGGCTTTCTCAGAGGTTAAGACAAGGTGATCCATTATTACCTATTTTTGTTCACTCTGATTTCATACAATATGGACATCTAAAATTCTCCATTGGTGGTTCTCCATCTGTGCCTTAGTTCTGCTAACATGTTGGTGTTTGTTAATGGTCAACCTAGGGATTTAGGGTTTCGCACAGGTTAAGGCAAGGTGATCCATTATCACCTCTTTTTGTGCACTTTGGGGGTGGATGGCTCGAGTACAATAACTTACATGTTCAAGACTTATATCCACAACTAACTAAAACATGTATTTACATAAAAGCCCCAATAAAATAGGAAATTTCAAAATAACTCCAAAGTACTTAAATATACAAAATAAACCTAAATTACCAAACTTATAAAATAACAAGAGTTTTCCCAACTAAAATATGAAAAACCTTACCCTGAAGTACTTAAATACACAAAATAAACCTAAATTACTGAACTTCTAAAATAGCAAGAGTTTTTGAGGTTGAATCATATCATTGTTTTTAATCCCTTCTTTCAATGCAAAGGTTGAAGAAAAAAAGGAAATATTGTTTGTTCATAAAAGGAAACCCATCCCAAAGACCTCTTTTCTTTCTCTTTGGTTCTACATCCCTATCAAACTAAAATATAAAAACCTTGATTCAATATGAACATCTAAAACTCTCCATTGATGGCTCTCCATCAGTGCCTTAGTTCCACTAACATGTTGGTGATTGTTAATGGTCACCTAGGGATGGGTTTAGGGTTTCTCAGAACTTAAGACAAGGTGATCCATTATCACCTCTTTTTGTTCACCTCGGGGGCGGATGGCTTGAGTACAATAACTTACATGTCCAGCACTTATATCCACTACTAACTAAAGCACTTATTTACATAAAAGCCCCAATAAAACAAGAAACTACAAAATAACCCCCGAGTACTTAAATACACAAAATAAACCTAAATTACTAAACTTCTAAAATAAAAAGAGTTTTCCCAAACTAAAATATAAAAACCTTGCTACAATATGCACATCTAAAATTCTCCATTGGTGGTTCTCCATTAGTGCCTTAGTTCCGCTAACATGTTGGTGATTCTTAATAATCAACCTAGGGATGGGTTTAGGGTTTCTTAGAGACAAGGTGATCCATTTTCACCTCTTTTTGTTCACTTTGGGATGGATGGCTTAGTAGGATGATTCTTCATGCTTATGATTTTGGGGTGATTAAGGGTCTTTTTGATTGGGAGGGAGGAGGTGGAGGTGCCTTATCTTCAGCTTGCAGATGACACTATTTTTTCTTTGAGAATAGTGTTGAGAAGTTCTGCAAGGTCCTTACTTTGTTAAGAATTTTTTTTGGGATGGATTGAAGAAAAAAGGTCCAAGAATGGTTAGTAGGGATCAATTTGAGCAGTAGGGAGTCAGAGGGCTTCAGGTCTCTAGCTGGTTGCGACTTGTTGGTTAGGCTTTTTTGCTATTTTGCTCTTCGTTTAGGGGGTAATCCTTTGTTGGATGCTTTTTGGGATCTAGTGATTGAGAGAGTTGGGAGGAGATTAGAAGGTTGGAAGAGGGCTTATGTTTCCTTGTGGGATATGATCACTCTTATTACTGCTTCCCTTTCCAATACTCCAATTTGTTCTTATCCCATTTTTAGAATCACTGTAATGGGATCATTTGGAACCACTTACAGAAAAAGTACTTTTTGGAAATGTACTTCTCCAAAAAAGTATTTGTCTAAAAGTAGTCTAGGATTAATTACTTATGATAATTACTTTTTCAGGTAAGTAATTTTTCCGAAAAAATAAATTTTCAAAAATACTTATTTTCCTAAAATAAAAGTAGCTTGGAAAAGTACTTTTTGAAATAAGTACTCATTTTAGTGTCAATGAAAACTACTTTAGAGTGGCTGGGACCTTGGAGAGAATTATGAGATTTCTTGTGGTTTAGTTTTGGGGAGGATAATAGGGATCACCTTGTTACTTGGGAGATGGTTAGAGACTAGACTTGGCAAAGTGGATTGGGTTGGATAATCGTGGCAGATTATCAGGTGAGAATATTACAATCCATATTCGACTCATTTAAGTTGCGGATTTATGACGGTTCGGATCGGATAATCCGTGGTGGATGGCAGATAATCCTTCATTCTCATCCCTAATATAATTTTTTTTACCATACAATGAACAATTTATTTTTAACACAATAACTGAAGTTGTTTTTAAAATTATAATTTAGTAATATATTAAACATTTAATAACTAATCACAAAATTATAATATTTTTGTTTTTCAAAGCATAAATTTAGAGACTTTTATTTTGATCACAAAAAAACTGAGCATTTGGGCTTGAGTTTGAATGTGGGCATAGGGTAGGCCTAGAGACGCATATAGTAGTGCAAAAGTTAAGAGAGTGGGACTAGGTCTTGGCCAATAGAGCTTATGCTAATTGATTTGATGCCTAATAAACATGAGCATATCAGATTATCAAAGAATTTAAACATTAGTTGTTAGCGGATAGATGGATATCCATTTGATAAAATCCTAAATCTGCCAACTGACTCATTTAGAGGTGGATAAAAAAAGTTCAAACCATATTCGACTTATTTAATGTGCGGATTGGTTATGAGTCAATTTAACCAGGTCGGATTCGATTCGGATTAACAAATTTTTATCCATTTTGCTAGGTCTATTAGAGACCTAAATCTGACAGGGCATGAGGGTTGGCAATGTGGTTTCTAATAACATCTCTTTAATTGGAAAATGGTTATGGAGGTTTCTTTAGAGTCTAATTCCTAATGGCATCAGGTTATCAAGAGCAAGTATGGCATTTGTCAGAATGGGTGGGGTGCTAAGGTGAGTCGCAACATTGCCTAGGCAAGCCCCCGGTCTAGGTAGCTTGTCTTTTCTTTCCTCTTGCTCGTTATAAAGCGTGTAATAGTGATATTATTCAGTTTTGGGAGGATATTTGGGTGTGTGAGGCATCGTCAAAGCTATTGGTGAGACTTTCTTCCATAGCATGTCTTTTCTTTCCTCTTACTTGTCTTAAAATGTGTAATAGTCATATAATTTGGTTCTGGGAGGATATTTGTGTGTGTGAAGCATCGCCGGCGCTATCGGCGAGGCTTTCTTTCATTCATAATCCACCAATTTCAGCTTTTTTTGGGGGAAAGGGGGGAAGTCTAATGAAAAAGAGGTTGATGAGCTAACTTCTTAATTGGCCGTGCTGGATTCTTTCTTCTGACTTTGAGATAAGGGAGAGAGAGAAGGGGCTGGGGTGATGCACTGCTTTGGGTTCTTTCTCGTCCTTTTCTTAATCATCTTTAAGAAATCTTCAAACCCCAGCCCTTTCCATTTGAACAAAGCTGTTTGGGAAGCAAAAGTTCCTTTCAAGGTCTGGGCTTTCATCTGGACTCTTATAAATAGGATTAATACGAATGACTTGCTACAGATAAGGATACCTTATAAAGCTCTCAGTCGAGATGTTTGTATGCGGAGGCCTGAGCCATGAGGCAAATGAGACTATGTTCATCTTTTTCTTCAGTGTTTGGTGTTGGTGTATCCGCAGAACACTTTCTTCTCTTGTTAGGGTGTTGATTGGGTGGCCCCACAGAATGTATATAGTTTTTTGTTGGTGAATTTTTGGGGGTTTCAGGAAGAGTAGAAGAGGGAGGACTTTTTGGATCTGTGCAGTGTATGCTATTTTGAGGGTTCTTTGGCTTGAAAGGAATGCAAGAATTTTTAAAGATCAGAAGACTCCTCCGAATTTGCTTTTGGAGAAAGTTCTTTTTCTCATTTTTGGGCATATTTGGGATTTTTGTTTTTTGGTGTGGGGGGGGGGGGGGGGGGGGGGGTGTTGTTGCTATCTGATATTCAAAGGGATTGGAAGGCAGTACTGATGTAATTTTGTTTTACATTTAATGGGGGATACCTTACCATCCTTGTAATTTTTTTCTAATGAAATTGTTTTGAAAACTAAAAGAATATGATAATTCAAAAAGGCTCTTTCTGAACACTTCCCTTCTTAGTTTATAGAAAACTTTAAATTAGAAATTCTCCATCCTTTATTCATCTTGTTCTTCTTTCAATCCAATCTAACTTCCTGCACTCCTACAGCCGGTAACCTGACACCCGTCTTGTCTTTGAGATATTGAGCTTCAAATCTTTTTCGCTAAGTTCCTTATTTGGACAGGCTTGATTGGGCAAAATGCCATCTCCTTCAACACCAGTTTCCTGCCCCTTTTATTTTCCTTTGTTCTCAAAGATAGGATCCCTGTCCAAACACACTGCATGAGTCTTAGGCAAATGGGGCATGTCATCTGCAGAGTCCAAGGGATCCCAGATACAACCATGTTGCTAATGAAATTCATCCAATCATAATCAGTAATCAACTCAAACTCACTGTCAAATTCACTCCTCACCTTGCACGCCACCCTTTTCTTAGTCATCAAAGTTGGTCCTCTCTATTTCAAAATGTTGTTGGGCTATTTGGCTAGCCTTTTCTTCTTTGGGTATTAAGCTGCAAGAAGTAACAAGTAGTAAAATAAATAATAAAATCTTTCAGGTTGGAATATGCGGCATTTTTTTTTTTTTTTTTGAAACCAGTAGCTCTACATCTGAGGCTATGAATTCTTATAGTGAACTCTTGCAAGTTTGGGGCTGGTGATCCAAATGAGTTCCACCATCCTGTCCACCACCAAATTGTTGTTTGGGAGAACTACCCTTCCACTGAATCAAACTGTTTCAGCCTTTGAATCGAAGTTTTTTAAGGAGATTGTATGTGAGTATTTATTCTTTTATCTATACCCGTTATTTGACTAATGAGAAATGTATTTTTGTGATACAATTTCATCCTTTTGATTTCAGAATCAAAATTTGTGTATACAATTTTGATTTAATAAATGGATTATTTGTGTATGCAAATTTAATTTAATAAATAGATTTATAGTGACTCAAAAAGAAAATTTTGATGTGACAATGGTCCATTTTTTTTTTCCTAATAAACATACAGAAAACATATGGAACATATTTAATTTGGACCTACAACAGAGGATTTAGTTTCTGAAAGCAAAAATATATGATGTCTGAGAACTTGCCACTCTAGTATTTACATTTCCCTGTAACTATTGGTCAAATAGTTATTGTTGAACCATTTTATCATAACTTTTAACAGGCTGATTTTCAGAAACTTGGAAAATCAGTTGGGGTAATAATTTACAGATATTTTTAAAAAATGAGGTATGTAGAGTAAAATAAAGCTTGGAAAAGATTGAAATTATTCCCCTCGATGCTTTAAAGTGTTTGGTAAATCCGTAGGTAATGTTTTGTCTTTGGTGCAATCTCATGTTATTTAATGAATGATTATACCTTGTGCAGTTTTCATCACTTAGCTATGCTACTATAATCCAAAATCCTTAAAAGTTTTTTCTGCATATTTTAATTCAATTGGTATTGTTATCTCTCTTTTAACTGTGTTGGTATTTTATATTTTTTTAAAAAAATGAAAAATATAGGACTCAAACTTTAATTGGCCGGGCAAAAAATGCAATCACCTTACTGCTTTTCTTTAAAAAAACATTGAGTATCAGTAAATCTTGTATGATATTTCTTGTGTTTCCTTCTCAATATTAGCCTCGAAAAATATGCACTGAATTATTTCACTCTCCAGTGCAGCTCTGATACTTCTAAAAATGAATTTTTGTTGTGTCCTCACAAGTTTTGTTCTTGTTGGTTGGCAATTGTTGCTTATTGGGTCTAGTGCAATCATGGATCAGTATTATGTGTTCAGGGAGATATTATCATGAGCCTGCAAACAAGATTAGATATCCTCTTGGATGAGGCAGATGGAGGGCCGAATTGTACTGTTGATGATGATGAGGAAGCAAGCAGCGAGATGTCAACTGAGAAACCTATTCCTCAACTGTCTCTGCACTTGTTGAGGTATGTTAGCTATTTGTTTTTATTTTACTTTAAACAAGAATGACACCCTGAGGTTTCTTCTCAATATCTCACTCGATATGGTCTACAAACCTGCTGAGTTGGCATATATTATTGGTGTTCTATCCAATTGCCTTACATCACTATACATTATATCCTTCAAATATAAATTTATTGTTGCCAGAAATGGGTAGTTTGGCAATTCATTTTCTTTCTGTTGAAATGACTAAGAGCCTGTTTAGTTATAGAAAATGGTTTTCATTTTCCATTTTTGTTTTTCAAAAAAGTGCAAAAAAAGTTAGCTAATTTTTCAGTTTTATAATGTTTGTATGAAATAAATGAACCAAAAAAAAAAAAATGACACTTTTTGCTTGTAAAACTAGTTTTATTTTCCATTTCTAATTTTCAAATAATTCCAAAATGCTTCTTTGTTTTCCAATCTTCTAGATTTGTATAGAAAGGTTAGAAAACATGGATATTGGACTTAAATTTGTAGAATTCTGTTTTGAGATTCTTCCAGATCCACACAAATCCAAATTCAAGCTCCAAAGTCCATGATCCGAAAAAACTATTGTATATATTTTGAAAAATTGAAGAACAAGTTATCTATTTTTTTTTTTTGGAAATTATTAGAAATCTAGAATTTAAAAATGAAGCTGTTTATTTTTTACATTTTTAATACAAATTTTGAAAATCTAATAAATAAAATTAAATTTTTATAATTCTTTGGAAAACAATAAAATGGAAAATGAAATATGTTTTCCAAAACTACATGGGCCCCTAACATTCCCCAAGTTGTGTTAAGTTCTCAATGTCATTGGTAGTGTTTATAGATTGCATGGATGGTAAGCAATATTAAATTCAAGCTACACCATACCTCCCAAGATCCTTTACTGCTTTTTTTTACGGGGTGTTACAGTTTCTTTATGGTCCTGGTCCAGAAGTCGTCATTTATGTCAAGGGCTGTAATAAGCTTTTATTTGCTTCCTGTATGCCCTCACTATTCATTACTTCTGAATAACTGTCTGCTCTTTTGCCTGTGCATTTGGAATAACAACTGGGTTGTATTTTTGTTTTTCTTGTGTGGCACAAGCTTGATAATTGAGGATATATGGATAAAAAATGACGATCATTGTTATTTTTCTGGATTCTGTTGTTGAAACATAATTTGCAAGTATATTTTTTAGTGATTTAATCAATTATATTTTATGTTTGCAACAGAAAACAGTGCAGCCTTTCATTTCCTCAAAGAATTTTTGTTCCCTGGTTAGCGGGTACATTTATATGTGACTATCTGCAACCATCTGAGACGCTTGAGGTTTGTACCTTTGACTTTGATGAGTACTGTGTTCTTCACTTTCCTAGGAAGAGTATAGGACAGAGACTAGAATTTCAATATATACAGTTTGTTTTTCTACATTATATATGAATGGTTTTTGAGGTAAACATAGGCTGTTCAAATGGCAGTAACAGTGGTGGTGGGGTGGTGGGCAATATAATGGTGGTACTTAGAACTTACAGAGAAGCTTTTGAGAAATAATAATGGCCCTTTTTTTTTGAATTATAAATATATTCTGCCATTAATAGGAACTTAAAGCAGAAAGTGGAATCTTAAAGTATGGGATCATGCATTGCTGTTTCTTAAGGGATTGAAGGGACATGTGGTGAGGATTATATTTTGCCATTAAGGGTGCCCACGCTGAATTGAATTAAACTCTTGAAGGGGAGCTTCGGTGCAACGGTAAGGTTGTCGTCGTGTGACCTGGAGGTCACGGGTTCAAGGCGTGGAAACAATCTCTTGCAAAAATGTAAGGTAAGACTGCGTACTATAGACCCATTGTGGTTCACCCCTTCCCTGGACCCCGCATACGCGGGAGCTTTGTGCACCGGGCTGCCCCTTTGTTTTTTTTTAAGGGGCATTGCAGAGAGATGAAAGAGTGCTGGGAAGCCCTTAATTTGGCATTATAATATGTATGTTTTTGGCATACAAGCGCTTTGAAACAGAACAAGCACCTTCTTTTAATGGAAATGGTCACCCTCACGTGCATTTCAAGGGTTGCACCGCACGCACGCACGCACACACACACGGTAGCTTGCCCTCTCTTCTTTTTGAAATTTGGAAAAAGCTACGGGGATACTGAGATAATACGGTTTATGAGTTTATTTAACAAGATTATAAGGTAAGAAAAAGTTAGATGAGTGGAGAAAAGCATTTTAGCGCCTATATATATGAATAAGGGAGATATTTGAAATTGTGAAAACCATCATAGAATTAAAATCATGAGTTATATAGTGGAACTTTGGGAAAGAGTTATTAAACAAAGACTAAAAACTAGAAAAGTGGTTGAAGGAGATTATTGGAAAAGTTTGGGGAAAAGAAATGGGGTTTGGACGTAGTTTTTATTGACCTAAAGAAAGCTTATGATGTGGTGATGGGGAAACTTTTGTGGTTACTACAAAAAGGTGAGTAGGCAATAGATATATAGAAGTTATTAAGGATATGTATGATGGGGGTAATGTATGACAACAGCTGCTTTTTGTTATTATTATTATTATTATTATGGAAAAAAAAAAGAGAAAATGCATTAATAAAGAAAGGAGAGCAATTACAATGTAGGAGTCTAGGAGAAGACAAGTTCTCAAAAGTGAAAATAACACAGGAAGAAAAAAATAGAAAATAAATAGAGCCAACACATCCTAATCAAGAAAGCGCCTTGTTTATCCCTTAGCATCATTATTTACAGAATACTTTAAATTTGCTAATTCTTGTGGAACTTTCCTTGCCTTGCTTTTACCACCATCCTGGCGAGCTACTTGTCCTACAGCATTAGGCATCCAGAATCCCAATTTATCCACCTGCTGTTAAGAGTTTCTTTCCTCTTCCCATTAATCTCCTCCACAGGAGTGGGCAAAACTTCTATCTTACTTTGAATGCCCACAGGCAACCCTTTGTCAAACCCATACTCCTCAAAAACAGAAACCTCCTCCAAACCTTCAAGTGGAGATGGCAGCACATAAGAAACATCCCAAAGTAAATTGGAAGAATAAAAAATATACTCAATTTGTTCACGAACCTCATTGAACAAAATTTTGCCATCACCAACAAATCACCATCAAACTCACCTTCCAATTCGTGAGATCATTTCTTTTTCCCCTCAATGCAATAGCTTCTTAACCCTTATTATCTGACCTTATCTTTGAATTCTGCCTTTCTTCAATGTAAAAATTTCTGTGTATTTCTTTTTAAAAACTCACTTACCTGCACTGTTTGGTTAGCTGGCCCACCTCAAATCCTTCACTGCTCAAAATCTGGCTCAAGTCCAAAATAATTGTCAAGCACCCTGGCTCACTCCACTCATCTTTAACGTACTCCCAGGCCCCATCAAAGCCCTAGCCGCCTATGCCATACTGACGCAGATGATCGATGCTGCTGTATTGACCGCATTGCACAACTACATCTTGCGAAGATCTCATTCTTCTCCTAACCAGTGCAGCCCTTTTGATCCCTCAGGAATGAACACCAAAAATGTTTTCCTTTATATCTTGGCCTCCTATTTCCAGTTTTTTTGGTTGAATGGCCAGCCATTATCTCACACTAGCAAATCTAACACTTCAAAATCCCCCAACCAATGTGCCCAAAACTCATGCCAAATATTGATCCAAGAGCCACTTTGCTGCCCCTGAAGAAAACCTCATAGATGGTCACGAGTGGGGTTGCATTTGAGAACATGAAAAAAATCTTTGTTTCTCACCTCATCCAGTTTCAGATCAAAGGTTCTCCCTTTGATTTGAATGGATTGAACATGATCACCGCCTTTTATGTACTATGGCAGTCATGATACTGAGGAGCAGTTACAAGAAAAGAGAGAGTGCCACGTTTTCCTTTTCAATGAAAGAGGTCAAGAAACTATTGGTAGCTGGTTTTATTTTGTTACCTTCGATCTGTTATGCGTTGAGAAGGAAAAATTGAGCACAATTGTGACACATAAAATTAGAGCATACAACAACAACAAAACCAAGCCTTAGTCCCACTAAGTGGGGCCGGCTATATGAAATAGAAATGTGCACCAGCCATTTGATTGTACAGTACCCGTAAAATTTAGAAGGAAAATTTTCAGTGGCTGCAGCAAGGGGCTGGGACGAGAAGTGTTGGCAGGAGAATATAAAGAGGGCAGCGCGCCCCCGCCCCAAGGCTCACACAGCATTTCTTCCTATTGTAATAAAGGTTTCTCCGAATCCCCCAATCTGGAAGGATGAGTTAGGGAATAAACATTGCGCTGTGTTTTTTTTTATCAGTTGAAGTCTTTACTTGAGAGTGATTTAGCTAACATTAGAGATTGTAGGTAGACAAAATAGAAATAACTTATTGAGGTAATAAGAAAAGTTTGACAAGAAGCCAATTTTCTGAGGGTATTGCCTTAGATCATGTAGAAATGTAGATTGGCAGATCCAGTATAGCGACCTCATCTGGTGGGGGTGGGGCTTAGGCTTGGTAGTGCTGGTGGTAGTGTTGGTGGCGTTAATATAGATTATGTTGAAGGGAATCAACATGCTAGTGTTGTTGGGAATGGTGGTGCATATTACACGACTTGAATTGGCTAATCTTAGATGATATTTACATGTTTACTCGCAGAAAACCTAAAAGAATGATAAATAAATAAATGTTTGCTTGCACATTAAGTAATCTTTGGTTGAATCATATTAATTGTTTGGTCCTGGTTTGACAGGCTTTAAATTGACGCATGTATTTGCATTACAAATTCCTTCAATTTCTTGTATCCATTTGTGAACAACTGAGATGATACCCCTTTCCGTTAGGTGTTGAGATGATTTCTAGAAATATATTCTAAAATGAGTTGAATGTCCCAAAACTAAGTTCTTGTTTCAGAAATTTTGATTTTTATGTTCTCTTGGAAATTATTCATTGTACCCTGAAGAAAAAATAACATCTACTTTCTGTGTCTTTGTTCTTCTAATAATATGCAGGGTGTGAAAGATCATTGTGTTGAATTGATGTCCATGGAAGCTCCTATGGATGCCTCCAGTATCCTGAAACCAGAATCAGAAGCCCCCACCCTGACTATTAAATCTCTATGGGATGTTGCAGCTCCTGCGGTTGTATCACAGAGTTCTGATTGCGCCCCCACAGGGTGCATAACGAATAAAACCCGAACTGAAAATTTGAACATTCTGGCTGCTGTGTTGATCCTTTTACTCTCAATTTTTGTGGGCTGGCTGCTCTTTTTCATCAGGGCGCCATAATTAGAGGAAAGCTTCAAGCCAAAATTTTGCCATTACAAGTATTCCGTGGTTATGCCCAATTCATTTCTTCAAAGCATATGAACAGAAAATGAAAAGTAAAGTGCTGGCAACATTTCATGCCTGCAATAATGTAGCTTTGAGGTTGGCTTCGGCTGGGATTTTGCTGTGACACAGCTGGGGTAAGGTTTGGTACCCCACAAATAGTATAGGCGTGATGGTTCGAGAATACAAAATTGAGATTGAGTTTGGAAGGTTGTGAATTTCATTAAATTTTAATACAGAATTTCATTTCAAATTTTGTTCAATTTTAAATTTTTATGATTGTAAATTTGTATTTACAATGACTGCATAAAGCAGTGTGGGCGGAACATAGGAGTTTTTTCCCAATATATCTTTTTTTTTTTAAATATATTAAATAATATATTTTTTGGGAAAATAATTTCCGGAGTAATCTTGACGTAATCTCGCTACTTGAGTAGTGAAATTTACTGTGCATAAATAAGATAGTTTTGGACACGTGGTAAATTTCATTGATTCATCCGGTGAGAGCTTTGAAATGTGAAGGTTATAAATAATTAAATAATTTTGCATTATCTTTTTCAAAAAGTGATTATGAATTAATAAATGCATAGGGGTTTGCATGTAAGACATTTTAGGATTGTCATTTAATTTTTTTTTTCAATTGGAGTTTACTAAAGATTTTTTATTTTTTTGGCAACTATTAATATATATATATTGCCCTTTTGAGATACTATTTCAATTGAAAAAATTTAGTCTAATTTTGTAAATTATTTGTCTAAATGTACTTTTAAATTTAAGTCTAAAATTTAAACATTAGACACTCAAATGTATGCTAAATTTATTAATTGCGTAATTTTTAGAATTCTTAGTTTCGTATTATGTACAAATTTAAGCTAAGTATAATAAAAAAAATACTAAATTTTATTTAAATTTTTACAAATTAAAACTCAAGACCTCCAAATCTATGCTTTTATAAAGAAACTGGAGATCTATTTTTTTGCTTTTTGGGATTAAAAAAAAAAAAAAACAAAGAGTTCTTTCTACAATCCCAATAAAAGAATTGCAAAACATTTTATGAAGATTTTCACAAAAACATATCGGTGACCTGAGCAAATGTAAAAAATGGTTTTATTTTTAAAACTTTGATTACAAAATATAAAATGATATTTTTTAAAAAATTAATATTTGTATAAAATTAAAATAGTTTTGGTAATCTGTGCCATTTGTAGATAATATTATTTTTTGATAAAATTCATAGCACCTTTTAAGTTTATTAAATATGACTTACATATGAAAATTATCTAAAAAAATCATCTGAGATATAATTTTATGGACAAAAAGAACCCTTTTATTATTCCAAAATTAGAATTAGTCAATAGTTAAATTTACGTCAAAAAATTAAAGAAATGCCCTTGATAAATGATAATTTTTTTTATTTAATTATAATAAGATAAACTAAGAAAATAATATTAATTTAATATATTATGCTGAACAAATTGATCAGTTAAGCAGTATATTTTAAAAATTGAATTTGTAAGTGAATCAAACACTCAATTTTTAGGTTGATTAGACAATTGATTCAATTGATTAGAGTCACAAGCAATTACTATTTCAAATACTTTAAAATTAATTAAAATTAATTCTATGATTCTTGTAGAGAAAAATTATATTTTATAGTATATATTTATTAAATTTATTTCCTGATTTATTATTTGTTTAAAAAAATATATTAAATAATATTTTTTTTGAAAAAATAATTTCCAAAATGACACGCGGCAAATCTCGCTACCATAAAAGAATTTATTTCCCGATTTATTACGTAAAAAAATTTATTTCTTGATTTATCATTTAAAAAAAATATATATTAAAAGAATTTATTTCCCGATTTATTATGCAAAAAAATTTATTATGCAGAAAAATTTATTTCCTGATTTATCATTTTTTTAATATCTCAAAAGGATAATATATATATATATATAACCTTCACATTTCAAAACAAATCTTGCTGGATGAATCAACGAGATTTGCTATGCTACTTGTTTCAAGTAGCAAAATTACGTCACCGAAAATTATTTTCTCAAAAAAAGTATTATTTAATATATTTTTAAAAAACAAAAAGATATATTGGAAAAAAACTCCGGAGCATATAGACCAGTAAAGTTTTTTCCATTTCCAAATTTAACAGCCCGGATTTGAGCTGTGGTCGGCCACCTTGCACCATCACCTTTCAACTATATATATATTCCTAAATCCTAACCATTGAAAGCCTCATCAAACTTGGGCTAGGCAACGTAAAATAGGAAGGCAACCCATTCTGCCTTCTCTTCCTTCCATGCACTTGAATTCCAGCCTCAAATTTTAATTAACATTTGCATCGCATTCTGTTTAAATTCACACAAAGTTTGATTCAAACAATTAAGCCACAAGCACAAGGAAAATGTTTTTATTACTATAATGGTACCACAATGAAAACGCATCAAGCCCTATTCCAAATCAAGCAGGCAGCATGCCCAACAAGTTTTTAAGACCACAACTCTGCCCGGGGTCCAAGCTCAGGGAGAGAAGTGAAGTCTGGGGTTTCATGTCCACCACCAAAATAAGAAACTAACCTCAAGGGGAAACTTACACTATGAAAAATATGGTGATTATAAAAGGCTGCTGGTAGTTCTGAGGAAAAAAATATCTTCCTACTCTCTGTTCATACACCAAACACGACATGCAAATTGCAAAACCAACTAAAAGAAGCTTAATTGGGTTAACTAAGTGCATGTCGAGTGCATACAGAAAGAATTGGTCACTACACTTCTCTTACAGGCCTTCAATCGAACCAAAAAATCTTGGAATTGCCTGCCTAATAGAGCAATACCTCAGCAAATAGTTTTTGAAAAGCAAGATGGATTCAGTTTCCTCTTTGCCCGCCACTGTCCTTTAGTTGGACACTCCTTTCTCTGGATGCTTCTCACTAGCAACATCACTTGGCAGATCAAGTCCACGAGGAATTTTTCCAGGGTAGTTTGTCATTGAGGAATCTGACCCTATCATACTGCAGGTTGAAGTCAAAGGTCGAGTGTTGGAAACAACAATAAAAAAGAGTCAATTTCTCGTGGTCTCGCAGGATGCACTTACCTTCTGTCGATGATTACCACTGAACGTAGTTCACAATTGGCAAAGCTGCATAAAAGACGAGAGAAGATCAATCCGTCAAGAATAAAAGACTTCAAACGAAGTGCATATGCAGAGTGCATTCTACATTGAAACAGTGCATAAATGAACAGTCGTATATGAGAGTGACGGATGATGAAATCATATCCCTTCAACTCCAAAAGACAAAGGAGGATGTATTGGTCAATTCCTTACAAAATGACCAAAAAGAGTAAAATAAATAAATAAACCATCAATTTTTATGCAACCTCGCATAGATGGTTAGTTGGGGTTAGAAGTGTGAAAACATATTCAAGCAAGAACACAATGAAGCTGCAATTACAAAATTTGTAAGGAAAATAATAGTACTCAAAAGCAAATGCGCCAGAGCATTAATCAACAGCAAAAATAATTAAATTAATGAGGTTGTGGTTCAACCACATGTGCAGGAAGGACGGAGGGTGAGGAACAGCTCGGTGATGATACTGCACAACCAATGGAGGCATACACTAGCTATCCAAGGACTCCCCACCTTCCTCCACCAGCACAATTTTTTTTTTTTTTTATTGCCTTCCTCCACCAGCGCATTTTTTTTTTTTTTTTTCAGAAATGTGTTCAATTAATTTCAAGTGTTTACCATGCACTTGGGGACATGTGAAGGTAGTGTTTGCAGGCATGCACTTGGGGGACATGCAAAGGTTGTAGTGGATGGATGGATAGTTGTATCAATATTGACTACGTCAATCAGGGGGTGGGCCATGGGCTCGAAATCAAGAGCTTGATACATGTCAAAAGCAAATTGGTGGAAGGACGTCACTGTTCTTTTCACTTGCTTCCAGCTGACTACACATAATCATGCATGTATTGGCTGATGAGAGTTCACCAATTGCTTATGCAGCATCTCAATTACTTAATTCACGTGAAAACAGGCTGCTCAAAAGCAATGTAGCATGTAATGTATTAAGAGAGCTTGACAACACCAACCAAATAGGTTGATATTGCAAAATAATTAAGAAACACATTGTGCATTAAAAGTAAGCAAGCCAATGTAACACCTACTGTTTGCATATTTCACTCTTCACTGATGGATGACAATCGTCTCCAAACGCACTTAGGGTATTGTACAAGAACCCACTATGAGAAACAACAGCTATCTCCTTCTCTTTCCGTGTCCACAACCTGTATCAGAGGACAAAATTGTCAATGACCACCTGTGCCCTGAGGGGAAAAAATTGTCAAATCATTTACTCACATCTGCCCTTACTCTTGAGTAAATATTTATCAATAAAGTAAACAGCTGCAGGAAAGACAACCACAACCATAAAAAATTGAAAAAAAAAAAGAAGGGAAAACAGCTACCATGAAAAAGCAGAGGTTGTGAAAGTGTTTGAAATTAGAGGCCATTCGGATGTTCCATAAAATGCGATCAATTTACTTAAATCAACCCATCTAAAAAGAATTTAATTGAATCAAATGCACCTGTGTGCAGTTACAGAATGGAATCAACACAAAAAAAATAAAAAAATCTGCACCTTTGAGGAGAGGCAATGTGCATGAAAATTGAGATGGATTAGTGGTCATAGCCCCTCAAAGAGAAAAGAGGGGGGGGGGGGGGGGGGAGAGAGAGAGAGAGAGAGTTGAGAAATATATGCATTTGGGAGAAGGCAGCAACAGCAATAGTCTAGGAACATATAAAAGAAGTCATTAAGATAGTTTTTTATCTGCAAGGAAAACCAACAATTGCAGCTTTAACAAGAGGAGTCATTAAGATAGTGTGTTCAAAAATGAGTTACAAAAGAGAAAATCACAATGGTAGTCAACTATACAACCCACCCAATATTCTTATTCATGCACATCACCTCTGATCTTGGGTTTAATCACCATTTGACATGCTTAAAGGGAAACCATGAGAAAACAGTAAGCCATGAGAAACTAGAGGCATGAGCCCCTGTGATTAACAATATTCTGAGGAAACACTTTCAGTTTACGTGAAAACAGTCAAACCAATCCAACATTTCTACACTTCAACTTCAGTTTTAGGCACATAAATTTTTATAATTGTTATAGTTGTAGAAGGAAATATCAAATCACCAGTTCAAAAACTTCATTCCTCTGGCTGCAACGTCTTCATCCTTCTCTCTAATATCAGCCACCCACAAATTGTCATCATCACTTTCTATCTGTACTCCGAAAAAAAAAAAAACACTCAAATCAAAAGCTAATAGTAAAGCTAGCAATTGACAATATTCGTCACAAGAAAAAAGATATTCAAGTGCTTGCCCAAAGGTGAGAAATCAGTCATGATAAAGTACTTGCCAATGAAAAATCAACTGCAGGAAAAAGAGGTTGATACTCTTTAATGCTTCTTCGCTTATCACAAGGATGAAGTCCCTACAGAAAAAAAAAAAAAAAATGAGAAGAGGGATAATCCAGTCACAAGTTGTCAAAAAATTTTTGAAAATTTTGGTCCACTTCATTTTTCTGCTTGCAAGAAATTGGGTGCAATAGCAGGAAATTCAATACTGATAATTTCTGCACACAAATGCATGCACAAAAGATGAATCCTACACGGTCGATGCTAATAAGGAAATCCCAAAATAATAAAAAAATATATAAACAGCCTAGCCGCCTGCAATTTCTAAGCAATTGCAGAGAAATTTGGGCAACTTGAACAGCTTGCACATAGATTCAAAGAATTAAGTGCAGAGAAGCATTAGCAAAGGATTTGCATAATAACATCTCATTGAAAGCAAGGAAAATGCATTTCAAAATCAGAATCTTAGGCAGAAGTGCCATTTTGAATGTGCCAAGAAACAAATGACTGGAGCTGGCCCTGCAGTAATAATAATAACAACAACAACAAAACCAAGCCTTAAGTCCCACTAGGTGGGGTCGGCTATATGAATCCTTTTCCGCCAAATTATGCAATCATGGACCATTTCTTTTGACAGATTTGGGAATATTAAATCCTTACTCATTATCTCCTCCCAAGTTATTTTAGGTTTACTCCTACCCTTCTACTGCCCCCCCACAGTAACTAACTTACTTTTCTTCACTGGTGCACTATGTGACCTACGTTGCAAGTATCCATACCATCTGAGTCGTCCCTCCCTTATCTTATCTTTTATAGGAGTTACGCCTAACTTATCGCGTATGTTCATTTTTTAATTTATCTTTCAATGTTATACCACTCATCCATCTGAGCATTCTCATCTTAGCAACTTTTACTTTTTGGATATTATGTTTTTTCGTCACCCAACATTCCAATCCATATAGCATAGCTGGTCTTATAATTGTCTTATGAAACTTCCCTTTCAATTTTAAGGGTATTCTACGATCACAGAGTACGCTTGAAGCACTTCTCCATTTTACCCAACCTGCTTTAACTCTATGCATTACATCATCTTCAATTTCTCCTTCAACTTGCATAATACATCCAAGATATCGAAATCTACAAGTGCTATTTATTTTTTCATCGTCAAGTTTAACTTTATCTCCAATATTCCTCCTATCATTACTAAAATTACATTTCATATATTTTGTCTTATTTCTACTCTTAGTCAATAGGTCCATCACTAAAGGAAAAAGATAAGGACTCGAAGCATATCCTTGATGTACACCTATGGTGATTGGAAATTCTCTAGTTTTTCATTTATAGTCCTTACACTAGTCATTACTCCATCATACATATCCTTAATGACATCGGTATACCTACTACATACACTTTTTTTTTTCTAAAATCCACCATAGAACTTCCCTAGGTATCCTATCATATGCTTTCTCAAGGTCAATAAATATCATATGCAAGTCCCTCTTCTTTTTCTTAAACTTTTCCATTTATCTTCTAAAAAGATATATAGCTTCTGTGGTAGATTTCCCAGGCATAAAACCAAATTGATTTTCTAAGACCTTTGTTTCTAACCTTAATCTTCGTTCAATTACCTTTCTCATAGTTTCATTGCACGACTCATAAGTTTAATTCCACGATAGTTATTACAATTTTGAATATCTCCTTTATTTTTGTATATAGGTATTAAAGTGTTTTTCCTCCATTCATCTAACATTTTCTTAGTTTTTATAATTGTATTAAATAAATTAGTTAACCATATAATTCCGTTATCATCTAAACATTTCTAAACTTCAATTGGGATGTTAGCTAGTCCCATAGCTTTCCCATTTTTCATTTTTTTATTGCGAACTTAACTTCGTTAACTCTAATTTTGCGAATAAATCTCATATTTTTAGTCTTTTCCTTATTTGTCAATTCTAAGTTTAAGCCTTCTATTTGGTTTTCATTAAACAACTTACTAAAGTAACTCCGCCATCTTTCTTTAATGTTTTCGTCCTTAATCAAGATAATATCATGCTCACTTTGTATACATTTAACATTTCCTAAGTCCTTACTCTTCCTTTCTCTAGCTTTAGCAAGTTTAAATATATCTCTTTCCCCTTCTTTTGTATCTAATCTATCATACAAACTATTAAATGATCTATATTTAGCTTCACTAACTGCCTTTTTTTTGCATCTTTTCTTGTCTTCTTATACTTTTCAAAGTTATCCTGTTTCTACATTTTTGCCACGTTTTATACTAAATTCTTTGTCTTTATAACTTTTTGTACATCTTTATCCCACTACCAACTTTCTTTCCTATTCGAAAATTTTCCCCTTGATTCACCTAAAATCTCTTTTGCTATCTTTTTAATAGAGTTAGCTAATTTACTCCAAAGAGTATTTGTATCTATCCCATCCTCTATAGTCCAATCCCAATCTTTGATCATTTTATCTTTAAATTTTATTATATTTTCTCCTTTTAGGTTCCACCACCTAGTTCTCTTACACTGGTTTATTTCATCATTTTCTTCCATTTTTTAATACATATATCTAGCACTAAGACTTTATGTTGTGTGGTTAGGCTTTCACCTGGAATAACTTTACAATCCTTGCATGATAAACAATCTTCTATTTTGTCCACTTTTAAAGGTTATCAAGTGTTCTTCTCTCTTCTTAAAGCAAGTATCCATTATACTAAAATCATATAACATAGCGAAGTCTAAGATCATCTCCCCAGGCTCATTTTTGTCTCCATATCCATATTCTCTATGTATCCTTTCATAATTTTCATTATCCCTTCCAATGTGTCCATTCAGATCTCCTCCTATAAATATTTTCTCAGTCCCTGACATGATAAACAATCTTCTATTTTGTCCACTTTTAAAGGTTATCAATTGTTCTTCTCTCTTCTTAAAGCAAGTATCCATTATACTAAAATCATATAACATAGTGAAGTCTAAGATCATCCCCCCAGGCTCATTTTTGTCTCCATATCCATATCCTCTATGTATCTTCTCATAATTTTCATTATCCCTTCCAATGTGTCCATTCAGATTTCCTCCTATAAATATTTTCTCAGTCCCTGGTATGCCTTGTATAAAACTATCCATATCTTCCCAAAATTGTCTCTTAAGATTTTCTACTAAGCCGACTTGAGGAGCATAAGAACTATTGATATTTATTATCTCTTGTCCTAATACCATCTTAATTTTTATAATTCTATCCCCTACTCTTTTTACATCAACAACGCTATTTTTTAAGTTTTTGTCTATAATAATTCCTACTTCATTCTTATGTTTTTCTTTTCCACTGTACCATAGTTTAAATCCTGATTTATCAATTTCTCTACGTTTCTCCCCCACCCACTTAGTTTCTTTAAGGAAAATTATATTAATTCTTCTTCTAATCATTGTATCCACAATTTCCATGCATTTACCCATAAGTGTCCCTATATTCCAAGTTGCTAATCTAATCCTAGTTTCACGAACTAACGTCTTTACCTGCCCACGTCCAAAATGATGCAGGAACACTCGCATACTTGACAACGTACCTGGGCGCTGACACGACGGGTCACTTCGGGACGACGATCTAGCCCACCCTTGCTCACTTTTCGCTACACCTGGGTGGTACAAGTACAATGCGTCACTCATAGGGGAAACCCCAAAAAATATTCGGTAAGGATTCATATCATAGTGATCTGACAAATTTTACGCTGGCTATCAGCTACCTAACGCAACCCTCCTCCTTTACCCAGGCTTGGGACTGGTTGTGTGTGAAAAAATTAGGATATTAAGTGTATCACAGGTGGAGTTGGAGCTGGTTTTGCAGTAATATAAAAAAAATAAAATATTATAACAGTTGATATTAGTATATATGTTAGTGATGGCTTGAAAATGTATCTTTGAAAACATCCATGCTATATAAAAAAAACACACAATAATATTGGAACTTATCCATGAAAGTTTTAGAAAGTCATACGAGACAATAACATAATGGCAAGAGTTACAATATTTTGTTGATAAGAAAAGAAATTTAATTGAGAGAAAAGAATATACAAACCAAAGGTCATGAAATCTGCCAAAAAAAAAAAAAAAAATAACATCAAAATAGCTAGGCAATCACGCTGGAAATCAGAAAAGCAAATTCCGTTAAAACACCAGCTGAAAAAAACTATAAACCTAAAAGAGAAGCCAAAACTGAATTCTATCCTACATCAATGATGAGGAAGAACCCTTTCCATGAAAAATAGACGCATTCGTTTCCAAAAAAATCCCCCAACAACAAGAGAACTGCAATTCTCACAATCTACTAGCATCCTTATTCCTTTCAAATCCTCTTAAAGCAAAAAACCTTCCACTGGTTTTGGATAAGCCCAACTGTCTCTACAAACAGACCAAACAATGCAACAACAACAACAATACTAAGCCTTAAGTCTCACTAAGTGTGGTCGGCCATATGGATCTTTTTCGACCAATTCACACTATCGAAGGCATTTTCTTCAACTAACTTAAGAATTATCTCCAAAACAATCAAGACCATAACCCCAAGAAATCGAACAATACAAAAAAACAAAGATAACTGCCTTGGAACTCTCGCAACAAAAAGCACACGTATTAGGGATAAGGCCTCATAGGGTCTCCTATTCTGCAGCAGATTGTTGATTTTAACTCTATTAAACTATCAACCAAATAAAAATGCCTGAATTTTAGAGGCAATTTTTGCATTCCAAAAATACTATGATGAAGGGAGAAAAGAACGGGAAAAGAAAATCAAATTATCTAAAAAAGGATTTACAAGAAAATTTCCTGGCATGCGAAACCCAACTCTTGATATCGCTCCTATAATAGAAAGGCAACTAGGCACCAATTAAAGAAAAAAAAAAAAAGCAACGCTCAAAGTTCTTCAGCCTACTGATCATTAACATTTCTACAAAAATGGAGATCCCAGGAATACAAATCACTGGCAGTTATCATAAAGAAGGTATACAAGCATTTGGACCATGGAAAGATGCGAGAGACGAGGAAAAAAAATTAAAAAAGAAATTACAGTTTATTCATAACAAATCCATGAGGAATGGTCATCCATGCACCAAGAAATATACACAAACTGTTCTCAGGATTTTAATATCAATACAAATTAAAACATAAGCAGACTGCCCAAAAGATAAAAAAAGAAAGAAAATAACTCAGCAGTTTTATACTAATCAATATAGTTTCTACCATAGATATAAAAAATATCAAGATGTTCATAGCCAGTGTGCCCTCCAAACAACCAAACAAAAGGGAAATTATTGAAACAACAAATATAGAAGCGGAGAGATGGAACAGAAGCATCTAAGTAGCGAAAATAATAATGTCAATACAGTGCCGAAATCGAAGGGTAAAGAAACCCAGACAGAAGACATCACAACGATGAAACAAAAATTAGTTTCAAAAATCCACTTTTAACTTTAGCATGACAAGAATAAATCAGGCTTTCGTAACAAGCAAGGCAGTATACTGCATAAATTTACATAAAAAACATATACCACCAATAATATCACCACTATGATAATGATATTTAGTATAGACAATCGCTGCCAATGTACGGTGGCATATTCTTAATTTTTTTATTACATGTTATGTTACTATGACTAAGAAAAAATAACTATTCAATATTCAAATCTTTCCGGGTTAGAAAATCATTACAATATTCAAATATTTCCAAGAATTTTCAACGAGTAAAGAAGTGAAGATTAACCTCAAATAGAAAGAGATTTATAAATTTTGGTATGGAGATGTTTCAAAAAAACAAAAATGCAAATCTAGCCACAATGTCTACCAATGCTTTCATGCATGCATGAAGCAAAGCATATCACTGATATACATGAATAGCAGAGGCATATATAAAAAAGCATATAGACAAATGAAACAAAATAATAATAATAATGAAGCATTTCTAATTAAGCCAAGAGGATATTCTACCAATACAAGAATATTTAGAAGGAATGAAATGAAAGTTCAACAAAAAAAATCATATATTTGCACAGGATTTTGGTAGACATATTAGATGCCAAAAGACATACAAAACGTTCTCGACAGAGCTCTACTGCTGTAAATGGTGGGCAGTTTAGACTTGAAATTGCAGAATGACCACTGTTTCCTGCATTTGCCACCATTAGTGGTGGTACATCTATCCCATCTGTGTAGCCTTCACCACCAAAAACTCCAACTGCTGTTTGTATAGTCCTACAATCCAAACATAAAGAGATCATAACCTATAGGAGCATAACACCAACATGGCCTGGTGGTCAGTGATCAGTGGGATGGGGTTTCATTTTTACTAGTTAAAAATAAAAATCGGTTTGGTTTTGGGTTGTTTCGAGTCTACAGTATGGGTGCTGGTCACCCTTAATCTATAAGAAATAAATAAATAAATAAAGATGCTATCAACGAGAGGGAGCACAAGATTAAAAAAAAAGAAAAAAGAAAAAGGAACAGGCTTCGGTTCCTCGCTGGTTTGATGGGAAGGTTCCTCCAATTTGAAAATAAGACATTTGGGTTTTTCAAATGAGGTTGGAGATCTGAATCATTGAAAGATGTAGGGGAAGAGTGAATACATTTGGGGTTTGAAACATCAAGCTCTGTGGGTGGCTGACATTTGTTCCATATCAGATCTGACAATGATAAATAGAGAGGAGCAATGAAGATGTCCAAGCCTTTGTGCCCTGAGGATGAAGGTTGGAAGCTTTTGCTAAAATTTTCAAGGAAACAAAAAGAGCATGTGTGTGTGTGTGTTTCCGCCCTTTTTTTAGGGGGGGTGGGTGGGTTGAGGGATTCAACAAGCCTTCAATTTTGAATTTTGCTCAAGTACCAAGAGGTTGATTTCTGTGGAAATTAAGATGTGAAACTCTGCTGTGGAAGAATTAAGAAAGATATTAGTTGAAAGTTTCACAGGTGATGGGCTAGTGTGCAGCAAAGTGGATGCAGCAATGAGCAGAAAAAAACTGTGGCATTTGGAAGGGACAAAGGTGTTTAATGTGAATGGTGCACTCTTCTTCTTGTGATTCAAACAAGGAGATAGACAAGGTGGTTCAAAGGGCGCCAGAAGCTTTGCCCTACTCATGGCACCCAGTGGCAGAGATTTACAGAGGGCTTAAACCCAATTAAATTTGGATCTGACTGTCCAGTCCTATGTGTAACATTGGGAGGAAGGAATGTTTTGGAAGCATAGGACAGCTTAGTGGCAGATTTGTGGAGTAAGATGAAGCAACATGCAATAGATCAGATAATCAGACTTTAAATCTGGTTTGGCAGCACAACTATCCCAGCAGAGCCATGGAGGCGAAGGTTGCTGGAGAAACTGGAATTACAAAATTCCTTATTGCTGGGCTGCTGGAGACAATGCCATAGCTCTCAGCTTGAAGCAAGGGAGGGAGCTGGGAAGGAAATCATGTGGTTTCATTGTTCTGGAGGCCGGAGGGGAGCATGCTAGGGAAAGAGGAAACAGGAAAGGTGGGGCAGGATTTCCATCAGAAACAGATAGCACAGAAACTCAAGCTGGCCTTCTAAAAGGAACATTGGCTCTAACAATTCTGTCTCTAGCTTATCAATTCAAACTTGAGAGTATTGGATCGGCTTAAAGAAAATAAATGCAAAGTCGGCCTGAGAGGAGTAAAGGGAAAGATATTACCAGGGAAGATTCAGCTGATGGCTGGGCCATCTTTTGCCAAAGCGCTGGCAGATGCAAATGCTGTCCATGAAGGAGTGGCCTTCAGGCTAACAGGGCCCACTGCCATTCTAGGACTGAGCTTAAAGAGATTGTAGAGTGCTGAGTCTCCTTTCATCTTCTCTTCCATTTTGTTGGGTTTTTTAAGGGAGCTGTAAAGCAGAGGGGACAGAAAGTGCTCACTAATGACAGAGGTTCAGATACAGGTTCAAACACAGCAGAAGAGTTAAGAAGCAGGGAGCTTTTATCAAGAGCTACACAGAATATTTAGGAGGATGCATAGGCCTAGACCTAGCTGTAATTCTGTCTATCTGTCTAATGGAGGACTGAAAGGGTCAGATAGACTCTACAGTTGTAATCCATTAGAGATAAGCTGGATCAGAAACTTGGCTGATAGCAATTGAGAGTAGGATCAAGTATCAAGGTGGAGCGCTCAGGAATATGACACAAATCTGCAAGCCAGTTGGAATCTGGTTTGAGGGGCATGAGGAGGTCTTCCAATCATTTGCAAGTATTGAGAGGAGTGAAGAAATTAAGCACATGGTAAAGATGACAGATGGGCAAATCAAGAAAAGATGAGAGCCTAAAAGGTTGCAATATTCATTAGTCTATTTCTTCCAGAAAAAAGATTCACCATTTAGGAGTAATTGTGACTAGTTGTAAGATAAATATATTGCAGTATTTAGGACAAAATCAGCAACATATATTCTGTCTAAAGTAAAGATTTCATAGTAATCCTATGAAAATTTTATTGACGAGAACTCTTTTTATTAAAATAAAAAAAAAAAAAAACAAGTTCGCAAATATTAGAAACATGAAAAGAATTTATTTATAATCAAAGTACTTTGATTTTCTCTCACTTTAGTAAATTTGAATTACATAAAACTAAAAATTACTAATCTACTTACTAAAAAATGGATATGTCATTTAGGATAAAATTAAGGATATTCTAGTCTAAAAATGATTTGCATGATTCACACACACACACATATTAAAACTCTGCAAGGCCATTTATATATTTAAGAGAGGATGTTGGAGTTTTTCTAAATTTATATGAAACTTTCTTCAATGGAGTATATTAATAATGGTCAAAAGCAAATCAATGTGACAGAGCTCCACTTATATTAAATTACTAATAGAAAACAATTTGCAGAACAGTAACATAGGATCACTGCTGAGAAAGAATTTGGGAGAGGAGGACAGAAGGGGAACAGCAGTTCTCTTACAGAACAGCAACAAAGTACTGCCCAGGGGAGAATAGGGAGAGAAGAGGGGAAGAAGAGAGGAGGAAGAAGAGAGGAGGAAGAAGAATATACAGGTGGGGGAAAAACTCACACATGTTCACTTCAATTTCAAATTCAACAATAAATAACTCTTACATGGCTTTCACACCCCTATTTTTAAGAAATCCTGAATTACAAGTATTACACAAACGCCTAAAGATACATGAAATTATAAATAAATCCCTAAGGAGATACATATATTACACACAAACCTCAAAATACATAAAAGTGAGACGATGAGAGGATGAAGAAGAATATACAGGTGGGGGAAGAACTCACTAGGGTGGGGCATGGTTTGGTTAACCGAACCATACCCTCAGAGCCTTTAACCAAACCGAAGTTTCAGTTTGTTAGAAATGCAAACCGAAACCCAACCATTTCAAACGGTTAACCAAATTTCAGTTAAGTAGTTTTTAGACCAATATATGTTTAACCAAACTGAACCGTTTAAAATTTTAATGCACTATAAATCAATATTTTTTCTTCCATAGAAACTTGTAAATTTTAATACATTCATTATTAAAATTTAAGCATCAATCTTAGAGCTTTCAATTGTTTTTTATTTAAATTATTAAAATTGTATATAATATTATATATAATAGGTATTTTTATGCATTTTTAAAGTAACGGTTTGGTTCAGTTCAGTTACCATGGTTATTGAGTTGGCCAAACCGAAACCGAACCGATCAGTGAAAATATTCAAAATTCTGAACCGGAAAAAAAAAAAAAAAAAAAAACTGAAGAAATGGTTAACCAACTTTTTGGTTTGATTTGGTTCAGTTTTGCAATTTGGTTCAATTTTTTGATTCTTTTGGCCCACCCCTAAAGCTCGCACATGTTCAATTTCAAATTCAACAACTAACTAACTCTTACATGGCTTTCAAGGCCCTGTTTATAAGAAAGCCTGAATTACAAGTGTTACACAAACCCTTAAAGATACACGAAATTATGAATAAACCCCTAAGAGATACATATATTACGAACAAACCTCAAAATATACAAAAGCCTACCACAAACAAACCAAACACACATAATATACAAATAATTAACTAAACACAATTGGGCTAAGGACCAACAATCCCTTGAAACTATTCTTTGAATTTGGTCCCAAATTGGGTTAAAGTGATCCATCCAAATACCCCCTTCCCATCCTACATCACAAGTCATATGGAAAATATTGAATTAAAATTTTGGATCAATCAATTTAGTGTTTTAGGACAAAAATGTACCATGATTGGACATGATTGTACAGTTCTACCAGTTTGTGTTTGCTAGGATGTTTATTCTGGACCTTTAATGTAGCCAATATATATATACATACAATACAAAAATGATGGAAGCATGAGGCTCCAAAATGCCAATCCTAAATTCTGAGATTTTTAAATTTTTAAAATTCAAAACTAAATACTCATTGCCTAATTTTTTTTATACTCTTCAATTTCACTGGTCAACTATAATTAAGCCATATTTTTTAAAAAAATTAATGACAATTTGAAAATTTTAATTTCCTTATTTCATCACCTCTCCTGAATTTCTATATATTTTATTTCCTTATATCATTGGTTAACTATAATAAAGCTGTATTTTAAAAAAATTAATAACAATTTGAAATTTTAATTTCCTTATTTCACCTCTCTCCATTTCTATATTTTTAAATTTCCTTATACCATTGGTCAATTTTGTATATTTTAAATTTTAAAATAATTTTCCATTAATTAACGTTTTTTTTCTTCAATGGGATTGGCTGGATATCATTAACATATTTTTTATAAAAATATTTACAAAAATTGTTAAGAAGTATATTCATTTTGAAAAATTAATAACAACTGGGTTATTCATTGACAAAAAATTAACTAAATGAATATAAAAAATTCACATATTATATGCAAAGAGAAAAAATGATTAACAAAAGTATAGAGCTTTTACATAATCGATACTTGAATGCTTTTAACTCTTTACAAATGTTGTAAATGCTATGAAACCTAACAACAATTTTCTGTCCAGCATATATAAAAGTTAAATACTATTAGTGTATACTATATAATTTAAAAGGAGCCCATGTATAATATGTGAATAATATCTGGCCACACCCATTTAGGAAAAAAATGTTAATCAATGAAAATTTATTTTAAAATTTAAAAACATAAAAAGATGACCAATGTTATAAGAAAATAAATAAATAAATAAATATATATATATATATATATATATATATATATATATATATATAGAAATTGAGAGGTTGTGAAATAAGGAAACGAAAATTTGAATTTTTCTTAATTTTTTTTCAAAATATAGCTGAATAGTTGACCAAAGGTATAAGAAAATTTAAAAATATAGAAATTTGGGAGAGGTGGTGAAATAAGGAAATTAAAAATTTTAAATTTCTTTTAACTTTTCAACAATACAGCTGACTTATAGTTGACCAATGAAATGGAAAAATATAAAAAATTAAAATAAAATTTCCAATGAGTATTTAGTTTAAATTTTTTTTTAAATATCAGAATTTAGGATTGATATTTTGGAGCCTCCTCATGCTTTCATCGTTTTATGTTGTACAAAAAGTATAGAGTATAAATAAAAAACAAAATATTAAAAATTTAATTGGCTGTTAGTTTAAGAATTATAAATCATTCCTTCTATATAGAAATTGATACAATAGGGAATTAGGATACATATGTCATAGATAATAACCAAGCCTTGAATTTGGATCCATTGGATATGTGAATGGAAAATTATTGTTTGTTTAAACAGATATTTGTTTAGATTTTCATAGGTTGAGCAATGTGGAATGTTTACAAAACAGAAGAGAAGCTGCCATAATTTTGGTAGCATCAAAATTTTTTTTCCTTTTTACATGTCAATATTGGTGGGAATATGATAAAAAAATATTGGTCTCCTATTGTTTGATAATTTTACTTGTGCTTTATTTATAAAAATATATCTCCTGCATAGCACAGGCTCTCTAATAGTATATATAATATATACTAGCCATGGCCACACACTACTTGCATGCTCCACAGTTCTCTATTTTTAAAATTTTTTAAAAAATTATAAAGAAAATAACAAAAAATTAAAGAGTAAGGGTGTTTTGGGATAATTGTAAATAGTTATAGGGATGTTTTGAGATAATTATGAATAATTATATAGATATATTTGACATAATTATAAGGGTATTTTGGGATACTTATGAGCAGTTAAATGCGTATTTTAGAATAATTATGGGCAGTCATAAGGATTAATTTGGTGTTTTAAAAAAAAAAGACAACAAAGGGGGAATCCCTTTTATAGTATTAGAAATATGTATACACAAACACACACATCTCTTACAAATCAAACTATTCTTGAGTCCATCTTATCAAAATGATATTAATTTCTTTAAACCAATAATTTACAAAACTGATAAATGACAGGAAATCAACCCCAATGTTCTGTCAGCTTGCAAAATTTTCTACTGGACTGTCATCAATGGCCTTGCTCCACTAATATGACACTACATAAACAATTTCTTCCATCAAAACCAAGACTAAATTAACCTAGCTGTATGAGTTTACTAGAAGAATCATTGTAATAACTTTACATCCTTAAAACATGCTAATAAATAGTGCAAGGATTGAATAATTACTTGCTCAAATACAAACAATAAGCTTGAGATATGCAAGTTAATCACAAACTGTTGGGCTAACTAAACCTGAAAGACAATATAGATTTTTGGAAAACATGCTAATAAATAGTGCAAGGATTGAATAATTACTTGCTGAAATACAAACAATAAGCTTGAGATATGCAAGTTAAACACAAACTCTTGGGCTAACTAGACCTGGAAGAAAATATAGATTTTTGGTCCTCAAAATGATAATGAAAACGGAAACATAAATCTTAGATATTCTATGAAGCTAATACCTTAATAAAGGCGATGTGATGACTAATTCAATCCTCTTTGAAAGCCCACATGCATGAACATGCTTGCGTAAATTATCAACCTGTTACAAAGCCACAAATGATTCTAAAGGATTAATTATCATCAGTTCAAAAATAGACTATAATCTATACTACACATAGAGGGAAGGGCATTTGATCTTACCCTTTTCTCTCTCCTACGATGTTGTTCATATGAAATTCGAGTGAATACCCCTCTCCTAAATTATATTGTCTTTAGAAATAGAAATTCAAGGAGAGCAAGATGGTAAATATTCACCCCGCTACACAAGTCTTTCTCCAATCTATTTAAGATATTTTAGAATGTTACCTACACACATGCATTTGAATGTGGCTACCCATAGTAGATAAGAAATGCAATGGAAAAGTCTTATGCAAAGTATAGATGAAATGTTCTTCCTTATTAGAAAACCTTAAAATTATATAGAAAAATCCCATAAATATAAAATCAAAATTTTGACCAAAATCTTAATGAAGCAACACTGAAAGGGAGAAAATTACTTGGCCTAACAGAGAATCATTATGAAAAGCAAAATAAATGAGTTAAATGAAAATACGACACAACATCCAAAGAGGGACACACTGACAGTAAGACCAGATTTAAATGGCAATTACCTGCTGCCATCCAAGAGGAGAAAGATGAGCATCAAAAAGTTCAGGAGATAAATATGCTTTATGGTCCTTTTCTCCTTCGACATTGTGGATTCCTTGTGCATGCCTCACCTACACATACATATATAACTCAATAAGACCTAGATGCCTTTAAAGCACATATAGAAAGGTAACGAAAAGGACTTGGAACCAAAAAATCAGTCAGCTTCAAATCCACAAGCCACTAGATCCTTCAACAATAGTATAAAATTGAAAGTATATATATATATGAAAAAAGGGAAAAAAAACAAAAAAGCAAAAGAGAACAAACCAAATGAAGAGTTTTACAGCGGTGCAAAGGGTACAGACTTTGAACAGCATTCACATCCATATCTGCGAACAAATGCCAAAAAAAGTATAGATTATGAAGAACAATCAGTAGGGCAGCATAAGTGAATAAAAAAAAAGCAATAAATCAAGAAGAAACATAGTAATAAGCAGCAGCCATTGCTCCAATTTCTGTGTCAGAGAACAAAAACGCATGGCTTTTCAAGACAGAAATGACACTGTAAATACAAGAGAAACAAAGTAAATATCTGAACAAATTTAATTCATTTTCAATTTTGGAGGCTTCAGAAATTAGCATACAACTCAAAACTCTTGCAGAGTATTAAAACAAAATCTGTTGACCAAAGAGACGCAAGAGAGAGAGAATTAAAAGTAATTATATGTTCTAGAAATCATAATCCAAACAATAGAAACATGAATCTCGTCTTCATCTCTCTTCTCATAAAGGCCTTATTTGAGTTATTTACTTTAATAGCCCTTAACTTATTTAGTTACCTTATTGCAATCTGACCATAAGAGATATTACGTACAAACAAGCTTAATAGAAAAATCTTCAATCGGGGAAAATAAAAATTAAGATGAGCAACTAGATCAAGAGCCACAACATTAAAAGAACATTCAGATTGTTTTTAAAATAATTCATGTCTTAAATCAAGAATTTTCATTTTTTTTTAATACGATCATATTTATGCAATGGCAAATAGCGAGAAGAACAGGTGCTTCTCCGTTCAACATATAAAAATGCAACGTTCAAATGAGATGAGCAACTGAATTATAAAATTCAATGTCATTTACAGGGGTATGAAAACTGCACTTCCCGTCACATTCAAAGAACACAAACTAGAAATGATGGAATTTTCCGCTCAGAAATAGCTCTAACCAACCATAGCAAAGAAACTCCAACAATCATTACCAAGAATTCAATGAAATTCCCACACCACCAACACATTCCAATCGCGAAAACAACATAAAACCGATAGAAGCAGAAAATATCCATCTTCGTCGCCATCCGGAAGTACATTTACACCAAGATCCAGGACCACAGTTAAGCAACAATTCCAGACAGAGAATAGATTACGGAAGAGAGAGAGAAGAGATTACCGGAGAGAGAGGAGACTGGGAGAGGGGAGAGGCGCCGCTGGGGTTGTGAGTTGAGGTAGGTAAGGGGAGTGTGGACGGAGGCGGTTAATAAAGAGAAGGAGGCGAGACCGTTCATGCTTGTGTGAGGCTGGCGTGCGCCGTGTGCGAATTGGTCCCCCCTGCCGCGCAGATTCTCACCCCAGTTGTCCACGTACGCAGTACGCACGACCCTCCTCTTCCTTTTTGTAGTTATTTTTTGCCCTTTTGGCTTTTGCGGGAGCAAGTTAAAGGGCTTAGGGACTACGGAGGAAGGAAAAGTGGAGAGGTTTCCAATAAAATTGCGGATATATCCCTATAAAGTACCCACCCTTTTGCATTTTTTCCATTTAAAAAACATGAGTTCTCCTTTTGTTGCATATCTCCCAAGTTGATGGACCGATCCTCTCAATGATTTGTGTAATTGGAATATGATTTGTGTACTTAGTATTAATGTCATTAATGATTTAGCTTGCCTCCTTCACCAATAAGAGGATGACCTTTGTACAGTTTTATATGTCACGCCTCGATCCCGGATATGGAACCTGGGGGTGAGTTTAGTAACCTAGCATGTCTCTGTATCAATTAAAACATACATGATACAACATAAAAAGAGGGTCTGACTCCGTACAGTGAACAGATGCCCTATATACATACATACATACAAACGTCCATACTCATCAAAATACGCAGCGAAATACGGTCTTTCTATACATAAGCTGTACTATACCAGAGTCTATACCATACAAGGATATACATCCCTATGAATACCATACATACTACAAGCATCTACAAAATCCATCACGACAACCCGGTTACAAAAACTCGTACCTATCAGGCACTATGTTGACCTTATTGGTTACGCCCGATTTTGATTATAACAAATACTCATTATATCTAATGAGTGTTTAAGTTTTTGTGCAGGAACTAAGAATGTTAAGATAAAGATGTGCATAAAGAAAGTAAAGCCCGAAGACCAAATTTTATTCAATATTGTAATATATTTAATTGGTCTGTAATAGTAAGTAGGTATTTGATTTGTAATAAACTCACATACATCACATGTATGATTTACTACGCAAGTTCAAACAAATCATGGATGAGAAAGGACCTTAGAAAGACCTTAGGATTTTTCCTTCGGTCAACCGACATCGGACTTTTTCAGTATCTTCAAATTGGACCCCAAGTGACCATAGGACACACACATATACACATTTGTTTGTTAGGCACTTGAATAAGGTTTATATGCTTCAAGATTGGACCGAAATGCACACATGGTGCACTTTCGGTCGACCAGCACATTCAATTCATTTTGGGCTGGTCGACCGAAACCAAGGCCCTCGTCGACTGAGCTAGAATAGTTTAAAAAGCCTCGGTCGACTGAAACCCTTTTTGGTCAACTTTTTGACCACCTGGTCGACCGAACCAGGTAGTTCAAAAAGCCCTGGTCGACCGAAACCTCCTTGGGTCAAAAGTTTGACCATCTGGTCGACCGACCACTTTTGTACTACAACTACCTGGTCGACCGGAGGGTCATCGGGAGAAATCCCAGCGGTCTGGTCGACCGAACCAATGAGTTCAAAATGCCCTGATCGATCGAAACTCAAAAAATTGGGAAATCGCCCTCTCCTGGTCGACCGTGTACTTAGTTCAATATTTCCCTGGTCGATCGAACCATTTGAAACTTGGACGAATGAAACATTTCTGGTCGACCGGATCTCTCGGGTTGCCATCATTTTTACCGCGGGTTAATACTTTTTAAATAGGGTTAAAATGCTTTAAACATCATTAAACTTTCCTAATAATACCCAATAGGTCCCCAAGGGTCAAATTTTCTCCCATGTCTATATATATGAATTCATTTGAGCAAATTAGTAGAAGATTAGCCACTTTAATTAGGGAAGAATTGTCTGAAAAATAAAAACCCTATACTACTCATTTTCTTACTCAAATCACTCATACTTGCCCTTTATCATTGCCTACATCATTTGTAAGTGGATTGAGTGTATTTGGAAAGGTTTGCTCTCCTTGTTCTATTTGCTTGGCATGATTTTATTTGAGAGTAAAACTTAAGGATTCTTAGGGGACTTTGTTGATAAGTCTATCCTAAGAAGACCTTGTTAGATCTTCTAAGCTTGCACCTTCATTGCAATATCCTGAGAAGATCGTATAATATTTTGTTTGCAAAATTTTTTCAAAATCATCTTCAAATATCTAGTGAGCTTTATATTGATAAATACATTTGAAGAGATATTTGTTTGTAGTGGTCCTTGTTGCAATATTCTTTCACTCAAAAATTATTTGCTGAATACAAAGATTACACATATTTTGCAAACCAAGCATATACATCATTTAATACCAACATGCTTGAGATATCTTGCTGATTGAAATACTGGAGACATAACACCTTTGTGTGAACTTATTTGTTGAATGTCTTGTGATACAAAGATTGTTTGTTTAACACTTTCACGTACGCATTACACTAATAGAAAATACTTTGAGAGTTGAACCATCTAGACCACATTGAGCTTACATATTTGAATCATATTGTGGTGTATGTTATTGTGCGCATTTGGGTACATATCTGCTTTACACGAAAGCACAATCACTGTACCATTTGATTATATACACATTTGTTGTATATTATAGGCACGGGCCTGAAGAGGGAGACTAGCCCTGGAATAGTCCCGGATTGGCTTAGACCCGGTTAGGAAAGCTAGGTGCGTCGTCTTGTTAAGGCGTGTAGGTTGAGGTCAGCCTCGCTAATTGACCTGGTTAAGGTTGAGGTCAGCCCTGTGTTAATTTGACCTGATTGTAAACGGTGTCGCTCCACCCTTAAGTGAGCTATTAGTGGAATCCTTTGGCTTGCGAGCTAGAGGCGAGGACGTAGGTACAGTTGGCCGAACCCCGATAACATATCATGTGTTTGTTTATATTTCTGCAGTTTATACTTACCGCATATGTATGTTATGGGTGAATGATGTGTATGACTTAATTTCCACATTATACTTATCTACGCATTTGGAAATTGTATAGACTGATTCTAGGTTGTGTATTTACTGTTGTTGGATAAATTAACCTAGGTGAAAAAGTTTTAAATTCCAATTCACCTCCTCTTTTAGGAATACACCAATTCTAACACACTAGTAGTAGCTAAACAACACCCCTCGCTTCCGGATGCTAGGATACTAGTTTCGGCTACCCGAAGGACCTGAAAAACATTTGTATATATTCGGGGTGAGACACCTCTCAGTAAGGGAGAAAATAGGTTATATCAGTGTGTGGCATACCAGTTTCATTTTACATACTTCATAACACTATGCATATGATACAGTTGAAACAATTCGTACAATTTCAAAACAATTCCATACAGTTCCAGTATTTTCAAAAAAACTATTCCAATTCATACGATACCTAAATACATACATACATACATACATACGGTCAGTGTCATCACATTAGTTCGTAACTACACAAGGTCACCTTGTCTCACAGCGATTACATTGCTACATACGCAACTACGTTGCAATGATCAAGGCCCAATAGTGAGTCCATTGCTTCATATGCAACTACACAAGGTCACCTAGTCTCACAGCGATTACATTACTACACATACAACTACGAAGATCTACGACTCAGGCCCAATAGTGAATCCATTGCTACATACACAACTACACAAGGTCACCTAGTCTCTCCCCGATTACATTTCCACGTGTACAACTACGCTGCGACGACCTAGGCCCATTGTGAATCCATTGCTACATACGGTGTAGATCACACCTATCGGTGACCAGCCGGAACATACTAGCAATATTTCACACCCCGGATATAGAGTCGGCCACTCTCGCTCACGGTACTTAACCGGTTCATGGCGCAGCGTACGGTAATTAGCCGCCACATAGCTGTTTCGGCATACGATAATTAGCTGCCACTAGCCGATTTCACAAAACCTAGAATCATTTTGGAACTCACGTTCCTATACATTTCAGCATATGGTAATTACCGCCACGTAGGTGTTTCACAAATACCTTGAACAAATACATACATCCATACATACCACACTTATTTGGTTTACAGAAAATCATATCATTTACAATTTCAAGTATACAGTTTATGCAAATATGGATTACGGTCACCTTAATAATACATTTTAAACAAGACGAACGGTTTTCCAAACAAAGTAGAGATGATACCCAAAATCCCCAATTTTCCCGAAAACTGTAACCCGAAAATCTCGCATTTTTACTCGATAGATTTTCCCAAATAAGTAGTCAAAACACACATACGATCATAGCCTACAGGCTTACTGATCCTGATTTTAAAAATGGACTGATATAAACAGAATCCCCTTACCTTAACCCGAATTCTAATCACGAACTCTACGGTCCTCAAAACTACAAACCGAGACTCCAAAACCTACAAACCATAGTACATAACATACTTACAATCCGTACTACTACACATATACTGAATCAGAAATGAAAATCGAGCCTTACCTCGATTTAACCCAAAACCCAAAATCCTCCGAAACGAGATTCCGATCCACTAGAAACGTAGAGAATCCTTCACTGATCCTCGCAGTAACCTTGGATTTACGATTCCCGCGCCAAACGACAAAGCAATCGAGGAGAGAGAGAGAGAGAGAGCTTCGAATCTTAGAGAGAGAGAGAGAGACAGAGAGAATTTCAAAACTTAGGAGCTAAGCAACCCCAAAATATCCCTTTATAGACCTTTGACCCGAGGGGGTTCGTCGACGAATTGGTGCCTTTGTCGATGAAGTCTTCAGGGATTTCGTCGACGAAGACTGAATTTCGTCGACAAATCCTAATATTTCCAACTTCCGCCTCTCGGCTTTTCTTCGTCGACGAACCTCTGAATTTCGTCGACGAAAAGTCTTCTACCTTCGTCGACGAATTATGGCCTCGTCGACGAAGTCTGCAGAATTTCCATTTTTACCCCTTTTTTACAATATAAACCCACATCTCACGGTTCGGGTTCTTACAATCTCCCCTCACAAAAATTTTATCCTCGAAATTTACAATTTCTCATTACAAATACATTCATACTACTACATACATACTCACTCTGAAGCGAAACCAAACTGTCACGATACATATATACTCTAGAAATACGATGGCTATTTATACGCAGCCCCGTCATGATACATACATACATACTCTAGAGAATATGACAACCATTTATACACAGCCTCGTCATGATACATACATACATTCCCTCACTTATGGCGGAGGAATACCGTGGTCACATACGTACACGATCTCGAGAGCTTACAATACAACAGGACTTTCCCAGAGACTAACCACTAAACACAATACAATAACTGGGGTTTACATACATACTTACATACTCATTCTACCCTGTTATCCCAGATACTACTCAAAAAAACTACAGATACTTCTGGCGTATTTTCATTTCCAGTTCCCAAGAAGCTTCCTCAACCTCGTGGTTACGCCACAATACCTTCACCAACAGTATTTCTTTAGTACGAAGCTTCTGAACTTTACGGTCCAAAACCTGAATAGGTATCTCCTCATACGCTAAAGTATCCCCAATTTCCAACTCATCATAACTAATAACATGTGAAGGATCCAACACGTACCTCTTCAACATGGATACGTGAAACGCATCGTGGACCCTCAAGAGTGCTGGAGGTAATTCAATCCTGTAGGCTCCTGAACCCGCTCGTTCAAGTATCTCGAATGGTCCAATATACCTTGGGCTCAACTTGCCATTCCTGCCAAATCTCATCACCCTTTTCTTTGGAGTGATTCTAAGGAATACTTTACCCCCTACCTTAAACTCCAACTCACGGTGGTGAACATCCGTGTAACTCTTCTGCCGACTTTGAGCCGATCTAATCCTCTCCCGGACCAAACCTACCTTCTCAGACGCCTACTGCACGAGTTCAGGTCCTAAAACCTGACGTTCACCAACCTCATCCCAATACAAAGGAAATCGACACCTCCGACCATACAAAGCCTCGAACAGTGCCATCCCTATACTGGCCTGGAAGCTATTGTTATAGGCAAACTCCACTAGTGGCAGAAACTGAATCCAACTACCACCGAAGTCCAATACACAAGCCTGTAACATATCCTTCAAGTTCTGTATTGTCCTCTTCGACTATCCATCAGTCTGGGGGTGGAACGCTATACTAAAAGTAAGCTTTGTCCCCAATGCTTCCTGTAAACTCTTCTAAAATCGAGAAGTAAACCTCGAATCCCGATCTGAAACAATGGACACCGGTACCCCGTGCATTCTCACAATCTCATGCACGTACATATCAGCTAGCCTACTTAAAGGGTAGCTAACCTTCATCGGTACACAGTGAGCAGATTTCGTCAACTTGTCCCCAATTACCCAAAAAGTATTCTTCCCGTGAAGCGTTGTCGGTAATTCGGTAACAAAGTCCATGGAAATATGCTCCCATTTCCATACCAGAATAGGCAAAGGCTGCAACGGCCCTGTTGGCCTCTAATGTTCAGCTTTCACCTGCTGACATGTCAGACACTGCTCCACAAATTGGGCAATATCCCTTTTCATACCACTCCACCAGAAGGACTCGCGCAAATCCCGATACATTTTCATACTACCCAAATGTACCATATACAAAGAACGATGCACTTCCTCCAAAATCATCCTTCTGATCTCATCGTCATTTGGAACACGCAGCCTGGTCCCAAACCTCAACACACCTCTATCAGAAATGTTAAAATCCGCAGCCGAACCCTGCTACACTTTCCTCACAATCTCTACTAACTCTGCATCATTAGCCTGCACGGCTTTAATACGCTCAAACAAAGTCGGTTGGATTACCAAGCTAGCAATGAAAGCTTGATGATCGCCAAACACCAACTCTACACCAAGGCTTTCCAGATCTTGCCTGACATGATGCTGAGTTACAACTACAGTTACTGCCGCATGCTCTAACTTTTGACTCAACACATCTACTACCACATTAGCCTTCCCCGGGTGATAACTGATCGTGAAATCATAGTCCTTAATCAACTTTAGCCACCGCCTCTGCCTCATATTCAGTTCCTTCTGCGTGAAAAAGTACCTGAGGCTTTTGTGGTTAGTGAAAATCTCACACTGAACACTGTACAAGTAGTGTCGCCAAATCTTTAAGGCATAAACTACAGTAGCCAATTCCAAATCATGCGTACGGTAATTCTTCTCATACTCCTTAAGTTGCCGAGAAGCATAAGCTACCACCTTACCTTGTTGCATAAGCACACATCCCAAACCCTTCAGGGACGCGTCGCTATAGATCACAAAACTCCCATCCCCTGACGGAATGGTTAATATTAGAGCAGTAACCAGCCGGTGTTTCAACTCAAGAAAACACTACTTGCAATCACTAGTCCAGTCAAATTTCACCCCTTTCTTAGTCAATCGTGTCAGAGGTCTAGATAATTTAGAGAATCCCTCTACGAACCGATGATAGTAACCCGCTAGTCCTAGAAAACTCCGAACCTCCTGCACACTCTTCGGTATAACCCAGTCGACCACAGCTTCGATCTTGCTAAGATCAACAGAGATACGCCCTCAGACACAACATGGCCTAAGAATGCGACCTGATTCAACCAGAACTCACACTTCTTCAGCTTAGCATACAACTTCTTCTCTCGTAGAATCTGTAATACTAACCTCGAATGTTCCATATGCTCTTCCATACTCCTCGAGTATACCAGAATGTCATAAATGAATACCACCACGAATCGATCCATGTACTCATGGAAAACCCTATTCATTAGATCCATGAATACCACTAGCGCATTTGTCAACCCAAACGACATGACTAAGAACTTGTAGTGGCCATATCTGGTCCGGAAAGCAATCTTCGCTACATCCTCCGCTCTAACCCTCACCTGATGATATCCTAACCGCAAATCAATCTTCGAAAAGACTCGCGTGCCCTGTAACTGGTCAAAAAGATCATCTATACGAGGCAAAGGGTACCGGTTTTTTAGCGTCACTTTCTTGATCTCACGGTAGTCAATGCACATCCGCATCGATCCGTCATTCTTCTTCACAAACAATATTGGAGCTCCCCAGGGCGAAACACTAGGTCGAATGAATTCCCTGTCCAATAATTCTTGCAATTGCTCCTTCAACTCCCGAAGTTCTGCTGGAGCCATCCGGTACGGAGCTTTAGAGATCGGTACCTTACTAGGCAGCAACTCTATCGCAAACTCCACCTCACGATCCGGAGGTAAACTGGGTAAATCCTTTAGAAACACATTTGAAAACTCGCTAACCACCCGAATGTCCTCGAGTCTCAACTCATCCCGCGACGGTTCCTGCACCCAAGCTAGGTACCCCTGACATTCGTCCAAAAGTAGCCTCCTCGTTTGTAGTGCCGACAGAATCTGTCGCGCTAGACGCACACACGATCCCACGAATTCATACTCCTGTTTCCTAGGAGGTCTGAACACTACTACCCTCTTCCAAAAGTCAATCACCGCATAACTGGAAAATAACCAATCCATTCCCAGTATGACGTCGAAATTCGACATGTCGTATACTACAAGATTCACCGGTAGCAGTCTCTCCTAAATCAGCTCTGGGCAGTTTCCTAACATCTTACTACAAATTGTTACACTCCCAGTCGGCGTAGCCACAACTAAACATTTATCCCAAAATTGGGTTTCAACCCCACACGACTTCACAAAACTAGCAGATATGAACGAATGGGTTGCCCCCGAATCAAATAAAACAACAACTCTATTCGAAAGCAATAACATGGTACCTATCATGACGTTCCCAGCGTGTTCCACATTTGCTGGAGTAAGTGAGTATACCCTCGTCGGAGCCATGGTTACCTGGTAGTTCCCTTAAGGCATCTGATTACTCCCACGGTTCTGACTCTGTGCATGCATAATCCTCCCCTGTTCCTGATAGTTCTTCGCCATATGGCCTGAATTGCCATAGTTGTAGTAGACACCCCAGAATGACCGACATTCGCCATCATGCCATTTACGACACTTGGTGCACGGTACGGAGGATGGTTCCCCCTGTGAACTCAGCCGCTTGGTATTATGTTGATACCCAGAGCTGTAATTCTTCTTCTTCTTCCACGGACTCTGTCGAGTACCACTTTGAGGACCAGAAGATACTGGCCTCTTCCTCTGAACCTGCACTACCTTATCTCCCTGAAGGTCGGTCTCAACAATGGTAGCTTTATCCACCAGGATAGAGAACTCACAGATCTGCAGCATCCCCACAAGATGGCGGATGTCTTTCCTCAAACCCCTCTCGAACCTTCGAGCCTTCTCGTGCTTATTTGAAACCAAGTATGGTGCAAATCGAGACAACTCGATAAATCTGGCAGCATACCTCTGCATCGTCATAGTTCCCTGCATCAGGCTTGAAAACTCATCGGCCTTCGCATCCCAAGTGGAGACCGGAAAGTATCTCTCGAAAAATACCTCTTTGAAGCGGCCCTACGTCATTTTAGATGGACCAGCTCTCTGCCTCTCAAGCAGGCTCACCGTTGTCCACCATCACCCTGCCTCCCTAGTCAACTGGAAGGTAGCGTACAAGACCTTCTGTTTCTCAGTGCAGTGGAGGACTCCCAAAATCCTCTCGGTCTTCTCAATCTAGTCCTTTGCCACTATCAGTTCAGGTCCTCCCATAAATGTTGGAGGGTGCATGCGTGTGAACCTCTCAATGGTACACCCCGCATCAATAGGAGAGCTCTCACGTCTCCTAACACTCTGCCCAATCTCTCGGATCATTTGTCTCGCCAAACCACGCAACACAAAAGGAGACTCATCGCTTGCCGTCTCCTCGGAGCCACTCTCCAAGTTATTATCCTTGGGATCCATTCTGAAAACAGAATAGGAATTGGTTAGAATTCCTATATCGTACGCAGTTAACACAATCGTAGACCTAATCATGTCAACTATTACTCTCACAGGTCTAAGCTTATCCCGTCACATTGACACGAATCCATCAATGGTCTGCCCTGCCTTTACTGGAATCGTCATTCCAGGAAAAACACGGAATACCACCGACACATCCCAATCTAGCAACAGAACAACCCTCGACCAACACTACCCATTTCCTATATCCTATACTCTGGTATGTACACATCAATACTCCTAACCAAGTCTACAAGACCTAATACCCGGTTAGCTCTTATACCAAGCTGTCACGCCCCGATCTCGAATATGGAACCCGGGGGTGAGTTTAGTAACCTAACCTGTCTCTATATCAATTAAAACATACATGATACAACATAAAAAGAGGGTCCGACCCCGTAGGGTGAACAGATGCCCTACATACATACATACAAACTTCCATACTCATCAAAATACGCAGCGAAATACGGTCTTTCTATACATAAACTGTACCATACCAGAGTCTATACCATACAAAGATATGCATCCCTATGAATACCATACATACTACGAGCGTCTACAAAATCCATCACGACAACCCGGTTACAAAAATTCGTACCTATCAGGCACTAGTAGTTGCTAAACAACACCCCTCGTTTCCGGATGCTAGGATGCTAGTTTTGGCTACCCGAAGGACCTAAAAAACATTTGTATATATTCGGGGTGAGACACCTCTCAGTAAGGGAGAAAACAGGTTATATCATTGTGTTGCATACCAGTGTCATTTTACATACTTCATAACACTATGCATACGATACAGTTGAAACAATTCGTACAGTTTCAAAACAATTCCATATAGTTCCAATATTTTCACAAAAACCATTCCAGTTCATATGATACCCAAATACATACATACATACATACGGTCAATGTCGTCACACTAGTTCACAACTACACAAGGTCACCTCGTCTCACAGCGATTACATTGCTACATACGCAACTACGCTACGACGATCAAGGCCCAATAGTGAATCCATTGCTTCATACGCAACTACATAAGGTCATCTAGTCTCATAGCGATTACATTACTACACATACAACTATGAAGATCTACGACTCAGGCCCAATAGTGTATCCATTGCTACATACGCAACTACACAAGGTCACCTAGTCTCACCCCAATTACATTGCCACATGTACAACTACGCTGTGATGACCTAGGCCCACTGTAAAATCTTTTGCTACATACGATGTAGATCACACCCACCGGTGACCAGCCGAAACATACTGATGATATTTCACACCTCGGATATAGAGCTGACCACTCTCGCTCACGATAGTTAACTGGTACATGGCGCAGCGTACGGTAATTAGCCGCCACATAGCTGTTTTGGCGTACGGTAATTAGCAGCCACTAGCCGATTTCACAAAACCTGGAATCATTTTGGAACTCACGTTCCTATACATTTCAGCATACGGTAATTAACCGCCACATAGTTGTTTCACAAATACCTGAAACAGATACGTACATCCATACATACCACACTTATTTGGTTTACGGCAAATCATATCATTTACAATTTCAAGTATACAATTTATGCAAATATGGATTATGGTCACCTCAATAATACAGTTTAAACAAGACAAACGGTTTTCCAAACAAAGTAGAGATGATACCCGAAATCCTCAATTTTCCCAAAAACTGTAACCTGAAAATCCCACATTTTTACCCGATAGATTTCCCCAAATAAGTAGTCAAAACACACATACGATCGTAGCCTACAGGCTTACCGATCCTGATTTCGAAAATGGACTGATAAAAACAAAATCCCCTTACCTTAACCCGAATTCCAACCACAAACTCTACGGTCCTCAAAACTACAAACCAAGACTCCAAAACCTATAAATCACAGTACATAACATACTTACAATCCGTACTACTACACATGTACTGAATTAGAAATGAAAACCGAGCCTTACCTCGATTTTAGCTCGAAACCCAAAATCCTCTGAAATGAGATTTCGATCCACTAGAAATGTAGAGAATCCTTCATTGATCCTCGCAGTAACCTTGGATTTACGATTCCGGTGCCAAACGGCAAAGCAATCGAGGAGAGAGAGAGAGAGAGAGAGCTTCGAATCTTAGAGAGAGAGAGAGAGAGAGAGAGAGAGAGAGAGAGAGAGAGAGAGAAAGAGAGAGAGAGAATTTCAAAACTTAGGAGCTAAGCAACCCCAAAATATCCCTTTATAGACCTTTGACCTGAGGGGGTTCGTCAACGAATTGGTGCCTTTGTCGACGAAGTCTTCAAGGATTTCGTCGACGAAGACTGAATTTCGTCGACGAATCCTGATATTTCCAACTTCCTCCTCTCAGCTTTTCTTCGTTGACGAACCTCTGAATTTCGTCGATGAAAAGTCTTCTACCTTCGTCGACGAATTATGGCCTTGTCGACGAAGTCTGCAAAATTTCCATTTTTACCCCTCTTTTACAATATAAACCCATATCTCACGGTTCGGGTTCTTACATTATATATACAAAAATAAAGAAGTTACTTACAACTCTTTCTTTCTTCTCTTAGTTTTAACACCTTTGTTGTGTAATTTTTTAATAGAAGAAAATGCTTTTTATTTTTTTTTTGGGTCAATATTTTTTTTACCATTTGAGTTTGAATTTCTTTAATCAAATTGGATGATTTATTCAACATAAAAACTATCAAAATGTTATCCTACGAATAATCTAGAAAGACATAAATATCGCCGATTCAAATTTTTGAAAAAGTAATAATCAATGGGATGTGTATTTTAAAGAATACACAAATACTTTTTCGATACAATCCAAAAACAAAAGGTACAAAAAATTCAAAAGAATACGCTTGGCTACTCATTTTAACAAACTATTTTTTGGTTTTATTCTAAAAATATTCTTGCTTTTAGGATTCTATAAAATGATGTTTTTAACAAATTCGACGCACAATTCAACATGTCAAATATTCTAAACTCATTCATGTCTCATCTCTTACATGTTTTACCACCACTCATGATTGTTTGCTACTAACCACACCCTTATCACTGCTCTCTAAAGATATGTTTTATTGTCATCTACCACGACCTACCTTTGCTATCAACTACCACTCATCATTGATTCCTACTACTGATGTCAAACCTCACCCATTCATAAAAGATGAAAAAGAAGAATGAGTTTTTTTGGATTGTCCAAACACATTCCCCGTTTTCAATTTTAGAAAGCCAAAATCATATTTAATTATCTAAACATACTTTTTAAAGCCAAAAAAAAAAAAAAAAATGCATTATACATGCTACTTTTTTCATTTTTCATAAAAACAACCAAAAACAAGTGTTTTCATCCTCAATAAAATGAGGACTCAAGAATTTGAATTTTAAAAATACAAATGTTGGTGTAAGCCTTATGACAAGTTTTTACACCACCATCGCACATCACATTTGGATATTTAGATGTTGAACATATTCAAATGTTCAGCATCTTTTTTTTGTTTCTTTTCTTTTCTTTGTCTATTAAGATTAAAAAAAATATATGGTGTACCTTAACAAATTCAAAAGTAGTTCATTCGGATGCTCAATCTCCTAAAGATGATTGAGATCTACTACTGAATTGATTTAACATTTACGAGTGCATACACACATATATAGTTGTTTATGTTATCTATGTGTAGATATGGTGTTTATGGTATTTATGCTATAATTTGAATGATTAAGAAACTGCTCGACCTAGGAAAGTAGTGAGTTTGACTATTTTATAGACAAATAATATAGAAAAAATTAATTAAATATAAGTGAATGGTTTCGCAAAAGTTGCTATTGGCCAAATATGCCATCAATGAGAACTAGTTAAGTACTTTGCATATATTTATATAAAAGCCTTGAAGTAATCTTCTTGGTCAGGAAAATGCAAAAGTATGGTCAAAAATGACTACTGACATATGGTTTTTCATAAAGACCAAGGTTTCATATTAAAAAAGATTTTCCCAAAAGTTTCAAGTGCTTTCAAGTTTTTTCAACTAGAATAACTAGAATGAATGCTCATGATGTGACTTTTGGGCATTTTCTAGAGTTTTCAAGTTTTCTTAAAACATGTTTTTAGGGCGGGTTTGTCATTGTTCCACTAAAAAAAAATTCACACTCAAGTATAAGCAAGTAAATGACATTTTTCAAAGTAATTACTTATGAAGTGGCTTGAGGGTGCAAACATGTTGCATTTTCAAACCTAAATTTGATTTCAAATCTTTATTTTTGCAAAAGATTTATTGGAAAGTCAAAGATTTAAACAAAAATGGAGATTTTTCAATTAAAAATTGAAGTGTTTTCAAGTTTTTTCAAGGATTCCATCAAAATGTTTTCTAAAAATAATTTTCTTTTTGAAAATGTTTTAATGAACTAGAGATGGTTTGATTCCTATCTGGAGGATATACACACGATTTACACATTAGACTTAGCCTTAACAATCGGAAGCTAAAAGTTCTTCCCTTTTCCTTCTTTCTTCTCTTCACTTTTCTTTCCTTTATGTATGAATGTGTGTTTATTTTGGAAAGGTATTAAGTAGTAGAGTTTTCATGAGGTTAAGTCCTTCGCATAAACTCTACGAAAACCTTTTTAAAAGAGGTTAAGGATATGAAATTGTTTTTGCAAAACAAATAAAGAAAAGAAGAGTTGCAACAGGTGGTCAACCAGCCTCTGTAAACAGTCAATCAACCATTACTATAGCTTTATTATTTTTTCCTTTTTTTGATATTTAAAAAAAAAAAAAATTAAAGATGGGAGACACACATATATACAAGGTAAGTATGACTACCATCCTTAGAGTGAGTGTTTTAGGGTACTAGGCCTTTAAATTTTGTTTTAAAAAGCTTACAAGTCTACCTTCCCTATTCAGAATGGTGCTCCCAAATTGTGTGATTGTGTGTGTTAGTTTGTATATTTATATATGGTTATATGTATGTTCCTCCTTGTGTTTATGTTGTGTAAAATGTTAGAAAGTGATGACATACCATGTCTTGTATGCTTTGCCATGTTTATGCATTTTTCGCATTTCATAAGTGCTCATTCACACATCAACACTACACTACATGAGTTCTATACCTAGACTCTTATCCCTCTAGGTTATAGGAGAAGGAAGAAGTTGGGAGGCCTTCGAGGGGCTTAGTCTTCCGTATAGGTCTCACGAAAGTTCCTTCACTTAATTTGTTCTCCTTGAAGACAATCTAGAAGCATTTAGAGTTGTATGATGAATAGAGCTTAACCATGCACTAGAAAACTTTATCTTATATTTTAAGATAGAGTTTACCAAGTATTTAGAGGAAAACAACATGCTAAGACACATGGAGCCATAGACATGATCCTTATGACATACTATCATTTCATGACATACATTTGTTGTAATGCCTCGAACCCTTAAACTCGGTCCGATGCATTAAACTTGATTAAATCCATAAATAAATACATACGCAGCGAAAAACATAAATTTGATCCTCAATCATAATAATAAATACCAAAGTTTACTATTTCTATCCATAAACCATAATAGCCATTCATCACCTGTATTCCCATATTTACACATATCTCCAAAAATATTCAGCATTCACGACACCAATATGTTCCACAACCATTCATACCCCAGAAGAATTTAACACATAAAATGTAAAACATAACTTATATACATCCTAGAATATCATCAAAATATTTATACGCTTTTCTCTTTCTATAACCCCAAAAATGCTATCAACCTCAAGCTTCTCTAAGCTCGTTTACATGGTGGTCCTGAAAAATGAGAAATTCGTAATCGGGTGAGACACATCTCAGTAAGGGAAAGAAAAAATATATATTAAAACAATGTGTGGTCAACATGAGATTATATCAACATTTTAATATCATTTACAAGTCATTAACATAGTTTCTGAAATCATTTCTTGATCCTATTCATACACATGCAGAATATTTACCCACGAGAGTACCCAAAAATAAGGGTGATTACTTGTAAGAACCTGAACAGCAGTATGTGGATTTAATTATGCAAAGAAGGGTAAATTGGTAAATTGAGCAGAATTTGTTGACTAGGTCAGAGTTCGTCGATGAAGTCCCTTTTGTTCTCATTGATGAAATTCAGAGGCTCGTCGACAAGTAGAAGCTGAGAGATTTCGGGAAATCGGGGATCTCAGGCTTGTCGACGAGGGCAGCCGAGTCAAGGGCTATAAATATCAGTTTCCATTGCTTCTAAGCTAAGTAATCTCAAAATAGCCTCTCCCTCTCTCTCTAGAACTTGAAGAACTCTCTCTCTCTCTCTCTCTCTCTCTCTCTTGATTTCTTTGCCATTCATCGCCTGATTCGTAAATCGGACATTATTGCAAGGATCAGGGAAGAATTCTCTACGTTTCTAGCGGATCGAAATTTCGTTTCGAGCGATTTTGTGTTTCAGGCTAAAATCGAGGTAAGGCTCGGTTTTTGTTTCTGATTCAGAATATGTGTAGTAGTACAAATTGTAAGCATGTATCGTATTGTGGTTTCTAGGTTTTGGAGTCTCGATTCGTAGTTTTGGGGACCGTAGAGTTCGTAGTTGGAATTAGGGTTAAGGTAAGGGGATTCAGTTTATATCAGTTTATTTTTGAAATCGAGATCGGCAAGCTTGTAGGCTACGATCGTATGTATGTTTTGGTAACTTATTTAGGAAAATCTATCGGGTAAAATATGGGATTTTTGGGTTACAATTTTTGGGAAAATTTAGGGATTTTGGGTATCATCTTTGCTTTATTTGGAAAACCGTTTGTTTTGTATAAACTGTATTATTGAGATGACTGTTATCCATATTTGTATAAACTATATACTTGAATTGGAAAATGATATAATTTGTCGTAAACCAAATAAGTGTGGTATGTATGGTTATATGTAATTATTCCAGGTATTTTATAAAACAACTATGTGGCGGTTAATTACTGTACGCTAATATGTATAGGAGTGTGAGCTCCAAAATGATTCCAGGTTTTGTGAAATTGACTAGTGGCGGCTAATTACCGTACACCAAAATAGCTATGTGGCGGCTAATTACCATACGCTGCGCCATAAACTGGTGTGAAAACCGTGGGCGAGAGTGTCCAGCTCTATATCTGAGGGGGGTGAAATATCATTACGTATCTTGGCTGGTCACCAAGGGGTGTGAGCTACACTGTATTGGCAATGTAATCACTGTGAAGTTTTGGGTTTCATGGAGTAGTTGTGTGTTGGCAATGTAATCGCCGTGAGGCTTCGGGTTTATGGAGTAGTTGCGTACTAGTGTGAGCTACATCGTATTGGCAATGTAATCGCTATGAAGCTTCGGGTTTCATAGCGTAGTTGCGTATTAGTGTGACGACACTAACCGTATGTTTTGGGTATCATATGTACTGGAATGCATTTTTGAAAATACTAGAACTGTATGGAACTATATGAAATGTTTTGAACTGTATCGTATTTTATGGTGTTATATTTTACATAAAATAACATTGGTATGCCACACACTGATTCAACATGTTTTCTTCCTTACTGAGAGGTGTCTCATCTTGAATGTACATACAAATGTTTTTCAGGTCCATCAGGTAGCTGAATTTAGCATCCTAGCATTTGGAAGCGGGGGTGTCGTTAGCTACTGCTAGTGCCTGTTAGGTACGAGTTTTTGTATCTGGGTTGTCGGGATGATTTTTGTAGACACTCGGAGTATGTTTGTAATTATGGGAATGTATATCCTAGCTTTGTATAAACTCTGGTATGGTACTGTACATGTATAGAAAGATCGTATTTCGCTGTGTATCTGATGAGTATGGATATGTATGTTTATGTTTTAAGGGTATCCATATACCCCACGAGGGCAAACCCTTTTTTGGTATTGTATCATGTATGTTTTAATTGATACAGAGATAGGTTAGGTTACTATAATGACACCTGAGACCCATCTGCGGGTTCGGGGCGTGCAGCTTGGTATCAGAGCTAACCAGGTTGTTAGGTCTTGTAGACTTGGTTAGGCTTAGCTGTGAGTACATACCAGAGTGTAGGATGTTGGAAATGGGTGGTGTTGGTTAAGGGTTGTTCTGTTGCTAGACTAGGATTTGTCACCAGTATTCCATGCTTTTCCTGGGATGACGATTCCAGTAAAGGCAGGGCAAACCATTAATAGATTCGTGTCGGTGTGACGGGGCAGACTTAGACCTGTGAGAGTAATAGTTGACATGATTAGGTCTATGATTGTGTTAACTGTGTACGATATAGGAATTCTAACCAATTCCTATTTTGTTTTCAAAATGGAGCCCAAGGATAATAACTTGGAGAGTGGCTCCGAGGAGACGGCAAGTGATGAGTCTCCTTCTGTGTCTCGTGGTTTGGCGAGATAGGTGATCCAAGAGATAAGGCGGAGTGTTAGGAGATGCGAGAGCTCTCCAACTGGTGCAGGGTGTACCATCGAGAGTTTCACATGCATGCACCCTCCAACATTTACAAGTGGACCTGATCTGATAGTGGCGGAGGACTGGGTCAAGAAGACCAAGAGGATTTTGGAAGTCCCCCACTGCACTGAGAAGTAGAAGGTCTTGTATGCTACCTTCCTGCTAACTGGGGAGGCAGGGCATTGGTGGATGGCAGTGACTCTGCTTGAGAGGCAGAGAGCTAGTCCATCTGGTAAGACGTGGGGTCGCTTTAAAGAGGTATTTTTTTAGAGATACTTTTCGGTCTCCACTTAGAATGCTAAGGCCGATGAGTTCTCGGGCCTAATGCAGGGAACTCTGATGGTGAAGAGGTATGCTGCCAGGTTTATCGAGTTGTCTCGATATGCATCGTACTTGGTTTCGAATGAGCAAGAGAAGGCTTGGAGGCTTAAGAGGGGTCTAAGGAAAGACAACCTTCGTCTTATGGGGATGTTGCAAATCCGTGAGTTCTCTGTCCTGGTGGATAAAACCACCATAGTTGAGACCGACCTTCGAGGAGATGAGGTAGTGCAGGATCAGGGGAAGAGCCAGTATCTTCTGGTCCTCAGAGTGGTCCTTGGCAGGGACAGTGGAAGAAGAAGAAGAGCTATAGTTCCGGTTATTGGCAGAACACCAAGCGGAAGAGTTATGAGGGGGATCCATCCCCCGCACTGTGCGCCAAGTTCCGTAAAAGGCATGATGGTGAATGTCAGCCGTTCTGGGGAAACTACTACAATTGTGGCAAGCTGAGCCACATGTCACGGAGTTGCCAGGCACCAAGGAGAGATACGCCTACACAGAGCCAAAACCGTGGAAGTAATCAAGTGCCTCGGGGAAGCTACCAGGCAACCAGGCTCCGACGAGGGTATATTCATTGACTCCAGCAGATGTGGAACACGCTGGGAACGTGGTGACAGGACCATGTTATTGCTTTCGAATAAAGCTATTGTTTTATTTGATTTAGAGGCAATCCATTCGTTTATATCTGCTAGTTTTGTGAAGTTGTGTGGGGCTGAAACCTGTTTGATGAATAAGATGTTGTATGTGACTACGCCAACTGGGAGTGTAACGATCTACAGTAAGTTGTTAGGGAACTGCCCAGTGGAAATCCAGGGGAGGCTGCTACCAGCGAACCTTGTAGTATACGACATGTATGGTTTTGACATCATACTGGGGATGGATTGGTTATTCTCTAGTTTTGCAGTGATTGAATGTCGTAGGAAGGTAGTAGTGTTCAAACCTCCTGGGGAGTAGGAGTACGAGTTTGTAGGATCATGTGTACGTTCGACGCCACAGATTCTATCAGCAGTAAATGCGAGGAGGTTACTCTTGGATGGATGTCAGGGGTTCCTAGCTTGCGTGATGGAACCACCGCGGGAGGAGTTGAGGCTCGAGGATATTCAAGTGGTTAATGAGTTTCCGGATGTGTTTCCTAATGATTTACTCGGTTTACATCCAGATCGTGAGGTGGAGTTTTCGATAGAGTTGCTTCCTGGCAAGGCGCTGATCTCTAAAGCTCCGTACCGAATGGCTCTAGCAGAACTTTAAGAGTTGAAGGAGCAGTTGTAGGAACTACTGGACCAGGGTTTTATTCGACCGACTGTTTCGTCTTAGGGAACTCCAGTTCTGTTTTTGAAAAAGAAGGACAGGGCGATGCGTATGTGCATTGACTACCGTGAGATCAACAAAGTGACGGTGAAGAACCACTATCCGTTGCCTCGTATAGATGATCTCTTTGACCACTTACAAGGAATGCAGGTCCTTTCAAAGATCGACCTACAGTCAGGGCATCATCAGGTGAGGGTTAGATCTGAGGATGTAGCGAAAACTGCTTTCCGAACTACATACGACCACTATGAGTTCTTGGTTATGCCGTTTGGGTTGACCAATGTGACAACAGTGTTCACAGATTTGATGAACAAGGTGTTTTATGAGTACCTAGATCAGTTTATAGTGGTGTTCATCGATGAAATTCTAGTATACTTGAGGAGTTCGGAAGAGCATGAGAATCATCTGAGGTTGGTGCTACAGGTTTTACGAGAGAGGAAGCTGTATGCTAAGCTGAAGAAGTGTGAGTTCTGGTTGAATCAAGTCGCATTCTTAGGTCATGTGGTGTCTAAGGGCGGTATCTCAGTTGATCCTAGGAAAATTGAAGCTGTGGTTGACTAGGCGAGATCGAAGAATGTGCAGGAGGTTCAGAGTTTTTTGGGACTGGCGGGTTACTATCGTTGGTTCGTAGAGGGTTTCTTTAAATTGTTTGGACCTCTGACACGATTGACCAGGAAGGGGGTGAAGTTTGACTGGACTAGTGATTGCGAGCAGTGCTTTCTCGAGTTGAAGCGTCGATTGGTTACTGCTCCAGTATTGACCATTCCTTTAGAGGAAGAGGGTTTTGTGATCTATAGCGACGCATCCCTGAAGGGTTTGGGATGTGTGCTTATGTAATAGGGTAAAGTGGTAGCTTATGCTTCTCAGCAACTTAAGGAGTATGAGAAGAATTACCCAACGCATGATCTCGAATTGGCTGCTGTTGTTTATGCCCTAAAGATTTGGCGACACTACCTGTATGGTGTTCAGTATGAGATTTTCATTGACCACGAAAGCCTCAGGTACTTTTTCACGTAGAAGAAGCTGAATATGAGGTAGAGGCGGTGGCTAGAGTTGATCAAGGACTACGATTGCACGATCAGTTATCACCCGGGGAAGGCTAATGTGGTAGCAAATGCATTGAGTTGGAAGTCGGAATATGCGGCAATATCTGCAATTGTAGCTCAGCATCATATCTAGTGGGATCTAGAAAGCCTTAGCGTGGAGTTGGTGTCTGGTGATCATCAGGCTTTCATTGCTAGCTTGGTGATCCAGCTAACCTTGTTTGAGCGTATTAAAGTCGCACATGCTAGTGATGCAAAGTTAGCTGAGATTGTGGAGAAAGTGTAGTAGGGATTGGCTGTGGATTTTAACATATTTAACAGAGGTGTGTAAAGGTTTGGGACCAGGTTGTGTGTTCCAAATGACGATGAGATCCGAACGACGATTCTAGAGGAAGCGCATCGTTCTCTATATACGGTACATCCGGGTAGTATGAAGATGTATCGGGGTTTGTGCAAGTCCTTTTGGTGGAGCAGTATGAAGAGAGATATTGGCCAGTTCGTGAAGCAGTTTCTGACGTGTCAGCAGGTCAAAGCTGAACATCAGAGGCCGGTAGGGCCGTTGCAGCCTTTGCCTATTCCGGTGTGGAAATAGGAGCATATTTCTATGGATTTTGTTACCAGATTGCCGCCAGTGCTACACAGGAAAAATGCTACTTGGGTTATCGTGGACAGGTTAACGAAATCTGCTCACTTTGTACCGAAGAAGGTTAGCTACCCTTTCAGTAGGCTAGCGGACCTATATGTGCATGAGATAGTGAGAATGCATGGAGTACCAGTATCCATTGTTTCAGATTGGGATCATGTGTGCGCTATTCACTACAAATATTGTCAGCCATTCAAGTAAAGAGGCTTCTCTTGGATGGATGTAAGTGGTACCTTGCATATGTGAGGGAAGCACCAAAGAAGGAACCAAAACTTGAGGATATCACAATAGTAAGAGAATTCTCAGATGTCTTTCTTGAGGACTTACCTGGGTTGCCTCCTGATCGTGAAATTGAGTTCGCTATCGACCTACTTCAAGGAATGACACTAATTTCCAAAGCACCATACAAATTTACCCCAAAGAGTTAAAAGAACTGAAGGAACAATTACAGGAGTTATTATATAAGGGTTTCATTAAACCCAATGTATCACCATGGGGAGCACCAGTACTATTTGTTAAAAAGAAAGATGGGTCGATGAGAATGCGTATTAATTATCAGGGAATAAAAAAAATGACAATTAAGAACAAGTACCCCCTACCCCACATAGATGACTTATTTGATCAACTCCAAGGAACACAAGTCTTTTTTAAGATTGATCTTCAATTAGGGTACCATCAATCAAAAATTAAATCAGAGGATGTTTCAAAGACCACATTTAGAACTAGATACAGTGATTATAAATTTTTAGTTATGCCATTTGGGTTGACTAATGCCCCGGCTGCATTTATGGACCTTATGAACAGGGTCTTCCATAAATATCTAGATCAATTTGTGGTGGTCTTTATTAATGATATCTTACTTTATTCATAGAGTCCCGAGGAACATGAGAACCATTTGAGGCTAGTGCTTTAAGTTCTAAGAGAAAAGAAACTTTATGCCAAACTTGAGAAATGTGAGTTCTGGCTAGAGAGTATTGCATTCTTAGGACATGTTGTATCCAAGGAAGGCATTTCTGCGGACCCGAGTAAAATAGAAGTAGTAGTGAATTGGGCGAGATCGAGGAATATTCATGAGATTGGGAGTTTCTTAGGTCTTGCCAGATATTATCATCGATTTGTAGAAGAGTTTTCTAAAATATCTGGTCCTCTAATAGGGTTGACAAGAATGAATGTTAAGTATGAGTGGTCTGCTGAATGTGAGAAAAGATTTCAATAATTAAAACAATGGCTCATCACCGTGCCGGTGCTGACAATTCCTTCAGAACGAGGTGGTTTTGTAATTTACAGTAATACCTCTCGGAAAGGGCTCGGGTGCGTACTAATGCAACATGGAAAGGTTATTGCATATGTTTCTCGACAACTTAAGGAGTATGAGAAGAATTATCCAACCACGATTTGGAACTGGTAGCTGTGGTATTCGCACTAAAGATCTAGAGACATTACCTATATGGTGAAAAGTGCGAGATTTTTACAGACCATAAAAGTCTCAAGTACTTCTTCACGCAAAAAGAAGTGAACATGAGACAGAGGAGATGGTTTGAACTAATCAAAGACTATGATGGTACCATCAACTACCACTTAGAAAAAGCCAATGTGGTAGCAGATGCGTTAAGTCGAAAGTCATTGAATGCATCAGTCTCAGCAATGGTGACTCAACATCAACTCACAATGGATCTAGAAAAATTTGGTGTGAAAATAGTGGAGGAAAATCATCAGGATTTCATTGCTAGTCTGATAATCTAACCGACCTTACCGGAAAAGATGAAAGATGCAAAGTTGGTAAAGATTATGGGTAAGGTAAAGAGCCGACTGAGGGTGGATTTCAATCTCTCAGATGACGGGGCTTTGAGATTCCAAAATAGATTATGTGTACTTAATGATGGATAGATTAAAAGGAAAATTCTAGAAGAAGCTCATCATGCTCTCTCTATATGGTGCATCCATGGAGCACTAAGATGTATCGGGACTTGCAAGAAACTTTCTGGTAGAACAACATGAAAAGAGATATTGCACAATTCGTAGAGCAGTGCCTTACGTGTCAACAAGTGAAGGCTGAACACCAGAGACTAGCAGGGCCACTATAACCACTCCATATTCCTGAGTGAAAGTGGAAGCACATTTCTATGGATTTTGTAACAGGGTTGCCACCAACACTCCATGGGCAAAACGCCATTTGGGTAATTGTTGATCATTTAACAAAAATTGCCCACTTTATTCCAATCAAAGTTAACTATTCCATGAATAAACTTAAAAAATTGTATGTTCAAGAGATAGTTAGACTACATGGTGTAACAATATCCATTATATCATATAGGGACCCACGGTTCACATTCTAATTCTGGAAAAGTTTGAAAATGCCTTGGGATATCAACTTACCTTTAGCACAACATTCCATCCTCAAACTGATGGACAATCATAGAGAATAATTCAATGGACAATCATAGAGAATAATTCAAATATTGGAGGATACGTTTCAAGCATGTGTGCTGGATTTCAAAGGAAGTTGGATTCAAGATCTTCCATTGGTTGAGTTCGCTTGCAACAACAACTATCAAGCTAGCATAGAGATGACACCTTATGAAGCGTTATATGGTCGGAGGTGGTGTTCTCCATTATATTGGGACGAGGTTGGTGAACGACGACTTTTGGGGTTAGAGATTATACAGCAAACCTCCGAGAAGATTAAACTCATCTAGGATAGAATAAAAACAACTTAGAGTTGACAAAAAAGTTATGCTGATACCCATCGATGAGAGTTAGAATTTGATGTAGGAGATAATATATTTCTGAGGATTGCTCCAATGAAAGAAATCATGAGGTTTGGAAAGAAGGGTAAGTTAAGCCGTAGGTATATTAGGCCATTTGAGATACTAGAGAGGATTGGTCTAGTTTACATAGTAGCCTTACCTCCAATGTTATCCAAAATGCATGATGTATTCCACGTGTCAGTGATGAAAAAGTACGTTCCAGACCCTTCTCATGTGATAAGTTATAAGTTGTTGGAAGTCAATGACACCCTATCATACAAAGAAGTGCAAGTCCAGATTCTAGACATAAAGGATTAGGAGTTACGTACCAAGAAGATTCCATTAGTAAAGGTACTCTCGCACAATCATGCCATTGAGGAAGTCTTGTGGGAATTAGAAGAAGAAATATGTCAGAAATATCCACATCCTTTCAACGAGGCTTGACACTAAATCATATACTCATTTAAATAATTCAATTGATTTCCATTAAGTTTAAAGTTAGCAAATTTTGAAGATGAAATTATTATAAGGGGAGGATGTGATAATCCGAAAATAATAATAATAATAATAATAATAATAATAATAATAATAATAATAATAATAATAATAATAATAATAATAATATACATATATGTGTGTAAATAAACAACAAAATTATATATATATATATATATATTTATACATGTGGTGGACATGATACATATAAAAATAAATAATATATATATATATGTAATGACCTGAAGAATAATGATATTTAAATAATAAAAGGGAGGAAAATAGAAATATATATATATATATATATATATATAAAAGCGACAGCAGGCTTCGTCGACGACGTTGCACCGTGGGCTCGTCGACGATGGTATGCTTCGTCGACAAGAAGATACTGAGAAAAATATTTAGGCAACTCTGAATTTCGTCGACGAGGGGGGGAATTCATCGGCGAGTAACCTTCTTGACCTTGTTGACGAGGTGATGTGGTTCGTCAACGAATGTCATGGTATAAATAGTGTAAAAACTCGATTTTACGTAGAAAAATTAGAAATTCTCACTCTCTCTCTCTCTCTCTCCTCCGTACGATTTCTCTCTCATCTCTCTTTGATTTTGGCTCCGTTGTTCACCGAATCGACGATATAAGGCTACCACGATGCTCCTGAGGAAGTTCTCTCCAAATCTACTGGAGCGGATCGTTGGTGGGGCAGAGTTGGAAATCATCCTTGGGTTAAGGTAAGACTTTTTATGCCAAATTTGGTCTTACCGTAGTTATAGGAAATGATATTCATGGAAAAATATTGATGTTTAGTTCTGAGAGTTGTTGAATTCAGAGTGTTGAACGGGAAACCCTACGGGTGCAGGACGAGTGGATTTTAGAGGTTTTTTCTTGGTGTCAGGTAAGAAAATAAACTAAAGCAGTTATTTTTCATACAAATTATTAATATTTACTAGAAAATTAATTTTCAGGAAATCATGTATTATATTTGTATATCATGGAGAAAAGACATATTTGGGAAAATACTACTATTATGTTGAGATGTATATATATGTATGAAATTCCAGAAATTATGATTTCAGAATATAATGTATGGTTTTATACAGTAATGTGTCGCATGAATATTATTTTATGTGGGAAGTATTATAATATGGTAATTTTATGAATAAAATATGTTTTCAGGAATTGTGACATATTGCAATACATTATAGTTTCAAAATACACGATAAATGAATTATTTATTCAGAATGATATGTATGAAATGTTCAGCGCAAGGCCGTGATTGATAGTTGGCACAAGGCTGTGTTTTACGTATGATTTTGGTGCAAGGCCATATTTTTGAAATGTTCGGCGCAAGGCCGCATATATGAAAGAAATCGGCGCAAGGCCGCAGATATGAAAGAAATCAGCGCAAGGTCGTATATATGCATGTATGTTATTACAGAAAATGCTATCAATCTTTTTATGTTAAACAAGTATATCATCATGTATTATATGTTATCAGAACTCGAATGGTAGTTCAGTTCAGTTATAGGAGCACGGTACCGTTGCTATACAAATCAGATATCTATGTTTAGACTTGTGCTAACCACCCCACAAGGGGGTGGGAGATGGATAGTCAATGTGGCTTTTAGTGTAGAGTTGTAGACGTCCACCTGGCAGTCTGGACCAGGGTGTGGTGGACCCATCGTACTTACTGACATTTTTGACTCGGTAGTGGTCGGCCAGCCATTGTCGGGTCCCGCCTTCGGGCTGCACAACCCGACATGGGGGGTAATACATGACATCAACTAACCATTCATCCTGAGTAGATTTTCAGTATTACAGTTATATCATATATTTCATTATCAGTATGAATTATTGGAAACTATGAAAGTATACGATTATTCAGTATGTTATGATGAATGTTTTTCAGCTTATGAAATGTACTATATATGTATTATAACATTAAATATTCATGTTATCACATAGTTGTATTTAGTTTATTTTCCTTTACTAAAAAGTGTCTCACCCTTGAGCTTAAATTATTTTCAGGAAACCCAGAAAGACCGGTGGATTGAGACTGCCATTGAGTCTATTGTGCTACCCCGTTAGGAGGGTAAGTTTGAACTAGGATCGGGAGATTTTGATGTGGAATCCTATAAGATTTTTGTATATTTAGGAGATGGTATATAAACACAGTGTTTTGGATTATGACTCTGGTATTATGTATTTTTTGGTAATGAGGTTAATGATTTATATTCACTGCTGCCTAGGTTCCGCTGTGTATGACAGGTCTCCCTACTACCCACGAGTTCGGGTTGACTATTTTATTTATTATGTTTTATTATATAATAAGATAAGAAAGTCGTTACAATTTGGTATCAAAGCCTAGGATACTAGGTTCTGTAGACTCTAGAATGCAACAGTAATAATACCAGAGTATAAGATAAGGGGATTTGAGATCTGGTTTTGTAGTTTGGATGCAGGACTTTCATGGTGGTTTATGTGATTTTCCTGGGGTGACGATTTCAAGAAAACCATGGTAAACTATCGTCGGGTTGGGTATTTAGGTTGCAAGATTGAACCTTGAATTAAGATTAGGAGTGATGAATTAGTTAAGGATATATTGTAATAGTTAGATGATATGTTATGGAGATAGGGTCCTAAATTAAGTTATTTATTTTTTCAGGTTGGACCCTGGTGGCAGTAGTGCCCATGCCAGTGGAAATGAGGGTGCTAGGCCCTCAGGCGTTGCGGGTGGTGATTCAGATGCAGTTTTATGTAGGGTGGCACAGTAGGTTGTGGAAGAAATTTCCAGGAATTCCAGGGAGCTGGGTGGTTTGTCTGCAGACTATGAAAGCTCGATCGAGAAATTCATTAAGATGAATCCTCCAGCATTCTCAAGAGGAACTGACCCTGCAATCGCTGAAAACTGGGTGTCGGAGATAGAGAAAATATTTGTAGTGCTGCAGTGTTCAGAGGAGCAGAGGGTATTATTCGCTACATACAAACTGGTTGGAAAGGCCGAGAGATGGTGGATGGCGGTGAAACTCCTAGAGCAGCAAAGGACAGTACCTGTGGAGATGACATGGGAGCGGTTTAAGGAGATATTTTTCGACAGGTATTTTATGGCCTTGTCCAGGGAAGCTAAGATAGAGGTGTTCTTGAATCTGAAGCAAGGATAGCAGACCGTATAGCAGTACGTGGTGAGGTTTATCAAACTATCTCACTTTGCCCCGTACATTATTCCAGATGAGGCAAAAAAGGTACGACAATTTCAAAGGGGTCTAAGGAGAGAAATATATAAGCATGTGTTGATACTAAAGTTGTAGGACTTTGCCGAGTTGGTTGATAGAGCCACTATAGCAGAGGTTTGGGAGCGGTTGGAGGCTGAGGAGCAGAGACAGAAGAAGAGATCCACACCTTCTGGTTCCTAGCAAGGAGTCGGCCATGGTTCATGGAAGAAAGGTGGCTACTACAGATACCGGAGGTAGGAGATTGGGAATCGCGGTTTTTAGGGTGTGCAACTATCTCCAGCTTGCCCGACTTGTGAGAAGAGACACTTAGGGGAGTGTCGTGCCGGACGAGGTGTTTGCTACTGGTGTGGGGAGCCAGGGCATGTGATGAGGGATTGTCAAGCTTAGATTGGTGTTGCTCCTGCTCCTAGACCTGCATGAGGAGGTTACCAGGCACCACATGGAGGCTAGTAGAGGAATATGGCCCCAGCCAGGGTCTTTGCTCTGACGTCGGGTGATGCTGAAGCAGCCGGCGACATGGTAACAGGTACGATTTATTTGTTTTCATTTAAAGTTATTGCATTATTTGACTTAGGTTCCACACACTCGTTCGTGTCTTTGGGGTGTGTTAAATTGTGTAGGGCTGAAAAACAATTACTAGATGTTGAATTTTTAGTGGCTACACCGACCGGGTCAGCGGTGAGATGTAATAGGATACTCTTTGGTTGTCCAGTTGATGTTCAGGGGAGAATTTTATCTGCTGACTTGGTGGTGCTGGATATGTATGAGTTTGATATCATATTCTGAATAAATTGGCTAGCAACTAATTTTTCTAGTATTGATTGCTGCACAAGAGAAGTGATATTCAGACCTCCAGAGAAATCATAATTCAGATTTACAGGGTCACGAGTGCAATCTTTACCTCAGATGGTCTCAGTTATCTAGGTGAGGAGACTGCTCTTGAGTGGTTGTTAGGGATTTGTACCCTTTGTAAAAGAAATGGCAGAAAATGAATTGAAGCTTAATAATACACCAGTAGTGAAAGAATTTACATGTGTTTCCAGATGAATTTCCAGGTTTGCCACTTGATCGTGAGGTGGATTTTCCTATTGATCTACTTCTTGGTACAACGCCGATCTCTAAAGCCTTGTATCAAATGGCGTTGGCAAAGTTGGCATAATTAAAAGATCAGTTGCGGGATTTACTTGATAAGGGCTTCATACGAGTATCTCCGTGGGGAGCTCTAGTATTATTTTTGAAGAAGGACGGGTCTATGAGGATGTGCATAGATTATAGGAAAATTAATAAAGTGACCATCAAGAATAAGTATCCTCTACCCCGTATCGATGACTTGTTTGATCAGCTCCAGGGTACACGGGTGTAATCTAAGATCGACCTTAGGTCAGGCTACCATCAAGTAAAGGTAAGAGCAGAAGATGTATCAAAGATGACTTTCAGGACCAAGTATGGGCATTACGAGTTCCTTGTTAGACCATTTCGTCTGAAGAATGCTCCTGCAATATTTATGGATTTGATGAATAGGATTTTTCGTTCATATTTAGATCAGTTTGTTGTTGTTTTTATTGATGATGTACTGGTCTATTTGAGGAGCTATGAGGAGCAAGAGATACATTTGAGGCAGGTCTTGCAGATGCTCAGGGAAAAGAAGTTATATGCAAAGTTCAGCAAATGCAACTTCTGGCTCAAGAAGGTTGTGTTTTTAGGGCATGTTATCTTAGGAGACGAAATTTCTGTGGACCCTAGTAAGATTGAGGCGGTAGTGAATTTAGGCTAGACCGAGGAATGTTCAGGAGATTAGTAGTTTCTTGGGGTTAGCTAGTTATTACCTTGTTATGTTGAGGGATTCTTAGCTTTATTAAGGCCTCTGACACGACTAACTAGGAAGAATGCCAAATTTGAATGGGATGACAGCTATGAGCAGAGTTTTTAGGAATTGAAGCAGAGGCTAGTCACAGCACCAGTACTGATCATTCCGTCAGGGGGTGAGGGTTATGTCATTTACAATGATGCGTACTTAAAAAGACTTGGTTGTGTATTGATGCAGCATGGTAGGATGGTGGCGTATGCATCCAGATAGTTGAAAGAATATGAGAAGAACTACCCTACCCATGATCTTGAATTGGCTGTAGTGGTACACACATTGAAGATATGGAGGCATTATCTGTGCGGTGAGCGGTGTGAAATTTTCTCTGACCACAAGAGGTTAAAGTATTTCTTCACTTATAAGGAACTGAATATGAGACAGAAAAGGTGGTTGGAGTTTATTAAAGATTTCGATTGTACCATCAGTTATCACTCAGGGAAGGCAAACGTAGTAGCTAATGCATTAAGCAGGAAATCAAGGGAATCAGTATTGGTGGCTATGGATATCCAGTATCCGATTATGATGGATCTGGAGAGACTCGGCATTGAATTGGTCGAGAGTGATCCTCAGGTATGTATTGCCAGTTTAGTAGTGCAACCTACTCCACAGGAAAGAATTAAAGCTGCTCAAAAGGAAGACCCAAATTTAGAAGGGGTGATAAATAAAGTACAGACTAGTCAGGGAGAGGAATTCTGCATTTCAGATGACGAAGCTTTACGGTTTCGTTCCAGATTATGTGTTCTTGCTTATCCTGACATCATATAGACTATTTTGGAGGAGGCTCATAGATCTTTGTATACAGTCCATCCTGGAAGTACGAAAATGTATAGGGATCTGCGAGAATTTTACTGGTGGAGTGGTATGAAGAAGGGAATTTCTGAGTATGTAGCATAGTTTTTGACGTATCAGTAGGTAAAAGCTGAGCACTAGAGGCTGACGGGTCAATTGCAGCCGCTATTTATCCTAGAGTGGAAGTGGGAACATATATCTATGGACTTTGTCTCAAGGCTGCCTTCGGCATCGTATGGCCAGAATGCGATTTGGGTGATAGTAGATTGGTTAACTAAGACCGCCCATTTCCTCTATATCAAAATCAGCTACTCCCTTAACCATTTGGTAGAGATTCATATTCAGGAAATAGTTCGTTCTTATGGAGTGCTTGTGTCCATAGTGTTAGATCGAGACCTGCGGTTCACGTCACGTTTCTAGAAAAGCTTGCAGGAAACTTTAGGGTCTCAGCTATCATTTAGCACAACATTCCATCCTCTTTCAGATGGGCAGACTGAGAGGACGATACAAATACTAGAAGATATGCTCTGAGCATGCGTATTAGATTTTGGGGGTAGTTGGACTCAGTTCATGCCGCTAGTAGAGTTCGCATATAATAACATTTATCAGGCTACCATTGGCATGGCACCATTTGACGCTTTATACGGTAGGAGATGTCGATCTCCTTTGTATTGGGATGAGATGGGTGAATGGCGAGTTGTAGGACCAGAACTTGTGCAGTAAGCGTACGATAAATTTCGGCTTATTAGGAATATAATCAGTGTAGCTCAGAGCCGATAGAAGAGTTATGCCGATAATCGCCGTAGGAATTTGGAATTCGATGTTAGTGATCATGTATTTTTGAAGATAGCTCTGTTAAAAGGGGTTATGATGTTTGGAAGGAAGGGTAAACTTAGCCCCAAGTTTATCAGTCCGTTTGAGGTTTTAGAGAAAATGGGACTAGTTGCCTACAAGTTAGCTTTACCACCTGCATTATCCAGGATGCACGACGTATTCCATGTTTCCATGCTGAAGAAATATGTCCCAGACCCTTCTCATATAATCATTTATAGTGAATTACAGCTCAGTAATTCGCTAGTCTATGAGGAGATGCCAGTGTAGATTTTGGATAGAAGAGAACAGGAACTACGTAATAAAAAGATTCCTTTAGTAAAGGTTCTATGGAAGAATCATGCAATAGAAGAGGCTTCTTGGGAGCTTGAAGAACAGATTAGGCGAAAATACCCACAATTGTTCCAAGAAGATCAGATATAACTAGAAATGTAAGTGATTGTGTAGTATTTCTTTTGCAGGTACACGTGATACTTTAGTTAGTAAGTGGTATTTTAGTTTTGGGGGAATTTTCTTTTGTATATGTAATCTCCCAGGACTCAGAATATAACCACGGTATTCTTCCGCCATAAGTGAGGGTAAGAAATAAAATAAGTAGACCATTTTGCCTTTAAGGGATGATGAATTATATGAATAGTAAATTTCAAAGACAAAATTTTGTAAGGAGAGAAGAATGTAATGATCCGAAGAATAATGGTATTTAAATAATAAGAGGGAGGAAAATAGAAAAATATATATAAAAGCGGCAGTAGGCTTCGTTGACGAACGCTTCGCGTTTGTCGACGATGTTGCACTGTGGGCTTGTCGACGAGGGTATGCTTCATCGACGAGAAGATACCAAGAGGATATTTACGTGACTTTGAATTTCGTCGACGAGGGGGATTCCACAAGTAACCTTCTTGACCTCGTCGACAAGGTGACGTGGCTTGTCAATAAAGGTCATAGTATAAATAGTGCAAAAACTCGGTTTTACGTAGAAAAATCATAAATTCTCACTCTCTCTCTCCTCCCTACGGTTTCTTTCTCCTCTTTCTTCGATTTCGGCTCCATTGTTTGCTGGATCGACGATTTGAGGCACCACGACGCTCCTGGGGAAGTTCTCTCCAAATCTATTGGAGCGGATCTTTGGTGGAGCAGAGTTGGAAATCATCCCTGGGTTAAGGTAAGACTTTTTATGCCAAATTTGGTCTTTTATGCCAAATTTGGTCTTACTGTAGTTATAAGAAATGATATTCACGGAAAAATACTGAAGTTTAGTTTTGGGAGTTGTTTAATTCAAGGTGTTGAACGAGGAACCTTGCAGGTGCAAGACGAGTGGATTTTTAAGGGGTTTTTCTCGGTGTCAGGTAAGGGAATAAACTAAAGCAGTTATTTTTCACGCAAATTATTAATATTTTACCAGCAAATTAATTTCTAGGAAAGCATGTATTATATTTGTATATCATATGTTGAGATGTATATATATGTATGAAACGCCAGAAATTATGATTTCAGAATATATTGTATGGTTTTATACAACAATGTGTGGCATGAATATTATTTTACGTGGGAAGTATTATAATATGGTAATTTTATGACTAAAGTATGCTTTCATGAATTTTGAAATATTGCAGTACATTATAGTTTCAAAATACATGATAATTAAATTATGTATTCAGAATGATATGTATGAAATGTTTGGCGCAAGGCCGTGTTTTACGTATGATTTCAGCGCAAGACTGTATTTATGAAATATTCAGCGCAAGGCCGCAGATATGAAAGAAATCGGCGCAAGGTCGTATATACGTGTGTATGTTGTTACAGAAAATGCTATCAATCCTTTTATGTTAAATAAGTAAATTATCATGTATTATATGTTACCATAACCCGAATGGTAGTTCGGTTCAGTTACAGGAGCACGGTACCATTGCTATATAAATTAGATATCTATGTTCAGACTTGTGCTAACCATCCCACAAGGGGGTGGGAGATGAATAATCTATATGGTGTGGTGGGCCTATCGTACTTACAGACACTTTTGACTCGGTAGTGGTCGGCCAGCCATTATCAGGTCTCGCCTTCGGGCTGCACAACCCGTCATAGGGGGGTAATACATGACATCAGCTAGCTATTCATCCTAGGTAGATTTTCAGTATTACAGTTATATCAGATATTTTATGATCAGTATGAATTATTAGAAACTATGAAAGTATACGATTATTCAGTATGTTATGATGAATGTTTTTCAGCTTATGAAATGTACTGTACATGTATTATAACACTAAATATTCATGTTGCCACGCAACTGTATTTAGTTTATTTTTCCTTATTGAGAAGTGTCTCACTTCAAGCTTAAATTATTTTCAGGAAACCCAGAAAGACCGGCGGATTGAGACTGTCGTTGAGTTTGTTGTGCTACCCCATTAGGAGGGTAAGTTTGAACTAGGATAAGGAGATTTTAACGTGGGATCCTATGAGATTTTTGTATATTTGGGAGATTGTATATAAACACAGTGTTTTGGATTATGATTCTGGTATTATGTATTTTGTGGTAATGAGGTTGATGATTTACATTTACTGCTGCCTAGGTTCCGCTGTGTATGACAGGTGTCCCTGCTACCCACGGGTTTGGGTTGACTATTATATTTATTATGTTTTATTATGTGATAAGATAAGCAGGTCATTACAATATATATATATACATATATATATATATGTATATATATATATTGTAATGACCTGCTTATCTTATCACATAATAAAACATAATAAATATAATAGTCAACCCAAATATATATATATAATACTTGGGATGGATGTCGGTAGTTGTAATCTCAATTTCAAATGGAGTGTCTGACATGCCATGCAGGCTAGAATCCAAAGGAATTCCTTCTTTTCAAATCTACTCAAGTACCCCCTCCCACCTTTAATTAATTTTAACTAACTTCACTCTCACGATTTGCATGCATGCATGCATCCGTGTGCGCCCCTATCCCCTTTTCTATCTTTTGATTTACTTGCATTAAAACACCTCTCTTCCCTATGTATGCAAAAAAAAAAACATCCTCTCCCCTACGTAAGATTTTTAAATATGAGCATATCTTCTCTTCCCCTTATCCCCATGCATGTGCTAGATCTGCATGCAAATAAGTTTAAAAATACCTATTCCCAATTCTCTATAAATAGGACCACTTCCTAAAATCATTTTCATAAGAAATTTCAAAGAGGAAGTGAAGAAAAAAGTGAGGAAAAAGGTTTAGTGGTAGACAGAGAATTTTTATACCTTTAAAATTCTTGCTTTTCCACTCTTTCCAAACTCATTTTAGGAATTTATTATTTTATCGCATTAGAGGAATAAATCAATGTAAATGCGCTTGATTATGTTAGATTTTTCATAAATATACCGAGTTAAATTAAGAACGTAAATTTAATTATATCAGTTTTTATTTAAATATACTCAAGATAAATTAAAGTATGTAGATTTGATCATATTTGCCTTTTTATTTAAATTTATCTGAGTTAAATTAAAATATGTGGATTTGATCATACCCGCTTTTTATTTAAATATACCTGAGTATATTTTTGTTATGAAATATAATAAATTTTTTCAGGTAATTTATAATATTATAAAAATGATTAGCACATAATCATGTGACATAAGCTTATCTCATTGCATAAATGAGCAAGTATGAGATTTTTGCAGTGTTATATTTATTACATGTTTTATTTTGAATAATGATGAGATTTTATTACAAGTTTTATATTAAGAAATGATTAGATTTTTATGATATGTTTTTATTGCATAAATTATAATTGTATGTTTTAAGAACTCCGATGGCTCGAATGTTATGAATGTTCGATACCGTAGCTTATAGATGATCATGAGTGCAACCACACTATTTACATAGTGGTGGGATATTGCTGTGGATTTCTCCCGAGTGCACACCTGGGTCAAACCGGGACTTGATAGGAAAAATCACACTTATTATTAATGATGATGTTGATTTAGTTTGGTTAGCCAACCAGCTAAGTCCAGTCTTCGGATCGCACAATCCAGTCATGGGGGTAAACATGACACCTATAGGTCAAAAGGAGTTTTTTATACATATTTTTATATTTATGTGATTAGGGTCATTTAATAGGCCTAAATGATGATTTGAATGAAAAGTATGCATTTACATGTATATATTTATACATAGCCATAATTTAAAGGGCTTACACGATGATACATATATATATGTGAATAGAGCCCCGTTTAGTAGGGCTACATGATGAAGTACTAGAAAAGTATAAAGGGAAGTAAGAATATATAAATATATGCATATGACTATTTGGATAAAAATAATTTACAATTGTTCAAATGTTGTTTTTAATAGTTACATCATTAAATATTAATTATTTAATGCATTTTTACACTGTAAAGCTCATGTTAGCCACACATTGATAATAATCTTTATTACTTACTGAGCGTTATCTCACCCCAATCATTATTCCATATTATAGATAACTATGCATAATATACTAGGAATTAGACATAGCAAGCATCTAGGTGGGATTAGAGAATGCAGTGTAGAACTAATATTTGTGTAGTGCTAGTTAAATATGTTTGTATATTTCACAGAATGTAAATATTGGAGATATCATGTATATATAATTGTTTAGTACTTTGGTATAAAATATTTGAGGTTTTCAAATTTCTTCCTTTACTTTATATTTATTGCGTCAATTATAGCATGTATTATCGAAAGTCGCACCCCAGACCTCTTTGGGTTCGGGGTGTGACATCTACTCTGTTGGACCCAGTTGGTATATGTTTGGTTCCCCAAGTTTATGGAACCTCATGTATTTAGGAGTGCATTAATTGGGGAAGGAACCTTTGCTAGACTATACTATAGGGCATTAGAAGGTTGATACATTTGTTTATTCTTGAGAGTTTGGAGGGTAAGGTGGTAAGATGGTTGGCTAAGTGGATGCTTCTTTGATCCATGCTATTAAGATGTGGATACTTCCCTTGGGTTCCATTCTTCAAGGCTTGGGGTTGTATCATTTACACACTAGCCCTAGCTCTATGTTAGCTATGCCATTTCCAATTCATACCCAAGACTATGGGACTTTATCTATTTCAATGTTGATACAAAGATGATACGACTACTTAGATAATTGAACATGATAAAAGGTCTTGATTGAGTCCCAAGATTTTTGAGAAAAAAGGAAGCACCACTCATTCTTTATTAGGATATCCTACTTGTATGCTATGTGTTAGCAAAGGGCTTGAGTAGCTTGTTTTGGTTGTCAACATATTTGGTGATTAAATGAAAACCAAATAAGTAAAGAAAACTAAACTAATAAAGGTTCCCTTACTTACCAATTACTGTTTTGTTTTAAAAAATGGAATCACCTCTTCATTTTAATTTTGAAAAGTTGAAAGAAAGGAAAACCTTTTAAAAGTGATTTAGGTCTGGGGGCACCATTATGAATAGTGAAGGTAGGCTTTTAAGCCTTCTTTAAACGAAGTTTTAAAACCTAGCACCTTCAAACACTCATTTTAAATATGGTAACCGTACTTACCTTATGTGTTCTCATTTTGAAACTCATTTTTTAAGAAAAATATTTTTAAAATGAAAAATACTAAGTTGCAACAATGAGTGGTCTACCACCTATAAAGGTCGGTCAACCTCTTGTTGCAACTTTCCCTTCTTTATTTATTTTTGGAAAATAACCTTCTCGACCCTTAACTTTTTTTTTTTTTTTTAAAGAAGGGCGGCACATCCATTTATTTATTGATAAACCTTCACTTTTGGCAAAGAAATACCGTGGTTATAGGATAATAAAAGGGAGAAACAAAAGACAAAACTTTAAAGGTCTCCCAAAAAACAACACCAACATCCAGCCAAAGTAGGATTACAAGTCCAAGCAAAACAAAATAAAACAAGGACCTATGAAACAAATCTCACGCAACAAAACAAACAAAAGATAAACAACATAAAACATAAATCAAAACCAATAAGAAATCAGTTAAACATACCTCATATAAGTCATACCCATCTTCTCCAGTTTATATAACCGATTGATAACTCTAGGGAGTTTACTATTATTTGTAAATGCCTTTGTAAAGTTTATTTCGAGGACTTAACTTATAAAAACTTTACTACTTTATGTCCTTTCAAAAACAACAAATATTCCTATAATTAAAAATAAAATGAAGAGAAAAGAAGAGAAGAAATTATGTTTTTTTTTCTTTGTAGTTATGATTGAATCAATATGTAGATTGCCTACATGTCCCCCATGGAGAAATCAAACCATCTATAGTTTATCAAAATATTTTCAAAATGACTTTTAGAAAATATTTTGATGGAATTTTTTTTTTTGCAATCACTTGAAACACTTGAAAACGCTTGTTTTTGTTTCAAAAATCTTCATTTTTTTTGTTTAAAACTTTGATTTTTCTAGTGAACACTTTGTAAAATAGATATTTAAAACCCATATTTCCACCCTCAAGTCACTTTATAGGTGATTACTATGAAAAATGATGTTTACTTGCTTAAACTTTAAAAAAAATGTGGCTTTTGGTGGGAGAATCACAACCCCACTCTAAAATCTTGTTTTTTGGAATCATGAAAGTTTTGCATGAAAGTTTTGGGAAACACTAAAAAGCTAAATCATTGGTTTCGACTTCAGATTTTGGTGTAAAACTTTACAAACACTTGAAAAGCTTTTTGAAATCATATTGAAAATGAAATCTTGATTTTTTTTAATGAAAAAAATCATAAAAACCCTTGGGATATCAGCAAGTAGGCTCGACTAATACACTGTAAAGAGCATTCAGACTTAAAAACAACATAAAAATCCAAGTAAAATCTTGAAAAAATGGCAAAAATATAGTCTCTGGATTTGTCAGTTAATTGTTTGTAGGGGTTGATCGACTATATTTGTAGCCTAAGAGCTAGTTTCTTGAAAATAAGAGGGGCGATTAACTGTGCCTACAGGCCAGTCAATCGTTAGCATGTCTAACTTTACAAAAATGAAATATTTTGTCATTTTGATAAAAAAAAGAATTACAAATTCCAAACATGATCAAATTTAACACCCTTAGAAAACATACTTCAATCAAGCAAATTTAATTTGCATTTACAAAAACAAACATTAACATCATATACACACATACATGCTTCACATACAAGAAACATAACCAACTTGAGAACAATAAAACAGAGGGGTAGAGGACTAACCTTTTGATGCTACAATAAGTGTAAATCAAGTGGGGACACTCACAATGCACACCTTCCAAATAATAGTCCAATAAGAATAATAAGAGATAGGATTCTCTTCACAAACTTCAAGTATTCACCCTTTTCCTCTTACCCAAAATGATGTATGAAGGCACTTAATTCTCTCTCTTATGCCCACTTGGATGTGCCCCAAACCCTTTCTCATAAGGTCTATTTATAGACCTTTTATAAGATGGTGTGATATTATTTGAATTCAAAATTCAACAATTCTAATTCAAGCTACCAATCACCAGCAAACAAGTACCAACTACCCTAGTCATTGCTTGACATGTGGAAACTTCAAGGACACTTGGCGTGCCCAGATCCCTTGTCCAATCAAATGGAAGCAACTCAAATTTTTGAAATTTCACTGAGCTGGTCAATCACTTATAGAGGTCAATTGACTACTACTAGGTGGTGCCAAACTAAAGAAGGAGAAAAAGGTTCAGTTAACCGCTAAAAAATGGTTGGTTGATCACCATATGATGCAACCTTTAATTTTCATATGTTCAGCTAAGCCTTGTTATATTTTTAGGTAAAAAATGACTATCAACACTATGTAGAGGGAAAGACTATAAGTGTCACGACCTGCTCATTTTCACATTTTTTTTTATATCATCATAAAATCAATACCACATTCCAGCTCAGCAGGTCACAATCCACCTGGACCCGTGGGTACTAGGAATAAATCAGAACATACAACAGAAGCCCTAGCAGCAGAAAATATACAATAATGTACATCTCAATACCATATATTACAATATACCAGAGTTTCTATAATCCACAATATTTCCATATATACATCCCAAAATCATAACTAGGGACATTCCCACAAAATCTAACAGTCCCTACAAAATTTACCCTTTAAAAGGGGCAGATAGACTGTACTATATTAGCGGGGCTTTTCCTGTTCTCCTATCTGGGACTCCTAAAAAGTTAATAAGATTTAGGGGTGAGACACCTCTCAGTAAGGGAAATAAACTAATACTAGTGTATGGCAACATGAGTATTCTGTGCTCTACATATACCATACATAACATATTCAATACTGTTTATCAAAATCTGGGAAACATATATATATATATATATATATATATATATATTAAAACATGGCAGAACATACTGCATTTTCATAAGCATATCCCATCTCATATCATAATAATAATAACATAAAACAATCCTGGTAGGTTAACTATTTGTTGTCATGTATTACCCCCACATGACTGGGTTGTGTGGCCTGAAGGTGGGACCTGACAATGGTTGACCGACCACTGCCACGTCAATAGTCTAGTATGTAGGTCCGATGGGTCTACCCAGACTGGTTCGTACACCAGGGGCGATAACAGCACACTTCTTGAACATAACCACATCGACCATCCAATCTCACACTATTCCGTACAGCGGCGTTAACACAGATATCATGATCACGAAGACCATGGACACATAACAACGGTATCGTGCAAGTGTTAGCCTAGAGCAAGCCAACTAAGTTTTGATATCATATAACATATATTAAAACTGTGATACATAGATATCTCATATCATTTATTTTCACATCAATCATATCATTTCACATATATACGTGTATCATGAAAATCATCGGCCTGTACGCTGGTATTACACATTTTATCATAGCACGGCCCGTACGTCGGCAAACATATCCACATAACACAGCCCATACACCGGCAAATCACATATATATATATAAAAATATCTTGGCCCGTATGCCGGTTTTCCATCATAAAAACCCATATCATAATCACATTCCCAGAGAACAGTTTCTCATATATTTTATACTCATGCCACACTAAACAAGTTTTCCACGTATTCAACATATCATCATTTTCAACAGGGTTTTCTCAAATATAAATCATATATATAAACATATGTATTTTCCTGAAAATGAGTGCTATAAATATATTCATACAATTTTCAAAAGAACTAGCTTAGTTTATCCCCTTACCTGATTCCTGAAAAGCCCCTAAGAAAATCTTCCCTGCACCCACAGGGTTCCTAACTCAGCACCCTGAAAATGAAAACCCCCAGTATTAAAATTTAATATTTCAATGCATATAACACTTTTCTCAACTGTCACAAATCCAAATATTGAGTATAAAACCTTACCTCAACTTAGGGATGATTTCCAACTTCGTTTCCTTGATGATCGGCTTCGGCAAACTTGTAGAGAACTTCACCAGGAGCGTCGTGGTAGCCTCAAATCTTCGATCCGGCAACTGGCGGGGCCAAAATCGAAGAAAGAGAAAGAGAGAGAGAGAAAATGGAAGAGGAGAGAGAGAGAGAGAGAGGAGAGAGTTAGCTTCTTAAGGAAGCTTTAAACCTGGATTTTCATATTTATAGAACGGGGAATTTCATCGATGAGCCCGTCCGTCGTCGACAAATTCACATTAATTTCGTCGACGAAATTCAGTCGGCTCATAACCCCCTCTCGGTATTCCTTCGTCAACGAAATTCAGTCTTCGTCGACGAATTTTCTTAAGCCTTCATCGATGAATTCCCTGTATTCGTCGACGACGCCCTGCTGATCCCCTTTTTCCGTCATTCCTTCCAAAGTTGAATGTCGTGTTCGTCGACGAAGTTGACTGGTTCCTTCTATTTCCGGCTTCCATTTGCCCTTTCTTTTATTATTGAAATACCATTTTTATTCGAATCATTATAATAAGCTTCCCCATGATCAAGGACCTAATAGACCTATACTTTATCCCAATGAACTATAGGACCATTATGAAGAGTTTTGTGTCATAATATATTTTTACTATCAGAAGTGGAAAGGGAAGGTAACCTGGCTAAAGAGTTGAAGAGGAAAATAACTAACACGTTGAAGAAGGAAGTGGAAGAAGAGGAGCCCTTCGAGGGCTTGAGTCTTTAAGCTAGACATGTTGACTGATGGCTTAGAGAAGGATTGGGAAGAAGCTATGGAAAATAAGATGAAGCATAAGCCAACTAAAAGGAAACTTCAGGTTGAGGTAAATGAGTCGACAGAGGCAAATCAGGAGCTGACGAGGCAAAAGACTAAGTAGGAAATAGAGAGAGCAAAATTTACAGACAAGGTAGCAAAAGTAGAGAACTCAACAATCCAAATATAACAACTCTTAGCCATGAATCAAGAGCTAGGAGTCAAGTTATGGGGGTCCAAGGTACAAGTGCATGGGTAATAAGAGAAAATAATAGCTCAACAAATGCATATCCATAAGCTAGATTGGATCATAATGCATAAAGAAAAGTAGTTCTCACAATTATTGGCATATAAGGAGGAGTCTTAGGATAAGTTATAAATCATCATACCCATTTTTTGTGCCATGCAAGAGAGGCTTCTAGCCTTGGACGCTATACTTCAATAGGTAGGTGTTGATGGTCCATTTTACTCAAATCCTTTTTAAGCTTTGATTTTGCTTCTTCTTTTTTTTTTTCTTGTTTGTTTGTTTGTTTTTATTCTAATGTGCTTTATCCAAAATAATAAGCTTTGTGTTTTTTTGGGGGTTTTAAGCCTATATTTCAAAATTGTAACAAAATTGGGTCTTTTTTACTTCATTCAGTTTCCTTAAAATAACTTCCATGTTTCCTTTTTGCGTTGAAAAAACTTGACTTTGATATGCTATTAATAAAGTTTTAGTCCTAAACAAAAAAAAAATAGGAAAACATTTGGAAATGTTCTTTCCTATTGGTGATACACTCGAGAACAATTTTGCTCTCTTAAGTATTTTGCGCTTAATCCCTCATCTCCCACCTTTATGGATAGCAAAATCATAATTCTTTTGCAATTATTTTTTTTGGGTGGGGGAGGGGGGCATTTCCTTATTTCATATCATTCGTTCATTTTAAATAAGAGTGCCCTTAAAAAAATACAAAAAGAACCATGCACAAAAAGAAAAGGTCCATATGCTCCCATCTTCATTCCATCACCTACACAAGTCTAGTCAAATGATAAATGGATAAATATGTTGTTTTTAATACTCTCAATATAGTGGTTTATGTGTATTTTATTTTTTAATTGAAGGGTATTAATTTGACAATGTGATTAACTGCTTCCAGCATGTGAAATGATGTGTATATATATATACACCCCTAACTAAATTCATATGGACTCATGTTGCTTATGATGTTTTAGGATTGGTCATGTTTTAAAGCCTCAAAAGAAATTATCACAATGAAGCTAATGTCCATAGGGGAAGCCCAAATGCAAAACCATTAGAGGAATAATAGGCAAATCAGTTGGGACCTGATATGAGTGTTGCGTGCCCTTTATTTAATCATAGGGGCATGTGAGGAAAGGTGGAAAAATTAGGGGATGTGCGTAAATTAAAGGGCAGCAGCAAAGGAGTGTGTGAGGTAGTGCTAGGCCCAAAACAGAATTAAAATCAAAGGGGATTTGGCCAATGGGAGGAGCAGCAGGGATTTTGGGGGGAATTTTTGGGGGTATTCGGCCATGGACAGTGTTCTTCTGAGATTTTTATAGAACACTGTAGAGGGTATTCAGCCAAGCAATGCTATGCGTGAGGCTGTGCTAAAAATGAGGGGAGTGCTGGAAGACCTTCCTTTTCTTTTCCCTTATCTTCCTTCTTTCTTTTTATTATTGTAAATGAATTTTTCTTGGGTTAATTTTTGGGAGAGATATCAACAAACAACTACAGCGGAATAATTCTTCTTCCTATATGCAAGCAAATATAGTTTATCTCTACTTTTATACGTGCTGAAAATAATAAGAAAAATAATCAATCACACCAAGCCATAAGAACACAATCAATTTTTTATGTGGAAAACTTCCCTAGTGTGAGGAAGAAAAACCACGAGACCTAGTCCAGTTGAAATCTCCACTATCAATCAAACAATGAGTACACAAAGTCTTCTCTAATCTCAATTAGAGGCTACAAATATATCTCATCAAGATATCATCAATCTTGACAAATATAAAGAGAATTGGAGAGAATATACCAAATTCGCAGTTACTATTCACAGGCAAAAATCTCAACTTCTGAGCTCAAAATCTGATCTCCACCATTCAGATTGTAACTCCTTGAGTCATGAACCTCTCCTCCAAATTTTAGCTCAATCGAACCACAGACGAAGCAGGATCGGAGTCATGGTGAAATTTGGGCAGCATGAGAAAAATCACGTTTTTCTCTCTTTCTTTTTGAGAAGTGACGACTCATCCCTTCTCCCCTCTCCTTTTATAACTTCCTTTAGGTTTTCACACTAATAGGGCTGGGCTTTGGGCTTTTAATAAAGCCCACTTGGGGTTTCCTCCACATTGAAGGAAATAACCCAACAAATCTTCCCCTTTCCAACTATATGGAGGGAATCACCATCCCGGCGATCGAACAACAAACTTCAAGCTTCTCTCTTGGTAGTGTCTTTATCAACATATCAGAACCATTGTCATCAGTGTGAACCTTCTCAAGTTCCAATAACTTATCGTTTAATGCATATATGATCTAATGGTATCGTACATCACAACACATACCTCTGCTGCTCGAAACCAAGTTCTTTCAAGAACTTCTTTACCCATAGCAACTCTTTAGTCATTTCCATTGCTGCAATAAACTTTGCCTCTATCATAGAAAAAGCAATACACATCTAAAGTCTTGATTTCCAAGCTATAGCCCCACCTGTAAAAGTTATCAAATAGCCCGAAGTAGACTTACGAGTATCCACATCTCCAACTATATCTGCATCTGTGTAGCCAACTAACAATGGTTGTCTGTTTCCTAAACCAAGTCTCAAACTAGAAGTGCCTTGAAGATACCTCATGATCCACATCACTGCATTCTAGTGCTCTCTTCCCAAATTTGACAAAAATCAGCTAACTACACCAATTGCATAGGCTATATCTGGTCTTGTGCAAACCATTGCATGCATCAAAGTTCCTACCGCTGAGGCGAAAGGAACTCTTTCCATGTCTTCATTTTCCTTATCTGTAGAAGGACATTACTTTGTACTTAGTCTGAAGTGGGTAGCAAGAGGAGAGCTAACCACTTTAGCTTTGTCCATATTGAACCTCTGAAGCACTTTCTCAATGTACTCCTCCTGTGACAAATATAACTTCTTGGCACTCCTATCACGACTGATTCTTATGCCAAGAATTTTCTTTGTTGGCCCCAAATCCTTCATAGCAAATGACTTACTCAATTGCTTCTTCAACTGGCCAATCCTTGAAGTATTCTTGCCAACAAGCAACATGTCATCCTTATAAAGCAGTAAGAAAATAAAATCATCATTAGAGAATTTCTGAACTAATACGCAGTGATTTGAAGTTGTCTTCTTGTAGCCTTGCTCCCCCATAACAGACTCAAACTTCTTATACCACTGTCTCGGTGCTTGTTTCAAACCATATAGGCTTTCCTTCAGCTTGCACACATAATCCTCTTTCCCTTTCCCTTTGAAACCCTCTAGTTGCTTTATATAAATCTCTTCCTTTAAATCACCATGAAGGAAGGCAGTTTTCACATCCATCTACTCAACTTCCAAATCAAGACTAGTTGCTAAGCAGAGTATTGTTCGGGTCGATGACATCTTTACAATTGGAAAGAAGATATCATCAAAGTTAATACCTTTTCTCTGACCAAACCCTTTTACTACCAATCTAGCTTTGTACCGTGGCCGTGAAGAGAACTCATTTAGCTTCTTCTTGTAAATCCACTTGTTCTCCAAAGCTCTTTTTCCTTTAGTTAGCTTCACTAACTCAAAGGTGTGGTTATCACGTAATGATTGCATCTCATCTTGGATGGCCTCAACCCACTTTGTCTTGTGTTCATCTTCCATGGTTTCTGCAAAACACTGGGGCTCTCCCCCGTCAATCAACAACACATTCTGTTCTGCTGAATACCGAGTGGAAGGATGTCGGTCTTTGGCTAACCTCCTTGATGGAATCTCTAGTGGAATCTTTGGCACTGTCAACTGCTCATCAGTCTCAACATCTCCTTGAACCTGTAAGGGAACATCCACATCACCTCTACCTTAGTGGTCATCCTGAACACCATTCTCAACCTGAGATAGAAAATTCTTTAGAGGAACAGGATCCACATCAGTCAAATTGTCACCCTACTGAGACATAGATTTCTCTACTTTCTCAAAATCCTGAATCGTCTGATCTTCTACAAACATGACATCTTTGCTTCTCATAATTTTCTTCTCAACTGGATCATAAAGCTTGTATCCAAACTCATATTGATCATAACCAAGGAATAAACACTATCGCGTTTTCTCATCAAGTTTGGACCTTTCATCTTTTGGAATATGCACAAATGCTTTGCACCCAAAAACACGCAGATGATTATAGGAAACATCCTTACCTATCCAAACTCGGTTTGGCACTCCAAACTGTAGAAGAACACAGGGTGTAAGATTCAACACATGAACAACAGTGCTCAATGCCTACCCCAAAAAGGATTTTGGCAATCGGGCTTGTAAAAGCAAACAGCTCACTCTCTTAACTAGTGTTCTGTTCATCCTTTCTACTATGTCATTCAATTGAGGAGTTTTCGGAGGAGTCTTTTGATGCCAAATACCCTGCTATCTGCAATACTCATCAAACTGACTAGAATACTCTCCACCGTTATCAGTTCGGATGCACCTCAGTTTCTTCCCAGTCTGTCCCTCAACTAGGGCTTGAAATTTCTTGAACTCAGCTAACACTTGGTCTTTTGACTTCAAGATATATACCCACAACTTCCTTGAATGATCATCTATGAAGGTCACAAAGTATCTGGAGCCACCAAGTGTTCTCGTCTTCATAGGTCCACACACATCTGAATGTACCAAATCCAGTATCTCTAACTTTCTCGAATGAGGGGAATTCTTAAAGGAAACTCTGCTCTGCTTCCCTGACAAACAATGAGTACACCTTTTTAGAAGTGACTTTTTAGTCCACATAGTAAACTTTTCTTCCATAGTAGAGCTAATCCTTTCTCACTCATGTGAGCCAATCTTTTGTGCCACAACTCTATTGTACCATTATCCTCCATCGCGTTAACAATGTCGTTGGAGATCTGTGCTTGCAGAATGTACAATGTAGAGTGTTTCATGCCTCGAGCCATAACCATAGCACCCCTGGTGAGCTTCCACTAGCCATTATTGAAAGTGTTGCAATACCCTTCGTCATCAAGTTTACCTGCAGAAATCAAATTCAAACGAATGTCATGAATATTTTTCACATCTCTAAGAACTAAACTCGTGCCATTATTTGTCTTCAGATACACATCCCCAATTCCAATGACTTTAACCAAGCTATCATTGCCCATCTTTACAGTTCCAAAGTCACTAGATCTATAGGATGTAAAGAGATCCTTCCAAGATGTAGCATGAATGGAGGCACCACTGTCAATTTCCCAACTGGTCTCATGATATGCAACATTTATCTTCTCATCATCATAAATAATGAGGAATTCTGTAGGAGTGGTGGTAGCAACTCTATCATCACCATCTTTGTCATCTCTATTCTTCGTTCCCTTCCCTTTCTCATTCTTGTTTTCTTTCTTCATTTGCCTGCAATATTTCTTGATGTGTCCCTTTTTCCCACAATGATGACACTCAACATTTGCAAACTTGTTGGACTTGCTTATGCTGTTATCTCTATTCTTCGGAACTTTGCTCTTACTTCTCCTCCTCTTTTCTATAACCAAGATCTCTAACTGTGAAGAGGATCCCTGTGTTTTTCTTCTCATCTCTTCATTTAGCAAACAACTCTTGGCCATATCCATTGTGATTACACCTTTTGGAGCGGAGTTAGACCATGAAGTTTTGAGCATCTCCCACGAGTCCAGTAATGAACCAAGCAACCATAACCCTTGTATCTCATCAACAAACTTAATACCCATTCCAGCCAACTGATTAATAATTCCTTGGAATGTATTCAGGTGATCAGATAAAGGAGTTCCATCCTGGTACCTCAAAGCCATCATTTGTTTAATCATAAACAACTTATTATTTCTAGTCTTTCTAGCATATAAATGTTCAAGTTTACTCCATAGAGAATGTGCATTTGTTTCTCCACTAATATGGTTTAAAACATTATCATCTACCCCTTGCCTAATATACCCACACACCTATCGATGTAACAAAGTCGATAGGTAATAATCTTTCACATAAAGAAGATCCTCCATTTTTCGTTTCCATATGTGATAATTTGAACTATTGAAATTAATCATTCCACTAGTATTTGCTTCCATAACTCAAACTGTCAACTTGACAATCTATCAACTTGACAATCTGTCAACCGAACTCTAATACCACTTTGTTGGGAGAGATATCAACAAACAATTACAACGAAATAATTCTTCTCCCTATATGCAAGCAAATATAGTGTATCTCTACTTTTATACGTGCTAAAAATAATAAGAAAAATAATCAATCACACCAAGCCACAGGAACACAACACATTTTTAACGTGGAAAACTTCCCCAGTGTGAGGAAGGAAAACCATGGAACCTAGTTCAGTTGAAATCTCTACTATCAATCAAATAATTGGTACACAAAGTCTTCTCTAATCGCAATTAGAAGCTACAAATATATCTCATCAAGATATCATCAATCTTGGCAAATATAAAGAGAATTGGAGAAAATATACCAAATTTACGGTTACTGTTCATGGGAAAAAGTCTCAACTTCTGAGCTTAAAATCCGATCTCCACCGTTCATATTGTAGCTCCTTGAGTCATGAAACTCTCCTCCAAATGTTAGCTCGATCGGACCACAGACAAAGCGGGATCGGAGTCTTGATGAAATATGGGCAGCATGAGAAAAATCACATTCTTCTCTCTTTCTTTTTGAGAAGTGACGAATCTTCTCTTCTTCCCTCTCTTTTTATAACTTGCTTTAGGTTTTCACACTAAAAGGGCTGGGCTTTGGGTTTTTAATAAAGCCCACTTGAGCTTTCCTCCATGATTACGCACCAAAATTGCGTAATTAAGCATCTTAATCCGGGCTTTACGGCTTATATTTTTAATTAAATGTCCAATTACGTCCAATATTTTAATAAAATTCTGAATTTATCATTTTTGAGTTTTATTGCATAATTTATGAACTTTTGATAATTTTTTTATCACAGGAAAATTCCAGGGAACCAAAACCGGAAACTGTTCATAAATTGCGCATAACTTTTCCTTCCAAGCTCCAATCGAGATGATTCAAATTTTCAAAGAAAGAGGAAAGGATTATCTACAACTTCTGTGTTTTGAGTTTTGAGTGAAATGGGCTTCAGAAAGGTCAAACTTAGCAGTGATCGCATAGAGTAAAAATGAAGAAAAAAGAAAAAAAATATATAATACAATTAAGTTGATGTGACCCAACCATGCATGCCAGGTCGGGTCAAGTCGTGCGGATCCAGTTGCCGGGTTCTAGGGCTTTCTTCCCCAATCTCTATTTATTCTTCTCTTTTCCTTTTTCCTAGTGTGCCTTGCGCACCATTCCCTGCTCTCAGCTCTCTTTTCTCCTTTCCCCTTGCTCCCTTATCACTTTCCTCCCTTAAACTCTTCCTCTGTCTTCTCTTTCTCTCTCTCTCTCATTCTCTTCCTCTCTTATTCTCTCTTCCCCTACCCCCTATTTTCTTCCCCTCTCTCTGTTTTTCCCTTATCTCTTTGCAACACTTCCTCACCGGCTGCCCCATCCTCCTTTCTCTGCAACTCCCTCCAGCCAGCCGAGCTCCTCTGCTTCTCGGCCACAAGCTGCTGTAATCACAGCTACCAGCTCCAACCTGCTGCTTCTCCAATATAGGTAGCCACCTGAACAGAGCCATTGAAGACTCTCCGAGCACTAGAAGACTTACATCTCTTGGCTACTCCTCCAACACAACCGGCTGTCCCCTCTGTAGCCACCATTGAAGACTCGAAGCTGTAGCAAGACCCGAACACCCTCACAGCTCCTCCAACACCAGCAATCACATTCTCTCTCTCTCTCTCTCTCTCTCTCTCTCTCTCTCTCTCTCTCTCTCTCTCTCTTCTTTCTTATTTTCTTTTCTTTCTTTTATTTTCAAAATTGCAACTGAATATTTCTTTAGTTATTTATTAGAGTTTTTGAAAAACTTGTTTGAATGAGTGTTAAGCAATTTTAATTTGTTTTAGTGAAGTTTAATTTTTATTTGTTTATGTTTCTATTAATTAATGTTACCATTAGATTTGAAGAATTTAATTTAGTTTCTTTTATTTATTTATCGTTCGGTTTAGTTAGGGTTGGTTTTGTTAAAGTTAGTGTTTTTCGTATTCCGTTATCGTTTGAATGTTCTTTTTTTTGTTGAAGTTTATGGTTGTATTAAATTGTGATTGAGGTTCAAGTTCATGTTAAAGGTTTGATTTTTATTGTATGCATTTATATCTGATTGAGTTTCCTTTGCGTGTTTTAATTCCATGTTCAAAGTTACCATTTTTAATTAGCTAGTTCTGATATTTCCTTGAGTAGGTTAGGGTTTCCTTTAGTGTTCTTTAATTCACTGCATATTAGTTTTAGGGCTTTAAATCTCATGTTATTTAATTTGTCAAAAGTAAAATCAAACACCCTTGAGATCCCAAATCAGAACTAAGTTCAGTACATTTTTATTTTTGATTAGGGCGAATGTTAAATTTGAGATTAAAACGCATTTCTTGAGGAGATGATCTAGCCCTTGGGCTAAATATTACATGACGTAACTCCTATACTTGGGATAGCTTCCGAACTGCTCATTTTTCGAGTGAATCACTCCACATGGAAGGAAATAACCCAACATTAATTTGTTCTAGAAAATTCATATTGCAAACATGTTTGGCTAAGTTTTACAGCTTGGGCTGCGGTTCAATTTTTGTTGCTTTCCATGATTTGCTAGAATTTATGTGATGTTGATTTCATGCTTTTATTTGGCTGAAACTGAAAATTGATGATGATAGTTGATAAATATCTTGCTCTTATTTCTTGTTTTGTTGTTGACACTAGGCACAACAGAACCTAATCAAGGATATTCATAAGCTTAGTATTATATGAATTTTGGTTGATGCATAGTGAGGGTATTTATTTTGTTCCATTGGGACTTGGCAAGTTTACTTGAGCTTAGATTTGCATATTTCATCAAATTAATGCCTTGACTGGGTTAACAAGAAGAGGAGTAATGCCTAGAAAACTAGTAAATGGTGGACGCAATGCATGTTGGACTCGCAGCCCAAGTGTTTGATGATTTGCTTCAGTGAATCTATTTTGTTTTGGATGCTTTTTTGAATTTATATTTTTGAATCTTGATAAAATTTTAATCTCATTTTAGCATTTTTGAATCATTTAATTTTTTTGCAAACAAGTAGTTTATGTTTTAGCTTACTCTTCAAAACATAATTACAACCTGAGACCCTCGAAGCTCAACTATACATTCCATTTTTTTTTTAAATCATTCATTGTGAATATAATACTCCCCATTTTTTTTTTTTATTGTTTTCATAAACATAAAAACCCAAAAAGAATTTTACATATCATTTTACATCATCATATTTACAATAAACCTTCATAAATACTTCGATAATCATTAGTCCTTGTGGAATACGATCTTGGGCTTATCCTTGATACAACTTGACACCTATACATGGAAGCACATTTGAGAACAAGTCAAGTTCTTTGGTGCCATTGTTAAGGACCATTTAATGGCATCAAAGCATTTTTCTGATTGCTGAGAGGGTGTTTATAGAGTTGTGAACCTCTTCACAGCCTAGGTGATATCTACTTCCTCTTATTTAACTTGTTTGCTTGTATCTTTTATTTTTTTATGCAATTTATTTATTTTTTTTTCTCATTTTATTTATGCTGAGTTTGTATGTTTGGTTGGGCTATAGATAGCACATTTATACTTGTTAGGAAATAATCATTAACCTCATCATCGAGTGCATCTATTTCACTTGAATCATCATCTGACACTCATAGCATCATGATTGAAAATAAACATCATGATAGGAAAAATCCTAAAAGAACCCTTAGAGAATACTTGCATCTTGTTAGGACCAGCCCACCATCTTGCATTATTCAACTTTTGAATGCAAATACTTTTAATTTTAAACCCGGAATGATCTCATTTCTACCACACTTTCATGACATGGAATCTGAAAACCCTTATTTGCATATCAAAGAGTTTAAAGAAGTGTGCTCCACATTTATGAATAGAATATGCACTGAAGAGGTCATAAGATTAAAATTGTTTCCATTTTCCTTAAAAGACAAGGTTGAGACATGGTTAAACTCCTTAAGACCAAGATCCATTGGGACTTGGCAAGAAATGCAAACCGAGTTTTTAAAGAAAAATTTTTCCATGCATAGAACCAATGCTTTGAAAAGACAAATTATGAAATTTTGTCAAAAGGATGTGGAAACGTTTTATCATTTTTGGGAATGATTCAAAGATCTTTTAAATGCATGTCCTTACCATGGATATGAGAATTGGAAGGTGATGAAATTGGTGTATTCCCAAGAGGGGGAGGGGGTGAATTGGAGATTTTAACTGTCTTTTACTAGTCAGCATATCTATCATACTATCTTTTAAATGCATGTCATATTCACTAGTCAACATATCTATCCTACTATCTTTTACATCCCTCGTGCCTTCATATGTGACTTCTAATTTATCCCAAATTTCTTTTACAGTAACACTAGCCATTACTCTATTAAAATCATTCACATCAAGAAGACAATACAAATTATTCATAGCAGTTGCATTCAAACTAACAACTTTCATATCATCATCATTATATTCTTCCTCAGTTTTAGGAACTCTAGTTGTACCCTCAGTTTTCATAGGAACATAATTCCCCTTAGAGAAAATCCTCCACACCTTCTAATCTATATTTTGAAGGTAGATGCGCATCCTCTGTTTCTAGAAAGTGTAATTAATACCACTGAAAATCGGAGGTCGTGTGGAAGAGAGTCCCTCAGGGAAAGGGGTCATGGTGCTATGAGTCATCCTAAATCTTTTGCAAAATAACTATTAATTCTATGCTACGTGTAACAACCCGGCCATTTGATACGGACCCAGATCACTACCATATCTACATAAGACCTGTAGCTGATAAACATACATAACTGTAATTCAAATGTGGCAGAAGACATAAAAATTCTTAAGGATGCTATTAGACATATACCAGAGCTTTCTACTGTATCCTCAAATACATTCATCCAGACTTAGAACATATCTAGTTATTACAACCTCCAAAAAAGTACCCCAACTATGTTTAATACACAAATAGAATACTCACATAAGCTAAAACCAAAAAAACTTTCCAAGTCCCTCTAGCAACTAGGACTGACGTCTTGATGGACTTCAAGACATGTTGGATAATAGGGTGAGACACTTCTCAGTAAGGCAAAAGATATTACAACAGTGTATGACCACGTGTGAATATTTCAATTTAGAACTGGTACATATAAAGCATATTTGCAATACTGTATGTAATATAGAAGATATGTTTACCCATTTTGGTATTTAAATCATGCATATGAATATTAGAATAATGACCATCTTGGTATGACATGTTACGCCTATTTACCCCGTGGCATGGGTTGTGCACTGATAACTCTAACATGCCCTGTTCGTGTTGGCATTGTCAAGCATCTATTATATAGTCCGACTACCCGACCTGGTCCATTATTTCACCAATGGTTCCATTACTCCTGCAAATCAGCTATCTCTGTACCCACACTGATTCACATGTGTGGTTGCACTGTACTTTACTAGCTACGAAACCGAGCCTTTATTAACGGGAGTTTCTTTAAACCCCTTTAAACAGAAGTATTTTTCAACTCCTTTAAACTGAAGTGTCTTTCAACTCCTTTGGTAGCAAGTTGTGGTTCCATTTATCATACATACAATTTACAATAAAAAACATAATAATTTATTCAATTCCAGTATTTTCACAAATTTATACAATCACGTCGCGGCGTAAACCAGCACATACCCTCTCGATTTAACCCTTTTTACGTATATAGCACGATATATAACCGACACCTATTTTTCACATTTTTCGTATAGCAAAGTGGAAATCCAGTTCCCGTAGTTCATATAAGTACTATAAAAGATTCACACATTCCATTTCATTACATATGTCACACTGGTTTGAACGAAAACCCGCTATATGGTATAAAATTCAATAAACATCATTTAAATGAGAAATAAGGGATTCAAGCATCTCCTACAATAATATTAATGCAAATAAAGAATTTTTGTAAAGTTTGGAGATCATACGCCAAAATCCGTATTTTTACCAAAATCGTAAAATTGTGAAAATCAACATTTTTACCCAATGAAATTTAGCAAATAAGCAATCAAATCATACATATAAACATAAACTAACTTTTTAATGGATTAGTTTTACAAAAAGACTGTTGTAAACAAATTCCCCTTACCTTAAACTTGAAAATAGAAACACGTACAGACTAGTCCAAAACAACGACCCTGGATCCTCGAAACCTAAAAACCGCAGAACATTACTTCCCTATAATCTTGACTACTATAAAACTACCTAATCGAAAATGTAAGAACCCGAACTGTAGTATATGGATTTAATATTTGAAAGAAGGGTAAAGTGGTAATTTGGGCAAGTTTCATCGACGAAGCTATAGTTCATTGACGAAGTCCCTTTTGTTTTCGTCGACGAAATTCAGAGGCTCATCGATGAGAAGAAGCCGAGAGATTTTAGGAAATCGGGGATCTCAGGCTCGTCGACGAGGCCACCGCTTCGTTGACGAAGGCAATAGCAGACTCGCCGATGAGGACGCCAATTCGTCGATGAGAGCAGCTGAGTCAAGGGTTATAAATATCAATTTCCATTACTTCCCAGCTAAGTAACCTCAAAATAACCTCTCCCTCTCTCTCTAGAACTTGAAGAACTCTCTCTCTCTCTCTAGCTTTCTTCGCTGTTCGTCGCTTGATTCGTAAATCCAACGTTACTTCGAGGTTTAGGGAAGGATTCTCTACGTTTCTGGTGGATCGGAAATCTTGTTCAGGATTTTTGGGTTTCGGGCTAAAATTGAGGTAAGGCTCGGGGTTCGTTTCTGATTCAGAATATGTGTAGTAGTACAAACTATAAACATGTATTGTACTGTGGTTTGTAGGTTTTGGAGTCTAGGTTCATAGTTTTAGGGACCGTAGAGTTCGTAGTTGGAATTTGGGTTAAGGTAAGGGGATTCAATTTATATCAGTTTATTTTCGAAATCAGGATCGGTAAGCTTGTAGGCTACGATCGTATGTATGTTTTGGCAACTTATTAGGGGAAATCTATTGGATAAAATACGGGATTTTCATGTTACAATTTTTAGGAAAATTTGTGGATTTTGGGTATCATTTCTGCTTTGTTTGGAAAACTGTTTGTTTTGTTTAAATTGTATTATTGAGATGATTGTTATCCATATTTGTATAAACTATATACTTGAATTGGAAAACGATATGATTTGTCGTAAACCAAATAAGTGTGGTATGTATGGTTGTATGTAATTGTTTCAGGCATTTTGTAAAATAGCTATGTGGCGGCTAATTATCATACACTGATATGTATAGGAGTATGAGCTCCAAAATGATTCCAAGTTTTGTGAAATCGGCTAGCGGCGGCTAATTACCGTACGCCGAAATAGTTATGTGGCGGCTAATTACCGTATGCTGTGCCATGTACCGATGTGAAAATCGTGAACGAGAGTGTCCAACTCTATATCTGAGGGTGTGAAATATCACTACGTATCTCGGCTGGTCATCGAGGGGTGTGAGCTACATAATATTGGCAATGTAATCACTGTGAAGTTTCGAGTTTCACGGAGTAGTTGCGTATTGGCAATGTAATCGTTGTGAGGCTTCAAATTTATGGAATAGTTGCATACTAGTGTGAGCTACATCATATTTGCCATGTAATCGCTATGAAGCTTCGGGTTTCATAGCGAAGTTGCGTATTAGTGTGATGACACTGACCGTATGTTTTGGGTATCGTATGTACTGGAATGGACTTGTGAAAATTATGAAACTATATGGAACTGTATGGAAATGTTTTCGAACTGTATCATATTGTATAGTGTTATGTTTTGCATAAAATAACAATGGTATGCCACACACTGATATAACCTGCTTTCTTCCTTACTGAGAGATGTCTCACCTCGAATGTACGTACAATGTTTTCAGGTCCATCAGGTAGCCATAATTAGCATCCTAGCAATCGGAAGTGGGGGTGTCACTAGCTGCTATTAGTACCTGATTAGGTACGAGATTTTGTAACCAGGTTGTCGTGATGGTTTTTGTAGACACCCAGAGTATGTACAGTAATTATGGGATTGTATACCTTAGTACTGTATGGGTTCGTGTATCCTAGCTTTGTTTAGACTCTGGTATGGTATGTTATATAGATAGATGAAGAATTTTCTGTTGCATAACTGATGAGTATGAAAGTATATGTATATGTGTATAGGGCATCCGTGTACCCCACGGGGTCGAACCCTCTTATTGTATTATATCATGTATGTTTGAATTGATACAGAGACAAGTTAGGTTACTATATTCACACTTGGACCCCATCTGCGGGTTCGGGGCGTGACAGCTTGGTATCAGAGCTAATCAGGTTACTAGGTCTTGTAGACTTGGTTAGGAGTATTGAGGTGTACATACCAGAGTATAGGATGTAGGAAATGGGTAGTGTGGGTCGAGGGTTGTTCTGCTACTAGACCAGGATTTATTGGTGGTATTCCGTGTTTTTCTTGGGATGACAGCTCTAGTAAAGGCAGGGCAAACCGTTGATGGATTTGTGTCGGTGTGACGGGGCAGGCTTAGACCTGTAAGAGTAATAGTTGACATGATTAGGTCTATGATTGTGTTAACTGTGTACGATATAGGAATTCTAACCAATTCCTATTCTATTTTCAGAATGGAGCCGAAGGATAATAACTTGGAGAGTGGCTCCGAGGAGACGGCAAGTGATGAGTCTCCTTCTATGTCTCGTGGTTTGGCGAGACAGGTGATCCGAGAGATAGGGTGGAGTGTTAGGAGATGCGAGAGCTCTCCTACTGATGCGGGGTGTACCATCGAAAGGTTCACACGCATGCACCCTCTGACATTTACGGGAGGACCTGATCCGATAGTGGCAGAGGACTGGGTCGAGAAGATCGAGAGGATCTTGGAAGTCCTCCACTGCACTGAGAAGCAGAAGGTCTTGTATGCTTCCTTTCAACTGACTGGGGAGGTAAGGCGTTGGTGGATGGCGGTGAGTCTGCTTGAGAGGCAAAGAGCTGGTCCATCTAGTATGACATGGGGCTACTTTAAAGAGGTAATTTTCGAGAGATACTTTTCGGTCTCCACTCGTGATGTGAAGGCTGATGAGTTATCGGGCCTGACGCAGGGAACTTTGACGGTGCAGAGGTATGCTACCAGGTTTATCGAGTTGTCTCGATTTGCACTGTACTTGGTTTTGAATGAGCATGAGAAGGCTCAGAGGTTTGAGAGGGGTCTGAGGAAAGACATCCACTATCTTGTGGGGATGCTGCAGATCCGTGAGTTCTTTGTCTTGGTGGATAAAGCCACCATAGTTGAGACTAACCTTCGGGGAGATGAGGTAGTGCAGGATCAAGGGAAGAGGCCAGTATCTTCTGGTCCTCAGAGTGGTCCTCGACAGGGACAATGGAAGAAGAAGAAAAGCTACAGTTCCGGTTATCGGTAGAACACCAAGTGGCAGAGTTATCAGGGGGATCCATCCCCCGCAGCGTGCGCCAAGTGCTGTAAAAGGCACGATGGCGAATGTCAACCGTTCTGGGGAAACTGCTACAAATGTGGCAAGTTGAGCCATATGTCACGGAGTTGCCAAGCACCGAGGAGAGATATTCCTGCATAGATCCAGAATTGTGGGAGTAATCAGATGCCTCGGGGAAATTACCAGGCAACCACGGCTCCGGCGAGGATATATTCACTGACTCCAGCATATGCGGAATACGCTGGGAATGTGGTGACAGGTACCATGTTATTGCTTTCGAATATAGCTATTGTTTTATTTGATTCGGGGGCAACCCATTCGTTCATATCTACTAGTTTTGTGAAGTTGTGTGGGGCTGAAACTTGTGTGATGAATGAGATGTTGTCTACGACTACGCCGAATGGGAGTGTAATGATATGTAGTAAGATGTTAGGAAACTGCCTAGTGAAAATCCACGAGAGGCTGCTACCAGCGAACCTTGTAGTATACGACATGTATGGTTTTGACGTCATACTGGGGATGGATTGGCTATTCTCCAATTTTGTAGTGATTGATTGTTGTAGGAAGGTAGTAGTGTTCAGACCTCCTAGGGAGTAGGAGTACGAGTTCATAGGATCGTGTGTGCATTCAACGCCACAGATCCTATCACCATTACAGGCGAGGAGGCTACTCTTGGACGGATGTCAGGGGTACCTAACTTGCGTGAAGGAACCGCCATGGGAGGAGTTGAGGCTCGAGGATATTCAAGTGGTCAACAAGTTTCCAGATGTGTTTCCTGATGAATTACCCGGTTTACCTCTGGATCATGAGGTGGAGTTTTCGATAAAGTTGCTTCCAGGCAAGGCGCTGATCTCTAAAGCTCTATACCGGATGGCTCCAGTAGAACTTAGAGAGTTGAAGGAGCAGTTGTAGGAACTACTAGACCAGGGTTTTATTTAATCGAGTGTTTCATCCTGGGGAGCTCCAGTTTTGTTTGTGAAGAAGAATGACGGGTCGATGCGTATGTGCATTGATTATCGTGAGATTAACAAGGTGATGGTGAAGAACCTTTATCCGTTGCCTTGTATAGATGATCTCTTTGACCAGTTGCAAGGAACGCAGGTCTTTTCAGAGATTGACCTACGGTCAGGGTATCATCAAGTGAGGGTTAGAACTGAGGATGTAGCGAAGACTGCTTTCCGAACCAGATACGGCCACTATGAGTTCTTGGTTATGTCGTTTGGTTTGACCAATGCGCTGACAGTGTTCATGGATTTGATGAACAAGGTTTTCCATGAGTAGCTAGATCAATTCGTAGTGGTGTTCATCAATGACATTTTGGTATTCTCGAGGAACTCGGAAGAGCATGAGAATTATCTGAGGTTTGTGTTACAAATTCTGCAGGAAAGGAAGTTATATGCCAAGCTGAAGAAGTGTGAGTTCTGGTTGAATCAGGTCGCGTTCTTAGGCCATGTAGTGTCTAAGGGGGGTATCTCAGTTGATCCTAGCAAGGTTGAAGCAGTAGTTGACTAGGCGAAACTGAAGAGTATGCAAAAGGTTCAGAGTTTTCTAGGACTAACGGTTACTATCGTCGATTCGTAGAGGGTTTCTCTAAACTTGCTGGACCTCTAACACGATTGACCAGGAAGGGGGTGAAGTTTGACTGGACTAGTGATTGCGAGCAGTGATTTCTCGAGTTACAACACCGGCTAGTTACTGCTCTAGTATTGACCATTCCTTCGAGGGTTGGGGGTTTAGTGATCTATAGCGACGCGTCCCTGAAGGGTTTAGGATGTGTGCTTATGCAACAAGATAAGGTAGTAGCTTATGCATCTCAGCAACTTAAGGAGTAAGAGAAGAATTACCCTACACATGACTCAGAGTTAGCTGTTATTGTTTATGCCTTGAAGATCTGGTGACACTACTTGTACGGTGTTCAGTGTGAGATTTTCACTGACCACAAAAGCCTCAGGTACTTTTACACGCAGAAGGAGCTGAATATGAGGCAAAGGTGGTGGCTAGAGTTGATTAAGGACTACGATTACACGATCAATTATCACCCTGGGAAGGCTAATGTGGTAGCAGATGCGTTGAGTCGGAAGTCAGAACATGTAGTAGTATCTGAAGTTGTAGCTCAGCATCATGTCAGACGGGATCTGGAAATCCTTGGCGTGGAGTTGGTGTCTGGTGATCATCAGGCTTTCATTGTTAGCTTGGTGATCTAGCCGACCTTATTTGAGAGTATTAAAGTCGCGCAGACTAGTGATGCGGAGTTAGCTGAGATTATGGAGAAAGGGCAGCAGGGTTTGGCTGTGGATTTTAACATTTCTGACAGAGGTGTGTTAAGGTTTGGGACCAGGTTGTGTGTTCCGAGCGACGATGAGATTAGAAGGACGATTTTGGAGGAAGCGCATCGTTCTCTGTATATGGTACATCCAGGCAGTACGAAGATGTATCGGGATTTGCGCGAGTCCTTTTGGTAGAGCGGTATGAAGAGAGATATTGGCCGGTTCGTGGGGCAGTGTTTGACGTGTCAGCAGGTCAAAGTTGAACATCAGAGGCTGGCAGGGCCGTTGCAGCCTTTGCCTATTCTAGTATGGAAATGGGAGCACATTTCTATGGACTTTGTTACCAGATTGCCGCCAGCACTACACGGGTAGAATGCTATTTGGGTAATCATGGACAAGTTGATGAAACCTGCTCACTTTGTACCGATGAAGGTTAGCTACCCTTTGAGTAGGCTAGCGGACCTGTATGTGCATGAGATAATGAGAATGCACAAAGTACTAGTGTCCATTGTTTCAAATCAGGATCCGAGGTTTACTTCTTGATTCTGGAAGAGCTTGCAGGAAGCATTAGAGACGAAGCTTACTTTCAGTACAGCGTTCCACCCCCAAACTGATGGACTGTCGGAGAGGACGATACAGATCTTAGAAGATATGTTATGGGCTTGTGTATTAGACTTCGGTGGTAGTTGGATTCAGTTTCTGCCACCAATGGAGTTTGCCTATAACAATAGCTTCCAGGCTAGTATAGGGATGGCACCATTCGAGGCTTTGTATGGTCGAAGGTGTCGATCTCATTTGTATTGGGATAAGGTCAGTGAACGTCAGGTTTTAGGACCTGAACTCATGCAATAGGCATCTGAGAAGGTAGGCTTAATTCGGGAGAGGATTAGATTAACTCAAAGTCGGAAAAAGAGTTACGCGAATGTTCACCGCTGTGAGTTAGAGTTTGAGGTGGGAGGTAAGGTATTCCTTAGAATCGCTCCAATGAAGGGACTGATGAGATTTGGAAGGAAGGGCAAGTTGAGCCCGAGGTACATTGAACCATTTGAGGTTATTGAGCGAGTGGGTCCAGTAGCCTACAGAGTTGCACTACCCCCAGCACTCTCGACGGTCCATGATGTGTTTCACGTATCCATGTTGAGAAGGTACGTGTTGGATCCATCACATGTTATCAATTATGATGAGTTGGAAATTGAGGGTACTTTAGCATATGAGGAAGTACCAGTGCATATTCTGGACCGAAAAGTTTAGAAGTTGTGTACCAAGGAAATACCATTAGTAAAGGTATTGTGGTGGAATCACACGGTTGAGGAAGCTTCTTGGGAATTGGAGACAGAAATACGCCGAAAGTATCCGCAGTTGTTTTGAGTGGTAGTCTTGATAGCAGAGTCGGTATGGGTATGTATGTATGTATGTATGTAGTACTCTGTTGTCGTATTAGTATGGTGTGGTTGGTCTCTGGGAGAGTTTTGTAGTATTGTGAGCTCCCAAGGCCACGTATGTATATAACCACGGTATTCCTCCGCCATAAGTGAGGGAATGTATGTATGTATGTATCATAACGGGGCTGCATATAAATGGCCGCCGTTTTCTCTAGAGTATGTATGTATGTATCGTAACGGGGCTGCGTATAAATGGCCGCTGTTTTCTCTAGAGTATGTATGTATGTATCGTAACGAGGTTATGTATAAATGGTCGTCGTTTTCTTTAGAGTATGTATGTATATATCTTAACGGGGCTACGTGTAAATGGCTGTCATTTTCTCTAGAGTATGTATGTATGTATCGTAATGGGGCTACGTATAAATGGCCGCCGTTTTCTTTAGAGTATGTATGTATCGTAGAGGGGCTACGTATAAATAGCCGCTATTTACCTCAGAGTGTGTATGTATGTAGTAGTATGAATGTGTTCGTAATGAGAGATTGCAAATTTCGAGGACGAAATTTTTATAAGGAGGCGAGGTTGTAAGAACCTGAACTGTAGTATGTGGATTTAATATTTGAAAGAAGGGTAAAGTGGTAATTTGGGAAAGCTTCATCGACGAAGTCCCTTATGTTTTCGTCGATGAAATTCAGAGGCTCTTCGACGAGCAGAAGTTGAGAGATTTTGGAAAACCGAGGTTCTCAGGCTCGTCGACGAGGCCACCGCTTCGTCGACAAAGGCAATGGCAGACTCGTCAATGAGGACGCCAATTCGTCGACGAGGGCGGCTAAGTCAAGGGTTATAAATATCAGTTTCCATTGCTTCCAAGCTAAGTAACCTCAAAATATCCTCTCCCTCTCTCTCTAGAACTTGAAGAACTCTCTCTCTTTATAGTTTTATTCGCCGTTCGTCGCTTTATTCGTAAATCCAACGTTACAGCAAGGATCAAGGAAGGATTCTCTACGTTTCTAGCAGATCAGAAATCTCATTCAGGATTTTTGGGTTTCGGGCTAAAATCGAGGCAAGGCTCGATTTTCGTTTATGATTCAGAATATATGTAGTAGTACGAACTGTAAACATGTATTGTACTGTGGTTTGTAGGTTTTGGAGTTTCACTTCGTAGTTTTGGGAACTGTAGAGTTCATAGTTAGAATTCGGGTTAAGGTAAGGGGATTCAGTTTATATCAGTTTATTTTCGAAATCAAGATCAGTAAGCTTATAGGCTATGATCGTATGTATGTTTTGGTAACTTATTTGGGGAAATCTATTGGGTAAAATACGGGATTTTTGTGTTATAGTTTTTCAGGAAAATTTAGGAATTTCGAGTATCATCTCTGTTTTGTTTGGAAAACTGTTTGTTTTGTTTAAACTATATTATTGAGATGATTGTTATCCATATTTGTATAAACTGTATACTTGAATTGGAAAACGATATGATTTGCCGTAAACCAAATAAGTGTTGTATGTATGGTTGTATGTAATTGTTCCAGGTATTTTATAAAACAGCTATGTGGCGGCTAATTACAGTACACTAATATGTATAGGAGTGTGAGTTCCAAAATGATTTTAGGTTTTTTGAAATCGGCTAGTGGCGGCTAATTACCGTACGCCGAAACAACTATGTGGCGACTAATTACTGTATGTTGTGCTATGTACTGGTGTGAAAACTATGGGCGAGAGTGTCCGGCTCTTTATCCGAGGGTGTGAAATATCACTACGTATCCCGGCTGGTCACCGAGGGGTGTGAGCTACACTATATTGGCAATGTAATCACTGTGAAGTTTTGGGTTTCATGGAGTAGTTGCGTATTGGCAATGTAATCACTGTAAGGCTTCGAATTCATGGAGTAGTTGCGTGCTAGTGTGAGCTACATCGTATTGGCAATGTAATCGCTGTGAAGCTTCAGGTTTCATAGCATAGTTGCGTATTAGTGTGACGACACTGACCGTATGTTTTGGGTATCGTATGTACTAGAATGGACTTGTGAAAATACTGGAACTGTATGGAAATGTTTTCGAACTGTATCGTATTGTATAGTGTTATGTTTTGTGTAAAATAACACTGGTATGCCACACACTAATATAACCTGCTTTCTTCCTTACTGAGAGGTGTCTCACCTCGAATGTACGTACAGTGTTTGCAGGTCCATCAGGTAGTTGTAATTAGCATCCTAGCAATCAGAAGCGGGGGTGTCACTAACTGCTATTAGTACCTGATTAGGAACGAGATTTTGTAACTGGGTTGTCGTGATGGTTTTTGTAGACACCCGGAGTATGTACGGTAATTATGGGATTGTATACCTTCGTACTGAATGGGTTCGTCCATCCTAGCTTTGTTTAGACTTTGGTATGGTATGTTATATAGATAGATGAAGCATTTTTCGCTATGTAATTGATGAGTATGAATGTATATGTATATGTGTATAGGGCATCCGTGTACTCTACGGGGTCGTACCCTCTTATTGTATTGTATCAAGTATGTTCAAATTGATACAGAGACAAGTTAAGTTACTATATTCACACTTGGGACCCATCTGCGGGTTCGGGACGTGACAGAAAACAAAATCAGATCCTTACCTCGATTTTTGGGAAAACCCAAAAATCTTCAAAACGACAATTTGATCCGCTATATTTGTAGAGTTTTCTCCCCTGATCTATGCAGGAACCTCCGGTCGTATAACAAACAACGAACGACGAAGGATCATAGAGAGAGAGAGAGAGAACTCGCTGGTTCTAGAGAGAGAGAGAGAGAGAGCTTTTGGGGTTTCTTAACCCTTAAGCAACTAAAAAGGATATTTATAGGGCCTTTGATCGAGTTAAACTCATCGACAAGGTGGCTCCTTCGTTGACGAGCCAGCCACTAGGTTCATGGATGAAGTCATACCTTCATCGATGAACCCCATCCGGATATTTTCTTTGGCTCGTTCGATATTCCTTTGTCGATGACATTCTGAATTTCGTCGACGAAGCACTAAAGGAACTTCATCGACGAACATACTGCCTTCGTCGACGAACCCTGCTGTAATACCCCTTTATTCCGTTTCTTATTTGTTTTCCTTATTTACGGGTTCAGGTCGCTACACTACGTGCCTCTGATACCAATTGTTAGTTTTACCGTAATCCCAAAAGGGGGGTGAATTGGTATTTTCAAATTTTATCCCCTAGGCCAATCCCCTAACAACAGTATTACACAAGCCTAAGGTCAATCTAATGCAGATAAAGTAAATCAGTATAAATATACAGTGGAAATTAAACTGCACAATAAATTTAGTTAAACATGCACAATAAAGCAGTAAATAGAGATGACACCTAGAAATGTTATCGATGTTCGGTAAACTGCCTACGTCCTTGCCTTGGCTAACAAGTACAAGGATTACCACTATAAGCTCATTTAATGGGTGGAGCGGCACCTAAACAACTAGGTCGATTAGCACAGGGCTGACCTCAACCTTTACATATAATCCTTACCAGGCTGGATTACTGCCCCCTCAGGCCACGCCTCGAATACAACAGATTTCACAATAAAATTTGCGTACAATCAATATGCTTATCAACTGAGCAGATTATATACCAATGTAATTAATACACCACCGAATGATATGGTAAGATAAGCTCAATGTGGTCTTAGTGTCTACTCTCAAAGATTTATGCAAATAATGCAATCAGTACATGAGAGTGTAAGTGATAGGATCTTGGTGTCAAAATAATAGTCTCAATCACAATGTAGCAACAAAGATCACAAGTACCCTTCAAATATCTCAACAAATATTTTTCTCAAAATAAACCACAAGAGATATTAAAAAATTATTTGTAAAAAATTTTTTGATCTTTGTATCAAGAAGATAATCTCAATCAAAATATATATCAACAAAGATCTTCAGCACTCAAGCAAATATCTCAAAATATATTTCTCAAAGATAAGCACAAGAGATATTTTGAAAATGATTTGTAAAATATTTTAGCAACCAAAACACAATATGAACTACTTGAGTATTGCAATGACAATGTAAAACCCAAAAGCTCAATGAAGTATTCATAAGGAAGACTTATGAACAAAGTCTCCTAGGGAAACTTGAAGTTTTGCTCTCTAATAAAATAATCTCAATCAACAAGAATAAGAGAGAACTTACGCCTAATGAGAAGAACACTCAATCACACTTACAAAGTGATTTTAGCAATAAAAGTGAGTAAGAACGAGTGTAGGATGCTAAAAAATGAGAGTAGCAATTTTTTTATTTCAGAAGATTTTTATTAATTAAGTTTGCTAATCATTGACTAATTTTTGCAAATGAGGGGGTTATATAGAATACCCTAGAATTATAACCGTTCAGGACATGTTAGTCATTTTAGAAAAAGTTTAAGTGAGGTTAATAAATTTTAACTATGTTTTAACCTCGGTAATTTTAGCCACCCCGAGAACACTGGTCGACCGTACTTACGGTTCAGTTGACCGAGTATCTGAGTTTGGTCGACCAGGAGTATTTTGAACTAGAAAGATGGTTGAACGTACTAGAGGGGTTCAAAGGTGATTTTCTAAATCCGCGCGGTTCAGTCGACCGGATCAATTTGAACTAGGAGGTTCGGTCGATCGGGCAGTTAGAAATTCTAACGTGGAGGTTCAGTAGACTAGGGCGTTGCCTATATATTTCTGGTCGGTCGACCGAGCAGTCAACTTGTTGACCTGGTGGGAGTTCAGTCGACCGAAGATCTCAGTGTAACTGAGTTCGGTCGACCGAACATGCCAATTTCGGCATTTTCGGTCATTTTCTCTTTAAAATGTTGTCCCTATTCATATGATGATTAACTTAATTTTAATAGGACAAATGTTGTCCCTATTCATATGATGATTAACTTAATTTTAATAGGACACTCCTTTATGCATGCATGGGGGATCTAAGGTCAGTCTAGGTCTTTTTGACCTTATCTTTCAAATCGTGCATGTAATGCATTGATTATTACAAACCATTTCCTATTTACTATTATAGACCCAAATAAGAAATGAATTGAAATAAAACATAAGATAGCCTTCAGGGTCTTCAAACTCTACTTCATGTGCCATCAATTTGATTTGCTAATTATATACCTGCACATAAACTAGATAGCCATCAAATACTTGAGTATTTATCATTATCAAAACTGGGTGTGACCTATGAGGTCAACAAAGTAGCTCATGTCTTAGAAGAATTTTATGGAGGATTTTTCTCTACTTATCCACATGGACATATATTAGCGAAAAGAATTTGAAAAACTAGTTATTATTGGACTACCATGGAGATTGATTTTGTGGATTTTGGGAGAAGATGCTATAAATATCATATATATGCATATAAGATGTGAACTAATTTGATCGAAGGCATCAAATGATCATTGTTTCATTTTGATAGCTATTGATTATTTTTCAAAATGGATTGAGACTGCATCATACGTAAGCATCACAAAAAAGGTGGCAGTCAAGTTCATCAAGAAAGAAATAATCTGGAAATATAATCTTCCAAAATAGATCATTTCAGACAATGCATCAAATTTGAAAAACCAGATGTTAAGTGATCTATGCCAATAGTTCAAAATTCAACTCACAATTCTTCCACATACCATCCTAAGATGAATGAAACTATTGAAGTTGTAAATAAGAATGTCAAGAAGATTTTGAAGAGGATGACAGTTACTTAAAGAATTGGCATAAGTTGTTGCCATTCACATTGCATGCCTATTAAGCATCTATCAAAACTTCAATAGGGGCAACCCTATATTCTCTGGTTTATAGAATGGATGTTTGTGGTAATTATTGAGGTGGAGTTACTATCTCTTAAAGTTCTTATAAAATTTAAATTGTTAGAAGCTAAATGGGTACATAATAAATTGGATCAAGTGAACTTCATTGATGAGAAAATGTTGAAAGTCGTGCATCATGACCAATTATACTAGTAGAGGATTGTCAAAGCTTACAATAAGAAGGTCCGACCTCAAAACTTCAAGGAAAGTGATTTGGTATTGAAGAAGATTCTAACTAATAGAAACGATCCTAAAGAAGATCTTACTCCAAAATACAAAAGGCTCTATTTAGTGAATAAAGTTTTTTCAAGAAGTATTATGATTTTAGATGATATGGACAATGAAGTGTTTACTCAACCTTTTTTGTAATCAAGAAGTTTTATCTTTAGGTCTTAAGTTGTACCTTTAACTTTGTAAATCACAAGGAAATGGAATACTCATTTAGTGATCAATAAAATGTAAGTTTTCTCCATTTCTTTGAGTTTTTTTGGTACCATATGGCTTACATCGAAAAAATGTTTTTTTTTTCTCCACAAAAAAATATTTTTGAAATTACATATGACTTGATCTATATAAAGATATATAGACAGTTTATGTGTCGCGAATTAAGCTTGTTCAGGGTATTATGACACCAAACAATGCTGAGAGAATTAGTGCGCTCAAAGCACAAGTTGAAGAAACAACCAACAATATGGCCAACGAGATGGCCCAACTAAGGGGGCTTGTTTGATGAAGTGATGGGATTACAACAGCATTAAGCAAGTTTGACAAGTAAAATGTCAGAGGACTTTCACTACACTATGGAAACTTTGTAGCCCGTGACACTATGCCATGAAAAAGGAATAGGCCTAGCCAGATTAAAAGGAAAATGAAAGTTCTTTTGTATGACATTATTTACTATTGAACAAATTGATCTCCTAATAGAGTGTAAGTATTTTAATAGTATTTGTGGAGAATGAAAGTATAGTTTGTGAGGACAAATACTTTATGGAGATTATTGGATTGGAGTGGAGCTAGAGCTATAATGACACTAGTTTTTGATTGTTATATCATATCTCAAATCTGATTTTCATGTCACTCATTTTACGTAATATCGCAGCATGTGGATTTAGTAGTCATTTTTTCTTCCTCCAAATATAGACAAAAGTTCGAATTTTTCCTTGGATACACGAGAGTATAGAAAATTTGGATAGATATATGCCTACTTTCACATAAGAGCTATTGCAAAAGCTTACTCCGCATATTAAGGGTGAGTTTGAATCAAATATTTTGTTTGGAAAAAGAAAAGAAAAAAAAAGGTTTAACTTATTTTTTCTTGTATATTTTAATTTTATATTAAACATTACTAAAAATAAAAAATTATTCTAATATGATTATAATTTAAGAAACATCGGATTGTCAATAATATGTAAAATCAAATTTTTATTTATTAATTTAGTATATTTTATAATTTTCTTCCTACTTTCCTTGACAACTAATTATGAAAAGATTTAAATTCCTTTTCTAACTTTCAAAGAGAGCATAAAGGGGCTACAAAAAGAAAATGATTCATATCTCATAGAAGTAAAGCTGCCACAAATCAAACCGTTTGCATTTATTAACGGAAGCTTGCAAAATCATTTTTTTTTTAATTCTTCTTCTTCTTCTTCTGCATTTTTTTTTTTTTTAAATGAAAATGAAAAAATTGCAAGGGCGGCCCAGCCAGAATGCGGTTTGGGCGGCCCATCCAGAATATGGTTTGGGCGGCCCAATTGCTTGACCCCAGATAAAATGTAGTGGACCCTTTACTCTGAGGGATCGTCAGCGGGCCTGAGCCGAGCCCAATCTCTTTAATGGGCACTTAGACTTCAAACAAATCATAGAGAAGCCCATTATTGCTAGAGAAATGGAGAAAAATTAGTTTGTGAATGTCCATTGCATCTAATATCATTTTTTTCATGACAAGTTATATTAAATTTAGAAGTATGGAATTATCTAAATTTAAGATTTGAAATATGTGTTTCTTCGATTTTAGCAATATTTATTATGTTTAATATTATATATGTCACGAATATGTTACTTATAACGATGAGTGAAAAATTGTGATACAACGAAGTGATTATTTGCATAATAACTTTTAGAGTATAAGTAGAAAATTCATATGCAGAGTAAATAAAACACCAACATATTTCACAAGCCTCTAAAGAATTTTGTTTTCAATTTTCTCTTATAAAACATACAAAATGTGGGCAAATTGCCCAAGTCATCGACATGCCAACTTGCAAACTCATTACTTCTTGGATTTAGGGTATTACATTGTTAAAAGGAGCATGTGACTTCACAATTTAACTTAGCATGTAAGAAAATTTTCAGATGCTATTATTATTTTTTTAGGATAATTTTCATAAATATACTGCAGTCAAGGATCTTCAATTATCACAAACTTCATATCAATAACCTTTATATGGGAAAATAAATAAATCATAGACTATAAACTTTACATACCGGAATCGGCCATATTGAACCTATCGAGAAGAACACTCAGAGAATCCAAAGAAATAGTTTCTCCCACTTTTTCTCTTTCTATTTTTTTCATTCATTAGATCTATGGGATCTCTTGATGATTAGAGAAGTAGAGACAGAGAGAGTACAATTCTTTTCTTCCTATCTTTTCTTTGCAGCTAACATCACCATGTAGCTATCCCCTTAATGAGCTTAACTTTTCTTTTCTCTTCTTTACCTCTCTTTTCCTACCCTTAGAGCTTAACTTGATGTATAACATGCCCTTATAGCTACTCCTCATAATAGTAGCTAATATATATATATATATATATATATATATATATATATATATATATATATAGGAATCTCTTCAAACTTCCACCATTAATTTCTCATATTAAATAAGCTAACCCTTTAGTTAACCCGTACAACCATTAATTCATATCCTTATCATATGGGACACATACGCTACATGTGGGACCCATATCATTCATGTGGGACATATCCTTTGGGATATAAATCCTACATTCTCCCACTTGGCCCATTCGAATGATATTAATATGGATTAACAAATAACCATAATGTGCACAAAACATTAACTTATTTATACTTTTCAATGAGATTACCATAATATCATAATTAAACAACCCATTAGTAAGAGTCATGGCGGTAAATATCATTAGAGCGACATCTTCCCTTCCATGTACCACAATACAAACAAACCACTTAACATGATCCATAATAGGAAGTTACCATACTGTCCCTGTAATGTCTTTGTCAAAGACCATTTCTGTTTAATAGTAAACCATCTCCATAATCACGTAATTGATGGTAAACATAAATAATGTTCAGAAATACTTTTATTGATATCATTATACATGTTATAGAACAAAACATAAAGATCCACTATCATACATCAAGGATTACAACAAAGACCCATGTGATCAGCATGTTCTTTAAATGCCTTTGGTATCAATCCTTTCGTTAAAAGATTTGCTATCATGAGCTCAGTCCTTATATGTTCTATAAGTACTGTTTGTTTCCAAACTTCCTCCTTAACAGCCAAATACTTGAGCTCTATATGCTTAGCGCCATTAGAGTATTTGTCATTTTTTGAGAAAAAAGACTGTTGTGAAATTATCACAATAAATTCTTAGCGGCCTAACTATACTGTTGACAATCCCAAGTCTTGAGATAAAGTTCCGCAACCACAAAGCCAGAATCATGGCCTCAAAGCACGCCACAAATTCAGCTTCCATAGTAGATGTTGCTATGATAGTCTGTTATTGCTCCTCCAGCTAATAGGAACAAATAGCCATATATATGTTGACTTACGACTATCAATGCATCCAGCAAAATCTGAGTCGGAGTAGCCAACCACCTCCAATTGATCTGTTCTCCTATATGTGAGCATACAGTGTCTGGTTCCTTTTAAGTACCTCAAGACTTTCTTTACAGCTTTCCAATGCTCCATTCCGGGATTACTTTGGTACGTACCAAGCAACCCAATTGAAAAACTAATATTTGGTCTCATACAAGTCTACACATACATCAAACTCCCAACAAAAGATGCAAAAGGAATATTTTCCGTACTTTTCTTTTCAAATTCATTCCGTGGACAATCTTTTACACTAAACTTGTCCCCTTTACAAATAGGAGCAGGAGTTGGTTTACAGTCAGTCATATAAAATCTTTCTAGAACTTTATTAATATATCCTTTCTGAGACCACCCTAACAGTCCAAGTGATTTGTCCCGAAATATTTCAATTCCAATCACATAAGTTGCCTCACCCATATCTTTCATTTCAAAGTTCATAGAAAGAAATCTCTTGGTATCATTCAATAAGCCAAGATCATTACTAGCAAGTAAAATATCATCAACATATAGAATCAGAAAGATAAACTTGCTCGCATTGACCTTTAGATATATACACCAATCAACAGTGTTTTCTTTAAAACCAAAGGTCGTGATGGTATCATGGCACTTAAAATACCATTGCCTGGATGCTTGTTTAAGTCCATATATTGATTTTTTTAATTTGCAAACAATGTGCTCCTTTCCTTTAATCATTAAACCTTCAAGAATATCCATACATACCTTATCATCTAAATTCCCATTTAGAAAGGAAGTTTTCACATCCATTTGGTGCAACTCTAAATCAAAATGAGCCACCAAAGCCATTATGATTCTACGAGAGTCCTTTTTAGAAACAAGAGAAAAGGTCTCCTTATAATCAACACCTTCCCTCTAATTGAAATCCATTACTACAAGTCTAACTATATATTGTTCAATGTTGCTGTTATAGTCGTGTTTGGTCTTAAAGACCTATTTACACCCAACTGTTTTAAACCCATCAGGAAAATCAACGAAATCCCAAACTTTATTCTGTTCCATAGATTTCAACTCATCATTTATGGCATTGATCCACTTTTTAGAATCATCACTTTTAATGGCTTGTGAAAATGTAATCGAATCCTTACTAGTTCCTAAATCATAATCAGCCTCTTACAGATATACTAAATAATCATCAGAAATAGCTAGTTTTCCTTAATCTTTGATATCTCATTAATGCTATTTTTTGTGATTGTTCTACAATTGGCTCAATGGTAACATTTTCATTATGAAGTGATACATCATTATATTGTTGTTCAGTGTTATCATCCCTTTCACCAACTAAAGGAACAACAATCTCTGTTAAAGGTCTAGATATCGGTATAGGAACCTGAATTTCTTTAATGACTACATTTCATGATATATCACTCCTAATGATTTCACCATTTTCAAGGAACTTTGCATTACCGGATTCAACTATTCTTATTCTATGATTAGAACAGTAAAACCTATATCCTTTGGAATTTTTTGGGTATCCAATAAAATGTCCACTCATAGTCCTTGAATCCCATTTCCTTTCATTTGGATTATATACTCTAATCTCTGCCGAACAACCCTAGACATGAAAGTGCCTTAAACTCGGTTTCCTTCCCATCCACAGTTCAAGAGGAGTTTTCTGAACTGCCTTACTAAGAATCCGATTTTGCACATACACTGCTGTTTTAGTTGCTTCCATCCATAATGAAATGGGTACTGAGGAATTACTCAACATACTCCTAACCATTTCCATAAGAGTACGATCCGCCTTTCAGCCACACCATTTTGCTGAGGCGTACCAAACATTGTGTATTGAACACAAATACCATGTTGTTCTAGGAATTTAGCAAAGGGTCCTGGACATTATTTTATGCCATCATACCTATCATAATACTCACCACCTCAGTCAGATCTAATGATTTTCACTTTCCTATCTAATTGTTGCTCCACTTCAGGTATTAGCACCCCCTACACGCCCGTTCTTACGAACGTTACCAGATTAATAAAAAATTATCCCTGAAATAAACTTGACAAGTCTTTCAAAACTACTCCCTTTCAAAAATCGAAAGAATGAAAATACCATATAGGTATTCCCTCCGAATCGGGGCAAATCAATACTCCGAAGAGTTCATGCCCTTAGTTGCAATCATCGGGAAGGAAAATTGAAAATATGATACAAAATACGTTCCCAGAGGTTTTGAAATCTGTAGGTTTTTTTAAGTAGGAAAATACTATTCAGGGAGGTTTTCGAAGTTCGTTTGGGACAAAAAATATTTTTGTGATTTTTTCCAAGTGTGAGAATATTTTCTGTGACTTGTGATTTTTCCCAAACTTCAAAATAACAAAAAATCAATGGGAATCAAAGTATGAAAAGGTTTTTGTGATTTTTGAGAATTTTGTGATTTTTTGTGAATTTTCTGAATATAATAATATACAGGTGAAATGGGAAGAACCGGGGTGAACCGGTTCTTGGAATGATGAACCGGTCAAACATTGACCGGTCCAGGGGAAAACAAGTTTAAGGTCTTGGTCGAGACCAATTTGAAGATTTTCTGATTTATTAAATAATAGTCAAGTGGAATGGGGAAGACCTACGTGAGCAGGCTCGAGGGGTGATGAACTGGTCAAACGTTAACCAGTCTGGGGGAAAACCAGTTTAAGGTCTTGGTCGAGACCAATCTTCCGAACAAAATTTGAGGTGAAAGCCATGAAAGTCAGAGTTTGAAAATATGATTGGGAATTTAAAACATATTTTTGGAATTTTGGATACAAGGAAACAATCCTAACTTCAAAAAAAATGTTTTGGAAAACTTTTCTAGGACTTCCTTAAAATATGTTTCAAGTGTAAACAAATTTTAAAGCTTTTAGAAATTTTAGGATTTTTCTAAGAATTTTTCTAAATTTTATGTGTCTTTTCGAATTTTTTATGATTCTTATGGACTTAAAGGGAATTATTTAAAGTAAAAACGGAATAAAATAAAATAAAATAGAATAAACCGGTGTGAGCCAGTCTGGGAAAGGGGCAGGATTGGTCAAATGTTGACCAGTCCAAGAAGACCATTTTTTAGGTCAGGGTCCAGACTAGACCGCCATGTGTCGTGTGGCAATAGGAGCCGGCAAGTGGGTTACGGATCAAACCATGTGGCTTAATCTTGGCTGTTGAGGAGTGAATGATCTGGCGACTATGGTGAAGTGCAGGAAGGGATGTGAATCCACATGTTGGCCTCTGATGGGAGACGTCAGCGAGCATTTAAGAAGGCTCTTGGACTAAGAGGGTCACCATCGTTGATGAAACCCAACATCTAACAACGAAGAATCGGAGCATTTAATACTCGCAGAGTCAGATGGACACGCGTCAGCGATCAGCTGAAAAGGTGGAACATGGAGCAATCCTGGACATTGGCATGGCATGGAGATCCGATGGTTGGGAGTCGATGCGCCTCCCAACATTGATGATGGAGGTGATTGGCTCGCCACGTGTCATTGGAGGAGCGAATCGGAATTGATGCCTTTGACACAGGCAATCAGGGTTGTTGATGCTCCCGCAAGGATTGATCAACAATGGTTGAACAGGTCAGAGATATTAATGATGGTGAAATCGTGGCCCTTCAAACAGACCCAAATCAAAAGGTGGTCAATTTGCCACAAGGTGGCTTCATTTGGACCGCCTGAAACGAGTCTTAGACGAACGATCCTAATTTTAGCCGCGTATGAACCTAATCTAGGGGTACTGGAGGTACCACATGGCAACATCCTATGACCTCAAAGGCAAACATACTTAAGCTCATTTTTTTTCTTTGTAGCAGTTTCCATTCTCCCTCAATCGCTCTTAGTTCCCTTTCTCTCCCATCTCTTATTTTTCCTTCGTCCTAACCCCCTAAAACCCTAACTTTTACCATCCCCCCTCTCTTCTCTCTTCTTGTCTTCTGTTCTCTCCCAACTTGAGTCTTCTAGGAACCCCAAATCTCCGAGATTCCTTCGAAGTCCCAAAAGGGAACAACTTAACCTCTCAGATCTCAGAGACCTACAACTTTCTTCCCCTGTTTGAATCTCAGAACCTCACCGAGCCTCTCAGATCACTAACCTACTAATTTTTCTCTGTTTATTGGAACACCCAAACTAGAAGCCCTGGCTAATTCTCTTCCTGGTTTCAAAGAGGTTGTACCCTATCTAGTTTGTCGTGAGTGGTCTGAAAGGTAGGAGTTTACTTGACCTTCGAAAAAAGTCAAACAGATAAGCATCTCTTCCCTTATTTTTGTTTTTTGTTTATTTCTTGTTCATATGGTTTGGGTGTGGTATGTGAATGATGTCATCTTGGTTTTGGTGATTTGAGATACTGGTCATGCTTGCAGTGCGTTGTGTATTGAGGTTGAGGTTCTGTTGCAAGGTCGACGAAGACGAGTTATCCTCATCCCGGTCCAAGTGAGTCCGGACAGGGGTTGACTCCGATGAGTCAAATCGGTGAGTGGGGACTCGGGCAAATCCAAGTGGGGCTGAGGTGTGTGGGGTGAGACACGTGTGGATGGACATGCGAGAGGTCTAATGGGCTCAGTGATCTTGATATGAGTTTTCAAAAGGGCTTGGGAGTATTTGAGAAATGGGCTGGGTAATGGGCTCATTTTAAAAGCGGGGTTAGTGGGCTTATTTACAAACCAGGTTTGGGGGGGTTGAGTTTTAGTTGGGCTGGAGGTCATTTTAAAAAGGTCAGTGGGTTGATTTTAAAAGAAAACAATTGGGGTGGATTTAAATTTTAAAAATCGGCCCAAATTAAACATTTTAAAAGCTAGTTGGGCCTCGAGTCATTTAGAAAATGGGCTTTGGGTTGAAAAATTAAGAATGGGCTGGAAATTTTCTTTCAAACTAGGCTTTTGTCATTTCTATAACAGGCTGGTCTTGGGGTATTCAAAACTGGGCTCAGGGCTTGTAAGTGGGCCTTAAGGGGGGAGTGAGTTCCAAATGGGCTTAGCCCGGTTGCATGTTCAAAACAAAACGGGCTGGGGATCTTTTAAATGACAAACGGGCCTGGGATTCAAAATAGATGGGCTTTTACTTCAAACTGAGCCGAGCCTAGGGTTTTATCCTTTAAAAATGGGCATGGGCTTGAGAGTTTAAAACACATGCGGGCTGTGTGTTTTGGAGTACGAACCAGGGATGAGTTCAATTCGGGTTGTTCAAACCCAAATACAAGTCGGAGTCTGTGGTTCGAGGCTTGGTAATCTGGATATAGGGGAGCTGGGTCACCCGAATTAGGATTCGGGGTTCAAGGAAAAGGGTTTGGAGTCTTAAATCAGATTGGAAAGCTTGAATGAGAGCTGGGGGGGGGGTACTAGTAGTTCAACTCATATTCAACATGGCACTGTGGGACTTCAAGGAGAGAGCCTCGGGGTGTTCCACCTTATGCTCAGTAAGGTATTAGGTTCGAGTGTGAACCTGGGTCCTAAGGGAAATCATACCTGCACTTAATTGACATAATTTATATGAGTTGAATGAGTCAACAGTGAATGATCTGTATTTTACCTTTCCTTCTCACTCCTCCTTTCTTCTCTTCTGGTTTGAGTGCATTTGATTGGTACGGGCAGACTGGATCTGAATGAGCTTCCAAGCTCTCGGCTATCAATTTCTATAGAGTTTCTCTATAGCGCTCCCTGTTCAACCTCCTCTGCTTCCTAACTCTTCTACTTCTGTAATTTGGCAGGGTTTCTTTTCACTCTAAGTTCTCTCACCCTTCTCTCAATTTGGCAGGCTCTTCTTGTGTTCTCTCCTTCTCTTTAATGTCTTTCTCTCCCAATTCTTGCAGAGTTTCTATGCTCTCCCCAGGGGTGTCTCTACAGTGCGTGAGCCTCCCTATTTATTAGGGGGTTAGGGTGGCCTTTGGCACCAATTTCCTCAGCAATTCCCCTCTAACGGCCTCTATCAGGGAATAATTTTATATGATTTCACCTGATTTCTTTTATTATTATTATCCTGCTTTTTTTGCTAACTAACCATGCTAACTTTCCATCATGTGCGCAGGTGAACTTTGGGGAACCCAGGTGGCATGTAGGGATAGGAGGGATTTTTGAGTGTCTCCAGGTGGCGGTATCAGGTGGATGGGTAGGGTATATCTGGTTTAATTCTTTATTTTTTTTCATTTTCTTTCTCTATTGCTAACCAATTTTGTCCTTTTTTCTCCACGCGCAGATACTCCAAATGGTGGCACTGGAGTGGAGGGCTTTTGAGAGCCTCCGGGTGTCAGCTTGAGATTAGAGGATCAAGCATCTGCCCTTTCTTTTTTGTATTTATTATTTTTTTATTTATCAGCTAATGTATGCACCCCCGGTGATTCTCCCTGTAACAGCCTTCCATATAGTTCATGTAATCTTACATTGTTGTAACCTTATTTGTACCTCCTTCTTTGAATTTTTCAAATATGACCACTATATGCCATCTCCTTTACTTTTCTGTATGTATATTTTGATTTTCGTCAGCCTTTCTCATGCACACGTGCTCTGTGTCATGGGGTGCATTCAGACTTGCAGCTGACCAATTTTGATCCAGTTGGCACTGAAAATAACATTTCTTCAACATCCTAGCGAAAATCTAATTTTAGACTTAAAACCTTAAGATTGAAGACTTGGCTTTGAAAATATCGAACTTGGTTTAGAATCTAGATACTTAAGCTTGCAAGTCCATAAGCTCGAATGACCTTGTTTAAGAACACAGGGGATGGAATTCAATTTCGCACTAGAAACCGAGAAAAGAATTGGATTATAGGGATTTGGATGTTCTTGAAAATTCACATCCAACTCAGTGGGATTCGATTGAGGTGAAAGAAAGCCTGGACTTGAAAATTAAGAGAACTTAATTAACTAAGTTGGCTCTCAAAAGATCAAAATCATTCCTTAAAGGATGAGACCGAATATTGGATTCAAATTATGGGATTCCATGACAAACTTTGGGACTTTGATTTTGGAATCGGAAACCTAAAACCGTACTTAGGCTTATGGTGAAGAATGGTAACTCTAAAATCCAAGAACTTTAAACACCAATGGCTAGCTCACGAGTCTAGGACGTAGGTTGGACCTTTGCAGGACTCAACTCCACCTTTTAGAGACTCGATTGAGATCTAGAGGACTTGAGCAAAAGGTTAGGGTTTTAATTTCCTAATTCGGAGTCATTCGGTGGTTTGAAGTCGACTCTTGCTTTGCTAGGCTTTCTCGGGGTGGCCTGGTTAAAAATGGGGTGTCGACAACCATACCATGAAAAATCATCAATAAAGGACATAAAATACTTTTCTCCACCTAAAGATGGTGATTCAAAAGGCCCATATACATCAGTATGAACAATTTCCAGTAGATTTTTACTTCTTGTGGCTCATTTCTTTGTATGTTTAGTTTGCTTTCCTTTAATGCAATTAATACATACATCGAAATCAGTAAAATCAAGGTTTGTGAGAATCCCATCCTTTACCAATCTCTTCATTCTTTCCTTGGATATATGACCCAATCTTTTATACCATAAGAAAGAGGAATTCTCATTTATTCTACTACGCTTAGTTCCAATATTATGATACAGAGTGAGGAGTGTTTCAGTAAACTTTTCATTAAGATTAAATTTATACAACCCCTCATACAAAATACCAAAGCCAACACATAAGTCACCTTTCATACGACAAAAACCTTTATGTTTAAAATACAAACCATAACCGTCATTATCTAATATGGACATGGAAATTAAGTTCCTAAAAATATTTGGAACATACAAAGTATCAAACAAGTCTAAACAATGACCCGATTCAAGATACAATCGAACAGTTCCAACACCCATATCAGGCACTTGATTTCCATTCCCCAAGACTATCATGTGTTCATTTTCCTTTACGCTCTAGATCGTAAGGTATCCCTACATCGAATTGGAAATATGAACAGTAGAACCAGAGTCAATCCACCAGGTGTTGGAAGGAACTTGTGTCATGTTTTATTCAAAACATACATAAGCTAAAAGCTTACCTTTCTTTTTGAACCATGCTATACGTTTCGGGCAACTTTTCTTTAAATGCCCATAGCTACAACAAAAGTAACACTTGGGACCATAATGTTCCTTCCTGCGAGCCTCACCACCATACGAAGTACTCACCACCTTAAATGGATCTCTCTTTAAACCTTTCTTTGTTTTCTTTCCTTTACTTCCAATTGCGTGACTCATGACATTTACTAAATGTTGTCCCTATTGTTTGTGTCTTGCCTCTTTTTGAACTATCATGCTTGCCAATTCATTCACATTTCATTTTTCTTTAATTGTGTTATAGTGAATCTGAAGATGCCTGTACTGAGGAGGCAAAGAGTTCAAAATAAACTGAACAAGGAAGCTTTCATTAACATTCATTCCCAAAGTATTAAGTCTAGCATCCAGATTAGCCATTTCTAGGACATGTTCATATTTTCCTTTGTTGCCATCAAATTTCATTGTGGTCAGTTCAGCCATTAACCTTCCTACAAGGGACTTATCAGCTGAACGAAATCTATCATCCACCGTCTTAAGATATTTCTTTGTGTTATCTGGTTGAGGGAGTGTTGATTTAATATTATTTGCTATGCACATTCACATAAACATCATACTTAATCTGTTCGACCTTTCCCATGACTTATATAAAGCTCGCTGTTGTAAACTGCTGGTTTCAGTAATAGCAGCCGATTTTTCCATTCGCAGAGCTAAGTCCAGATCCAGAACACCAAGGTAAAACTGAATCTGCTTATTCCAGTCAGAGAAATTTGTCCCATTGAAGATCGGAATAGAAGAAGCCAGTGAATGCAAAGAAATAGGAACAGTCACTGCAATAACACAAAATGCTCACTACATTAATGCTTTGAGTTTAGAACATTTCATTAGTAAATTGCGTTCAATCTTTAGATCAACTTATGCATATACTAATCCTTACACTTACTGGTAATTTTCATTCATCCATGCATAATTGATAACCTTTATAAAGTTTGATTGGTCTATCACCTTTGGGCAGACATCCCAATCTAACTATCATTCTTCAATTATCCTAATTAAATCAATGATTATTTGAAAGTTGGTGCACCTTTGGGCTAGCCATAATATTCAAATAACCATTTTGTTATTTTTCTTTGCCAGATTATATATCAATCAACATTTACAACTTTTCTCAGAAAGATCACTTTAGTGACAACATGCTAACCATAATAGAAACATTGATTGATTCCTTATTCAACAAGATTTATCCATAATTTACAGCAAATAATCAATTCCCCAATATAAGAATTTTACTAACTTACTTTCATGTAAAATTCTCTAACTTATGCATGCATAACATGTGAGTGTTCCATTATTAATCAAGTTATAATAAAATTATTTGCATGCATATCATTTAGCAGCCCTACTTTAATGTCACTATATAGGGGAAAACCGTCAATGGTCCACATGTAAGAAAATTTTCAAACCAACAAAAACCCCATAAATCAATCAAATATCACATATATTTTCAGGAATCATTTATCATATGAATTCTTCAGTTCGATTCCAGAAAATATCATGAACACAAATTTTCACACGAACCCATAACAAGATTTTAAAGGGTTAAAAGAAACAATCTTCATCATGAAAGGAGGATCATGATAATTTCAAAATTGGCTCTGATACCACATGTAAGAAAATTTTCAGATGCTATTATTATTTTTTTAGGATAATTTTCATAAATATACTGCAATCAAGGATCTTCAATTATCACGAACTTCACATCAATAACCTTTATGTGGGAAAATAAATAAATCATAAACTATAAAATTTACATACCAGAATCGGCCATATCGAACCTATCGAAAAGAATACCCGGAGAATCCGAAGAAATCGTTTCTCTCACTTTTTCTTTTTCTATTTTCTTCCTTCACCAGATCTATGGGATCTCCTGATGATTAGAGAAGTAGAGGCAGAGAAAGGACAATTCTTTTCTTTGCAGCTAACATCACCATATAGCTAACCCCTTAGAGTTTATGAGCTTAACTTTTCCTTTCTCTTCTATAGCTCTCTTTTCTTACCCTTAGAGCTTAACTTGATGTATAATATGCCCTTATAGCTACTTCCTATAATAGTAGTTAATATATATATATATATATATATATATATATATATATATATATATATGTATATGAATCTCTTCAAACTTCCACCATTAATTTCTCATATTAAATAAGTTAACCTTTTAGTTAACACATACAACCATTAATTCATATTCTCATCATATGGGACACATACCCTACATGTGGGACCCATATCATTCATGTGGGACATATCCTTTGGGATATAAATCCTACATAGCATATATTTGCTTTTTTATTTTATGAAAATTAGAATATGTCCCATGAGTTTTTTGACAATTTCAAAGATATCGCCTAAGATTTTTTGCAAAAAATTAAATGAATTTTCATAATTCGATTGTGGCTGAATATATAGAGTTATTTATTTCATAATTAATTAATTAATTAATTACTGTTGCAATATATATATTGTTGAGAACACCAATTCTTTTTAAAAATTGAAGAAGTTGGACATTAAGATTTTGAATGAATTTCAAATTAATCATCAGGGAATTTGTGACAGGCCTGGAAAAATTATTTCGTGGGTTAAACTTCTAATATGGTGGATAAAACTTAATTGTGATTGGAGTTGTAGGGGCAATTCGGGTACTTTAGGAGGTGGAGGAATTATTCATGATTGTTATGGTATGGTAAAAGCAACTTTTTCAAGTTATTTTGACAATGATACGAATAATAGTGCAAAATTAAAAGTAATTAGACAAGGAATTCGTTTGTGCAAATGTTTACATTATTTTAATAAGATTATTGAAAGTGACTCGCGAATTGTAGTTAATTGGTTTCAGAAAGGTAGATGTACTTTGTGGTATCTTTGGGAATTTTGGGAGGAACTTGTGTTGGAGCTAGAAGGAATGAACGTTATGGTGATGCATCAATATAGGAAAGATAATAGTGCGCTTGATTTTCTTACTAAAAAAGGAGAAATGTGAAACAATGTAATCTACAAAGAACAACACCTTCTACCACGTTATCTGAAAGGTATTTTTCGGATGGATAGGTGGGGTATCGTTTCCGTTCGTCGTTAGTTCAATTCTAAAGTTTCGTTTAATATGTTTTGTTTTGAATTTTGTTGTGTTTATGTTTTTATCTTTTTTGTTAGTTATATTTAATTTTATTGTTCTAATTTGATTGGTTGCTAGTATTGGTTTTTTTTTTTGGAGGATTTTTCTGTACTCTCTCTTTTATTTTATCTTGTAACCACGGTATTTATCTGCAAAAGTGACGGTATATTAATAAATAAATGGAGGTGCTGCCCTTTTTTAGTTAAAATATATATATATATATATATATATATATATAAATATATACTTTTGGGACAAGGCCAATTTATCAATACGTTAAAATCCTTCTATATATATATATATATATATATATATATATAGATATTTAGAAGACAACGTCGGACAGCTAATCATGATCATGATCATATCTCTGATCAGCTGGATCGTCAAATTAAACGCCACAAGAATCCAGTAACATGTCGCTTGAATTCGGACCGCATATATATATAAATGCTCACCACCAACTCCTGCGCCTTAATTCATTTTATAATTTTTATTTAATCACTCCCTTCCCGTCCTGGAATTCATGAACAACGAAATCCAGATGCATGCATCATGCACCATCATCTTCATTTTATTTATATGCATAAGCAACTGATTAATAATTAAAATAAGATAAAGACAATAATCCCTCAAGATCCTCACTCCCCACTTCTGGATGATCGAGCTGCTCTTTCTTTTTTAAAAATGTCCGTACTGTAACTTGACTGAAGATCAACACCTACATTGCCAAATTGCTAAAATTATATACATAGATATGCATTCGTGTGCCAATAACATCTATAATACTGTTAGCTAGCTACAAAACTAAAATATAATTAATAGAAATGCCAGCTTTGTAAAACTGTAATCCTCCAATTGCTAATCGACGAAGTTTAATATCTGGCGCTAGCTTTGGGTTCTGACAGAATCGAAAACGAGTAATCTACAGTACTGTACCTACTTAATTGTTGGCCATATATATAAATACATATTATATTTGTTTGTTTCTTTCTCCTCCATCCATCAGTTTACTCGAACTGCTTTTGAAAACAGTAATCCAGAAAATATGTTTTGTAAGCGGCAAGAGAAACATCATATCGTCAAGCTAGCTAAGCTGCTATAAACAATGCACAGCAATTTGAATTTTAGATTTGAAATTAATCTAATCCTCTGCAAGTTCATGATCGATGGCTGGTGGTAGCATGCTTGCATCCACGGATATGATGGAGGGCAAGTACGTAAACCTGCGATGTGCATGGAGAGGGATGGGACCCGCACAGCGCCCTGCCTCGACGGACTTGTGATTATATTATATGCATGCATGAAGTCAAAAGTCAAGAATTATGGAATGAACTCCACTGGTCATCCGTGTGGATCCCTTTCAAACTACATCTCTCTAGGGTTTGCTTAAGTATACTTAATTTCGATGAAGTTCTCTCCTAATAATTAATCCATTTTATTATTTTTCTTTAATTATTAGAAGCTAGGGCATCCGGCACGCGTCGGGAGTTCACTGGTCTCTTTTATCATCTCAAATTCTTCTTTGATCTATTCTTAAATCTCTAAGGACACATCATAATAGTTTGAATGTTAGTTATTTAATTTTCAGGTTAATTAATTGAACATTTCTTATTTGATTGAGCAAACTTGGTAAAATAATTTATGAACTATTTTACATTTTTTTTCTTATATTTTATTTTTAATTTGATGATTTCATCAACTCAATTTTTTAATGTAGGCTAAGACGTAAAATTAATATTTCCATTGAAAATACAACCCTTGAATTTTATTTGTTAAAAATATAAATATGATAATAGATAATAGTATTATTGTCTTAAGAATATATGGGATCTCATGAAATGATTGAGAGTGAGAATAAAGGACAAACCTAGACAAGAGAGAGCAAAGAGCTTGTTGTAAATGGGATCATTGAGAAAGTTCAATTTTAGAATGTTTTTTTTATTTATATTTATTAAATAGGTGAATAATTCGGATAGATTTTTATAAATATCGAAGACTTATTTTTTTGGACAAAATGAATTATATATCGTCATCTTTAGAATTTAAGGGCTCCCATCCAGTTGCCCATGCGTATTCATGATTTTTATTTACAGGATTTGTTGTCCTCACAACTTAGTGTTGCATTTTCGTTGTTGTGATATTAATCCTCCTTGGTATCCATCTAAAGTAAAGTTGCCTTGAACTTTGAAGCGTATTTTCGATCACAAAAAAATAAGAATGGAAGAAAGCGACCTAATGAAAGAGTAATATATAAGGGAAACTAGCATTATATATATATATATAGTGTTTCTATGCACACAGAGAAAACTTCGTCAAAAGTGATTAATTAATGAAGATTCTACCATCATTTGCATGAATGACTTAATTAAAATCAAGGTCAATAGGTGAGATAGCTAACAACGATTCATTGCACTTCATACAATGCATCCATTCATCTTTTCAACTATCCTATAACATGCAGAGGTGGCATGATCGATACTTGAAAAATATAAAGGGCTTGTCATGCACACGTGAGAAATTTAATAATTCACCTTGCCAATCATGCTTTGCCTAATTTTCCTTGTACTGATCTAGTGGTCTAATCTCCTACCTTAGAAATATATTATCATGATTTAAAGTATATTCAACCTAGAGATCTTATTGCACTAAAATATTTTGAGCCACAAAATTTGGAGCTTAGAACCTCTCTAAGTCCTTTGGCCTTCAAATTGTACAAGAGAGCTTGTGAAGTGAAGGGCAATTGACTATATGAGGTATTCTAACTAGTCAATAATAGAGAGTCACTCAATCTAACTTGTAGAAAGATGTATTATATATGTTCCTCATACGTGCAGTTACTTTCTAATTGGTAATCATCCCATGGCAAGTCCATCTCTAGTACTTAAAGACACAACTACTCTCTGAGAAGGTAATTAAGTCATTTCTATACAATGCCTTTACTAGGTAGCTCACCCTTCTTTACTTAAATCCTTCACTAACTAAGGCTAGCCTTAGAGAATTCCCTCGGAATCTCTCTACCAATCACTCTTATTTACTTTTTTTTATTAGTGCTAGTTGTAAGAAATTATATGCTATTATTTGCTATAAGCATAGGATCTTTAAATCATCATGATTTTCATATATATGTTTGTTACCTTTATGCGGAAAAATAAGAAAGCTATAAAGTCACATACCGGAATCGTTCATGGTGTATGTCAACTGAAAAGAACACTCATAGAAACCGTAGAAATCGTTTCTCTTGCTTCACCCCGATTTCTTTTTGTACATCACCATATTTATAGGAATATGGCCGATGAACAGAGAGCTAAGGCAGGGAGCGGACAATTCCTATATGCCTTACTTTTATTCTATTGTCATACATAATAATATCTCTATATCACTACTCCCCATAACATTAGCTATATATAGATACATAGGAAACTCTTCAACTTCGAGCCTTTAATCTCGCATTAACTCTTTAGTTAATCCACTATGACCTTTTATCTATGACTTTTCATTATCCTTTATCAAATGAGACATATAATATTCATGTGGGACATAAACATATTCTTACACTAGTCCCCAACATCTCATGCCTCACCATATCATCAAAACCAGAATTTGCATTTTAAATACATGAATTCTGTTTATGAAAAATGACCTAGCTAGTGCCTCGAGTGCATCCGTTTAAGGCGTGTTATTTGAGAAAGTGTTTTTGGATTTAATGCATTTGTTTTACTTTTAGTATTAATTTCACACATTAATAAAAACATAATTTTCAAGCACTAATATTAATAGTCACCCTAATATAGTTAAGAATACTCAATATATGACTTAATCATAGCATTCAGGAATACTAATGAGAGATTTTGAATTTGAAATTATTGTAAATTTGAAATCACAATAATATAAAATCGTATTGAGTTTCACTTCTAAATTCAAATAACGTCAAATTCATTTCACCAAACACAAAATATGAACCATATATTATGTCAATGCACTTCAAATCATCTGTATGAGATCTAGGAAATCCTCCTATGACCTATCATTCAAGACCCTTAAACTAATGTCCTCTTAATTAATTTGGTGTCTCTCTTTTCCCCTATAGGTATATAATAATTAAGAAGGCGCCCCCACTTCAATTACTTAAGAGTCAAAACCCTACAGGGTACATTGTTTCTGTCCATCTTCTTGCTTGGTTTGGTGAGTAAGTATCCCAATGAAACCGGCAAAGCTAGGTAGCAAGCCCACTGCTGAGTGCTGGCTGGAAAACGAAGGAGTAGAACCAAGAGAGCTAGCTAGTTCTTGACCATACATATATACAACGATCATGAAAGATCTCGCGGCTAGTTCACAGGCATGCACTAATAATGCATTAATTTATTTATTAAGCAGAGTTTATAATAATTTAAAACGTACTTAATGAATTATGCGTAGAAATTAATATGAATAGTTGATGATACGGTCGTGATTCGTGAATCCAGATGAATTTTGAAATGGACGGGCCAATTACCTGTTTGACATGCATGCATATATGTGAATAACGGGTCAACCCAACTCATGATCTGTTAAATGGGGTTCCAATTGATATTAATTAATTAGGTCACTGGCTTGCACCTAACCCATTAATTCAACCCATCAATTTACTAACCATACATTGAATTACTAGACATGGCAATATCTAATCTAACCCACTACTATATATAGAAGATAAATAGATGTGTTACCAAGTTTCATTCCCTTTTAACCTACAAAAGCCCTTAAAAATCGCTTTTCAAGCTCCATACTAACCAGATGGTGAAGTAGAGCGAAGTCCCCCGTGCCTTATATTGCTAAGCAAAAGAGCTAATGGGGAAGGGAGCTTCAGAGGATATTAGAGTTATAGTCACTCATAGCAGAGTTATTTACACTCATAGTTAGTGGAATAGTTTTTAATTTTTTAATCATAACTTAGACTTGTTTGAAATTTGAAAAACATTAGAAAAGGAAAGAAAAGTATGCAAAAAAGTACCTTTTTTTTTTTTTTTTTTATATATTTGATTATCATGGAAAATGAGAAATAAAATAAAATATGTAACAATTCAATGAAAAAAAAATTAGTTTTGCATATCATTAACATCTATTTAAAAAAATTAATTTAGACATAATTTAGTCATATTTGATGGGTGGAGGGGACTCACTTAATCACTGGTTGGGATTGAACACAATGAGGAAAATACTCAATTCCACACAAACACTCTTTGATTTCAATAATAATCTGAAAATTACATAAAACACTCAATATATAGAATTTATTCTTCTCACTGGTTATTCTCCCTCTTCTACACCACATATATTACACACACATATAACTCCATATATATAGCCATGGATGGGATAGTAGGCGAAGATCAAAAATCAACGGAGGTGGGTTGGTTGGTGGAGGTGGCTGCCGACGTCTCTACTACAGCTCACCAATTTAACAAAATTGGCTGGGGTAGTGGTGGAGGTAGCTGCATCAAGTTTAATTTTCAACAATAACTGAACACGTTTCTAGTTAAAATATATAGTATTTGATATAGAAAGAAAATGTACTGGAAAATAGATTTCTTCTTATTTCTTTTCCTTAATTTTCTTCTTTCAAATAAAATTTTTGATCCAAATGCAATAGTGCTAAGTACACTTGTCGCCTAAACATCACTTTTATATTTACCTACTACTTTATATAATTATACTATACACATACTACAGCACTTGCAACATAGTATGTAAGTATAAGTATGGTATTTACTATCTAGAAGATAAGTATAACATTTGGTTAATTCTAAATTTGCTCAATTTTAAATCCATATAACTATCCCAGAGAATTAATTTAAAAATTAATTCCCAACAATGTTGAAATATTAATTTCACCATTATCTTTTTTTTCTTGTACTTTTTTTCTTTGATTTAATCAAGCGGTAGGTAGATCTAATGTTTAATTAGTGCGTGAAAAACGATATCGAGAAAACGTTGTAAGTTATTATGACTTATTTGGTGAATATTTTATAAAAGTTGTGGTAAATAACTAATATATTTTAATCCAGCCATGTTTGAAATTAACTAAATAGACATCAATCATGCTTAATATTAATTGTTTCCAATTTTTGATAAAATGTAGTGGTAACATGGACAATTAATTATTTCCAGTAATTTGTCTTGTTCCTTATTTACAAAAGTACAAATAAAAAGCAACCTTATCCCACTTCTTAAAAGTTGTTCAAGGACATTTTGAAACCACACATTTATCATTTATCTTAATTTTCACCAAACACTTAATATATACAACCTTTTTAAATATAAAAAAATAATTGAGGGAATACAAAAATTGTAACCAAACAAAAACTCCATTACAAATAGGCATTTATATGAGTTTATGGAGTACATAGGTAATATTTAAAAAAAAAAAAGGTATGAATTTATATTTCAAATTTCCTTGCATCATCGCCATGATGAAAGTAGTGGCTAGCTAGCTAATTAAAGTAATTGAATTATGGCATTTGGGACATTTTTGGATTTTAGCCTAATATAAAATAGTCTTGACATTAGTACCGTGGACACTCTTGAGTGTGTCAAGACGTCTTTTATAACACAACTAATGATGGAAGTATTATGATAGTTAATCCGACGAATACATAAGAAAAAAAAAATCATCTAAGAAACAATTTAAATTTTAACTTTATTACCACAAAAAGAATTATAAAGGTCACATCATATTATATCGATCTTGTGATTCTTGGAAGTGTTGAAATAACAATATGGCAATCCTTATAACACTATATGGATTAAATGGGTACCTTGTTCTCATGTATCACAAGTCAAGAAATGATTACTTTAGGCACTTTTAAACATTTTGAGATTATTTCTTTTTTGGGTTCATTTAATGCCTGTATATAGATTGTATATGTTACGCAATGAATACAATCTGTCTTTCATCTCTTACAATATTTAGGTCCATTCCTTATAAGATTTTAACACGAGACTTTTTCAACTTAAAAATCTCAATTTTTGACTATTAGGGTTCTAAAACTCTACATGACTTAAATTAGATTGTACCATGCAAATATATTTTGACGTGCGTGCTTACACACACACACACACACATGTGTATATATATATATATATATATATATATATATATGTTGAAAATATGGAAACATCTCCACTTCCCCTACCACATAATCCACCCATCCTTTCAAAAACCCAAGAGAACAACCCAAGGGAATTGGAATTTGGAGCTCCAGATATATATATATATATATATATATATATATATATATATATATATATATAATTAAACTTGAATTATTGGGTTGCAGAGGAGAAGTCGGCAACTATTTCCACCAACCCCAGTCTGTTTCGTTGGATTGTTGAGCTAGAGTAGGCAGTTAACCTCACCAACTCCAGCCACCTTTGTTGATTTTAATCTTCACCTACCATCCTATCAGTTGCTATATATATGGATGTATGTGTGTCTAAGATATGTGGTGTAGAGAGGGAGGGTATAAGCATTGAGAAGAAACTCTATATTTTTTAGAGTGTTTGTAATTTTCAGTTTATTATTGAAATCAATTGAGTGTTGTGTGTGGAATCTGAGTGTTTCCTCACTGAGTTAAATTATGACCAGTGATTGAGTGAGTTCCCTCCATCCATCATATGTCTAGATTCTAAACTCATATAATCAATGCTCTATCATTAGTTTATGAACAAGAAACATACAATGCTAGCGAAGAAAGTATCCTCTAAAATAAATCATCCAATGAGTTACTCTATTAAAATTTGGTAAACCTAAAATATGGAATTGAATTCTAATGAAAACACACCATCCTAGACGCATTGGACCTGGTAATTAGAAATAGAGAAAATAAGATCTGAAAATTAAGATAAATTAGAGGATATATGTATATGAGTAACACGTCTTCTAGCAGGTGATACTACTAGACCAGGCTGCCTTTCTTTGTATTTGTATTTGTTTACATGGAAAAGACTAGTAGGTAGCTAGAGAGACATGAGTAGTCGACCTAGTCCTACTCCGCCCTTAATTAGCTACTCGTTCCATCTTTTATCATTCTCTTTTTCTCATCATCACCTAGGTACGATGGCCTACCTTTAACTTCAAATAAATAAATAACCAAAAAATATTTAAAAAAATTAATTAAAATACAATATCATACCAAATTTTGAAGAGTACCCATATTTGTTTTGTGTTTTTCGGTTTTGTTTTTGGTGTTTCTGGAATTAATGGATGAAGACGAGGGCAAGTGGCCAATGCCGGAGATTATAATTACAGGTCTGCTTTTATATATATATATATACACACACACACACACATGATGGAATTGGAAAGAGATGGAACGTACCCGAGATTGCTCTGTCCTCTAACCCAAACCCCTCTCTTATATATGTGTGTGTGTGTGTATGCATTAACAGTACCCTTACGTACTGCCCTACCGGGCTCTCCCCGTACCATCTTACTTATTTTCAGAATGCTGCAGAACCAATAACAGAACAATAATGTCAGTTGAGAGAGAGAGAGAGAGAGAGAGAGAGAGAGAGAGAGAGAGGATGGAGGTGACTGGAATGAAAACCAAACAAACAAAACAAGAGAGGATGGAGACAAATTATGTGATGTGTAAAGAAAGAGAGGTAGGAGAAATCAAAGCTCAAAAGCATAATATGGTGGTTTTAGGAGATGACCCTAGCCAGCCAAACCCAGGCGCCCAAATATTGTGGGCTGACAAAAGCTGTATTCTATTATATATATTATATGAACAAATGCATACAAATGTGTGCGTGAGGGAGACGTAAACGTAATCTATTAATTAAAAAGAAAAGCAATATATGTGTATATTTATATGTATATATTTATATAGAATATGTGTCAGTGTTAGTAAAGAGCAAAACCGCCGAGAGTGTCGGGGGGTTGGGGGGAAAGCAGCCGCGGGTTTTCCTTCCCCATGAATGAATGCCTGCCTATCGCCCATTGCCCTGTGCTCTCGGGAGCTCGCGTCTTGTCATTAGTCCCATTCATTTCCCCTTCTCCATTTCATAATATATATCCATCCATCTATACCTTCTTTACACTTTACCATTCACTCTTTCCCTTCCTTCCTTCTTCCTTCTTAATTTCTCTTACCTTCAAATCTTTGGGGCTATTGTTCTTAGTTTTCTAGCTTAAGAATTTTAGTTTTACATACCCTTAATAGGGTACTCGAGTGCCCAAATAGTTAGATTATGCTGACGTTCCATTCTCATACTATGAAAAAATTAAATTTATCTCTTAAACAGTCAAGATCGTCACCTACATAAGGTTAAAATCATTATTACTATGAATTAAACAAATTATTATTACAGTAGACCATTGATGGTATAATATTATTTTGTAAAATTAGGGCAAACCAAGTTGTTTTATTGAGTAAACTAGTAATACTATTTTAATAATTATCATCATTTTACAAATAAAAATTTGTTTTTAGTACAAATTAAATGATTATTTTCTAAGAACATATAATTTTAAAAACCATATTAGGGTGCTCGATTAATTGCGCACTCAATCCACAATTTTAACTATTCATGCATGGTAAGATAATTTAAACTCATCTCACAAACATTCAAGATTGACGACTATATAATGCTAATGCCATTACAATTAATCAAAAAAAATTATTAATTAGGAGACCATCAGTTTTATATTATTTTCAAAAACATTCCAACTCAACTAATTTTATTGAGCAAAATTATACTAGTAATATTAACCTCTCTCTCTCTCTCTCTCTCTCTCTCTCTCTCTCTCTCTCTCTCTCTCTCTCTTAATAGAATCAAGCTAGCAAAAACAACTTAAGGACTTTTGAGGCAAATTTAGGTACCTTTATTTTTGTGGAAGATTTAAGGCATTTTATCCTTCATGCTTTTGCTTAACGGATCAAGATTCTTCAACATTACTATTTTATGCAATATTCTTGTATAGTTAAAATATCGTGTCGTATCTCTCCACTTTATTTAGAAAAAAAGTAGGTGATGTGATACAATCAAAACTATCGGAATCATTTTAATAGTTTAGATTTAAAAATAATAATAATAATTCTAGTTAAAGTAACTCTAGAGTATCTATTTTCTTACTCAACACATGTATGATTAAGGCAATTGAATAATTTTGATAATAATGCTTTAGTTTATTATTTTCATTTCATGGAGAGCATGTTCGGAATGTCAAAAATTAAAAAAAAAATTATTTTATCATAAATATTTTTAAAAATCCACCGAAATAGTACATGTTTTATTTTATACTTTAAATATAATTAATTAAACATTTAAAAGAAAAATATTTAACGTTGGAAACTTATCCAATTTGTAATTCATGGTTTGCAACTAATTGACATATATGACAATATCTTATCCACTTAGGTAAATTACGTAGTTGAATGTCGATATCTTGAATAGTTAGATTTATAAAGTTTGAGTACCCCACGCTAGTATTGCCTAAGAGTTCTAGTTTATAGAGTTTTAATGTTTGGTTAAATTATTATGGATATGTGTTAAAAGTTCATGCACTTAAAAGAAAGACGTTTTTGTCGAATTAATTTAGTCAAATCTACGTTGACAGGTAGTGAAAAGTTACAGATTTCACATCTTACTTTCAAACTTATTATAAAATATCAATTTTGACGCTCAAAAATTATTTCTAGTGCAGTTGAGTTTGGTTAGAGATAGAGAGACTAAAATTTGTTCATTAATTTACATAAATCAAGAAACCCTCACTAATTCATTTTTAATAGTTACATTTATAGTAAATTTCTTCTAAATTGCATCTTTCTATAACCTTTAATTTTCTCATATTCTACCACTCCCGCTTACCCTTATTAACCTATACCTCTCTTCGGTTCCCTCTTTTCTTGTCATCGAATATTCTTCCTTCACAATTCTTTATTTTTTGTCTAAATTCTATCCCTAGTTCTTTGTTATGCAGTGTGACGTAGACTAGAATGCCTTATGTGCTTTCAAATGCTCGCCTTGAATTTTTTGGTTTTTTCGCAAACAATAACAAGCTAAATTATATAAACAAATATGAGTTATGCATCGGCTCATTATAAATTTCTTACTAACCAAATGTTTTTTTGTAAGCTTTTAGCCCAAAAAATATAAAAATAGACAAAAAAAAAAAAAAAAGGAAATCCAAAATAATTATTACTCCCCCAGCAGAAAAATCTTAATTCATATATAAAATAGGATTGAGGATTGAAGATTGAAGAAGAAAATGAAGAAAGCAAAAATGTAGGTGGCAGATGTATAGGTAGGAAGACAGATAGCTTGCAAAGAGCTGGCATGCAGCGATCGGAGCTAGGCAGGCCAAATTAACCTTTAACCATATATAGTTGGATGGCATGATGAAAAAGTGTGAAAATGGCCGCCCAACCCAAAGAAAGAATTATATATAACGATTTGGGGAAGCTGGGGAGAGAGGGGCGTTGGGTGGGGGGTAGCCATCAGTTGTTGTGGGTAATTTGGATTGGTCTTTATTTGAGTGGTTAATATATACATATATATATATATATATATATATGTTTAATTATATGTGTACATATGGACAAACCGACCCAATCTGCGCATCCCTCCCTCCCCCGTTGGCCGGCGAAATCAGATGCACCACCCACTTGTTCATGCCCCCCTTCCCCCTCCTACTGCCGAATCCCTCTCTTACGTTCTATTCCTGCAATTAATGAAGTTCAACGAATTGAACACCCACTTGCATTTCCACCTACGACTCTGCTCTCTCTCTCTCTCTCTCTCTCTCTCTCTCTCTCTCTCTCTCTCTCTCTCTCTCTCTCTCTCCTCTCTCTCTCTCTCTCTCTCTCATACCGGTCATATTCATTAATTCTCCTCCTCCCACCCACATTCATACTTTGATTATACCTGTCATATTCATTAATTCTCCTCCTCCCTCCCACGTTCACACTTTGATCCCTTGCTAACTCCTATTGTAGCAATTTCATCGACAAGTGTTTGCTAAAATATATGATACTGCTCACTAAAATATAAGTTTGATTTCACAAGAACTCCAGTTGACATCACCTTTCCCTTTGCTTCACACTTTGATCTTTTGCTAGCCAGCTTCCATTATTATTATTATTATTTTTCATCCTTTTTAAATATGAAAAGGTTTTTCGTGTCATTTATTTATATGCACTAGCTTGTTGAGGAGGTTCTATTGAAATTGTAGAGTTTGTCATGTGATAGTAATTCAAATTATATCATTGGAAATCGAGATGATCATTTGTGCCATTAGGACGTGGTAATGACAGACGTAATCATTTGGCTAAATCCAAATGGACATTCCTGTCTAACAAGGCATGCTTAAACATGAGAATGGAAAGAAAATGGTGGAACAAGCATTCCATTTCATTCCATTCTCGCCTATCAATTGCAAACACACATCAATTCATTTATTAATTCCAACTTACCAAGCATTGATCTAGGTTAGGAAATTCTCCATTCCTTGTAATTAAGGTTTAGAGTTAGATAGGTTGTCTATAAATGTAGTCCTTGTAACAATGGAAAACAAGGTCCTCTATGCCATTTTATCAAACTTAATACAATAGATCCCGTGTCAACTTTATCTTGCTCTTTCTCTTGTCTTTTCTTTTATCTTGTTCCTGTCAAACTTTTCCTTTCTCCCTCATTCAATCTATTTCTCCTTCCTTCTCTCTAACATCTTTCTCTTCCCCCTTTCTACAAGTTCTACAATTCTTATTTCAGTTTCTTGAATTATCCCTTACATAAACAAAACGACACTTGTTCTTTTCAAAAGGGCAGTTTAAATTATCATTTTACTCTTTTACTTTCCATCTTATCCTTATTTAAAAGGGACTTATTTTTGGATAGAGATGTTCAATCTTGAATTTAATAGTTACATTGACATCTAAAACATCTGACATAACAATTTCATCGATAAGTGTTCATTAAAATACAAGACGAGTGTACTAAAAATATAAGTTTAATCTCACAAGAAGTTAAACTCTGGACATTCGAGTTGACACCACCTTCCTCCTACCATATATATTAGTTTACTTTGTACTTATAATTTTATGCTTATCTTATTATTCTAGAGCTATGTATCAAAATTTTGCTCTAGTACAAACTATCCTGTTTCTAAAAGAATGATAAAATTGTAGGATTTTTTTTCTCAAATTCATATTTTTATTTATTCATTAAAAAATATCATAAATTAAAATAGTAAAGAGTGATTGGTTGATATATATATATATATATTGGGCTTCTTCCATAAAAATAAAAATAGCGAAAGTTAATTGGTCTATGTCAATTTCTTTAATTTTTAATTCAAAAATATTAAAAATTAAGATTTAAATTTTGGAAATCGGAAAACATATATGTCTATACTTTTATATATGTAATTGCATGCATTTAAATATTTCTTTTTGATATTTTTGAAGCAAGATATTATAGTAGCAAAATGTGGATAATTGCAGTTATTTGGGAAAAAAAATAACTTGTGTATTTATGGTTGTAAGCTATTTGATGCAACGCCTTCATTCAAATAGTCGTTATTATTCGGGCCGACTTAAAAATATCAAAAGATTTCGTACTAAAAATCGAAAGTTCCTTAATTTTGAAAGTGATTAAGCTTTATTCTATATGATATAGTCAAGATTGATAAAAAGTACTTAGAAAAGTAGTAAAGGTCAGCACGAAAAATTCACATGCATGGAAAAAAAAAACTAAAAAAAAAATAGAAAGAAAGCATTAATAAATAAAGAGCAAGAGGTATCACTTAGGTATCTAAGATATCGTTGATTACGTAAGAGATTATTGTTCAAAGAATGATGACTAAGTTTGTCTTCTTGTTTTTTTTTCCCCTCCAAAGAATGATGAGTAAATTTGAATTACATATAATGAAAATACCTATTTAATAATATTAATAATTACAGAACATTAAAATTCTTCTAAGATAACCAAATGAAAATTCACGCCACATTGAAAAAATATTTTTATTTCACAATGAATATTACAATAAAAAATAATTTTGATTTAATAATATGAATAATTTCATTTGATCTATTTTGATTTGATTTTGGTTGTATTTATGTTTTTTTTCTTCTTTGTTAGTTACGTTTTATTTTGTTGTCCTACTTTGGTTGGCTACTGACGTTATTTTTTTTTTTTTTAAGGATTTTTCTGTAAATTCTCTTTCGCTTATCTTGTAATCACGGTATTCTTCTGTAAAAAATGAGAGTATATTAATAAAAAATGGAGGTATCGTCATCCTTTAGTTAAAAAAAAATAATAATAATGATTAAGTTAGTATGGGCTTTTCAATATTTAATTAATTTTACATGGGGGTTCTCATCCATATGGATCATTAATTATATATAAAAAATTGAAATATGATTTGAGTAAAAAATGTAGGAATTGAATTACCCTCGAAATAATATACGTAATGGGTTGCGTCATCCATGCACGAAAGAGCTGCTCAGGTCATGGTGCAATCTGATTGGCTCATTTACATGTGATACTAATAAATTTATTTGTTTTTTATATTGACTTTTAATTCTATCAAAGGAAGCAATGCTGTTGGTCTGGCGGCTGCTTTTCCATGAAGGAATTACACCGGGACACAATCTGAAACTTGCGTACGTACGTGTGAGTTATATATATATTCTATAAAAAAATGAATAATCATGAAAATATTTAATATTTTTTTATCGTTAAATTATTTATCTATTTCGAAAGACATTGTTGTTAAATGATTGCACTGCAGTAGAGAAGAATTTTTTTGAGGTAAGTTATTGATTGGAAAATTGTTGAATAAAAGCAAACGTCTTCTTTAATTATTTATAATGAGTGGTCCGAGGGCAAGGTCTTAAAATTTGATAAAATAAATTAAACTAATGTTGTGTAAATTAATGCATAATGGAAAAACCGAGTCGTGCAATGCAACAACTAACGATGAATAATACAAAAAAACGCAATCACACAAATAATAAGGAAAAAAATAAACAATGACGCAAGAATTAATGTGGTTCGACAGAATGCCTATTTCGACGGGAGCAAGTGGTGGTTGAAATTCACTATCTGTCAAAATCAGGGTTATAACATTGTATTTATGCTAATCTTATACGTACAAAGGGATTAAAAAGTTCCCTAAATACCCTTATATCAACACCTGGAGGATTTGCCTCTGAATCTCCAACTTATTGATATGTAAAATGTTTCCTTATGCCATGCTGCTTGCACAACTCTCTGAAACTCGAATTTATGCACTCAATGTCATTGTCTGACCTGAGGCACTTAATCTTTTTCCCGGTTTAGTTTCTCACTTCAGTTTTTCACAATTTAAACTTGAAAAATTTCTTTGACTTGTGCCGCATGAAGTATACCCAGACCTTTCATGAGCAATCATAAATAAAATTCACGAAGTACATATGCCCTCTGCGTGATGCTACTTTCACTGGTCCCCAAACATCTGAATAAATGTAGTCCAGGATTCCCTCCATGTTATGCGTGGCTCCCATGAACTGGACCATATTCGATTTCTCCAGCACACAGTATCTGCAAAAATCTAGCTTGCATGATTTTACTCCATTCAAAAGATTTCTCTTGTGAAGCTCCTGTTGGTTTTACTGTAATCCCGAGAGAGGGGGGGTGAATTGGTATTTTAAAATTTTTCTCTTCTAGGTAAGATATTCAATATCAGTATTACACAACCATAGGGTCAATTTAAAGCAGATAATTAAATGAATCAATAAATACAGTTGAAATTAAATTGCGTAAATAAATTACTCAAGCATGTGTAGTAAATCAAGTAGGACACTAGATATGTTATCGAATTCGACAAATGTGCCTATGTCCCCGCCTTAGCTCACAAGTATAAGGTTCCACTATGACTCACTTAACGGGTAGAGCGGCACCTAATACAACCAGGCCAATTAACAGGGTTGACCTCAACTTATACAATCATTTCGGGTTAGATTATCACCCCTTCAGGCCATGCCTAGAATACAATAGATTCACAATACAATTTGTGTACAAAGTGTATACTTCAATGCACAAGCACTACTAGTTTATTTTTGACTTTTTTTTTTAACCAAATAGAGTCTCCATCCTTTATAGATTTAAATGTTGACTTATCTAATTTTATTGAATTACCTTTTTTATGGATATTTTTTCTTTTAAAACCTAATATTTTTGTGCACAAAATAATTGACATTAATATTCAAGCATTGACATTAGTATAAATTTGGGGGCTAATTAATGAGATTGGATTGAAGCATAAATGAATGTAGGGATCTTGAACATGAGAGTAGGAATTTTTGAATTTCAGAGATTTTTTTGCTAATTGTATTTTCTAATCCTACTCTAATCCATGCAAATGAGGGGGTATATATAGAAACCCCTAAAATTATAATTGTTTGGGACCTATCCGGCATTTTTGGAAAAGTTTAAATGAGGTTAATAAAAAATAACAGTGTTTTAACCTTGGTAAAATCCGAGCAACCTGAGAGGGTCGATCGGCCAATTTCATGGTTCGGTCGACCAAGGTGCTTATTTCAGTCGACTAGGATAATTTTGAACTGAGAAGATGGTTAACCAATCTTGAAGTGATTTCCAAAATTCTGAGGTTCGGTCGACGAGACTGAGTTTAGTTAACTGAACTTGGGTGTTCGGTCGACTAGGGTAATTTCCTTCTATAAGTTCGGTCGACCAGAAAGTTGGGATCTCCCCACGTGTCAATTCGGTCGACCATAGCGTTGCAGCATATTTTGTGGTCAATCAACCGAAGGGTCAAACTATTTACCCTGGGTAAGTTCGGTCGATCGAGGTCCTCTGTGTATTAGAGTTCAGTCGACCGAACATGACAACTTTGGGAATTTCAGTCTTATTCCTCTTATGCAATGTCTCTAATCACACAATAATCAGTTATAAGTCAATAGGGAACTTTTTCATGCATAGTTGTGTGTCCTAAGGTCAATCTAAGGCCTTTTGAGCTTATCTATCCTATCATGCAAGTAAGACATTAATTATTACAGACCATTGAACTTAAATTATTATAAACCCGAATAAAACTTAATTAAATTACAATAACAGATCTGGGTCTATGTCTTCTTCAAGTCCATGTGCACCAAAATGAGCCCTCCAATTGATCCTGCACACAAACTCATCAAACATTAAATACCACAGTATTTATCATTATTAAAACAGGGTATGACCTATAAGGTCAAAACACCCTCTTAGGTTTGCACCAAAGCTAACATATGCTAATATGACAATCTCAACAACACTCTTACCAAAGGATTTCAGCAAGTAGGATGGGTAAGAAAGGGATTTTTAGCTTATGTGAGTATTTGGAAATTCAAGGGATTTTGGCTAATGATATTTGCTAATATCTTGTTAATCAAGACAAATGAGTATGTATTTATAAGTTTTCAACAAATTATTAACCGTTGGGGGACACAAGGGTCATTTTGAAAAATTTTAATGAAAGTTAATTAAAAATAACCCTGGTTAAAAATAAACCAACCCAAGAGATTCGGTCGCCTGGTCCATAGGGTCGGTCGCCTGAACAAACACAAACCTATTCTAGGTTTTGGGTGGTTGAGGAGAGTTCGGTTGGCTAAATGTCAAGGAAATTTTCGAACCTTCGTAGTTTCGGGCGCCCAGTCCATGGTTCAGGTTGCCGAATGTCACAATTCGGTCTCCCAAGCCTATTTTGAACTGCAAGTTCGGTCACCGAGGGACAGTGGAAAAAGTGAACTTTTTCATGTTCGGTCGATCGTGGACAAGATTCACAAAATCAATTCGGTCGCCCGAGCCATAGTCAATAGTTTGATTTTAGGCTAGTTCGGTTGACCAAAACATTTATAACGCCAAGGTTCGGTCACCCAAAGCCCTTTGAAAAATATTTCCTCTTCTTTTGACCTTATATGATTTTATCCCTATTTGTATATGCTTGCAATTAGGCTTAAGGGGATTTTTCATGAAGTGAACTAAGGTCAATCTAGCGCCTTGAGTTAACCCAAAAAATTTGACGTCGGTCGACCAAAGGTGATCCCTAAGGTCATTCTACGGTCATTACTCAGCTTTCACTCATACAATGCATGTGATGCATTATTACACACCAAATAGAAAAAAATAAATGCAATACAACTGAAATTCAAATATCTTCAATCTTCTTTACTTTTGTGACTTCCTTAGAATGCACCAGATGATGTACATGTTCTTCGAGTTTTTTTTTACTTCCATTTTCAGTCTCCTTATGTATGTGTTCTAAAATGTTACTTATTCAAGAACTAAATACACACATAAGATACTGGTGGTTTGTTAGCATCTAAACAGAGATCGGACTTAAAAAGTCAACAACCAGATTTTAACTAATAATAATAATAATAATAATAATAATAATAATAATAATAAATTCTCTAATACTTTTAGTGATGTTTAGTTTTGTTACTTAAAGTCAAGAAAGGACTATTAGTGATGAATTTTAAACTGTCACTAAAAGTTTGGGACAAGACTAATAGTGATGGATAAGGATCTGTCACTAAAGGTCAACATAATAGTGACGAGTTAGAATTCATCACTAAAAGTCATGCCAATAGTGACAACTTAGTTTCGTGACTAAAAGGCAAGAAAGGATGATTGGTAACGGAATGAAAACCGTCACTAAAAGTCCCGGACAAGATTGATAGTGACGGATTGAGATCCATCACTAAAAGTCAACACAATAGTGGTAGTTCTAGATCCGTCACTAATAGGTAGGCTTTTGGTGAGAATTTAGATTGGTCACTAAAATCTAAGTAGTAGTGATGAATTTTTCGTTCAAAATACTGTGAGTTTTAGTAATGGTCTCCACTCTTTTAGTGACGATAGTCAGCCGTCGCTAATAGTTGAGTATTAGTGATAGTTGCTCGATTCGTCACTAATAATCAGTTGACACAACAATTATAGTTACTAATTAAAAACTGTCACTAGGTCGTCACTAATAACTAATTGAGACGATTTATTATTATTGAGATTTTTTTTTTGTCACTAAGGGTCTATTTTTTTTGTAGTGATTTTACAAGAAGTTTTCATTTTTTTTTAAGACCAAAAAAGGGGGGGGGGGGTATAGGGGAGATGAACAATCGACTAAGGGGAGGGGAAAACTAAATAGTTAGAATTTGTATGAACATTGGGTAGATAGTGGAACAGGTAGACATTTAAGTTTGACTTTTGGGATATATGTGCAATAAAAAATAATCATAAATACATAAACAACGCCATAGATGAATTTTTGATTTTTATAAATTTTTAGAATTTAGGTCATTTTTTTTTTTTAAATTTATTACTGATTTTTTTAAGTGATGCAAGAATCAAAATTAAGTAAAATCATTAAAAAATTCTATGTTAGAATTCAAATGAGTTTCCTATTATATACAGAATAAATGTCTTTACTCAACTCTTTGCAGTTAGTTGATCTCTCTTGGACGCACAAAATGATGAACATAGGCAAATAGTTCAAGTTGAGTACACATAAAGATGTTAATTTATAGGTATGTGACACAAAGAGAATCGTTCAAAGCTAGGGAAGAAGGCAAAAAATAATTGTCACCTGTCCCACTTCCACAAGTATATGTAGGAATCAAGGTGATCCGTCACATTTACAAGAACTCTCATTTATAAGTAAATGGAATAGAAAAAAGAAAGGGGGAAGTTGAACAGTCGAGATGTAGCAAAGGGTAGGTGGAAGCTAAATAGTTGAAATTCGTGTGGACATTGAATGGAGATAGGAAGATGTGTGCATTCAATTTTGACTATTGGGATATATGTGAAATCATAAATTTCATAAATACATAATAAGGGCTACAATTGGAATTTTGGTTTTTGTCACTTTGGGACTACCATGATTTTGCCTCTAGTCTTTTAGGAATAATTTAATATTATAAAAAAATTTCTTATATTAGAAATTTGCAATATTACTTTTAAAAAATAAAAATAAAAATATTTTTTGTTCATAAAATTATTTACACTGTACTTATATATTATATATATTCCAATTTCATACTCCCAAATGCAGGATAAAATATTTTTTAAAAAAAATAAAATAAAATAAAATTTGTATCAATCTTCCATCCAGAAGATGTCCAAGTGACTATTTCTTAGAAAGCAAAACATAATAAATAGATTGAGTACAACGTATATACACAACTTGTTAAGAGTAGAATTGAAAATAAATTATATACAAAAATGTAGAAACTAATTTCATTCTGCTTTATCGAATTCCTACACACCAAACATTATTTATATCACTAAAAAGTTTCTATAAAATCTTCTGTTGTTTGGTTCACCAAATAACTGTTGGCGGGGGATGGAGAACATGACTGCACAGGCTTGCCTTGCTCATTAAAGATTCATCAAAAGGATAAAAAGTATTAAAAACATTATAAACACAGCAGCCGCCCTCTTCTTTTTGTTTGTCCCTTCTTCCTCTTTTTCTTGCTTTTCTCCTTCTTCCTCTTACTTCTTCTTTGTGCTCTTCATTTTGAAATGATTGACATCCATGTTTGCCTAAATTTTAAATCAAAAGGTGTAGACTTCATCATTTATTTTTTATTTTTAATGAATACCCATAAAAATTTTTTTTTTTTGAGTAAAATACAATGATGTTTGTCAAAAAGACACTTTCAATCTTTAAAAAAATTGACATTGATTTCTTTTGATATTTAATTAATTAGGGTGAATCTTACCGTAAGTAAGTGTATAGAGTTTTAATCAACTATATATAAATTCACTATTTAGAATTCTATCAAAGTTAAAACTAAAACTCTGGAGATGAAAAGATTAGCTAATTTAAACTTTGGCGAATGAAATGCAATTATTTAAAACCTTATGAATCTATAATGTAATTCATCTGTTGCAACGTCCCAGAGGAGGGTCCGGAGTAGTGAGGGGTAATAATAATAAAGTTTCAATGGAGTTGTCACTAATATGTTATTTTTGTATGTGCAGTTAGTTCACCTAATTACTACTTGTTGATTGGTCTTTAGACTAATCTTAAGGCTAAAGAGCCAGTAGTCTTGGTCTACATTTACCAAAGTTGGGATTATCCCTAAATTATCCACTCATTTTATATGCGAGAAAAAGGTACTAGCACCCATTACACACTTATTTTATGCACAATACCTAATTAACTATGAATTATCCCTAAATTTAATCTACTGGTCTTAATTAACTCCTTAAAAAAATAAATATTAAAACTTTTAAGAAAATATGAAATAAGGTGTGATTTAAGAATGTCTAATAAGTCTTCCAAAGAAGGAAATCTTATTAGATAAACCCTCCTTTAGAACTAATGTAGGTGAGGTCTCAAGCAAATTCATCAAATTTGAGCAAAAAGAGTCTTTAAAATATTCCTAACTTTCTAATTTTTTTTAAAGAGTTTTTAAAAAAATTTCTAACATTTTTCTTCAATTCTTCGTGATTTTTATAAACTTTTTCTCTATTTTATTTATTTTTTATATTTTTATATTTCTATTTTTTGTTACCTAAGTCAAAATAACTCAAATACTTTTTATTTATTTTTTTCCTAATTTTTTAAATATGTTTCTTGAATTTTTTCTAATATTTTTACTATTTTTCCTAATTTTAAAAAATAAAAACTATATTAAATCAAATTTTAAATTTTAAAAAATGAACCGGGGGTTTGGGACGAGACAGACAGGCTCAACTAGGTCAACGAGTCAATTCAGGTTGACCAGTCAAACTGTTTTGACCCAATTGAAGAAAGGATTACCATGTGTCAGCCACCAGTGGCGACACGTGGCATTGATATTTTTTTATTTTTTATTTTTTAACTACTGAAACAAACATGGTGTAACCTACGACGTGGTAGAATTCAACAAGTTTTGGGAGTTTGACATAGATCGTTAACGTGGTAGCGATCTGGCTGTCTAAAGAAAACACACATTTGACGGTTAGGATCACGCCATGTCGCTCTCTAAACACAACGTTGTGGCGCGCCACGTGTTACCATCCGTACTGTGACACATGTCTTACTAATATCTCATATTACTTTTAAAAAAAATATAAAACTATTTTTCCTCTCTTTTCGTTTCTCTCCGCTCTCTCTGTTCTTCATTCTCTTTCTCTCACACAACTCTCTTTGTCTCTCTTTTCCCTCTCTCTTCTCCCAGCTCACTCTCTCTCTCTCTCTCTCTCTCTTCCTCCTACACAACTCTCTTAATGTCTCTTAATCTCTCCTCACTCTCTCGTTCTCTTCTCTCTCTCTCTCCTATGTTCTTCCCATTCTTCAAATCTCTCTCTCCACTCTTTGAAACTCTCTCTCCCCCTACTCTCCTGTTCTCTTCTCTCTTTCTTCTTCTTTCTATCTCTTTCGATTTATCTCTCTTTGTCTCATTCGATTTCTCTCTCTCTCTCTCTCTCTTCTTCACTCTCTCTCCTATCCCTAACCTTTTTTTTTTTTTTTGCTTTTTTTCCCCTCTCAAATCTCTAACCTATCTCTTTTTCTCCTTATTTTTGCAAGTCTCGAATGGTGCTCATGGTGGTTGAGAGCGTTAAGCTTTCACCCTATCTCCTAGATCCAAAGGTAATCCTCCCAAATCTCTCTCTCTCTCTCTCTCTCTCTCTCTCATTTTATTAACTTCTCTTTCTTTTCTTCTTTTCTTTGTTTTCTTGGATTTTCTAGAGCATTTATCGCATTTTCTCTCTTGCCAAATAGGGGGTTAGAGGCTAGTTGACCTAGGCATTAACCCAGGTTAGGTTAGGTTAGGTTGGAGTTCAAGTTAGGCTAGTCAAGGTTAAGGTTAAGTTGGTTGGGTTAGTTGGGGTTAGGTTAGGTTAGTCAAGCTAGGATTGAGCTTAGTTTAGGTTTCTCTTGGGCATGGGCTTAAATTTAGGTTAGTTTGAGCTTAGTTGGGCTTAAACCACGGTAGGTTGAGCTAGACCCATTTGGGCTTGGGGTTTGGGCTAGGTTAAGTTTTAGAAGATAAGGACCAAGATTGGTTGTGGGCTTGGATGGGTTTGAGCTGTAGATGTGCTTTGCATTGAGGGTTTGGTTTTAGGTTGGACCTGAGACTGAGCTCAGACTTGGGTTCGATGGTTAAAGTTAGGTTTTGAATTAGGTTTAAGTTCAAATAAGTTGGGTTAGAGCTTGAGTTGGGCTATAGTGGATTTGGGATTTGGATCAAGTTTGGGCCATGGGATCTTTGGCTTAAGTGAATATTCAGGTTGGTTTTAGGCTAATGGACCTAAGTCAAACTTGGACCTAGATCTTGGATCTTGGGTCAACTGACTAGGATTTGGGCCAAGTTGACCCGAGTTTTTTGAGTTGGATATGGGGCAATCAGGTATGGGTATTCGGATATAGGGTAATTGGGTATGGGTATTTGGATATAGGATAATCGGGTATGGGTGTTCGGATTTGGGTATCTGGGTCTGGGTAATCCAAATTTGAGTCAAATACCAAATCCTGTTAGTATATTTTGGAAAATTATTTTCTATTCAGTTTGAATTTAAATAATAACTTTAGAATCCTAAATTTAAAATTCAGCATTACTAGAAATTAAAAATTAATACAAAATTAACCAACACCTACCTTTGTCCCTAAATTCCTCACTTCGCAATTTCTTCTTTATTTTACTCGAGCCTTTTGAATTCCTTTCTACCAATCTTCCACCATTTTTGCAATTCAAGCCTCTTGGCCTCCTATCTTTCTCCACCTTCTTAATTTCAAACCCTCAGACTTCTCTTCCTGATCCTCTCTCAAAATTTCTAGTGAGCAATTCCTCTCTTCCTTCTTTGTTTTTGTGTGTCTATTCCTCCTACCCTTCTTAAGCCCACTATTTATAGGCCTAGGGGATTACTCAATTAACATTGATTAGATCAATCGACATTTAACAAATCAATCTAAATTAAATTGAATTGATAAATTTATGTTTGCATTAAACTATGATTTCACCTACATGTTACTTGTGCAAATTTTCATATGTCTAATTTCAATTTTTCCTTTTGTGCTTACAGGTTTAAAAATGAAGATGCTAGCTCACTTTGCTTCATCTTCTTTTTTTAAAAAAATTTAATGTATTGAGTTTTTTTTTATTTTTCCATGTGTTTAGTTTTTCTTTTTTTTTTTTTTTTTGTTTTTCTTATATTTTCCCATTTTATGGATATTTACATAATGAATAATAACCCAAATTATGTTATATAAGTCCTGGACAAAATGGGGTGTCTATAGTTGCCTCTCTTTATACCTTTTTTACTAATGATGATAAGAAGACTTGTCCTTTGGCGCCTTACAATAACAAATCTATAAATACATGAGAACCAAATTTTGGACTGGGCATTATATAGCAAAACCTTGGCAAAAGAAAATGCATGGATTTACAAAGATGTATGAAATCTAGGTTAACTCAACAAACTTATAAAGTAAGGTGTAAATTGACCTAATTTATGAAAATATTACTGTCATGGATTTGAGAACTATACCATGTACCACTTGTAGAGACCCGAAAAATAGTAACAATAAAAATAATAAAGAGAAGAGGGAATTTGGTTTGGCAAAGGCCAAACCGTCGACGGTTTTCGATGAGCTCAAAAAATCGTCGACGGTTTTGAGTTATCGCGGTCAGGAAAGGGTAAAACAGTGAAAATGAGTTTGGTTAAAAACCAAACCGTTGACAGTTTCAGGGAAACCATCGATAATTTTTTCTGGGGATAACCACCTATAAATAGGTTCAAACAAATTTTTTTGGAAGAAAATTTCATTTCTTCTCTCTCTCTGTCTCTCCCCTAGGGCTGTGACCCTCTCTTTCTCTCTCTTTGATTTCTTACCTGATATAAGCCCGAATTGAAGAAGGAACGTCATTTCGAGATCCTAGAGACGTTTCTCTACAATTTAATCGGAGCAAATTAGCTATTTGAGGATCCTATGCACCACTCCAAAACTAGGGTAAGGAATATGTTTTTAAAGTTTAATCAATTCTTGGGAATGTGTGGGCCTAGAAAATGTTAAATGGTTATTATTCTAGAGTTGAACTGATTATGTTAGGGTATTTGGATACAAGGTTTTGTGCGAACATCGTAGGCACTGTTTTAGGATCCTTGCAGGCATTTCTTCAGTATATAGGTAAGGAGAATAAATTAGGTCAACTTATTTTCTAAGATTAAACCATTTAAAACTAAGATTTTAAGTACAAAAATGTTGTACGTGATTTTCTGAATGGTTAGGCAAATGGGAATTTTGGATCATTATTGTTATCGGTATATTTTTTGGGAAACAGGTATTGTGAAGTTGAGTGAAACCCTAGAATTTGTTATACCATTATTTTCAATAGAAAAATAAAGTTATCCCAAGCCAATTTTTATATTATGAAGTAATACTTAAATTGTGTGGCATGAGATTGATATAGAATAATAACGATATAATGGTGCATAGGTTGTACTATGCATAATCATCTATTTTATGTGGCATGAGAAATAACTGTGTTACTACATAAGTAAGCCTATTAGGACATTTTATGATGATACATGTAACAACCCGAAGAATAATGGTATTTAAATAATAAAGAGAGAGAGAAATGGAAACAGAAGGAGGCAGCAGGCGTTTGTCAACAACATTGCACTTTGAATATAATAACTCAAAAATTTTTACACAGGGCCTCGTCAACGAATACAGGGAGTTCGTCCATGAGCGCAAAAATAGGCCTCGTCAACGAAGCCACGCCTCGTCGACAAGAAGATACCAATATAGGGTTTTTAGGTAGTCTGAATTTCGTTGACAAGGAGGTAGGGTTCGTCGACGAAATTACTTAAGAACTCGTCAACGAGGTGACGTGTCTTGTTGATAAATTTAGTCCTATAAATAGCTGAAACTCGGGTTTTTAACCAGAATCTTTAGCACAGAACTCTCCTCTCTCTCTCCTACGACCCCCTTCCCTTCTCTCTTTGATCCTGGCCCCATTTCTCGCCGGATTGAAGATCTGAGGCTACCACGATGCTCCTAGCGAAGTTCTCTACAAGTCTGCTGGAGTAGATTGTGGGGAAAGTTGATTTGAAATTCATCCCAAATCTAGGGTAAGACATTTTATTTAGATTATGCCTTCCTTGTAGTTGTAAAAAATGTTATATGTAAGGAAATACTAATGTTTTGTTTTGGGAGATATTGTTTTTAGGATGTTGAGTTAGGAACCCTGCGGGTATAGAGTTAGAATTTTATAGGGGCTTTCATATTTAAGGTAAGGGAAATATGCTATGCTAGCAATTTTTATTATGTATACAAAATATTATGAATATGCATATACAAGCATGCAGATCGGATTATTTTTCCTAGAGAATTATGAATATTATCTTTATAGCAGAATTATAGAAATTGAGCATAAGAATATGTTTACTCAAATGTGTGGTATGAGTTTATTACAGTATAGTATGTAAATTTTTCAGTATTAGAGATATTCATATATTTCAGATCATTAACAATGAATGAGACTTACAATATTTCTTAGAATAACATGATTTCTACACCATAACACTCAAACATATTTTACAGATAATACAAACAGATTATTCAGTTATAGCATCAAGATGCTATAACCAGATTATACAGAGATTATAGATATTATATACAGTTGTTACAGATAGTACAGACAGAAACCACAGATGATACGGACAGATATTATGAATACAGTTCAGAACTATAATGTTATTGTTGTTTTTGAAATCATGTTAAAGCAGCAAGATTATTATATATTTATATATGTATACAGTATTACACAGTTACAGAACCCTGTGGAAATTACAAAAAGATGAATATACAGCAGAGCACGATATCATTGCTAGTACAGAATAGAGTGCAACCACATAACTCAGATAGTATGTGGATTTCGTCTAGCCAAACTAGGAGAGACTGTAGTCTCCTTAGCAAGCTGGGTTGAGGTGGCCGGTTAGACGATGTTAGAGTTTGGAGATTGCCCGGGGAGATTGTAGTGGACTAGATTGGCGAATGTATAGATACAGATTGACTTTCCTGGTAGGCCAACCAGAGTAAGTCCAGCCTACGGGCCGCATAACCCTATCATGAGGGGTTATATCATGATATACAGATCCCAGGGTATAATGGAAGTTCCTATATACAGATACATCACATAACAGCAATTTATATTATTATACTAGCAGTACCTTCAAATAAAAAACTCAGATACGCAGTCATATTTTAAAGATTACATGATAGATAGATATATTCTCTACAGTTTATCAGTTTTCTCAGATTTTAGTATTATTTCAGTATTTTAAATATGTAACTTAGCCGCCACACACTAGTAATAACATATTTCCACTTACTGAGCGTTGTCTCATTCCAGTGACTTATCATTTTTCAGGAGATCTAGCTAGGTCAGCAGATCAGGCTCGCAGGTAAAGGTTGACTTGAGCTGCCCTTGTGGGAAGGGTAGGTATTTTTGAGATAATAGTGTTTTGGGATGGTTTTCAAATTATAGTGATGTCATTGGGTATTTTGTATTGTAAATATATTCCAGAGTTCTATAGTTTTCTGGTGTTGTATTGTATATAGCAAATCCTAGTTTTTGTTTACCGTTGCCTAGTTTTGTATGACGTACAGAGTCTTCTGCAGTGCTCCTTTGGGCTTGGAATGTTATTAGTAGTATTTCAGATAGATGATATTATGATTTACAGATAGAAAAAAAAATTGCTAAATAAGCAGTAGGTTGTTACAATACAGGGCAAGTATGTTTTATATCGAACTTAGGGAACATAAGGAGTGTGGTAGATATAGTAGCTTGATATGATATGACAGTGTTTAATGCAGAATAATGATATAACCATATTTTTATGTAGAGTTATAAAATGATAATGTTTTATATAGAATAATATTTTGGCAGTGTTTAATACAACATAATAATATGACAGTGTTGGATAAAGAATAATGATTTGATAGTGTTTAACATAAAGTAGTTGTAAGACAGAGTTACAACATGATATTATTCTATACAGAACTATAGAATAACAGTAGTTTATACAGAGCTAGAGTATGATAGTATGTTACATTCATGTGAACGCATGGATACTGCACCACTACCACTTACAAATACATTTAGAAACCCTCACCTTATACGCAAATTGTAAAACGTAAACCAGATAAATTATAAAATATGAAACATATAATCTTAAACTATGAAACATATATTTAATAATAACGATAGCACACAAATTATGCTTAGGATAACCAAACCTTGCGAATAAAACCACACGACGAAAATGCTCTCCAAAACATATTGTTGTTTGTTAAGGTATGGGTATGAATGACTAGTTTGGGGGACGGCGATACGAAACGCTCCAAACTTAGAAAGTGTAATGTATGAATAGCTGATTGAGAGATGGCAGTGTGAAACACCTCAATCTGGTAAATGAATGTATGAATAGCTGATTGAGGGACGACGGTACGAAATGTCTCAATCAGGGTAAATGAATGTATGAATAGCTAATTGAGGGACGGTGGTACGAAATGCCTCAATTTGGGTAAATGAATGTATGAATAGTTGACTAAGGGATGACGGTATGAAATTCCTCAATCATGGTAAATAAATGTATGAATAGCTGGGTGAGGGACAGCAGCACGAAAAGCGTCAATCATGTAGTGAATGTTAATATGTGTGTAGATTATGTAACGTGTGGAATTAAGCATAGGGCTTATGAGCCAAATTGTGAAATAATTATGAATGGCTGGATTGGGGGACAGTAGTACGAAACGCCTCAATCTCAGTGAATGAATTATATGTGTACATATCATATGACTTGTGGTTTTATATGCATAGAGTTGTTAAGACAAATTGTGAACTGATTATGAATGGCTGGATTGGGGGACGATGGTACGAAACGCCTCAATCTCAGAAAATAATTTATATGTGTACTGATCATGTAACTTGTAATTTATATGTATAGGGCTTTTGAGCCAAGTTGTGAACTGAAAAAGAATATGTGCTATGAAATTGTATAGGTATGAGTATAGTTTAAATTGCTATTTCTTTTAAGTTAATTAAGAAATGAATCATATGTATTTACATATAAACTCATTGCCACACATTGACACTAATATATTATGTCTTACTAAGAGGTGTCTCACCCCGTAAATATTTCAACATTTCAGGATCACTAGCTAACCAGACCTAGGAGCTTAGGGACGAGGTGTAGATATTACAGATAGGGTAAGTGTTAGTCTAGATCTGTGTATATAAATGTTTAGAGTTTTGGATTATAGTTATGTCTGGGGAGATGGTATAGTAATGGTTGGGAGGTAGTACTCTGGTATGTACAGTTATGGATAGGTTTATTTCGCTCTTGCGGGCAGTGAGTGGGCAGATGTAATATTTATATTATCATGTATATATGTGTTATGATTAAAATGAAGAAGTGAAAAATGAGAATGTAAACGTATGGTATCAGAGATGTCACGATGATGTATTATTATGAATATTATTGATATATTTGCAGAGATTTTTGGGGGCGTTATAGTTGTTGTATCCGAGCTATATAAATGTTATAAAAAAAAAAATCAGGGCGTTACAGTTTGGGATCAGTGCCATGTTGTTAAGTTCTGTAGACTTTAATGGATAGTACTACCAAAGTATCGGAATGAGTGGTGATGGGAGGAGAAATGGAATATGTTTTGTGTTGTATTGTGGATTTGGTAGAATATGTATACTGAAATTGAATATCCTAAGTAAGTTGAAATTTTAGGTTTTGTCTTGCATTTTGGAGGTAGAAATCTATTGATGGTCTTCTATGATTTTTCTGAGACGACGATTTTTGGAAAATTATGGCAAACCCTCGAAGGTTTTTGTTTCAGAGCAGAGGGACTGGAACTTGAGATGTTAGTTGGTTGGATAGGTCATAATTTCCGTGGATTCAGGATTTAGTCCTTAAAATAGCTAAGGGCATATAAGAAGGAGGATAGTTAAGGTTTTTGGGCCAAACCATTGACGGTTTTATATAGCGGGTACAAATCGTCAACGGTTTTGTGACTGAGTTATGTGTTAAGGCTTACCTTGAGAACATGGATGTTAAACTGTTTTCTTAGTTTGATAATTGTGTTAGTTACGTTAAGGTATTGGAATTCCAATATTTTTTTCTATCTAATTTTCAGGATGGACCCTGAGAATAATGACACAAATGTTGGGAGTAGTGGCAACGTGGGGGATTTCCAGCAGGGGTGGCAATGATTCTGATCTAGTCCTGCATAGTATTATGCAACGGGTCATGGTAGATATTGCACGGAACTTTAAGGGATAGTGTTTCTCGCCTGGTGATCATGGCTGCACCATAAAGCAGTTTACTCGGATGAATCCCCCAGCTTTTGCAGGAAGTGTCGACCCAATTATTTCTGAGAATTGAATACGAGAGATTGAGAAGATACTGATAGTGCAACGCTACACGAATGAACAAAAAGTTCTTTATGCTACTTTTAAGATGACGGATGAGGCCGAGCGATGGTGGTTAGCGATGAAACTCCTAGAGGAGCAGAGGCTAGTACCAGTAGCACTGACCTGGGACATTTTAAGGAGATATTTTTTGATCGCTACTTCCCCACCTCCATTAGGGATGCTAAGATGGAGGAGTTTCTGAATCTGACCTAGGGGCACTTGACTGTGTAGTGGTATGCGGCCAAGTTCATAGAACTGGCTAGTTTCGCCCTATATATGATTCCAGATGAGTTCATAAAGGCACAGAGGTTCAAAAGAAGTTAAGACAAGAGATATATGAGCAGGGAGTGGTCTTGTAGGTGCGAAATTTCTCAGAGCTGGTGGATAAAGCCACCGTAGCAAAGACAAGTCAGTAGAGATATGCAAGGGTACAAAGTCAAGGGAAGAGGCGTGTGCCTCTTGGTTTCCACGCTGATACAAATCAGAGTTTGTGGAAAAGAAACATAAATAATATGGACTAGAGATTTGAGACGAGGAATCGAGAAAAGCAGGGTAATTCGTTACGCCCTCTTTGTCCTAGGTGTAAAAGGAGACATCTAGGGAAATGCCGGGCTGGGATGAATGTATATTATTTGTGCAGTCAGCCTAGCCACATTACACGACACTATCATGTGCATCTGATCAATGCAATCCCTATTAGACAATTTTGGGGGAATAGTCAGGCATCCTGAGATGATCATCAGAGGAACATCGCCCTGACGCGAGTCTATGCTCTTACATTAGGAGAAGCAGACAGCACAAATGATGTGGTAATAGGCAATTTTTTATTATTGTCAATAAAACTGTTGTATTATTTAATTCCAGGGTAACACACTCATCTATGTCTCGTGAATATGTCGAATTGCGTGTGATAGAAGCTTAGTTGCTAAGTATAGATTTATTTGCTAATCTAATGGTTTTTTATTTTCATGGGTTTGACATGATATTGGGAAGGGACTGGCTAACTTTCAGTTATTCCAGTATTAACTGTTATAAGAAGGAAGTGGTGTTCAGACCACCAGGGAAGTAGGAGCACATATTTGTTGGGTCATGCGCGCGCGCCTTGCCACAGATGTTGTCAGCTAATAAGGCAAGGAGGTTGCCTCTGGAGAGATGCCAGGGGTACTTAACTTGCGTGAAAGAAGTTTTAGAAGGAGGAATTAAAGTTGGAAGATATCCCAACACCAATCTCTAAGACTCCAATAAAATTGGAAAGATTTAAAGGATCAGTTATAGGAGTCAATGCATAAAGAATTCATATGACCTAGTGTGTCACCATGGGGAGCACTAGTTTTTTTTTTTTTGTTAAAAGAAAGACTGGTCGTCAAGGATGTATATCAATTATCGAGAAATAAGTAAGGCGACAATTAAGAACAAGTACCCTCTGTACAGATGACTTGTTTAACTAACTTCTGGAACACAAGTCTTCTCCAAAAATCAAACTTCGAATAGGGTACCATCAGGTGAAGGTCAAGACAAGAGAATATTCAGTTGACCTAGGTAGATAGAGACTGTAATGGATTGGACGAAACTGAAGAATGTTCATGAGATCAGAAGATTCTTGGGATTGATAGGATATTATTGCCAAATCATGGAAGGATTTCCTAAGTTATTAGGTTCGCTGATAAGTTAACTAGGAAGAATGTGAAGTATGAATGGACAGATGAATGTGAACAAAATTTCTAGGAGTTAAGCAATGATTCATCACTGTGCTAATACTAACAATTCTTTCAGGGGAAATTTTTTTTGTGATTTACAATGATGTGGTTTGGAAAGGGGCTTGGATGTGTTTTGATGCAACAGAAGAAGGTTGTGGCATAAACTTCTCGGCTACTTAAGGAGTACGGGAAGAGTTATTCCATACATGTTTTGAAATTGGCGACAATGGTATATGCGTTGAAATTTAGAGGCAATAATTGTATGATGGTAAGTGCGAGATTTTTATGGACCACAAAAGTCTTAAGTGCTTCTTCACAAAGCAGGAGTTGAATATGAGACAGAGGAAATAAATTGAATTAATAAAAGACTATAATTGTATCATCAGTTATCACGCAGGGAAAGCTAATGTGGTAGCTGATGCGTTGAGACGGAAGTCAGGGAGTGCATCAGTACCAGTTGTAGAAGACTAATATCAGATTAGAATGGATCTAGAGGGTTTGATGTGGAATTAGGGGAAGCTGAGCATCAAAGTGGTGCAACAGAAGCATGATTGGAGCACATCATCATGGATTTTGTAATGGCGTTACCACCAGTATTTCAGCCCCATATTGATGGACAGATAAAGAGAATAATCCAAATACTAGAAAATATGCTGCAAGCTTGAGTGTTGGATTTCGAGGAAAACTAAATTCAATACCTTCCGTTTGTAGAGTTTACCTATAACAATAGCTACCAAACTGGTATTGGGATGGCCCCATATGAAGCATTGTATGGTCAATGGAATCAATCTCCACTGTATTAGGATAAGATATTCTTGAGAATTGCATACTAAGGAAAATTTTTTTGGTATAAGTATTGATCAACAAATTTTGAGGATGAAATTTTTATAAGACGGGGAGAATGTAAAGACCTAAAAACTAGTAATAATAATAAAAATAAAGAAAAGAGGAAATTTGGTTTGGCACAAGCCAAACCGTCGACCATTTTGGATGAGCTCGAAAGACCATCGAGGGTTTTGTCCAGGGACAGCGACCTATAAATAGATTCAAACATATTTTTTGCAAGAAAATTTCATTTCTCCCTCTCTCTCTCTCTCTCTCTCTCTCTCTCTCTCTCTCTCTCTCTCTCTCTCTCTCTCTCTCTCTCTCTCTCTCTCTCTCTCTCTCTATCTCTCTCTCTTTCTCTCTCCTAGGGCTGCGACCCTTTCTTTCTTTCTCTTTGATTTCTTACTCGGTATAAGCTCGAATTAAAGGAGGAACGTCATTTCGGGATCTTGACGACATTTCTCTACAGTTTAATCGGAGTAGAGTAGCTATTTGGGGATCCTAAGAACCACTCCAATACTAGGGTAAGGAAAATGTTTTTAAAGTTTAATCGGTTATTGGAAATGTGTGGGCTTAGGAAATGTTAAATGGTTATTATTCCAGAGTTGAGCTGATTAAGTTAGGGTATTTGGATACAGGGTTTCGTGCGAACGCCGTAGGCACTGTTTTAGGATCCTTGCAGGCATTTTTTCAGTAAGCAAGTAAGGGAAATAAATTAGGTTAGCTTATTTTCTGAGATTAAACCGTTTAAAACTAAGATTTTATGTACAAAAATGTTGTACGTGATTTTTTGAATGGTTGGGCAAATGGGAATTTTGGATCATTATTGTTATAGGTATATTTTTGGGAAATAGGTATTCTGAAGTTGAGTAAAACCCTAGAGTTTGTTATACCATTATTTTCAGTAAAAAAAATAAAGTTATCCCAAGCAAATTTGTATAGTATGAAGTAATACTCAAATTGTATGGCATGAGATTGATACAAAATTATAACGATATGATGGTGCATAAGTTGTACTATGAATAATCATCTATTTTGTGTGGCATGAGAAATAACTATGTTACTACATAAGTAAGCCTGTTAGGATATTTTATAATGATACGGGGCAAATATGTTTTATATCAAACTTAGGGAACGTAGGGAGTATGGTAGATATGGTAGCTTGATATGTTATGGCAATGTTTAATGTAGAATAATGATATGACCGTGTTTTTTATACGGAGTTATAAAATGATAATGTTTAATATAGAATAATGTTTTGACAATGTTTAATACAATATAATACTATGACAGTGTTGGATAAAGAATAATGATTTGATAGTGTTTAACACATAGTAGTAGTAAGACAGAGTTACAACATGATATTATTCTATACAGAACTATAGAATGACAGTAGTTTATACAAAGCTAGAGTATGATAGTATGTTGTATTCATGTGAATGCTTGGACACTGTACCACTACCACTTACGAATACATTTAGAAACCCTCACCTTATATGTAAATTGTAAAACGTAAACCAAAAAAATTATAAAATGTGAAACATATAATCCTAAACGATGAAACATATTATTAATAATAACGATAACACACAAATTACGCTTACGATAACCAAAACTTGGGAATAAAGTCGTACAACAAAAATGCTCACCAAAACATATTTTTGTTTGTTAAGGTATGGGTATGAATGACTGGTTTGGGGGACGGAGGTACGAAATGCCCCAAACTCAGCAAGTGTAATATATGGATAGTTAATTGAGGGATGGCGGTATGAAACACCTCAATCAGGGTAAATGAATGTATGAATAGCTAATTGAGGGACGACGGCTTAGAAACACCTCAATCAAGGTAAATGAATATATGAATGGCTAATTGAGGGATGGCGGTACAAACCACCTCAATCAGGGTAAATGAATGTATGAACAATTGATTGAGGGACGACAATACAAAATGCCTCAATCAGAGTAAATGAATGTATGAATAGCTGATTGAGGGATGGCGGTACGAAATGCCTCAATAGTGGTAAATGAATGTATAAATAGCTGGTTGAGGGACAGAAGCACAAAATGCCTCAATCATGCATTGAATGTTAATATGTGTGTAGATTATGTAACTTTTGGAATTAAGCATAGGGCTTATTAGCCGAATTGTGAGCTAATTATGAATGGCTGGATTAGGGGACAGCACTACGAAACGCCTCAATCTCAGTGAATGAATTATATGTATACATATCATATGACTTGTGGTTTTATATGCATAGAGCTATTAAGACAAATTGTGAACTGATTATGAATGGCTGGATTGGGGGACGGCGGTACGAAACGCCTCAATCTCAGAAAATAATTTATATGTGTACTAATCATGTAACTAGTAATTTATATGTATAGGGCTTTTGAGCCAAGTTATGAACTGAAAAAGAATATGTGCTATGAAGTTATATATGTATGAGTATAGTTTAAATTGCTATCTCTTTTAAGTTATTTAAGATATGAATCATATGTATTTATGTATTAACTCATTGCCACACATTCTCACTTATTTATTCTATCTTACTGAGAGGTGTCTCACCCATAAATATTTCAACATTTCAGGATCACCAGGTAACCAGACCTAGGAGCTCAGGGACGGGGTGTAGATATTACAGATAGGGTAAGTGTTATTATGGATCTGTGTATATAAATGTTTAGAGTTTTGGATTACAATTATGTCTGAGGAGATGGTATAGTAAAGGTTGGGAGGTAGTACTCTGGTATGTACAGTTATGGATAGGTTTATTTCGCTTCTGCAGGCAGTGAATGGGCAGATGTAATATTTATATGATCATGTATATATGTGTTATGATTAAAATGAAGAAGTGAAAAATGAGAATGTAAACGTATGGTATCAGAGATGTCACGATGATGTATTATTATGAATATTATTATTATAGTTGCAAAGATTTTTGGGGGCTTTACAATTATGGTATTAGAGCTATATGAATATTATAAAAATAAAAATAAAAATAAAAATCGGGGCGTTACACCACTAAGGTAGATAAATCATCATAACTTGAAAACGACTACTTAGATTTGGGAACTAATGCCACATGCCTCTATGACACCAAATATAACTTGGAAGAGACTACTTAGATTTGGAAACTAATTCCACATGCCTCCGATATAGCCAAAATAACTTGGAAACGACTACTCAAATTTAGAAACTATTGCCACAAGCCTCTGAGATAGCCAATACAAATTGGACGTGACTATTCAGATTTGGGAACTAATGCCATAGCTATCTGAAGTAGATAGAAGAATTTGGAAGGAACTACTTGGATTTGGAAACTAATGTTCCAAGTATCCAAATGTAGACAGAACAATTTGGGAGTGATTACTTAGATTTGGAGCTAATGTCCTAAGTATCCGAAGTAGACAATACAATTTGGAGGTGACTATTCAGATTTCCATGCTAGTCAATTAAGATTTGAGAAAATAACTACTTTGTTGGGGAAAACCAATTCCTACACCCGAGTAGAACATAGACCATTCTGACTTACAGAAGGCAATGAATTGACGGAGTGAAAAATGGAATGAACACTATTCACAAAATCTATGAAAGAAATATGTATGATATGTACATTATGATGCATAAAGTGAAGACACATCTTAACTTACTCAAGCAATGATTTTACAAAATGCATGTGGATTATTTCCTATTACTATTGATGTTATGCATGCAAATGAAAAAATTTCCTTTTCAAATATGTTTATGAACCAACGCCTATCCAATCAACAAACAAGATTCTGAAACCAATGTAGAGGCCCAAAGAAATTATAATAATTAAATAATAGGAGGAGGAGAGAAAAAGAAACTGAATTTGGAAATTCAAACAGGAGTCTCATCGACGAACATAGCATGTTCGTCAATGAACACGCTTGAGGGGATCGTTGACGGGGACATGTGTCTTGTTGACGAAAAGTTACCGAAAGGCTATTTTCAATTCTGAATTTCATCAACGAAAAGTAAGCATTCGTCGACGAACTCCCTTCGTGGCCTCGTCGACGAAGTGACGTGGCTCATCGACGAGTGCAGGTGTATAAATAGCTTAAACTCGATTTTTCAGTAGAAATTAGGCAAAGAATGTCTCTCTCTCTCTCTCTCTCTCTCTCTCTCTCTCTCTCTCTCTCTCTCTCTCTCTCTCCTGTTCGTCCCCTCTTCCTTCTCTCTAAAATTTTGGGTCGATTCTTCACCAGATCAACGATCGAAAGCCGCCATGCTACCCTTGGGGAAGTTCTCTTCAAGTGTGTTAGAGTAGATCGTTGGTGGGATTAACTTGGAATCCATCCCAAATTCAAGGTAAGGCTTATTATTTAGTATTTGGCTTTCCTGCAGTTGTAGAAAATGTAGTATTCAAAGAAATACTGAAGTTTTGTTCAGGGCAATATTATTTTCAGGGTGTTGAATGGGGAACTCTGCTGGTATAGGACTAGTCATTTTAGGGGCTTTCCAGAAATCAGGTAAGGGGATAAACTAAGACAGGATTTCATGAAAATGTATTTATTATTTTACATCATTTAATTTAAGATAAATATATATATTGTAGAATTATGTTGGAAATAATGCAGTTGATCAGAAATATGGATTTTATGAATAATATCATAAATAAGATTGTTATCTCTTTTGTGTGGCATGAGAAATATTTCCCATGGACATTATGATGATGAAATATTATGTTTATAAAATAAGTATGTCATTACTGCTTTCGTGAAAATGTTGAAATGATACAGGGATCTTCAAATTAAGGATTTTATATGATATGCCAGCGTAAGGGCCGAGGATTTATGTGAAATACCGGCGTAAGGGCCGAAGGTTTTATGGTATGCAATATCTGCATGAGGGTCATGATTTACGAGATACAAAATGCCGATGTAAGGGTCGTGAATTTGATATGATAGTGTAAGGGCCGTGAATTTTATATGATATGTTATGCAAAGTTTTATGACAGATATTATTATAAAATAACCATGTATCATTATTTGGAAATATATTATATGTTATCAGAACCTGGTTAGCTTGGTTTAAGCTTTCACGAAACACGGTACCGTAGCTATATGATCACGATCATGTATATGTTAGTGCTACCGCTTGCCATAAGGGGCAGTGGGAAATCGGCAGTCGATGTGGGTTATTGTAGCATAAGCATCCCTCTGGTGTCCGGACTAGGAGGGGTAGACCCATCGTACTTACAGACTTATGTTGATCTAGCATGGTCGGCCAGCCATTGCTAGGTCCCGCCTTTGGGCAACACAACCCAGTCATGTGGGGATAAGACATCACACTAGCTAGCTATCCACCCAAGATGTTTCTATGTACAGTTATATGAGATGAATTACATGTGTAGAAATTCAGTATCTTATATCATGTTATGATAAAATATGTTTTTTTTCCAGATATGATACAAATAGTTAATCAAGTATAAATTTTGTACTATTATATGTATAACACGAAAATTCTCATGTTGCCACACATCGCTATTAGTTTATTACCCTTACTGAGAGGCGTCTCACCCCAACTATATTAATATTTCAGGAGCCCCAGATAGAAGAGCAGATAGAGCTCCGCAGCATTAGGATTCAGCTGATCTACCCTATTTGAAGGGTAAGTATTTTGCTAGGGACAGACGAATTTTTAGGTGGCGGCCCTAGGACTTTTTTCGGTTATTTTGGGTTGTGTGTATTCATATGACGGATGTAGTAAACTCTGTTATTGTATTGGATGGATAATTTGATATGTATATGATTTTATGTTTTCTGCTATTTAGGTATCTGTGTTGTATTTCAGGTATATTCCTAGTACCCATGGGTCCAAGTTGATTATGATTTGTCAGGATTATTATATGGGACATTATTATGAAAAAAAAATTATGGTAAAATAAGTAGGTCGTTACAACCAATCTTTACCATATCTCAATTTTGCTCATCATTTTTCAAATTCCAATCTATGAGGAAGAAACTTCATGTTTTCCCAATGGTGCCCTTTCAAGAAATTATGATCTCTTATGTAGAAATTACCACTCACGTTGTCTGATGTGAGTAATCCTAGATTTTATCTTCTCACAACTTAATATGTCATTTGCCCTAGGCTACTTATGACTAGGTTATTCAACTTGATCTGTTTATCTTAATAATGTTGATTAACCAATGCTTCATTGAATTTTCTTGATAATGGTACCCCCTTAAGGACTGTACTCTTAATGTTTAAATCATTTTGAAGTTAAATGAATATATTTGCAATTAGATATCACAATCTCATTAGGAATGTTGCAACATACCGAAGAAGGGTCCAGAATGATGATGAATAATAATATTGAAATTCGATGGAGTTCCCACTAACCTATTATTTTCCTAGATGTGGTTAGTTCACTTAATTACTACTCGTTAAATGGTCTCTAGACAAATTATAGGCCAATGAACCAGTAGTCTTGGTATGCATTTACCATAGTTGAGATCAGGAGTTCAGTTATGCGAGGGGAAGATACTAGCACCCTTTACACACTCATTCTACGAACGGTACCTAATTAATCATAAATTATCCTAAATTGAATGTAATAGTCTTTAATTAACTTCTTTTAAATAAAATAATAAAAAAATATAAATTCAAAAGGAAAATGAAAACTACAGTGTGATTTTAGGAATGTCTAATAAGACATTCAAATAAGGGGATCTTGTTAGATAAACCCCCCTCAGAACTAATATAGGTGAGGTCTAAAATACCTTTTTACCCTTTGCTAAATCAATTGGAAGCACACGCCAAAAGTCAAATAAAATCATCAAATTTGAGCAAAAAGAGTTTTTAAAATATTCCTAGATTTTTCCAAAAAAAATTAATAAAAATTTCATAAAAATTTTCAACAATGTTCTAAATTTTTTTTTATATTTTTAAAGACTTTTTCTTATTTTTACGAAATTTTATTTTTATATTTTTTTATTATTTGATTAAAAATAACTCAAATATTTTCATTTATTTTTCCTGATTTTTAAAATATTTTTTTTCTAACTTTTAATATTTTTCCTCATTTTATTTGATTTTTCCATTTTTTAGAATTAAAAGTTAATTAAAAAAACCAATTTAAAACTAAAATAAATAAAACCAGTGGTTCACAAAATCACACTTGTTCAACCAGTTTGAACCAGGTCTAACCCGGTTGGGACTAGTGGACTAAGTGTCCGCCCATAGTGGTGGCACGTGGTTCTTTTTTTTTAATTTACCATAGCATGGTGACATCACCTGCCACGTGACAACTCTCTTCATTTTTATTTATTTTTTCAAATTTTTGCAGTAAGGAGATGTCAGCATAACATCACCTGCCACATGGCAGTTTTTGATTGAGTCTGAATGTTTGACACGGATTGCTGACGTGGCAGCAATTTGGCCGTCTAGAGAAAAGATAGATCAGATGGTCAGGATTGCTCTATGTCGCCCTCCAAACACGGAGCAATCCTGGTTGTGCCATGTTTCACCGTACGGATGATGACACGTGTCTCACTAACATCCATATAAAAACCTTTCTCTCTCTCTCTCTCTTCATTTCTGCCATTTCCTTTTTCTTTCCTTCTTCTTTCTCTCTCTTATTCTTATCTCGTAGACTCTCTCTCTCTCTCTCTCTCTCTCTCTCTCTCTCTCTGTTTCCTTTTTTTTTTTCTTTCGATTCTCTTAGATCTCTCTGTTTCCCTTTCTTTTCCTTTCTATTCTTTTTTCTTTTTCTCTCTCTCTCTCTCTCATCTCTCTATTTCCCTTTTTGCTTCTATCTCACTCTTTTTATTTTACAAATCCAAATCAAGGAAACATGAGTAAGGGAACTTCGAGCTATTCATTTCTTGATCCAAAATTGGACCAAACACCCTTGAAGATAAGTTTCCATTTTTTTTTCTTATTTTTATTTCCTTTCCATTTTTTTTCTTATTTGTTTAAATTTTCTCAAGAAATTTATCCCTAAATTTTCTTGAAGACAAAAAAGGTACAAATCAAGATTGAAACTCGGGCTTGAATTATTTACTTGGCTGAACCTAAGGGCTTGGATTAACTGGGCTTGAGTTATTTACTGGGCCGAACCTAAAGGATTGGATTAGTTGGGCTTGAATTATTTACTGGGTTGTGTTGAACTTAATTTGAGTATTATGCCTAGGCAAATTAACTGGGCTGGGTTCTCCAAAACTCAATTGGGCTACGAGCCATGTTTAGGTTTAATGGTTAATGGGTCCAAGTAATGGGTCAGATCTCGGTTAATGGTTTTGGGCATTCGGATTAAATTATGCACACTATTTCCTACTTTAAATGCTAAGCACAAAATTTAAAATTCAATATTTTTTTAGAAATTAACAAAGAAATTGATACTTACCTCTCTTTAAGTTGTTCCTCTCAACAATTCTTTCTTATCCTTCACCTGAATTCTCTTTGAAATTTTCTGAATTCCTTACTTCAGAACCCTTCACTCTGCAACTAGAAAATCTCTGAACTATTTCTACTACAATCTGTTCCATAATTCTTCAATTCTCAAGAAACTCTCTCAAATTTTGAATGCACTCTGAATTGCTTGAATTTCGTGATTGTGTCTCTCCGTATTTATGACTGTCTCTTTATGAGAACTCTCTAATTTTTCTCCAATGATTTTTTGTATGCTTCTCCTTGCGATTTTCTGTCCATGTGTCTATGTCTCTTATCCTAGCCCACTATTTACAGGCTTGGGGAATCAATTTAGATTAAATTTGATTGATTAATCAATCTTTAATTGATCAATAAAACTTAAAAACAAATTGATAATTTGATTAATCAAACCAATTTAAGTTGCTCAATCATGCCAATCAATTTAAATTTTGATTTCCTAACTATTTTGTGCGTGTGTGCAGGTGTCAAAATGAAATGGCCTATTTTTCTTTTTCTTTTCTTTCTTTTTCTATTTTTTTTTCTTTTCAATGAAACATTTCATTTCCCTATATTTCAATTTTTAGTTTTTATTGTATTTTCTTCATTTTATGAAATAAGAATCTGTACAATTTTGTTATACTGGCCTCCGGATAAAATGGGGTGTCAACAAGGAATAGAAATGAAATACTCAAACCTGTCTATTTACTTGGTTTTCGTGCTTGTGTAATAGGAAGTAACTTTACCAGTACTCTGACGCTGTGTAGCCTTGATTTTAACTTAAACAATCAAATCAAAGGGCAAACACCTTAGATTTTTTTTTTTCACCCCATACATGCTTTATTTATGGGAAAAAGTAGAACCAACACTGCCCATCTGCTGCATTCACTTTATCACTATTCCACTGTAATTTGACGCCAACTACCAATAGTACTTTCTTGATTTGTGTTCCATAGCCCATTTCAACCTTTCTGCCTTGACCTACAATCAGTGTCTTATTAGGTATTTTGATTAGTATTCTAATCTCATGGTGGACTTTCAGATGTGAGACGACACATAGGCTAAAATACAGGTTTCTAGAAGAAAAGGGAAATTAAGGCTAAAAAATCCCTCCCAAAATGACATTTATGCCCCTAATGGTGCAAAAAGTTTACCGAACTTGTTCTCTGAACAAGCTGCCTATTTATGAGGATCAGGTCATAACATTATTCAAACTCTAATGAGTTTAACAATTCATTTGAGGTATTGGAACATACCAATCAGGTCAGGACTTTCCTTTTAGATTGTAATGTAGGTTAAGGGCATGAGCTAAAGAAAAAAAGATTTAATAAGTCTCAAATTCACTAATTTTATTAAGGTGAGATTGTTCAAGGGTCACCTATGAAGTATGCCCATGATCATTTTTCCTTTTTTGCATTTTTTTTCTTTTACTATATCTTTTACTTTTTCTTTTGTGAGGGGAATTTGGTTCCCCTTTTTTGTTGGGATTCACTTAGTGCTTTATATTAATCTTCTTGAAACTGCCCTAGTGTGGGAGGGGGGGGGTGGGGGGGGGGGGGGTGTCTAAGTGGCAGTGGATGCAAGAAATAAAATTTTCAAGCTCAACAAGGCTAGCAATGGATTTCTTATTTGATTTTCTTTTGGGTAGTAGAAAGATGGCTTGCCATCCTTTTTGTAGTAACCATTGTCTCAAATGAATTGTTAGACATTAGGGGACCCAAAATCAAGTTAAATTTTTGGTAAACTATTTTTAAGAAAAAGTTGATTTAAAATTAAGGCTCAAATTGGTTATCAAGTTATGTCAATGCATTGTTTGATTCTCTTTTGGGTGTACTGGCTGGTCAATGATGACCACCCATAATTTGACCAGAACACAATCAATACACTCATAAGACACTAACCACAATTAAGAATAAAAGTCGAGAAACCTTGCTCATTGATCTTCACAAAGAAAACACACATTACACCAAGCAAAATATTTTCTTTATAGCATCTGAGTTGATAGAGTGTGGTAAGTCGTCTCTATCTATATCGGCTAACAATAGAGCTCCTCCTGATAAGACCCTTTATAGTTTGAAAGTCATTTCCCGTAGGGATCATTATCGATTGTCAACATCTTCTTCTAGACTTGTTCGTCTTCTTAAAATTATTGAGCACACACTGTTGGAGTGGGATCCCTACTAGGCACCAATCAAGAGGTTTTTTTTTTTTTTTTTTCATTTTTTTTTCTGCCCCATTGAATGGATTATCAAAGCCAATTATCAACTCTAGGTCTTCCGTACAGGTAAACTCATTTCCTGCATCCCTGCATGAAACACAAGCAAATTAGACAAAATTCTAAAAAAGGTGATAAGAAAATGATGATGTAATGAGATGAGACTAAAATTCATTTTATTTTATTTAAATTCAAAATAATATGAACGAAGGACATTGTCCTCTTATTGACAAGAATGAAGGAATTTATAAACATCTCTAGGATTTCATTGATTTCATTACCACTACGTACTCAAGCACATGTCGATTATTTAATCTAATCTTCCACTGTCACTTCTGTGTTAGATTGATCCACCGCCAAAATTGACAATTAGTCAATCTTCCAACCTAGCATGGAATTCTACTAAATGAGCATATTTTCCTTCCTATCCTTACTGCTTTCCCTAAACTGTGGCCCACCATGGTTAGACAATAGATTACCATGCACATTGGATTTCTTATCAAAATACAACCACCTTGTATCCCTCAAAGGTTGCACCTTGAACTTAATGAACTTAAAGGGCTACCAAAACTTTTCAAGTGAGTGGCCGGTCACCCAAACATGATATTCACATCAAGTATTTAGGTCATACCATTTTGGGTATAAGGGTTGTACTAAAACTCCTGGTATTGGAGTAACTAGCTAAATTTTCATCAATTTTCGAAATAATTATGTGTAAGTCATTGGGATATGTTGAATTTTTGTTCTCTTTGTATCTTTTGGAAATCTTCTTTTCGAGGCTTGAACATTTTGCTACCAAGGACTTGACGACAAACTCAAAGAAAACACCCATGGTTGTTGAACTATACCAATTACTGCAGGGTTGAATACTATATTATCATTTACCCATTTGACATTTCTTCCTTCATAAAGGTGACCTTGTATTGCTTGTACTTCACTGTCTTTTTTTTTTTTTTTTTTTCCATTCCTTTCATTGTAACCCTTTCTCCAGTACTAGAGTTGTCCATCCTTCCCATCTTAAATGCCCCTTCAATTCTTTCTTTGGTGGTTAACAAATTTGTAAAACTCTGTGAAGCACTTCCAATAAGATGGGCTAAAGTACGGGTCTTTGAGATAGTTAACAAATAAGAGATCGCCTCCTTATCCTCAGTTGGAGGATGCACTTGTGTTGTTGTTTCTCTCCATCGATAGGCATAATCTTTGAATGACTCGCTTGACCTCTTCTCCGTCTTTAGTAAAGTCAACTTGTCTAGAGCCATTTCAATTACATGTCTGTATTGTACTATAAAGACATGAGTTAAATCCTTTCAAGTGCAAATCCTTGTACGATCTAATTGGATATATCATCTCATAGCAGCCCTAGTCAAACTAAAAATGGATAAGCAGTTTGTCATCATTAGAATAAGTAGCCATCTTTTGGCAATACATTTTCGAATGAGTGATTGGACATCTAGACCCGGTAAACTTTTCAAAATCTAGAACTTTAAATTTTGGCGACAAAACCACATTAGGCACCAAACATAGATCAAATGCATCCACTGATTCAAATACATTTGTACCCTCCACGGCTTATAGGTGCTCCTTTAACACCACATATCTTCAGTTCACCTCCAAGCTAGGAGCTTGTTCTATAGTTGTTTCCCTGTCTATTCCTCTTTCTTCAGTATCATAAATTATGATAGACGGTGCTTGTGTATTCCTAATTAGTTGGAACCCTAGGGCTGATGTCATTGGAATGAATGTGAGCGAGCTTGGTCCTAAGACTATTGTCACATTCACTATTTATGATGAAGGATGTCCACTGACTGGTGTGAACCTTGGTGGAAATAAAGGATCTTCTTTAACTGCAGGTTTTGGAGGTTGCACAACTTTTCCCTTACTCATTGGTGGAAATAAAGGATCTTCTTTAATTGCAGGTTTTGGAGGTTGCACAACTTTTCCCTTACTCATAGTAGTAAGCATATCCATCAACTTATTTATTTGATCCTCAATATCATGAACATCCCAACTAATCTCCTCGTGGTTTTGCTCAAGTCCCAACATGCAATTTTCCAAATGCTCTCCCATGATTCTGGACTTTCGTCTAGTATTATAAGGATGTAGAATATTGACTTGTTTTGCTCAATGTTATATCTTAAAAATTTGAAGCTACATTAATAATCTTCCTATTGCTATAAATTTGATCTACTAGCTCTTTCTTTACAAGCGATTCTATACTGTGAGCAGGCTCCCACCAGCATGATTATGTATGCATGATTATGCATGAAATGTTTGAATGCTTATGTAATGCAACCTAAACAACCACTTTACCAAAATTCTTAGAAAAGCCCTCATCACTTCACCTTTTTCTTATCTTTATTTTTTATTTTTTTAGGTCTAAAGAAAATAAAAAGACAAATTTAAAAAAACACTCACTTTTTTATTTTTTTTAAAAATGTTTTCAACCAATTTAATTGCAACAAGCACAATTTCCTAATGAAAATGCCCAAACCAACCAAATTCTTGATGTACATCATGTACAATCTTTGGAGTTTCAGGATCGAATTGTTTGGGATACACTCCATGCTCCACTTGCTTCATTTTTTTAGCCATAACTCGTGCTCTATTAGCAGGTCGTTGCGAGTCATCTCAAATGTCTAATGATCTAGTGATCGAAACTCAATAAAGCACAACTTCTTGATATTTGGGTTGTAACTATTTATGTTCACTACCCCATCTTTGCAACTGGGCTTCAAGTTCTTGCAAGAACTTGGACTTTCCCTCATTCTCGGATTCAACGGTTCTTAATAATTCTCTATTCAACTTGGCTTTTGTTTGGAGTACCTTTCCTTTTTTCTTTTTTTTTTTCTTAAGGCTATCATTTCCTCCTCGACTTGAAAGCACATGTCTTTTTTCTGTTTAACATTATGATGGCACCTAAGAATTATCTTATGTTCCTTTCACTTCACCTATCGAGCACTTAGTTCAACTCCCATAGCTCTTTCCTCGACAATATGAAGTTTCTCCCGCAACTTTGATTTTTCCTATAACCATTTTGTTTCCCGAGCTTCCTCTTTCATTAGGGACTAAGTAGCAATTGAAGATTCTGTCTAAAAAGCAAGAATGCCCCAAGTCCTTGGTAGTTGGAAACCTATAACCTGGGGATTAACCTGGTTGGTACACCAACCATTATAATTTCCATGCACCTTGGTGATATGACTGCCTGAATATATCAAATGAACGACCTTCCAGATTACCACAAATTTTCCAATTTTCTTCTGAGCCCCTTTTTGAACATAAGAAAATTCTAAATTTGCTAAACTATGTGCCATTGGTATAAAATGAGCAGACCCTACCTGTATTCTAAACATAAGGGAAGCATAGGCTATTCCTCCCCATAGGCCTGGTAATGGGACCCACGAAAATCTTTCTTTCCTGTATAGCATATCAACGTATCCCATCCATGGTACTTGCTATATGATTCCCCTCATTAGCCAGTTTCACATCCTTCTAATCCATTCAAACTTGTTTGGTTGCTCTTCCCACTTAGCCCCCTCAAAATTAGTTAAAGGAATTCGGAGCCTAGAGAACATGGGATATAAGTAACCTTCTCTACACGGTAAATGACTTATGAACCATATATATAACAGTGGAACACGACATTTCAGTCTACCCTTCCCCCCCTTTTTTTTTCTACAATAATTAAGAGATCGAAATGTTTCTCCTAGAACACCGGGCATTGGGTTAGTCTCGTCCTGAACTTGGGCCACAAAAGAGACTGCTTCCTAGTCAATATACCCTAATTCCTTAGGAAAAACAATTAGTCCATAAATAGCAAGTGCCATAATATCCATGTGGACTTATTCTTTATCTTCTCCTTCTATTAGGGTTTTCACTTTCCTGATCCTTTTGTTGCATTTTGTAAACGACTGACCCACTTTTTGAGTTTTGATCCCTATCACCCTACATATATCTTTCCCAAATGATACTTTAGGATTATACCTATACATCCTGCAAGGTGTATGAAGCTTTATAAAATGCAACAACGATGTGTATTATTCAATAGTTGAAGCCATATCTATCCCCTCAAAAGTGAAGCAGTAATAAGAAGGATTTCAAATATCTACCAAAACACTCATCATGTCTTGTTGTTGTGGAAATAATAATGATGATTGGTGTAGTGCAGCAATCACGATGAACAATATGGAAACACACACAGATTAATGAAAGCAATAAATGAAACAAAGATTTAACGTGGTTCGGTAGAATGCTTACATCCATGGGAGCAAGCAACGACTGAAATTCACTATCTATCAAACTAGGGTTATAACACTGTATTTATGCTAACCCTACACGTACAGAGGGATTAGAAAATTCACCAAATACCCCTGTATCAATCCCCGAAGGATTTGCCTCCTTATCCCCGGCCTATTGATCTTCCCAGTTCAAATTTCAAAAACAACTCCGAACAAAACTGTCAACGGTTTCATCAAACAATTGACGATTTTCCTTCACTAGAGGAAACCGTCGATGTAACTACACCTAATTGTTGATGGTTTTCTCCTAATTTGGCTTCTGCTTGAAACCATTGATGTAATCGTCGATGTACCTAGTAAAACAGTCGATGGTTATTCTTTAGACTAGCTCCCTTATTTTGTTCAGCCTGCTTATTATGCATATGTGTTCTACTAGATATGAGCCACATACTACAACAATATCATCCTTGACAAATATTAACCCCTTAGGAGAAAAGAAAACATAACTCGGAGCTCCACTTGGGACAATAGTTTGGGATGCCTCCCATCTAGCATCTGGAGATGTTAATCAAGTCCAAGCAATGCTTCAACTTGTTCGTGGTAACAGACTTTGTCAACATACATGCTGGATTCTCAGAAGTGTGAACTTTCTTTAGCAATAGTTCACCAGAAGAAACCAATTTCCTGATCTTGTGAAACCTTACATCTATGTGCTTGGTCCTTGCATGATACACCTGGTTCTTTGCTAAATAAATGACACTCTAACTATCACAATGTAGCTGAACTCTAATTTGATGAATACATCGCTCCTTGACCAATCATATATGCCACAAAACTTCCTTGGCAGCCTCAGCCACTACCATATATTTTGACTTAGTTGTAGATAATGCAACTAGAGACTAAACCATGGACCTCTAACAAATAGCCCCACCCCCCACAAAAGTGAGTACATACCTTGTGGTAGACGTCCTATCATCCAAGTCCCCTACATAGTCTGCATCCACATATCTCATTACTAAAGGATCACCTTGTTGTCTATCAAACATGATGTCATAGTATGTAGCACCCCTCAAGTATCTGAAAATCCATTTGACTGCATCACAATGCTTCCGTCCCGGATTTCAAAGAAACTTGCTCACCACATTGACGGCTTGTTCTAGATCCGATTTTGTACAAATCATAGCATACATCAAGCACCCCACTACACTAACATATAAGACATTTGACATGTCATGAACTTCATCATTTGCCTTCGGGCACTGGGTGGTAGACAATCTAAAATAATTTGTCAAAGGTGTAGTCACAGATTTTGCATTTTCCATGTTGAACCTCTCAAACACCCTCTCAACATAACTATGTTGAGATAACCACAATCTCCTGGAAGCTCTGTCTCTGCAAATCTCCATCCCAAGAATCCTCTTGGTTGCACCCAAATCCTTCATGTCAAATTATCTGCTTAACAGGGTTTTAAACTTGTCGACCTTAGTCATACTCTTCACAGCAATCAACATGTCATCCACATAAAACAACATAAAAATGAATGAACCATCATCCACGATCTTCACATAAATACATCAGTCATACTCATATCACCTGTAGCCAATCCAGATCATGTAAGAGTCAAATTGTTTGTACTGTTGCCTCGGAGACTGCTTCAGCCCGTAAAGTGATTTTCTTAATTTATAGACCAAGTGTTCCTGTCCAGGCTGACTAAACCCTTATGGTTGTACCATGTAAATCAGCTCATTCAAATCACCATGGAGAAACACTATTTTTACATCCATATGTTCCAAATGCATAGCAAAATGTGCTACCAGACACAACACTGCCCTGATGGAAGTGTATTTGACCACATGGGAGAAGATCTCATCGTAATTAACCTCTTTCCTCTGTGAGTAACCCTTTGCTACTAGACGAGTCTTGAATTTTTCTTCTTCTTTTTCTGATACTACTTCCTTCTTCCTATACACCCATTTGCATCCTATCACTTTTTTTCTATCTAGAAGCTCCATCAACTGCCACATCTGATTCTTATGCAGAGACTCCATCTCCTTTACCATAGCACTCATCCATCTACTTTTCTCTTGATTGTGCACCACCTCTTGAAAAGTAGTACGATCCCCGCTACTAGTAATGAGTGTATAAGAAACCAGATCATCAAAATCATACCTAGATGTAGCCTGATAGTGTGTCTAGGTCTGTCTATAGTTATACTGTGATGCTGCTGATCTCCTGAACTAAGACTCCCTATATTCTAAACATTGTCATCTCTACCATGAGTCTCTAGCTCCACCTGCACCATATGCTCATTGCTGCTGCAATTTTCTGACACCTATTTTTCTTATTCCTGAATATGCTGTAATATGACTTTTTCATCCAAAACCACATCTTTACTAATCACCACCTTATTTTCTTTGGGATCCCATAGCTTGGACCTTTCACCCTTTTCTAATACCCTAGAAAGATACATTGTTAAGACTTTGCATCAAGCTTTGATCTCTCCTCACTAAAAACATGCACGTAGGTTGGACATCCAAACACTCTCAAACCAGAGTAGTCTAATGTGCTGCCTATCCACACCTCCTCTACTACTTTCCCATCTAGTGTTACTCTTGGTTATCTGTTAATCAAGAAACATGTCATATTCACTGCTTCTACCTAGAAATTCTTTGTAAGCCCTGCATTCCACTTGAGACATCGAACTCTTTAAGCTATTATTCAATTCATCCTTTTCGCCATATCATTCTATTGTGGTGTCTTGCGTACTTTAAAATGTCTCTTAATCTCATGTTGCTCACATAACTCTGTGAACTTTGAATCTGTGTACTCAGTACCATTGTCAGACCTGAGGCATTTTATCTTCCTCCCTGTTTGATTTTCCACTTCAGCTTTCTACGACTTGAATTTGGCAAACGTCTTTGAGTTGTAGCGCATGAAGTAAACTCAGACCTTTCATGAGTAATCATCAATAAAACTCACAAAATACATATGTCCTCTTCGTGAAGCTACTCTTACTTTACATAATGAACAATTTACCCAAATTATATTATATAAGTCTTGGACAAAATAGGTATACATCATCCATTTATAATTTCTTCATTGATTGATTATCTATAAAAATAAAAAGTGAGTTAATATTTTACCTTTCTTCAGAATTGAAATTTTACTTGTGAAAGGATTCAAAGAATAGAAAATACTTTGGAAGCCAATATACACATCTTTTTGCATTAGGATTTTCTTTGAACTAGCCAGTGTCGACATTCTCATATGTTAAATTTCATCTAAAAATGATAATGCACGTCTTTTAAAAGAGTTCCTTCAACTTAATATTAAGGGGTCAAATTTATTATTAAAACAATTTTTTTATGCTATTGCATGGGAATTTAACTAACATAAGTGTTATATTTAAATATGTTTTTTTCTTAAGAGTAAAGAACAAATTTTATTAAAAAGCGATCTTGCGCAGTATATATCTTAGCTTCTCGGTGACACTTTTAAAATCTAAACATTTTTGACAAACTATAAAGGATAATATGTTTTGGTCATTCACTTTTATATATATGTATAAGGGATTTAAGAGATATATTTCTCCTAAATCTTTTATTTATTATCCATGGTAGACTAGGAAATATTTATACAATAAACATGTCTAAATTTGTTCACCTCAACTCATCTCATGCCTCACGGGTTCCCAACATAATAATAATAATAATAATAATAATAATAATAATAATAATAATACACCTTTAATGGAAGAAACATCTTAATATCTTATCAAATTCTATGCAAGTTATATTTCAAACTAATATATTTATGCATAACTAACCAAGGTAACATGTTGTACATAGGTTTACGGGTTAGTAAACATGAATAATAAAATAAAAGGACATTTTGATTTTTATACACCGAATTATTTATACATTCTATACCATCCAAGATATTAAATACATTGTCGCACATTGTGAATGACAAAGTATTTTTAATATACGGATGGAGGCAATAATTAACATAACAGTATAAGATTAGAAAATATTAATAGTTATCTTTGGGAATTAATTGTAAAATGATGCATGAGACAAGTATTGAAAAATGGCATACAAGAATTAATGTACAGAGAGGGCAGGAGGCAGCTCAGCTCCCTACGAGTAAGGCCAATGTTGATGGACCGCATCAGCCAAAACAGTCTTTAGAAAATGTGGTAAAAGGTATACAAATAAATTAATAAATTAAATGGCCCCTAGAAGATTAGTATTACCATAGCATGTGTGTGTATATATATATTCGTCCCTCCAAATAAGACCATATACCATCAGCCAAACAGCTCCTATTAATAAATACTATCTACTTCTGATAGTGTGGGTGGGAGTGTTTCTTTTGATCACGTATTTCAATGCGTGTATGTGTCATGAGGATGAGAGGTTTGGTGGGGTGAGGGTTGTTCTTAAATCTTTGTGCAATAAAGGAGTTAATTTTTTAAAAAACTTTTCCTTAATCTGGATTTTTCTTATGAAATAATATTATAATTGTCTCATAATTATATTCTTTGATTTATACTTTGTTGGAGATGTGGCTTATATTCAATGGAATGCATGCGCCGAAAAAGCATGGTGAAGTAGAGAACAAGGAACCTGATTGCAGGAAGAAACAATCGACTGTTTGGTCAACGGTGATCAAAGGTTTTGGTCTCAGGACATAACTGTCGACAGTTTCAGTCTGTAGAAAAAACAACTCTCGATATTTAACCGTCGATGGTTTGCCTGAAACTATTGACGATTTCATTCAGCACAGATCACAGTTTTTTTAATTTGGAGATCAATAGATTGGAGGATTTAGAGGTTTTTTCTCCAAGATTTGCTACAGAAGTGTTTTAAATGTATTTTAAGTCTTCTGTACGCATAGCATTGATATATAAACTATATTTTTAATCCTTAATATGTTTGACGAATTTGATAGTGAAAATCAATAGCTTGCGCTAGTGCATATAGGCACATTGTCGAATCACGTAAATTCTTGTGTTTTTTATTTTATTACTTTCCTTTATTCTCTTTGTGAGTGTTTGTTATGTATATTCATTGTTGGTGGCTTGCAATAAACTTTATTAATCATCAATGAAGCTACTCAAATAAAAAGAAATAGTATAAAATTGAAGATCAAATATAAATTGTACACACTTACTGTATCTTCATGTGAACTAATGACACTTAAATCAACTTCATTAGTCATCAATGAAGCTACTCAAATATAAAGAAATAGCAAAGATTGAACATCAAACATAAATTGTACACACTTACTTTACCTTCATAAATAGTGTAAAGAACTAATGACACTTAAATTCTTATTGGAGATGTGGCTCATGTTGAGTGGAATGTACATGTCAAGAAAACATGGTGAAATAAATAACAAGGAAGCTGATTGCAGGAAGAAACCGTTAACAATTTGGTCGACGGTGATCAAAGGTTTTGGTCTCGAGAGATAACTGTCGACGATTTGCCTGAAACCGTCGACGGTTTCGTTCGGCACAAATTATAGATTTTTGAATTTAAAGTTCAAAAGATTGAGGGATTTGGAGGTTTTTCCTTCAAGATTTGCTATAGAAGTATTTTAGATGTATTCTAAGTCTTTTGTGCTCATGAGGTTGATATATAAACTATATTTGTAACCCTTGATGTAAGCTTGACGAATTTGATAGTGAAAATCAGCCGCTTGCTCATGTGGACATAGGCACATTGCCAAACCACGTAAATTCTTGTGTCTTTTATTTTATTACTTCCCTTTATTCTCTTTGTGAGTGCTTGTTCTGTATATTCATCGTTGGTTGCTTGCATTACTTGTTCCAATTGATTTGTTGGTTTTCGCTGTGCATTGACATTCAAGTCACTCGGCACAACATACTTATGTGAATTGACGAGATAAATATTTCGTTCTTGTGAGCTAAATTCTACATCATTCCACTTGTAAGATTATGTAGGCTCCATCAATTTAATTTGTTAGCCTTGGTGGCTACACCATTATTGTTTAAAGTATTTTGAAAATATTAACCTATATATTGTTCCTGGTGATTTCTTATCTTTGCAGATCATATTTAGTACAGGTACTCGTACATGAAGTACTAGATCAAAGACAAAGATTGGACCAAGTAGATGTCAAGAAAGAAATATTAAATTGACACTTACTCGGAAGGACCCAAGTACAACCAAATGAAGTTTAATTGTAAAATTATTTGTAATAAGGGTTGTGTGTGTGGTAGGAACTTTTTGTAACTCTTGCGTTTTGTTTTTTGTATGATTTCTGAGCAAGAGTTGAACAAATGCATAGGACACATGAGTATATAGGATTGCACTAAAGTCACAAACTCAATATTCATAGTTTTCTAAGTTAAAACAAGAGTTTGTCAAATAAATCCTAACTCAAAATACATTTTCAAAGGGACAAATTTTTCAAACATCTTGGTTTTATAAACATTTTCATACTTGGTCCCATTTGTGTCAAAAATGAGCTTTATGTCCTAAAGTGTTAAGAATATTTTATAAAGGACATATTAAGCATATAAAATATCAAAACGAGCTTTCAAATGTGTTATTATAAACAATATATCTTATATTCAAAGGGAAACTCTCTTGGACAAGTTTTAAACTTAATTTGACTTAATATATTTCATCTACTTTGTTCAAGAATGTTTTAAGTCATTAAAAGACTTTTTGACAAGGAAAAATAGAGCAATCGTTGACTGACGTAGTACAACCTTGAGTCTTGAACACCCTTCGGTATTTGGGGTATAAATTTTGCTAGAAGATTCCAAAAAGCACGATCTTGGTGTCCCTAGAAAGCTAAGAAAAAATCCCACAACTTTTATGTTGATGTCGTTTTCTGATTCAAGGCACTGGTCAACCAGAACAAGGCAATAATCGACCAAAGGAGGTGAATAGTTGACCAAATCAGGGGAATGGTCGACCAGCAATTCTAGTAGCTAATTTTTCCTCACAAACTAGGTAAATGGTCGACCAATGTAGGGCAATGGTGGACCATAGGGTGAATGGTCGACCAGAGAAAGTGAATGGTCGACCGATGGCCTCGTGCCTAGTGCTGTAACAACTAGAAAACAACTAGTTTTGTTTGGGAGTTGCTCTCAACAGTTAGTTAACAACTATAAGGGCTTTTTGGCTATAAATACAAGTCCATAGACTTGTTTAGCAAGGGTTTTGATTATTATTACAAGCATATAGTGAAAAATATCTTTCAATCCAAAACCTAGGCACTTTGCATCTTTGTCATTCATTCACAAGTGCTCAAACTCTCTTGTTCTCCAATCTTGTTTGATACAGTTCTTGAGAGAGAAGTGTGAGGCTTACTTTGTATTTAATTTTTGCTCATTCAAGGAGCATTCTCATTGTAATCATCTACTTCGTGTAAGGTTCTTTGTGAACCATTGTGAGGGTTCTTGGTGAAACGCTTGCTAAAGGCTCCTTGTGAGCAAGTAGGGATTTGTTCCCAAGTGTAGGGTTGTGTACCAAAGTTGTAATGCTTGCTCCACCGGGGAAAGAGTGTTGATAGTGGATGGTGGAATCCTTGACTTGGTGCTAAGGCGTGGACCTAGGCTGAGTGCCAAACCACATCAAAACCTGGTGTTTAGTTTTTCTCTCTCTACTCTTTATTTTAAATCTTGTGCATGATTTACTTTTACTTATATTGTGATATAATTACTTGAAATATTGCCAAGAGTTTTATTTTGTACAAATATTTAATATACGCAAAAAGAGCCATTCACCCCCCCCCCCTCTTGACTCTATATTGCATATCCTCTGCGAGGCTCACGTATATACTCCACGAGCTACAACGTCTAACATAATTAATCATCAATGAAGCTACTCAAATAAAAAAAAAAAAATAGTATAAGATTGAATATCAAACATAAATGGTACACACTTACCGTACCTTCATAACTAGCGTAAAGAACTAATGATACTTAAATTCTAATCAATATCATCATCACCGATCATGTTATAACTTAATTAACTTAGTAAGAGGATAGCTAACTTGCATAGTGGCCTATGTTAAACTTAAAAAAATTTAGTTTCCACTTGTTGAGGAATGCTGCAAAGGCACTAATGCACTATTGTCAATGCACACAATAAAGGAGCTAGTCTTATGTCAATAAGTTGAGTACAAGAGTCTTCAACTCATCATTAGATTTGGATGATGCACAAGACAAGTGAAAATGGCCAAAGAAGAACAAGAAAAGAGGAAGATTTTGACTAACATACTTAAATCCTTAAGTACTAACACTTAATTGAAGAAAAAAAGCCCAAAAGTGGTTTGGAGAATTGAGCGAGATTGGGAGAAGTCGTAGGGTTCCAAAGGAGAACAAGAACTTTTGAGAGTAAGAAGGAACAAATTTCCATTAAATAATGTTTAAATGCAAATAGTGAAGGATCGAGATGAAATGTGCATGAACAACTAAAATGTACTCGTGGAAAGAAACCAACTAGGCATCTAAGGCTACAGAGAGGGAATCGCCTCCAAATATGGAGATACATCATTATTGCACCCACCATACCATTAGTCTTATCAAAGAGTCATGTCCCATCATTTCCTACCGTTAAAAATCTCATAATATTTAGTAAAAATAAAGCTCGACATTCTCATCATTGACCTACGTAGTTTAAAGTTAATATTGAGTGTGGGAGATAATTGACAATGATAAGATTAAGGTTGGATTTATCGACCTTTCAAATAAAGATAAGTACTATAACACCAAGTACAAGTAGAGAAACTATGCCTAAAGGTCAACACGACTTAAGATATGTGGGAGTAAATGTTAGTTGTACACAATTGGTAAACTTCCATAGCAAACACAAATAATTTAACCATTGCAACCACCAAATAACCGACAAAACTGAAATAACAATCAGCGTTACTTATACCATTCAAAACTCGAAGCAACAAACAAAATCCACACTCTCTAATCATCATTTTTCCCAAATTGAAAATTAAGCAAATGCAAGCTTAAATATAAAGAGATTACCCTACACCTATGTATGCACAAGAGTCTATAATTTCTCTTGTTTTCACTTAATCATCTCATATTGTTTCATGCATTAGGAAATCGCTAATAGAGCACTCTCTAGCCAATTTCTTTACAAGTCATTCTACGAAAACTCTCTTCCACCAAACTCATTAAACTAGCTACTAGCTATACTTATATCATCAAGAGCAAATCAAAGTTCAAGCCAATAGAAGCAAGTGCATCCACAAGAATTTTGAAATACACTATATGTTAAATTATTAAATGTGTTGAGAATTCTACTCATAAATTTGAAAAAATAAAGTGGAGGATCCATTCTTCACTCTATTTTTCAATGTGGGACAAACAAGTTAATTTTTTAACGAAGAAACTATTCCAATGTGCTATTGAGGCTTTATCGTCTTAGTGTACCCGGGGTACACTAATATTTTCTATATATATGTGTGTCTTTGTGTGTGTGTGTGTGCGCAACCATGCACTAAGAAGCAAGATGAAGATGGATAAATAGGAAGAAGTGAAAAAAATATGAGATAATAATAAGAATAATGATGATGATGATGAACACATGTACAGGAAGAGAAAAGTGAAGAGGAAAGAACAAAAGAGGCCCAGCAACCCACTTGAAATTGGGAGCTAAGCCAAAAACTGGAGGCATTGAGTAATGAAAGTATGGGACCCAAGTCGGCAAACTCTCACAGCTCACAGTTTGCACAGTAAGGGATATAGAACTCAAGGGTAGTTCTCACTTCTCTGTTCATGTGGCTAATAAATATTTAGAGAGGTTTATTCATACAAAGAACCTGACGGTCTATGATGCCAACTCCATCCTTTTCGTTTTGGACAGACGAGTGGGTCAAAGTTTTCAGAGCAAACAAATAAAATATTTAGTTTGTTTGATTGCAGATTTCGGTGAAAAAGACAGTATATCATCGAGAGAGAGAGAGAGAGAGAGAGAGAGAGAGAGAGAGAGAGAGTAAAAAGTAGATTCCATTTCAATCTCCTAGCCTCCTCTAGCTGCTTATCAACCTCCCCATTATAAATTTATACATACCATATTGCATTTAATATTCATGAACTCCCCTTCAATCTCTGCACCTATATATTCTTTATCTCGCTTCGACTTCTTCTCAAGGTAGTATCTCCTTCAGGCTGCCTTGAGAGAGAGAGAGAGAGAGAGAGAGAGAGATATGGAGTTAAATGAACATGCTTTCTTCGAGGAATTGCTGGGTCTACGAAGGGACACTTGGGAAACCATTAATCCTTCAGCAATTAGTTCTATGAGTGAGTTCTACTCCAATGCCGGCAGCTTCGATGGTTTTGATGAATACCCATCTTCTGTTCTTCCAAATTTTTCATTTGAAGGCTTCTCCGCACCATTAGAGGAAGGCCTTAGCTACCCCTTGAACGAGCTCTACTGCCCATTCGGTGATGGGTACTCTGCAATGGAGATCACAGATTCGTCTTACAACAAGCTTGATACGCCGCCGTGGCCGGCCCAAGAAGACTTCCCATTGTCGACAATGGAGGACGAAGAACTGGGTCAACCGGAAAATGTTCTTCACAGCTTGGAGATGACGGCTGCATGTAAAGCTGAACCGGTTCAGTCCACAGAAACTCCGGTTTTCAACATGGGTTACTCTGTTGAACGGAAGAACAGAGCCAGGAAGGCCGATGGGCAGCCTTCAAAGAATCTAATGGCCGAGAGAAGGCGCAGGAAGAGACTAAATGATCGTCTCTCCATGCTTAGATCAGTTGTTCCTAAAATAAGCAAGGTAATCAATCTGCGAGCTTTTTGTGTTTGCTTTTGTTTTATGGTTGATTTGTTGCGAATTTTATGTTCTTATTCATGGGAATGACTTGCCTGTAAACGCCTCTGCAACAGATGGACAGAACATCTATACTTGGAGACACCATTGATTACGTGAAAGAGCTCTTGGAGAGAATCAATAATTTGCAGGAAGAAGCTCGAGTGGATTCAGAAAAGTTGAACTTGATGGGCATATTCAAGGACCTAAATCCAAATGAAATCTTGGTTAGAAATTCACCCAAGGTAAGTTTTTCTGTTTTTTGCTCTTGCTAATCCTAATCCCAACAAGAAAAAATCCCACGACTGAATTGGATCTTTCCCCACTCCTTTTATTTACAGTTTGATGTGGAAAGAAGGAACACGGATACCCGGATTGAAATCTGCTGTGCGGGGAAGCCAGGATTGTTATTATCCACGGTGAACACCCTTGAAGCATTAGGCCTTGAAGTAGAGCAGTGTGTTATAAGCTGTTTCAATGATTTTGCAATGCATGCTTCTTGTTCAGAGGTACATTATTTCATCCAATATCTTGTCTTTTGGTCCTTTTAGATTCTCCAAGGAAACTTTCATCTGTTCATCTATTATTTTCTTCAGAGCCAGTGATTAATCAGTGTTTGCTCTGTATTGACAGGAAGTAGATCAAAGAACAGTACTGAGTTCAGAAGACATAAAGCAAGCATTGTTTAGGAATGCAGGATACGGAGGAAGGTGCCTGTAGAAAACAAGAAGAGAAACAGAGAGCAAAGGGGAATAACTGGGGTGAAGCTCTGAGAGATGGGTAATGGGTTTGCTAAGTCACTGTCGTTTCAATGAGTTTTTACCAGAGAGAGGTTGCAGAGTGATTATGTTGTAGAAATAAGTGGCTTCTCTGTTCATCAGAGCTATCTCACAACAGCCAATTTATGTACTTGTGTCTGCTGCGATTGAATTGTATATCAATGAAAGGTGGCTTTTAGGCAGCTTTGGTCCACCACACGCCTCAGCAAACAAGTATTTCTCACTTGCAATTCTTTTATTATTGAGAAAGGGAATGTTTGAAGGATACTATGTGTATGTCACACAATTTTTTAACTGACCAAACTACCCCTTTCAAAGCCTGTCTACCTATGCAGGGCCTTTTCACTATCCCCATCACACACACACACACACACAACATAATGGACCAGTTTTTGGATTTCCTAATAAATGTGGAGAATGATAATGTAACTGAATTTTTTTCCTATTGATTTGAAGAATAACAGGCTGCTGCTTCTAAATACATATAAAAATTAATAAATGCTTCCAAAGTTTATGGTCTCCAACACAAAGAATGCAATTTTCTCTTTTTAGGGGGTGAGACAAGTATAAAAAAATAATAATTGCTTGCCTTTCACTTATTAAAATAACGTAAAACAAATATCAAAATTTACATGGTTCTGCCTAGAAGTCTACAAATTTTCACTATGAATCAAATTAAAGTATAAGGAAAATTAAAATCACTCAAATGCTCAAACCTAAACCCCAAATACCATCAACCTCAAGTAAATGAAGAGCAGAAATGGTCCAAACTCTACGAACCTAACTAACATATATGATCTGCGAATACAAAATGAGTTGTTGGGTCAAGCGAAATCTGTACCGCAGGGGGCTCTACCTATGGACCCTGGAAAAATTGTGCACAGCGGTGAACATAATGCATGAAAATGTGATAGGCTCTTATAGATTCTTTTCCTCTATGGGCACTGCCTCTGTGACCCGACTGAGCTCAAAAACAGGATCCTATATCAGTAGATCTGAAAATAAGAATTGAAAATATTCTCAATTGTTTCATTATAATTATCTATTTCCTCCACTCATAATGACAATGACAAAGTTGCACACACTATCTTAAAGGCTTGTCAAAACAAAGCACAAAGCACAATTCAAATGCAATCAGATAGCAAATATCTTTTCAACAGGGGGTTTGTGTTTTTTTTGTTTTTCTTTTGTTTTTGTTTGTTTTTTTTTTTGTTTTGTTTATTCTAGAGTCAGATAAATGAATAAATAAATTTAAGACTAAACAAAGTGCTCACAGGGAACTTGGAAACCCATACCCGCAAATGAGGATGGGAAGATGAACCACATTGGCCTAAGAACCGGTTAACTAAATATATTATCTTGAATAATATGAGAAAGGTGGAAGTTGATGGGTGGAGGTGACTCACTCAATCACTAGTTGTAATTGAAACTCAGTGAGGATTGCACACAAATACACTCAATTGATTTCAATAAATAATCTGAAACAAAATATAGATGAATTCTCAAAAATACAATTTTTCTCACTCGCTGGTTATTCACCCTCTCTACACCACATATTACATTACACACATACATCTATTTATAGTAAAAAATGAATGGTAGGTGGATATTAATTTCAACGAAATTGGTTGCTAGGTGGAGTAGGTTGCCTGCAGTTCAGAAAATTCAACAATATTGGGCTGGGTTGGTGGAGCAGCTGCCGACCAAGTTTTGCTGCCACCATCCCACCGTCAAGTTTAATCTTCAACATCCCCCCTTAAACTTGACTCTCTTGGCTTTATTATTCTGAGTATTATCTTTAGTCTTACAAAAATATCATGCTTGAATGACTTCGTGAAAATATCAGCAATTTGATCATATGTTCTGCAAGATATCAGTTTCTTTACCTGCTCCCTTATAAGATGATACCGAGTACCAATATGTTTACTTCTTTCATAGTAAACTGGATTCTTTGCAAGTGCAATCGCTGATCGGTAGACTTCTATGGGGTCATTTTGAAGAAATTTCAAATAATTCAGTACATTCCTCATCCATATATCATGAAAAACAGCTAAACAAACAAAAACATACTCAGTTTCACATGATGACAGCGTTACAATGGGTTGCTTCTTTGATGACCATGTAAACGTTGTATCTGCCATAAAGAATTTGAATTCAATCGTACTTTTTCTTTCATCAAGATCTCTTTCCCAATCGCTATCTGAATAGCCAATAAGTTTGCAATCACCTCTTGATGAATAAAACATACCATCAGTGATGGTACCTTTGACATAGCGGAGTATCCTATTCGCTGCATTCAGATGAGACTGGTCAGGAGTCTCCATGTACTTGTTGACAAGTCCAACTCCATAGAGTATGTCTGGTCTAGTGGATGTCAAATACCTCAAGCTTCCAACCAAACTCTTGAAATATGTGGGGTCAACATTTCCTTACTCATTTTTTCTTTAACTCCAATCCCGTTTCAACCAGATTTATCACAGGGTTGCATTTGTCTATCCCAAACTTCTTCAATACTTCTTTTGCATAGTGGCTCTGGGAGATGAAGATTCCCTCGCTTTGCACGACTTCTATGCCAAGAAAATGAGCTATCTGGCCAATATCCATCATTTCGAATTCTTTGACCATGCTCCTCTTGAAAGCGGCAAACATCTCTGGATTGCTGCCGGTGAAAATTAGATCATTAACATATAGGTAGACAATCAACATGTTTCCGTATGTCTCCATCTTCATGTATAGCGCATGTTCATAGGACACTTCTGAAATTCATTCTTCTGAAAATAGTCATCAATCCTCATGTTCCAGCATGAGGTGCCTGCTTCAAACCATAGAGTGCTTTCTTCAGCTTGTACACTCTATCTTCTTTTCCCTTCTTCACATATCTAGGTGGCTGATCAATATAGATCTCTTCTTCTAGAAAATTGTTCAAAAATGTTGATTTCACATCTATCTGGTAAATCTTCCATCAATTTTGTACTGATAGTGATATTAGTAATCTGATAGTTTCAAGTCTGGCAACTAGGGCAAAGATTTCTCTATAATCAATCCATTTTTTCTGCCTGTAGCACTTGGCGACAAGTTTTTCTTTGTATCTATAAACTTCTCCTTGAGCGTTCTTCTTGGTCTTGTAGACCCATTTCACACCAATAGTTTTTTGGCCTTTCGGGAGATTTGCCAACTCCCAAGTCTTGTTCTTCTCGATGGATTGAATCTCCTCATCCATCACTTTTCTCCATTTGTCTTCTTCGTTGGTATCCTCAAAGCTAACTGGGTCGTTGGTCAACAATAGACAGTATAGTGTAATATACTCTTCTATAGGTTCTGTAGTTTCATATAAGACAGCTAGATTAGAGGCTCCTCTAGGCCTCATATATGAGATTTCACGTTCAATTGGTGATGGAGCTTCATTCCTCTATGGTGAACCGTGTGGAGGTGTCTGTAACTCGGGAACTTGTGACTTGATAGCCACTTCTCTTGTCTATGTGGGTTCTTCTCCTTCAAGCATCAATTCCGCATCTTTGAAAGATTCATCCTCGTCCCACTTCCAAGATTCATTTTCTTCAACAATGATATCCCTACTGTGAATAACTTTCTTGTTGATGGGATTGTATAGTCAATATCCCATGGTGCTGTCGCCGTATCCAACAAGGATATATTTCTCTCCTTTATCTTCCAACTCTGTCCTTCTTGCCTCTGGGATCTTGGCGTATGCTATGGAACCAAACACTCTAAGATGACTCATACTGAGCTTGTGAGTACTCCAAGCTTCATGTGGCGTCTTTGTATCAAGACTCTTCATAGGACACCTATTAAGCAGATAAACTGCACATGATACTGCTTCTGCCCAAAAACTCTTGGGCATATTCTTATCCTTTAACATGCTCCTGACCATGTTAAGGATCGTGCGGTTCTTCCTCTCAGCTACACTGTTCAACTGGGGAGTGTAGGTCGGTGTGAACTATTTTTAAATTCCTTGCTACCTAAAAAATTACAAGAAAGTTTCGTCCTTATACTCTTCTCCTTGGTCTGATCGGAGTGACTTGATGCGAAAGCCACTCTGTTTCTTCACAAGGGCTTTGAACTCTTTGAACTTGTCGAATACCTTTGACTTCTTTTTAAGAAGTAGACCTAAGTTTTCCTACTGTAATCGTCAATGAAGGTGAGGAAGTATCGGTTTTGTCCATTTGAAAACGGCCTCAATGGACCACACACGTCTGTGTGTACTAGTTGAAATGGCATGGTAGATCTCCAGTCGGCTTGCTTTCCAAAGCTATTTCTGTGTTGTTTACTCAGAACACAACTTTCACATATCACATTTGGGTGGTGGATGTTTGGTAAGCCTTTTACCATCTTCTTGCTTCCCAACTATTTCAAACTTTCAAAGTTCAAATGTCCAAACCTGAGATGCCATAGCCAGTCTTTGATGATAGGATCAAACACTTTGGCTTATCATGTTGAATGGCAAGCGAAAACATTCGATTCTTTGCCATTTGTACTCGAGTAACGAGCTTACCTCGAGTGTCTGTTATCACCATCTTCTTATCTTTAAGTCTAATTTGGTAGCCTTTCTCCACAAGCTGTCCGAGACTCAATATATTAGTCTTCATGGCTAGTACATAGTACACGTTGGAGATAAAAGCATGGTCTCTATCCTTCCTTTTGATTAGGACATTTCCCCTTCCTCGAATTGGGACTTTAGAGAGGATATCTCTCCCTAAACTTTCTCATCAAGTTCATTAAATAGGTTCTTTCTACTAGTCATGTGATTCCTGGCTCCAGAGTCAAGGTACCAAACATTTTGGTCTTGGTGAGTTGAACTGTGTGTCATCAACATCATCGATTCTCCTTTGGTTTTCTCTTCTTCTGCAAAGTTAGTATTTTCATTTACTTCGTGATTTTGGGGATTACCTCTGCACTCATTACTATAGTGTTCGTACTTGTGGCAGTTGTAGCACTGAACGTTTCTCTTGTCTACGTTCAGACGGTTATTGTATGCCCTTCTTCCTTGTCCTCTGCCTCGTGGGACATAGTTCTGTTCATTGCGTCTTTCTCTAGTGGGACCTCTTCCGCCTCTACTGCCTTCTCTAGATTCAAAATTTCCAAAATTTCTTCCATGGGATCCTCGGCCTCTTCCTCTTCCTCGCTGTGACATCCCCCCTTTGTCGTATCTATCTGTAGTGAGGGACAACTTCATTTGGAGGGCTTGCTCTAGTGCTTTATCTTCACTCACTCTGTTGACTTTTTGCTCATGGGCTTAGAGTGAGCCCACAAGTTCTTCTACGAACATGGTTTCTAGATCTTTTGTTTCTTCCACTGTCACAACTATATAATCAAAATTTGGATCCAAAGATCGCAAATTTTCTTACAAATTCTCTAGTCGTTGAGAGTCTCTCCATTTATTCTAAATTGATTGGATACTACCATAACTCGTGTATAGTAGTCAGCAATAGATTCAGTAGATTTCATTCTTAAAGATTCGAAATCACCTCACAATGTTTGAAGACGAACCATCTTCCCTTTGTCTGCACCTTTGTGTGTTCGTTGGAGAGAGTCCCAAACTTCTTTAGACGTCTTGGCAGAGGTGATGATTTCAAACGTGGCCTCATCAAGACCTTGATAAATTATGGACTTCACCTTACAATTCTTCTTTCGATCGGCTCGTAAGATCGTTCTTTGAGTATCAGAAATAGTTGTTTCTTCTTCTTTTGATGGGGGCTTCTCTGTACCCATCTTCAACGATGTCCATGACATCCTGAGCACCTAGTAGGGCTCTTATTTGAATAGACCAATTTTCATAGTTCTCCCGTGTCAGCTTTGGAATAACAGCTTGTGTAGTACCATTAGCCATTAGATTTAATATATCAAAAAATAGAGTGATGGGGATAGATTTTGGCAAATCTGATGCCACCACTGTGTTTAGAAGGTCGAAAAAACTTTAGGAACCGATTTTGGATTGCAAAAAATTGATTTAAAAATTACTAAACTGGCTAAAAGAAGTTTTGGACCATTTTTTTTTTAAACTGTTTGACTTAACAACAGAGTTTAATGACGTCAGATATTACCATTAGGACACGTGGCGGATTCTCCGCGTGCTGCGTCTCAGCGACTGGGCGCAGGTCGGTCAGCCGGGTCGGGTCATGTTCGCGAGGTCGGTTCCGGGTCACTGGTTGCTAGGCCGAGTCGCGGATCGGGTTTCCGCCTATCCGGGTCAAATCTCACCAGCCCGGCGAAGAAGATGAGTGCGGGCACGTGAGGGGCATGGTGTCGGCGGTCAGTATCCTCGTCGGCGCGTGTGGAGGGCGTTGTTTCGTCTGTTGGTGCGTGAGAGAGCGTGTAAGGGCTCCCGGACTCCGTTTGAAGCACAGTTTTCATCGCTGCACTCGTCTCGACATGAATTTCACAATAGTATGCTCAATTTTGGATTTAGAGTAACTTCAAATCTAAGAAAAAATCGAATTTCCCCTCTGTTCACCTCTGTTTAGCGAATTCCGACAAACCTAAAGCGCTAATACCATTGATGGGTGGAGGTGGCTCACTTAATCACTGGTTGTAATTAAAACTCAATGATGATTGCACACAAATACACTCAATTGATTTCAATAAATAATTTGAAACAAAATATAGAGGAAGGAATTTTCAAAAATACAATTTCTCTCATTGTTATTCACCCTCTCTACGCCACATATTACATTATATAAATACACACACACATCTATTTATAGAAAAGGATGAATGGTAGGTGAATATTAATTTCAACGAAATTGGTTGGTAGATGGAGTAGGTTGCCTGCAGTTCAGAAAATTCAACAATATTGGGCTGGATTGGTGGAGTAGCTGCCAACCAAGTTTTGCTGCCACCGTCCCAACATCAAGTTTAATGTTTAACAGAAGTGCTGTAAACAAGTCTTGTATTTGTATTCCAAAAAAATACATACAAGTTACATGCTTCACGACAATGTTAAGACTGGACACTAGAGTCATTGCAACTGATTCTCAACCAGTAGACAAAAAACTACTATTTATCAGTTATAAGAAATATAATTTATCAAGATTTCTTGAAGGGATAACAGGATTCTTTTCTTTCGTTGGGCATGCGAAGAAAAATCAAAATTACATAAAAACTATGCCAAATGAATGATACAACAAGATCAACTGATGATAGTACACTTTCGCTGTTTCAGTGAGTGGACAACTGCACTACAGTTAAGTGATGTATTACAGAACACAAAACCAGAACAACCCTTAGATTGCAAGGATACAATTTTACTGACCCTTTTCTCTGATGGTTCAATTATTATTTGTGTTGCCCCCACAATATACACTTTTGCTCTCGCTGCTCCGCCCCTATCTATCTTGATGCATGTCAAATTGGCAAAGACATTATCTCAACTCATTTGCCCATCACCTCTAATCAAATGGTGAGAATCTTCTGACATGTCCCAAGAATCTGCCTCACTTTTGAAAAGCCCAACCTATGCATATACACATAATTCATGCTACAAAAAGTGCATCCCCCAGCAAAAGAAAAGATAAAAAAATTAAAAAAAAAGAAAAGAAAAGGTAACAGCTAGAAGAGGCTGAAACATTTCCACAAAGGATCCAGGAAAGATACTGAGATATTTCCGCACACAGAATACACCTGACTACCAACATAAACAGACAAATATCCTTTTGAAACTCGTATGCAGCCTTTTTTGATTCGTCTGAATTTCTTAAGTCATATAAATGAATAAATTGCCAAGACAAGAAGCCCTGAAACAGCCTTGCAAGCTCATTCAATAAAATGCCACACTAAATATGTGTATAGACACACACATACATACGTACGTCCATATAGGTGTATATATATTTTTTCTAAGCATACATATACATATGATGGTATGTATGTATGGTGATTGAGATGAGAATTCAATGAAAATATACCATAAATTGAGTTGGGCAACATATGTCATCATCAGAATTTTGTTTTGAGGCAAAGATGCGGATGCAAAGGGCAGCCTACGCGCAATTATAAAGTTGTCGCTATGTGACTTGGAGGGCACAGTTTCGAGGCTTGGAAACAGTCTATTGAAAAATAATAAGGTACGACTGCCTACCACAGACCTATTATGGTCCGCCCCTTCCCTGAACACCACATATGCGAGAGCTTTGTGGACCAGGCAAGGGCACGGATGCACTAGAAAATCAATGTTACTATCTCACTACTAAGTTTATGGATATCGTAAGTTTATAGTATTAGAGGAAGAATGAACCTGAAAATGGGAAAAAGAGAGACAGCAGGAGCAAAGTAATAGTAGCACATGTTTCTCATCAATGTGTTGGGACAATTATTTGATTCCTGGAAAAAGTAGGAATAAATGTTCATCCTTGAAGGGGTGCCAATGAACTTGCTTCTCTAATGTCTATGCTATTGGGCAAAGGAAACACGTGCTGAATTCTTTATAACCTTTTTATCTTTATTTTTAAAAATTCCATAGACCTAGGTAGGTTCAACAACCTCCAAAGAGATAATCATACAAAGGGAGAAAGTTCAATGAATCAGACTGTGAATCATATACACTAGCTTAGCTGCGCTCTGTTGGGTTCCAAGGAAGAACGAAAAAAAATCAAATAGAAGATTTATTTTTGGTTAGGTGGACAAGGAGCAGAAGGGAGGGAAAAAGTCCTAACTAATGACAGTAAGGGATCCAATGGGAGAAGTGCAAGAGTGATGCTGAAATTGGCGGTGTTAATGCTGTGTAGTGAGCAGCAACAATGAGAAAAGGAGCTATCTCGTGAGGGGCAACCAGCTATGAACCTAAAGAAAATTTGTGATGGCACTGATAGACACATGGTGAAATTTTTTGAGTTGTGTGCTCATATTCCGGAGGTCTCATTGATAGACTACAAGAGGATACTATGGGATTTTGAGATAGGGTTATTTACATTTACTAAGAATTGAAATCCTAAGGCAGTTTTCACTAATCATAAAATAAAAACTATACATGAGTTCTATCCTCATCTTAATTTGATCCATATGTGTGCATCCCTCATATTCACAACAAACAACAAAAATGATAGTAAAAGTGCAGCTACACAGAAATGGTTGTTTAGGTTTTTTTTTTTTTTTTTTTTTGTTTTTTTATAAATTTAGTTCATAGGTACTTATATTGGAGAAAGAGAAAAGGCCTGAAAGGTACCAATAAAATTCCATTGACCCGTCTCTGCTTTCTATTCACCCTCTATTCAAGACAATTGTACCATACCAAAAGGGAATTTGAATTTACGCCACCCAGTTCATCCCATTTTCAATTCTCATTTTTGGAATTGTCTCCCAATCATCAAAAAGGATGTTCAACATTTGTGCACTCTGTTCTTTTTTCCTTTTTTTCCTTTTTAATATCCAAGATGGATGGCGGCTGTATCACATGTGAAAAGAATTTGAGTTATTCTCGGTCACCATTCATGAACTTGCAAAGAAGCATCCCAATTACCAGCAACAAAGTACATGGAAAAGTCATTTAACAAGTAATATAAAAGCCAGGATTTTCAGAACCCAGAGGAGAACCCAGGCATCCATCCATATCATATCAATCATCATCCCCCATTTCCTAATCCATCTTCAAACTTGAGACCCTAGGGCCTAAAAAAACACCATGCCCGTGAACACCCAATCTCCATTGCACCAATCTTTTTCCATGATCTAACTTCCGTACCCTCCCCCCCCCCCCCCCCCCACAAAAAAAGAAAAAGGACCTAGAGTTCCATCCTCTATCCAATAATATAGCTTCCGTACCATCGAATATTTCAACAGATCGCAAAATTTCCCAAGAAGTAAGAACAGCTAAAAGATTATAAATTCTTAAAACAAGCAAAATCATGGGGAATATAAATAAAAAAAAAACAGATATGAGATGATTTTATTCGACGGGACAGTTAAATTAATTCGAAGCAGGCAATAGAAATTGCAAGAAGTAGGTCTTAGGGTTAATTTGGACATGTACCAGTGTCAGGGTTTAAGGATTCACTGGAAAAAACCTATAACCCTCCGTTGATCCCTGGACAGTGGAAACAAAGCCGAGCAACTCAATATCATCTCATTGCTGTTCGGCTTTCCCCAAAAGGGGTCGATCCAGTCTAACGAGGCCCGTGCTGAGGTTGGAAACCAACTTTAAAAGTGGCCAAACCTTAAGTCATGGGGCCGAGCCTAGCCACGGCCCAACTCCCTAAAAGCCTGAACGCTCGGCCCATGTATTTTGGCAATGGGCTCCCATTAAGGCGCCACCATACAGGCTCACTGGCCAGTGGCCACACACATTTGTGTGTGTGTGTGTCTATATATATATATATATTATATAAAATATGAATTCTATGCTCTGAAACACAGGATAAAAAATAAAAAATTAAAATAATAAAACACTTTTTTTTCCAAATTTTTAACATAATAAATTTTAAAAATAGGAAAGTTAATGAAATTTTTGTAATGTTATGAAAAATAAAAAATGGGAAACGAAACTATTTTTGACAAGTTAATAGTGCAAAAATGTTTTATTGTCTTTCGTTTTTTTCTACAAATACTATAAAATTAAAAAATTAGCTAACCTATTTGTAATTATTTGTAAAACTAAAAATAAAAAATAAAAAATATTTTTCACAACTAAATGATCCTGTAACATTTTTAAAATGTACATACAAAATAATTTTTTTACCAAAATTTTAGCAAAAAAAATTATGCTAATATTTTTGTTAAAGTAACAAAGTCCAATCAGTATCATATCACAAGAACAATTCACGAATCATTGTCACTCTACCGAAGAACATGATTTCTAACTTATCTTGACATAAGAATTCATACAAGCGAGTAAGCAATTGCAATTCATAAGCTGATAAAAGAGTTTTTTGATGATTCTAATGTGTCTGGCAGGTTCAGCCCCACGTAACCCCCCTAAATTTTTTGCCCAAAAAGACCAAATAAAAATCCATTTATCATCAAATCATCACAATTACCAACCCAAACATTAATATATTCTCTAGTAACTCTACCATCTCCATGTTTGTCCAATTAGGCTTCTATATCTCACAAAAGCACAACCAATCGATGTAACAATACTTGCCCCCAGGGCGTGGCTCAGTTGGTAGGGCGGACCTTGGGAGTATCTTTCACGAGGTCAGGGCTTTCTCCCCTCCCGGGTTCGATTCCTGCTGCTGGGTTCCTGAATTTACCTCCTCATGGTGTTGTGGGGCCACTCCATGGGACGTGGGATTAGTCGCAGACCGTTAAAACAGACGTGGACACCCAGGACGTCACCTAAAAACATTAAAAAAAAAAAAAAAAAAGTAGAACTCCATATGCCCCCATGGGCATGGCATGGTGGTAAAGCTATTGAGCAATCAAGTAGGAGCATCGAGGGTTCGAATCCTGGTAGATGCACTTAGTTGATGCTCCCAGAGATGCAACGAAGTTGTGTCCTGAGTGAAGGGTTCTGAGATGGGTCCTGGGAAGCGGGTTGACTGAAAGTCTTACTCAATAGTGTATAAGTCGTGACTGTTTTTAGATTTAGAGGGAGGCGCATCAAGGAGGAAGGTTGTCGACGCATGGGTTTGGTGCCGATAGACGGGTCCCCGTGGGGGGCGTCAATGAGCAGGAGTTCCTATGTAAAGAAAAAAAAAAAAACAGATGTCCATAGAATCTAATTATATATATCATAAAAAGAATCAACAAAGTTGTAACTAAGTAAATAAATGCTAGGTAGCCTGCAATCAAACATTGGCGGATTTTTCTGGTTTCACAGGGTATGCTGTCATATAGTTGCAGCAGCAAGGCCGTTGCCTGGCAGCGTCAGCACATTGTAGACCTAAGCATTGGTATGTAGATATTTGCCTTCTACTGGCCTTTCCTAGGAAGTAGCAGTTGAAGCCAAACAGGAAGCAGAACATATTTTGATGTAGAGAGATCATCACAACATAAATCCTCTATGTAAAATTCTCCTCTTATTTACCCTTCTTTTCAAAAAAGCGCATATAGAGAAAGAGAGATTTGTGGATAGGAAGGAGGAGAGATTTTCCCCACCAAAAAAAAAAAAAAATCCAAATAAATATGACTTTCTAATGCATCTAAACAAGATCAACATAAGAAGATGTTTTCACGAATGCAATCTGACACCATTTCATGAATGTAGAAAGATTGTAGAGAAAAAACTAAAAAACAGAGAGATGAATGAAGAGGAAGCTAAAAACAGAGAGATGCGAGAATACTACCCATTTTCTTATTCACACTATTGTGCTTAGAGATATATACATACAACTGAATAACATAACAACTGAATAACTGAAAAGAATAACAAAAGAAAACATAAAAGAAATCATTGGAGCAGAGCGCATAAAGCAGATAAGAGAAGTTATCTGAATGTCTGCAGCCTGGGCAAAGGTTCTAGTGCTGGTAGAGAGCAGAGAGCATAAAATAGAGAAGTTATATTTTTACATGCCCCTTAAGATGGAGTATGAATATTATGAATACCCATCTTGGACAAAATATTGCTGAAAACTTGAGAATCCAATGCCTTTGTAAAGATATTAGCCAATTGACAATCTGTTTTGACATGCATAGTTTTGATGACACCTTGCTGAATAAGTTGTTGAATAAAATGACAATCTACCATGATATGTTTTGTTCGCTCATAATATATTGGGTTAGCAGCAATGTGGATGGCTGCTTTGTTGTCACAAAACAGCGAGGCAGCCTGTGAATGAGGAATGCCAAGTTCATGGAATAGTTGTAGACTGCAAACTAATTTTGAACCTGCAGTAGCCATAGCTCTGTATTCTGATCCTGTAGAGGAACGAGAAACAACGGTATGTTTCTTAGATTTACAAGCTACAAGAGAATCACCAATGAAAACACAAATCTCTATTACTAAGCATCTAGTGTTAACACAACCTACCCAATTAGAGTTTGAAAAAACTTTCAAATGTGTAAAAGAAGAAATGGAGTAGAAAAATCCTTGTGATAGTGCACCTTTAATGTATCTCAAAACACGTATAGCAACATCAAGATGTGGTTTTCTTGGTTCAGTCAAGAATTGGCTAAGAACTTGTACTGAGTAAAAGATATTAGGCCTAACTTGTAACTGTGAGATAAAGTAATCAACCAATTAATCTCCTATAATGTGTGACATCACTTAACAAATCACCCTCATACCAAGAGAGTTTTAAATGGGGATCCATTGGAAAGTTTACTAGCTTAGCTGCTAACATTCCAACATCTTCTAACAAATCAAGTGCATATTTTCTTTGGCACACAGAAATACCTTATTTTGCTCGAGAGATTTCCAAGCCAAGAAAATATTTTAGAGGACCTAAGTCCTTTAATTTGAACTGAGTATTTAATAATGATGTAAATTCAGGAATTGGTGATGCATTATTAGAAACAAGCACAATATCATCCATGTAAGCATATAGAGTAGTAAAAAAGTTTCAATCTTCTTGATGAACAGAGATTTATCTGCTTCAAACTGAATAAATCCATCGAAAATCAGAGTATTAGAGAGCTTGGAGAACCATTGCCTTGAGGCCTGTTTTAAAACATAAAGAGATTTATTTAAACGCAAAACTTGTGATTGTGATGAAGTATGATAATTTGGAGGAATGGTCATGAATACTTCTTCATCAAGGTCCCTATGTAAAAAAGCGTTATTTACATCTAGTTGATGGAAATGCCAGTTATAAATAGTCACCAGGGCTAATATTGTAGTAACCGGGGAAAAAATAATAATAATAAAAAAAAATAAAATAAATTAATTAAATTAACAAGTAAAATGAATAGTATGATAAGGAAAAAAAAAATATATATATATATATATATATATGCATCTATATATATAAATAAGTTATTATGATATATATGTAATACATATAAGTTAAAGGTATATATATATATAAAGTTGTACAAGCTTCTCAAAGATGTTTTACCTTAATTAGTAGTTATTATGATATTAATATATATATATATATATATATGTAGAATTGTACAAGCTTCTCCAGGAAGCTTGCTTTAATTTTGGAAGTGCTCTCTCTCTCTCTCTCTCTCCTACAACTCTTTCTCTCTCTCTCTTTGATTCCGGGCCAGTTTTACGCCAGATCGACAAACCGAAACCACCACAACTCTCCTGGCAAATTTCTCTACAAATTGGCCAGAGCGGATCATTGGAGAAAGTAATTTGGAAATCATCCCTAAGTTTAGGTAAGGCTTTTTAAGTCAAATTTGAAGTTGTGACAATTGAGAAAAGTGTTATACGCATTGAAATATTAAAGTTTAATACTGGGAGTTTTTGTTTCCAAGGGTGTTGATTGGGAACGTTGGGAATCATCCCTAAGTTGAGGTAAAGTTTTTTAAGCCAAATTTGACTTTGTGGCTGTTCTAGAAAATGTTGTACTTACGAAAATACTGAAGTTTAATACTAGAAATTTTTGGTTTCAGGGTATTGGTCAGGAAATCATACGGGGGTTAGACTATATTGTTTTGGGAGCTTTCTCAGTAGTCAGGTAAGGGGATAAACTAAGTTAGTTCGTTTTGAGAAAATGCATGTATATGTATATATATAGCATCTGATTTCAGGAAAAATAAATATATTTATATATATGATTTATATTTGCAAAATACTGTGAAAATGATCGTATGTTGAATATGTGAAAATTAATTTGTGTGGCATGAGTAAAAATGTTGTGAAATACTGTTTTCTGAGAATGTGGATGATATGGATTTTCATGATGGAAAACCGGCATAAAGGCCGAGATATTTTATATATATGATTCGCTGGTGTACGGGCCGTGCTACGTGGATATGTTTGCTGGCGTACGAGTCGTGCTATGTGGATGAGATTTACCAGCGTACGGGATGTGCTATATGATTTGCCGGTGTATGGGCCGAGCTATGTGATTTGCCAGTGTACGGGCCGAGCTATGTGATTTGTCAGCGTACGGGCCGAGCTATGATAAAATGTGTAATTTTGGCGTACGGGCCGATGATTTTGATGAAATATGTATATGTGAAAAATGATATGATTGATTTGATAATTATTGATATGAGATATCCATGTATCACGATTTTAATATATGTATATGATATCAGAACCTGGTTGGCTTGGTCTAGGCTAGCACTTGCACGGTACCGTTGCTATGTGTCCATGGTTTTCGTGATCATGATATCTGTGTTAACGCTGTTGTACGGAGTGGTGTGAGATTGGATGGTCGATGTGGTTATTTTCAAGAAGTGTGTTGTTATCACCCTTGGTGTACAGACCAGTCTGGGTAGACCCATCGGACCTACAGACTACTGTTTGACTTGGCAGTGGTCGGCCAACCATTACCAGGTCCCGCCTTCGGGCCACACAACCCAGTCATGTGGGGGTAATACATGACAACAGCCAGCTAACCTACCAGGGATGTTTTCGTGCTATTATTATTGTATGAGATAAGATATGTTTATGAAAATGCAGTATATTCTACCATGTGTTGATATATATATGTATTCCCAGATTTGATAAACAGTATTGAATATGTTATGTATGGTATATATAGAACATAGAATACTCATGTTGCCACACATTGGTATTAGTTTATTTCCCTTACTGAGAGATGTCTCACCTTAAATCTTATTAACTTTTCAGGAGCTCCTGATAGGAGAGCGGGAAAAGCCCCGCTGACCTAGTGCTGATTATTTGCCCTTTTTGAAGGGTAAGTTTTTGGTAGGGACCGTTAGATTTTGTGGGGAATGTCCCTAGTTATGATTTTTGGGATGTATACACTGAGAGATAGTGATTGTAGTAACTCTGGTATGTTGTAATGCATATTATGATGAGATATATATGATTATATGCTTTGTGCTGCGCAGACTTCTACTATAGATATATTCTGATATATCCCTGGTACCCACGGGTCCAGGTGGATGGTGACCTACTGAGCTGGAACGTGAGATGTGTGGTATTGATTTTATGTTGATATTATTATTAAAAAAATATATGTGAAAAATGAGTAGGTCGTGACAGCTTGGTATCAGAGCCTAGGTTGCTAGGTTCTATAGACTCTAGAGTGCAGCAGAAACAATACTAGAGTTTAGGAAGTGATTTGAGGTTTTGTTCTACAGTATGGAAGTAGGACTTCCGTGGTAGTTTCTATTCATGGGGTGACGATTTTAGGAAAACCATAATAAGCTATTATCGGGTTGTGTTCCTAGAATGTAGGACTGGTGATTAGAAATGAGTTAGAAATGTTGAGATAAGTGGTGAGGTATGTCGGTAAATTATGAGGATAGGATTACTGAATTGCAACTGGTATTTTCCAGGATGGATCTAGAAGGAAATAGTGCCCATGCGAGTGGCAATGATGGAGCAGGACCATCAGGTGCAGCTGGGATCGACTCTAATGTGGTATTACGTAGCGTGGCTCAGCAGGTTATGGCTAAGATCACTAGGAGTTCGAGGGAGTAGAGTGGTCCATCTACAGGCCAAGGGTGCACCATAGAGAAGTTCACTAAGATAAATCCTCTAGTGTTCTCAGGTGGAGTTGATCCTGTAGCCGCTGAGAACTTGATGCAGGAGATTGAGAAGATCTTGGCTGTACTAAAGTGTACTGATGAACAGAAGGTCCTCTTTGTCACCTATAGATTGACAGGAGAGGCTGAGAGGTGGTGGACTGCGGTGAGACTATTGGAGCAGTAGAGAGTGACTCCGATAGCTATGACAAGTGATCGATTTAAAGATCTGTTCTTTGACAGATATTTTCCAGCCACTATTAGGGAGGCTAAAGTAGAATAGTTCCTAAGTCTAAAGTAGGGACAGTTATCCATCCAGCAATACACAGCATGTTTTATCGAGCTCTCTCGTTTCGCCCCATACATTGTTCCTGATGAGGTGTGGAAGGCGAGGCAGTTTGAGAGAGGCTTGAGGCGGAGTATATTCAAGCAGGTGGTGGTGCTGCGGATCCAGGACTTTGCTGAGTTAGTCAACAGGGCGGCTTTAGGAGAGATTGGTGAGCGTCTTGATGCAAAGGAGCAAGGATAGAGGAAGAAATCTGTATCTACAGGCTACCAGCAGGGTCATAGACCGGGTCAGTGGAGGAGAGGAAACCATGGCAAAGGACAGAGACAGGAGACGGAAGGACGTGAGGTGCAGACAGGGCAGGGTCCTCTAGTTTGTCAGACTTGTGGTAGGAGGCACTGGGGAGAGTGTCGAGCCGGGGGTGTAGTGTGCTATCGCTGTGGTAGATCGGGGCATATAGTGCGAGATTGTCCTACCCCACCAGATGCAGCTGCGGTGTGCTATCGTTATGGTAGATCAGGGCACATGGTACGAGACTGTCCTACCCCACCAGATGCAATTCCAGCTCCTAGACCATATTGGGGAGGTTATCAGGTGCCACGTGGGGGCTAGCAGAGGAATACAGCTCCAGCCAGGGTATATACTCTGACGCAGGGTGAGGCTGAGACAGCGGGTGACGTGGTGACAGGTATGGTTGTTATGTTTTCTTTTAAAGTTATTGCATTATTTGATTTAGGAGCTACACACTCGTTTGTATTCTCCGGGTGTATTAAATTATGTGGGGTTGAAACACAACTGTTAGATGTTGAATTGTTGGTATCTACACCAATTAGGTCAGTAGTAAGGTGTAATAGGGTGCTTCGAGGTTGTCCAGTTGATATTCAAGGGAAGGCTTTGTCTGCCGATTTGATAGTGCAGGACATGCACGGGTTTGATGTTATATTTGGCATGGATTGGCTAGCAGCTAATTTTTCTAGAATAGATTATCGTGCACGAGAATTAATATTCAAATCTCCCGGGGAAGCAGAATTTAAGTTCGTAGGGTTGCAAGTACAATCCCCGCCTCAGCTAGTTTCAGCTATTCAGGCCGAAAGACTGCTGCTGAGTGGGTGACAGGGGTTTGTGGCTGTGCTGAAAGAGATGTCACAAAATGAATTGAAACTTACTAGCACGCCTGTAGTAAAGGAGTTTACAAATGTTTTCCCAGATGAGTTACCAGGCTTGCCACCCGATCGAGAGGTAGATTTTTTCATAGATATACTTCCAGGTACATCGCCTATTTCCAAAGTACCTTATCGAATGGCACCAATAGAGTTGGAAGAATTAAAAAATCAGTTACAAGATCTGCTTGATAAGGGTTTCATACGACCCAGTGTATCTCCGTGGGGAGCTTTAGTGTTATTTATGAAAAAGAAAGACGGGATTATGAGGATGTGTATAGAGTACAGGGAAATTAATAAAGTAACGATCAAGAACAAGTATCCTCTACCTTGTATTGACGATTTATTTGACTAGCTCCAAGGTATAAGGGTGTATTCGAAGATTGACTTCAAATCCGGCTACCATCAGGTAAAGGTGAAAGTAGAAGACGTCTCGAAGATGGCCTTTAGGACTAGGTACGGGCATTATGAGTTTCTTGTTATGCCATTTGGTTTGACGAATGCTCCTGCGGTATTTATGGATTTGATGAACAGAGTGTTCCACCGATACCTAGACCAGTTTATTGTTGTTTTTATTGATAAGGTACTGGTTTATTCGAGGAGCTGTGAGGAGCATAAGACGCACCTGAGGCAGGTTTTGCAGACACTTCAGGAAAAGAAGTTGTACGCCAAGTTCAGTAAATGTGAATTTTGGCTTGAGAAGGTCGTGTTCTTAGGGCATGTTATATTTGGAGACGATATTTCTGTGAATCCTAGCAAGATTGAGGCAATAGTGAATTGGGCTAGACCAAGAAACGTCCAGGAGATCAAGAGTTTCTTAGGGCTAGCTGGATATTACCATCGTTTCGTCAAGGGATTCTCAGCTTTGTCAGGACCCTTGACACGACTGATGAGGAAGAATGTCAGATTTGAGTGGGACGACTATTGTGAGCAGAGTTTTCAAGAGCTGAAACAGAGGTTAGTTAGAGCATCAGTTTTGGTTATCCCATCTGGGGGTGAGACACATTTCATTTATAGTGATGCGTCCTTGAAAGGACTTGGCTGTGTATTGATGCAGCGTGGAAGGGTAGTTGCGTATGCGTCTAGGTAGTTGAAAGAATATGAGAAGAACTACCCTACACATGATCTTGAATTGGCTGTAATAGTACACCCGTTGAAAATTTGGAGACATTACCTGTATGGCGAGCAGTGTGAGATTTTCTCCGACCACAAGAGCTTAAAGTATTTCTTCATGCAAAAGGAACTGAATAAGAGGCAGAGAAGGTGGTTGGAGTTGATTAAGGATTTTGATTGTACCATTAGTTATCACTTGGGGAAAGCGAACATGGTAGCTGATGCGTTGAGTAAGAAATCTAAGGAGCCAGTGTTGGCAGCTATGGGGATCCAGCATTCGATCATGATGGATCTAGAGAGACTCGGCATAGATTTAGTAGAGAGTGATCTCCTAGTATGTATTGCCAGCCTAGTGGTACAGCCTACTTTGCAAGAAAGAATTAAAGCTGCTCAAAAGGAAGATCTAGTAGTAGCAGAGGTGATGTGCAGAGTACAGATGGGTCAAGGGGAGGATTTCAGTATTGCAGATGATGGAGCATTGCGGTTCCGTTCCAGATTATGTGTTCCTGCCGATACTGAGATCAGGAAGACTATTTTAGAAGAAGCTCACTGATCGTTGTATACCGTTCATCCTAGTAGTACGAAGATGTATAGAGACTTGCGTGATTCTGGTGGAGTGGCATGAAGAGAGAAATCGCCGAGTACGTAGCCTAGTGTTTGACGTGCCAGCAGGCACTAGAGACCGGCAGGGCAGTTGCAGCTGTTATTCATCCTAGAGTGGATGTGGGATCATATATCGATGGACTTTGTGTCAGGACTGCCAACGACATTACATGGCCAGAATGCCATCTGGGTGATTATTGACCATTTGACTAAGACCGCCCACTTTATACCTATCAAGATCAGCTACTCCCTCAACTGTTTAGCGGAGATTTACATTCAAGAGATAGTACGTTCTCATGGGGTGCCAATATCGATTGTGTCGAATAGAGACCCGCGATTTACATCACCATTTTGGAGGAGTTTGCAGGAGGCTCTGGGGTCTCAATTATCGTTTAGTACAACATTCCATCCTCATTCAGAAAGGCTGACTGAGAGGACGATACATATATTAGAGGACATGCTCAGAGCATGTGTACTAGACTTTGGGGGTAGTTGGACTCAGTTTATGCCGCTGGTAGAGTTCGCGTATAATAATAGTTATCAGTCTAGCATTGGCATGACACCATTTGAGGCTCTGTACGGTAGGAGATGCCGTTCTCCTTTGTTTTGGGATGAAGTGGGTGAGCGGCGAGTAGTGGGGCCAAAACTTGTGCAGCAAGCGCGTGATAAGGTTTGGCTTATTAGAGAGAGGATTAATGCAGCTCAGAGCCGATAGAAAAGTTACGCTGAGCATCGCTGCAGGAATTTAGAGTTTGATGTGGGTGATCACGTATTTTTGAAGATAGTTCCGATGAAAGGGGTTATGTGCTTTGGGAAGAAGGGTAAACTTAGTCATAGGTTTATCAGTCCATTTAAGATTCTAGATAAAGTGGGACCGGTAGCTTATAGGCTAGCTTTACCTCTGGTGTTGTCCAGGATCCACGACGTATTCCATGTGGCTATGTTGAGGAAATACGTTGCAGATCCTTCTCATATCATCAGTTATGATGAGTTGGAGCTTAGTGATTCACTGGGATATGAGGAGGTACCAGTACAGATTCTAGACAGGAAAGTACAGGATTTACGTAATAAGAAAATTCCTCAGGTAAAGGTTTTGTGGAGGAATCATGAGGTAGAAGAGGCTTCTTGGGAATTCGAGGAGCAGATGAGACAGAGATATCCGCATCTATTCCAAGAAAGTTGATGGAATAAAATGCAAGTAGTTAGGTAGTTTCTTTTGCAGGTACATGTAATGGTTTAATTAGTGTAGTATTTTAGTTTTGGGAGAATGGTTTTCTTTTGTATTTGTAATCTTCCAAGACTCGAAATGTAACCACGGCATTCCTCCGCCATAAGTGAGGGTAGGTAATAAAATGAGTAGACCCTTTCTCCTGGTTAAAGGATGGCGAGTTACGGGAACAGTAAATTTCGAGGACGAAATTCTTTTAAGAGGGGAGGAATGTAGTAACCGGGAAAAATAAATAAATAATAATAATAATAATGAAATAATAAAATAAAATAAAATAATTAAATTAACAAGTAAAATGAATAGTATGATAAGGAAAAAATATATATATGTGTGTATATATATATAAAGTTGTACAAGTTTCTCAAAGAAGCTTTGCCTTAATTAGTAGTTAATATGATATTAATATATATATATATATATATATGTAAAATTGTACAAGCTTCTCTAGGAAGCTTGCTTTACTTTTGGAAGTGCTCTCTCTCTCTCTCTCTCACTCTCTCTCTTTGATTCCGGGCCAGTTTTACGCCGAATCAACAAATCGAAGCCACCACGACGCTCCTAGCGAAGTTGTTTGCAAATCTTCCGAAGCGAATCATTGGAGAAAGCAATTTGGAAATCATCCCTAAGTTGAGGTACGACTTTTTAAGCCAAATTTGAAGTTGTGACAGTTGATAAAAGTGTTATACTCATTGAAATATTAAAATTTAATACTGGGAGTTTTCGTTTCCAGGGGTATTGATTGGGAACGTTGGGAATCATCCCTAAGTTGAGGTAAGACTTTTTAAGCCAAATTTGACCTTGTGGCTATTATAGAAAATGTTGTACGTATGAAAATACTGAAGTTTAATACTGGGAATTTTCGATTTCAGGGTATTGGTTAGGAAATCTTACGAGCGTTAGACTAGATTGTTTTGTGGGCTTTCTCAGTGGTCAGGTAAGGGGATAAACTAAGCTAGTTCGTTTTAAGAAAATGCATGTATATGTATATATATAACATCTGATTTCAGGAAAAATAAATATATTTATATATATGATTTCTATTTGCAAAATACTGTGAAAATGATCGTATGTTGAATATGTGAAAATTCATTTGTGTGGCATGAATAAAAATGTTGTGAAATACTGTTTTCTAGGAATGTGGATGATATGGATTTTCATGATGGAAAATCGGCATACGAGCCGAGATATTTTATATATATGATTCACCGACGTATGGGCCGTGCTACGTGGATATGTTTGCTGGCGTACGAGTCGTGCTATGTGGATGAGATTTACCAGCGTACGGGATGTGCTATATGATTTGCCGGTGTATGGACCGAGCTATGTGATTTGCCAGTGTACGGGCCGAGCTATGTGATTTGTCGGCGTACGGGCCGAGCTATGATAAAATGTGTAATTTTGGCGTACGGGCCGATGATTTTGATGAAATATGTATATGTGAAAAATGATATGATTGATTTGATAATTATTGATATGAGATATCCATGTATCACGATTTTAGTATATGTATATGATATCAGAACCTGGTTGGCTTGGTCTAGGCTAGCACTTGCACGGTACCGTTGCTATGTGTCCATGGTTTTCGTGATCATGATATCTGTGTTAACGCTGTTGTACGGAGTGGTGTGAGATTGGATGGTCGATGTGGTTATTTTCAAGAAGTGTGTTGTTATCACCCTTGGTGTACAGACCAGTCTGGGTAGACCCATCGGACCTACAGACTACTGTTTGACTTGGCAGTGGTCGGCCAACCATTACCAGGTCCCGCCTTCGGGCCACACAACCCAGTCATGTGGGGGTAATACATGACAACAGCCAGCTAACCTACCAGGGATGTTTTTGTGCTATTATTATTGTATGAGATAAGATATGTTTATAAAAATGCAGTATATTCTACCATGTGTTGATATATATATGTATTCCCAGATTTGATAAACAGTATTGAATATGTTATGTATGGTATATATAGAACATAGAATACTCATGTTGCCACACATTGGTATTAGTTTATTTCCCTTACTGAGAGGTGTCTCACCTTAAATCTTATTAACTTTTCAGGAGCTCCTGATAGGAGAGCGGGAAAAGCCCCGCTGACCTAGTGCTGATTATTTGCCCTTTTTGAAGGGTAAGTTTTTGGTAGGGACCGTTAGATTTTGTGGGGATGTCCCTAGTTATGATTTTTGGGATGTATACACTGAGAGATAGTGATTGTAGTAACTATGGTATGTTGTAATGCATGTTATGATGAGATATATATGATTATATGCTTTCTGCTGCGTAGGCTTCTGCTATAGATATATTCTGATATATCCCTAGTACCCACGAGTCCAGGTGGATGGTGACCTGCTAAGCTGGAATGTGAGATATATGGTATTGATTTTATGTTGATATTATTATTAAAAATATATATATATATATATATATGTGAAAAATGAGTAGGTCGTGACAAATATTGATCTCACTGTGCTCATCTTCACAACAGGTGAAAAAGGTCTCTTGATAGTCAATCCCCTCACATTGCGTGTAACCCTTTGTGACCAGACGAGCCTTACATCGCTCAATGCTTCCATCAGCATTATGTTTCACTTTATAAACCCACTTGCATACTATGGGAGTATTTCGTGCCCGTAGATTAGTGAGAGTCATGGTTTTATTTTTCTTTAGTGCCCTAATTTCAACATCCATGGCATCACACCAATGTGCAACTTTAGAAGCTTCTTGAAAACTACGAGGCTCATGATGCATGGATAATGCTAGTGTAAAGCATTTGTGAGATGAATACAAAACAATGATAAGATAGAGTTGATGATAAGGGATATAGCGTACCTGATGAGCAAGATTCATCCTTGAAGTGGTCTACAACATAACAATGAAAGTCCTTTAAATAACTAGCATGTTTCCTATTTTTGGTAGACCTTTTTAGAATGAAAGGAATGTTGGCAGGTGGTAGTGAGTGGTTTGTAGGATTGGAAAGGGTGTTTTCTACTGAGGGCGACTCATTGTGATGTGTATTTGGCTTTGTAGAAACTAAAATAGGAATTGTATATGTGGTAGGAAAAATCGAAGATGGAGCAATAGAATCTGTCAAGAAGAGGACTTGATTTTGCTTGTGGATGATTCTCCGAGTTTTGACCATTGAAGATGTTATCATGACATTCGTACTCAGGTACATGATTTAGGATTGTAGACACCCTATTTTTGTCCTAACCAAATAGAATACGGGCCCCCCTCTTATTATTTTCATTATTATTATTATTATTATTATTATTATTATTATTATTTTCCTATATTATTAGTATTTTTATTATCATTATTATTATTATTTTTCATTTTTATTATTATTACTAGTACTTTTATTATCTTTATTTTATTTTTACTTTACTATAATTATTTTTGTTTTCCATTTATTTTATTGTTATATTATTATTATTATTATTATTATTACTTTTTGTATTATTACTCTATTTTTATTAGTATTATTATTATTATTATTATTATTATTATTATTATTATTATTATTATTATTTTACTGATATTATCTTAATTATTTTTACCATAATTATTTATTATTATTTACTATTAATAGTAGTATTATTATTATTATTATCTTATGGATACTTATATTATTATGATAATCATTATTATTATTATTTCCTTTTTCATTATTACCATAAGAATAAAAAAAAAAAAAAAAAAAGGGAAAATCAAAGAAGGAAGGTGTATTAGGGTTTTCATTTTTTTATTATTATAAAGCAAAAGGGGGGGGGGGGGGGCGCACAAGAGCCACACGGGCAGCGCACAGGCAAGCTAAGAGCAAAAAAAAAAAAAAAAATTTCTTTTCTTCTTCTTGATCTTCTTCCCTCTTCTCTCTCAGCTCCCGCAGCCCCCTTCGTTCCCAGCCACCTCCTATCTCCTCTCCATCATCATCACCTTCACACGAACCAGCCTCCCTGCCTCTTACTCCCACAGACCCTCCAAACACTGCAGCAGAGCATCTCCAGCAGCCATCTACAACTCTCTCAGCCTCCTCCACACCAGCAGGTCCCACCCGGCCATCCTCCGGTCTGCACCTGCAGAAGACCATCACGAGCCTCCACAACAGTTCCAGCAGCGCAGCAGCCGGCAAGAGAGTCACAAGCCAGCAGTACCACAGCAGTGCACAAGTCCATCTCCCTCACTCACGCGCAGCCCAGCCCCGGCAACTCCCCGACGAGAAGCTCGTGTGTCTTCCCCTCTCCGTCATCATCGCAGCCACGGCCTCCATACCCAACGTCCACCATCAACCCAACCAACAAACCAGGCCCCAGCAACCTCCCTCAACTCCTGCTCCCGGCAAGATTCTCCCGTTCTCCGGCGGTTTTCCCCCTCTGCAAATACCCCCACTGTAAGTACCTCCCGCCCCTCTGCTGTATATACATACATTCACATACAAATATATACAGCTTGTGTTTTATTCCATAAAGTTTAAGTTTTTTTTTTTATTTTTTTTTATTTTGCTGTTGCATCTGTGTGTATATCCCACAAAACACACACAAAAACCCACACACAGCACACACAGCACACACACACATAGCACACACAGAAACGCACACACATACAACACATACAGAAACGCACACACACACTGCACACACACACACACAGCACACACATTGCACACACACACAGCACACACACACAGCAACACACACACAGAGCACACACAGTAAAACACACACAGCACACACATGTTTTTATTATAAAGTTTAAATTTTGCTTGGTTATTGTTTTAGGCTTTTTAAAAATTAATGTCCATATTTATAAATACTAATTTGTTTATCTTCATTATTGTAGGATTTTTTCTTTTTATTGCCAAGGTAAGATTGCATTTGTAATATTTTCTATTGTCATATTTTATTTTATTTTATTTTATTTTTGCACACTATTCAAGTTGTATGTGTAATATGTATTCTTAGGTTTCGGGTTATTATCTTGTTGCGGTTCTTATGTGTAAGATATTTTTTATTTTATTCATGTTTATATTGTATATTAACTTTATATTATATTATTAGTATTTTAGAATTTTGGTCATGTTATATATCATGTTAGGATTTTTAGTAGATTAGTTGTAGTACATGTGGTATTTTAGAACTATAGTCGTATGTGTATTTAGTATTCTAGAATGTTAGTCATATTAGGTATTTAACAAATCAAGATTCATAAGTAACATCATACATTTAATTTAGTATTTTAGGTAACTTTTAATATAGCATCTTGAGTAATACTATATATTTATTATTATGAAATTTTTAGTATGTTAATATATAATGTATTATTTATTATGGTAAGTTTAATATTTTAGGTAATATAGTATATTTGGTGTTTTGGTATCATGCTATTATATGGTATGTTTAGTATATATAGTATTATAGTAATTTATTACGTATTATATTATTTGTGGATATTTATTATTGTTATCATCGTGATTATGTTTATTATGGTATGTTTGAGTATTTTTGTTTATAACGCACATGTAGTATTTTAATATTATGATATGCTCATTATCTTAGTCTATATTATATGTTTATATTCTACTATTATTGGTATGTTAGATATTTTAGCTTCTATTATATATGTTGATTAGTACATATTGTGGTATCCTAATACTCTAGTTTATTATTATTTTATTCATTTATTTATTTATTATGTTTAAATTATTATATCTATTATCCAAAACCTCCCAAACTAGTATTTTCATACTTAGGAAAACCCATAAAATTTCTAAAATTTGGGAGCGTATTTTATAAAGTATTTTTGATTTTTATCCCTATGATTTTAATGCTAGGGTATTAGCCTTCGGGCTTTACGTACCTTTAAGCTCTGAGGGAATATATGTACATTATATTATATTTATTTATTTATTTATGTATATTTATAAATTCATAAAAAGGAGTAATTTAAAGACTTATTAGATTAACTTAGGGATAATTTCAAATTAATTAGGTACCGTTCGTAAGAACGGGCGCGTAGGGGGTGCTTGTACCTTCCCCTCGCGTAACCGAACTCCCGAGCCTAACTCTGTTAATGTAGACCGATTCTACCCTTAACGGGATAGTAATCATGTGTTCTAACCACACTAAAGGTTAGTGGCGACTCCTATACCATATTTTTCCTGAAAATATCAAAATTGATTTTAATTTCGCCGCCCAGGGCACACGCGCTCCCGGGACGTCGCGACAAGGATTATTAGAGTAAAAGGTGTGTTAGTGTGAGGCTATTTATTGTATGCAAGGGGAAAGATGGTTTCATGAAAAATCACATTACAAGATACAAAAATTGTCTTTGAATGCAAGTCATATAACTTGTAACCCTTAATGGCATGAGGATGGCCAAAAAAAATGCATGCCTTTGCTTGAGGATCAAACTTTGATCTATTTTGACTAAGTGTTGATGCATACCAAAGACAACCAAGAATACGTAATTGATCATATAACGGTGGCTTTCCAAATAACATCTCATATGGTGACTTGCCTTTTAAAACTAAAAATGGTGTTCTATTAATCAAATATGTGGCTGTAAGGATACAATCCCCCCCAAATTTTAAGGGTAAAGAAGCTTGAAAAATTAAGTGTTGACTTTTTGAGTTTGATCCCTATTTTGATTATGACAAACAACAAGCATCTCTTTTGTGCATTGAGTGTGAAGAGGTTTACATCTTGGGAAGCACAAGTAACAGATGCCTAATGGAAGTCATAAGAGCACCTAAACAAGCAGATCTCAGCGTATTTCATGGTGTATTCGAGGAGCAAAAGCGTGAAGACTTGTTTAATTTTTGGGTTGTAATAGTAATTAGGGTTTAATGTGTGCATGCATATCATATGATCTAAATTGAAACTCAACCAAGACCTTAGATTGACCATAGGACCTCCAAGAAACATAAAAAAACCTTTTTCATAAAATTCCTAACATATACAAAGGTTTTTAAATGGTTTTGAAGTTAAAAGAAGGCAAAAACTAATTTTTACAAAGGGGTCTGTCGACTGGCCAACCTATCGGACAATAGAAATGAGCATTTTTCTTAATCCATAACTTCTTATCTTAAAATGTGTTCAACATGAAAGTTGTGGCATTTTTTCTTAACTTTATGTTGATATCCAATTTGGAGTCACATAGAAAAGTTATGACCAAAACATTGAAAAGTGTCCGTAGTAGAAAAATTCCCTTCATGTTTCTTCTGTCTCAGTGATGGGCGTTTTTCTTAATCCATAACTTCTTATCTTAAACCATGATCAACATGAAAGTTGTGATATTTTCTCTTATATTTCTGTTGATACTAAGAACATTTAATTTGGAGTTATATAGAAAAAGTTATGACCAAAAAACTGTAGGGTGTCCACACAAAAAGCTTCCCAAAGGCCGAAAAACGGTTAGTTTTCAAATTAAATCATATTTTAATACCCCAACAACCATAAAATGGTTAGTTTTGGTTTTAGCCTATAAATAAAACCAAAGAAACTTGAAAAATTGAGGAGAAACATCTTGAGAGCATATCTACACATTCTTTGTTGCTCCCTCATTTTTTATACCCCCTTTGTGCATTAAATTTCATATTTCTCCTACTCTTTCACTTTGAAAATTCTTTTTGGGAGAAACTATTGTGGGTTATTGAAGGAAGCTTGGAGTATATATCCACTCGTATATTTCTACTTCAAAGGCTACTTTTTCTTGAGGTAATTTTAAAAAGGCTTGAGCATATATTCAAGTTTATATATATTGCTTGAAGGCCTCTACTTTTTATTCTTGTTGTTTTTCAAAGATCAAATTTCTCCTACTCTTCTTGAAAATATTTTTGGAGAAAAATATTTTGGAGGTTTTATTTAGAAGAGCTTGAGCTTATATTCAAGTTTATATATATAGCTTGACAACATTTTTATTATCATGTTCTTCAAAGATCAAATTTCTCTTATACCTTTTATTTGAAAATATTTTAGAGAAATTTGTTTTTTGTCTTCAAGGATTAAGAATATATTTAAAATCATACATATATTGCTAGAAAGCCCTATTGAATTTTCTTTTATAAAGGTCAATCATTTTAAATGAAAACCTTAACTTCTCCTATTCATTTATTTAGAAATATTTTGATTAGATAAAATCTATGGGTTAGTTCACGAATATATATATATATATATATATATATTGTGCTTGAGAAGCTTCTTGACAATGGCTTGAGCTAATATTTACTTTAATATATTTTGTTCAGAAGCCTTATTTAAATTAAATTTTAAAAGGTCATTTTCATAAAGAAAATCATTTTCTATACTCTCATTGGTTTACTTGAAAAATATTTTGAGAGGAATACCATACTCTACTGAGTTTCATTTTAATATCATATGAGAGTGCATTTTAGTTCTTCATTAAGTACATCTTTGCTTAGTTTGAGAAGCACTTATTTGTATGCAAACTTTTATTGTTATTGTTGTATTCCCAGCGTGTGGTTGGAAGAGGATTGCACTAACCTTTAACGTGCACCAGATTAGTTCAAACCTGGTTAGGAGAACTAGGAGCACCGTCATGTAAGGTGTATAGTTGTAGGTTGTAGCTCAACCCCAAAATTTATGCTGGGGTTTCTCTCACCCCGTAAGGAGAGGTTGTAATAGTGTCACTCCACTCGGTAAGTGAGCAAAGGTAGTGGAATCCTCTAAACTGGTTTGGCTTGAGGCAGGGATGTAGGCAAGATTGGGCGAACCTCGATAACAAATCTTTTGTGTGTGTGTGTGTGTGTGTGTGTGTGTGTGTCTCTCTCTCTCTCTCTCTCTCTCTCTCTCTCTCTCTCTCTCTCTCTCTCTCTCTCTCTTTCTCTCTCATTTAAATTCCGCATTTTAATTTCTGCATGTGTATGAATGTTTATTTATTATCATTCTTATTTTTCATACATGCTTTAATTCTTAAATAAGATTTAATGTGGCGAATCGGTGAAGTTTAAATTAGTAAAATATTTTTAAATCCCAATTCACCCCCTTCTTAGGATCACACCATATCTCTCAATAGGTATTAGAGCCCGGTTGCAATAAACTTAACCATTTTTGCATAAAGATTGCAAGGGCTTGTTTTTGGTGTATCCCTGTTTTGAGGGTTATTCCTTTACATATCCCCTGTTTTTATTATGTAGATTTTACTATTTGGATATTGAAAATGAGTTTTATTTTATTTTATTTTATTTTATTTATTGGAGGATTTGGAAAGTGATTGATAAAGAAAATTATATCTCAAGGAAAATGTTTTTGAAATGCAAAGTTTGCCATACTTGAAAATGATTTGAATGAGTGTGACATGAATTCAATGTATATCATTTTGAGTGTCATACATTTCATATTGTGCCTTAGTTTCTAATGTTTTTGAAAAGAATTATATCTTGTAGTAGTACTAAGGAATTTTTGGGAATAATAAAAGGACCGTGAGAGAGGAGATCGTCATTTCCAAGGATTTCGAGCTTAATTGACTAAGAAGGAGTAAAATGTAAAGGTATATCTATCCTCCTTCTACTTTATTGGATGTTTCATGAAATGATTCATATGATGTATATTATGTTAAATCTTTTTATATGAATCATATTATGATTACATGTTATCTTATGAGGAGTCTTCAAGAGAAACTTTATTAATGCTCATAAGATGTTTGAATTTATTTTAAAAAGGGGATATAATACTTTAAATGCTTAAATAGTGTTTTATGCTTAAAATTTTAAATTTTACTATACACTATTGTTATACTAAGATTATTAGAAATGCAAGCCAATATGAAAATCTTAATTGATAATATCCACTCCAATTGCTTAAATCATATATATTATGATTGGTTAAATTTTGAAAATATTGGCATTGCATGCTTTAATGTGTAAATCTCCTTCATATGGTCAATGACTCTTAATTGGTGAAATAATTTGTAATGCTATTGCTATATATATATATATATATATATATATATATATATATATATATATATATATGCTTAAAGTTTAAATAATTTAAATATAGCATATTGTTTTGTCCACCAAATTGAATTGAGTTTTAGGAAATTAATCTAGTGCTATGTATCATATAGCCCTAAACTCATAATGGAACTTATATGATTAATCATATTTAAGTTTATTTAAAGCTCATCCCCTTAGTTGAAAATATTAGATTAAATCTAAGAATAAAATGCCAAATAATATTTATTGAAAATATAATTTTTTTTTGGAAAATGAGTTGAGTGTAAAAGGGGCTAAATTTGTCAAACCCAAGAACTCAAAGCTAATGTTATGTTGTTGAAAATCTAGAGCCTTGGCTAAATTTTTGAAGTGAAAAATGAAAATTGAGAGCATAAACATTTAATGCTTAAGCTACATAATTGTGAGGGAGCAACAAATTTAAAAATTATTCCAATATGCAATTAATTGTCATGTGCTTGTTTTAAATACTTTATCATTTCATTTATATTAGTTGCTTTGTATGAACTGAATGTCAATATCCATCTTCGCTAAATGTCTATATTATCTAATGGATGGATGATTTTTGACATGAATTCTTGTTTGAGCTGCACTTAACTCTAAATATCCATTCTTTGCTTAAAGTTTAATTATATTTGATGAATGATTTATTTGTACATGATTTGTTATTTGAGCTTAATGCTACTATCCATTACTTGCTAGATGTTATATCATTTTATGGATAGTATGTTGATTGGGTATATTGAAATGCATGTTTGTCCTGAATGCCATTTACATGATGCAGGTTTTGTGAAATGCATGCTGATAGTAGACTAGGCCTTTGCATGTTGAAATCAAATAATTATCTTCAGTCATACATGTTGGCTAGTTAACCAAAATCATGTCTTCATAAGACTTGTTTTTAAAAAAAAAAAAAATTTAAATTCTTATATAAGTCTTATGTAGTATTAGTATAGTGACCATGCATGTCCAACCTAGTATTTTAAATCTTAAGGGGTCACTTAGAATGTTGCATGCTGATTGAACTTCATGAATAATTTTAAAATGCATGCAAATTATTTGAATAAGTTGGTACATGTTGAAGCCTATACGCTATGTGCTAAATTGAAAGATATGTGCACTTTTCATGAAATTCTCCTTGGATGCTATAAATTATGCACATTTTATGTTCCTAGGATAGTCTAAGTTCATGAACATGATTTGGTCAAATCTTTGGATTATGTACTTCACTTAGGATCTAAATGATTAAACATCATCATTTTAATTAAACGTATCATGTTTTGATGATGGTCCATAAACTTGGAGAAAATGCATGACATTGGCGTAGCTTTCATTTCACACACTCATTGATATTTTAAGTTGTGTTAAAATTGAAATGCAATATGACATGCTTGTGTGTTGAATGCCTATATTTACTGCATGCTGAAAAATTTTGTAGGATGAATGTATGAAAAATTAGCTTAAATGAACAACATCCTTGAATTGAACTTGCATTCATGTATGCATGCAAATATATAGGGGAGTTGAGCCCCATCTTTAGAGAAAATAAAATAGAGCTTTATAGTAGCATATGCATCATTGTTTTTGTTTTTGAGTCATAAGTTTTTATGAAATCCATGAACATCATATCCTGTTTGTTATGGAATTATACTATGATATAGATTGTTTTGGGATGTATGAACATTAATATTGTAGGACTTAATTTCAATTATCCGATGCATGTGAATTCTATAGGGATTTTATTGGTTGATTAAAATTGCTTGATTTATAATCAGTAAATTTTTTTAATGACTTAAATCTGTTGCCTATATTGTTGTAATGAATTTTTCCCAATTAAAATCAGTATAAGCACTCCAAAGTATCTAATCATGTATTCAAATCGAAAGGGGGAGTGTTCGAACTTAAAATTATATCCTTGCGCTCACCATATTTTTGCTTAGATCTATATTGTATGCTCTATGGCTTATGTGCATTAAAGTTTAATGGTTTTGTTAAAAATCTTAATTGATAATATGTTGTTTTGCCACAATTTCTTTAATTTTTTTTTTCTATATATGTTGTGAAATATTTTGTGCTTAAATGTATACCAGAAAAACATTGCTTGCATGATCATTAAAGTTTTTTTTTAGCAAGCTTGGTCCTTAGTACTTAAAAGTAATATAAAAAAGGGGGGGGGGGGAGGGGGAATTTTTTTGGCAAGATATGAACCTATATAAGATAAATCTTTATTTCTTTCATGTGTGCTTAAGTGCAAATTCATGACATGTACAACATAGTTTCTAAAATTCACTTTTATCATGAAAATTTTTTTCTAAAGGCTTTGGCTTTTAAATGATCCTTTTATTTAAGAGGAAATTTTATTAGCCCTTTTGCTGATGACAAAAGGGGAAGATATTTTATGAGCAAAATTTCTTTTCTCCTTGTTCTTTGTTATTTACAAAATGGAAAATGATACATGTGTTTAATTGAATATCTTTTTAAAGAAAACTTCAAACATTAACTGCACATTGACCTGCATTAAAATGTTCAACTTGAAAATTCATAAGTCTTCATGTTTGAATATGAATTGTATTGAATACTTTTTGAATTATGCATATTGTGAAGGGGAGCCTTGTCAGGCAAACTCAATTTTGCTCTATTGGCCTAACACAACTTTTCAATCTTGTTTTGATGATAACAAATAAGAGTTGATTTAATATGTGTTTGTTAGAATGATGATATTTCAGGAAAGACAAAGCTCAAAAGAAAATCAATGGAAAGCTCAAGATCACTAAGGACTCAACAAGATACATTCATATGTAAAGTGATCCAAAAGAAGCTTAAGCAACACCAACATGAGCAAAATATGTGGACACTCAAAGCTGACTCAAAGCTTAAGTCAAAAGGAACTTAAAGCAAAATACAATGAAAGGCTTGAAGAGTAGAGTATTAGGCTTTAAGGACAATATTGTAAGTACTTCATGTTTGAATATTTTATGAAATACTTTGAAACTCTTTTAGGGTTAATTATGGACTTAGAGACCTTATTTTAAAACCCCGGAAAATGTTTTATAAGAAATCAAAGTAAGAGAGTAAAAAGGATTTTTGAAAACTAAAATGAAAAATCTGAATCTGGTCTGCCAAGACGACTAAGGTGCACCCTCAGAAGACTAAAGATGTACCTCAGAAGAATGAAGTTTTACTTTAGTCTACTGAAGAATTTCTTTAGAAGGCTGAAGAATTAGTTTAGTCTACTGAAAATTTTTCTGAAGGAATACAGAAAAGGCAGTACACCCTCAGTTCAGTTGTTTGATCTGGAACTTTAAAAGACTGTTCCCTTAGTTCAGTCGTCTAACCCTATGTCCAGTTCAAATTTTTTAGTGTGTTAAGGAACATTAGAAGACTGAACCCGATACTTCAGTCGTCTGAACACTGTTAACAGTTAAATTTTTTAAATGTTTTAAAATCCAAATAAAGGTTTCTTATGGCTCAAATTTTCTAAAAATTTGGAAAATACTCCAAGTAATCTTGGGCAACACGAAATTACTTTTCTAAGCCTATAAATACATGATTTTGCAAATCAAACTACACCAAGAATTGAAAAATCTACTGAAAACCATCTTGCTATCAAGGCTCTCTCTTGCTCAAATCTTTACTCAACTGAATTGCTGAATCTCTATATTGCTGATCACCATTCTCTGAGTTTCCATTGCTGATTTCTCATATTGAGAGGGAACTTGGTGAATTCTTACTTGAGCTTCAATCTTATTTCAATTTGATATTTGAATATTGAAGTATCTAGTGTTTGAAATTGTACTAATCTGCTCTTTGTGAGAGTATTCTTGTATTATGAAATTATTTCTTGTTTCTTGTAGTTCTTTGATGATTCCAGGCTGTTGAATTGTTGGATCGAGCGTGGGGTATCGCTTGAAGAGGCATAGCTCTAACCTATTGAAGGGGTGTCCGAGCGTGAGGTATCGCTTGGAGAGACATTGCTCTAACCTATTGAAGGAGTGTCTAAGCATGGCGTATCACTTGTAACGGTTTGTTCTACCTGAAAAGGAACAATATAGTTGAATCCTTAGTTGGTATTGGCCTAAGGCGAGGACATAGCCTGGGGATAAGGCGAACCTTGTAAAAAACGTGGTATCACTGTCTTTCCTTACTCTCTTTAAATTTTAGCATATATTAATTGCATGGTTGAATTTAATTTTTGATCATATACACTACATGGATTGGATATTAAATAAACTAAAGATTAATTTGATTTTGGGAATTGTGGAAATCAAAAAGAAGTACGTTGGTTGATCAATACAAATTGCAGAAACCATAAGGGAGTACGTTGATTGGTTAACACCCAAGACTCATTAACTGAAAGTTTATTTAAAGTCCAAGTTCTTGGAAGAAGTGTTGGAATTTATATTGTGCATCATATTGAGAAATCAAATCCATAAATACAAGGCTTACATATATTCACAGGGCTACAAACAAGCAAATATCTTGAGTTCTTGCAAAAGCTGAGAATTGTCAAGAAATTGCATATTATATCTTGATTTGGTATTTTGTGGTTGAATACTTAAGTTGTTGATTGGTTGGATGTTTGTTTAAGTTTGGCTTATTTGTGTTGTGTTGTTGTGATTGGTTTGTGGATTGATTGAATAACTAAACTTTTGCTGTGTGTTTGATAAATTAACAAGAGGTTAAGAATTCATAAAAAAAATTAAAAGAAAATTTTAATAATCCAATTCACCCCCCTCTTGGGACAACTCTGTTAGCTTTATCGTGATCCCAAGAGGAGGGGTGAATTGGTATTTTTAAAATTTAACCCCTAGGTATTCCTCCTAACAGCAGTATGTTCACAACCGTATGGTCAATCTAGTGCAAGTAATATAAATATATCAAAAATTAAATAAAGCAGTTTAATCGATCACACAAGCACCAGAAAGCAGTAAAGAGAGGGTGACACACAGATATGTTATCGAGGTTCGGCCAACTGCCTACGTCCCCGCCTTGGCTAATTAGCACAAGGATTACCACAATAACTTGCTCACTTAAATGAGTGGAGCGGCACTTATACAAACCAGGTCAATTAGCACAGGGCTGACCTCAACCTTTACAACAATCCTTACTAGGCTGGATTACTGCCCCCTCAGGCTATGCCTGGAATCACTCAGATATTACAATCAAATGGTACAGATAAAAGTGCTTTCAAGTAAAGCAGATATGTACCCAAATGCGTTCAATCACATACACCACAATGATTTAATATGTAAGCTCAGTGTGGTCTAAATAGTTCAACTCTCAAAGGTACTTTCTATCAGTGTTATGCGTACGTGAGAGTGTTAGCAAGCAATCTTTGTATTTCAGTATGTTCTTAATCAAGGTGCTCAAACAAAGATATCACTCAGGTTTCAAATATTCCAAATAGTAGAATATGTCAATCACCAATATAGTGTATATGTTTGGTTTGCAAAAGCTATGCAATCTTTGTATTCAACAAATGATGTATACTTGAATAAATATTGCCACAAAGATTAATATCTCAAACATAAATATCTTTTCACAAATATACCAATAAAGATTCTACAAGATATTTGAGTAAGTTTTAAAATATTTTTGCAAGCCAAAAACAAATACAAACTTCCTAAGTTATTGCAATGAGAATGCAACACTCGGAAATTTAACACAAGTCTTCTTAGGGTAGGCTTATTAGCAAAGCCTTCTAAGGATACTTAGGTTATGCTCTCGTAAAAAATCGATTCAAACACTCAACAAATGAGAGAGCAAACCTCTAAATACCAATACTCAATACACTTACAAAGGATTTGGAGAGATGTAGAAAGTAAGAATGAGTGGTTTCTCAGAGTATGCGAATAATAAGGAGATTTTTAGCTTGAGAGGGATTTTTCACTTTTTGCTTAATAAAGTTCATAATTTTCCCAAATGAAGGGGTATATATAGACACCCCATGAATTATGACCATTGGGGACCTATTAGGAATTATTAGGAAAGTTTAATGACATTTCAAATATTTTAACCCTATTTAAAAAATGTTTAACCGCGGTAAAAATCAGGGCAACTCGAGAGGTCCGGTCGACCAGAACCATTTCTGTCAACCAGAGTTCATATGATTCGGTCGACTAGGACACTTTTGAAATAAAGACTTGGTCGACCGAAAGTGGGCGATTTTCCACTTTACAGAGGTTCGATCGACTAGGCCATTTTGAACTGAATGGTTCGGTCGACCAGACAGTTAGGATTTCTCCCGAGGACCCTCGATCGACCAGGTAGTTGGTATTCATTTTTGGCTTGGTCGACCAGATGGTCAATTTGTTGACCTTAGGAGGTTTCGGTCGACCAGGGGATTTTGAACTACACTAGTTCGGTCGACCGGGACCTTAGTCAACTGTTGACCCAGGTTTGTCAGTTGACCGAAGTAGAATGAATTGCCAAGGCCAGTCGACCGAAAGTGGTCAATGTGTGCATTCCGGTCCTGTTTTGAATCACACAAACCTTATTCAAGTGTCTAACATTCATAGGTGCAAAAGTGTGTGTCCTAGGGTCATTTTTGCCTAATTTAAAGACATCGAAAGAGTCCAGTGTCGGTCGACCGAAGGGTAAACCCTAAGGTCATTCTAAGGTCATTTTTACTTTACGGTTGGTTTGAGCTTACATGTTAGATCATGCATGTGATGTGTGTGAGATTATTACAAACCAAACCCTATTTACTATTACAGACCCTCTGCATATGAATTATATTACAATATGAAATAGAGTACAATATGAATTGGGTCTTCCAACTTTAAGCTTTCACGTGCCATCAATATATCTGCTAATATAGACCTACACATGAACTAGATATCCATTAAATACATGAGTATTTGTCATTATCAAAACCAGGCATGACCTATAAGGTCAACAAACTCCTTGACTTTCATGCTCCCATGTTTTTATCATCAAAAGGGGGAGAATGTTGACTTTTTGAGTCTAATCCCTGGTTTGATTATGAAAAACAACAAACATCTCATTTGTGCATTAAGTGTGAACGGGTTTACATCTTGGGAAGCACAAGTAATGGATGCCTAATGGAAGTTATAAGAATGCCTAAACGAGCAGACCCTGTCGTACTCCATGGTGCATTCGAGGAGTAAAAGTGTGAAGACTTGTTTAATTTTTGGGTCGTAATAGTAATTAGGGTTTAATGTGTGCATGCATATCATATGATCTAAATTGAAGCTCAACCAAGACCTTCAAATTGACCATAGGACCTCCAAGTAACATAAAAAACCTTTTTCATAAAATGCCTAGCTTATACAAAGGTTTCAAAATGGTTTTGAAGTTAAAAGAAGGCAAAAACTATTTTTACAAAGGGGTCACTCTTCTGGCCAGTCTACCGGACAGTAGAAATGAGCATTTTTCTCAATCCATATATTCTTATCTTAAAATGTGTTCAACATGAAAATTGTGAGATTTTTTCTCAGCTTACCTTTGGCATCAAGAATGTACAATTTGGAGTCATATAGAAAATGTTATGACCAAAGCACTGAAAGGTGTCCGTAGTAGAAAAATTCCCTTCATATTTCTTCCTTCTTAGTGATGAGCATTTTTATTAATCCATAACTTCTTATCTTAAAATGTGCTCAATATGAAAGTTGTGAGATTTTCTCTTAGATTTTTTTTGATACCAAGAAGTTCCAATTTGGAGTTTTATAGAAAAAGTTATGGCCAAAAAGCTGAAGGGTGTCTGCATAGAAAGCTCCCCAACGACCAAAAAATGGCTAGTTTTCAAATTAAATCATATTTTAATATCCCAACGACCATAAAACGGCTAATTTTGGTTTTTTCCTATAAATAAAAGCCAAAGACACTTGAAAAATTGAGGAAAAACATCTTGAGAGCATATCTACACATTCTTTGTTGCTCCCTCATTTTTCATACCCCCTTCGTGCATTAAATTTTATATTTCTCCTACTCTTTCACTTTGAAAATTCTTTTTGGGAGAAACTATTGTGGGTTATTGAAGGAAGCTTGGAGTATATATCCACTTGTATATTTCTACTTCAAAGGCTTCTTTTTCTTGAGTTAATTTTGAAAAGGCTTGAGCATATATTGTGGGTCTCTACTTTTTATTCTAGTTGTTTTTCAAACATCAAATTTCTCCTACTCTTCTTGAAAATATTTTTGGAGAAAAATATTTTGGAGGTTTTATTTAGAAAGGCTTGAGCTAATATTCAAATATATATAGCTTGATAACCTTTTTATTATCATGTTCTTCAAAGATCAAATTTCCCCCATACCTTATATTTGAAAATATTTTGGAGAAATTTATTTTTTGTCTTGGAGGCTTAAGCATATATTTAAACTCATACATATATTGCCAGAAAACCCTATTGAATTTGTTTTTATAAAAGTCAATCATTTTAAATGAAAATCCTAACTTCTTCTATTCATTTATTTGGAAATATTTTTATTAGATAAAATCTATGGGTTAGTTCAAGAATGCTTTGAGCACATATATTCATTGATATATATATATATATATATATATATATATATATATATATATTGTGCTTGAGAAGCTTCTTGACAATGGCTTGAGCTAATATTCACTTCCATATATTTTGCTTGGAAGCCTTATTTAAATTAAATTTTAAAAGGTCATTTTCATAAAGAAAATTATTTTATATACTCTTATTGGTTTACTTGAAAAATATTTTGAGAGGAATACAATACTTTGTTGAGCTTCATTTTAATATCATATGAGAGTGCATTTTAGTTCTTCATTGATTACATCTTTGCTTAGTTTGAGAAGCACTTTTATTGTATGCAAACTTTTATTATTATTGTTGTATGCCCGGTGTGTGGTTGGAAAAGGATTGCACTGGCCTTTAACGTGCATTGGATTAGTTCAGACTCGGTTAGGAGAATTATGAGTACCGTTCTATAAGGTGTAGCTGTAAGTTGTGGCTCAAACCTGAAATTTGAGCTAGAGTTTACCTCGCCCTGTAAGAAGAGGTTGTAATGCTCCACCCGGCAAGTGAGCAAAGGTAGTGGAATCCTCTAAGCTGGTTTGGCTTGAGGCAGTGACGTAGGCAGGATTAGGCAACCCTTGATAACAAATCTTTTGTGTGTGTGTGTGTGTGTGTGTGTGTCTCTCTCTCTCTCTCTCTCATTTAAATTCTGCACTTTAATTTCGGCGTGTGTATGAATGTTTATTTATTGTCTTTCTTATTTTTCATACACGCTTTAATTCTAAAATAAGATTTAATGTAGTGAATCGGTGAAGTTTAAGTTAGAAAAATATTCTTAAATCCCAATTCATCCCTTCTTGGGATCACACCATATCTCTTATTAAGGCTTGAGCTACATTTAATAGGTGCTGGTGTTTTTGTTCAATGACATAATTTTGCTAAGGCGTTTCCACACAACTCAAGTGATGGATAATTCCTTTTGATTGGAAAAACTCTTTCATATTAAATTCAAGATCATGTTCTTATTGTGAAAAAAATCCCTCATTTTCATTTGGAATCATATGCTTTACAAATATTTCTAAACAATTCAGCTTTAAGGTTGTCATATCCTGATTTTACATATGCAATCTTGCTTTCTAGGCATCTTAACCCAACTTTTTTTAGTAAAGTTAGTCAAACCTCAAAATGCAAAGTTTCAATTGTACATGTTGACAACAAGGAAGCATGTACAAAAAAATTATTATCCAAAAAAATAAAAATATTGAAAAAAACAACAAAACAATAGTGTTATGGTCAATATTGCAAACTCTTAAAAGAGGCAGCTAAAAAAGGCACAAACATCGCATGATGAGAAACTATAACAATTAAAAATAGTCAATGGTTTAACAATAAGAAGAGTTTTCCACCATCTAGCTTAGTTTAGCATACAAAACAAAAGTTTCTACTACTAACAACTAACCAATGAGCACACATGTTCACCCTCCTTATAAATGATGAACATATAGAATCAATAGGAACTTCATGATTAGCGAAATGAAAATTAATTAGATGCAAAAAAAAAAAAAATTGCATTGTTTAGGACCTAGACTAAGATATTCTATTATTAATCATGAAAAAGTCCACAGGCTAAACTTTTATGGAAGATATTGACAGCTGAGATTTGAAGATTCAAAGAGCCAACATGCATGTTTGGCTGGAGCTTGAACCAAATGTTGAATTTTGAAGACAAGATCAATGAAAGAAATTCTATTATTAATCATGAAGGAGTCCATAGGCCAGCTTTTATGAAAGATATTGATAGTTAAGATTTGAAGATTTAAGGAGCTAGCATGTATGTTTGACTAAAGACTACACTAAATACTGAATTTTAAAAACAACATCAATGAAAGAAAAAAGGGTGACGGGCGAAAGAAATTATTTTAGAAATTTATTTAAAAATAAGTTTTTGATGGATTTTCATTTTTAATGTACCAAGATGTACATGAAGTGATAAAAGAAAGGGTGTCAAGATAAAAAGGGAGAGGCTTGATAGAGAGCCTTTACTAATGGAGCATGACAAACACCATAACAATGTGGAAGTTAAGCGTGTTATTACCAAATTTGTGGGCATCCTCAATTCCGGGAATAGCAAATCCCAAATTGAACTGGATCCTCAAATTATTGCAACAAGCTAATCCCAAATTGGATGGGATCCTCAAATTATTGCAACAAGAAAAATCCCAAATTGGATGGGATCCTCAAATTATTGCAACAAGAAAATCGTCTATGATTCTCCACAATCTCCTGTGAATAGAATTCGAAAATTTTCTAGGGATTTTGATTGTAGATTTCTAGGTATTTTGATTGCAGATGTAAACATCATATGATGTATAAATTGTATATATACCTCCATTTTCTTAATGAAAGATGAGAAGTTTTCTTTCCCATAAGAAAAAATAAACTTTTCTATGTATATGTATATATATTTACATGGTATCAAAGCCTACCAAAATCATGAGTGAAAAACCACCTCATTATCATTTGAGTAATTTAGATAGACCAGGTGACTTCTTAGTGTCTCATCCACTAAAGGGGACCAACTATTCAGCATGGAGAAGAGCTATTGTCAATGCTCTGCGATCAAAGCACAAACTGGTTTTTGTGAATGGAAAATTACAGAAACCAAAAGAAGGAGATTCAGAAGAGGATGATTGGTTGATTTGCAATGCTATAGTGGTCGCATGGTTGTTAAACTCACTCAACGAGGAGTTACATAATAGTGTTGCATACCATGACTATAACGCCCTGAACCCTTATTCCCGGGTCCGGCACGTTATACTTGATAAAATCCCTAATAATCCATGATCCCTAACATATGCAGCGGAAGACATAACCATAATCTCCATATAACATAACACCAGAGTTTACTAATTCTAACTATAATCCATATTAAATTATCCATCACCTGCATTTCCATAAATCTATATAACTCCCAAAACAATTTAGTATTTTCACAATCATTCCTTACTCAATAACCTTAAAACATAAAAGCATAAAACATAAATATTTACATTCCCAAAATTAAAATAAAAATATACCATTTTATTTTTTCTATTTCCTAATAATTTTATAAAAACCTTGAGCTCTCAAAGCTCGATCTCGAGGAAATCTTAAAAAAAAATAAATTCATATTCGGGTGAGACACATCTCAGTAAGGGAAGAAACAATATATTAAACACAGCGTTTGGCTAACATGAGATATATAAATATCATTTTAAATACATTTGCAAATCTTCATATAACATTGAAATCGTTTTCTAAACCTAAACAATCACATGCAGAGATTTACCCACGAGATTACCCAAGGATAGGGGTGATTACCTGCTCATACAAGTAGCACCCCTCTACTCTGATACTTAGGTAACCCTAAGGTCACAATTAAAACATACCAAAGCACTCACTTTACTCAGTAAGCCCTCAAGTGTTAGATTAATCTCATACTCATACAGTTCAACAATAGTTTACTGGCAAAGGCCCTAAGGATAGGGAAATCTACTCACCCATACAAGTAGGTTCCCTCTGCCCTAATGCATTATGTAGCTACTGCCACATCTGAAGCTACTAGTGCACTCGCCTTACTCAGCAAGCCTTCAGGCAAAAGGTACGCCTTGCCCAATCATAACATGTTCTACGTACGTACATATTTCTAATATCATAATACATCATTATTTCCATCATTATTCAATCATTCACATTCTTTCGTGTTCATAACTTAACATTTCCTTGTATTTCACTTTAAGTGACTCTTTCCCATTTGTATCATTCACATTTCACATTTCATTTCATTGCATTGTCATTCCTTGTCATTTCATTTCATAACATTTTCATTTCATTCCTTTGTACTACAGCCGCTCTTTAGCCGTCATTTGTTAGTCCACATAGAAATAAGCTAGAATCTGCTAACATAGCTCCTTTTAGCTGTCATCAGTTAGTCCACATAGAAATGCGCTAGAATCTGCTAACCCGACTTTTAGTTGTCGTACCTTTATATGGTTGCATTTAACATACACAGGCAACATTATCCATATCATATTTTATTCTCATTGCTTTACTTACTTAACCCGCATCTCATACATTTAACATATACTTTGCTTAGATTCTCATGCCACACAATTTAACAGTAAAATTTATACTTATTCCTGTAAAATAGGCCAACCCACATTTAAAATTTACATGGTCAAAATACATTTCATTTCTTATTTAATTCATCAGAAAATTCTTTTCACTTTCATTCATTCACTTTCACATATACATAACTTATATTGACAATCGTAGGCTCAGAAAACATAAATTTCATGGCTGACATTTTAAACCCACATAAAAACATATATACATAAATAACACATAGTCATTTTTAATTCATGAAAAAAAAACCTAATTTAATATATAAATTTCTCCCTTACCTGGTTTCTTGAACTACGCCAATAGGGACTCTGAAAAATACCTGCGGCGCTCACCCGGACCCTGAATCAAAAATCCTAATTCCATTAAATTAATACTAAATAAAATATTTATTTAATACTTCCTAGGACGTTAAATACCCAATAAATAATTATCCCCTTAAATTTAGCCAAATTTCCCAAATCTCACTCTCGTTTTGGAGTAGAGTATAGAAAACCCCAATTGGAAATTTATTCACGTCAAAATGAAGGCAATCGTGACTAGGACCACGTGGTGGTACTCGATCGCCGATTTAACAGTAAATTTAAAGCAAAATTGAGAAAATGGGAAAAAATTACCTTTCCTCAGGAGTAGGGCCTAAACCGTTCCCACAACAAATCTGTTCCAGTAGAAATGTCGATGGCGGAGCCAGGAATCCAACGACACCTTCCATTTTTCGATCCACTGCAAACTCATCGAAAAATTGAGAGAAAAAGAGACGGAGATGGAGAGGTGCTAGAGTGTGCAGGAGATTTGCGAGGGGGGGGGGGGCGTCTGACTCCTTCTTCGTTCTTCTTCTTCTTTCTTCTTTCTTTAACTTTTACTTTATCTATCTATCTATATATATATATATATATATATATATATATATATATATATATATATATATATATATACATCTTATTTCAATTAGTTTTTTTTTAAATCCAATGTAAAATTATTTAATTTAATAACTAATTATTTAATTATTTAATTTATCTTAATTTAATTTAATTTCTTTAATTTTATATAATTTTTTTTCTTCTTTTTCTCACGCCATTTCTTTTATTTATTTATTTTTTATTTTATTTTATTTTCTAATTATTTTAATCATTTTAATTTTTCAGGTCTTTACAATGACACTGCTTATGACATCTAGAGAGATCTAGAAGAAATATTTTCACAAGGAAGTGGGCCTTATTTTCAAGAATTGAAAATAGAAATTGTCAACACTAAACAAGGTGAGTTGATGATCTCAGCTTACTATACAAAAATGAAGGGACTTTGGGATCAACTTGATAGTTTTTCCAAGTATCATAAACATGGATGTGCAAGCTGTACATGTGGAATTTTGGATAGGGAAAAATAAGAAGAGAAACTATACTAGTTTATAATGGGGTTGAATGATTCCTATGGTGTGGTAAGATCGAACATTCTTTGTAAAGATCTATTACCATCATTAATAATTGCTTATTCTTTATTAAGTTTAGAAGAGGTGACAATGGTAAGGCCAATTATGGAGGCAACAACTTTCAAAGTTTGTGCAGGGGAAAAGAATCAAGATCCAAACAAAAGATCAAAGTGTGAATACTCTAAGAAGACAGATCACACAAAAGGGAATTGTTTTGAGATTGTTGGGTTTCCTCCAAATTGGCAATGGAAGAAAAAGAACTTTCAAGCAAAGACATCCATCGATGCAACAGTGATAGAAACTAAAGGGAAGGAGGTAGGTTCTCAACAACAAGTGAGCCAACAACAGATTATTCTTAACCCATCTAGGATATCACAAACTCAGTTTGATCAGCTGATGACCATACTCAGCAGAAAGAAATAAGGAATGCCTATCGTAAACTTTGTTGGTAAAATTTCTTGTTCTCAAAATTTTATTTTGGATAGTGGAGCATCTGATCATCCTCTATTAGATTCAAAGCTACTAAAATGCAAAAATCCAAGAAAATTTATTTCACAAGTTACGTAACCTGATGGAAGAAAGTCACAAGTTGTTGTATTGGAAATATCCAACTAAATCAAAATATTTTGCTGAAGGATGTTCTTTTCTTACCAAAGTTCACCTGCAATTTAGGATCCATTAGTAGAATTACCCTAGATTTAAAATGTTCTGCAACATTTTTTCCAAATGGATGTATTTTGTAGGATCTTACCACCAAGAGGGTGATTGAAGCGGGTAGAATGGAAAGGGGGGGGGGGGTCTACTATTTTGAAGAGGAAAATCACATCTATGCAAATGCCATGAGATTGAAGAACCAACCAGAATTGTCACACAGAAGGTTGGGACATATCCCCTTTTCTAGATTAAAAAGTTTATTTGATGTTTCAGTTGAAAATAAAAACATTTCCCCATGTGATGCATGTCGCAAGGCAAGATAAACTCAATTGTAATTCCCTATTAGTAGAAATAAATCAAGAAACTGATTTGAATTAATCCATGTTGATACTTGGGGACCTTATGAAGCTAGCACACATTTTGAAGCCCACTATTTTTTCACTATTGTTGATGATTGTTCGAGAGGTACTTGGGTTCACTCAAGGAAAAATAAAAATGAAGCCTCATTTCTATTTGAACAATTTTTGAAAATGGTGGAAACTCAATTCAGGGTACAGGTGAAATCAGTTCAGTTAGATAATGCCTAAGAGATTGTGTATGGGAATTCAAGAAGCTCATTTTAAACAAAGGGATTATACACTAAACAACTATCTACACACACCCCAAAAAAATGGAGTGGTGGAAAGAAAGCATAGGTACCTATTGGAGGTTGTAAGAGCACACCGATTACAGGCTAATCTACACTTAAGATATTAGGGAGAATGTGTAATGATAGCATCACATTTGATAAATCTTCTTACCACACCAATGCTTAATGAAAAATCTCCATATGAGATTTTGTTTATAGAAAAAGCCTCATGTGATCATCTCAGGGTATTTGGATGTTTGTGTTATGTTTATGTTAAACCTAAGCCACATGGTAAGTTTGCTACAAGATCTAGAAAATGTGTATTTTTGGGATATATATTAGGAAAGAAGGGCTATAGGGTAATGTAACTCAATACTAGAAAGTTTTTTTTAAATCTTGCGATGTTATATTATATGAGGATTATTTTCCATTTAAAATAGTACAACTTTTGAAAAGTGTATCGGTGCAACCATTGCCTACCGTGATTGAACTTGAAGAGTCAACACATACTCAAAACCAATTTGGAGATGTAGGAGGATCAATCGAGTTAGAGGAAAATGATGAAACGGAATAAAAAAGGTATGGAAGAATTTGATCTTGAAATAGAAAATGAGGCAGTTGAAAGAGAAATGATAGTTGAGAACTCAAGACCACAATGTGAAAGGAAGATGCCACAAAAATTTGAAGATTATGTAATGACATGTAAGAATACGATAAATCCCCTACCAAGAATACCACTCAAATCAACCAATTGCATGGTAAGGTTTATCAAAATTCATTTCTCTCTAAAAATCTTGTGCTATCTTCTATTAACAATGCAGTTTTAGGAGAAATTGATGTTGAACTAGATATCTATAAAGATGCTATCGGAAAATGAGTACAGGATGAGGTAATGAATTAAAAGTTGAAAGCTCTCCATTCAAATAATAACTGGAGTCTAGTTCCTTTACCAAAAGGGAAAAATGCAATTGAAAGCAAATGGGTATTCAAGATTAAATAAAGAGTAGACAGAATGATCGAGAGGCACAAAGCACGGCTAGTTACAAAAGGATATAGCCAAGTAAAAGGGGTTGACTATAATGAAACCTTTGTTCCCATGGCTAAATTCACCATAATTCGGTGCTTGTTGGCTATCTCAGCAATTAAAGGATGGTAACTACACCCAATGGATGTTGAGAATGTATATTTAAATGGAGATCTTGATGAGGAAGTATTTATGAAAGCTTCTCAGGGTATGAAAGTCCCTAATGATTCATTAGTTTGTAAGTTGCATAATTCCTTTTATAGAGTCAAACATGCACCACGACAGTGGTTTGGGAAACTCTTCACTTCTCTTCTTAACTATAGGTTTAAGCAAAGTCCATAGGATCACTCGCTATTCACACTTTCAGATGGGGATAGTTTCTTGGTAGTGTTGATCTATATGGATGATCTTATACTTGTCGGCTACAATGGAGATAAATGTGCCCAATTTAAGAAATATTTCCACAGTTGTTTCAAAATAAAGGACATAGGAACCTTGCATTATTTCTTGGGGTTAGAGGTTAAAGAAGTCAAGATGGGATTTATGTAAATCAACAAAATTATAGAGGAGATATTATAAGGGAAGCAAGTATAGAAGATGCAAAGGTAGCACAAACACCTATTCCACAGCAACATAATCTATCGAGTGAGATAGGAGATCTACTTGAATATGTGATTGCATATCAAAGAATTCTGTGGAGAGTCATTTATTTGACTATTGTAGAGACCCGAAAAAATAATAGCAAATAAATAATAATAAGGAAAAGGGAGTTAAAAGGGATAAAAGAAATTCAAAAGAAGGGCGAAATTAGGGTTCGTGAACGAACCTCTAGGTTTCATCGACGAGCATACTTGTATGGTTCGTGGACGAATACCCGATTTTCATCGACGAATAGATACCAAGAGGGGATATTCAAACCTTAATGATTCATCGACGATCTCACTACCTTCGTCAACCAAAATTCCTTCTTGGGTTCGTTGATGAGGCCACATGTCTCGTCAACGAAGCCACGTGGCCAGCCATCATATATACGTGAAAATCAGTTTTTGGCGAGAGAAAAATAGTCCCTCTCTCATTCTCTCTCTAAAATTTAGCCTGGTCACCTTCTCTCTACGATTCTTGCTCCATCAAAGGCTGGTTTGACGATCGGGAACTGCCACAAACTTCGTGGGGAGATTCTATGCAAGATTGCTAAAGCAGATTGTTGGTTTGGAGTTCTTGGGCAGCATCCCAAAATCAGGGTAAGTGGGTTATTTTAGAACTTACATGGTTATTAGGTATTTCTCGGCCCAGGAAATGTATTAGATGTTAATATACTAGAGTTTGAGTTGATTGAACTAGGGTTGATGTGATTTCAGGGTTTGGAGTTCTGAACACTGCAGGCATGGGTTGAGAATCCCTGCCGGTGTTTCCTCAGGAACTTATGTAAAGTTAATAAATAGTTAATGGTTTAGAATTAATAGGTAAAATAAGATATGTGAGCTAGGGGAAAATGCAAGTATAGTTATTATTCTGAGTTCGAGTTGATTGAATTAGGAAATATACATCATTTCAGGATTATGTGTTTGATACGCTTTGGGTGTGAGGATAGAGTTGGAGTCAAGCCTAACAGTCAGTTAGGTAAGGGAAATATGTTATGTCAGTTAAATTAGAGATTTTTACCATTAAAATATAGTATATGATTATAGGTTTCCAGAGTAAGATTTTGAATAATTCAGAGTAAGAAATTATACAGTTTTACATACTATATTTAATGAGTTTTGATTATTGTGTGGCATGAGAATATTGGTATAGTACAAAATTCTACATAGCTTTTATAGAACTATGATTATATAGTTTTTATAGAATCATGATATACAAATTATACATTTTTATTTACAAAACTATGGCTATACAGTATTTTACAGAATTATATTTTACATGGTTATATAGAACTATGATATACAGTTTTTAGAGAACCATGATATTCAGATTATATAACCATGATATACAGATATTACAGAACCATAACATACAGATATTACAGTTTATACAGATCAGTTTATTACAACGTTATGGTTAACATAGTTTATTACAGAATCATGGTAAAATAGTAAAAAATATATATAACATTATTATATAGTATCATACCTTGATGGACCAGATCAGATTACAGAGCATGGTACTGTAGCTATTACAGTTTAAAGTACAACCACACATCTCATATAGAGTGTGAAATTTATGAGTAGTCGATTGTGCCTTGGGGGAGATGAAGACTCCCTGGTAGGCTAGATTGAGGCGGCTATTCTGACGACAGAGGTTTTCAATTGACTTATCCTAGTAGACTTGTCAGTATTAAGTCTAGCCCACGGGCTGCATAACCCTATACTTTAAGTGACATAAGTGTGAGTTATGATGTATCTTATCTTTGTATGTTATCTTAGTTACAACCTGATTAATAAATATATTGCTCACGTAGACTCACTTGCCACACAATGGTAATAACATATTTCATCTTACTAAGAGTTGTCTCATCCCTGTATTTATAAACATTTCAGGTAATCCAGTTAGACTAGCAGATCAGGCTCAGAGATAGAGGAGACCCTTGTACTGCCTTGTCTATAGGGTAAATGATTTTCGGAGATGTATTTTTGAGTAGTTCCTAGGGGATTTGGTGGATGATTTTGGAGAGATGTGTATGTATGTTTGGAAACTACTGAAACTCTGGTATTGTAATTATGGTGATGTAATTTATGTTTTCCGTTGCATAGGTGTTTTGTTTCCATGAACAAGAATTCTCGGTGTCCACTTTGGGACTGAGACATTATAGTAGATTTTATAAGGGGTATCAGAGTAATATAATTTTACAGTCCATATAAAAAAAATGGTATGAATTTTTGGGTCGTCACAATTTGGTATCAGAGCCTAGATTACTAGGTTTTGTAGACTATAGTGTACAACAGAGAACAATACCAGAGTATAGGAATAGATCTGATAGAAGATGGAAATTGGGATAAATCAGAATTTCAGTGATTTTATGTTGGGAAGTTAAGGTACGAATTTAGGGTTTTGTCTCGCGGTTTGGAGACAGAAACTTTGGGGTAGTTTTTATGATTTTCCTGAGGTGACAATTATAGGAAAACCATAGTAAACTATCATCGGTTTTTATTTCCGGATGGTAGGGCTAAACCTTAAATTAAAAATACGTAGTATGACGATATGTTAGTTAGATTAATGTAAGAATAGTGTTATGAGGTATAGATTCTCAGATTATTTTTGTGTTATTGTAGGATGGATCCAGGAAATAGCAGTGCTCATGCTAGCGGTGATGATGACGTTGGGCCTTCTAGCATGGGCGGCGGGGATTCTGATGCCATTTTGCGTAGCGTAGCTCAGCAGGTTATGACTGAGATTGCACGGAGTTCCAAGGAGCAGAGAGGCCCATCTACAGATCAAGGCTGTACGATAGAGAAGTTCACCAAAATAAATCATTCGGCATTCTCAGGGGATGCCGACCTGGCAGTTGATGAAAACTGGGTACAAGAGATGGAGAAAATATTGACAGTGCTGCATTGTACAGATGATCAGAGGTGTTGGCCTAAAATGAATTTTCAATCTTGTTTTAATGATAAAAAGTTAGAGGAACTTAACATATTTGGTTAAGTGATGATATTTTAGGAATCACGTATGTAAATACAAAGTCAAGAGCTCACAAGGATTATACTCCAAAGAAAGATGATCAAATGAAGCTTAAAGAATATTAAGGAATGGATTCAAAGATGGTCTAATATAGCTTGAAGATCATGAGAGCATGAATGTTAAAGAGAACTTGCTAAAAGCTTAAAGTATATTGAAGTTTGAAGACAAGATAGAGCCATGAAAAGACAAGCATGAAGACTTAAGTGCTTAGAATGTCAAAAGTCCTAAGAAGTCTTTATGTAAGTACTTCATGTTTAAATATCTTATGGAAATATGTTGAAAGATCTTTAGGGGTAATTATGGACTTAGAGACCTTATTTCAAACCCTGAAAAATGTTTTATAAGTAATGAAAGCAAGAGAGCAAAAAGAACTTTTGAAAACTAAAATGAAAAACCAGAAAAGGGTCTGTCTAGATGACTGAGGTACTCAGCTAGAAGACTGAAGAGTCACTTCAGAAGATTGAAGATTTTGTTCAATGTACTGAAGAATTACTTCAGAAGACTGAAGATTTAGTTTAGTCGGCTGAAGAATTTCTTGAAGGAATACAGAACAGGCAGTACACCCTCAGAAGATTGAACTCTCAATTCAGTCGTCTGACCTTATGTCCAAACTATAATTTTCAGTGCTTTAAGGTACTTTAGAAGACTAAACCCAACACTTCAGTCTACTAAACTCTGTTAATGGCTATTTTTTAAAATGTTTTAAAATTCAAATAAAGGTTTCTTGTGTTCTAAATTTTCTAAAAACTTGGACGATACTCCAAGTAATCTTGGGCAACACAAAATTACTTTTATAAGTCCATAAATACATGGTTTTGAAAATAAAATTAAACCAAGAAATTAAAAATTTTGTTTCAAAGCTGAAAGCACACTTGCTTTTTCAAAGCTCTCTCTTGCTCACTTATTGCAAAATCTAATTTGCTGAGAATACTGAAGTGCTAATCCATCCTACTTTGATTTCTACTGTTGATCCTCATCTAGAGAAGAATATTGGTGAAATCTTACTTAAGCTTCAATCATATTTTAGTTTGATATTCAAATATTGAAGTATCTAGTGTTTGAAATTGTACTAATCAGCTCTGTGTGAGAGTGTCTTTGTACACCATTTTGTTTGTTGTCTCTTGTGGTTCTTTGATGATTCCAGGTTGTTGGATTGTTGGACCGAGCATGGGGTATCGCTTGGAGAGGCGCTACTCTAGCCTATTGAAGGAGTGTTTAAGCATGAGGTATTGCTTGTAACGGTTTGTTCCACCTAGAAAGAAATGGTATAGTGGAATCCTTAGGTGGTATTGGCCTAAGGCGAGGACGTAGGTTGAGGATAAGCTAAACCTCGTAAAAAATGTGGTGTCACTTTCTTTCCTTACTCTTTTTAAATTCCAGCATATATTAACTGCATAGTTGAATTTAATTTTTGATCATATACACTATGTGGATTGGATATTAAATAAACTAAAGATTAATTTGATTTTGGAATTTGCAGAAACCGAAAGGAAGTACGTTGGTTAATCAGTACAAATTGTGGAAACTGTAAGGGAGTACGTTGATTGGTTAACACCCAAGACTCATTAATTGAAAGTTTATTTAAAGTCCAAGTTCTTGGAAGAAGTGTTGGATTTTCTATTGTGCATCATATTGAGAAATCAAATCCATCAATACAGGGCTTACATATATTCATAGGGCTACAAACAAGCAAATATCTTGAGTTTCTTGCAAAAGCTAAGAATTGCCAAGAAGCTACATATTATATCTTGATTTGGTATTTTGTGGTTGAATACTTAAGTTGTTGATTGGTTGGATGTTTGTTTAAATTTGGTTTATTTGTGTTGTGTTGTTGTGATTGGTTTGTGGATTGATTGAAGAACTAAGCTTTGTTGTGTGTTTGATAAATTAACAAGTGGTTTAATAATTTTTTAAAAGAATTAAAAGAAAATTTTAATAACCTAATTCACCCCCCTCTTGGGCTAACTCTTTAACTTTCAAGAGGGTATTGTATGCCACCTATAAATTGATGGGTGAGGCTGAGAGATGATGGACAGCCATGAAATTTCTAGCGGAACAAAGACCCATATCGGCAATCATAACATGGAGCTGATTTAAAGAAAATTTCTTTGATCGTTATTTTTTTGCCGTCGTTAGAGAGGCTAAGGTAGCAAAATTTCTAAATTTGACTGAGGAAAATATCACGCTTTAGTAGTATGCGGCGAAGTTCATTGAGCTATCATGTTTTTCTCCTTACATTGTATTGGATGAGGTTAATAAGGTAAGAATATTTGAGAGGGGCTTGAGGTAGGAAATCTTTAAACAGGTGGTAGTTCTAAAGGTGCAGGATTTCTCCAAACTTGTGGATAGGGTCACAGTAATAGAGGAGAGCAATCAGGGGGATGTGGGAGCACCGAACTAGAGAAAGAGGCCCACACCTCCGAGATTTCAAGCGGGTACCAATCAAGGCCCATGGAGGGGAGATCGGTATAGAAGAGGCCAGAGGTAGAAGACATGACACCATGGTTTTCAGGGTGAGCAAACTTATCCCATCTACCTTAGGTGTGGTGGGAGACATATGGGTAAATGCTGGATAGGAGAGAATGTTTACTACCAGTGTGGGAAACCCGGTCACATGGCACGAGCATGTTAGGGACCGTATACTAATGCACTAGCTCCTAGACCTTTCTAGGGAGTTCTCTAGGCACCCTGTGGAGGCCAGCAGAGGAACACAGCCCCGGTGAGGGTTTATGCATTAATGCCAAGAGACGTCGAGGCTATAGGTGACGTTGTGACAGGTATTCTTATTACTATATCATATAAAGTTGTCGTTTTATTTGACTCAGGTGCCACCCATTCTTTCATATTATTAGGGTATGTCAAATTATCTGGGGTTGAGATACAATCGTTAGATGTTGAGTTGTCAGTAGCCACACCAACTGAATCAGTAGTGAGGTGTAGAAGGGTGCTTAAAAACTATCCAGTGAGCATTGAGGAGAAAATATTACCAGCTGATCTCATGATATTAGACATGCAGAGGTTCGATATAATATTGGGTATGGACCGGCAGACAGCTAACTACACCAGCATTGATTGCCATTAAAAAGAGGTGAACTTTAGATCACTGGGGGAGCAGGAATTCAAATTTGTGGGATCACGTGTATGTGCCTCGCCACAATTATTGTCAGCTATTCAGGCGAGGAGGCTACTTCAGGATGGTTCCCAAGGGTATGTAGCTTATGTAAAGGAGATGCTAGAGGGAGAATTAAAGCTTCTTGATATTCTAGTAGTTAGAGAATTTCTAGATGTATTTTCAGTAGAGTTACTTGGTTTACCACCAGATCGGGAGATTGAGTTTACCGGGGATCTACTTCTAGGGTCGGTAGTGATATCTAAAGCACCCTATAGGATGGCTCCAGCCGAACTAAAAGAATTGAAAGATCAGTTGCAAAAGTTGTTGAATAAAGGGTTTATCAGGCCTAGCGTATTGCCTTGGGGAGCACCAGTTTTGTTTGTGAAAAAGAAAGACTTGACTATAAGGATGTGCATTGATTATAGGGGGATAAATAAAATGATGATAAAAAAATAAGTACCCTTTTCTTAGAATCGATGACTTATTTGATCAGCTCCAGGGGACGCAGGTCTACTCCAAGATTGATCTTCGGTCAGGATACCATCAGGTGAAAATTAAAGTTGAGGATGTTCCGAAGACAACATTTAGGACTAGATATGGTCACTATGAGTTTCTAGTTATGTCATTTGGTCTGACTAATGGACCCGCAAAGTTTATGGATTTGATGAATCGGGTCCATCAATTCTTGGACCAGTTTGTTGTGGTCTTTATAGATGATATAGTAGTTTATTCAAAGTGTTTTGAGGAGCACGAGGATCATCTGAGGCTAGTATTGCAAGTGTTGAGAAAAAGAAGTTCTTTGCCAAGTTTAAGAAATTTGAATTCTGGCTAAGGCAGGTCACTTTCCTTGGGCATGTGATCTCGAGGGACGACATATCAGTAGATCCAAGTATGATAGAAGTGGTGGTGAATTGAGTAAGATCAGGAAATGTTTAGGAGATCATAAGCTTCCTAGGTCTGGTGAGGTACTACCCATATTTTGTGGATGAGTTTTCTAGATTATCAGGTCCATTGACACAACTCACAAGGAAAAATGTAAAGTTTGAATGGACCGACGATTGTGAGCAGAGCTTCAAGGAGTTGAAGTAGTGGCTGGTCATTGCACTGGTATTATCTATTCCATTAGGAGATGATGGATTTGTTAAATATAGTGAGGCATCCCAAAAGGGACTTGGGTGTGCATTGATGCAACACAGGATGGTTATTACATACAATTCTCGACAACTTAAGGAATATGAAAAGAATTAATCAGTGCATGATTTGGAGTTAACTGCAGTGGTGTATGCCCTAAAGATCTAAAGGCATTATCCGTATGGTGGGAAGTGTGAAATCTTCACTGACCATAAAATTTTGAAGTATTTCTTCACTTAGAAAGAAATGAATATGAGGCAAAGAAGATGGCTAGAACTCATTAAAGACTATGATTGCACTATCAGCTACTACCCAAGGAAAGCAAACATGGTTGATGCTCTAAGCTGGAGATAAGTGGGAGCAGCATTGTCAGCAGTGATAATTTAGCATCCAATCCAAATGGATTTGGAGAGGCTCGATGTGGTACTTGTAGAGGGTGATCGCCAGGCATTCATTGCCAACTTGGTACTACAACCTACCCTATAAGAAAAGATTAAAGCTGCTCAGAGGAATGATGCAAAATTAGTAGAACTGATGGATAAAGTGTAGGATAGACACAGAGAGGAGTTTAGTATTTTAGATGATGGAGCTATGAGGTTCCATACTAGATTGTGCATTCCTGAATATGCTGAGATTAAGAAGGCTATCCTAGAGGAAGCACATAGATCCCTTTACACAGTGCATCCTGGTGACACTAAGATGTATTGGGACCCCCGAGGGTCATTCTGGCGAAACAACATGAGGAGCAAGATAGTCAAGTTTATAGAGTATCATTTAACATGCCATCAGGTAAAGGCTAAGCACTAGAGACCAGAAGAACAGTTGTAACCACTCCACATCCCTGAATGGAAGTGGGATCATATATCTATGGATTTCATTGCGGAGTTACCGCCGGCGTTGCATGGACAGGACGCCATTTAGGTAGCTATAGACTAACTGATGAAGACTGCTCACTTTCTCCCTATTAAAGTCAACTACTCTATGAACAGGCTGGCAGAGTTATACATTTAGGAGGCAGTTTGACTCCATGGAGTGCCAGTATCTATAGTTTCAGACCGAGACCCATGTTTCATGTCACAATTTTGGTGAAGTTTGTAGGAGGCTTTGGGGTCCCAACTAACATTCAGCACAACATTTCATCCTCAAATGGATGGACAAAAGGAGAGGACAATCCAGATATTAGAAGATATTGAAATTAGGAATAGTTTCCCAAGAGGGGGGTGAATTAGGATTTTAAAAATCTTTCATTTTCAATACTTTGTTTTATATCAACAATCACAACAAGCAATCACAAAATCAAGTCAACCACAACCAATCAACAAAATAATCAAAATCTTGATCTTTATATCAATAGCCCTATATCAAAAAATAAATAAATAAATAAATAAAGCATGCTGAATTTATATAAACCCTGTGTTACTTCACAGTCACACTTCTTCTTTGTGTTTAATTATTAAACAAACTTTCAGATTAATAAGTTTAGGATGATCAACCAATGTAGTCCCTTTTAGTTTCTGCAATCAATGCCGATCAAGCCAAAACGAATTATCTTCTGGTCTATTTAACAACCATACACTCAAAATTTAACAATTTAAAGCATACACGCAGGTTGTAAGTTTTTCTAAAAAATAAAGAGTAAGGAAGAAGAAAGACACAAGGTTTTACGAGGTCCGACTTATACCCAGCCTACGTCCTTGCCTTAGGCAAACCACCAAAGAATTCACTAATTCAATTTGGTTGACGGGTGGAACAATACCGATTACAACCACTCCTTTCTTTAGGCTAGAGCCCGCCTCTTCAAAAAATATTCCCTCGTTCGGTCCAACGATTCGACAACCTTGAATCGTCTGTAAACAAGAAACAAGATAGAGAAAAGTTTGTGTACAAAAGACACTCTTATAGCAGAGTAAATTAGTACAAGTTTCAGCACAAGTATACTTCAAAGTAAATCAAATATAACAATATTGAAGTTTAAACTGAATGTAGATCACCAAATATCTTCCAAGTATTGAAAGATTCAGACTTTGAAGGCTCTACTTCGGAATTTGTATCAGTAGTAACTTAGTAGTTGAAGTAGGATGAACACAAGAGAGTTTAAGAGCTTTTCGGGAATTTTGATTGTTGGAAAATTTCTCGGTTTAAAAAATCTTTGAACTTTGGGGCTATTTATAGAAGTTTAAAAGTAATTCCTTGCCCCCACAAGTTTATTTGGAGTAATCCCCAAGTTTTTCAAAAAAGTAGTGCCCAATAAATCCATATAATAAATCTTCCCATTAGAGTATTTGAAAAAAAAACGTTCGACTGGCAGTTGCCTGCCACAACCTGGCAGTCGCTTGCCATAGAGGAATTTCAAAACACAGAACACTGGCAGTCGCCTGCCAAAACCTAGGCAGTCGCCTGGCTTAACCACTCAGGCGCCTGGCTGTGCTCTGGCAGTCGCCTGGCACCCTACTGCCTATTTGAAAACTCTTTATTTAATTTGGGCAGTCACCTGCCACATAAAGGCAGTCGCCTGGCCTATCAAATTTCAAAAACTTTTCTTCTTTTGAATCCTCATTCACTTTGATTTTTTTAAACATTCTTTAGGGTTTTTCTAACACCACTTTTGTAAGTTTCCTTTTGTTTTATAAGAGCTTCAATTCAGTTTATATTTGAAGTTTACTTAAAGTACTTACATTCAACCATTCTTAAAACTATATTCGTTTAATCTTCAATTGATTCTTTGTTCTTCAATCATCTTTGAGCTTCTGATGATCTTTCTTTCTTGGTCTTTTTGAATAGTACTTTCATCATAAGTTTTATCATCTTTTTGAGCTTTGAACTCTCTCTAAGCTTTGCCTTCTTCCTGAAAAACTTTCATTTGAAACAAACCATATTAAACATATCATGATTTGTTATCGTCAAAATAAGAATTGTAAGCCTTGTTAGGCCAACAATCTCCCCCTTTTTGATGATGACAAATCTAGAGCAAAAAAATAAGAAATAATGCTCATGGATCCCCCTTTCAACAAACATATACCAAATATATTGCATATACCAAATCATGTCATTTTCAAAATGCATTCATACAACAAGCATTCCATTACATATGCATTCATACAACAAGCATTCCTTTACATATGCATTCATACAACAAGCATTCCATTACATATGCCTTCACATTCTTACAAGCCCATCACATTCTTACAAGCCCATAGCATATTTCTTTTTGCACTGCTTTCTCTCAAACACTCTCCCCCTTTGGACATCAATCAAAAAGGAAACAGGAGTGATACAAAAAAAAATATAGTGAAGAGCTGTAATACATAGTACTTGTAGATCTTACAAACACAAACAAAATACTATCCTGTGAAGTACTTAGAAATACTAATACATAGGCAAAAGTTTTAAACATCACAAAGAGGAAGCAAATCAATTGGAGGCTTCCATAGACACACTTTCATTTTCCTTTTCTTTTTGTTCATCAGATTTTTCAGCAGATTCATCATCACTAGATGGAGCAGAGCTGAAATCCATATGAGATTTGCCTTTAGAAGAGCTAGCCAAATGTTTCTCAATCTTGTCAACACACTGAACAAGGCTTGAACAATGAGTTTCCACAGTGGAAACCTTCTCTTGAAGTGTACCAAGTCCAGATTGCATTCCATCACTGAAGGTCATATAGTGATTGTAAAATGGAATGAACCAAGAGGGAATTTCTGGGTCAAGCTGTACTGAAGGGGCTGGCATAGAAGGCTGAGGAGGTGGTGTAGATAAGATGTGAAGATGTCCCTTGTGAAACCATCCTTAAGAAGTTTGCTTATATCCCATACGCTTAAGAATAGTATCAGAAAAGATATCGTAATGGGTTTTGCTAGTGAAGTTAAACGATGGTTTGAGAACATTGAAATGTGCAAATACCATATTTAAGATCCCAGCATATGGTAGAATGACACAATGGGCATCAACTTTCATATTGATCCATTTGAGAAGTAAGCTTGGAAGATCTAGCTTTTTTCCTTTCAGAATACACCACATAACAAAACATTCTAAGAAGGAAATATGATCATGAGAACCAAAACGTGGTAGGATATTATATGTAATAAGTTTGTGTAGGATTAAAGCTTGGAGATTGAGCTGTTTGTAAAAAGGTGGATGCCCAAAGGAGATAGGTGTATCAGTTATGTCTAGGGGTCAAAATTCCTCTAGAGTAAATCCTTGGGTTATTATCCATTGTTTCTCAGCAATTTGAACATCAAAATCACCTGACTTGACTCGAAGAAATTTTCCCAAAGATATGGGAGTAAGATGAATACTTTGTCCTAGAAGATTTGTTTTTATCCCATTTTCAAATTTCTCCATGTTAGCATAGAAAATCCGAACCACGTTTGGATAGTATCCTTTTGCTTGATACGTGATGAATCATTCCCACCCAATTTCCTTAAAAAGTTCCATGATTTCAGGAAAATCAGAATTAAAGAATGTAACATCAAGTATTTTACCTAGGATTGGTTCGGCTGAAGCAATCTAATTCCTATAGAGAGTTTTAGCGTGAGGAGTTACTAACCACTTCTCTACTTCATCATTGTTGATCCTTGTGGAGGAGAAGGAACCCTTGTTACCAACCGGTTTGATCCGTGGAATGTTTTTTTTTTAAAAGAGAAGCTGATAAACCCTAGGTTTTTATGCAAATGATATGGCGGTGAGGTTTGATTCAAGGTTTTAGTCTTATTTGGAAGAGGAATTTGTTTGGAATAGAGTAGGAATGAAGATTTTCGAAGAGAGAGGAGAAGTGGTAGGCACCTAAGGGAAGTTAAAAATACATATAACAGGGTTTTAAACCTTATCCGTCGTGAGGCAGTCGCCTGCTAGGAGAAGGCAGGCGCCTGTCAAACAAGAAAATATAAAGTCAGTAGCCTGGCAGGTGACTACCACCTAGAAAACTTGTTTAGGTTGCTTCTCGTATATGCATCATTCCTAATTCTCGTTTAATGAATATGAACCGCTCTTCAGAGAGTGGTTTTGTGAATATATCTACTAATTGGTCGTTTGTATTTACAAATTCTAGCATTATGTCTTCGTTTTGCGCATGATCTCTCAAGAAGTGATGTCTTATGTCAATATGTTTTGTTCTTGACTGAGATACCAGATTTTTTGAAATATTTATGGCACTTGCGTTGTCACATTTTATTGGAATAGTTTGATATTGAATTTTAAAATCTTTTAGTTGTTGTTTCATATACAATGTCTGGGCATAGCAACTTCCTGCTACCATGTATTCTGCTTCTGCTGTGGATAATACCATAGAGTTTTGTTTCTTTGAAGACCAGGAGACTAAAGAGTATCCTAGAAAATGACAAGTTCCACTAGTGCTTTTTCTACCTATATTGCATCCAACAAAGTCGGCATCGGAATAGCTTATCATTTCAAATTCAGTTCCCTTTGGATACCACAAGCCTAGTTCAAGTGTGCCTAGTAGATATCTAAGGATTCGTTTAACTTCTATTTGGTGTGATTCCTTAGGAGCCGATTGAAACCTAGCACACATACATACACTAAACATAATATCTGGTCTACTTGATGTTAAGTAAAGTAAGCTTCCTATCATGCCTCGGTAGTGCTTGGTATCTACTTGTTTCCCTTTTTCATCCATGTCAAGACTAGTTGAGGTGCTCATGGGAGTTCCTATAGGTTTACTTTCTTCCATATCAAACTTTTTAAACATGTCTTTAATATACTTAGTGTGATTTATGAAAGTTCCATTTTTTCTTGTTTGATTTGTAACCCTAGGAAGTAATTTAACTCTCCCATCATGCTCATCTCAAATTCTTTTTGCATAGGTTTAGCAAATTCATTACGCAAATCCTCATGAGTTACTCCAAAAATAATATCATCAACATAAATTTGTACTATAAGCATGTCTTTATTTTTGGTTTTTATAAATAAAGTGCTATCTATCTTTCCTCTTGAAAATTATTTTGAATTAGGAACTTGCTTAGTCTTTCATACCAAGCTCTAGGAGCTTGTTTCAATCCATATAAAGTTTTTGTTAACTTAAATACATGATTTGGATTTTTTGAATTTTCAAAACCTGGAGGTTGTTTGACATATACTTCTTCATTTATATATCCATTTAAGAATGCACTCTTTACGTCCATTTGATATAATTTAAAATCCTTATAGGCTGCATAATCTAAGAGCATTCTAATTGCTTCCATTCTTGCTACGGGAGCAAAGGTTTCATCGTAATCAATACCTTCTTCTTGATTATAACCTTGTGCTACTAGCCTAACTTTATTTCTTATAACTATCCCATTTTCGTCCTTTTTATTTTTAAAAACCCATTTAGTTCCTGTGATTGATTTGTCTTTGGGTTTTGGTATAAGTTCCCACACTTGACTTTTTTCAAATTGATTTAGTTCCTCTTGCATAGCTATAATCCAAGAATCATCTTTTAAGGCTTCTTCAATATTCTTGGGTTCATGTTGAGATAAAAAGGCATAATGGTTGCAAATATTTTTCAATGAGGCTTGAGTGGTTATTCCTTTTGAAGTTTCACCAAGAATTCGTTCTTTTGGGTGACTTCTAGCATATCTCCATTCTTTAGGTAGTTCTAGATTTTCTACAATGTTTTCATTTGAAGTTTCATTATTATTTTCTTCTTTTATTTCAAGATCTTCTTCTTTTTGTGGAATATCTTCTTTTTCATCAGTCTTAATTTTATTGTCATATTTGTTTGATTCATCAAATGTTATGTGTATTGATTCAATGATAGTAAGAGTTCTTCTATTATAAACCCTATAGGCTTTGCTATTTGTAGAGTAGCCTAAGAAGATACCTTCATCAGATTTTGCATCAAACTTTCCTAAATCATCTTTAGTGTTAAGGATAAAACATTTGCATCCAAATACATGAAAGTAGGAGATATTAGGTTTTCTATCTTTCCATAGTTCATACGGTGTTTTGTCTACACTTGATCTTATAAACACCCTATTTACAATATAACATGCTATATTTCAGCTTTAGTCCAAAAGTATTTAGGTAGGTTATTTTCGTTTATCATTGTTCTTGCCATTTCTTGTAGGGTTCTATTTTTTCTTTCTACCACTCTATTTTGTTGTGGAGTTCTAGGCGCTGAGAAATTATGATTTATTCCATATTCATTACAGAATTTATCAACCTCTTTGTTTCTAAATTCCCTACCTTGATCACTTCTAAAACTTGTTATATTATAGCCCTTTTCATTTTGTAATTTCTTACATAAGATGATTAGCATGTTACATGCTTCATCTTTGTTTGTTAGGAATAATACCCAAGTGAGTCTTGAATAATCATCCACTATTACAAAAGCATAATTTTTTCCTCCTAGGCTTAAGGTTCTAATTGGACCAAATAAGTCTAGGTGTAATAGTTCTAGGGGTCCTTTAGTAGATATATATTTTTTCTTTTTAAAGCTTGTTTTAACTTGCTTTCCCTTTTGGCATGCATCACACATCTTGTCTTTTATGAATTTGGTATTTGGTAATCCTTTTACAAGATTTTTCTTTGATAATTTGGATAATAGGTCCATGCTAGCATGTCTTAGTTTCCTATGTCATAGCCAACTTATTTCATTCTTTGCTACCGAACAAGTTTCGTTTTGATTTACTAGATTCTCAAGGTTTATACAATAAACATTATTTATCCTATGAGTTATAAACAAGGTTTTATTTTCTTTAGGATTTTGGATAACACATTTTTCTTTCTTAAAGGTTATTTCAAACCCTTTGTCACTCAATTGGCTAATTCTTAAAAGGTTGTGTTTTAATTCTTCTACTAATAACACATTATCAATGGTAATAGAAGGTTGTTTACCTATTTTCTCGATGCCAGTAATCTTACCTTTGGCATTATCGCCGAAGGTGACATATCCTCCATCCTTTTGTCCTAGAGAGGTAAACTTGGACTTATTGCCAGTTATGTGTCTTGAATACCCGCTGTCCAAATACCACTTATCCGTTGACGATGTTGTCCTAAAACATACCTACAATGGAGGATTCATTGTGTTAGTTTTTGGAATGTAAATTCTTTTAACTTTATTTTTTTTGTTGTTAGTTCCATTATTAACTTTCCATTCTCCTTGTACTTTAACATACTTTCTTTTTAGTGGGCAATCAAACATTACGTGACCTTTAGTCTTGCACATATAGCAAGTAGTGTGTTCATGTTTGTTGTTTGAGGAAGTGCTAGCATAGTGCTTGACTTCCTTCATGAAGTATCCCATGCATAATTTCTTATTCTCTTTATTTATTTTACCTTTATAACCTATTGATTCTTTATTCCCATGTAACCTTTGCTATCCAATCATCTTTTCAAAATTATCCTTACCTTTTGTAAAGTTATATATAATTTTTTCCTTATCCTCTACTAATTTCTTAAGTTCATTCACTTCTAAATCCTTTTTATTCAAGTTTTCTTTATGAGTTTTGCCTAATTCTTGAGTTACTTTATTTACTTCCTCCTCTAACTTCTCAATACAAGAGTCTTTTTCTTTTTCAAAGGTTTTGAATGATTCAAGTTGCTTCAATAGTTCTTTATTTTGATCCTTCAAGGTTATATTTCTTTTGGAAATTTTTATAAATCTTTTATGTAGAGAAAACAATTTAGCTTGTAATTCCTTGTATGAGGGCATACTATCGCATGACTCATAACAAGATTCATTGCAAGATTTTGTTGAAAAGTAGTAGGAATTTACCTCTTCGTCATTCGCCATGAAGCATATGTTTGCCATCATAGCTTCCTTCTTTTTCTTCTTGTCTTTCTTGAGCAATGGGCAGTCCGGTTTGATATGCCCTGGTTTCTTGCAGTGATAGCATATTGGAGGTTCATTTTTACTTTTATTTTCTTTTCTACTTAATTCTCCTTTTTCAGTTTTCCTTTTATTGAACTTTCTAGGAAATATTTTATTTCTTCTATAAAACTTACCTAGTCTCTTAGGGATGAATGCTAATTCATCTTGATCTAAATCACTTGTCTCACTTTCCTCTTCACTTGAGCTGTGGCTAGATGCTTTTAGTGCAATAGATTTCTTATGCTTTGGTTCAGGATTTCTTTCTTTTAGAGCCATTTCATAGGTAAGGAGTGAACCTATGAGTTCATCTAAGGAGGTGGTGTTAAGGTTTCTTCCTTCGGTAATTGATGTAGCCTTTGGTTCCCATATGGAGGGAAGGCCTCTCAAAATTTTCTAATAATTTCGTAGGTGTTATAAGTTTTTCCTAAGACACTTAAGGAATTGATTATGTGGGTGAATCTTGTGTACATAATTGATATGGTTTCATCTGGATTCATCTTGCTTCATACTCACTTGTTAACATATCTATCCTATTGTCCCTAACATCAACAGTTCCTTCATATGTAACTTCTAATTTATCCCATATTTCTTTAGCCGTCTTGTAAGCCATGACTATTAAATTCGTTAGCATCTAAAGCGCAATACAAAGTATTTATAGCACTCGAATTTATTTGAAGCATTTTATAATCTGAATCGATCATATCCTTTTTCTCTTTTGGAATTTGTTTTCCATCTACTATTTTAGTGGGAATAAGGTCTCCATCCATAACTACTTCCCATGCTTTCCAATCCATGTGTTGGAGATAAATTTGCATTCTCTTTTTCCAAAAGGTGTAGTTGTGTCCACAAAAGATTGGTGGACGATTCAAGGATTGGCCCTCTCCAAAAGGAGCTACTCTTATGTTTGCCATTTAGATCTTTTTATAGCTTCTTGTTAAGAATTTGCTATAACTAAGCTCTGATACCAATTGAAATTAGGAATAGCTTCCCAAGAGGGGGGTGAATTGGGATTTTAAAAATCTTTCCTTTTTAATACTTTTTTTATATCAACAATCACAACAAGCAATCACAAAATCAAGTCAACCACAACCAATCAACAAAATAATCAAAATCTTGATCTTTATATCAATAGCCCTGTATCAAAAAAATAAATAAATAAAGCATGCAGAATTTATATAAGCCCTATGTTATTTCACAATCACACTTCTTCTTTGTGTTTAATTATTAAACAAACTTTCAAATTAATAAGTTTAGGATGATTAACCAATGTAGTCCCTTTTGGTTTCCGCAATCAATGCTGATAAAGCCAAAACGAATTATCTTTTGGTCTATTTAACAACCATACACTCAGAACTTAACAATTTAAGGCATACACGCAGGTTGTAAGTTTTGCTGAAAAATAAAGAGTAAGGAAGAAGAAAGACACAAGGTTGTATGAGGTGTGGCTTATACCCAGCCTACATCCTTGCCTTTGGCAAATCACCAAAGGATTTACTAATTCAGTTCCGTTGATGGGTGGAACAATACCAATTACAACCACTCCATCCTTTAGGCTAGAGCCCGCCTCTCCAAACGATATTCCCTCATTTGGTCCAACGATTCTATAACCTTGAATCGTCTATAAACAAGAAACAAGATAGAGAAAAGTTTGTGTACAAAAGACACTCTCACAGCAGAGTAAATTAGTACAAGTTTCAGCACAAGTATACTTCAAAGTAAATAAAATATAACAAAATTGAAGCTCAAAATGAATTTAGATCACCAAATATCTTCCAAGTATTGAAAGATTCAGACTTTGAAGGCTCTACTTCGGAATTTGTATCAACAATAACTCAGTACTTGAAGTAGGATGAACACAAAAGAGTTTGAGAGCTTTTAGGGAATTTTGATTGCTAGAAAATTTCTCGCTTTAAAAAATCTTTGAAGTTTGGGGCTATTTGTAGAAGTTTAAAAGTAATTCCTTGCCCCCCAAGTTTACTTGGAGTAATCCCCAAGTTTTTCAAAAAAGTAGTGCCCAAAAAATCCATTTAAAAAATCTTCCCATTGGAGTATTTTTAAAAAAACGTTCGAGTGGCAGTTGCCTGCCATGACCTGGAAGTCGCCTGCCATAGAGGAATTTCAAAACACAGAACACTGGCAGTCGCCTGCTAGAACCCAAGCAGTCGCCTGCCACATGGAGGCAGTTGCTTGGCCTATCAGATTTTAAAAACTTTTCTTCTTTTGAACCATCATTCACTTTGATTTTTTAAAACATTCTTTAGAGTTTTTATAACACCACTTTTCTAAGTTTCCTTTTGTTTTATAAGAGCTTCAATTCAGCTTATATTTGAAGTTTACCTGAAGTACTTACATTCAACCATTCTTAAAACTATATTCGTTTGATCTTCAATTGATTCTTTGTTCTTCAATCATCTTTGAGCTTCTGATGATCTTTGTTTCTTGGTCTTTTTGAATAGTACTTTCATCATAAGCTTTATCATCCTTTTGAGCTTTGAACTCTCTCTAAGCTTTGCCTTCTTCCTAAAAAACTTTCATTTGAAACAAACCATATTAAACATATCATGATTTATTATCATCAAAATAAGAATTGTAAGCCTTGTTAGGCCAACAGATATGCTTCGAGCATGTGTGGTAGATTTCAGGGGTAATTGGACCCAGTTTATGCCGTTGGTTGAATTTGTGTATAATAACAGTTACCAGGCTAGCATTGGGACGACACCTTATGAGGCATTATATGGTAGAAGGTGCCGCTCTCTACTATAATGGGATGAAATGGGTGAAAGGCGAGTTCTAGGACTAGAGTTGGTGCAATAGGCATATGGTAAAGTTTGACTTATTAGAGACAGAATCAGTGTAGCCCAGAGTCAACAGAAGAGCTACGCAGATACGTACCGCCAAAGGTTGGAGTTTGAAGTAGGTGACCATGTGTTTTTAAGAGTATCACCGATGAGAGGAGTTTTGAGGTTCGGGAGGAAGGGTAAGCTGAGCCCTAGGTACATTAGCCCATTCAAAATACTTTAGAGAGTGGGTCCAGTTGTCTATAGATTAGCTTTACCACCAACATTATCCAGGATTCATGAGGTATTCCATGTTTCTATATTGAGGAAATACATTCCAGATCCCTCCAATGTGATCAGCTATGAGGAGTTGGAGATTAGAGATACTTTAACATATGAAGAAATACCAGTGCAGATTCTAGATAGAAAAGAAGAGGAGTTGCGCACCAAGAAAATTCCACTAGTAAAATTAATGTGGAGGAATCACGTAGTGGAGGAAGTTTCATGGGAGTTAGAGGAGGAGATACGACAGAAGTACTCACATTTGTTCAATGGGGATCAGCACTAGTCAGAAAAAGAAAAGTAATAGTTCAGATAAGGTAAGTTTTGCTTTGATTTCGCTTTATACAATGCAGGGTAATTGATGTATTAAGTTTTGTTTTGGGTTTATAGGATATAGTTGGATTGGGAGAAATTCTGGTTAGTTATTGTAATCTCCCAGAATCATTGTAATCTCCCAGAATCATAAATGTAACCATGGTATTCCTCCGCCATAAGTGAGGGTAATTAATAAAATAAGTAGAGAATTTTTCCTCAGGGGATGATGTATAACATAGATAGCAAATTTTGAGGATGAAATTTTTATAAGAAGGGGAGAATGTATAGACCCGAAAAAATAATAACAATTAAATAATAATAAGGAAAAGGGAGTTAAATGGGAGAAAAGAAATTCAAAAGAAGGGAAAAATCAAGGTTCGTTGACGAACCCCTAGGTTTCGTCGACAAACTTACTTGTACGGTTCGTGGACGAGTACCTGAGTTTTGTTGATGAAGAGATACTGAGAAGGGAATTTTAGACCTTAATGGTTCGTTGACAATCTTGCTACCTTCATCAACAAAATCCCTTCTTGGGTTCGTTGACAAGGCCACGTGTCTCATCGACGAAGCATGTGGCCAGCCATATATATATATATATATATATATATATATATATATATATCTATATATATATACGAGAAAATCAGTTTTTGGTGAGAGAAAAATAGTCCCCCTCTCATTCTCTCTCTAAAAATCGGCCTAGACACCTTCTCTCTATGATCCTTACTTCATTAAAGCCCGGTTTGACAATCCAGAACTTCCACGAGGTTCATGGGGAGATTCTTTGCAAGATTTTTGGAGCAGATTGTTGGTTTGGAGTTCTTGGGCATTATCCTAAAATCAGGATAAGTGGATTATTTTAGAACTTACATGGTTATTAGGTACACCTTAATTCTTGTTTTTCAATGATGTGTATCGTTTAGTCACATTAACTAAAATCATATGCACCATGAATAATTCATTTTAAAGTTCTTGATATGAAGGCATACTTTCATCATCAGAATCATCACTGCTAAAATCATTAATTGATTTGGATGAGGAACTTTCCTCATCGTCCCATGCCATATAACAAGCAACCTCTTGGCCACTTGATTCATTGTCTCTAGCATCTATGGTACCTTCGTAGGTTACCTCAAGTTTATCCCAAATTTCTTTGGCTAACTTACATGTCATGACCTTATTAAACTCATTATCATCTAAAGCACAATATAATAAATTCATAGCACTTGAGTTTACTTGTAACATCTTATGGTCATTGCCAGTCATATCTTTTTCTTCTTTGGGTACTTCTTTTCTAGCTACAAGTTTTGTAGGAATTAAGTCACCATGTGTGACATCTTTCCAAGCCTTCCAATCCATTATTTGAAGATAACTTCTCATCCTTTGTTTCCAAAATGCATACTTTAAACCACAAAAGATGGGAGACCTAGTTGAGGATTGACCCTCTCCAAAGGGAGCTACTCTTAAGTGTGGCATATAGATCTTTATATAACTACTTGTTAGAATTTGTTATAACCCCTCTCTGATACCAATTTAAAGTCAAGGATTTGTCCCAAGAGGGGGGGGGGTGAATTGGATTATTAAAATTTCTTTTAATTCTTTTTACGAATTCTTTGACCTCTTGTTTAAATTATCAAAGACATAGCAAGTACTTAATTACTTTAATCAATCCACAAACCAATCACAACACAACAAAAGTAAATCAAAACTCAAACAATCAATCAATCAATTAATAACTCAAATTAACCAATCAGAAATACCCAATCAACCACAATTTGTAGCACTTAAGGAATTTCAGCTTTTGAGAATTTTTGCTTTGTTAGTAGCCTTGTGAGTAATTACAAGCCTTGTATTTGAATGAAATTATTTGCTTTCTTTTAATTAATATTTTCGCAAACGATTAACCAACGTACTCCCTTTTGGGTTTCCACAAAGTGCTAATCGAAACGCACTTTCTTTTTATTAAGAGTCTTCTTTTAAATTTTAGTTTTGTTCTCTACAGCCTACACTTAGCATACAACACAATATAATATATAAAGGTGTTGAAAATAAAAAGTAGAGAAAGAAGAACACCGATATTTTTACAAGGTTCAGCTTATCCCCAGCCTACATCATTGCCTTTGGCCAATACCACTAAAGGATTCCACTATACTGTTCCTTTCCAGGCGGAACAAACCTTTTACAAGTGATACCCCATGCTCAACACTCCTTAAGTAGGCTAGATCAATGATCTCCAAGTGACACCCCACACTCGGTCACTCCTTCAATAGGCTAGAGCAACACCTTTCCAAGTGATACCCCACACTCGGTTACTCCTTCAATAGGCTAGAGCAACACTTCTCCAAGTGATACCCCACACTTGGTCAATGATCCAACAACTTGGAATCGTTAAGAAACAATAACTAATAGTTGTGTGCAAGAACACTCTCACATAGAGCATATTAATGCAAATTCAATCACTATGTACTTCAATAATAAATATCAATATGAAATGCAAAAAAGCTCAAGAGGATTTATCACCGAGTTCCTTCTAGATGAGAATTAGCAACTCAAAACTCAGAAGTAGGATGGATCAGTACTTTAGAAATTCAGCAATTCAGTTATGCGAAGTGTTGAGCAAGAGAGAGTAGCAAGATAGGTTTCAGCTTACAAACAAAATTTTCAATTCTTTTGTTCTTGGCTTACATTTGGTGTATTTTTTATTTAACAAACCATGTATTTATAGGCTTAGAAAAGTAATTTTGGGATGCCCAAGTTTAGTTGGAGTATCTCTCATGTTTTCATTAATTTTGGGGCACAAGAAACCTTTATTTAAATTTTAAAACATTAAAAAATTTCTAACCGTTAACAGTATTCAGATGACTAAACTATCGGGTTCAGTCTTTTGATGTTCCTTAAAGTGTTGAAAATTATAGTCTGGGCATAGGGTCAGACAACTGAACTAAAGGTTCAGACTTCTGAAGTCCTAGTTCAGATGACTAAATTGAGGGTTTAGTCTTCTGAGGGTGTTCTGCCTATTCTGTGTTTCAACAAATAAAATTTCAGTAGACTGAGCTAATTCTTTGGTCTTTTGAAGAAATTTTTCAGATGTCTAAAGCTAAACTTTAGTCGTATGAGGTTCATCTTTAGACTTTCTGAGGGTACACCTTAGTCGTCTGGGCAAACAAACTTCAGAATTTTCATTTTAGTTTTCAAAATCATTTGTTCTCTCTTACTTTGATTTCTTATAAAACATTTTCTGGGTTTTGAAATAAGGTCTCTAAATCCATAATTAACCCTAGAAGAGCTTTCAACATATTTCACAAAGATATTTAAATATGAAGTACTTACATAAAGACTTCTTACGAGGTTTGACATTCTAAATACTTAAGTCTTAATGCTTGTCTTTCTTTGAGCTCTTTTGCTTTGTCTTCCTTCGGCTCCATCTTGTCTTCAAGCTTTAATATACTTTAAGTCTTTAGAAAGTCTCTTTTTAACATTCATGCCCTCATGATCTTCAAGCTTTGAATCATCTTTAAATCCATGTTTTAACTCTTTAAGCTTCATCTGATCATCTTTATTTTGCGTATAAGCTATCAATGATTCTTGTTAGCATTCATTCTTATATTCATATACTTGAATCTTGAAATATCATCACTCAGCTAAATATGTTAAGTTTTTCTTGTTTGTTATCATCAAAAAAAGATTTTAAGCCTTGTAAGGCCAACAAACAGTATTATATAGTATCAGACCCAAATGGACGAGATCAGATTATAGAGAACGATACCGTAGTTTAGAGTGCAACCACACATCTCATATAGTGTGGAATTTATGAGTAGTTGATTGTGCCTTGGGAGAGATGAAGACTCTTTGGTAGTCCAGGTTGAGGCGGCTAATCTAACGACAGAGGTTTTCAGTTGACTTATCTTGGTTGGCTAGCCAGTGTTAAGTCTAGCCAATGGGCCACACAACCCTGTCATGAGGGGTTAAATCATGACATACAGTTATCCCTCCAAAGAAGTTTTCACAGTTATATATATATATATATATATATATATATATATATAGATTTTCAGAAAATAGAAAGTATATATAGCAGCTAAAAGTATGATGAAGTAAAAATTTAATAAACACTTGTACTTTAAGTGACATAAGTGTGAGTTATGATGTATCTTATCTTTATATGTTATCTCAGTTACAACCTAATTAATAAATATCTTGCTCATGCAGACTCATTTCCCACACGCTGGTAATAACATATTTTGTCTTACTGAGAGTTGTCTCATCCTAGTACTTATAACCATTTCAGGTGATCTAGTTAGACAAGTGGATTATGCTCGGAGATAGAGTAAACCCTTGTACTACCTTGTCTGTAGGGTAAGTGATTTTGGGAGATGTATTTTTGAGTAGTTCCAAGGGGATTTGGTGGATGATTTTGGAGAGATGTGTATGTATGTTTGGAAACTACCGAAACTCTGGTATTGTAATTATGGTGATGTAATTTATGTTTTCTGCTGCATAGGTGTTTTGTTTCTATGAACAAGAATTCTCGGTGTCCACTTTGGAACCGAGACATTATAGTAGATTTAATAATTGGTATCAGAGTAATATAATTTTACAGTCCATATAAAAAAAATGGTATGAATTTTTGGGTCGTCACAATACCATGATATTCAGATTATAGAACCATGATATAATGTCATACCCTGTCGAAGAAAGACTTGAAAAGGATTTGATATTACTACCTATATGAACAAGGTGCACCTTTCTTTTTAGGAGCCTTCCCATAAAAACTCCACAGTGAAGCATGCTTGGCTTGGAGTAATTTTGAGATGGGCGACCTTCTGGGAATTTTTCTCAGGAAGTGTGTGAGTGAGGACAAAACACACTTAAAAGGACACATGTTGGTCTGTGAGGCTAGTCATTAGTCCGATAAGGCCCACCCCCTTGTTTTCTGGTCCAAGTGGAGGAGGAGAGATGCATTGCTCCCTGGCACACCTAGGTTGGGGCGTTACAACAGTAACCAGACTAGACGTCTCATATGTTGTACAAGTTTTAATCTAATTCGTGCAGGCACCGATAGCTCTTCATCTTGCCATAGCAAAGAGATTGGTTTGGTATGTCAAGAAATCCCTTGAAAAAAGGCCTTTTCTTTTCTAATATTAACTCGCTTAGCACTAAGGCATATCGTGATTTAGATTGGGCTACTTACCCAACTACGAGGCATTCAGTTTCAAGAATGCTTATCTTTTTAGGAGACACGCCTATTAGTTGGAAATCAAAGAAGCAACAAACAATATCTCGATCATAAACTGAAGCTGAATATCAAGCAATGGCATTGACAACTACAGAATTGGTATGGCCATGCAGTGTCTTAAAAAACTTGTCTTTCTTTATTAAAGAACCCATTCCATTATTTTTTGATAATAGATCGGCCATACATGATGCATCAAATCTGGTATTCCATGAAATAACTAAGCATATTGAGTTGGATTATCACTTTATTAAAGACCACATCTAATGAAAGCTCTTGGCTCTCAGTTTTGTTCCCTCACACAATCAGCTTGCAGATTTGTTGACAAAGGGACTTAGTGTAGAAACGTTCAACTCATTGCTAGCTCATATTGGAACTCACTCTTCATTGACCTAAGGCACAAGGTAGATACCCATAACATTGATGGCAAGTTCTGTGGCTTCCGAAAATACACCAGCTTGAGGGGGTCTATTATGGAAATTGTGGGCATCCTCAATTCCAGGAATAGAAAATCCCAAATTGAATAGGATCCTCAAAGTATTGCAACAGAAAATCCCAAATTGAATGGGATCCTAAAATTATTGCAACAAGAAAATCCCAAATTGGATGGGATCCTCAAATTATTACAACAAGTAAATCCCAAATTGGATGGCATCCTCAAATTATTGCAACAAGAAAATCGCCTATGATTCTCCACAATATCTTGTAAATAGAATTTAAAAATTTTATAAGGATTTTGATTGTAGATCTAAACATCACAATATGTAAAAATTGTATATATTCCTCCATTTTCTTAATAAAAGATGAGAAGTTTTCTTTCCTATAAGAAGAAATAAATATTTCATTATAGCTTTTTTACATGGTATTAGAGCCTACTAAAATCATGAGTAAAAAACTACCTCATTATCATTTGAGCAATTTAGATAGACCAGGTGACTTGTGAGTGTCTCATCCACTAAAGGGTACCAACTATTCAACATTGAGGAGAGCTATCATCAATGCTTTGCGATCAAAATACAAACTAGTATTTGTGAATGGAAAATTACTGAAACCAAAAGAAGGATATTAAGAAGAGGACGATTGGCCGACTTGCAATGCTATGGTGGTCGCATGGTTGTTAAACTCACTTAATGAGGAGTTATATAATAATGTTGCATACTATAATATTATTACTTATGATATTTGGAGAGATCTAGAAGAAATGTTTTCACAAGGAAGTGGACCTCGTATTCAATAATTGAAAAGAGAAATCGTCAACACTAAACAAGGTGAGTTGATGATCTCAGCTTATGATGGCCTAACAAGGTTTAGAATCTTATTTTGATGATAACAAATCAAGGATACTTAATATGTTTGGTTAAGCTAAGTTTTAGGGCTTAAATGCTTTCATATAGACCAAGATCAAGTGTTTGAAGATATTGAAAGATGATTATGCTTAGAGACATGAGTTATGATGAAGCTAAAGTTAATTGAAGAAAGAGCTCAAGATAGACACAAGGAATTGAAGCAAATGCATGAAGACTTAGTGCTTAGAAAGTTATAGTTTATAAGAAGTCCCATGTAAGTATTCATGATTTCAATATGGATGTTTGAAGCTCTTAGTAACAATAGTTGACTCAGAGACCTGTTTTTGAAAACCATGGAAAATATTTTAAAATCTCATTTAAGTTTTCCAAGATTAAAAGTTAAAGTCAAATTTTTGAAAAACATATAAGCTGGCAATGTTAAACAAATAGAGTCGAGACAGGCGATTGGCCCTTTAGGTCACAGTCGACTGACTCAACATTGTGTTTTCAAAATACGCTAAACTTAAAAGACACAGGCGACTAACCCTCAAGTCATAGTCGACTGAAGTTCTTTTTTTAACTTTTAAATAGTGAGGAAAAGTTTCCAAAACTTATTTCTTGACTCCCAAACTTGGAGAAAACTTGGGAAATACAACAAGTAACTTGGGGACAATAGTAATATGCTTTCTTACTCTATAATTACTTGTTATTTTCATAAATTATATACAACAATCAAGCACATAAAAATTACAAATTCAAAGTTCTCCTACTGAAATATTTTATGAAGTAAAGTTGTGATTTTACTGAAACAACCCATGGTTTTCTAATCTTTTCTACTAAAAATTTCAATTCAAATTAGAACCCTGGTGATATTCTATTGAGCTTCACTTTTCGATATTGTTTATTGCTGAAGAATATTGTATTTCAATTGTACAAATCTGCTCTAATTGAGAGTTTTACTTGTACGAACGAAAGTTGCACTTTGTTTCTTGTTTTCTTGACGATTCAAGATTGTTGGATCTTTGCCTAGCGAGAAGGGATTCTCATTAGAGAGGCGAACTCCACCTTTGAGGGATAGAGGTTGTAACTTCACTTGGTAACGAATTTGGGAAAGGAAAATCCTAACAGCGTGTTGTTTGGGGTAAGGACGTCGGCTTCTTGCCGAACCTTGTAAAAAATCTGGCCTTCAGCTCTTCTTCCCTAATCTCTTTACTTTATTACAAGTTTATAATCTGCATGTATGTTTATTGAGAACTTTCTGCATATTAGATGTTGCTAAAATGCTGATTTTGGTTCTTACTTGAAATCAAGAAACTATATTGTTTATGATTGATTGGTTTAACAAACTAAGAGTAAAATTAAATACCGATTTTTGAATATCACAACTAAAGTTAATTTTGTTAAACTAATTAATCCATTGAAGAAAATTTGCAGGCTTTATAAAATCAAATCTCTAAAATTATTCTTGAAATTGTTAATATTCGTTGTTGAAGATTAATTCAGATTCTAAATATTGAAATTCCGAGATTGATATTTGTTATTGGAATTTAACAGCTAGTATTTAATATCATTCATTTACAATAGATTGAATTTAAATTGAACAAAAGATTGTTAACTGAACTTGTGAGGTTGCTGATTGTGTGGTTATTGGAAATTAAATTGAAAAGGGTAATACTTAAAGGTATTTACAAACTTAAGTTGCAAAGAAATTTTAAAAACCTAATTCACCCCCCTCTTGGGAGTATACCTAAATTCTCAATTGGTATCAGAGTCAGGTTGTAGTAAATATTAAACTAGAAGCTACATAAAGATGATCCCTATGGCACACCTAGGTGTATCTCCTTTTGGCGAGGGTTAATCATCATCTAGACCACCTATCTTTTGCGGTGTTAACTACACCTTCTGGAAACAGGGAATGAGAATCTATTTGCAAAGCATGGATTGGAAAGCTTGGAAAGTAGTCACACATGGTGACCTCATCCCCACTAAAAACGTAGATAACAAAGAAATACCAAAGGATGAAAAAGTAATGTCTGATAATGATCTAAAGATGCTGCAAATAAATTCTGGTGCAATGAATGCACTATATCGTGCCCTAGATGTCAATGAATTCATTAGGGTCATGGGATGTAAATTAGCTAAAGAAATCTAAGATAAGCTTGAAGTAACTTATGAACGAACGGTTGATGTAGGGGATAGTATAATTGACATGCTCACCAGCGAGTATGAGGCATTTAGGATGAACTCTGAAGAAACCATCACTAGTATGTATACTAGGTTTACCCATATAATAAACTCTCTTAATGCATTGGGGAAAACTACTCTACTTATGAGATGATTCAAAAAATCTTTAGAGGACTTCCACTATAATGACCTGCCTATTTTTACTATATATATATATATATATATATATATATATATATATATATTCATATTTATTTTTTTCCTATACAACAACATTCATAATAACTTTGATATCCCACTAAACGGATATAGTCAGGATCAACCTAGACCCATGGGTATCGGAAATATACCTGTCATACATCTTTGATAACTAAGTAGTAGAAAACATAAATTATATACATGCCATTTAACGTCGGGCACAATACCAGAGTTTTACTAAATCTGTCATATATAAATACAAACATCCAAAAAAGGACCAAAAAGTACCCTAGGGTCATAACCCAAAAACCAATCTGACCCTAACTCAACTACTTACCCTTCTGACAGGGCAGTTTGATCAACCTTTACTGCTGTGGAGCTTTATTTGCCCTTCTATCTAGATTTGTTGAAATGTTTGTAATGCTAGGGTGAGACACCTCTCAATAAGGGAGATAAACTGACATCAGTGTGTGGTAACTTGAGTATTATTGTGCTCAAACATGAACTGTACATAATATATATAAATCCGATAAAATTGGTTGTATAAATTCTGAGTAAAACATGAATCTTCATATCATAATAAATAACGTACTAAATTCTGTAATCATGTAAACATCTTTTACAACTGTAAAATACTGAAATAATACTAGGATGGATATCTAGTTGATGTCATGTATTAGCCCCACAAGACTGGGTTGTGCGGCTCATAGGCAGGACCTAGTAATGGCTAGCCAACCATGCTAAGTCAAACATGAGTATGTAAGTACGATGGGCTTACCCCACCTCGTCCGGACAACTAGGGGGACACCTGCACTACAGTGAAGCCACATCGACTGCCATCTTCCACACTCTATCTGAGATGTGTGGTAGCACTAACATGAACTTGAACTTGAACTTGATCTGATAGCTATGGTACCGTGCTCTAAAATATAAACTAAGCCATCCAGGTTCTGATAACATGTAGTACATTTCATATTACTGATACATAACTATTTCATATTTCAAAGTAATATCTGACATGATAACATTTTCCTAATTTCTGACATAACATGCATAACTATAGCATCTGTGCTGACTGTAAATCACGACATCTGCGCCGACTATAAATCACGACATTTGTGTCGGCTATATCATAGCATACTGAACATGAAATTTATACACTGTTTAAAATAATATTCTCAACCATAGTTCCTATACTCCTTTTATTGTGTTTATGAAAACTATTGTAACATGCTTATTCTGGAAAAATCATATTATTCGGATATAACATAATTTTCATGGAAATTTATACTCATGCCACACAAATGTGAGTAATACTCTAAACATAAAATCTGATGTGAAATCATATTTTTTGAAAAAAAAATGTATTAAATCTATTTTGCTGTTTAACAACAGTATTCTCAAACACTATACTATAACATATGTAATTTCTGAGAATAAATATTGTATAATAATAAATAATTTCATAAAAAGTACTAACTTAATTTATCCCCTTACTTGACTTACTGAGAAGCCCACGAATCTAAGAAAACCTACTTCTGTGTGTTCCCAGCTCAACACCCTGAAATTTACATTTCCTTAATAAATCAACAAACACTAATATAATACCTTTCTACACAATCCCCTCAGTCCAAAAATACCCAATAACTTATAAAACTTAAAATAACCAACTTACCCAGATCTTGGGATGGTGCCCAATTGCTCCAAATGAAAATTTTGATCTGGCAATATTGTAGAAAATCTTTCCAGGAGTAACGTGGCAGCTTCTGATCGTCAAACCAGCGAGATTGAAGCCGAAAATCTAGAGAGAAGTTAGAGAAATCGAGCTAGAGAGAGAAAATGTGAAAAAATTTAACTTTTCCTTGCTGAATCCCGATTTTGGCCTATATATAGAGTGCTGTCCATGTGGCCTTATCGACGAGACACGTGGCCTCGTCGATGAAATCAAGAAGGAAGTTTGTCGATGAAAGCCATGGGTTCGTCGATAAGCTCGTATGTCCTTAAACCTTCTCTCAGGTTCTCTTTGTCAGTGAGACACGTGTCCTCATCAACGTTCCTAAGAAGGCCACTCATCGACGAAAATTCTATGTTCGTCGATGAGACCCTGCTGAGCCCCCTTGTAAAAATTCTTTTTCTCTCTTTTCCTTTATTATTTAATTGTTATAATTCTTCGGGTCTCTACATTCTCCCCTCATAAAAATTTCTTCCTTGAAATTTTCTATCCATACTATACACCATCCTTTGAGGAAAAATTTGCTACTTATCTTATTAATTATCCTGACCTATGGCAGAGGAATACCGTGGTTACATATACGGTTCTAGAAGATTACAATAACTGAACAAAATTCTCCCATAACCAACCAAAATAGAAACTAATACATGTACTAATTAACCTACAAAAGAAACGTTACTTACTTACTTGATTTTTCTGATTACTGCTTGTCCCCACTGAAAAGGTGCGGGTATTTCTATCGTAGTTGCTCCTCGAGCTCCCATGAAGCTTCTTCCACTGCATGATTCCTCCATAGGACTTTTACTAATTGAATGTTCTTACTGCACGATTCATGTTCTTTCCTATCTAGAATGTGCACTGGTGTTTCCTCATATTCCAAAGCATTACTGAGTTCTATCCCTACATAACTAATCACTTGGGAGGGATCTGAGAAGCATTTCCTTAACATGGAAATATGAAATATGTCGTGTATTCTAGATAAATTTGGTCGTAAAGCCAGTTGATAGCCAACTGACCCCACACTCTCAAGTATCTCAAATGGGCCAATAAACCTAGGGCTCAACTTACCCTTCCTTCCAAACCTCATAGCTCATTTCAGTGGTGCTTTTTTCAGAAACTTATGATCTCCTGTATCAAACTCCAATTTCAGGTGGCGAGTATCAACATAACATTTCTACCAACTCTGAGTTGCATTGATTCCGTCTCTGAGAAGTCAGAATTTATCGTACACCTGTTGTACTAACTCTGGTCCCAAAACTCACCTCTCACCCATCTCATCCTAGTATAGTGGAGAACAACACCTCCTACCATATAACGCCTCGAAAGGTGTCAGGCCGATGCTAGCTTGATAGTTGTTATTATACACAAACTCAACCAGTGGCATACACTGGGTCTAACTACCCCCAAAGTCTAGCACACGAACACTTGTAGCATATTCTCAAGGATCTGGATTGTCTTCTCTGTTTACCCATCAGTCTGAGGATGAAATGTTATGCTGAATGATAACTGAGACCCCAAAGCCTCCTGTAAGCTCTTTCAAAACAGTGACATGAAACGTGGCTCTCAGTCCAATACTATAGACACTGGCACACCATGTGATTATACTATCTCTTGAATATATAATTTTACCGGCCTGTCCATGGAGTAATTGACTTTGATAGGGATAAAGTGAGTAGTCTTCGTCGGTCTATCTACAATCACCCAAATTGCATTCTGCCCATGCAATGTCGGTGGTAAACCTATAACAAAATCTATAGAGATATGATCCCACTTCCACTCCGGGATATGAAGTGGCTGCAATTGTCCCACCAGTATCTGGTGCTCAGCCTTCACCTGCTGACATGTCAAACAATGCTCCACGAATTCGCCTATCTCCCTCTTCATGCTGCTCCACCAGAATGATTCCCAAAGATCCTGATTGTAACAACCCCAACCCGCCATGTGGGCCGGAGTGCTACTTTAGTGTTGTCTGTGTACCTAATACCTTGTTCATCATATATAAAACACATATGTGCAGCGGAAATAAAATACAAAATCCTCAAATTACATTACCAGAGTTCTAACTATCTTTATATACAAATACATCCATTTTCACATAATTACATCCCATAAAACTAAACAAAAATAAAATCTCTATGTACACACTACCTACATAAAATTTATACCACTAGCCTGGATCCTCTAGCTTGCTAGACTCGATCTCTAGGATTTCTTGAAAGGACAGTTTGTAAAGTAGGGGTGAGGCACAGGTTAGTAAGGGAAAGAATAAGTTAATGTCTATGTGTGGCCAGCATGCATTTAGTGTACATAAAATAACCAATTTACTAAGTACATAAACACATTTATGAAAACATTCTTATTTTACACTCACACACACACAATTAGCCAATGATAGGGAAGATTACCCACTTATACAAGTAGCTTCCCTCTGCTCTAATACCATTACTGCTAGTAGGGCACTTGCCTTTCTCAGCACACCCTCAAAATTATCTTATTAAATATTCATATTCACATAAATTAATAGATACGCATATATGACACTCCCTGTGACAAAATCGCCATTTACTTCCCCCATGGCACGGGTTGTGCGGCTCGAGGGCTGGACTATTGTCCTGGGGGATCCATATAGACAATAGTCATTTGTACTCTCCGCTAACATGCTCTGTGGGTCTATGTAGCTTCAACTGCTGGTCTGATTGCTCTCACCCAGGGGGGTACATTCACCTCAAGTAGGAAAATCGGACAAGGCCACCCTACACCTCTCAGCACAAGTGTGGGCACACACGACCACATAACAAATCCCTAGCAATGGTACTGTGCTCACAATACACTGGTCCCCAAGGTTCCTAAAACATATCATGCAATTTAGATAATAGAAAATACCATTTAAAATATTAATTCACATATATTTCCTATTATTCCAAAAACCTAGCTCCCGACCACAAGATACAACCTGATGTATAGCCGTCAATTAAAACACGGCCCTCGGCTGTTATACCAAATTCATGCATTCTTCACAAGCAGTTCCAATATTTTTCGCAATAATTCCAGTATTTCACAAACAGTTCTAGTATTTCACAAATAGTCTCAAATCCAGTTAAGCAATAAATCCTACCAAATAATCATCGGCCACACGATTTTAACATTTAAACATAACCATATAAACAACCAAGCATTCCACCGTTCGTTTCCATTCAAAATACCATACCATATATCCTACGTTTGTAAAATCCATTTCGAACGGTTGGTTTTCAAAATAACCTTCAAATTCTTAAATATACATATACATATATGTATATATATAAATTTAATTGGTTCAAATTAAATAAAATTCCTGACTTAACTTAATCCCCTTACCTAATTCCTAAAAAGCCCCGAACACCTCGGCCTACGCCTTGCGGCGTTCAAAAATCCTTGAATCCTGAAATTCAAACCTAACCACATTATTCATCACAATCCCCAGAGTAACTTTCCCCAAAAATTCCCCTAGGCTCTGAATACCCTAAATAGCCTAATAAAGCCTAAATTATTAAACTTACCCCCGATTTAGGATTGATACGCCGGAGCTCCAATTCGAAAACCCGCTCTGGTTAGATTGTAGAGAATCTCCCCTTGAATCTCCTAGAAATTTTCATTCGTTAATTAGGCTTATGGTTTGAGAAAAACTAAGGTAAGAGTGAAAATTGGCCTTACCCCAGGAGATATGCCTATGCCGCTCCTATGACAAATCCGCTCTAGTAAGATTATCAGTGGTGGTGATAGGAACCCAACGATATCTTCGGATTTCTAATCGGCCGAATATTGGAGACGAGATTGAGGAGAGTGAGAGAGAGAAGATGGAGGAGACGAAGCTGCGCTGCGCCGCTTCTGTTTCTTCTTCCTGAAAGTTTAATTCCTTCCTGAAGCCTAGCTTCAAGAAGGTTTTATATATATATATATATATATAATATTTTAATATTATATTATTATTATGTTATATTATATAATAATATAATAAACATTATTTAAAATTAAAATTTAATTAAATTAAAATTTAATTTTAAATTTAAATTTAAATTTAAATTTTATTTTATTTTTATTTTTTATCTTTAGGATCACTACATCGATACATTTTAGTGCTGCTAGGATGCACTGTGTATAGGGATTTGTGTGCCTCATCTATGATCGTCCTTCTGATATCCACCTCTATAGGCACGCATATTTTGGTACGGAACCTTAGAGTTCCATTATCCAAAATACTAAATTCCTCTCCCTATCCATCTTGCACTTTAGCTATCAGCTCCACTAATTCTGCGTCATCTCTCTAAGCAGCTTTAATTCTCTCCTGTAGAGTAGCCTATACCACCAAGTTGGCAATAAATGCCTGATGATCACTCTCTACTAGCTCCACATAGATCCTCTCCAAGTCTATCTGGATCAGGTGCTGAATTACTGCTACTATCTGTGCTGCTCCCCCTGATTTTTGGCTTAGAGCATCAGCCACCACATTCGCCTTCCTTGGATGGTAACTGATGGTGTAGTCGTAATCCTTAATAAGTTCCAACCATCTCCTCTGCCTCATATTCAACTCCTTCTGCGTGAAGAATTACTTCAGACTTTTATGGTTTGAAAATATTTCACATCTCTCTCCATATAGATAATGCTTCCAAATTTTCTTCTATGTGAGGAAGTAATTTAGAATTTTATGGTTTGAAAATATTTCACATCTCTCTCCATATAGAAAATGCTTCCAAATTTTCAATGCATTAACCACTGCAGCCAATTCTAGATCATGGGTAGGATAATTCTTTTCATATTCTTTCAATTGTCTGAAGGAATATGCTACAACTCAAACTTACTACATCAACACACATTTGAGCCCTTTCAAACACATGTCACTATTGATCACATAACCATCACCTCTTGATGGAATGGTCAATACTAGCGCAGTGACGAGCCTCTACTTCAATTCCTGGAAGCTTTGCTCACAATCATCATTCCATTCAAACTTGACATTCTTCTTGGTTAGTCGTGTCAAAGACCCTGACAATCCTGAGCATCCCTCTACAAACCAACGGTAATATCCCACCAATCCCAAGAAACTCCAGAAATCCTGAATGTTCCTTGACCTAGCCCAATTCACCACTGCCTCTATCTTGTTGGGATCTACTAAGATTCCATCTCCTGATATAACATGCCCTAAAAACGCAACTTTCTCTAAGCAGAATTCACATTTGCTAAACTTGACATACAATTCGTTTTCTTTAAGCATATGAAGTACTAGCCTTAAGTGTGTCTCATGCTCCTCAAAACTCATTGAGTAGACCAATATGTCACCAATGAAAACCAAAATGAACTAATCTAAATACTGATGAAATACTCTATTCATCAAATTTATAAATACAGTAGAAGCATTCATCAGTCTGAATGGCATGACCAAATATTCATAATGGTTATACCGAGTTCGAAACACTGTCTTAGAGATGTCCTCTGCCCTGACTTTTACTTGATGGTACCTAGAGCGTAGATCAATCTTTGAATAAACCCATGTACCCTGAAGCTGATCAAATAAATCATTTATACGAGGTAGAGGATACTTGTTCTTAACGGTTACTTTATTTATTTTCTTGTAATCTATACACATTCTCACAGTCTCGTCTTTCTTTTTTATAAATAAAACTGGAGCTTCCCATGACGATACACTAGGTCTGATAAACCCTTTATTCAATAAATCCTGCAGCCGATCCTTTATTTCTCCCAATTCTGCTAGAGCCATTCGATAAGGTGCTTTAGAGATTGATGTTGTCCCTGGAAGCAAATCGATAACAAAATCTACATCACAGTCGAGAGGCAACCCTGGTAGCTCCTCTAGAAAAACGTCTGAAAACTCTTTTACCACTGGTATAATGACAAGCTTCAATTCATTTTCTCTCACCTCCTTTACATAGGTTATAAACCCCTGATATCTGTCCAGGAGTAGTCTTCTCGCCTGAATGGCTGACACTAACTGAGGTGGGGAATGCACCCGCGACCCCACAATTAGGTCGAATCCATGCATGTCTAGAACAATTAGGTTAGCTGGTAATACTCTCCCCTGAATATCTACTAGATAGCCTCTGAGCACCCTACGACACCTCACCACTAACCCTGTTGGTGTAGCTGCTGACAATTCAACATCTAATAACTTTGTCTTGTCTCTAGATAATTTAATGTATCCCACAGACACAAAGGAATGGGTGTTACCCAAATCAAATAAAACAATAGCTTGATATGATAAAGCAGTAAGGGTACTTGTCACGACGTCGCCTGCGGTCTCAGCGTCTCCTGACGTTAATGCATAAACCCTAGCTGGGGCTATATTCCTTTGTTGGTCTCCACGGGCTGCTTGATAACCTCCCTGGTAAGGTTTGGGAGCCAGAGCAGTACCAGGTGGTGTAGGGCAATCTTGTACTGAATGTCCCGGTCCTCCACAGTGATAGCAGATGCCTCTCCCCACTTGAAAATCCCCCAAGTGTCTCTTTCCACATGTTAGATAAACAGGGTAGGTCTGCATACCCTGAACCTCACGGCCCCTCGTCTCCTGCCTTTGACCCCTGCCATAATTACCTCTCCTTTATGAGCCCCGACTAGATTCCTGCTGAAAACCTAAAAGTGTGGACTTCTTTATCTGTCCCTACTCCTCTACACCCATCTACTAACTGGACTTTGCCACAGCTAGTCTTTCTACCAACTCAGCAAAGTTGTGAAATTTCAACACCTCTACCTATCTATATATTTCTTGCCTCAAATCTCTTTCAAACTCTCACTTTCTTTGCCTCATCATGAATGATTTACGGGGCGAAGCGGGACAACTCTACGAAACTCACCGCGTACTGCTGGACTATTTGCTATCCCTACTTCAAATTAAGGAATTCCTTTACTTTGGCCTCTCTAGTAGTGGTAGAAAAGTATCTATTGAAAAAAAAAAAATCTCTAAACCGGCACCAAGTAATAGCTATAGGTATTGACCTCTATTCCTCCAATAGTTTTATAGAAGTCCACCATTTCTTGGCTTCTCCTGTTAGTTTATAGGTGGCAAATAAGTCCCTCTGCTCCTTCGTGCACTGCAGCACCACCAATACTTTCTCAATTTCCTGCATCCGATTTTCAGCAACTGCAAGATTAGCTCCTTTTGAAAATATTGGAGGATTCATCTTGGTGAATTTCTTTATCGTATACCTATGGCTTGCAGGCGGGCCTCCCTGCTCCCTGGAGCTCCATGCATTCTCAACCATGACTTGCTGAGCTACACTGCGTAATAACGTGTCTGAATCACCTCCACTTGCACTTGAGGGCCCTGCACCCTCACTACCGCTCACATGAGCACTACCACCCCTAGGGTCCATCCTGAAAAGACAATAAACATGGCTTAGGGAATCTATCCTTAAAAAATTTACATATCTAACCACTATCTTGACATCCTTATTTTAAATCAAGATTCGGTCCTACACTTAAGAAACACAACCTGGCAATAGTTTACTATGGCTTTCCTGAAATCATCACCCCAGGAAAGACACAGAGACCACCACAGAAGTCCTGCCTCTACACTGTAGAACAAAACCTCAAATCCTTTTACCTATACTTTGGTAATGTTTCCTCTAGACCCTAAAGTTTACGGAACCTAGCAACCTAGGCTCTGATTCCAAACTATAATGACTTGCCTATTTTTACTATATATATATATATATTCATATTTATTTTTTTTTCCTACATAACAACATTCATAATAACTCTGATATCCTACTAAAATGATATAATTATGATCAATCCCGACCTATGGGTATTGAGGATATACCTGTCATACATCTCTGATACCTAAGTAGCAAAAAACATAAATTACATACAAGCCATACAATGTCGGGCACAATACCAGAGTTTTACTAAATCTGTCATATATATACAAACATCCACAAAAGGATCAAAAAGTACCCTAGGGTCATAACCCAAAAACCAATCTGACCCTAACTCAACTAGTTACCCTTCTGATAGGGTAGTGCGGTCAACCTTTATTGCTGCGGAGCTCTATCCGCCCTTCTATCTGGATTTCCTAAAATGTTTGTAATACTAGGGTGAGACACCTCTCAGTAAGGGAGATAAACTAACATCATTGTGTGGCAATGTGAGTATTATCGTGCTTCAACATGAACTGTACATAATATATATAAATTTGATAAAATTGGCTGTATAAATTTTGAGTAAAAAATGATTCATCATTTCATCAAAATAATGTACTAAATTCTGTAATCATGTAAACATCTTCTATAACTATAAAATATTGAAATAATACCCAAGATGGATAGCTAGCTGATGTCATGTATTACCCCCACAGACTGGGTTATGCGGCCCGTAGGCGGGACCTAGCAATGGCTGGTCGACCACGCTAAGTCAAACATGAGTCTATAAGTGTTGACCTAAACGGTCACGCCTAGCTTTGATTAATGACAAATACTTATTGTATCTAATGGGTGCTTGAGGCTTTGTGCAGGAACTTAAATTGACGGATCATAATGCACATGGAAAGAGTGAAGCTTGAAGATCAAATTTCTAGTGAAGACCTAATTTTTATGCTGTAATATAATTCATTCATGTAAAGGGTCTGTAATAGTAACTAAGACTTTTTGTATGTAATAATCACACACATAACATGCATGGTCAAATACGTAAGCTCAAAATGAAAAGGACCTTAGAAATACCTTAGGGATTATCTTTCGGTCGACAGACACCGAATTTTTCCAGTGTGTTCAAAAAGGACCTAAAGTGACCCTAGGACACTCACCATTGAACTTATATGTGTTAGGCACTTAAATAAGGTAATTGTGAATTAAAATAGGATTGAAATGCACACTTTGTGCACTTTCGATTGACCGACACATGTAGTTCATTCTGCCCCTGGTCGACTAAATTAGTTTAGTTCAAATACACCTGATTGACTGAATCTCCTAGGAGTCAACCTTTTGACTACCTGGTCGACCGAGCCCAAAATGTACTCCAATGCTCTGATCAACCGAGGGTCCTTGGGAGATGTCCCAACGGTCTGGTCGACCGAATCATCCAATTCAAATATCCTTGGTCGACCGAACCGCGCTAGTTGGGAAAATCACCTCTCCCGGTCGACCGACCCTGAAGTTAAAAAATGGCCAGATCGACCAAGCCATATGAGCTTCGGTCGACCAAAAGTGTTCTATTCGACCAGGTCTCTCGGGTTGCCCTGAGTTTTTTACCATGGTTAATTTTTTAAAACAGGGTTAAAATATTTAAAACATCATTAATCTTTTCTAATAATACTAGGCTTGTCCCCAACGGTTTTAATTCTTGGGCTGTCTATAAATACCCCTTCATTTGGGAAAATTAGTAACTTGATTAGAAAACAAACTCCAAAATTTTCTCTCAAGAAAAATACTCTCTACTACTCCTACTCTCTCTTAAACCACTTAATCTTACCTTCTACAACTTTCCATATCCTCTGTAAGTGTATTGAGTGTTTATGCAAAGAGGTTTGCTCTCCCATTTGTGTTTGATTGATTCGATTTTTACGAAAGCAAAACCTAAGTGTTGTTAGGGGGCTTTGCTAACAAGCCTATCCTAAGAAGACTTGTATTGAACTTCTGAGTGTTGCATTTTCGTTGCAATAACTTAGGAAGTTTTTATTTGTTTTGGGTTGCAAAACTTTTTCAAAACTTACTCAAATATCTTGTGTGATTTATATTTGAAATACCTGTGAAAAGATATTTGTGTTTGTGATATTAATTTTTATGCAATATTTATTCATTTGCATATTATTTGCTTAATACAAATATTACATATCTTTTGCAAACCAAGAAAATACGCTATATTCGTGATTGAGATATCCTGCTGTTTGATACATTTGAAACTTGCTTGACATCTCTATGTGAATCTGTTGATTAAAAATCTTGAGATACAAAGATTGTTTGTTGATACTCTCATGCACTTATTACATTGATAGAAAATACATTTGAGAGTTGAACTATTGGACCACATTGAGCTTACATATAAAATCATTTGTGGTATATGTGATTGAACGCATTCAGGTACATATCTTCTTTACTTGAAAGCACTTTTATCTGTACCATTTGATTGTAAAATCTGAGTGTTTCTAGGCGTGACCTGAGGGGGTGGTAATCCAGTTCGGTAAGGATTGTTGTAGAGGTTGAGATCAGCCCTGTGCTAATTGACCTAGTTTGTATAGGTGTCGCTCCACCCGTTTAAGTAAGCAAGTTATAGTGGTAATCCTTGTTCTTGTTAGCCAAGGTCGGTACGTAGGAAATTGGGCGAACCTTGATAACATTTCTGTGTGTCGACTTTACTTTACTGCTTTTTGGTGCATGTGTGTTTGATTAAGTTGGTTTATTGACTTTCTTGTATACATTTACATTTTTGCACTAGATTGACCCTAGAGTTGTGAATATACTGGTGTTAGGTGATTGACATAGTGCTTAAATTTTAAAAATACCAATTCACCCCCCCTCTTGGGATCACGATAAAGCTAACAGCAAGTATGATCGGCTTGCCCCACCTAGTCCGGAATGCCAGGGGGACACCTGCAGTACACTGAAACCACATCAACTGCCATCTCCCACACTCTATCTGAGATGTGTGGTAACACTAACATGAACTTGTACTTGAACTTGAACTTGAACTTGATCTGATAACTACGATACCGTGCTCTAAAATCTAAACCAAGCCATCCAGGTTCTAATAACATATAGTACATTTCATATTACTGATACACAGTTGTTTCATATTTCAAAGTAATATTTGGCATGATAACATTTTCCTGATTTCTGAAATAACATGCATAATTACGACATCTGTGCTGACTATAAATCATGACATCTACACCGACTATAAATCACGGCATCTGCGCCGACTATATCATAACATACTGAACATGAAATTTCTACACTATTTAACATAATATTCTCAACCATAGTTCCTGTACTGTTTTTATGGTTTTTCTGAAAACTGTTGTAACATGCTTATTCTAGAAAAATCATATTATTCTGATATAACATAATTTTCATGAAAATTTATACTCATGCCACACAAATGTGAGTCATACTCTAAACATAAAATCTTATTTGAAATCATATTTTTTGATAAAATGTAGTAAATCTATTTTCCTATTCAACAACAGTATTCTCAAACACTATACTATAACATATGTAACTTCTGAAAATAACTGTTGTATATTAATAAACAATTTCATGAAAAATACTGACTTAATTTATCCCCTTACCTGGCTTATTGAGAAGCCCACAAAGCTAACCAAACCTACTCTTGTGTGTTCCTAACTCAAGACCCAAAAATTTACATTTCCCAAACAAATCAACAAACACCAATATAATACCTTTCTACACATTCCCCTCTATCCAAAAATACCCAATAACTTATAAAACTTAAAATAATCAACTTACCCAGATCTTGGGATGGTGCCTAATCGCTCCAAATCAAAATTCTGATCCGACAATATTGTAGAGAATCTTCCCAGGAGTAATGTGGTGGCTTTCAATCATCAAATCGGCGAGAATCAAAGCAGGAAATCTAGAGAGAAGTCAGAGAAACCGAGCTAGAGAGAGAAAATGTGAAAAAACTTTAACTTTTCCTTACTAAATCCCGATTTTGGCCTATATATAGAGTGTTGTCCACGTGGCCTCATCGACGAGACATATGGTCTCGTCAATGAAATCAAGAAGGAAGTTCGTCAACGAATGCTATGGATTCATCGACGAGCCAACATGTCCTTAAACCTGCTCTCGATTTCTCTTCGTCGGCGAGACCCATGCCCTCATCGACGTTCCCAAGAAGGCCACTTGTCGACGAATATTCTGCGTTCGTCAATGAGACCCTGCTGAGCCCCCTTGGAAAAATCCTTTTTCTCTCTTTTCCTTTATTATTTAATTGCTATAATTTTTCGAGTCTCTACATCTACTGATTTGGGAACCTAAGGCCACTACCATAACGGAAGGAAGAAATTTGAAAAATACCTCTCTAGATGAATTAATAGGTTTGCTCTTCACATACAAGATGGCGATAAATGAAAGGAATTCTGAAGGTAGCAAACACAAGAAATCAATAGCTCTTAAGGCTGCAAAAGAAAGTTCTAGTGAAGAAGAAGATAACAAACTAGATGACGATGATATAGCCTTAATTACTAGAAGACATGAAAAATTCTTCAAAAAGAACAAGAAATTTACTCGCAAATTCAGCGGCTCAAAATATGACAAAGGAGAAACTAGCAAAAAGGGAACAAATAATGAACCTCCTACATGCTATAATTGCAAGAAAGTTGGAGATATAAAACCTGAATGTCCACAACTTAAGAAATACGCCAAGAAGAAGAAGAAAAAAAAAGGTGATGAAAGCTACCACATGGTATGACTCAAGTTCAAGTGAATCAGAAAATGAATCAAGCGATCAAGATGTGGCAAACCTATGCTTCATGGAGAAAGATGACGAGGTAAATTCTTACTCTAGCTCACAAGAAGAAGAATCTAGTGATGAATCATGCAGTGACTCATGTGAAAGCATGCCTCCAAATAGAGAAATGCAAGCTGAACTATTTTCTTTGCATAATAGGTTTATAAAAGTAACCAAAAGAAACATAGCATTAAAAGAACAAAATGAAAAGTTAAAGAATCAACTAGAGACTTCAATATCAACTGAAAAAGAAAAGGAGTTACTTATTGATGAACTTATGAGTAAAATAAACAAGATGTCTCGAGACTTAGTAAAGCTTCAAGTAAATGATGAAAATATAAAGGAATCAGGAATGTGTGATCTTAAGAGTAAAATTGAAGATAAAGAAAAAATCATCTGTTAGTTTTACCATGATCCCAAGAAAGTAACAACATTGAAAATTTCTACTAACACATCTAGTGAGTGCAGTGAATTTGACACAGATGATGAAATGACTATGCTAACCAGAAAATTTAGTAGATTTTTCAGGAAGAATGGGAAGCCGTATAAAAAGTATAGAGAATCTACTATTGAAAAGGGAGAGTCCAGCAAAAGAAAAGAAAAATCGAACGCTCCTACGTGCTATAACTGCAACAAGGTTGGGCACATCAAACCCAACTGCCCACTGCTGAAAAAGGAGGGTAAGAAAAAGAAGAAAGCCATGAAGGTTGGAATATCATGGGACAAACTTAGTAGCAGTGATTCAGAATCAGATCACAGCGACTCAGAGGTCGCTAATTTGTGCTTAATGGCACACGAGGATGAGGTATTTTCTTGTAGCTCATTGTCTTCTTACTATTCATCTGATGATTGTAATTCTGATTGCATGCCTACATTTAGAGAGTTGCAATTTGAATATATTCGTGTATCTAAACTGTTAGGCAAAATGACCAAAGAAAATAATGACTTGAAAAAGAAATGTAAAAATTGGTCAAAATTGTTTAATATGGCAAAAACCTCTCATGCTTCCATTTTAAAATAAAAAGATGCTAAAATTGTTGAGCTTAAGAGAAAATTGGAGGATAGCTCCAAAATCATTTGTAAATTCACCGAGGGCAAACACAACTTTGAAAAACTACTTGGTGCCCAAGGAAACTTCTTAAGTAAAGAAGGTCCTAGTTTTAATGGTATTGAAAATGTTAGACATCTTGATCTTTACTTAGGAGATTTTACACATGAGTCAAAGTCCCATATCCCTCGTCCAATTTGGTCACATTCAGTTTGATTGTCCACTTAGGAATAAACACGCTAGAATTAGGAAAGTATGGTTAGTTAAGAAAGATCCTGCCATTAACCCTCGTGGACCCAACAAAATTTGGGGACTAGCATCAGTTACTTAGCTTATTTTGCACGTATGCCTAAGATCGTCCTCCTCCAAGGACCGATGGTACTTAGATAGTGGATGCTCAAGGCACATGACTGGCAACAAGTAAAAATTCACTTCAATTGTTCCCAAAGGTCGCACAATCGAGGTAGGTAAGGTTGGTAAGGATTCATCTCTTACTATTGATAATGTTTTGTTGGTTGATGGGCTGAAGCATAATCTGGTCAGTCGACTAGACCGTTGGGTCCCCACACATGGGAACTCGGTCGACTAGGTTGGTGTAGTTCAAAATCTTCTCGGTCAACTAGGAAGTCAAACTGTTTACTTCCAGGTGGTTCGGTTTACCAGGGTCAAATAATCTTTAAGGGTTCGGTCGAACGGACTATGGTCAACTTGTTGACCCAGATCAGATTCGGTTAACCAGGGGCAGAATGAACTGCATGCACAGGTCAACCAAAAATGCATAAAGTGTGCATTTCGGTCCTGTTTTAATTCACAATCACCCTATTCAAGTGCCTAACACATATAAGTGCAATAGTGAGTGTCTTAGGTCTTTTCTAGGTCCAGTTTTAGTTATATTTGAGTTCTGATCTTGCCTATTAGACCATGCACATGAGGTGTGTGATTATAACAAGTAAACACCCTAATTTACTATTACTGACTAAATACATGAATGAATTATATATTACGACACAATGAGATATGGTCTTCAATCTTCACTTGCTTTATGTGCATCTTGATCTTGACAATTTAGGTTCCTGCACATAATCTCAAATACCCATTAGATATCATGAGTATTTGTCATAATCAAAACCAGGCATGACTAATAAAGTCAACAACATCTACAATTTTGCTAAAGGCAAATAAAATTTTGATAAACTAGTTGGATCACAAAGAATTTCCTTGGATAAAGAAGGAATTGGATTCAATAGAGTTGAAAACAAAAAGACAAATAACCTCTACATGGGGTACTTTTTAAAAGCCTCAAAACACTTTGCAAGCACATCTTCCACAAATGCATACAAATATACTACTTGTTTCTTGTGTAAGAAAAAGGGACACATAAAGTTTGAATGTCCATTTAAAAGAAAAAATATTAAAATTATGAAAGTATAGAGAATCAAATTGAAGCTAAATTTGAATCAAAAAGACCTAAGAAGACTTGGGTACCAAAAGTAACACGTTGAAACCCTTCTTGTAGGTATGTTTTAGGTCCACCCCATCAAAATGCAAATGGTACTTGGATAGTGAGAGTTCAAGACATATAACCGGAGACAAGTCCAAATTTACCACATTAATGCAAAAGGATGGTGGACATTTCACCTTCGAAGACAATGCTAAAAGTAGAATCATCGGTATCGGTAAAGTAGGTAAAGAACCCTCCTTAACTATTGATGATGTTTTATTGGTAGATGAGTTGAAACATAATCTGTTTAGCATTAGTCAATTAAGTGATAAAGGCTTTGATATAATATTTAAACAAGACAAGTGCGTAGTTGAAAACAGAGAAAAGCATAATATCTTGTTCACTGCCATAAGGGTTGATAACGTGTATTGCATAAATTTTGAAAATCTAATATCTTTGGAAGTTACATGCTTAACAGCTATAAATGAAGCCAGCTGGCTATGACATAGAAGACTAGGACACGCTAGTATGGATATATTGCCTAAATTAGTTAAAAAGAATTTAGTCAAAGGTCTACCCAGCACTAAGTTCATAAAAGACAAAATTTGTGATGCTTGTTAACTTGGGAAGCAAACTAAAACAAATTTTAAAAAGAAGCACATTCCACTAGTAGGCCCTTAGAACTTATTCACTTAGATTTATTTGGTCCTATTAGAACACAAAGTCTAGGAGGAAAGCAATACGCTTTCGTCATTGTTGATGACTACTCCAAGTTTACCTAGCTACTCATTTTATCCTCCAAATACGAAGTATGTAAGACGCTAATCAATTTGTGCAAGAAGCTTCAAAAAGAAAAAGGATACGAAGTTCTAAATATAAGAAGTGATCGTGGAAGAGAAATCAAAAATCAAGATATTGAAAAAATTTGTGATGAATATGGAATAGCTTACAACTTTTCGGCACCTCGAACTGCTCAACAAAATGGAGTTGTTGAAAGGAAGAATAGGTCACTTCAAGAAATGGCTAGGACTATGTTAAATGAGCATAATTTACCTAAGTACTTTTGGGCTGAAGCAGTAAATACCGCATGTTATGTGATAAATAGAGTCTCTCTTAGATCAAGCCTAGAGAAGACTCTCTATGAACTTTGAAAAGGAAGAAGACCAAACATATCTTATTTCCATGTATTTGAATGTAAGTGTCTCATTTTTAATGATAAAGAGGACTTAGGAAAATTTGATGCAAAATCAGACGAAGGAATTTTTTTAGGATATGCGTTGAATAAAGCTTTTAGAGTCTATAACAAAAGGAGCCTCACAATCATAGAATCAATACATGTAGTTTTTGTTGAGGCAAATCCATTCTCTAAATCAATTGATATCGAGGAAGTTGAAATAAAGCAAAATCTAGAAGACTTAGAAATTCAAAAAATAAAATATGAGAATAAGGAATCAAGCTCAACTTCAAATGATAGACCTCTAAATCAATCCGAACTACCTAAAGAATGGAAGTTTCTAAGAAATCACCCAAATGATCAAATAATTGGTGAACCTTCATGAGGAGTATCCACTAGATCCTCTCTGAAGAGTATGTGTACTTATTACACGTTCCTATCTCAGGAAGAATCCAATAACATACATGAAGCATTAAGTGATGACTCTTGGATAATAGCCATGCAAGAAGAATTAAATCAGTTTAAAAGAAATAAAGTTTGGAAATTAGTTCCTAAACCCATTGATCATATAGTAATTGGAACTAAATGGGTGTTTAGGAATAAGAAGGATGAAAATGGCATTGTAGTGCGTAACAAGGCTAGACTCGTAGCACAAAGATATAATCAAGAAGAAGGAATAGACTACAATGAGACCTTTGCTCCCGAAACTACAATGGAAATCATAACAATGCTATTAGGTTATGCATCTCATAAAGATTTTAAACTTTATCAAATGGACATGAAGAGTGCATTCTTAAAGGAATTTATAAATGATGAAGTATATGTAGCACAACCTCCAGGATTTGAGGATTTTCATTACCTTGATAATGTGTTTAGACTAAAAAAAGCATTATACGGACTAAAACAAGCTTTTAGAGCCTAGTATGAGCGTTTAAGTGGATTTTTGTTGGAAAATGATTTTTCTAGTGGAAAAATGGATAGCACACTATTTATTCAGGCTAAAAATGAAGATATGCTTATTATACAAATATATGTGGATGATATCATCTTTGGACCTACAAATGAAGTTCTATGCAAAGACTTTACAAAGTGCATGCAACATGAATTTGAGATAAGTATAATGGGTGAGTTGACCTACTTTCTTGGACTTCAAATTGAGCAAGCTAAAATTGGAATTTTCATAAATTAGTCAAAATACATAAGAGAATTGCTTAAGAAATTCGATATGGAAGGTGGCAAGCCTTTAGAGACCCCAATGAGTATGTCTATAAATGTTGATAAAGATGAAAAAGGAAAAATTTGTAGATATGAAATACTATTGAGGGATGATAGGAAGTTTGCTTTATTTGATAGCCAGGAGACCGAACATTATGTTTAGTGTGTGTATGTGTGCCCGATTTTAAGTAGCCCCTGAAGAGCCTCGCAAAATAGCCATTAAGAGAATCTTAAGATATTTGATAGGTACTACTGACTTAGGTCTATGGTATCCTAAAGATACAAGCTTTGAGATGATCTGCTATTCAGATGTGGATTATGCAGGATGTAAAATTGATCGAAAAAGCACAAGTGGTACTTGCCAATTCCTAGGAAGATCTTTTGTGTCTTGGTTCTCCAAGAAACAAAGTTCTGTAGCACTCTCTACTACCGAAGCAGAGTACGTGACAGTAGGTATTTGTTGTGCACAAAGTCTCTATATGAAACAATGGTTAAAGGATTTCAATTTGGAGTATTTGGTTGTACTTATAATATGTGATAATACCAGTGCCATCAATATCTCTAGAAATCCCATATCTCATTTAAGAACCAAGCATATCGATATTTGGCATCAATTTTTTTTTTTTTGAGAGATCATGTGCAAAAAAAGGATATCACTCTTGAGTTTGTGAATACAAGTGATCAATGGGCCGACATCTTTACAAAATCTCTTCCAGAGGATAGATTTATCTCTATAAGACGTGAACTAGGTTTATTGCATAGTAGAGAAGTAGTCTAGAGAAGAAAAATTGGATAAGTGTTAAGTTAGCAAGTGACGTCAGGAGACTGACAATTAGCTCATAGTCCACTAAGCACTGTCTGACTTGCTAAGGTTGTCAGGATCAGTAAGGTCAGGCAACTGACTCTTTGAGGCATAGTCGTCTGACTCGCTACAGTTTGGTGAAATTTCAAACATTAGGGGATTGACTCATCAATATTAGTTGACTAACTAACAGAGGTTTAAATATGAATAGTGCGTAAAACCCTAATTTTTTAAATCCTTAGTCTACTGATCTTATTTCTCCTCTTTATGAACCCTTTTCTCCTTCATCTACCGGTTCTCCCTCACACAATATCTTTTGATTAAACCTTGAAGTTCATCATCCTACTTCAATTTCATTTTATTTCAAAGGATTTCACCATTCATTTTTCTCAAAATCAATCATGCCACAAATGAAAACCACAGCAAACAATGGTTCTTCTTACAGGAGAGATGACAACAATAACATCGAGCAATGACTTATGACTCCCCACACCAGGTAGCTCTATCGAGACTATCTTCGATCTACTGAACCCATTTTTGGTAAGGTCTTAGATACCACATTCTTTGAAGAATGCTTTCTTGCCATTTTACCCATGCTCAAATCATTAGGATGGAAGAAGTTCATTACATATCAAGCGAAAGGATTATATTTGAATTTGGTCAAAATATTTTATGCCAAGATGGTAAAAGGGGACATGGTAACCTCTACTGAAGTTATGGAGAAATCACTCACTCTTACTCCACAGACCTTAGCAACCATTTTACATATCAAACAAGGAGAGTTTGAGTGTCCATCTCTTGGCTAATCTTGGATTATGACTCAAGAATTCTCACCTGAGGAATTTTTACCTCAGGTTATGACTGAAGCCCCTATCTACTTTGTCATCCTCCTCTTTATAATCAATTGAATATGTAAGCTCAAATCATACAAAAGCTTATAACTTACAATATTTTACTAAGGATAGGATCACACGATCACGTTTCTTATCTGGATTGTTTTTTCATGTGGTGTTTGATTAAAGGGAAAAAGATTGACTTGCCAAGCTTAATTTTGAAGTGGATGATTTCTAGAGAAGAAGCTCGTTGAGACATTCTTCCATAAGGAAGAGTTCTGAATCTTGTCTTTGCCCATCTCAGCGTAGCCACTCCATCCTCATTGTTCATCAAGAGAACCCACAATGATCTTTTCTCTTCTACTACTCTTAAGCAAATGGGATATGAGAAACATGATCAAGGATGGTTTCCTAAATATGGTTGGAGACAACAACAAGCTCAGGAATTACAGTCACCTATTCAGCAAGAAGCTCGATAACATGTTCCTTAGGCAGATGAATCCCCATCATGGTTCATTGCCTACCAGCAACAATTAATTGAATTTCGTGGTGAAGAGCATTCAGGTTTCATTTTTCTTTAGGAGAATTACACATCTCTTCAAGCACATTGCTCTTCTTTTGATCGAAGACTTGGCTGGATTGAACAACATATGGCCAGATCATCTTCTTTACGTGGTAAGGCTCCAATGGAGACTAGTTCTGGTGATGTTGAAGAAGAATGTGAAGATGAAGATGATGATGAAGATACTGCTGATGCTTAGATGTTTTTCTTTGCTTGAACCAACTTTAGTTGTAATATGTGCATTAGATATAGTTTTTCTTTCTTATACTTTTTTTTTTTAATTTTTCTCATGCTATTTTGGGATTAGCTTATCTTCTTATGCATGATGGTAATTATCTTTATGTGCTTATGATGGCTCATTGATTTAACATTTGTATGCTTTTCTTGATAGCCTTCTCTTTTTGATTGATGTCAAAAGGGGGGGGGGGGGAATTTTAGGCAAAAATTGAGCATGGAAATTGAGTATGACATTGATTTTGCAACCTGAGCATGACATTACTGAGTATGACATTGACATTGATCTTGAATTGAACTTGATGAAATGACACTGAGTTTGATGAAATCTGATGATATAAGTTATATGATATGTTCATTGGGTCAATATGAGTAATGATCTACTTTAAAAATATTATTAAGATTATGCTTATTGTAAGGGGGGGCCTTATTAAGGCTTACTCATTTTTTCTCCTTATTTGTCATCATAAAAAATGGAGAGATTATTGGCCTAACAAGGCTTAGAATCTTATTTTGATGATAACAAATCAAGGGTACTTAACATGTCTGGTTAAGTTAAGTTTCAGGACTCAAATGCTTTCATATAGATCAAGATCAAGTGTCTGAAGAGATTAAAAGATGATTATGCTTAGAGATATGAATTATGATGAAGCTAAAGTTAATTGAAGAAAAAGTGAAGATAGACATAAGGAATGCAAGAAAATGCATGAAGACTTAGTGTTTAGAAAGTTATAGTTTATAAGAAGTCTCATGTAAGTACTTCGCGATTTCAATATGGATGTTTGAAGTTCTTAGGAAAAATATTTGACTTAGAGACCTATTTTGAAAAACATGGAAAATATTTTTTTTTTTAAATAGCATTTAAGTTTTTCAAGATTAAAAGTTAAAGTCAAAGTTTTGAAAAACATATAAGCTGCAAGGACAGGCGACTGATGGAATTTAATCAGGCGACTGACATTTTTATGCTGACAATGTTAAGCAAACAGAGCCGAGATGGGCGATTGATCCTTTAGGTCACGGTCAATTGAATCAACACTATTTTCAAAATAAGTTGAACTTAAAAGAAACAGGTGACTGACCCTCAGGTCACAGTTGACTGAAGTTCTTGTTTTTAACTTTTAAACGGTGAGGGAAAGTATCAAAAACTGATTTATTGACTCCCAAACTTAGAGAAAACTTGGGAAATATGGCAAGTAACTTGGGGACAACGGTAATATGCTTTATTACTCTATAAATAATTTTTATTTTCATAAATTATATACAACAATCAAGCACATACAAATTACAAATTCAAAGTTCTCCAACTGAAATATTTTCTGAAGTAAAGCTGTGCTTTTGCTGAAACAACCATGGTTTTCTAATCTTTTCTACTGACAATTTCAATTCAAATCAAAATCCTGGTGATAGTCTATTGAGCTTCAATTTCCTATATTATTTATTTCTGAAGTATATTGTATTTCAATTGTACAAATCTGCTCTAATTGAGAGTTTTACTTGTACGAACAAAATTTGCTCTCTGTTTCTTATTTTCTTAACGATTTAGGATTGTTGGATCGTTGCCTAGCGAGAGGGGATTTTTGTTAGAGAGGCGAACTCCACTTTTGAGGGAGAGAGGTTGTAACTTCTCTTGGTAACGAAGTTGGGAACTGAAGATTCTCACAACGTGTTTCTTGGGGCAAGGACGTAGGCTTCTGGCCGAACCTTGTAAAAAATCTGGTCTTCAGTTCTTCTTCCCTAATCTTTTTACTTTATTGCAAGTTTATAATCTTCGTGTTTGTTTATTGAGTACTTGCTGAATATTGGAAGTTGGAGAAATACTGATTTTGGTTCTTACTTGAAATCAAGAAACTATATTGTTTATCATTGATTGTTTTAACAAACTAAAAGTAAAATTGAATACTGATTTTTGAATATCACAATTGAAGTTAATTTTGTTAAATTAATTATTCCATTGAAGTAAAGTTGCAGGCCTTATAAAATAAAATCTCTGAAATTATTCTTGGTATTTTTAATATTTATTGTTTAAGAACAATTCTTATTCCGAATTGAAGTTTTGAGATTGGTATTTGTTATTGGAATTTAGTAGCTAGTATTTAATATCATTCATTTACAATAGATTGAATTTGGATTGAACAAATGATTGTTAGCTAAACTTGTGAGGTTGCTGATTGCGTGGTTATTGGACATTAAATTGAAAAGGGTAATACTTAAAGGTATTTAAAAACTTAAGTTACATAGAAATTTTAAAAACCCATCTCACCCCCCTCTTGGGAGTATACCTAAATTCTCATCTTACTATACAAAAATGAAGGGATCAACTTGATAATTTTTCCAAGTCTCATAGAGAAGGATGTGCAAGTTGTACATGTCGAATTTTGGTTAGGGAAAAAGAAGATGAGAAACTACACCAGTTTCTAATGGGGTTGAGTGATTCCTATGGTGTGATAAGATCAAACATTCTCTATAAAGATCCATTACCATCCTTAATAATTGCTTATTCTTTATTACAGAAAAGGTGATGATGGTAAGGATAATTATGGAGGCGAAAACTTTCAAATTTTATGTAGGGGAAAAGAATCAAGATCCAAAGAAAAGATCAAGGTGTGAACACTCTAAGAAGACAGGTCACACAAAAGAGAATTGTTTTGAGATTGTTTGATATCCTCCAAATTGGCAAGGGAAGTTAAAGAAATTTCAAGCAAAGGCATCCATCAGTGCAGTAGTTATAGAAACAAAGGGGAAGGAGGTAGGTCCTCAACAAGAAGCAAGCCAACAACAAATTATTCTTAACCCATTTGGGTTATCACAAACTTAGTTTGATCAGCCGATGGCCATACTCAGCGGAGAGAAACAAGGAACGCCTACCATAAACTTTGTTGGTAAAATTTTTTGTTCTCAAAATTGGATTTTTGGCAGTGGGGCATCTAATCATGTTGTATTAGATTCAAATCTATTAAAATGTAAAAATCCAAGAAAATTTATTTTACAAGTTACGCTACCTCATGGAAGAAAGTCACAAGTTGATTGTGTAGGAAATATCCAACTAAATCAAAATAATGTGCTGAAGGATGTTATTTTCTTACCAAAGTTCACTTGCAATTTAGCATACATCAGTAGAATTTCCCTAGATTTAAAGTGTCTTTTAACATTTTTTCCAAATGGAAGTATTTTGTAGGACCTTAAGACCAAGAGGGTGGTTGGAGCGGGTAGAATGGAAAGGAGGCTCTACTATTTTGACGAGGAAAATCACATCTGTGCAAATGCCGTAAGATTGAAGAACCAGCCATAATTGTTACATAAGAGGTTGGGACATATCCCATTTTCTAGATTAAAAATTATATTTGATGTTTCAGTTGAAAATAAAAACATTTCCCCATGCGATGAATGTCACAACGCTAAAAAAACTCAATTGTCATTCCCTATTAGTAGAAATAAATCAAGAAACTTATTTAAATTAATCCATGTTGATACTTGGGGACCTTATGAAACTAGCACACATTTTGCAGCTCACTATTTTTTCACTATTGTTGATGATTGTTTGAGAGGTACTTGGTTTCACTTGATGAAAAATAAAAGTGAAGCCTCATTTCTATTTGAACAATTTTTTAAAATGGTGGAAACTCAATTCGGGGTATGGGTGAAATCAATTCAGTGAAATAATGCCCAAGAGATTGTGTATGGGAATTTCAAGAAACTTATTTTAAACAAAGGAATCATATACCAAACCATCTGTCCACACACACACCCCAACAAAATGGAGTGGTGGAAAGAAAGCACAAGTACCTATTGGAGGTTGCAAAAGCACTATGATTTCAGGCTAACCTACCCTTAAGATATTGGGGAGAATGTGTAATGATAGCAATACATTTAATAAATCTTCTTCCCACACCAATGGTTAATGAAGAATCTCCAAATGAGATTTTGTTTAAAGAAAAAGCCTCATATGATCGTCTTAGGGTATTTTTAAGTTTGTGTTATGTTTATGTTAAACCTAAGCCATATGATAAGTTTTCTATGAGATCTAGAAAGTGTGCATTTCTGGGATATATCTCAAGAAAGAAGGGCTCCGGGGTAATGGAACTTAATACTAGAAAGTTTTTTTTGAATGTTGAGATGTCATATTTTATTAGGATTCTTTTCCATTTAAAAATGTATAGCGTTTGAAAAGTGTATCAGTGCAACCATTACCAACCGTGATTGAACTTGAAGAGTCAACACATACTTAAAACCAATTCGGAGATGTAGGATACTCAATAAGGTTAGAGGAAAATGAAGAAACGGAAGAAAAAAAGTATGGAAGAATTTGATCTTGAAATAGAAAATGAGGCAATTGAAAGAGAAATGATAGTTGAGAACTCAAGACCACAAAGAGAAAGGAGGATGCCACAAAAATTTGAAGATCATGTAATGGCATTTAAGAAGACCATAGGACCCCCTTACCAAGAGTACCACTGAAATCAACCGATTGCATTGTAAGGTTTATAAAAATTCATTTCTCTTTAAAAATATCGTGGTATCTTCTATTAGCAATGAAGAACTAGAAGAAATTGATGTTGAACCAGATACCTATAAAGGTGCTGTTAGAAAATGAGTGTGGGAAGAGGCAATGATCAAGAGTTGAAAGCTCTCCATTCAAATAATACCTAGAGTCTAGTTCCTTTACCAAAATGGAAAAGGCAACTGGATGCACATGGGTATTCAAGATTAAATGAAGAGCAGATGAAACGATCGAGAGGTAGAAAGCACAGCTAGTTACGAAAGGATGTAGCCAAGTAAATGGGGTTTACAATAATGAAACCTTTGCTCGTGTGGCTAAATTCACCATAGGTCAGTGCTTGTTGGCTATCTCAGCAATTAAAGGATGGGAACTACAACAAATGCATGTTGACAACGCATTTTTATGCGGAGAACTTGATGAGGAAGTATTTATGAAAGCTCCTCAAGGTATGAAAGTATGCCTGGAAAAATGGTTCCATACTTAACGTGTTACTTGTGATCCGCCCATTTATAAATAGGTCAACCTAGGTTCGGGTCGGGTCACCCTCTGGGTCTCCTTCTCCTTCTCTAGGTATCCTTCTTTAGACTGATTTTGATTTAATGTTTTAAACCCCAAGATTTAAAAATATGATTTTGATTCCTCCTCCTCTAACCGAGAGAGACCTAATGAGAGATGAGAGATGAGAGATGAGTGATGAGTGATGAGTGATGAGAGATAAGAGATAATTTAATTTTTTTGCTTTTAAATTTTAAAAATATTAATTTTTTAAAATGGGTAATCTGTGACCCGCCCCTTTATTAAACGGGCGGGTTAGGGTTTATAGGGTTGTGACCCATATAACTTCGACCCGTTTACGACCCGACCCGTTTCCAACCCACTCGGACCCGGCCCGTGAACCCGTTTTGCCACCCCTATATGTGAAAGTCCCTAATAATTCACTACTTTGTAAGTTACATAATTCCTCGTATGGACTCAAACATGCACCATGATAGTAACTTCGGAAACTCTCCACTTCTCTTTTGAACTATAGTTTCAAGCAAAGTCCATGGGATCACTCACTATTCACAGTTTCAGATGGGGATAGTTTCTTGGTAGTATTAATCTATGTGGATGATCTTATACTTGCTGGGTGTGAATTGTAGTGTAATCCCAAGCAGGGGGTGGATTGGGTAATTTAAAAATTATGTTCTTCAAGTTCTAATTTTGAAACTTTATGATTACCCAATTACAAGCTACTTGACAATTTGCTCATTGTTTCATAACTTATTAATTTAATGTGTCACTTTATAAAGAAAACAATAATGTTCGGTTACTCACTAACGAAACAACCTTTTAACTCATACACAATAAACAAGTAATTTAAGTGCAAATGGAAATTAAAAAGAGTTAAGGGTAAGAGAGATGCAAAAAGAGATTTTACGAGGTTCAGCCAACCTGGCCTATGTCCTCACCTTAAGCAACCCACTCAAGGATTCCACTAATCCTGCTCCTTTAATTGGGATAGATCTTCCCTTTACAGTTCGCTGCTTACAAGAGGTGTAGCTTCCTCCTCAATCCCAGTTCACAACCTGAACCGTGAATACAATATAATGATTACATTTTTTCTGCAAAACTCAAAATGCTTCTAATCAAGCTAGTGAGTACAATAGAAGTCCTAGTACATACTCATATGATAAAAGATGAAGCTCAATATGTATGTAAAGATATGATCTTGATATGCTTCACAAATCTACCCTTTAATCAATATCTCCCAAAAATAATTTCTTAAAAATAAATGCTTTGGGGATCTTAGGGTTTGATTTCAGATCACTTTATGCAAGAATAGAGAATAAAATACTTTTTAAAAATAGTCTTGAATAATACGCAGATCTAGGTTCTTGCTATCGAATAATTTCTAAAATTAAATCTTTGAATAAAAATATGTCCTTGAATATTACAAAGATTAAAACAATATTTTTCAAGTACCTTTTGCACTAATAATGTAAATCTTTTTAAATAAAAATATAACTTTGAATTTCACAAGGATTCAAGTTTTAGAATACTATTCCCAAAAGATTTTTCAAATAAATAACTATGGAAAAATAGGTTTCTTGCTACTAATAAAATTTTTAGATAAACAAATAATGGAGAAGACAATCGTTTAATAAAAGGATTGAATACTCAATAAAATATTTTTCTAAACCTCAAGATCAAACCAATTTAACAGAAGTTGTGCGTGTATTCACTGGGATCTTGAAGATGAGAATGCCCAGACAAATATGGATTCTTTGTAGTGTAGGCAAAAGTTCTTAGCCAAGCTTCAAAGCTCTCAAAAGTATGCCAAAGATTGATGCAATGTCTTCAAAGCTCTCAAGAGATAGGCAAAAAAACTAATCTCCTAGGGTTTAGGGTTAGTGTATATAAGCAATCTCATCATCTAATCAATTTTTGGCAGTTGGATCATTTAAAATATCATATTTACGTCTGTGTATACATTAAGCCACCGTTCTGCGGCGCGACCTTCGTCGACAAGTAGATACATTCGTTGACAAGTGTACAACGCTTGTTCATCAACGTGAACATGAGTTCATCAACCAGAGACCTATCTGAAATTTTGGAGCTCTCAGTATTTTCTCATCGACGATAATGAACTATTCATCACCGAGTGGCCTTAATGCGTTCATTAACTAGGCCATGGTGTTCGTCAACAAGGCCTCTATATTTTAGAAAAAAATTTCCTCTAAAAATTCCACCCAACCTAGAACTAATGTAAATGAATCTTTCATGAAATGCATGAGTCCTAAGGTCATTCCAGGGTATATTTGAGCTTCTAACTATATCATATGAAATATGTAAACACAATCAAATCTAAATATGCATTACAATTGACGATCTTGAAGCTTACTTCTTCATCCTTTTACTCTTCTAGTTCCATGGAATGTGCCAGGTTGTATATGCTTTAGGTTTCTTATGGCTTCCATGACTTCCTTACCTTCCGTGCATGTTAAGTTATGGTCCTGTTCAAAATCTCAATGTGCAGGTCAAATACCAAGTGATTTGTCATTATCAAAACAGGATTGGACTCATAAAGTCAACAATCTCCCACTTTTGATGATGACAAATACGCGAGCAAAAATGGGTTATGCCTAACAAGGCCCCCCCTAAGATAATACATAATTTAGAATTTAGCAATATAATTCACACGCAATATAGTTCATACACATTGTAGAACCTCTTATAATTTCATAAGAAAAGCTTATTTTTGGTAGTACATACTTCTCCCCCTTTTGACATCAACAAAAAGGTATAAAAAATTGTACTATCGTAAATATATCTCATCTTCGTAGAAAGAATATATTTCTTCCCCTATGTTTCAAAATTTTATGGTGGGATATTTCTGCCCCTGTGTTACTCAACATTCCTCTCCCCCTTTCTAAAAGAATAACTATTTTGTTGAATCAAATATCAATATGAACATACACAACATTTCAATTTACATAGATATGGGTAAGTAATTCAGTTCATTAAAGTTCAAACATTCATGTACGCATCAATATGTATTATTATATGCATAAAATATTTAACATGCAATAGCCATTACTTAATTTTAATTTACGTTGCTCCCCCTCAGTTATGTATTCTAATATATCTCTAAGCAACTTCTCAACTATGCATCAAACCTAATTCACGTCTAATTTGAATAAACCTATCCTCCATAAGTGGTTTTGTGAATATATCTGGCCATTGCTCATCTATGCACACAAACTCAAGTTCCACATCGCCCTTTTTCACATGGTCACGAAGAAAATGACGTCTAATTTCTATATGTTTAGTTCATGAATGTGATATAGGATTCTTTGAGATGTTTATTGCACTCGTATTGTCACACTTTATAGGAATAGTTTCATAGTGCAATCCATAGTCCATTAATTGTTGTTTCATATATAGCGTTTGAGCACAACAACTTCCACCTGCTATGTATTCAGCCTCGGCCGTGGACAATGCAATTGAGTTCTGCTTCTTTGAAAACCAAGATACTAAAGAGTGTATTAAGAAATGACATATGTCGCTTGTACTTTTTCTATCTACTTTGCTACTGGCAAAGTCAACATCCGAATAGCTAACAATCTCAAAGGATGTATACTTAGGATACCACAATCCAAGTTCAGTGGTTCCAATCAAGTATCTAAGTATTCTTTTGACAGCTAATAAGTGGGACTCTTTAGGGGTAGTTTGAAATCTTACACACAAACATACACTAAACATTATGTCAAACCTGCTAGTAGTCATATATAGTAAGCTACCAATCATCCCACGGTAGAGCTTAACATCCACCAGTATACCTTGCACATCTTTATCTAATTTTGTGGAAGAACTCATAGGTGTTTCTAGAATTTTACCATCTTCCATGTTAAACTTTTTAAGCAAGTCTCTAATGTATTTTGATTGGTTTATAAAAAATTCATGTTTTACTTCTTTGATCTGAAGTTCTCCTATCATGCTCATTTCAAATTCGTTTTGCATACAACTTGTAAATTCATTGCACAACTTTTCATTTGTTGCTCCAAAGATGATATCATCTACGTATACTTGTACTAAGAGCATATTATCATTCTTAGATTTTATAAAGAGTGTTGTGTGTTTCTTCCCTCTGATAAATCCATTATCCAGTAGAATACTACTTAGCTTTTTATACCAAGCTATAAGAGCTTGCTTTAAACCATACAAGACTTTCATTAGTCTATAAACGTGATTTGGATACTTATGGTTTTCAAAACCTGCGGGTTGTTCTACATATACTTCTTTACTTCTGTAGCCATTTAAAAATGCGCTTTTGACATCCATTTGATACAATTTGAAATCCTTAAAAGTAGCATATGCTAACAACATTCGAATCGCTTCCATTCTAGCTACAGGTTCAAAGGTTTCCTCAAAATCTATTCCTTCTTTCTGATTATATCCTTGAGCTACTAGTTTGGATTTATTTCTGACTACTATTCCACTTTCATCTTTCTTGTTCTTGTAAATCCATTTTGTTGTACTAACAATATGATTATCTGGTCTCGGAACTAATTTCCAAACTTTGTTTCTCTCAAATTGATTTCATTATTCTTGTATAGATATCACCCATGATTCATCCTTAATTGCGTCACTCACATTCTTAGGTTCTTCTTTTGATAAGAATGCAAAGTAGCTAACTAAATTTCTAAGTGATGATCGTGTAGCAACTCCTCGTGATGGTTCACCTATAATTTGATCTATAGGGTGATTCCTTATGAATTTCCATTCCCTAGGTAGCCCATTAACCTCTCTTTCTACTTGATTATCTTCAAAAGATGTTACCTTAATTTCATTTCACTTATCTGAATTATTTTCAATAGACAAATTTTCAAATTCCTTACTTATCTCCAGATCCTCTTCATTAGACTTTTGAGCAAATGGATTGGACTCATTGAATACTACGTGAATGGATTCTACAATGGTTAATGTTCGTTTATTATATACCCGTAGGCTTTACTATCTAAGGCATATCCTAGAAAAATGCCTTCATCAGATTTCACATCAAATTTTTCTAAATGTTCATTATCTCTAAGTACATAACATTTGCAGCCAAAGACATGGAAATACGAGATGTTTGGTCCATGGCCATTCCATAATTCATAAGGAGTCTTATTTAGAGATGGTCTAATCAAAACTTTATTTAGTACATAGCAAGCGGTGTTCACTGCCTTAGCCCATAAGTACCTAGGTAGCTTATGTTCATTAAGCATAGTTCTAGCAATTTCTTGTAAGGATCTATTCTTCCTCTCAACTACTCCATTTTATTGTGGAGTCCTAGGTGCTGAGAAGTTATGAGATATTCCTAGTGAGTCACAATATTCTTCCATACCTTTGTTTTGAAATTCTCTACCCCTATCACTTTGGATTTTTGTAATTGTATATCCCTTTTCATTTTGAATTTTCTTGCATAATTTAATAAATTGTTCACATGCTTCATCTTTATGTGTAAGAAATAGTACCCATGTGAATCTAGAATAATCATCAACGCTAACAAAAATGTATGATTTTCCTCCTAAACTCTAAATTGGGTTTGGACCATATAAATCTAAGTGTAGCATTTGAAGTGGCCTAGTAGTATAGATCACTTTCTTCATCTTAAAACTAGATCTTACTTGTTTTCCTGGTTGACATGCATCACAGATTTTGTCTTTCACAAATTTTGTCTTAGGTAATCCCTTAACTAACTCCCCTTTAACTAGTTTAGATATTAAGTCCATGTTTGCGTGTCCTAGTCTCCTATGACAAATCCAACTAGCCTTATTCATAGTAGAGAAACATGTCACACATTGAGAAGTTAAGTTATCAAAGCTGGTGGTATATACATCATGACGATTAGCAGTAAATAGAATTTTGTTATCAGTTTTATACTCAACAATTTATTTGTCATGTTCAAAGGATGCTCTATAACCTCTATTGAATAGTCCCGGAATGGCTTAGACCCAGTTAGGAAAACTAGGTGCACCATCCTGGTAAGGTGTAGGTTGAGGTCAGCCCTGCTAATTGACCTGCTTGTAAACGGTGCCGCTCTACTCGTTAAATGAGCTTATAGTGTAATCCTTGTGCGGGTGTGCCAAGGCGGGGACGTAGGCAGTATTGGTCAAACCCTAATAACATATTGTGTGTGCACTGTTTACATTTCCACAATTTACATTCCTACACATGTATGTTATTATGTGAATGTTGTAGATGATTTAATATCCACACATTTTATTTATCTGCACATTTGGAATTTCATAGAAAGACCCTAGGTTGTGAAATACTGCTAACATATGGTTTAGCCTAGGAATAAGTTTTAAAATTCCAATTCACCCCCCTCTTGGGAAAACACCAAAGATAACAATTGGTATCAAAGTGTCGTAACTTAGACTTAAACGTCATTTAGTAAAAGATCATGATGGCTCGTGTTAGTGCATCCCCTTCATGTGAGGGAAGGTTGGTCACACACCCACTAGTATTTTGTGGTGAAAACTATGCTATATGGAAATTTAGATTGACTATATATGTGAAAGCTTTAAATTGGAGATTTTGGAAAGTCATTGATTGGGGTGATAGTGTACTCGTTAAATCCATTGATTGTGTTGATGTTCCTAAATTTAAGTGTGAATTGAATGATACTAATAGGAACTTCGTGCAAGTAAACTTTGATGCTATGAATACCTTATTACATGCTTTAGATTCTAATGTTCTATGCAAGGTTATAGCATGTAGCAGTGCTAAGGAGATCTGGGATGAACTTAAGAGGAGATATGAAGCAACCATGCAAAATAAAGTGATCACTCCTTATGACTCAAGCCTTGTAGATCTTGAAGGAGGTAACCAATGCTTTTTTGCTTTAACTAATAATGAGGTAATCTCTGCTCCTTCTGTCTTAGTAGATAAATCTAGAAATGATTCATGTGCTGATTTGAATGATGTATCTGATTCTGAATCGTGTGATAGTTCTAATGATGAAAGCATGCAAACTTATGAAGAATTTCAAATTGAATGTGTTAGAATTCTTAAGTTACTTGTTAAATCTAAAAATAAAATACTGTTTTGGAAAACAAGTATGAAGCATGCCTGAAAGAATGTGAATCTAAAGTTATTGTTGAAAGAGAAAATGACCTGAAAATCAAAAGATTAGTGAGTAAGAATGAATCATTAGAAAAATAAATGACTATCTTGAAATCTAAAATTTCTAATGATAATAATAAAGATCTTTTGATTGAAGAACTTGAACAAAGAGCAAAAAACATGACTAAAGAGTGTATCAAATTACAAGATGTTTGCAAAGGTCTTAAAAACTTAAAAATGTAAGAGCTAGAAAAGAAAATAGAAGACCGAACTAAGATCATCCACACATTCACTATAGGGAAGGACAACTTTGATATGTTGCTAGAATCATAGAAGATGACCTTAGATAAGGAAGGTATAGGTTTCAATCGAATTAAAAATAGGAAAATGAAGAACCTATACATGGGATACTTTGTAAAAGAATCAAAACATTATGCTAGTATCTCCTCTAGTCCATACACTCACACCACATGTGTCTTGTGTAAAAAGAAGGGGCACATAAAATTTGATTGCCCATTTAAAAGAAAAGGTGTGAAGCCCAAACGAGTATGGAAAGTCAAAGAATCACCGACTCCTAACCCATCAAGAATAAAAGATAGAAAAATGGTATGAGTTGTTAAGGAAACAAACCCCTTGAAATTCAAGGAAGGATTTACTCAAACAGGAATACATGATCACATAATTCTTCCTTAGTATATAGGATTAGCTATAGGGGGTAGTGTTTTCTAAAGGCTTAGGAAGTGGTTCAGGTTGAAACCGTAAAAACTTAGTATTTGTCCACTATTCAAAATTTTACATACTAAGGATCTTGAAAAATTAAGCCAATACGGAAATTCAAGCAAAATAACCAATTTGAACTTAATGCATATATTCCTTGCTTAAAATATGAAATTATTGGCTGCTTGAATAAAAATCCACTTCCAAATGGACAAGGCAATTGTGCCTGGTATGTTATTCTCAATGCTTAATTCATACTTGAATATACAAATATTAAGTAAAGCATATCTTGTACGTTGCTCATATTTGAGCTTTAGGGAATCCATCTCGATTTATATTATTTAAACCTAAACTCATTTTTGAATATAAAAAGCCTTAACCATAACTTAGTCATCACTCTAGGCTTAAGCACTTATGATCATTAGTCCCTATTCTAACTAGTGCTTACTTAAAGACATCCTTCCATAATCAAAATTAGAGGCAACCACAAAGGGATTCTAGTTCACTAATTAACCAAAATATACCCTTTTGTGCTTAAAATATAAAAATCTTCTAATTTTGGTTCACCGTATCCTCTACAGGAAATCCTTACCAAACCATGATCATATTCAGTAAGGTTTCATCCATTCCTTGGTTCGTATCCTTGCTCCTTTGTATGATCATACCCAAAGGGTACTTGCCATTCTCCAAAGAGCATGGTCCTAAGAATTCATACTTTTAAATGTTCTTTGCTAAAATAGTTAGGACATAATCTTTTACTTGTGTATCATAAATAACGTCATGCTTCCTTAAATACTCTTCTGAACATAATAGATATTTAATCTTTAAGAGTATTTAATTTATAATTCTCTCACATAGCTCTCAACTTTTAAATCAAATCTTTTAGAGCTCCATATCCTTCGTGATGAGTTGAATGACTAAGGTGGTTGTAGCAGGTCTCAATCTAGATGAATGTTTAAAATTCAAGTAGATGTATGCACACATATTTTAAATTGAAAGTCATTCCAACTTGTGCCTTTCTCACGTATTATAAATCATAAGAAATGAGGCAGTTATAGGCTTAGTTCATGTTCATTGTGAATTTTTGGTCCTCTAAGCCTAAGTATGATATGCAAAGATTAAATAAAAAAAAATCTAAAACTCTTGGCTAAGTAATTAGATAATGAAAAAGGCATAAAATGGTTTAGCACATAACTCAGGGGGAGCATTTATCTTCCATGGCTATAAATTTAAATGTTCTCTTGATTCAATATCATACAATATGCTTATATGCCGTTATGGAACTAAATTGCACATTGCTATCTATAGCATACTAATTAGTTAAATATTTTTTTATGGATAACATATTTTTCTTGAACTCTTAATTGTATTACCTGATTGCATGCTTGTGTTGAAAGCTGCCTGCATGGCGGATGCAATTGATGTGTATTGCGTGCTGGTAGCGGTTTTAGGTTCTCGTATGCCTTAAAATAAATTATAAATTGCTTAATTGAACCTATTAGGTACAAGTTTTATGGGAAAATGTCCAATTTACAGATGGCATGCTGTTGAAATTTCAAAAAATTTTCTAAAAGTAAAACATTGTACAAAGATGATTATGATGAAATAAATAATCTTTTTGAAAGGATAAGTGAAAATTGAATTAAAATCAAATTTCATCCTAACATAATCATCACGTAGTTAGAGGATCTTAGCTCCATTCCTATAGAAAGATCATAAATGACTCACATGCATCACTTTCATTTATTGAATATTGAGGCTCTTTTGAAATCGCTAAACATTATATCTTGCGCTTAACGCTTTATGATATGATATGGAATGTGTTTGGTTCATGAACTACAATGCATGCATTAATATCCATTTCTGATGCTTTGTTGCCTATAGGTAGGGGTGAGCAAACGGTCGGTTTGGCCAAATTCGGTTAATTAACCGAATTAACCAAAATTTTCGGTTAATGAGAACTGTTAGTCGAACCGACCAAATAGAGGGGCCTCACAGAACCGAACCCGACCGAATTACCTTTTTGGGTAATTTGGTTAACCAAATTAATTTGAAATTAATTAATAAAAACCTAATATAATTGTAGATTTTTTTACCAAATACTAATTAACATATTAACAAATTAACATTTACTAATTTGTATTTAAATTTTAATTAATTATTAAATCGGTTATTTCAGTTAACCGAATTAACATTCCTCTTAATCGAACCGATTAACCAATTAATCAACTTTGTAAAACCATAACCGAACCGACCGATCTTGTGTTCTTAACCGAACCGAATCGACCAATTTTGGTCTGTTAATTCGGTTAATTCGGGTTTCCCAAAATTATGCTCACCCCTACCTATAGGGATTAGCATACTAATCAAAATACTATTCATAAATCATTAGTATGGTTGGTTTAAAGAATTTTAAATGAATGGCTTGTACTACTAAGCATAATGAAATTACTTTTTGGTTACTATAAGTAGTTAAAGAATCTAAGCACATACTCAAATTGATAGGGGGAGCATCTAAACATAAATTCCTATTTTTTTTTGCTCACAAATATTTTTAGCTCAGATCTGTTGTGAACTCATTATGACATGTGATTGAATGAAATGTCTTTATTGAAAATCATAATCTGAAGCATGTTGATTTGCCACAGTCATTTGATTTGCCATATGATCTTGCATGTAATTGTTAAATTTTTAGGATCATTATGGTTGTGATTTTCTAGTTATATTTTAGTATGTGCTTAATTGACAAACCAGAAAAATTTGTGCTTGCTTGTTTTAAATTAAAGTTTCTTTTTTAGCAAGCACCCCTCGTACTTTTTGCAAATATCAAAGGGGGATATATGTTTATATTTATATACATATGTATTTATTTGAATACTTTATGGCAAGAACTAATTTCAAAACTAAAACTTTTCCTCTTACCTCATCATTATTATATATATATATGTTTTAAAAAATTGCATAACTAGTTTAATAACTTCACATACAAATGCATGCGAACTAGTTAGGCTGTTTACTCAAACCTTCTACCTGTTATCATATGTCGTGTGTTTTAAACTCATATCTTCCACAAGTCTTATGATATATTTCAATTGAAATGGTTTATGCATATTTATGGGCTAATTCTGCTTTTCATGTCATTTAAATATTTTAATAATCAGTTATATGGTTTGTGCTCTTAATTGCTATGCCTGTCATTACTTTATACTCTATGAATTTGTTTGTGCTATAAAATGCATGACTATAATATCTCTTGCATGATTGATAGTTATATTTATGTTTTAAGAATACTGAATTGTTTGAGTAAGTAGTTGAGGATATCTTGTAAATATATTACTCAATCAGGTCACTTGTATACAGAGATTTTTGGGAAATGCTCTATTTTCAAATGGCATGCTACCGATTTTTTTTTCTAAAAATCTTCCCAATATATCTTTTGAATCTAGATGATTTTTTTTTTTTTTTTTTTGCCTTCATGATATATTTCTTAGCCTTTTTTGCTGTTGCCAAAAGAGGGAGAAAAGGCAAAATTGGGTACAACAATGAACATTTTAAATTTAAATTGAGTACAGTGCGCTTTAATTGTCTTTATGCATAAAGTCAAGGGGAGCCATTCTTTCCTGTATCCACTTTTGCATAAAGTATTTGTCATAAAAAAAAGGGAGAGATTGTTGACTCGATAGGTCACACCTAGTTTTGATAATAACAAATACTCTTAGTACTGATATTTGTACTGAGGCTTGCATGTAGGTTCACCTTACACATGTACTCGAACTGAAAGACGCATCATGGTAGTGTACGGTGATCAAGCAGAAGAATGAAGAAATCTGTGTTGTATTTTGTAATTATTATCTATTTTCTTCATTCTGGGATGTAATTTTATTATAGACCGTATACCCATATGGCTTGTAATAATTTGCATCATGCATGATGGGTAGGTATGCTCAAAACAACCTTAGTTGGACTTTAGGTACCTACACATAGTGCACTAAGTCCCCAACATCACTTAAATATATCAATGGAATTAACTAAATCAAAATTGGACTTAATTGAACATCTTGTGAGTGGTCAGGTGACTGAACCTATGGTGTTCAAAATTCCTCGAGCGATTGAACCATGGACAGGTCAACTTGTTGACTTGTGTTCGACAGACCGAACCATTTTTGAACATATCTTCCTCGGTCAACTGAACACCTATTAGAGTACTTTTCACCAACCTAGGCGCTTGAACCTTTGCATTCAAAATGGCCTTGGGTGACCGAACATGTGAGTTCGTTCAATTGAACTTTAGACTGGGCACCCAAACTGCACATGTTCGGTCAACTGAACTTTAGACAGGGCACCCAAACTGCGGTCTATTTGAGGAATCGCTCAATTCAGCAAACCGAACTATTTTTTAGGTGACCAAACCTCAAAAACATCTTTTTGGGTTGTGTTTATTCGGGCACTCAAACCTTGGATCGAGCACCCAAAAGCTCCCGGGTTGAATTAATTTTACCATAGTTAAAATCGTTAAATGGGTCTATTTTCTTTAAACAGGTTTAAAATTTTTCTAATAATTCCCATTGGGTCCCCAACGATCATAAATATGCCCTTGCCTATCTATACTTGTTCATTTGCAAAAATTAGTGTGGGATTAGTAAGATCATTAAGGCCAAAATTCTCTCAAATTCAAAAATCATTTTATAGCCTATACTACTCCCATACACTCATACACTCCATTTTCCTTGATCATTCAAATGTTGTGAGTATATTTAATGTGCTCATGCTTCATTCTAATTTGCTCATACTCTTATTTGTTGTATTGTTTGATTGATTTTTATTGAGAGTAAAGCATTAAGTTCTCCCACTGATTTTATTTGATAAATCTTGTGTGGGAAGACATAGAGGCTTGTGGTTCTTGCATTGTCATTGCAAGTTACCTTAGCCTATATATTTTTGAGCAAAAATAATTTTCAAGCTTGCATTCAAACATCCATTGTGCTTAGTATATTGAGAACATCTTGCTGAGGTTGTTTGAATCATCTTGCTAGCATTTTTGAAATCCTGATCTGACATTGTGATAATCAAATATTGTGTTCCAAATCTTGCTTTGATGTACATTCAAGATATTAATTGATTATTCTTACTTGATTGAGTGCTTAGCACACATATTTAAGCACTAAGCATATTTACATATCATTTGTACTTGCATTATTGCTTGATCTATGCTAGTGTACATATATGCTTTTGAAGAAGCATATTTCCTTGTATGCAAAATTTTATACACATTTGTTGTATTCTAGACGTGGGCCTGAAGAGGGAGACTAGCCCGGTTGAATAGTCCTAAACTTGCTTAAAGCTGGTTAGGATAGCTAGGTGCACCATCCTCGTAAGGTGTAGGTTGAGGTTAGCCCCGTTAATTCACCTGGTTGTAAATGGTGACGCTCTATCCGTTAAGTGAGCTTATAGTGTAATGCTTGTGCGGGTGTGCCAAGGCGGGGACATAGGCAGTATTGGCCAAACCCCAATAACATATCGTGTGTGTACTGTTTACATTTCCATAATTTACGTTCCCGCACATGTATGTTATTCTGTGAATGTTGCGCATGATTTAATTTCCACACATTTTATTCATCTGCGCATTTGGAATTGCATAGAAAGACCTTAGGTTGTGAAATACTGCTAACATATGGTTTAACCTAGGAATAAGTTTTAAAATTTCAATTCACCCTCCCTCTTGAGAATACACCAAAGCTACCAATGCCTTAAGAGCTGTTACTCTCTTTACTTTATTCTGCTTATTTTTCCTTTCATTTATTGATAGCTCATAAGTGATGAGTGATCCGATCAGTTCATCTACCGACATTTCTTTCAGATTCCTTCCTTTGGCTAAAGTGGTAGTTTTAGCTTCCCAAACTGGCGGTAGTCCCCTAAGGATTTTCCTGATCAACTCATAAGTAGAGTAAGATTTATCAAGAGTATTTAATGAATTTGTGATGAGGGTGAATCTAGTGTACATGGACTGAGTATATTCATCAACAGTCATTTTAAATGCCTTATATTCACTAATAAGCATATCTATCCTACAATATTTTACATCTTTAGTGCCTTCATGTGTTACCTCTAGTTTTTCCCATATCTCCTTAGCCGTTTTACAGGCCATTACCCTATTAAACTCATTGACGTCTAGTGCACAGTATAGAAGGTTTATTGTAGTAGCATTTATTTGAACAGATTTCCAGTCATCCTTTGTATACTTATCTTCAGTCTTAGGTACATTTACTTTATCAACTACTTTCATAGGAACTATTCTCCACACTTTCCAATAAACATTTAAAAGATATATGTACATTCGTCATTTCCAGCATGTGTACTTTACACTAAAAAAAATGGTGGTCAAATGGATGAGTGTCCTTCACTGAATGGGGTTATACTGATGTGTGCCATTATGATCTTTTACAAAAATAATGGTTAAGTCTATATAACCACGCTCTGGTACCAAATGTGAATTCTAGTGTAATCCCAAGAGGGGGGGAGGATGAATTGGGTATTTTAAAAATTATGTCCTTCAAGTTCTAATTTTGAAACTTTACAATTACTCAATTACAAGCTGCTTGACAATTTGATTAGTGTTTCACAATTTATTAATTTAATGTGTCACTTTATCAGGCAAACAATAATGTCCAATTACTCGCTAATGAAACAACCTTTTAACTCATACACCATATGTAACGACCCGACCCTTCATACGAACTCAGGTGTCACTCACTCATACAAAATACCTGTACCTGTTCAGGATACATAGACAACCCACCCTAAATAGGGACATACGGGTGTAACTCATACATAACAGGAATGTAAATGTTACAGAAAAACATAAACATTCATCGGGATTTCTAATAGACATATACAAGAGTTTACTATTGTGTTCTCAAATACATTTATACAGACTTTGAACATATCCTAATAATACAATCCCAAAAAAGATATTCCAACTAAGTTCAATATACACATAAACCACTTACTTATATTACAACCAAAAAAAATTCTCCAAGTCCTTTAAGCAACTAGGACCGACGTCCTGATGGACCTAAAAACAAAGGTTGTATAATGGGGTGAGACACCTCTCAGTAAGGAAAAAAGTGTTACAACAGTGTGTGACCATATACGCACATTTGAATAAAACCCATATATATATGTAAAACATTTCTTTACAATACTGCAATATATAAGATTTATTTGCACATTTTAGTATTTAAATCATGCATATGAATATTAGAACAATGACCAACTCATCATAACATGTTTTTCCTATTTACCTTGTGGCACGGGTTGTGCATTGATTTCTCCAACAATGCCCTGTTCGTGCAAGCATTTGTCAAGTATTTAGTATATAGTCTGGCTGCCCCCATCTAGTTTATTATTTCATCAGTGGTTTCATTACTCCTGCTAGTCGACTATCTATGTACCCACACTGATTTATATGTGTGGTTGCACTGTACCCTTCCAGCTGAGGAATTCCCTGCCATTGGGAGTATCTTTCACCTCCATTAATGAAGCTTTTTCAACTTCTCACATTGTAGTATCTTTCAACCCCTTTTGTGAAAGTATCTTTCAACTCCTTTGGTAACAAGTTGTGGTTCCATTTATCATATATACAATTTATAGAAAAATATAGTAACCTGTGCAATTCCAGAATTTTTCACAAATTTAGATAATCACATTGGGTTCAAATTGGTGCTGATCCACTCGGTTTACCCCTTTTTGTTTCATTGACAAAGCTCGGTGCTAACCAGCCTCTGTTTTCAATTTTCAGTATAACAAATTTGGAACTTCAGTTCCCATTTCTCATATACATGGTATATAAAATTCATACATTTCCATTTCAACATATATCACACGAGTTTAATCCAAAAATCCGCTAAGTGATAAAAAGTTCAGTAACCACCATTTAAATGGAAAAGTAAAAGATTTAAGCATCTCCTACTACAGTTTAAATGCAAATAAGTGATTTTCATAAGATTTGGAGATCATACGCCAAAATCCTCGTTTTTACCAAAAATCGTAAAATCGTACAACCGGCATTTCTACTTGATAGAATTTAGCAAATAAGCAATTAAATCATACATATAAATATAAACTAGATTTTTAGCGGTTTAGTTTTTCCAAAAATGCTGTTGTAATCAATTTCCCCTTATCTTAAACTTGACACGAAACTACGTATGGAAATCGATCCAAACCGACAACCTGGGATCCTCAAAACCTAATAACCACAGAACATAACCTTACTATAATTTTGACTACTATCCAAATATTTAATCAAAATTGAAATCATATCCTTAACTCGATTTTTGGGAAAACCCGAAAATCCTCAAAATAACGATCCGATTCGCTAAAGTTGTAGAACTTCCTCCTCTGATCCCCACAGGAACTTCCGTTTTTAGAAACGGACGTCGAACTGTGAAGATTCTTAGAGAGAGAGAAATTTCATTGGTAGAGAGAGAGAGAGAGAGAGAGAGAGAGCTTTTGGGAAGAAACTTAGCTTCTAAACAACCAAAATGGATATTTATAGGGCCTTTAACCAAGTCCAACTCGTCAACGAGGCGTCATCTTCGTCGACGAATCCTCCACACAGCTCGTCGACGAAGCCATCCCTTATTCGCCAAGCCCAAGTTTCAGATATTTCTCTAACCCACTTGGTATTTTCTCGTCGACGAGGCTCTAGAGGACTTCGTCCACAAACGTGCCTCCTTCATCGATGAACCCAGCTTATTTTGGGTTTGGGTCTCTATATTCCCCCCTCCTTATAAGAATTTCGTCCTCAAAATTTACTAACCATTACTCAACATAAACCTTTCTTATAATTCCGCTTTACAAAGAGTTGACCGTCACCTACAAAGTGACTTCGGCCCAAATTTATTACATACCCTCACATATGGCAGAGGAATATCGTGGTTACACAAAAGATACTTCGAAAGATTACATACGTAAACAAAATTCTCCCAAAGATCATGTCATTAGTCTAAAACATTATATACTATCAAATAACTACGGATACTTCTGGCGTATTTCAAACTCTAATTCCCATAAAGCTTCTTCCACTGCATGGCTACGCCATAATACCTTCATGAGAGGTATTTCCTTAGTCTGTAACTGCTGCACTTTCCGATCCAATATCTGCACCGGTACTTCCTCATGCGATAAGGCATCATTGATCTCTAGAGGTTCATAACTCAGTACATGTGATGGATCTGGTACGTACTTCCTCAATACAGATACGTGAAATACATCATGGACTCTGGATAATGCTAGAGGTAGAGCCACTCGATAAGCAACTGAACCTATCCTTTCAAGGATCTTAAAAGGCCCGATACACTAAGGGCTTAGCTTCCCCTTTTTCCCGAACCTTATCACCCCTTTCATCGAAGTGATCCTCAGGAATACCATATCTCCTATCTCAAATTCCAACTCTCATCGACGAGTATCAATATAACTCTTCTATCGACTCTGAGCTGCTTTGATTCTTTCCTGAATTAATTCGACCTTTGCAGAGGCCTGCTGAATAAGTTCTGGACCTAGTATCTGCCGCTCTCCTACCTGATCCCAGTACAACGAAGATCAACACCGACGACCATACAAAGCCTCATAAGGTGTTATTTCTATGCTCGCCTGGTAAATGTTGTTATATGCAAATTCAATAAAAGGTAGACATCGTATCCAACTATCACTGAAATCTAGTACACAAGCCCGCAACATATCTTCTAACATCTAAATAGTCCTCTCCGATTGTCCATCCATATATGGGTGAAAAAACGTACTGAACGTCAGTCGTGATCCCAAGGCATCCTGTAAACTCTTCCAAAAACAAGATGTAAAATGCGGATCCCGATATGAAACAATAGAAATAGGGACACCATGGAGTCGTACCACCTCCTGCACATAAAGTTCTGCCAGCCTATTCAGAGAGTAGCTGGCTCTGATTGGAATGAATTGTGCAATCTTCGTTAGCCGACTCACTATAACCTATATGGCATTCTGCCCATGCCTTGTCGCAGGTAAACCCGTCACAAAATCCATCGAGGCATGTTCCTACTTCTACTCAGGGACGTCGAGTGGCTAAAGTGGTCTTGCCAGCCTCTGATGTTCTGCTTTAATCCACTGACACGTTAGGCACTGATCTAAAAATTGGGCGATCTCTCTTTTCATGTTGGACCACCAGAAAGATTTCCTCAAATCTCGGTACATTTTCGTACTAACAGGATGTACAGTGTAGAGTGAACGATGTGCCTCCTCTAGAATTACCCGTTTAATCACGACATCATTTCGTACACAAACCCTTCTATGAAATATCAATACCCCATCACCAAAGATATTGAAATCCGACTTCAACCCCTTCTTAATTCCTTTCGTAATCTCAACCAACTCAGGATCCTCCCTCTGTGCCACACGGATTCTCTCCTGTAAATTCGGGTGTACCACCAAGCTAGCAAGGACAGCCTGATGGTTTCCTTCTACCACCTCCAAACTCAACCTCTCAAGGTCCATACAGATCGGATGCTGAACCTCCACTGCTGAGACTGACACATCAACAGATTTCTAACTCAGAGCATCAGCTACCACATTAGCTTTTCCTGGGTGATCGCTAATAGTACAGTCGTAGTCTTTAATCAACTCAAGCCACCTTCGTTGTCTCATGTTGAGCTCCTTGTAGGTGAAAAAGTATTTAAGACTTTTATGGTCGATAAAAATCTCACACCTTTCACCGTACAAGTAGTGCCTCCAAATTTTCAGTGCAAACACTACGACTGCTAATTCTAAATCATGCGTTGGGTAGTTCTTCTCGTATTCTTTGAGTTGACGAGAAGCATAAGCAACTACCTTGCCCTGCAACACTAAAAAATAGCCAAGACCCGTTTTTGAAGCATCACGATAAATAACGAAGCCACCATCATTGGATGGAAGAGTTAGAACTGGAGCAGTGACCAGTCGCCATTTTAGCTCTTGGAAACTCAGGTCGCACTCATCCGTCCAATCATACCTCACGTTCTTTTGTGTGAGTCTCATCAAAGGACTTGCTAAACTAAAGAACCCTTCCATGAACCGATAGTAGTAACCTGCAAGACCCAGAAAACTTCTAATCTCCTGAACATTCTTCGGTCTCGCCAAGTCCACAAATGCTTCAATCTTACATGGGTCCACTGATACACCTTCTTTGGACACCACGTGCCCTAGAAATGCAATCTATTCCAGCCAAAAGTCGCACTTCTTCAGTTTAGCACACAACCTCTTATCCCTAAGCATTTGCAATACTAGCCTCAAATGAACTTCATGCTCTCTAACACTCCTAAAATACACTAGGATGTCATCAATAAATACCACGATGAACTGGTCTAGATACTCTTGGAATACCCTATTCATCAAATCCATAAATGTTGTAGGTGCATTAGTCAAACCAAAAGGCATAAACATAAATTCAAAATGGTCATCCTGGATTCGAAATGCAGTTTTCAAGATGCCTTCCGCTTTCACCTTTAGTTGGTGATACCCAGACCGTAGGTCAATCTTGGAGAAGACCTACATGCCCTGGAGTTGGCCGAACAAATCATCGATTCTGGGTAATGGATATTTATTCTTTATTGTCACCTTATTCAGTTCTCGGTAGTCAATGCACATCCTCATCGACCCATCATTCTTCTTCACAAATAACACCGGTATTCCCCAAGGAGAAACCCTAGGTTGAATGTACCCATTTTCGAGCAACTCCTGAAGCTATTCTTTCAACTCTCTCAATTCGGTTGGAGCCATACGATACAGAGCTTTCGATATCGGTGCCGTACCTGAAGCTAACTCAATAGAAAATTCCACTTCACAGTCTGAAGGTAACCCTAACAAGTCCTCTGGAAACACATTAGGGAACTCGCGTACTACAACAATCATCCTCAATTCCCATTCTTCTGCTGGCGTGTCTTTCACAAACGGCAGATACCCTTAGCACACTTTAAGGAGTAGCCTTCTAATTTGCATAGAAGAAAGGATCTATGGTGTAGAACGCATACACGATCCAAGGAACTGAAATTCCTGCTTTCCTGGCAGTCTGAACAACACCTCCCTTCTGTGGCAATCGATACTAGCTTAACTGGAAAACAACCAGTCCATCCCTAAGATGATATCAAAACCATACATGTCGTACACCACAAGATCAACTGGTAGCATCCTTCCCTGAATTTCAACCGAGAAGTCACGGACTACACTGCTACACCCGACCACAGACCCAGACAGTGTAGCTACTACCAGTTCATAATTTGACCATTGCGCCTCTAATCCACACAATTTAACAAATCCATGGGAAATAAATGAATGTGTTGCCCCAAAGTCAAATAATACTACAGCTTTAGCATGTAAATGATACCTGTGACAACATCGCCCGTGTTCTCAGCATCGGCTAAAATCAGGGAATACACCTTGGCCTGGGTCGTACCCCCTTGCTGACCACCATGTTGTTCCTGAGCATTCCATCTATATGGTTGCTACGAGGCTTCACTGGTTCCCTGCATCCCACAGTCTCTCGTATGGTGCCCTTACTTACCACACCGCATGCAAGCCCCCATAGACAACCAACACAGCCCAAGGTGTCTCCTACCACATAAAGGGCAATGTTGAAAACATGCGGTGTTCTGAGACATACCACCCTAGACAAAGAACTAGGAGTCACTGGCCTCTTCTTCAGAACCTGGACCTCTGCATCCTCAAGAAAACACTCCTCTACCACGGTGGCTTTGTCAACCAACGTAGCAAAGTCTTGAAACTGCAGAATCACTGTCTACCTACAGATCTCCTTCCTCAGACCCCTATGAAACTTCCAGGTCTTCTTCACTTTATTCGGTATCACGAATGGAGCAAATCAAGAAAGCTCTTGGAATTTGGCAGCGTACTGCTGCACTGTCAACAATTCTTGAGTCAGATTCATGAATTCTTCAATCTTTGCATTTCTGACCGTGGATGAAAAATACCGTTCAAAGAATAACTCTTTGAACCGGGCCCATGTCAACGCTACGGGAATGGGTCGAAGTTCCTCCATCTTTTTTATAGAGACCCACCATCCCTTAGCCTCTCCTATCAACTTGAATATGGCGAAGGTGACTTCCTGCCTTTCAGTGCAGTTCAATATGTCTAGGATCTTCTCGATCTCCTAGATCCAATTCTTAGCATGAACTAGATCGGCACTGCCCACAAAAGCCGAGGGCTTCAACCTAGTGAATTGCTCAATGAAGCAACCGAACTCAGTCATAGGACGATCCTGCCCCCTATTCGTCCACACTACCTCAGCCATAAGCTACTGTACGAAGTCACGTAACACACTAGTGGAATCATTACCAGCCTCAGGGTCGGCACCCTCCCCACTACAGCCTCCCACGTTAGCAGTAATATCCTTGGATTCCATACTGAAAACCAATTGAGAAATCCATTAGAAGGATAATAGCCTAAACATCATCCAACACTATCATACCATAAATTTAATCCCCTAAATTCATATCCTCAATATTGACGTACTCTATTAATTAGACATTCCCATTCTAACTTAATTTTCGCCCTTTTTACTTGGAAAAAAAAACAGTCAATGGATTGCCATGATTTTCTTGAACCTTTCGATTAATCTAGAAAGACACATAAGTCTATCAATGGATTTAGATTTCCAGGTATACAAATCAAAACTCATGGTATTATCCATGTCCTATACTCTGGCATATTCTAGACTATCAAAACTAGCAAATCCTAAGTTCTGCACATAAGCCTAACAAGGCAGCATGAATCAAATCACACTTCCGACTGATTATGCTCTGATACCAACTATAATTACTCGACCCTTTATATGGACTTAAGTGTCACTCACTCATACAAAATACTTGTATCTGTTCAAGATACATAGACAACTTGCCCTAAACAGGGACATACGGGTGTAACTCATACATAACAGGAATGTAAATGTTGCGAAAAAATATAAACATTCATCGGGATTTATAATAGACATATACCAGAGTTTACTATTGTGTTCTCAAATACACTTATACAGACTTAAAAAATATCCTAATAATACAATCCCAAAAGAGATATTCCAACTAAGTTCAATATACACATAAACAACTTACTTATATTACAACCAAAAACAATTCTCCAAGTCCCTTAAGCAACTAGGACCGACGTCCTGATGGACCTAAAAACAAAGGTTGTATAATGGGGTAAGACCCCTCTCAGTAAGGAAGAAAGTGTTACAACAGTGTGTGACCAGATATGCACATTTGAATAGAACCCGTATATATATATATATATATATATATATATATATATATGTAAAACATTTCTTTACAATACTGAAATATATAAGATTTATTTGCACATTCTAGTATTTAAATCATGCATATGAATATTAGAACAATGACGAGCTTGTCATAACATGTTTTGCCTATTTACCCCATGGCACGGGTTGTGCACTCATATCTCCAACAATGCCCTGTTTGTGCAAGCATTTGTCAAGTATCTAATATATAGTCCGACTGCCCCCATCTAGTTTATTATTTCACCGGTGGTTTCAATACTCCTGCTAGCCGACTATCTATGTACCCACACTGATTTACATATGTGGTTGCACTGTACCCTTCCAACTGAGGAATTCCCTGCCATTGGGAGTATCGTTCACCTCCATTAATGAAGCTTTTTCAACTTCTCACATTGGAGTATCTTTCAACCCCTTTTGTTGGAGTATCTTTCAACTCCTTTGGTAACAAGCTGTGGTTCCATTTATCATATATACAATTTATAGCAAAATATAGTAACCTGTGCAATTCCAGTATTTTCACAAATTCAAATAATCACATCGGGTTCAAACCGGCGCCTATCCACTCAGTTTACCTCTTTTTGTTTCACTAACAAAGCTCGGTGTATAACTAGCCTCTATTTTCCACATTTTCAGTATAACAAATTTGGAACTTCAATTCCCATATCTCATATACATAGTATATAAAATTCATATATTTCCATTTCAATAGTCCCATATCTCATATACATAGTATATAAAATTCATACATTTCCATTTCAACATATATCACACGAGTTGAATCCAAAAATCTGCTAAGTGATAAAAAGTTCAATAACCACCATTTAAATGGAAAAGTAAAAGATTAAGCGTCTCCTACTACCTTTTAAATGCAAATAAGTGATTTTCATAAGATTTGGAGATCATACGCCAAAATCCTCGTTTTTACCAAAAATCGTAAAATCATACAACCGACATTTCTACTTGGTAGAATTTAGCAAATAAGCAGTTAAATCATACATATAAATATAAACTAACTTTTTAGCGGTTTAGTTTTTCCAAAAATGTTGTTGTAATCAATTTTCCCTTACCTTAACTACGTACGGAAACCAATCCAAACCGACAACTCGGGATCCTCGAAACCTAATAACCACAGAACATAACCTTACTATAATTTCGACTACTATCCAAATAGTCAATCAAAATTGAAATTAGATCCTTACCTCAATTTTCGGGAAAACCCAAAAATCCTCAAAATAACGATCCGATCCGCTAAAGTTGTAGAACTTCCTCCTCTGATCCTCGCAGGAACTTCTGTTTTTAGAAACAGGTGTCAAACGGTGAAAATTCTTAGAGAGAGAGAGAGAGAGAGAGAGAGAGAGAGAGATTTTGGGAAGAAACTTAGCTTCTAAACAACCAAAATGGATATTTATAGGGCCTTTGACCAAGTCCAACTCATTGACGATGCGGCGTTTTCGTCGATGAATCCTCCACACAGCTCGTCGACGAAGCCATCCCTTCATCACCGAGCCCAAGTTCCAGATATTCCTATGACTCGCTTGGTATTTGCTCGTCGACGAGGCTTTAAATTTTGTTGACGACACTTTGAAGGACTTCGTCGACGAACGTGCCTCCTTCGTCGACGAACCCAACTTATTTTGGGTTTTGGTTTCTACACAATAAACAAGTAATTTAAGTGCAAGCGGAAATTAAAAAGAGTTAAGGGTAAGAGAGATGAAAACAAATATTTTACGAGGTTCAACCAACCCGGCCTACATCCTCGCCTTGAGCAACCCACTCAAGGATTCCATTAATCTTGCTCCTTTATCTGAGATGAAGCTTCCCTTTATAGTCCGCTGCTTACAAGAGGCATAACTTCCTCCTCAACCTTGGTTCACAACCCGAACCGTGAATACAATAATAATTACAATTTTTGTGCAAAACTCAAAATGCTTCTAACCAAGCTGGTAAGTACAATAGAAATCCTAGTACAAACTCATATGATAAAAGAAGAAGCTCAATATGTATGTAAAGATATGATCTTGATATGCTTCACACATCTACCCTTTAATCAATATCTCCTAAAAATAATTTCTTAAAAATAAATGCTTTGGGGATCTTAGGGTTTGATTTCAAATCACTTCATGCAAGAATAGAGAATAAAATACTTTTTAAAAATAGTCTTGAATAATACGCAGATCTAAGTTCTTACTATCAAATAATTTATAAAATTAAATCTTTAAATAAAAATATGTCCTTGAATATTACAAAATTTAAACAATATTTTTCAAGTACCTTTTGCACCAATAATGTAAATCTTTTTTAATGAAAATATAACTTTGAGTTTCACAAGGATTCCAACTTTAGAATACTATTCCCAAAAGATTTTTCAAATAAATAACTATAGGAAAATAGGTTTCTTGATCCTAATAAAATTTTTAGATAAACAAAAAATGGAGAATTCAATCGTTTAGTAAAAAATTGAATACTCAATAAAATATTTTTCCAAACCTCAAGATCAAACCAATTTAGCAGAAGTTGTTTGTGTATTCGCTTGGATCTTGAAGATGAGAATGCCTAGAAAAATATGGATTCTTTGTAGTGCAGGCGAAAGTTCTTAGACAAGCTTCAAAACTTTCAAAAGTATGCCAAAGATTGGTGCAATATCTTCAAAGCTCTTAAGAGATAGGCAAAAAACTAATCTCCTAGGGTTTAGGGTTAGTGTATATAAGCAATCTCTCCATCTAAATAATTTCTGGCCGTTGGATCTGTTAAGAATCTATGAGCAATAAACACACGCCAGAAAAATAAGAGACACCAGAAATTTATGTGGTTCGGTCTAGATGGACCTATGTCCATGGAGCACACCACAATCCACTATGAAATCGGGAGAAATTACAAACTCTCTTCTTAGCTTTCTTCCTCACGCTCTTTTCTACACACATTTTCACTTGCACACACTTCCCTATTTATAGTTGGCTAGAGAAATTATAGTAAATGGCAGATTAAATTGTAATCAATTTTGGCTTCAATCAATAGTCGGGAACAGCTACGGATTACAGCTCAACGCGACACAAGCTCACACGCGTCTCTAGCTCCAGCTACTCAACAATCTCCCACTTGGAGATGGAGACACCTCCTCAATGAGTGATAAATGATGTGCTCAAATACGTATTCAAGCATGAAGACCAACTGAGGTTGAACACAACTTTAGCTTTTCTGTAGTTACCACCTTTGTTAACATATCTGCTAAATTCCTGCTACTTTGGATTTTTTCAAGTGTCAACACACCGTCCTCTAACAAAGATCTAATGAAGTGATAAGGAAGTTTAGTATGTTTGGTTCTAGAATGAAATGCAGAGTTCTTTGCCAGATGTATTGCACTCTGACTATCACTATGCAAAACATTTCTCTCCTGCTTTATTCCGAGCTCTATTAACAAACTATGAAGCCAAATCATCTTTTAATTTGCTTCAGTCACTGCTATGTACTCAGCTTCTGTAGTGGATAGAATAACAATCTTCTGTATCTGTGACATCCAACTAACAGCTATTATGCCAACAGTGAATATATACCTGGTGGTGCTTTTGTGATGATCAATTTCACCTGCAAAATCAGCATCTACATAACCTTGAATTTTTAAGTTGCTTTTTCCGAAACATAGGCACTTATCAATAGTGCACGTAGATATCTCAAAATCCACTTCGCTTCTTCCTAGTAAGTCTTCTCTAGATTTGATATGTACCTGCTGACAGCTCCCACTGTTTCGCCAATATCTGGTCTGGTACCAACCATAGCATACTTGAGACTTCCAACGACTGAGGCGTATGGTACCTTAGCTATGAAATCTTTTTCTTCATCTATCTAAGGAGACTGATCCTTAGAGAGACGGAAGTGACCTGCCAATGGTGTATTTATTGTTTTGGCGCTGCTCATGTTAAACCTCTATAAAATACGGCTAATATACTCTAACTGAGATAACCACAGCATTCCTTGTTGCTTATCTCTAGTGATCCACATCCCAAGAATCTGTTTTGCAGAACTCAAGCCTTTCATGTCAAACTCCTCTAATAATTGCTGCTTCAATTTTCTAATCTCTTCTATATCAGATCCTACGACTAACATATAATCAACATATAACAATAGGATAATATAGCTAGTATGATACCTCTTGAAGTAGCAATAGTGGTCGGCATTGCACTTCTAAAAATTTTTCCTCTGCATACAGCTGTCAAACTTCTTGTACCACCACCTAGGAGTTTGTTTGAGACCATACAAACTCTTCTTCAATTTGCACACAAGATTCTCTTTGCCTTTAACTAAGAAACCTTCTGGCTATTGCATATAAAATTCCTCATCAAGATCACCATGAAGAAATGTCATCTTCACGTCCAACTGCTCAAAAGAGATCTAATGATTGTCAGCTTCACAGCTGGTTCAAAAATATTAGTGTAGTCAATTCCTTCCTTCTCCTCGAAACCTTTGACTACTAACCGAGCTTTATACCTCATGGATCCATCATGCTCTTCTTTAATCCTGTACACCCATTTGTTGTGAAGAGCCTTCTCACCTTTGGGTAACTTAGCTAGTTCCCATGTTTTATTGGAGGTAAGAGATTTCATCTCATCTTTCATTGCAAGCTCCCACTTACTTGAATCTCCTACTTGACATGCTTCAACATAGCATTCAAGTTCTCCTCCATCTGTAAGAAGTAAATGATTCACATACCTTCTATTTGGTACATGATGCCGAGAAGATCTCCTAAGCTTTGGAGCTGGAGTAGGAGGCAGTGGTGTAACAATCTGCTCCACAAGTTCCTCTGCCTGAGGATTCTCGATGTTCCATTGTAGTCCCTACACCTTCTAGGACATCGTCCACATCTACATAGGTTGTCTCAAACTCTGTCGGTTCTGTTGTGTGTCTATCTTGGTACATTACCTTTTAATAAAAAATCACATCTTTGCTTCTGATCATCTTTTTGTTTTCATCATCCCAAATATGATACCCATATTCATCTCCACCATAACCAACGAAGGTGCATTTTCGAGATTTTGGATCAAGCTTATTCCTGACATGATCATTGATATATGCATACGCAACACAACCAAAAACTCTCAAATGTGAAAGTCTTACCTCTTTATCGCTCCATACTTCTTCTGGTAGTATATAGTCCAATGGTACTGATGGACTCCTGTTAATCAAGTAAGCTGCTATATTGACTGCTTTTGCCCAAAATGTCTTTGGTAAACCCGACTACGCATGCTTCTGGCTTTATCTATCAACGATCTGTTCATCTGCTTGGCTATGCTGTTGTGCTAAGGTGTACGTGGCATAGTTTCTTCCATCCTGATACCATGCTCATAGTAGAATTTCTTGAAGCTGATGTCATCATACTCACCACCATTATTGGTTCTCAACTTCTTGATTTTCAAACCAGTTTCATTTTCAACCATTGCTTTCCAAATCTTAAAAGCATAAAAGACATTAGAGTTTTATTTTAGGAAGTAAACTCATACCTTGCGAGAATGATTGTCAATAAATGTCTCGAAGTAATGCTTCCCAGTTGTGGATGAAATGGTCATTGGTCCCTGTACATCTGAATGGACTAGCTTAAGTCTTTCCTTCTTTGGGGTACTGGTGTTCGTCTAGAAACTGACCCTCTTCTGTTTCCCAAGTATGCAATCCTCACACATGTCAATCTTCACTGACTATAAATCACTCAACTTTCCCTTTGAGTGCATCTCTCTGAGTCCCTTCTCACTCAGGTGTCTGAGTCGTTGATGCCAAATGTTGCCATCATCATTTCTTGTAGCAACTTTAATAGACATGCATGCATTAGGGGTTACATAAATAGTTCCACTTTTCTTATCTAGTGCAATCGTCAGTGCACCCTTCAAAATCTTCCATTCATTACTAATGAATGTTGTGTTATATCCTTCATCGGCTAGTTGACCAACTGAGATCAAGTTCTTCCTAAGATCTAGAATATATCTGATATCTCTTAGCTTCTATACTAAACCGTTCATCTTGATCTTCACTGTCCCCTTTCTAGTTATGTCGCAAGGTTGATCATTGCCAAGGTATACTTAACCGAAGTCACTTGGTGTGTGCTTCTCTAGGAAATCTCTACTGCAAGTGGCGTGAAACGAAGCTTCAGACTCTAACACCCAAGACTCCTTTTTGCTCTCCCAAGAGCATATCAACATATCATCATTTTATGAAGCAACATTTGCTTCTGTCTTCGCGTTTGTCTCATATTCTTTCTTCGGACCTTTGCACTAGTTTCTGTAATGACCAGTTTTTCCACAGTTCTAGCATTCTATATTCTTTGTGTACTGGAAACCTGTGTTCTTAGAAACTTTGGGATTTCTAGATCAGGATCATCTGGACCTAGATTTGTCGCAATTTTTTGATCGTCTATGCCTGCTTCCTCTGCCTCGACTTTCCATGTTCAAGGCTAAATTTGAAGTGGAACAATGGTTTGACTGCATTCTAATTTCTTTTGTCAAAATCATGCTAACGACCTCATCGTATACTAACTTTGATTTCCCTATGGAGCTATTGATTGCAGTAACAATAGCATTCCAACTTTCTAGCAATTGACTGAGGAGCAGTAGGGCATAAATTTCACTATCAAATATAATCCCAATTGAAGTGAGTTGTTCCGACGACTCGTTGAAACTATTCAATGTCTGCTAAAACTTTCACCTGCAGACATGGTCATAGTAAATAACCTTTTCATAAGATGTACCTTATTAGCGACTGACGGCTACTCGTACATGTTAGAAAGCACATCCATTAAAGACTTGGTGATTGATATGTGTTTGATATTAAATGCCACAGACTTTGACAATGTCATTCTGATAGCTTCGAGAGCTTTTTGATCAAGCAACTCCCACTCATCCTCATTTATAGATCATGGCCTTCCCTTCAATGGTAAGTGCAACTCCTTCCAAAACAAGTAATCTTCAATCAGCATTTTCGAGAAACCAAAAATTGTTGTCGTTAAACATCTCGATCTTTGAGCTCTTTTCGTTTGACATCTCAATTCACTAATCTAGAGAAGGAATTAGCTCAATTGAATAGTACGGTTGGATCCAAAATGGTCAAAAACCTTAGAAATGGTTCAAGTCTTTTGAAAAAATGGCTTTAAAATGACTCCAGAAACTTGGTCAAACTTCTCGGTCAAAAAGGGTCAAACTTAATGGAATATTCCCAAACTTAACGAAATATACCTACCGTTAGTGACACCTCTTGTTGACGTGGTAAGGATGGGGTCCACTACTGACATGGCGCTGATGTGGCGCTGTAGGGCCCATATGCTAGCAGATTTTGTGGGTTCCACTGTGGGTCCCAATTGCTGACATAGCACATGAGGTGGCGTGTGCCTGGGGTGACAAGGCTGCAGACTCGGCCGCTAACTAGGCGATGACGCGGCTACTGACTGGGCCGCTTACTTGGCGCTAGGTGGCGCTGACATTGTTGACGCGCCGCGCTGACCCAACGCTGACGTGGACGGGTTATGTGGCATTGACGTCACGTTGTCTTCAACCTTCTGCTGTGTCGTCGGGCGTTTGTCGGTGCGTGGGAGCGCGTGGGATGACCTACCGACTGTCTGTCGATGCATGAAGGTGCGTTGGAGTGAATGTACACATTGGCTGGACGTTGGCGGTGCGTCTGGTGTCATTTGGGCTCCTTTTAAGATATGGTTTGCACCATTGGCTTCATCTCAATGAGAGGAACATAGTGGTGCTCTCAAAATGCAATTTCGAGACACTGGACAGGGCTCTGTTTTTCGGTGAATTTCTCCAATTTGACGTTTTTGCTCTAAACCAGGCTCTGATACCACTTGTTCGGAATCTACGAGCAAAAAACACAAGCCATAAAAATAAGAGACACCAAAAATTTACGTGGTTCGATCTAGATTGACCTATGTCCACGGAGCACACCACAATCCACTATGAAATTGGAAGAAAATAAAAACTCTCTTCTCAGCTCTATCTTCACTCTTCCTCATGCTCTTTTCTACACACATTTTCACTTGCACACACTTCTTTATTTATAGATGGCTGGAGAAATTACAATAAATGGCAAATTAAATTGTAATCAATTTCGGATTCAATCAATAGTCGCGGACAGCTACAGATTACAGCTCAACGCGGCACCAGCTCACACGCATCTCTAGCTCGAGCTACTCAACAAGATCATTTAAAATATCATATTTACGTCTGTGTCCATGCTGAACCGTTGTTCTGCGCTATGACCTTCGTCGACAAGTGGATATATTCGTCGACGATTATACAACACTCGTTCGTCGACATAAACATGAGTTTATCAACGAGAGGCCTGTCTGAAATTTTTGAGCTCTCGGTATTTTCTCGTCGGCGAGAACAAAACGTTTGTTGCCAAGTTGCCTTCATGTGTTCATTGACGAGGCCATGGGGTTCATTGATGAGGCCTCTATATTGGAGAAAAATTTGCCTCTAAAAATTCCATCCAACCTAGAACTAATGTAAATGAATCTTTCATAAAATGCATGAGTCCTAAGGTCAGTGTAGGGTATATTTGAACTTCACTATATCATATGAAATATGTAAATACAATCAAACCTAAATACCCATTACAATTGAAGATCTTGAAGTTTGCTTCTTCATCCTTTTACTCTTCTAGTTCCATGGAATGTGTCAGGTTCTATATGCTTTAGGTTTCTTATGGTTTCCATGACTTCCTTACCTTCCGTGCATGCTAAGTTATGGTCCTGTTCAAAATCTCAATGCACAGGTCAAATAGCAAGTGATTTTTCATTATCAAAATAAGATTGGACTCATAGAGTCAACACTGGGAACAATGGAGATAAATGAGCTCAATTCAAGAAATATTTCCACACTTGTTTCAAAATAAAGAACCTGGGACCCTTGCATTATTTCTTGGGGTTACATGTTAGAAGAAGTCAAGATGGAATTTATGTAAATCAACAAAAATATAGAGGAGACATTATAAGGGAAGCATGTTTAGAAGATGAAAAGGTATCACAAACACCTATTCCACAACAACATAATCTATCGAGTGAGATAGGGGATCTACTTGAATATGTGACTGCATATCGAATACTTGTGGGGAGGCTCATCTATTTGATAGTGACTAGGCCAAACATCTCATATGCTGTACAAGTTTTAAGCCAATTCATGTAGGTACCGATTGCTCTTCATCCTGCTATGGCAAAGAGATTGGTTTAGTATATCAAGAAATCCCCTAAAAAGGGCCTTTTCTTTTCCAGTGTTGACTTGCTTAGCCTGAAGGCATACTATAATTCAGATTGGGCTACTTACCCAACTACGAGGTGTTCAGTTTCAGGAATGCTAATTTTTTTAGGAGACACTCCTATTAGTTGGAAATCAAAGAAGCAACCAATGATATCTTGATCATCAGCCGAAGCTGAATATCGAGCAATGGCATTGACAACTATCGAATTGGTATGGCTATGCAATGTCTTAAAAGACTTGTCTTTCTCTATTAAAGAACCCATTCCATTATTCAGCGATAATAGATCAGCCATACATGTTGCATTAAATCTGGTATTCCATGAACGAATTAATCATATTGAGCTGGGTTGTCACTTTATTAGAGACCACATCGAATGAAAGCTCTTGGATCTCAATTTTGTTCCCTCACACAATTAGTTTGCAGATTTGTTGACAAAGGGGCTTAGTGTAGAAACGTTCAGCTCATTGCTAGCTCAGATTGGAACTCACTTTCATTGACTTTAGGAAGGCACAAGGTAGATACCCACAACATTGATGGCAAGCTTGATGGAGTCTGAAAGTACACCAGCTTAAGGGAGGCTATTATGAAATTTTTGGGTATCCTCAATTCCAAGGATAACAAATCCCAAATTTAATGGGATCCTCAAATTATTGCAATAACAAATCTCAAATTGAATGAAATCCTCAAATTATTGCAATAAGCAAATCTAAAATTGGACAAGATCCTTAAATTATTACAACAAGTAAATCCCAAATTTGATGGGATCCTCAAATTATTGTAACAAGAAAACTGCTTATGATTCTCCACAATCTCCTGTAAATATAATTTGAAAATTTTTTAGGGATTTTGATTGTAGATTCTTAAGATTTTGATTGTAGATGTAAACATCATAGGATGTAGAAATTGTATATATATCTCCATTTTCTTAATAAAAGATGAGAAGTTTTCTTTCTCATAAGAAAAAAAAAATTTTTTTTTCATTATATTTGTTTACACATGTTTTCAGTAGTGCCCTTGGATCATAGTCCAATTAAAATTGAACTGAAAAAAAAAAAAGCAAACAAAATTTTAAGTTGGTCATCAATAATCTTCGGGCAATAAAGTTTTGCAGTGTGTGGTTGTGTGTGTAAAAACCCAAAAAACAGAGATAAAAAAATTAGTGGATTGATTTCCAAAAAAAAAAATAAAATAAAATAAAATAAAAATAAAAAATAAATAATTAAAATTTTAATTAATTAACTAATTAGTTAATCGGATTTAAAAGAAAAAGAAAAAAGAAAGAAAAAAAATTAATTAAAATTTATTTTTATTTCATTAATAAAATATATTATTATTAATATTAATTAAATATTATTATTATTATTATTATTATTATTATTATTATTATTATTATTATTATTATTATCTGAAGCCTAGAAGCTTCAGGCTTCTCCTACCTCTTCTTCTTCTTCTTCTTCTTCTTCTTTTCTTTTCTTTTCTTTTTGTCCCTCCTGTGCAGCACTGAAAACTCTCTCTCTCTCACATCACGTTCTCTCTCCCTCTCTCCTCGATTTTGTGATGGATTTTTTATCGATCGAAAATTCGAAGATACCACTGGACTCCATTCGCCGTTGCCGTCATTTCTACCAGAGCAGATCGTGGTAGGAGCGGCGTAAGCGTATTCCCTGGGGTAAGTCATTTTCCCCTTTTTCTTTAATTTCTTGCAAAATATAAGCCCGATTGACGAACGGATACCACCACGAGAATCTACGGATGATTCTCTACAAGTCTAGTGGGACGGAATTCTCGTGGGGGTGTCGAGTCAAAACCCCAAATTTGGGGTGCAGTGATTATTAAGGGGCTTATTTTTAATTAATTAGCATTAATTTAGAAATACTAAAATATTAAGCATTTGGGACTGAAGTAGGATTTCTGAAATTTAGGCCCCGAATGAGCGCCGCGGGTGTAATTTTGGGACCCACAGGCAAATTTTGGGAAATTAAGTGGGGATGTTAAATAATAGTGTAAATGTTAATTTGAGGTATATGAAGCCTAAGGAAGGTTAGATGAGTATTATTTTGGAGAAATAGATTAATTAATCTAGGGAAAAATGTAAATTGCAGGAGTTAAATTTAGGGCGCTAAGGGCGTGAAATTTTGGATCCTAACGAATTTCTCAGTAGGCAGGTAAGGGAATAAACTAAAGCAGTAATTTTTCGTACAAATTATTATTGATTATATGTAAATTTATTTTCAGAAAAGCATATGTTATATTGTGTATTACGAATAAAATGTACGATTGGGAAAATACTGCTATGATGATTAAAATGTATATGTATGTATGAGATGTAAGTAATTCACGATTTTAGAATATGAAGTATGACTTTTAACAGCATATGTGTGGCATGAATATTATTTTGTGTGAAATGTATTATGATGTGAAAGATTTGACGAACAAAGCATGATTTTAGGTATTATGAAAATATGAGTTATGTTGTGATGGTTTTGATGATTATGTGATAAATGATGTATTTTTAGAATATATATACCTGAAACAATTTTGGCGCGAGGCCATATATTTATGTTATCGGCACGAGGCCGTATTTATGTTTTTGGCACGAGGCCATATATTTATGTTATCGGCACGAGGTCGTATTTATGTTATTGGCGCGAGGCCATGTATTTATGTTATCGGCACGAGGCCGTATTTATGTTATCGGCACGAGGCCGTATTTATGTTATTGGGGCGAGGCCACGTATTTATGTTTTCGGCATGAGGCCGTAATTACTATATTTTCGGCACGAGGTCGTAATGATGTTATATATATGATCATGTATTATATGTTATCACCACCAAGATGTTAGTTTAGTTCAGTTCAGGGGCTTGGTACCATAGCTATATGTGTAGATCAGATATCTACGTCAGATTAGTGCTAACCATCCCACGAGGGAATGGGAGATGGTTAGTCGAGGTGGCTTTCGGTAGAGTGTGGACGTCCACCTGGCAGTCCGGATCAGGGTGTGGCGGGCTCATCGTACTTATAGACATATTTGATTTGGCAATGGTCGGCCAGCCATTATCGGGTCCCGCCTTCGGGCTGCACAACCCGTCATGGGGGGTAATACATGACACCAGCTAGCTAGTCATCTTGGCTTTGTTTTTAGTACTACAGTTATAACAGATGATTTTATGTATGTTATGATTTATTAATAGATGTGAAAATATATGTTTACCTAGTACGATATGATGATGTTTATAGAATTATGAAATGTACTGTATACGTATAAATGCATTAAATATTCATGTTGCCACACAGCTGTATTTAGTTTATTTTTCCTTACTGAGAAGTGTCTCACCCCCAAACTTAATTAATTTTTCAGGAGCCCCTAAGAGACCGGTGGGTCAAGGCTGCCGTTGAGCTAGTGAGATTATCCTGTGAGAAGGGTAAGATTTTGTAATAATGTTAGAGATATTTTGATGTATGTGAAGATGTATAGAATGCTCTAGTATTATGTTTTATGATTTGATGTTTGAGATTTTATGTTTACTGCTGCTAGGTTTTTCGCTGTGTTTGATAGGTATCCCCGCTACCCACGGGTTCGAGTTGACCATTTTATTTATTATATGATAATTTATGTTAAGAAATTGAGGGACGTTACATTTGGTATCAGAGCCTAGGATACTAGGTTTTGTAAACTCTAGAGTGCAGCAGTAATAATACCAGAGTATAGGATAAGAGGATTTGAGGTTTGGTTTTGTAGTCTAGATGCAGGACATCCGTGGTGGTTTGTATGATTTTCCTGGGGTGACGATTTCAGGAAATTCATTGTAAACTATCGTCGGGTCGGGTATCTAGGTTGCAGGATTGAACCTTGAATTAAGATCAAGAGTGATGAGTTAATTAGGAAAATATACCATATGAGTTGAGTGATATGTATAAAGAATGAGGTTTTGAGTTAAGTTACATGTTTTTCAGGATGGACCTTGGTGGCAATAGTGCCCACGCCACTGGGAGTGAGGGTGCTGGACCCTCGGGCGCTGCGGGTAGTGACTCAAAGGCCGTCCTACATAGCGTAGCACAGCAAGTGATGGCAGAAATTGCCAGGAGTTCGAAGGGACAGGATGGTCCGTCTATAGGCCACGGTTGTATGATCGAGAAGTTCATAAAGATGAATCCTCCAGCTTTCTCAAGGGGAACGGATCCTGCAGTCGCTGAGAATTGGGTGCAAGAGATGGAGAAAATAGTTGCAGTGCTGCAGTGTTCAGAGGAGCAGAAGGTGCTGTTTGCCACCTACAGACTGACTGGAGAGGCCGAGAGATGGTGGTCAGTAGTGAGATTGTTAGAGCAGCAGAGGACTATACCCGTAGAGATGACTTGGGAGCGATTTAGAGAGATATTCTCCGACAGGTATTTTCCAACCTCTTCCAAGGAGGCTAAGATTACGGAGTTCCTGAATCTGAAGCAAGGACAGCTGTCAGTACAGCAGTACACGGCGAGGTTCATCAAGCTATCTCGTTTCGCCCTGTACATTATTCTAGATGAGACGAAGAAGGTACGACAGTTTGAAAGAGGCTTAAGGAGAGAAATTTATAAGCAGGTGTCGATTTTGAAGTTGCAAGACTTCACTGAGCTGGTTGACCGAGCCACTATAGCAGAAATTGGTAATCGGTTAGAGGCTGAGGAGCAGAGGCAGAAGAAGAGGTCTACACCTTCTGGTTTCCAGCAGGGAGTTGGCCATGCCGCGTGAAAGAGAGGTGGCTATTATAGGAACCAGAGACAGAAGACCGAGAATCATGGTTTCCAGGGTATGCAGCCATCTCCAGCTTGCCCATCTTGCGGGAAGAGACACCTGGGAGAGTGTCGTGTTGGGCGAGGTGTCTGCTACAGGTGCGGGGAGCCAAGACATATGCTGAGGGAGTGTCTGACACAGACTAGTACTGCTCCTAGACCTGCACGAGGAGGTTACCAGGCACCACGAGGAGGCCAGCAGAGGAATATGGCCCCGGCCAGAGTTTTCGCTTTAACACCAAGAGATGCTGAGGCAGCAGGAGATGTGGTGACAGGTACTGTTTCAATACTGTCATTTAAAGCTACTGTTTTGTTTGATTCTGGGGCGATGCATTCATTTATCGCCCATGATTATGTTAAATTATGTGGGTTTGAGCCTCAGCAGTTAGAAATTAGTTTGTCTGTTGCTACGCCGACTGGGGCCATAGGGGTATGTAGAAAGGTACTCAGGGACTGTCCAGTGGATATTCAGGGGAGGTCTTTGTTAGCTAATATAGTGGTTTTAGACATGCATGGGTTTGAGGTAATCTTGGGCATGGATTGGCTAGCTGCACACTATGCTAGCATTGATTGCCATAAGAGAGTGGTAGTGTTTAGACCTCCAGAGGGACAGGAGTACAGATTCGTGGGATCACGTGTGCGCACCCCACCTCAGTTATTATCTGCTATTCAGGTGTGTAGATTGCTATCAGAAGGTTGTCAGGGATATTTAGCCTATGTGAAGGCTGTATCAGAAGGGGAACTGAGGGTGGAGGATATCCCAGTGGTGAGAGATTTTCCTGATGTATTTCCAGAGGATTTTTCGGGACTACCTCCTGATCGTGAGGTAGAGTTTGTTATTGATCTGGTTCAGGGGACAGTGCCGATTTCGAAGGCACCATATAGAATGGCATCGGTAGAGCTGATAGAATTGAAAGAGTAGTTGCAGGAGCTGTTAGATAAGGGGTTCATTCGGCCCAGTGTGTCACCCTAGGGAGCACCGGTTTTGTTTGTGAGGAAGAAGGATGGCTCGATGAGATTGTGCATCGACTATTGAGAAATAAATAAAGTAACTATCAAGAATAAATACCCGCTCCCGCGTATTGATGATTTGTTTGACCAGTTACAGGGGACACAGATCTTTTCGAAGATAGATTTACGCTCTGGGTACCATCAGGTGAAAGTTAGGGCAGAAGATGTTCTGAAGACGACATTTAGAACACGGTATGGTCACTATGAATTTCTAGTTATTCCGTTTGGGTTGACAAATGCTCCTGCAGTGTTTATGGATCTTATAAACAGGGTTTTTCACTAGTACTTGGATCAATTTGTGGTAGTATTTATTGATGATATACTGGTGTATTCGAAGAGTCCAGAGGAGCATGAGGAGTATCTGAGTATAGTGTTGCAGGTATTGCGAGAGAAGAAGCTATATACGAAGCTCAAAAAGTGTGAGTTCTAGCTGGAACAGGTTACCTTCCTTGGACACGTTATATCCAAGGTTGGAATTTCTGTTGATCCGAGTAAAATTGAGGCGGTAGTAGACTGGGTACAACCAAAGAACGTGCACGAGATCAGGAGTTTCCTGGGATTGGCTGGGTACTACCGCAGGTTTGTTAAGGGTTTCTCTAGATTGTTAGGCCCACTTACAGATTGACCAGGAAGGGAGTGAAGTTTGAGTGGTCTGATGAATGTGAACAGAGCTTCCAGGAATTGAAGCAGCGACTCATCACTGCACCTGTATTGACAATTCATTTAGGAGAAGAAGGGTTTGTGATTTACAGTGATGCGTCCCATAAAGGGCTCGGATGCGTGTTGATGCAGTGGGAGAGAGTGATAGCCTATGCCTCACGATAGTTGAAAGAATATGAGAAGAACTATCCTACCCACGATCTAGAGTTGGCGGCAGTTGTTTACGCGCTGAAGATTTGGAGGCACTATCTATATGGGGGTAGGTGTGAGATATTTACTGACTATAAGAGTTTAAAGTATTTCTTCACACAAAAGGAATTGAATATGAGGCAGAGGAGATGGCTGAAGCTAATAAAAGATTACGACTGCACTATTAGCTACCACCTGGGAAAGGCTAATGTGGTTGCTGATGCTTTGAGTCGAAAATCAGTGGAATCATCTGTATCTGTAGTGGAGATTCAGCATCCAATTCAGATAAATCCGAAGAGGCTCGGTGTGGAGCTAGTAAAGGGCGACCACCAGGTGTTCATTGCTGACTTGGTTTTGCAGCTGACTCTACAGGAGAGGATTAAAGCAGCTCAGAGGAATGATGCAGAACTAGTAGAGCTTATAGGAAAGGTGCAGGATGGTCAGGAACTAGAGTTCAGCATTTTAGATGATGGAGCCTTAAGATTCCATACCAAGTTATGCGTTCCTACCGATCCTGAGATCAAGAAAGTCATTCTGGAGGAAGCACATCGATTCCTATATACTGTACATCCAGGTAGCACTAAAATGTACAGGTGCCGATCACCGTTGTACTGGGATGAGGTTGGAGAGAGACAGGTATTGGGGTTAGAGCTGATATAGCAAACTCAGGATAAAGTCAGACTCATCAGAGACAGGATCAGGACAGCGCAAAGCCAGCAAAAGAGTTATTCTAATACTCATCGGTGAGAATTGGAGTTTGACACAGGAGATCACGTGTTCCTGAAGGTGGCACCGCTAAAGGGTGTTATGAGGTTCGAGAGGAAGGGTAAGCTGAGCCCTAGGTTGGACCATTCGAGATTCTTGAGAGAGTGGGTCTAGTTGCCTATCGTTTGGCATTACCACCGGTCCTATCTAGGATCCATGACATATTCCATGTTTTCATGCTGAGGAAATACGTCCCAGACCCCTCCCATGTGATTAGATATGAAGCACTGGAGTTGGGCGATACTTTAGTTTATGAGGAAGTGCCAGTGCAGATTCTTGATTAGAAGGAACAGGAGCTACGCACGAAGAAGATTCCACTGGTAAAAGTTCTGTGGCGCAACCATGCCATTGAGGAGGCTTCTTGGGAACTAGAGGATCAGATGTGCCAGAGATATCCGCACTTATTCAGTGGAGTTTAGAGTTGAGCCAGTCATGTGAATGGAATAGTATTGTAGTTGTTATTTGTATAGTGTAACGTAAGATAGAGTTTTTAGTTTTGAAATGTGAATGGTTTTGGGAGAATTTTGAATAGTTGTGATCTCCCAGACCCCTCGTTGTAACCACGGTATTTCTCTGCCATAAGTAAGGGTAATCAATAAAAATTAGAAGTGTTTTCACTAAGGAAAGGAAACAGGGGAATGACAAATTTCGAGGACGAAATTTTTATAAGGAGGGGAGAATGTAAAAATCCCAAAAACAGAGATATAAAAAAAATTAGTGGATTGATTTCCAAAAAAATAAAAATAAAATAAAAATAAAAAATAATTAATTAAATTTTTAATTAATTAACTAATTAATTAATTGGATTTAAAAGAAAAAGAAAAAAGAAAGAAAAAAAATTAATTAAAATTTATTTTTATTTCATTAATAAAATATATTATTATTAATATTAATTAAATATTATTATTATTATTATTATTATTATTATCTGAAGCCTAGAAGCTTCAGGCTTCTTCTACCTCTTCTTCTTCTTCTTCTTTTCTTTTCTTTTCTTTTTGTCCCTCCTACGCAACACTGAAAACTCTCTCTCTCTCCTCACGTTCTCTCTCCCTCTCTCCTCGATTTCATGACGGATTTTCGCCCGATCAAAAATTCAAAGATACCACTGGACTTCATTCGCCGCTGCCGTCATTTCTATCGGAGCGGATCGGTGGTAGGAGCGGCATAAGCATATTCCCTGGGGTAAGCCATTTTTCCCTTTTTCTTTAATTTCTTGCAAAATATAAGTCCAATTGACGAACGAACACCACCACGAGAATCTAGGGATGATTCTCTACAAGTCTAGTGGGACGGAATTCTCGTGGGGGTATCGAGCCAAAATCCCAAATTTGGGGTGCGGCGATTATTAAGGGGCTTATTTTTAATTAATTAGTATTAATTTAGAAATGCTAAAATATTAAGCATTTGGGACTGAAGTAGGATTTCTAGAATTTAGGCCCCCGGTGAGCGCCGCGGGTGTAATTTTGGGACTCGCAGGCGAAATTTGGAAAATTAAGTGGGGATGTTAAATAATAGTTTAAATATTAATTTGAGGTATATGGAGCCTAAGGAAGGCTAGATGAGTATTATTTTGGAGAAATAGATTAATTAATCTAGGAAAAAATGTAAATTGCAGGAGCTAAATTTAGGGCGCCAAGGGCGTGAAATTTTGGATCCTAACAAATTTCTCAGTAGGCAGGTAAGGGAATAAACTAAAGGAGTAATTTTTCGTACAAATTATTATTGATTATGTGTAAATTTATTTTCAGAAAAGCATATGTTATATTGTGTATCACGAATAAAATGTACGATTGGGAAAATACTGCTATGATGATTAAAATGTATATGTGTGTATGAGATGTAAGTAATTCACGATTTTAGAATATGAAGTATGACTTTTAACAGCATATGTGTGGCATGAATATTATTTTGTGTGAAATGTATTATGATGTGAAAGATTTTACAAACAAAGCATGATTTCAGGTATTATGAAAATATGAGTTATGTTGTGATGGTTTTGACGATTATGTGATAAATGATGTATTTTCAGAATATATATACCTGAAACAATTTTGGCGCGAGGCCATATATTTATGTTATCAACACGAGGGCGTATTTATGTTTTTGGCGCGAGGCCATATATTTATGTTATCGGCACAAGGTCGTATTTATGTTATTGGCGCGAGGCCATGTATTTATGTTATCGGCACGAGGCCATATTTATGTTATTGGCACGAGGCCGTATTTATGTTATTGGTGCGAGGCCACGTATTTATGTTTTTGGAACGAGGCCGTAATTACCATATTTTCGGCACGAGGCCGTAATGATATTATATATATGATCATGTATTATATGTTATCACCACCAGGATGTTAGTTTAGTTCAGTTCAGTTCAGGGGCTTAGTACCGTAGCTATATGTGTAGATCAGATATCTACTTCAGATTAGTACTAACCATCCCACGAGGGGATGGGAGATGGATAGTCGATGTGGCTTTCAGTAGAGTATGGACGTCCACCTGGCAGTCCAGACCAGGGTGTGGCGGGCTCATTGTACTTACAGACATATTTGATTCGACAATGGTCGGCCAGCCATTATCGGGTCCCTCCTTCAGGCTGCACAACCCGTCATAGGTGGTAATACATGACACCAGCTAGCTAGTCATCCTGGGTTTGTTTTCAGTACTACAGTTATAACAGATGATTTTATGTATGTTATGATTTATTAACAGATGTAAAAATATATGTTTACCCAGTACGATATAATGATGTTTATAGAATTATGAAATGTACTGTATACGTATAAATGCATTAAATATTCATGTTGCCACACAGCTGTATTTAGTTTATTTTTCCTTACTGAGAAGTGTCTCACCCCCAAACTTAATTAATTTTTCAGGAGCCCCTAAGAGACCGGTGGGTCAGGACCGCCGTTGAGCTAGTGAGATTATCCTGTGAGAAGGGTAAGATTTTGTAATAGCGTTAGAGATATTTTGATGTATGTGAAGATGTATAGAATGCTCTAGTATTATGTTTTATGATTTGATGTTTGAGATTTTATGTTTACTGCTGCTAGGTTTTTCGCTGTGTTTGATAGGTATCCCCGCTACCCACGGGTTCGAGTTGACCATTTTATTTATTATATGATAATTTATGTTAAGAAATTGAAGGACGTTACAGTGTGGGTGTGTGGGGCACTTAGTGAAGCTATCATAGTGGCATTGGCATTACATTGGAACAAAGTATTGGCATAATGGCAAATAAGAGGACAATCCAAAATCTTGAAGTTTAAGTTCAGGAGGGTCTCAAAACTTCATATAAAACCCACTGTGACTAATTCAAATGGTGAGAGAACCAAATTAGTCCAGCATATTTCATTTTCTAATTTTTAAGAAAAAATTATGGAACATGAAAAAAGGGAAAAAATTTTGTCAAATAAGAGTGATTAGAGAAAGTAACTTCAAAACACGTAACCATCAAAATATTTAACCTACTTCATACACAAGGCAAAAATCTTTAGTGACAATTTTTTATTATTTTTCTACATTAATAGTAGGCAAAATAAACCTAAAAAAAATATTCAAATCAAAATATGTCACTCATCATCTTTCATCACATCCCCTACCTAAGGCAAGCCTACAACTGGCACTGAACAGAGCATTGGGAAACATAAAGCACAAGAAAAACCTACCACAAGAAGTTAGTTAAAAAATTTTACATTTGGCTCATAAATTTTGCACCTTGATCTCTCATTAGAAATCTCCAATTCATCTGATTCCACTAGCTCATTCCTCACTGTCGCAACGTCCTAAAGAAGGATCCAAAATGATAAGGAATAATAATATTGAAAATTCAATGGAGTCGCCACTAATCTATTATTTTTTTAGGTGTACTTAGTTCACCTAATTACTACTTGTTCATTGATATTCTAAACTAATCTTAGGCCAACGAATCAGTAGTTTCTGTCTCCATTAACTAGAATTGGGATCGAGAATTTAGTTATGTGAGGAGAATGTATTAGCACCCCCTACACACTCATTCTACGAACGGTATCTAATTAATTATGAATTATCCCTAAATTTAATCTAATGATCTTTAATTAACTCTTTTAAATTAATAAATAAATAAAAATTTAAAGGGAAAATGAAAAACAAAGTGCGATTTAGGAATGTCTAATAAAACCTCCAAAGGAGGGGATCTTATTCAATAAATCCCCCCAGAACTAATATATCTATTTTTTTATCCTTTAAAGTATTTTTTTGGATTTTTTTTACTATTTTTTCTAATTTTTAAAAATTAAAAAAGCAATTAAAAATAAATTTTAAAGTTAACTAAATGAACCAATGGTTCGGAAAAGTCAAACCATTTTAGCTGGTCTTAACTAGGTTTGACCTAATTGGGAAAAGTGGCCACATGTCAACCAAACATGGAGAAACGTGTCCCAAGTTTTATTATTTTATTATTTTTTTGAATTTCCTATTACAGGATGACATCACCTACCCTATAGCATGCTTTTTTCTTTTCTTTTTTCCATCATTTTTGTTATAAATTTAAAAAAAAAAAAAACTTTTCTACAGTAGGGTGACAACAAAATGATGTCATACACCACATGGCATACTCTAATTTGCTCTGGGTGTTTGACAAGGATTACTGACGTGGCAAGAATTCGGCCATCCAAAGAAAACACAGATTGGATGGTCAAAATTGCGTCACATCACTTTCCAATATATGTGACTCTAATTGTGTTACATGTCACCATACGGATGGTGACACATGTCCCACTAATATATGTATATATATATAAACTCGTTTTTTTCTCTTTCTTTTCTTTTGTTCTTTCTCCATTGCTGTTCTTCCTTTCTTTTTCTCTTTCTCTTTCTTTCTCCACAGCTCTTTCTCTCTCTTTATATCCTATATTTTCTGAAGATCTCTCCCTGTTTCTCTTTGTTTTCTTTCTCATTTTCTCACTTTTTCTTTCTTGTAGTTTCTTTAACTTCTTTCTCTTTTGCACTCTCCTTTTCTCACTTTCTTTCTTCTTTCCTTGCATATCTCTCCATGTTTCTCTTTTAGATCTTTCCGCTTCTTCTCTCTTTGTTTGTTTTTTTTTTTTTTTTAATTTTTCTATTTCTTTCTTAGTTTCTTTAATATCTCACTTTCTTTCGATCTTTCAAACTCTCTTTTTCTAATTTTCTTTTTGCAGGTCTTAATTCATAAAGCAAAAGCGGAAAGCTTCGAACTCTCCTCCAACATATCCTAACCTGCAAAGACGAGTTTTTTTTTTTTTTTTCCCCCTTTCCCTTCTTGTTATCTCAACTTTCCTTTTTGTTTTTTCTTTTAATTTTTTTAATGTGTTTTCTTTCACTTTCCTGCCAATCAAACAAGGGGAATTGAGATTAAGGTTAATCAAGGTTAGATTTAAGTTTAGGCTACGAATTTAGGGTTTGGTTGGGTTGGGCTAAGGCCAACTTGGGCCTCTAGTATTTTGGGTGGCTTAGCTTGAGTTTGGGTCTCAGAAGTGATGAGTTAATTGGGCTAAAATGAATTTAAATTGGACTAGGTGCCATTTGGGTGTGGATTAAACATTGGGCTATGGTCCTATTGAATTTTTGGCTTTTGGGTTGACTATGCTTTGGATTGAGCTGAATAGTCTCATGTCTCAATTAGGCTTTGGTGTAACGCCCTGAACCCGAAACTAGGGGCTAGAGTGTTATTTGAAATATAGCTCTAATACTACCTTGTGATGCCCCGAACCCACTAAGTGGAGCCCGGGTGCCACGTGTTCCATTACCTGTACTTGGCTCCATATCAGTTATGCGACGGAAAATAATAAGAACTTCTCAATAATATACTAGAGTTTCTAGATCTATACAACCTTAAAAGTATAAACCAACATCCAGTATTCCCAACAATATTTCACAACTCTGAAAACATAAATATATTACAACCCCAAAAATACACACATTCAAAAGTCTATACCCTATCTCTCAAAAACGCTACAACAACCCCAAGCTCTCTAAGCTCGATCACGCAAAGGTACTGAAAAGATAGAATTTATATCGGGTGAGACACATCTCAGTAAGGATGGAATACATTAAATCAGTGTGTGACAATCATGAGATTTAAGTACAACATATATATATATATATATATATTCATTATTTTCAAATGAAACCATAATTATGAAATCATTTTCTGTTCCTACTCAAACATATGGAAGGTATTTTACCAGCGAGAGTTCCCAAGGATAGGGGTGATTACCCGACCATACAAGTAGCACCCCTCTGCTTTAATACCTTAAGCAACTTACGATCACAACTGAAGTATATCAGGGCACTTACCTTTCTTAGTAAGCCCTCAGGTGGTTAGTTTATCTTGTACTAACGCATTCACACAAAGGTTTACTGGAAGAAGTTTTCGAGAATATAGAAGATTAACCGCCCATACAAGTAACTTCCCTCTTCCCTAATATGTTATGCAGCCTAATATAGCTATATCTGATACTTATCAGGGCACTCGCCTTTCTCAACAAGCTCTCAGGCGAAGTGTATACTTCGTCTTGAATACATACTATAATACAATATATAATACATTTCTCTCTTTACTCTGTATCTGTTATCTCTGCATTATTCACTTTACATTTCACTTTTCACATTTACATTCATAAACTAAATTTTTCATTCGTATATTCATGTCTACTTTCACATATTCTATTTTCATATCATTCTTGTATGCTGTTCTTATATCTATTGTTCCCGTATTTGCTATTTCCACATCTGTTGTTCTTATATTATCAATGGTTAAATTAACAATTATGCATATGGAACTCTCTATATCGGTGAAAAATCATATTCATGCTTCCGCCCTATGACGAGTTGTGCAGCCCAAAGGATGGACGTAGGTCCTTTAGAGTTAAATCAACCACATTCTAAAGTATTTAGGTCCAATTGATTGTTCCCATATTGGTCTAGACTCCAGTGGGACACTATCCTTCCCAACATAATCGACCATCCTATCTCCACACTCTATCTAAGATGTGTGGGTGCACTAACGCTTCCATAATTACCCGTAACAGTATTGTGCCCTTTTTCAGTTCACCGAAGTTCTCAAATCATACATTGTAATCTAACATTACCAAACACATGCTAAATAAATTATATGACATTTTAATTCTCAATACATTTCTAGTATTTCTTGCATCTCATACATATATCATAGTTCAACATAGAAACTTCATTTTACTTATGCCAAACAATTTAACAACATATATTCATATATTAACTGAAAATAAGCCAACCCATAATCATCGTTCATATACTGAAAATATACATTTAATTTCTTACACAATTAACCAGAACATGTGTCATTTTAACTTTCCATTTTCACAAATAATATCTAGTAGCACATCCCTAGGCTTAGAAATTTACAATTCAAATGGTTGGCTTTTCAGAACTCACGCGAAAATCATATACAAAAGTACATAATACTTCCATTTTTGACCAGTTATTTCCTCAAAAATCCTGATTTAATATCTTCCCCTTACCTGATTTCCTAAACTATGCCAACAAGAACCCCAAAATGATGCCTGTGGCACTCACCCGAACCTCAAATCAAAAACCCTAGTTTAATCAGATAAACTCCAAATAACCTATTATTTCAACATTTTCTCAACCTATAAATCTTGAATAAAAATTTAAAACTCTGAAAACTAGGAATCCTAACCCTTACCTCAACTTTGGAGGGACTCGTGAAAAGTCCAGTTTAAAATATACTCCGCTAGATGTGTAGAAAATCTCCCTAGAACACTGTAGCGGTTTCTATTTGCTGATTCGAGCAGAATAAGGGCCGGAATCATTGAGAGAAGTTAGAGAGAAATGTTTTTAGAGAGAGAAAATGAAGGTTTTGAGTTTGTTTAATGAATAAGAAACGAAAAATTCAATTTATACTTGGCCGCTCTCGTCAACGAGATGACGTCTTTGTCAACAAGCCACTGAACCATATTTGTCAACGAACCCAAATTCTAAAATTTCTGTCATTCTGGATCTCTTCGTTAATGAGAGACTAAACTTCGTCGACAATCTCTAGAAAAACACTCGTCGATGAAGACAAAAGATTCGTTGATGAGGTGTAATGACATTCTTATTTTAACATAAATTTTTTTTCCATAGTAATACCTAATATAATATTCCTGGAAAATCATAATCAACCTAGACCCATGGGTACTAGGGATATACCTGAAATACAACACGGATACCTAAGTAGCAGGAAACATAAAATCATATATATACCAAATTACTAATCAACACAATACCAGAGTTTACTACAATTGTCATATACATTCACGCATCCCAAAATATCCAAAAGTGGCCTAGGGTCACCACCCAAACATCTGACAGACCCTAGCAAAATAACTTACCCTTTAGACAGGGTAGAACAGCTGAACTCTAACGTTGTAGAGCTCTATCCGCTCTTCTATTTGGGGTTCTTGAAATATTTATATAGCTGGGGTGAGACACCTCTCAGTTAGGGAAATAAACTAATATGAGTGTGTGGTAAAATGAGTATTTTTGTATTATACATATAACAGTGCATAAATTACACTTGCTAAAACTATCTGTAACATATCTGGGAAAAACATATTTTACCATAACTTGGTATAACATACTGAATTTCTATACATATAAATGATCTCATATAACTGTATATGGTAAACACCCTGGATGGATAGTTAGCTGGTGTCATGTCTTACCCCCACATGACTGGGTTGTGGGGCCCGAAGGCGGGACCTAGCAATGGCTGACCGACCCCACTAGATCAACATAAGTCTATAAGTACTATGAGTCTGCCCCTCCTAGTCCGTACACCAGAGGGACACCTACGCTACAATAAACCACATCGACTGCCAATCTCCCACCGCCCCTTATGGCAACTAGTAGCACTAACATAAACATGATTGTGATCATATAGCTATGGTATCGTGCTTCGTGAAAGCCTAAACAAAACGAATTAGGTTCTGATAACATATAATATATTTTCAAGTAATGATACATGACTATTTTATAATAATAACTGTCAAGTTAATATCTTCATAAAACATTGCATATAATTTTATATAAAAGTTACAGCCCTTACGCCAGCACTTTGTATCTTGTAAATCATGGCCCTTAAGCCAATATAGCATATCATAAAAACCTTTGGCCCATACGCCGGTATTTTCACATAAAACCCTCAACCCTTACACCCACATATCATATAAAATCCTCGGCCCTTACGCCGACATATCATATAAAATCCTCGGCCCTTACGCCGATATATCATATAAAATCCTCGGCCCTTACGCGGACGTATCATATAAATTCCTTAGTTTGAAAAATCCCTGTATCATTTTAACATTTTCTTGAAAGCAGTAAAACATACTTATTTTGTAAACATAATATTTCATCATCATAATTTCCATGGTGAATATTACTCATGCCACACGGAAGAGGTAATAAACATATTTATGATATTCTACATGAAATCCATATTTTTGATCAACAACAATTTTTCTAACATAATTCTACAATATACATATTTATCTGATATTAAATGATGTAAAATAATAAATACATTTTCATGAAATCCTGACTTTGTTTATCCCCTTACTTAATTACTGAAAAGCCCCTAAAATGACTAGTCATGCACCAGCAGGGTTCCCCGTTCAACACCCTATAATCAACATTGCCCCGAACAAAACTTTAGTATTTCTTTAAGTGCTACCTATTCTACAACTATCGAAAATCCAAATACTCAACATAAAGTCTTACCCTAAACTTGGGATGGAGTCCAAGTTAGCCCCACCAACGATCTACTCCAGCAAACTTGAAGAGAACTTCCCCAAGAGTAGCGTGGCAGCTTCGGATCATCAATCCGGCGAAGAATGGACCCAGAATCTTAGAGAGAAGGGAGGAACACCAAAGAGGAGAGAGAAAATATGATTTTCTTGAATAATCTGTGCTGAAATCCAAGTTTAGGGCTATTTATACACCTGCCCTTGTCAACGAGACACGTCACTTCGTCAATAGGGACATGAAGGGATTTCATCAACGAATGCTTATTCCTCGTCAATAATATTCAGAACTAAAAAATAGCCCCTCGACAACTTCTCATTGACAAGACACGTGTCCCCGTCGACAATCCTAAGAAGCCACTTCAAGGACCTACTGTGACTCCCTTTACAATTTTCTTTTTCTCCCTCTTTTATTATTTAAATACCATAATTCTTCGGGTCTCTTCATTCTCCCCTTCTTATAAAAATTTCGTCGTCAAAATTTACTATCCATATAATTCACCATACCCTAAAGGCAAATAGTTTACTTATTTTATTACTTACCCTCACTTATGGCCGAGGAATACCGTGGTTACATTCAGAGTTCTGGGAGATTACATATTTAAAATAAAATTCTCCCAAAACTAAAATACTACTTACTAACAAAACTATTACATACATTAACTAACCTGCAAAAGAAACTTTTCATAACTACTTACACTTTTCTGATTATAACTGAACCCCACTGACTAATTGTGGATATTTCTGCCTTATCTGTTCCTTGAGCTCCTAAGAAGCTTCTTATATTGCGTGATTTCTCCACAGGACTTTCACTAGAGGAATCTTCTTATTACGTAATTCTTGCTCTTTCCTGTACAGATTCTGTACTGGTACCTCCTCACAAACCAGTGAATCGTTGAGCTCTAATTCACCATAACTAATTACGTGAGAAGTGTCTGGGATGTATTTCCTCAACATGGAGACATGGAATACGTCGTGTATCCTGGACAACACAGGTGGCAAAGCTAACCTGTAGGCATCTGGCCCCACTTTCTCTAGAACCTCAAATGGGTCAATAAACCTAGGGCTAAGTTTACCTTTCTTCCCAAATATCACAACCCTTTTTAACGAAGCTATTTTCAAAAACACATGATCACTGATATCAAATTCCAATTTCCTACGGCGGACATCGGCATAACTCTTATGTCAGCTTTGAGCTGCACTGATTCTATCTCTGATGAGCCGAACCTTATCATACGCTTGTTGTACTAACTCTGACCCCACAACTCGCCACTCACCCATCTCATCCTAATATAAAGAAGAACGACATCTCCTACTATAGAGCACCTCAAACGGTGTCGTGCCAATGCTGGTCTGATAACTATTAGTGTACACAAACTTCACGAGCAACATAAACTAAGTCCAACTACCCCCAAAGTCTAGCACGCATGCTTGAAACATATCTTATAATATCTGAATCGTCCTCTCAGTCTACCCGTCTGACTGAGGATAGAATGTCATGCTAAAAGATAATTAAGACCCTAAAGCTTCTTGTAAGCTTCTCCAAAATCATGACGTGGAACGCAGGTCCTGATCTGACACTATAAACATAGGCACACCATGAGAACTACCTCCTGAATATGAATTTCTGTCAGTTTGTTAATGGAGTAGCTGATCTTGATAGGAAGGAAATGGGCGGTCTTAGTCAAACGATCTACAATCACCCAGACTGCATTTTGGCCATGCAATGCTGACGAAAATACTGAAACAAAATTCATAGATATGTGATCTCATTTCCACTCTGAGATAAATAGTGGCTGCAATTGACCTGTCGGTCTCTGGTGCTCAGCCTTTACTTGGTGGTACGTCAAACACTGTGCTACATACTCGGCAATCTCCTTCTTCATACCACTCCACCAATAAGACTCTCACAAATCCCTATACATTTTCGTGCTACTGTGTATGAAAATCTGTGAGCCTCTTCTAAGATGGTGTTTCTGATATCAACATCCGTAGGAACACATAATCTAGAATAGAATCGTAAAGCTCCATCATATGTAATACAAAATTCCTTTCCCTGACCACTCTGTCCTCTGACCATTACCTCTGCCAATTCTGGATCCTCCTTCTGAGCAGCTTTAATCCTTTCCTGCAGAGTAGGCTACACCACTAAACTTTCAATACATGTCTGAGGATCACTATTAACTAAATCTATGCCGAGTCTCTCTAGATCCATCACGATCGAATACTGAATCTTCATAACTACTAGCGCTGGTCCCACAAACTTCCTTCTTAGCGCATTAGCTACAACAATTTTCTTTTCCTGGGTGATAACTGATAGTACAATCAAAATCTTTAATAAGCTCCAACCACCTTCTTTGCCTCATATTCAGTTCCTTTTGAGTAAAAAAGTACTTTAAACTCTTATGGTTGGAGAAGATTTCGCATCGCTTGGCATACAGGTAATGCCTCTAAATCTTTAATGGATGTACTACTGCATCCAATTCAAGATCATGGGTAGGATAGTTCTTTTCATACTCTTTCAACTACCTAGAAGCATACACTACCACCCTACCATACTACATCAATACACAGCCATGTCCCTTTAAGGATCCATCACTATAGATAACATAACCCTCACCCCCTAATGGGATGATCAACATTGGTGTCGTGACAAGCCTTTGCTTTAATTCCTGGAAGCTCTACTCACAATTTTCATCCCATTCAAACCTGATGTTCTTCCTAGTTAGTTGCGTCAAAGGCCCTAATAACGCTAAGAATCCCTCAACAAAACGACGATAATACCCAGCCAGCCACAAGAAACTCCAAATCTCCTGGACGTTGCTCGGTCTAGCCCAACTCACTACTGCATCAATTTTACTAGGATCCATAGAAATTCCATCCCCTCAAATGACATGTCCTAAAAACACAACCTTCTCAAGCCAGAATTCACATTTGCTGAATGTGGCATACAACTTCTTTTCTCTGAGCATCTGTAAGACTTGCCTCAATTGTGTCTCATGCTCTTTATAACTCCTCGAATAGACCAGTACATCATCAATAAAAATAACAACAAACTGGTCTAAATATTGGTGGAATATTCTATTCATCAAATCCATGAATATTGCAGTAGCATTCGTCAGACCAAACGACATAACGAGGAATTCATAATGCCTATATCTGATCCTAAAAGTTATTTTCGAGACATCTTTTGCTTTTACTTTCACCCGATGGTAGCCTGATTTGAAGTCAATCTTGGAATACACCTGTGTACCCCAGAGCTAGTCAAATAAATAATCTATACAGGGTAAGGGATACTTGTTCTTGATTGTCACCTTATTAATTTCCCTATAATCTATACATATCCTCATGGACCCGTTTTTCTTCTTCACAAATGACACTGGAGCTCCCCACAGAGATACATTGGGCCTGATAAATCCCTTATCAAGCGAATCTTGCAACTGATTCTTTAATTCTACCAACTCTGCTGGCGCCATTCGGTAAGTTGTTTTAGAAATCGACGCTATACTTGGAAGCAGATCAATAGGAAAATCTACCTCACAATCAGGTGGCAAGCCTGGTAACTCATTGGGAAAAACATCTGTAAAAGCCTTTACTACTGGCGTTAGGGGTAAGCAAACGGTCAGTTCAGCCAAATTCGGTTAATTAACCGAATTAACCAAAAATTTTGGTTAAAGAATAGTGTTAACCGAACCGACCAAACCATTGGGCCTCATCAAACCAAACCCGATCGAATTTAAATTTTTGGTAATTCGGTTAACCTAATTTAATTGAGAAATTAGGGAAGGGGGAATCTGGGAAGGTGTATCAAGAACAAGGGAAGGGGGAATTCAGGAAGGTGTATCCAGATTCTAAACTGATGTGGAGGAGAGGTGGTTAGGGAGATGATTGTGCTAGGGTGAGCTTGACGCCGATGAGGAGTTGAGGGTGGTTCTCGGTGAGTTGGTCTGTGCACGAGAGAAGAAAAATGAGAATAAGAGGGAGCTTGTGTGCTGGTGACGATGGCTGGCCAGTGGCGACGACGATGGCAATGGGTGTAGGGGATGGCATCACGTGAAGATGGTGGTGCAGAGCAGTGAGCTCAGGTGAGCGAGAGAGAGGTAGTGACTCAGTGAGGGCTTCTGATTTCAAAGAGTAGTGACTGTGTTGGTAATGATGGCCGGCGATGGCAATGGCTATGGCGATGGACATAGATGAAGGCATCACGTGAAGATGGTGCCTGGTGGTGCAGAGGACCTAGCTCAGGTGAGCGAGAGAAAGGCAGTGAGGGCCTTATGAGTTCTAACTTCTGATACTGAGAGCAGTGAGAGTGTGAGACTGAAAGTGTGAGAGGGAATAAGTGAATAATCATATTTTAATTTACTAATTTATATTTAAAATTTAATTAATTCGTAAATCAGTTAATCGGCTAACCAAATTAATATTCTCCATTCACCGAATCGAAACCCGATTAACCAAAATATTGGAAAGCATAACCGAACCGATCGAACTGAATTTTTTAACCGAACCGAACTGACCAATTTCGATCGGTTAATTCGGTGTTCCCCGAATTATGCGCACCCCTAACTAGCGTACTAGTGAGTTTCAATTCATTCCCTGACATTTCCTTCACAAAGGCCATAAATCTCTGACAACCACTTAGGAGTAGTCTCCTTGCCTGAATAGCTAAAACTAACTAGGGCAAGGATTGCGCTCGCGGCCCTATAAACCTGAATTTTGGTCTTCCCGGAAGTCTGAACATTACTTCTTTCAAACGACAGTCTATGCTAGCATAATTGGTTGCCAACAAATCCATACCAAAAATTACATCAAAGTCGTGCTTGTTTAATACTATCAAATCAGCTGGCAAGACTTTCCCCTGAATATCAACTGGATAGCCTCGGAGTACTCTACTACACCTTACTACTGACCTTGTCGGTGTAGTTACTAGCAGTTCGATGTCTAACAACTATGTTTCTGGCCCACATAATCTAATACACTCCATAGACACGAACGAATGTGTGGCTCCTGAATCAAACAGTACAATAACTTTAAATGAAAACAAGTTAATCATACCTCTCACCACATTGCTGAATGTCTCAGCATCTCCACGTGCCAAAGCATAGACCCTCGCTGGAGCTACATTCCTCTGTTGGCAACCATGGGGCACTTGATAGCCTCCCCGGTACGGTCTGGGAGTAGGTACGGTATTAAATGGTGTAGGGCAATCTCGCACTAGATGTCCTTGCCTATCGTAGCGATAGTAATCAGCTCTCCTCGCTCAACACTCTCCTAAGTGTCTCTTTCCATAAGTCTGATAGACAGGAAAATTCTGCACCACCTGAACCATACGACCTCCAATCTCCTGCCTCTGTCTGCTACCATAGTTTCCTCTCCTCCACTAACCCTGCCTAGGTCCTTGCTAGAAGCTTGAAGGTGCAGATCTCTTTTTCTGTCCCTGCTCCTCTGCGTCCATATGCTCACTAGCCTCGACCAAAGTTGCTCCATCAACTAACTCAACAAAATCCTGTATCTTTAACACTACCACATGCTTGTATATTCCTCGCCTCAATCCTCTTTCAAATTGTCTCGCCTTCTTTGCTTCGTCAGGAACAATATACAGAGCGAAGAAGGAAAGCTCTATAAACCGTGTCGCATACTCCTGGACTGACTACTGTCCTTACTTCAAATTCAGGAACTTTTCCACTTTAGCTTCCCTAACAGTGGCTGGGAAATATCTGTCAAAGAATAATTCTTTAAATCGGTCCCATGTCATAACTATTGGCGTCCTCCTCTGCTGCTCAAGAAGTCGCACAGCAGTCCACCACCTATCGGCCTCTCCTTTCAACTTATAGGTGGGGAAGAGAACCCTTTGCTCCTTTATATATCGTAATACCACAAAAACTTTCTCGATCTGCTGCATCCAATTCTTGGCAGCTGCAGGATGAGCTCCTCCTAAAAATGCTGGAGGATTCATCTTGGTAAATTTCTCTATCGTGCACCCATGGCTTGTAGATAGGCCTCCCTGCTCTTTGGAACTCCTAGTAATCTTAGTCATAACCTGCTAAGCCACACTACGTAATACCACATCAGTATCAGCCCCGCCTACACTCGAAAGCCCTGCTCCATCACTACTGCTCACATGGGCACTACCCCTCTATGGTCCATCCTGAAAAAAAAAAATAAACATGATTTAGAGACCCTATCCTTTTAATTTACACGCCTAACATAATCCCCTATCTTGACATCCCCATCTTATTTCTAGATGCAATCCTACATTCTAGGAACACAACCCGACAATAGTTTACTATGATTTTCCTGAAATCGTCACTCTAGGAAAAACACAGAAACCACCATGGAAGTCCTGCCTCTAGACTATAGAAAAAAACTTTAAATCCTTTTCCTATACTTTGGTATCATTTTTGCTGCACTCTAAAGTCTACAGAACCTAACAACCTAAGCTCTGATACCAAACTATAACAACCTGCTTATTTTGACATAAATTTTTTTCCATAGTAATACCCAATATAATAATCCTGGCAAATCATAATTAACCTAGACCCATGGGTACTAGGGATATAACTGAAATATAACACGGATACCTAAGCAACAAGAAATGTAAAATCATATGCATACCAAATTACCAATCAACACAATGCCAGAGTTTACTACAATTGTCATATACATACACGCATCCCAAAATATCCAAAAGTGGCCTAGGGTCACCATCCAAAATTTTGATAGACCCTAGCAAAATAACTTAACCTTTAGACATGGTAGAACAGCTGAACTCTAACACTGCAGAGCTCTATCCGCTTTTCTATTTGGGGCTCCTGAAATATTTATATAGTTGGGTGAGACACCTCTCAATAAGGGAAATAAACTAATATCAGTGTGTGGCAACATGAGTATTTTCATGTTATACATATAACATTACATAGATCATACTAGCTAAAACTATATGTAACATATCTAGGAAAAACATATTTTACCATAACATGGTATAACATACTGAATTTCTATACGTATAAATGATCTCATACAACCGTATATGGAAAACACCCTGGATGGATAACTTGTTGGTGTCATGTCTTACCCCCACATGACTAGGTTGTGTGGCCCGAAGGCAGGACCTAGCAATGGTTGGTTGACCACGCTAGATCAATATAAGTTTGTAAGTACGATGGGTCTACCCCTTCTGGCCCAGACACCAAAAGGATGCATGCATTACAATAAACCACATTGACTTCTGATCTCCCACTGCTCCATATGGCAAGTGGTAGCACTAACATAAACATGATCGTGATTATATAGATATGGTATCGTGCTTCGTGAAAGCCTAAACAAAGCCAATTAGGTTCTGATAACATATAATATATTTCCAAGTAATGATACATGACTATTTCATAATAATAACTATCAAGTTAATATCTTCATAAAACTTTGCATATCATTTCATATAAAAGTTACGGCCCTTACGCCGGCACTTTGTATCTTCTAAATCACGGCCCTTAAGCCAATATAGCATATCATAAAAACCTTCGGCCCTTACGTCGATATTTTCACGTAAGACCCTCGGCGCTTACACCGACATATCATATAAAATCCTCGGCCCTTATGCCGACACATCATATAAATTCCTTAGTTTGAAAAATCCTTGTATCATTTTAACATTTTCTTGAAAGCATTAAAACATACTATTTTGTAAACATAATATTTTATCATCATAATTTCCATGGTAAATATTACTCATGCCGCACAAAAGAGGTAATAAATATATTTCTGATATTCTACATGAAATCCATATTTCTGATCAACAACATTATTTCTAACATAATTTTACAATATACATATTTATTTGATATTAAATGCTGTAAAATAATAAATACATTTTCATGAAATCCTGACTTAGTTTATCCCCTTACCTGATTACTAGAAAACCCCTAAAAGGACTAGTCTTGCATCCGTAGGGTTCCCCATTCAACACCCTGTAAACAATATCACCCCGAAAAAAACTTCAGTATTTCTTCGAGTGCTACCTATTCTACAACTGTAGGAAAGCCAGATACTCAACGTAAAGCCTTACCCTAAACTTGGGATGGAGTCCAAGTTAGCCCCACAAACAATCTACTCCAGCAAACTTGAAGAGAGCTTCTCCAAGAGTAGCATGGCGGCTTCGGATTGTCAATCTGACGAAGAATGGATCAAGAATCTTAGAGAGAAGGGAGGAAAACCAAAGAGGAGAGAGAAATTTTGATTTTCTTGAATAATCTGCGCTGAAATCCAAGTTTAGGGCTATTTATACACCTATCCTCGTTGACGAGACACGTCACTTCGTCGATGAGGACATGAAAGGAGTTCGTGGATGAATACTTATTTCTCGTCGACGAAATTCAAAGCTAAAAAATAGCCCCTCGGTAACTTCTCATCGACGAGACACATGTCCCCGCCGACGATCCCAAGAAACCACTTCATCGACAAACACGAAGCGTTCGTCGAAGTGGACCTGCTATGACTCCCTTAACAATTTTATTTTTGTCCCTCTTTTATTATTTAAATACAATAATTCTTTGGATCTCTACACGAGGTTTGTTCTCTTTTCCTTTTAAATCTTCCCTTTTCCCTTTTTATTTATATATCTATTCTTTTTATTATCTTTCCTAATTATTTTAATTGTTATAATTTTTTAGGTCTTCACATTTGGTCTTGGATTTAATTAAATGGGATGTAGACTAAGGTCAAAGGTCAATGGACTAGGTTAGAGTTTGACCTGGGTCTCGTATCTTCAGGTCAAGTTGACCCAAATCCAAGTAATTAGGTATGGGTATTTGGATCTAGGGTAATCGAGTATGGGTATTTTATCTAAGGTAATTAGGTATGGGTATTCCAAATTCGGGTCAAATACTTGAATCCTATTTAGTATATTCTAAGAAAGTTATTTTCTGTTCTATTTGAATTTAAATACAAACTGTAGAAATTCAAAATTTAGCATTTGCTAAAAATTTGCAAAAAATGAACAATACCTACCTCTGCTCTTGAATTCACCACTTTACAATTTCTTCTTCCTTTTATCGAAGCCTCTTGAATTCCCTTTTGTTGCACTTTCCCTTCAAACCCAAGCCCCTATTCTTGTGGTATTTTTTCTTCTTTGCCGGAGCTTTTCAATTCCAAGCCCTTGCTGTAATTTGAACCCTTCAATTTTCAATCTTCCTAGATTTCTTTTATCTTAGTCACTAAATTTCTTAGCAATCCACTCTTAATTTTTAAACAAAAACAATTCCTTTCTATCTCTCTCAAACTCTGACTTTTCTATCTTCCCATCTCAATTATCCATCTTTCACACCTTTAGAAAACCCTTATTTATAGGTCTAAGAGAAAGTTTAATTGATCAAACAATTTTAAATTGATCAATCAAACTTAAAGCTATGGTTCATCAAATTTATTAACCAATTTAAGTTGCTTAATTACATTTAAAATATCAATTAGCTTTCATTTTTGATTTCATAACTAACTTTTTTGTGCATGTGTGTAGGTGTAAGCATGGAGAAATTGAAGAATCCGACCATCTATTTTTTTAATTTTCTTCTTTTTTTTCTTTTTTTTTTTATTTTCAATGTAAAAAATGTAATTTCCCTCTATATATATTATTTTTAATTTTTCTAGTTTTTTACATTTTCCCTTTTTTTTTGAAGTAAAAATGGTATCCAATTTTTGTTAGATAAGCCCCAAACAGAAGGAGTGTTTTTCTGATATACAAGAGATGACTTCAAACTAGCTTCAGTTAAAAACTTACATCTAACAGACCCTGGACCCTCTCTTGATGTCTTCCATTGTCCTACACATCAAATCACTAGTGAGTTCAGCATGACCTACATTCAATTACAAAGACAGAAAAATTTAAAAAGCAAACAAAAAGATCTTGGGCAAATATATTATACTGAACTTGATTAAACTGCAAAATGAGAATAAAGGAAAGTTGGACTTCTAATTGTTAGGTCCCCTCACCAAATTTACATGGTAAGACATTGCTAGCTGTAAAGGAACACGGATCCTTTTAGAAAATAAAAAGAAAAGGAAAAGACATATTACAAAAATATGTCTTTACAACACTCCTCTAGATCCAGGAGCGCTCTTATTTACTCATTGTAAACCTCTAGAACGTAACTTTCGACATTTTGAGCTTCTAAAATACTGAAAATTTGTTGAACAACTCTTCGGATAATAATTGCATCGTTTGATTGTATGAAAAAGTCTTGACTCTAATACGAAGGTAATATTCACTTGCTGGAAGTAATATTATGTACAATAAGAAATTCAAATATGAATGTAATAGAAAATATGAAAATTTTAATTCTGCTCAATCAAAATTAAAATGAGAAAGCGAGAGAAGCTGATGATTAATAAACAAAGCAATTGAGCGTTCAAATAAAATAAAATAAAATAAACCACAATTCTTTAGTAACAAATAAACAAATAGACAAAGAATTTAATTATGCGAAGAACAAACAAACAAACAAACAAATAAAAAAAAAAAAAGGTTCTGAAAGGTATTTTTCGGATGGATAGGTGGGGTCTCGTTTTTCTTCGTCGTTAGTTCAACTCTAGAGTTTCGTTTGGTGTATTTTGTTTTGTTTTGGTTGTGTTTACGTTTTTATCTTCTTTATTAATTATGTTTAGTTTTGTTGCCCTAATTTAGTTGGTTGTTGGTGTTGGTTTTTTTGTACTCTCTTTTTTATTTTATCTTATAATCACGGTATTCTTTCGCTAAAAGTGAGGGCATATTAATAAATAAATGGAGGTGTCGCCCTCTTTTAGTTAAAAGGAAAAAACAAAAATAACACATTCATTTGCCTAATTACAAAGTGCCCATTTAATTGTCTAATTCAATATAAAGACCCACCTAATCTTCACACCATAGACCAACCTTGAGCAAAATAAAAAAAATAAAAATATCACAGTACTTAATTTTTCAAACACTGCCTTTTGTAGTACTATTGTGAAGAAACAGAAGCAATTTGCTTCTGCACTTAATGCAAAATAGCAGCTATGGCAAAATGCAAATGCTCTAATTGAATGAAAACAACTCCATCTAGAATATCACGAGGTATGGAAATGAAGCAGAAGATTCTTAAAGCTACACGTATATTTTAGAAAAATGAAAGAATGGTCCAAAATGCAGAACTGAATGCCCAATATTACACCAATTTTTTCCATCTATAGTTCTATTTCTCCCACATTAAGCTAGCCCATATTCAAAAATGCCAGATAAATTATGCTCTCATTAACACTAAACCTCCGATATAAGTGGCGACAAGCAAATTAATAGATCAACTCATTAAATTGTTAGACCTTGCACCAAACATGAGCCTAAACACCTAATTGCACAAATTTAAAACAAAAGCTAAATTAGCTAGTTTGGCCAAGAATTTAAAATGAACAGAAGAAGTCAACCACCATAAGTAGAACATCTTGAAAATAAATGTTAGTGGAGGAAAAAGAGAATTTGAAAGCTCCCCACCTTGTCCTCTTGTACAGTAGCTGAAGACATGCATATCTGTCTCCTTCTCCCTGATTAGAAGAGGGAGCGTTGTACCATAAAAAATGAAAAAAGAAAAGTCATCCAAGTTGGAAAACTTCAATCTTAATATTGGAAAAAAACTGATAGCATTTTAATTAGAAATCCATCATGTTATATGACTAAAAAGCAAAGAAAAAGCCCCCAGGGCTAAGCTCAGGTGGTGAGAGCAACTGACGGGACGCTGCTTGACGGTAATCCTTCCGGATTCGATTCTCGCCCTTGGGTTCCTGATTTACCAACCTGTGGTGATGTGGGGCTGGATCCACAGGCGAGGGACTAGTCGGTGCACCCTGAGACGCCGCCACGGAGCGTAAAACGCACGTGGAAAGTGCCGGGGATCAATGCCCGGACACCCTACGTGATTAAAAAAAAAAAAGAAGCAAAGAAAAAATCATATTCACGTGACATGTCCTAAGGTAGTAGTGCCAGTAATCTAAGAAGTGCAAACCAGGACAACTGTAGTGGTCCAAAAGGTAGCAGTTGGGAGAGCGTTCTTGGAGCTAGGCAACCTAGGCTAGCACTTCCTAAGAAATACATGGAGAGCAGCTCCTTGAACTCCACCAGATCATGATTTTGTGGCTACTAATCTCAATGTCCATTTTTACTTTATCCTTTGTACTAAAATTTTTTGTAGTTTTTATTCTAAGACAAATGCAGAATTGTTGATGCTTTGGCATACATGTTTTCTTTTGATCAAACTCTTCTAGTTCAACGTGGAATGAAAAAGCTTTCATGGCGTTCAATAGATCACAAAAATATTGAATTTTCTTAATGTGATAATAAATCTTAGTAAATTATATGGTTTGGTGGAATTTGCAATCGGAACACAATGGTTCCCTTTTAAAAGTTACAGCCTCACATAAAATCTCAGAGGAATGACTACAATAAGTAATTAGAAACTTAAAATAATAATAATGATAATGATAACAACTTCACATTTAAATTCAAATCCAACAACTTAATCACCCTTTTATTTAAATTTAACATGCTCAAAACTAAATCCATAAACTTAATCACCCTTCCATTGAAATTTGATACGCTCAAATTTAAATCTAACAATTCTCATCTTTTCATCCAATTTTCACGAAATATAAAACATAAACAATGAGAAACACAAATCCAAAGAGAAATGCGTTGTGCCGAGTACCCCACTTGTGCCAAACACTAATACTACAACTAATGCTATTGAATATATAAGAAACTAAAGTAATGCAGAAACTAATAATAAAAACAGTAAAAAGAATAAGACAAGAAATTAATAAGGTTCGGTATAGAATTACCTACGTCCTCGGGCACCGACGATCAATCCACTATTTCTTGATATGTTTTATAAATGGAGAGTTGAGCTCTTTATATAACTTCAACCTTAAGTCCAAAAAATTACTTCTCACCAACGTGGGACAAATAAAGGAAAAATTCAAAACAACTTTTTATACTAATGTGAAACTATTCTACCAATGTGGGACAAAAAACAACAAATCTCCACCTTGACGATAAATTTAACAAATTTTTCAGTCACTAACATTTTATGAAGTTTCACATCATCGGCGCCTTCCAAAAATATTTATACTTGCAGGATATTGATCAAGTCCAACCAATGTTTGAACTTGATTGTTGTCATAATTTTGGTCCACATATCTGCGGGATTTTCAGCTGTAACAATCTTCTAAAGAAAGTATCTTACCTCCATCAATAATATCCGGCATAAAATGAAACCGAACATTGATGTGCTTCGTTCATGCATGGTAGACTTGGTTCTTTGCCAAATGAATAGCACACTAACTATCACAGAACACAACAATGTGCTTCTGAACAACTCCTAAATTTTCAAATAAACCCTGCAACTAAATAGATTCCTTAACAGCCTCTGAAGCTACCATGTACTCTACTTCTATTGTAGAAAAGGCAATGATAGACCGTAAGGCAGACCTCCAACTCACTAGACTATTAGAAAATGTAAAAACATATCCAGTAGTTGATCGACGTTTATCCAAATCACCTACAAAATCAAAATCCACATATCCAACAACTCGTTGTTCAATAGTAATATTTTTTCTCAAATACTATACGAACATCAATCATATTCATAATATATCTCAAAATCCATTTCACAACTTGCCAATGTCTTTTGCCTAAATCATGCATATACCTGCTCACCACGCTAACAACTTGTGAAATATATGGTCTAGTACAAACCATTGCATACATCAGACTACCAACAACACTTGCATAAGGAACCTGTGAAATATACTTACGTTCTTCGTCTAATTTAAGAGATAAAACTGCACTAAATTTGAAATGAGGAGCAAGAGGAGTGCTTACTAGTTTTAACTGCTCAAACATGCCAAAACTTTGTACTACCTTCTTCAAATACTGTTTCTAAGACAAAATAACTCTTCCTCTCATTTTGTCTCTGCAAATCTCTATGTCAAGCATATTCTTTGCTCCACTAAGATCTTTCATCAGACTATCAACATATCGTCAACATACAAGAGTAAATATATAAAAGATCCATTTTGTAGTATACGAAAATAAACACCATGATCATGTTTATTTCTAATGTACTTGTGACCCATCATAAACTGATGAAATCATTTGTACCATTGTCTTGGTGACTATTTTAAATCATACAACGATTTACTCGGTTTACATACCCAATTTTCTTTTCCAGCAACCTGAAATCCATCTAGCTAAGTCATATAGATTTCCTTTTCCAAATCACCATGTAAAAATGTAATTTTTACATCAAGTTGAACTAGTTCAAGATCAAATTGTGTTACCAAAGCCAACAAAATTCGAATGGAAGAATGTTTAACGACTAGAGAAAATACCTCATTATAATCAATTCCTTCCTTCTGTGCATAGCCCTTAGTTACCAATATAACTTTGAAGTAAACATTATTTGCATCTGGAAATCCTTCTTTCTTTACATAAACTCATTTGCAACCAATTGCTTTCTTACTCTTGGGCAATTGGGCTAGCTCTCAAGTTTAACTCTGATGAAGAGACTGCATTTCTTCATCCATCGCTCTTTTCCACTTGTCTAATTCAGAGTTCCTCATTATTTCTTTGAAAGTGTAAGGAACATTATCATCCACAACTGGAAGTGCATAGGCCACCATATCAATATATCGAGCAGGTTTTCAAATTTCTCGTCTTAACTTCTAAGAAACAACTGATTTTTGTTGTTGTAAAGATTCTCGAATTGAAATCTCCTCTTCTTGTACACTATTCCCCACTGTAACGGGAAAGTTACATCTTATAGTCTCATTTCTCACTGGGTTTCCCAAAATTGTCTCAACCTCCGCCTGTTGTTGAGTACCACTAGTATTTTCTTCAATTGGTGACTCCTTACGTATTGTTTTTTTCATCATCACAAGTTCATCAAATATCACCTCCTTACTTAAAATCATTTTTTTTTTCATTTTAAGACACCAAAGACGGTATCCTTTTACTCCTGCACTAATTCCCAAGAATATTGCTTTCTTGGCTCTTAGATCCAACTTAGATTTTTTAACATGATAATAAGTCATAGTACCAAATACATGTAAACAATCATAACCACTAGCAGGCTTTCCAAACCAAATCATCAATAAAAGTGACATAATAATGCATACCACCCAATGAAGCCTTTTTTGTGGGCCCCTATACATTTATATGCATGTAGTCTAAAAAACCTTCAGTCTGGTGGATTGTAGTGCCAAATTTCACTCTAGTCTATTTTTCTAGAATGCAGTGCTCACAAAATTCAAGTTTGCACACCTTTGCATCCTTTAACAAACCTCACTTAGCTAATCGTTGCAAAGATTTTTCTCCTGCATGTGTTAATCGCATATGCCATAACCTGGTTGTATCTAAACCAGCATCTTTCTCCGAAATTACAACTGCTGAGCTAATAGTTATACTACCTTGTAAATAATACAAGTTATTTTTCCTTATTCCTTTCATTGCCACCAGTGCGCTTGATTTAATCTTTAAGTTTCCATCTTTCAAAGTGATAGTGAACCCTTTAGATTCTAAGACACCCAATGAAATCAGATTTTTCTATAGGCTTGGAACATACCTAACATCAATCAAGGTTTTAATAGTTCCATTTTGACATATCAATTGTATTGATCATATTCCAGTTGTTTTACAGGTATTATCATTTCCCATAAAAACAACCCCACCATCTAATTCTTCAAAATTAGAAAACCATTCCCTATTGGGACACATGTGATAGCAACAACTAGAATCCAAAATCCACTCACCAAAATAATGTGACGAAGATGTTCCAACAAGAGAAAAATCTGACTCACTTCCATCATCATTGGCAATATTGACATTAGAATGTGCTTTGCCCTTATTATTTTGCTGTTATTTAGGGCAATCTTTCTTCCAATATCCTCTCTCATGACAAAAGGCATATTCATCTTTAGCAGGTCTCCCATGAGATTTACTCCTCCTTCCAAGCTTACGACTCCGAGAATGTCTCCTTATTGTTAGTGCTTCTATTGTTTCCTTATAAACCCTCTGATCATTCTTTCTACATTCAGTACTAATCAATGCAGTATAAATAGCATCAAAATTAACTTTATCTTTCCCATACAATAAACTGGTGGTCAGATATTCATAATCATCAAGGAAAGAGTTCAGTAACAATATGACTTTATTCTCATCTTTCACCTTTTCATCCAAATTTAACAAATTAGCCAAAATTTTATTGAAAGCATTTATGTGGTCATTAATCAAAATACCTGGTTGATACTAGAAACAAAACAATTTCTTTTTCAAATAGAGCTGATTTTCCAAACTCTTTGTCATAAATGTATCTTCCAATGTCTTCCACAATTTATTTATAGATGTCTCCCTCATATGCAATATTTCTGATTTTTAGCGAGTCATATATGAATTGTACCACATGCTTGACGATTGATCTTTTTCTCAATCTCTATCACTCATATCCACTGGTTTATTGTCCAAAGCAATATCAAATTCTTGCCGATAAAGGATGTGCATCACCTCACATTGCCACATACCAAAATTATTGGTACCATCAAATTTCTCCACCTTAAACCGAGCATTAGCTATCGTCTTTGACGATGATGTCGAAGCTGAAGGGGTTGTGTAATGACCCAAAGAATAATGGTATTTAAATAATAAAGAGGGAGGGAAATGGAAACAGAAATAGAAGGAGGCAGCAAACTTCATCGACGAACGCGACGACATTGCACTTTGGGAGTAATAACCAAGGAATTAATCAATAACTCATCGACGAATATAGGGGATTCATCAATGAATACAGGGGATTCTTTGACAAGGATAACATAGGGTCTTGTCGACGAGGGTATGTTTTATCGACGAGAGAGGATATTTGGCAACTCTAAATTTCGTCGATGAAGGGTAGGGTTCATCGACAAATTTTCTCTTGACCTCATCGACGAGGTGACGTGGCTCGTCAACGAGGGCCAGTGTATAAAAAGGTCAAACTTCATTTTTTTCAACAGAATTTTGATGCTCAAACCTCTCTCTCTCTCTCCTCCTTATGGTTCCCCCCCACTTCTCTCTTCGATTTCGGCCTCGCTAATCACCGGATCGATGATCTGAGGCCACCATGACGCTCCTGGGGAAGTTCTCTCCAAATATGCTGGAGCGGATTGTTGGTGGAAGCAAGTTGAAATTCATCCCTGAGTTGAGGTAAAGCTTTTTATGCCAAATTTTGTCTTTTCATAGTTATAGGAAATGATATTCACGTGAAAAAACTGAAGTTTAGTTCTAAGAGTTGTTGAATTCAAGGTGTTGAATGGGGAACCCTGCGGGTGTAGGACAAGAGTTTTTATGGGGGTTGTAGGCACCCTATTTTTTCCCTAACCAAATAGAACAAGAGGTTCCCTTTTTATTATTATTTTATTATTATTATTAGTATTTTTATTATTACTTTCTTATAATTATTTTTTTTATTATTGTTATTATTAATTTACTATAATTATTATTATTACCTTATTATTATTATTATTATTATTGTTATTATTATTATTATTATTATTATTATTATTTTCTTATATTATTATAAGTAATTTATTATTATCACTATTATTTATTTATTATTATCATTATTATTATTATTTTATCTTTATTATTTTTATTTTTACTATAATTATTTATTACTATTTACTATTTAGTAGTATTATTATTATTATTACCTTATTGATATTTATATTATTATGATTATTATTATTAATATTATTTCCTTTTTCATTATTACCATAAGAATAAAAGCATAAAAAAAATAAAAAATAAAAATCACAAAAGGAAGTTTTTATTAGGGTTCTCAAAGTTTTTTATTTTAAAAGGGGGGGGGGGCAGCGCAGCACGGCAAGGGGGGAGGCCAAAAGAAAGAAAAAAAAAGCCTTAACTCTTTGACTCTCTTCTCTTATTCTTCCCTGTCTTCGTCCCTGCTCTGTCTCCCTCGGAGACATTCCAGCAGCAGTTCTGTATCTCCGGCAACCACCCGAAGACCCCACTGCAGCATCTCCATCTTCCAGTAGCCACCACAGCACCTCTCTCATTCTCCCATCGCCCTCACGCTTCTCTCCCTCACTCATGATCCAGCCTCATTCTCGGCCACACCTCCAGCAACGGCAACACCAGCTCCAGCCGAGACCCAGCAAGGCCGAACCCAGCAAACCATCAATAGCCCCTTTTCACGGCTAGCCTCCAGGACCTCCAGCATTGCCAACCACCAGCATCACCCCTGCTCCACGGCATCCAAGATCTCCAGCCATCATCCAGGATCCCCGGCGACTCCTACGGCTTTCCCAACAGCAGCAGTGCCGCCCGCTGCTCCCTGCAGGTCCAGCCACACCTGCTCTCCGTGAGCCACCTCCAGCAACCACCGTGTCTGCTGCCTCCCGAGACGAGCCACCACTGCTCCGCTGCCTTGCCGTGAGCGCTCCAACAACAGCAGACTACGGCAGCCCCAGCGACCTCCCTCTGTAAGCCCCAGTAAATACACACGCGCACACACTGTATTGACCCAACACACACTATACTGACCCACACACACACGCAATATATATATATATATATATATATATATATATATATATACTTTAATTCTTAAAGTTCAAATTTTTAGTTTTTTTTCTTTTCTTTTTCTTTTATTCGTATGTGTGTGTATCCTAATATATTGATATTATATATATATATATATATATATATATATTTAGATTTATATGATTTATCATTATTCTATTGTTCCATGGTTCTGGGTTATTATTCTATATATATGCTGTGGTTTGATTTAATATTTTCATTATTTTGTGCTGATATGTGATATTATGGTCTATGTGTTTTCCTTATTTATTAGGTATATATTTTATCATTCAATATATGTGTGTTATTGTCTTATGGTATTAATTTTTGTAGGTTTATTGTGTATTTTTTGTCTATGTGTTTTTGCATGTGGTATGTTTAAGGGTTTTTATTTATGTCTAAATTTATTGTACATATTAAATAATATTATTATTGTTGGATTATTATTTTTTTAAATACCCTATTACATGTCCATATTTATTGTTTGAATATTGGTGTAAAGTGTTTATGTTATCATTGTATTTTCAATCATTGTAATATACTCATTTATTATTTAGGGTGTCTATGTTATTGTTATATATTATCTTGAGAGTTTTTATTTATTTTAGGGTATATTGTGTATTTAGGGTTTAAATTATTTCCATAATTATAGTCGTATGTCTTATCTGTTAATTCTAGGGTTTAAATCGCTTCCTATAATTTTACTTGTGTAATAGTTTCCATTATTGTATATATTGCATGTGTATTATAGGGTTTAATTTGTTTCCACATTGTTATTGTACATTAATTGTAAGACTCTAATTATTTCCAAGCTATTATTATTATTATACATGTTGCCTATTATATTTAGGGTTTTGATTGGTTTCCATGTTATTAATATTTTTATGGTTTAATTGCCTCTATATAGATTGATTATTAACTTTAGGGTTATGAGTGTTTCCATATTATTATCACATTTTAACTTTAGGATTTGTTATGTTTCCAAATTATTAGTACATATTTTTTAGGATTTTTGATTTATTTCCATTTTATTGCACGTTGAATTTTTTTTTAGGCTTTGATTATTTCCATATCATTGTATATTTATTTTTAGGTTTGTCTAAATGCCATAATTTTGTCTTATTTGTTTCCATGTTTGTTTATATTTAACTTTTAGGGTTTGATTTATTGTCATGTTTCCTTTATTGTTAATATCAGGGTTTTATTAGTGTTATGTTAAAGTTTTGATTATTTATAGTTAGGGTTTTTGCATGTATTTGTTAATATATATATTATTATCATATTGTATAGTTAGTAAAATTATGATATATATATGTATTATTAGTCTAGTAGTATTATTATGGTATAGTATTAATATTTACGTGTTATGATATATATATATTAAAGTGGTATTATAATATCGTATTGGTATTTATGTGTTATTAATATTATGAGATATATATGTGTTATTATTATAATAGTATTATTATTATAGATAATGTATTATCATTATAATATATTAGGGCTATTATTTTCACATATTTATGGAATTTTCAACTATATCCTATGTTTATATTTTGTATTGAGATATCCATTATTTCTAATATTTTTGTATTATTTTAGTAAGTATTTTCGTATGTATATCCCTATGATTTTATTGCGGGGGTATTAGCCCTTGGGCATCACGTATCCTAAGCTCTGAGGGAACATATATGTATATATTAGCTTTATTTATTTATTATTTTACTTATTTATTTTTTTACATGTATTTATAATTCATAAAAAGGAGTAATTTCAAGAATTATTAGATTAACTTAGGGATAATTTCAAATTAATTAGGTACCGTTCGTAAGAACGGGCGCGTAGGGGTGCTTGTACCATCCCCTCGCGTAACCGAACTCCCGACCCCAACTCTGATAATGTAGACCAATTCTACCCCTAACGGGGTAATAATCATATGTTCTAACCGCACTAAAAGTTAGTGGCGACTCTTACACCATATTTTTCCTGAAAATATTAAAATGATTTTAATTTCGCCGCCCGGGGCACACGCGCTCCCGGGACGCCGCGACAGCTTGGCGACTCCGCTGGGGACCTTAGAGAGTCGAGCCATTAATTAATTAGAAATTATCTCAAGTTTAAATTTATTAAATCTTTTAATTACTCCTTATTTTGTGAATGTTGTAATCTGTAAATAACTTTGATTAGTTGTAAATATTTTACTTCCATAATTTACAAATAACCTTAACTAAGTAAAAATATTTTGTTTCCTAATTTTGTTAATATTAATTGTAGATATTTTGTTTCCAAATATTCTGAATAAAGCATATTAATTGTAAGATATTTTGAATAAGCATCTTAATTACCGATATTTTGTTTCCTCATTTTTTGTTTCCAAAATTTTTTGTGAATAAACATATTAATTGCATATATTGTGTTTCCTTATCTTTTGAATATATATATTAATTGTAAATATCTTATTTCCATATTGTTAATAGAATGTGAATAAATGTGGGAGTAGCGGGATTAGGTTAAAAATTAAATTCACACACTCTCACGCTCTATACCCGAGCTTTCCTTACTAGGACTAGGTAGGAGTGTAATAGCGTCAGTCCCTTCGTGGCAGAGCTTGATGGGACGCCGCGACAGGGGTTTTTCTCAGTGTTAAGTAAGGAAAAAACTAAAATAGTTATTTTTCTATGCAAATTAGTATTATATATTAGCAAATTAATTTTTCAGGAAAACATGTATTATATTTGAATATTATTGAGAAAATGTATATTAGGGAAAATACTACTGTTATATAGGAAATGTAATTTTAGAATGAAATGTACGAATTTACTCAGTTATGTGTGGCATGAATATTATTTTTCATGAAAAGTATTATGATATGACAATTTTACAAATAAGCATGTTTTCAGGAATTATGAAATAATACAGTACGTTATGATTTTGAAATACATGATAAATGATTTATTTATTCAGAATGATATGTATGAGATATTCGACACAAGGCCATGATTGATAGCCGGCGCGAGACCGGGTATGATATATGATTTCAGCGCGAGGCCATATTTATGAAATGTTCGGCGCGAGGCGGTATTTATGAAATGTTCGGTGCAAGGCCGTATTTATGAAATTATAGAAATGATATTAATCTATTTATGTTAAATGTTATATTATCATGTACTATAAGTTATTAGAACCCGGATGTTAGTTTAGTTCAGTTTCAGGAGCACAATACCGTAGCTATATAAATCAAATATTTATGTTTAGATTGTTGCTAACCACCCCACAAGAGGTTGAGAGATGGATAGTCGATGTGGCTTTCAGTGTAGAGTTGTAGACGTCTACCTGGCAGTTCGGACCAAGGTGTGGCGGGCCCATCGTACTTACAGAAATTTTTGACTCGGCAGTGGTCGACCAACCATTGTCGAGTCCCGACTTCAAGCTGCACAACCCGTCATAGGGGGTAATACATGACATCAGCTAGCTATTCATCCTGAGTATATTTTTAGTATTATTAGCTATACCAGATAGTTATGATTAGTATGATTTATTAAAAATGTGCAGGTATATGTTTATGTAGTTATTAAATGATTAATGTTTCCTAGTATAGAAAATGTACTGTATATCTATATTATGATTAAATATTCATGTTGCCACACAGTTGTATTTAGTTTATTTTCCCTTACTAAGAAGTGTCTCACCTCCGAACATTAGATGATTTTCAAGGAACCCAAAAGGACCAGCGGATCGAGGCCGCTGTTGAGATAGAGTGGTACTACCCTATTAGAACGGTAAGTTTTGATCTAGGGGCGGGAAATTCATGTTGTAGGTCCCTAAATATGAGTATATGTTTGGTATTTTTGGAGATTTTATATAAATATAGTGTTTTGGGATTATAGTTAACTCTAGTATTATGTATTTTGTGGTAATGAGGTTGATGATTTACATTTACTACTGCCTAAGTTCTGTTGTGTATGACAGGTGTCCCTACTACTCACGGATTTGGGTTGACTATTTTATTTATTATATCTTTTTATATGGTAAGATAAGCAGGTCGTTACAGGTTGGAGTTCGTGTGGACAGAGTTTCTTCTACTGCTGCACTAGTTTCTACCATCTTCTATATATTCAATAGCAACCAACAAAGCAAAAGGCCTAGGATGAATAGTACGTACCAATTGTGTCTACTCTATTTTATCCTATGAAAATCCACTTTGACTAGGCCGGCCTCCAGGGATTGACTGCGCCGCAATGGTCTCTGAGCAATCGCTTAGATAAGGTCTTTCTTAGGTATCAAATGTGGAATCAAGGATCCTAACAGAGGAATACCTCTGTATCGACACTATTCAACCTAGCTTTGATACCAATTGTTGTGCTAGGCACCCCACCTGTACCAAACACCAATACTACAACTAATATTATTGAATATATATGAAACTAAAGCAATGCAGAAACTAATAATAAAAATAGTAAAAAGAACAAGACAATAAATTAACGAGGTTCGGTATAGAATTACCTATGTCCTCGAGTGCCGACAATCAATCCACTACTTATTGACGAAGTACAACTTTGAGGTGTGTTTTACAAAAGGAGAATTGAGCTCTTTATATAGCTTCAACCTCAAGTCCAAGAAACACTTCTCACCAATGTGGGACAAACAAAAGAAAAATTCAAAACAACTTTTTATACCAATGTGGAACTATTCTACCATTGTGGGACCAAAAACAACAAAACATACTTAATATTTTTTACAAAAGAAAACTTTCGGAGAACAAATGATAAAGGAGCAAAACTTACTCCAAATAAATCGTTGAGATTCAACGTTTCTAACTTTTAAAGTCAAATTTTATAGTTGATGTGTAGCTCTTGTAGCTCTTAGGAGCTAATTTATGTCACTTATTTTTTATTTTTTATTTTTTTAGGTTGTCATTTCTAGATCACACCACTAAATAAAATTCATTAATTATAATTTATAAAATTGTATAATTTCTTTCTCTAAAAACCCACAAAAATATACTACACTTTACTGGTAAGAAATTCTGATTTAACTGGCATAGAATATTTCCCTTACTTAATTAACTGGGAGGCTTGACCGTCAACTTTATCCTCACGCCTATGGCATACCAAACTCAAAACCCTGAAATAATGTACATTTCCTAATTCAATCAACCCAAACTCAGAATAATAAATGTTGGCCTAACATGGTTTTTCAATCTTGTTTTAATGATAAAAAATAAATGATGAATTAATATGTGTGTTTAAGTGATTATGTTTTAGGTTTACTTATAGACCAAGTTCAAACTAAAGAATTGCAAACGAAAAGTTCAAAAGCTTACTTGGGACTCTAAAGCTACATATTCAAAGACATCCAAAGAAGCTCAAGCAATACCAAAAAGATCAAAGAATGTGGAAACTTAAAAGCCGACTCAAAGCTCAAGTCAAAGAGGACACAAAGCAAATATATCATGGAAGACTTGAAGAATAGAGTTTTAGGCTTTAAGAATATTGATGTAAGTACGTCATGTTTAAATATCTTATGAAACATGTTGAAGCTCTTTAGGGGTAATTATAGACTTAGAGATTCATGTTTAAATATCTTATGAAATATGTTGAAGCTCTTTAGGGGTAATTATAGACTTAGAGACCTTATTTAAAACTGAGGAAAATGTTTTATAAGAAATCAAAACAAGAGAGCAAAAAGAATTTTTTGATAACTAAAATTAAAAATCAGAAAATGGTCTTCCCAAACGACTGAGGTACACTACTAGAAGACTAAAGAGTTGCTTCAGAAGACTGAAGAATTAGTTCAGTCTGCTGAAGAATTTTCTATTGGAATGCAGAACAAGTAGTATACCCTCAGTTTAGTCGTTTGACCCTGTGTCTAGACTAAAATTTTCAGTATTTTAAAGTATTTCTAAAGACTAAACCCAACACTTCAGTTTACTGAACACTGTTAATGGCTAATTTTTTAAAATATTTTAAAATTCAAAGAATGGTTTCTTGTGCCCCAAAATTTATGAAAACTTGGGAGATACTCCAAATAATCTTGGGCAACACAAAATTACTTTTGAAATCCTATAAATACATGGTTTTAGCAAATTAATTTCACCAAGCAATTGAAAAATCTATGCTAAAGATGAAAGCATACTTGATCTCTTAAAGTTCTCTTTTTCTTAATCTCTTGCAATACTCTTTTTTTCTGAAAAACTAAAGTGCTGATCATCATACGACTGAGTTTTAATTGCTGATTCTCATCTGGAGAAGGAATTTGGTGAAATCTTATTTGAGCTTCATTCTATTTCAGTTTGATATTTGAATATTGAAATATATTAGTGCATTAAAAATTGTACTAATCAGCTCTGTTGTGAGAATGTCTTTGTGCACCATATTGTTTCTTACTTTTTGTAGTTCTTTGACGATTCTAGGTTGTTGGATCATTGGACTAAGCATGGGGTATTGCTTGGAGAGGGATCTCTACCTTTAAAGAGGGAATTGTAACGGTTTGCTTTACCCAGAAAGGAGTGCTCTAGTGGAATCCTTGGATGGTATCGGCCCAAGGCGAGAACGTAGGTTGGGGATAAGCCGAACCTCGTAAAAATTTCGGTGTCTCTCTTTCCCTACTCTTTATTTTCATCATCTATATAAATTGTGTTGTGTGTATGCTAAGTGCAGGTAGCTGAGATCAAAACTGAGATTAAAAGAAAAATCTTAATAAAAGAAAGTGCGTTTTGATTAAACTTTTGCAGAAACTTAAAAAGGGAGTACGTTGTTTAATCGTTTGTTTAAATCTTTATTAAGAGAAGTGCAAACAATTTCATTTAATATAGAGCATGAAACAAACTCATACATTCACAGGGTTGCAAAAGCTGAAAGTACTAAAGAGCTGCATACTTTATCTTAGTTTGGTATCTTTGGTTGTTTAGTTTAAAGTTGTTGATTGGTTTTTGGTTGATTGAGTTTTGATTACTTGTGTAGAGTTTTGGTTTGTGGATTGAATAAGTAAATAAGTCTATGTTGTGTGATTGTTAAATTAACAAAAGAGTTATAAATTTATAAGAGGTATTAAAAGAAAATTGAAATAACCCAATTCAACCCCCCATCTTGGGACTACACCTCAACTTTCAATAACTATAATCGCCTTTTTCCCCAAGCTCACATATATCTTTATACATAAAATTCAAAACTGCTAGTTATTTATTAGTGTTACCTGAGTTCCTGAGAAAACACTCGCTGGGATCCTCACCCTATGCTTGTAGTGTTTGGAAACCCAAACCCTGAAATCACTATACCGTAGTTTGATCAACTCAAACTTCTCTATATTTTCATCTAACACAAGATCTGGGTTCAGAAAAGCCTACTAATCATATAAACCCTAAAATAATCTACTTCCCGTGATTTTGGGATGGTACCTGAACTTCTTAAACCAAAATTCTGTTCCGACTAAGTTGTAGAGAATCTCCCCAAAATCAACGTGATAGATTCTAATCATCGACATGGGGAAAGACAAAGCCGGAATCAAAGAGAGAAGGTGAGGAAACCGAATTTTAGAGAGAGAAACTGAAAATAGAATAATTTTCTCATTGAAAATGCAATTTCCAACTATATATAGGTAGTTGTCCACGTGGCTTCATCAACGAGCCATATGTACTTGTTAACGAACCGAAGAAGGGAGCTCATTGACGAAGGCCATGGATTCGTTGATGAACCTGAATGTTCTGAAATTTGGCTCTCGATGTTTCTTCATCAAGGAGACATGTGTCCTCGTCGACGGGTCAAAGAAGGCAATTCGTTGACAAGCTCAAGGTACTCATCGACGAAGCCCTATAGATTCCCCTTTATAATTTCTTTTCCCTTACTTTCTCCTTTCTTTTCTTTCCTTTAATATTTTCCTTCATTAATTTCCATAATTTAAATCTTCCGAGTCTCTACAGTCTAACCTGAAGCATTTGATTCTCCTCCTTATCTGGTTTTCCACTTCAGCTTTCCATAACTTAGCTTGGCAAACGTGTTAGATTTGTGCCATATGAAGTATACCCAGACTTTCCGTGAGTAGTCATCAATAAAACTCACAAAGTAAACATGTCCACCTCTTGACGCTACTCTAACCAGATCCCAAACATCAAATTGTATATTATTAAGAATACCTTCCATCTTGTGAATAATTGAATTGAATTTTGCCCTGTTTTGTTTTCCAAGAATACAAATCTTGCAAAAATTCAGTTTACATGTTTTCATAACTTTCAAGAGTTTCCTTTTGTGAAGTTCTTTCATACCATGTTTACCCATATGCCCAAGATGCATATTCCATAAGAATGTTTCAACAAATTCAATATCAACGGCTGCACCTCCACCTACAACAGTAGTTCCCTGCAGTGTGTAAATATTTCCATTTAACTTTTGCCTTTTCATCAACATCAGATTACCTTTCCATACTTTTATAGCCCCATCTTAGGACTTGTAATTAAATCCATTACAATCCAAGGTGCCAAGTGAAATTAGACTCTTCCATAGTTCTGGTTTGTGTCTTACATTACCCAAGGTTCTCACAAAACTATGAAACATTTTGATTCTAACACATTTAATGCCAATGATTTTACAAGAAATATGATTAACCACAAAAACTAAACCTGAATTTACCAACCTATAAGTGCTGAACCACTCCTTGTTTGGAGTCATATGGTAAGAACATGCCGAATCTAGAATCCATGAGTCCGTGAGGTGATATGATCCCGACAAAACTGAAAGTACATCATCATCACTGCAAACTAAATTTTCTTCTCGAACTACATTTGTTGATTTTTGAAGTCCCTTCATGCTTTTTAGCACTACCTTTCTTCCAATCTGGACACTCCGCTTTAATGTATCCCCTTTTACCGCACTTATAACACTGGATATCTTTTTTCTTCTTAGATTGAGTATAGGATTTTTGACTCGATCCATTTCTGAATTTTCCTTTCCTATGATCAAAGTTACCTTTCACCATAAGTCCTTCCCCGGGTGAGTTTTCATCACAGATTTTCAGCCTTTGATGAAAACCCAACAAGGCACTTGTCACCTCTTCCAAGTTTAGGGTCTTTTTCCCCTATGTAAGAGTGTTAACTAAATTTTCATATGTATGAGTTGCTGGCAAGGAATTCAGTAACATCAATGCATTATCATCCTCTTTAAATTTTACATCAGCACGCATTAAATCATTATGATTTGATTAAATGCATTGATGTGTTGATTTAAGTTCGAACCATCAACCAACTCGAGCCAATAAAGATGCTGCCTAAGGAATAATTTGTTAGTAAGGGATTTGGACATGTACCAGCTTTCAAGCTTTTACCAAATAGTCACAGAAAAATCTTCCTAGATCACATGATAAAACACTTCATTGGCCAGACACAATCGTATTGTAGCAACAACCTTTGCCACTAATTCCCTCCAATTTGCCTCATCCATACCTTCTAGTTGAACACCATGAAGGGGCTTGTTGAGGAATAGCCCTAAGATCTGACTGTAGTGCATATAGATAACCAAAAAAAAAAAAAAAAATGATCTTGCACTCCCGAGTTAAACAAAAAATTTGATCTTTCAAACTTGGATCACAATTAAAATTTGATCATTCAAACCCGGATCACAATAAAAATTCGATCTTGCAAATCCTAATTACGTGATTAGGATCATACCTGCGAGATCTCTCTAGTTTGATCTCGAATCTACAAGCACGAAGAAGAACTTCCGAATTTGCAAGCACGAAGAGGAACTCCCGGATCTATGAGATCGAAGAAGAACTCTTGATGACGACCAAGGATCTTATACTATATTCCTCGAACATGCCTTGCTCCTCAGAGATTGGGCTCGTCAATGGTGACTTGGGTTTGCTTCTCATGAAGACGTCTACCTCTGTGTGTGCGTTTTGGTCTAACCCTTGCCGCTGAATGGAGTGCGTGTATATAGGCTACAGTAGCGACCTTTGGGCAAATATGATTAGGGCTTCCAACATTATTAAGAATTCCTAATCTAACCCGGATTAATCCTTAATTACGTTAATTACAATTCATACCACTAAAGAATTATAATTGCACTCCCTGCCATATTCAAAATTAAATTTTGAGCTCCTATTATTAAATGCTTATTTATCTCCCCATGTAAAGATTACAGATCCCTGTCAATTAAATTAAATTACTGACAATTTAATTAATTGACATATTAATTCCCTGAGACCTTCCACTTAACTTATTTGATGTGTCGGATTCAAAATCTACTTGCAGGGTTTGACATAATTAAAACTTATAAGTTTCCTCAAGGGGGTATCATCAATCCCAATACCAGGACGTGGATTCCATCAATAATTAATGTTCAACATACACATAATGTCATTACCCAACTCACTAAGTTTATTGACCCATAAAGAATTTCACTCTTCTATGAATCAAAATAATAAACATTGCATGCACGTGTCCAATAGTCATATTAGGATTAAGAGTATAAGCACTCATAATAATCATGAGGTATTAATTGTTTTATATAGTCAGTATAAAAACAATTACCCCAATACAGTCCTGTTTAATACACACAAAGTGTACTAGCACAAGGAGTTGGTATTATATCATTCCCTATAGTCAAGACAGACCTATTAAAACCTTGTACTACAGTCCTACCAATGGTGTGTCCAATTCCATTTAAGACTGTGAACAATGAATTTATATTCGATAAGAACTCATGATCTAATCTTCTGTGTGTAAGCCGAACTCTACACACTAGATCACCTACTATATAGAATAAAAGACGCACATGCATAATCATTAAATAGATAATGTTAGGCAAACATTACTCACAAAGATTCTCATTAAAATGGAATAACTGAAGATATTAATATATAATAAAACTGATTACATAACGGATGTATTTCAATATAAATCTCTAACACACCATACAAGGCATTCACCATCCCTTGCTGGACAAGAAAATCTTTCACTCTCCTTTGCCATAAACCGAAGTTTTCGGTTCCATCAAATTTGACAACATTAAACTTTGCAGGTGAAGTGCCCAATGCCATAACAACAAGGCTCTCATACCAATTGTTGTGAAAGAACTCAAGATTGCACGATGGAATTTAAACAAAGCAAAAAATGAAGAACCAAATTAGAACACACACACACACACAATATATTTGAAAGCAATAATAATCCACATAAATATTTACGTGGTTCGACAAAGCCTACATCCACGGGAGCATTAGGCAAAGGTTTTACTATGAAAATCCCAAAATATACAATACAATCAATACAATGATCTCTCTACTCACTGAATGTACCCAGAATGGTATATTTATAAACACCATAGAGACTTCCTTTTTAGCATTCATATTCAAAATTTGAAAACATCCTCGCAACTCTGAGCGAACTCGTCGATGAGTTGGATCAATTCGTCAATGAATTCAGACAGACTGAATTTTATCTGCTCTTGGTATCTTTTAATCGATGAATTCAGTTAATTCGCCGACGATTTTCTTCTGTTGCTCTACACAAGTGTCTTCAAATATGTTTTATTCCTTTGTTTATGCACTCCATCAAATATAAGAGTCACAAAAAAATACAATATTATATTTTTATTATTTTATTTAATATTTATTTTTGAAATTATACTCATGTATAGCATGAGTTCTCTGCTAGTTTTATGATATGTTACATCTTCTTCATAAAAGAATAAATATTTCGTCAAAGACAAAGAATTACATGGTTGAGAGATCGCTCAAGATTTTAAAAATTATAAATTATGAAACTATTATTTTTCTTTTTGCCAGCTAAATTTTAATCGAAATAGTTCATCTCTCACTCGGAACTTCTCTTCTCCCTTTCCTTCTTAAGATCAGACCATATAAAAGGCTCAACTATCAAAGTTGGAGAATCAAAAGCAATGCAAGTGCCATTGCAAACAAACTTATTAACACCGTACCACTCATGATTACACAAGAAAAAAGATTGCTTATAAAATGTTTAGTGGGAATTCAATCATTCATGCTTATCCATCCCCCATTTTATTTATTTATTTTTATTTTTATTTTTACCTTTAGAGTAGTAAGTGGTGGGGACCTACTGCCAATTCTGATGGCGCATGCTAAAGTTAGGAAGAGATTAATGGTATTGGGAAATTTGACAAGCCGGCCAATGAGATGGTCAAAAAATATTTGAATCTTTTATTTGACCATAGTTCCTTCCCATCCCATTTAAAGCATGTAGATTATTATATGGTACATGAGCATTCGGCTATGTTTTGATAAAAGATTTTGTTTCGGAAACAAAAAATAAAAATAAAATAAAAATATTCACCCTTAATTGTATTTTTTTTTTCTCTTTATAAAACGATATCAATTGTTCTATTATGATTAAAAATTAAAAAAAACACGTGTTAAATTAATTTTTTTTCTTGATAATCAAATGTAAGGGATGAATTTTCTATTTTCCCCCTTCTTTTGGATTTTTTTTTTTTTTTTTTTGGAGTTCAAAACGAAGCAAAACATTTTAAGTACATTAATTTTAAGAAAGAAAACTGAAAATAAGAGAAAAGATATAAACAAAACAAACATATAAATGTTTCCCTTTCTTCTTTTTTGCCTTCAACACAATGAAATTGTTATTTTTCTAAATTTAAGTTGACAACTCGTTATTGAATTGGCGACGAGAGAATAATTGTCCCAAAAATTAAATGATATTTTTAAAAAGATACAAATGAGAATAAGAGAAAAGGTGAGTAAATGTTTCTGAATGATGAGCAAACTAAGATATAAATGAAAATATGAACAATCTATTTAGTAGTAGAAATTAGTTTTTTATTTTTAAAATTTTTTAAAAAAACACAATTCTCATTTTATTTTCCAACTTTTCAACATTTATATGGAAAACTTGGGAAAAATAAAAATAAAAAGACATTCCCACTTTTTTCTATACGAAATTGAAAAATTGAAAACTAATATAATATTTTCGTAATTATTTAGAAACTAAAAGTAAAAAATACAACTAATTTGACAAGTGATCAATGTTAAATGTTTTGCTAATGTTTTCTAACCCTTTTTTGCTTTGACACACATTATTTTCAAGCATTAAGGACAACAAGGGCAAAATAGTCAATATATCTTAGAAATTTTAATTGGTTACTTGGTGGTAAATTCATAGCTAGAGATAAGAATTCAGAAATCAAATATCAAGACAGTGCTTTTTTTGAAAATTTAAGGTAGATTCACATCATTTTGCCAAATTTCAAGAATGGTAAGAGCCTTTTGTCCAAATTTTAAGACTTCAATGGTAAATTTAAAATTCTATGATTTAAAAACCTAAATATTTGTGTGGATTTTTAAAAAGTCCATACAAATTTGTATTGCCCTTTATACAAATTTATACAATCCAAATTAAAAGTCTAAATCATATTCGCAAACACAAATCTATTTTTTTCTTAAATACTAACAAACATGTTGTGCAAATTAATGCGTAGAGGAAAACCGAATCACACAATGCAGCAACCAACGATGAACAATACAGAAGCACAATCACATAGATTATAAGGAAAGCAATAAAACAATGACACAAAGGATTACATGGTTCGGCAATGCCTACATCCACAGGAGCAAACGACTGTGATTTCATTATCTTATGTCGAAGAATAATGTTACAACATACAACATTGTATATATATTAACTTTCTTCAACCCCCTTCCCAGAGATTTTCCCCCCAAAATCCCAGCCTATACAACTTCCCAATTCAAAATTCGAAAAACAGTGCTGAGTAATAGAGACAAACCATCGAAGGTTTAATCTTAAGACAAACCGTCGATATAACTTTGCAAAGCTATCCACTGTTTCTTTTGAACCTGAACAAAACCGTCAATGGTTTCAGACAAATCGTCGCTGGTTTCTTCCTACAAACCAACTTCTCTATTTTTTCCACCATGTTCTCTTTGTACATGTGTTCCACTCAACGTGTGACCCACATATTACAACAATCTCCACCTTGGTGAATATACTCCCCTTAGGAGAAAATCGAAAACATAGCCCACAGCTCCACCAAGGACAATAGGTTGGGACGCCTCCCGTATAGAATCTGGAGATGTTGAGCAAGTCCAAGTAATGCTTGAACTTATCCATGGTAGTAGTCTTTGTTAATATGTCTGCTGCATTCTCAGAAGTGTGAACATTCTCAAGTAAAAGTTCACCAGAAGAAACCAATTCTCGAATTCTGTGAAACCTTGCATATATGTGCTTGGTCCTCACATTATACACATGGTTCTTCGCCAAATAAATGGCACTTTGACTATTACAACGCAATTGAACTTCATCTTACTGAATACTTAGCTCCTTGACCAATGCTTCTTTGGCAGTTTTGGCTACTGCCATATACTCCGACTTAGTTGTAAATAGTGCAACTAAAGACAATACTATGGACCTCTAACAAATAGGCCCTCCCACAATGGTGAACAAATACCCTGTTGTAGACCTCCTATCATCCAAGTCCTCTACATAGTCTACATCCACATATCCCACAACTAACGGATCACTATGTTGTTTGTCGAACATGATGCCATAGTCTGTAGTACCCCTTATGTATCTGAAAATCTACTTGACTGCATCACAATGTTGTTGACCCAGATTTGAAAGAAACTTGTTCACCACACTGACAGTTTGTGCCAGATCAGGTCACGTACATACCATAGTATACATTAAAAACCCTAATGTACTAGCATATGAGACATTTGACATGTCACGAACATCATCATCCGTCTTTGGGCACTAAGCGATAGACAATCTAAAATGATTCGCCAACAATGTACACACCGATTTTGCATTATCCATGTTAAACCTCTCCAATACTCTTTAAACATAGCTACCCTGAGATAACCACAATCTCATTGTAGCTTTATCCCTGAGAATCTCCATCCTAAGAATCTTCTTGGCCATACCCAAATCCTTAATGTCAAACTCTTTGTTCAACAGAATTTTCAACTGATTAACCCCAGTCATACTTTTCACAGAAATCAACATGTCACCAACATAAAGCAATAAAAAAAATGAGTGAACCATCATCAAGACTCTCTACATACATGCAGCAATCATACTCACACCTCTTATAGCTAATCCGGATAATGTAGGAGTCAAAACGTTTATACCACTGCCTCGGAGATTGCTTCAGCCGGTAAAGTGACTTCTTCAATTTACAAACCAAGTGCTTCTATCTAGGTTGACTAAACCCTTCTGACTGTACCATGTAAATCAGATCCTCCAAATCACCATGGAGAAATGTTGTCTTTGCTTTCATATACTCCAAATGCATATCAAAATGTGTCACTAATCCCAACATCACCCTGATGGAAGTGTGTATAACCATAGGGGAGAAGATCTCATCATAATCAACCTTTTTTTTTTTTATGAGTAACCCTTTGCTACTAACCAAGCCTTGAGCTTCTCTCATTCCTTTTCTGATATCTTTTCTTTCTTCCTATACCCTTACTTGCATCCTATTGTCCTCTTCCCTTCTGAAAGTTCCACCAACTCCCACATCTTATTCTTATGCAATGACTTTATCTCCTCTACCATAGCACCCATCCATATATTTTTCTCTTGGCTGTGCACTATCTTTTGAAAAGTAGTAGGATCCTTACAACTAGTGATATGTGCATAAGACACCAAATCATCAAATCCATACCAAGGCGGTGGCCTGATAGTGTGTCTAGGTCTATGTATAGCTATACTGTGATCCTACTGGTCTCCCGAGCTAGAACTCCTTACATTCTAAACAATGTCATCTCTTCCCTCAGTCTCTAACTCCACCTGCACCAGATGATCATTACTACTGCAGTTTTCTGGCACCTGTTTCTCTTCTTCTTTCTCCTGAGTATGTTGCACCATGGTTTTTTCGTCAAAAACTATGTCTCTACTAATCGCCACCTTGTTTGCCATTGGATCCCATAGCTTGAACCCTTTGACACATTTCTAATACCCTAGAAAAATGCACCGTCTAAACTTTGCATCAAGCTTTGATCTCTCCTCACTAGAAGTGTGCACTAGGCTGGACATCCAAACACTCTCAAACCAGAGTAGTCTACCGCGCTGCCTGTCCACACCTTATCTGCAACTTTCCCATCTAGTGATGCCCTTAGTGATCGATTAACCAAAAAACAACCCATATTCACTGCCTCTGCCAGAAGTTCTTTCCAAGTCCTACATTCAACCTGACACATCGACCTCTTTCAACTAGAGTTCTATTCACCCTTTCTACCACACCATTCTATTATGGTGTCTTGCATATTGTGAAGTTTCTTCTTATGCCATGTTGCTTGCATAACTCCATGAACCTTGAATCAGGTTTCTCAGTTCCATTGTCTGACCTAAGGCCTTTAATCCTCCTACCAGTCTGATTTTCCACCTCAGCTTTCACAATTTAAACTTGGCAAATGTCTCTGACTAGTGCCATATAAAGTACACCTAGACCTTTCGTGAGTAATCATCGATAAAACTCACAAAGTAAATATGTCTACCCCATGATGGCTCACCGACTCACAAACATCTGAATGGATGTGGGCAAGAATCCCCTCCGTTTTGTGTGTGGCTATTTTGAACTACACCTTATTCTATTTCCTAATAACACAATACCTACAAAAATTCAGCCTGTATGTTTTGACCCCCTTCAAAAGATTTCTCTTATGAAGCTCCTTCATCCCACACTTACCCATGTGTCCTAAGGCATATACCATAAGACAGTATTATCAAACTCGGATTCTGCAGCAGCAATTCCATCTACAACTGTAGTATCCAGCAGTGCATAGATCTTCCCTCCTAACTTCTACCCCTTCATCACCGTTAAGATGCCTTCACACACCTTCATTATGTGAGAAGAGCACGCCGAATCTAGGATCCAAGAATCTGTGAGGCGATCTGAACCCAATGAAACAAAACATATGTCACCATCATCACTCTTTGAGTCTCCTTCTTCCACTACATTCGCTGATTATGAAGAACTCTTTTGATTTTTCGCATTCCCCTTCTTCCTCTTTAGACACTCTGATTTTTTCCGCTCCTTTTTCTTGCATTTAAAACACCGTATGTCCTTGTTCTTCCTAGACTGCAACTGAGACTTATTATTACTCATTCCGCTCTAGAACTTGTTTCTCTCATGTTCCTGGTTACCATTTACCACGAGCCCTTCACCTTGTGAAATATCATTGTTGGCTTTCTTTCTTTGATGAAAGCCTAATAGAGCGCTTGTGACCTCCTCCAAATTCAGGGTTTCTTTTCCCCATGTCAGAGTTGTAACAAGATTTTCATACGTATGAGACGTAGGTAGGGAATTTAGTAGCATCAACGTCTTGTCTTCCTCCTCGAACTTCACATCAACCCACATCAAATCACTTATAATTTGATTGAATACATTGATGCTTTGGTTCAAATCCAAAAACTCTGCCATATTAAGACAATACAATTTTTATTTAAGATACAACTTGTTCGTCAAAGACTTGGACATATACCGACAAAGTTTGATAGTTGCCACAACCTTCACTTCCAACTGCTTTCAACTTGTTTCATCCATGCCTTCCGGTTTACTTCCGTATAATGCCTTCACAATACCCTGCTGCACTAATTGATCCTTAACCCTCCTCTGCCATAGTTTGAAATTTCCTGATCTGTCGAACTTGACAACATTGAACTTTGTAGAAGAAATCCTAGTAGCCATTGTAACCAATTGATTTGATACCAATTTGTTGTGCAAATCAATGCGCAACAAAAAACTGAATCACACAATAAGCAATCAATGATGAACAATACAAAAACACAATCACACAAATTATAAGGAAAGCAATAAAAAAATGACACAAAGGATTACGTGTTTCGACATTGCCTACATCCATGGGAGCAAACGGATGTGCTTTTCACTATCCTGTGTCGAAGAATAATGTTACAACATACAACATTGTATATATATTAACCTTCTTCACCCCCCCCCTTAGAGATTTTCCCCATTAAATCCGAAACTATATGACTTACCAATTCAAAATTCGAAAAACAATGCTGAATAACTGAGCCAAACCATTGACGGTTTAATCCCAAGACCAAACTGTCGATATAACTTTGCAAAGGCATTGCTTGTTTCTTTTAAACCTGAACAAAACCATCAACAGTTTCAGACAAACCATCGTCGATTTCTTCCTACAAACCAAATTCTCTATTTTTCTACCATGTTTTCTTTGTACATGTGCTTCACTCAACATATGAGCCACATATTACAACAAAACATTTATTATCCCTCACATTCATTGCTTCCTGCAAAAAGCACCTTCTCACTAGGCTAACTTCCTACTTGATCATAGCATCATAACTACATAGACAAATACTGTAAATAAGCATTGCATTCTTAAAAATTATATGTAAAACCAACATGATAGTTGGTTATTTGGAATGTAATTCAATTGAGATATTAGTGATTATTGAAAAAATTGTAGCACACCAATATAAAAATCTACATCAATCATTATTTTTTTTAAATCTTTTTACATTTGGATATTTAATTAAACATGAGCCAACACCATTCCTTGTAGTTATCATTGTCTAGAAACATCTTAATTAAAACTATTTGATACAAAAATTTGATAGCTCATCCCATAATCTTACCTTGTACCATCGAATTTATGGAATGATTCCTGTCCGAGTTGCTCTATGCACATGTTTTTCTAGAGCAAATTCTCCTTTTTTTTTTTTTTTCATCCTTAATTTATGATTTGACAAGAAACCATAATAGCATTAAGGTGAGGGTAGGGACCTTTCCTTGGTTTTAAATAACATTAGTTGCCTTTACTTTTATTGCCAACCTATATATTGGGTATTTTAAATTTTCAAAGATCAAGGGGTGGTGGAATTTGTATCTTTGATTCAATCATGGGTGAATCTATTGTGCCCCTTGTATTTGCAATTGACCCAGTGTGTGTGCGCCCACCAACCTTTTCTAATTAGTTACTTTGAACAAACATATCTTGATATTTTTATATGATTGATTCAAGTTATTAAACATTTTCATATTTAAATGTAATTTTCTAAATTTTATCACTTCCTCTTTTTAGAGCTCTTTTGAATGTCATTGAAGCACTTTGTAACTTCATTAGATTTGATTTTCATCGAACCAACTCCTAGTCTTATCCAAGTTAAACACTCTTCTCTAATCAACTAGCTTTGGTTCTCTTTTTCTATCCCATACTACTTTTTCTCACCTCAAATAAATTTTCTCTAAGTACTTTCTTCTTCTATGCTTCATCAAAGCAAATTAATTCTATCACCTCTAAGAGGGATTCTAATCCATCTGGTGAGTGCATTAACAACATTAAGTATTTGTTTATATGTCAGGTTTGTCAAGTAATTGTCTTAATTTGGTAGTGTTGAAGCTGGGTTTCATGCACCATTTGGCCTATCACTCAAATCCCAATGTCTATATTTGAGGTTAGGTGCTCCTCTAATAGAAGGTTCTTAGCTTAAAAGGCTAAATACTAAATATGCATTCCTTATATCCCATAAGGATAAGGCTACATACTATATCTCTCTTGAGTTAATTCACCATGTCCTATCTCCCTTTGATTGAAGCTAAACCATATACAGGAAAGGATTTGACCACATAAGGATATAGATCTTTGAGCTTCCTTTTAGTACTAGAATTAGTAAGGACATCCTCCCTGAGAACACTGATTCCATCTAGGGGTAGAAAAACAAACTATTAGAGAGTGGATACAAACTGGCCTCTCCATTTGTGCAACACGAATGTTTCTCCCAATACTAGATGATCGTTCATATTCTCATATTGTGCTAGGTTTAGCAACTCCTTTTTATTTCTTAAAGTATCAACAACTATTCTCTAGCCTCGAGGTTTGAAGCTCTTGAGATTAAATACTTACTTGAGCCTACAACTTAAAATTTTAATTTGTTAAGGCTATAGGGTTTTCAAAGTGAGAATTTCAAGGCAAGTGATAATGTAATTAATTGCCTCATTGTTGTGCATCTCCTTGGAAAGTGATGGTGATCATTTAGTTAAAATAGTTGTCTTCACCTAGGAAAGGTGAATCACATGTTGCCTAGTCACCCAAGTGACTAAATAGGGAATCACCTAAATGAGGTCTAAATTAAACACTGTAGGTGAGACACAAATCACGTAATGCATGGAATCACTTATCACCTGGGTGATAGAACATGAAGTCACCAGGTGACGTTGGTCACATAAGTCATCAAATGACAATGGTCACATAAGTCATCAACTGACAATGGTCACATATGTCATCAACCAAAGTTCACTCATCATATATTGGCGATGATGGTCACCTAAGTCAGCAAGTGAAGGTCTCCCATTATTAAATGACAAGGTGGATAAGCATTGGTTAATCATGTCAACTATAATAAATTATACCTTTAATGTTATGAAATGATCCCAATTTATGATTAAGTTTTAAATTTTTTAAAAATTTCATCTATTATCAAAATTTATTATTTTTAATTTATGCTTGTAATCATAAAATTAATGTAATTTTGACCCAAAAGAATACAAATATGTTTATGGATATTGTAAGGGTATCTTCAACTCAACTAATCAACAATCATGCAACAGTCCAATGCTAAACAGACCCCAGTGCCTTTTATCCCTATTATCCCTTCATCTTTTTCTCTCTCGTCACTTTCTTCTCCCCTCAATCTCTTCCCTTTCTATCTCTCCTTATCTCTTTCTAATCTATGTCTTTTCACCTTTATATTTTCTCTCTCCTTTTACAATTTCTATGGTCTTTTACTATTGCTATCCTTGCACTTTTGATTGAGAGTTGATATAACAAGTCTATTCACAACGAACCCACCATATACCCATCTAAATCCACATCATCCCTTAAAAGGTGCTTGATTTTTTATCAAATGGTAATATATTATCATGTTGGTGTCCTATTCTAGGTGGAGGAATACTCTTGTGTCCGTGTTTATTACTACATAAAGTGACTATCGACTTCTATTTAACTGTTACCAAAAATAATAACAATTTTGGTGCAAGAACCTTGTAGGTTATTTCAATAGCATTGCAATCTTGTCTTTTCTATTTTGGATTATTTGACAAACAAAATCTATTATAGGATGCTCCAATGATAGCATGCCCTGCGATGCCTAAATTAGTTTACATGGGATGAATGTTGTGGATGAGTGATTTGGGGCTCTCCTAAGTATTTAAATGAAAGGAATTTATTTTGCACTTACATTCATGTTTGCTCTATTCTTGATCACTTGTAAAGTATGTTGGTTAAGCACAGTTTTGGTTAATTCAATTAGTTATCTGACCTATGTGGATTAAAGATGCAATTCAGCATCAAATCTTTACCGATTACTCACTATTATGACATTCAAATTTGTTATATTCATATGTAGGCATGCCAGTTATATCTAACTTCAAAATTATCTCAATTAGATTGACATATTTGAAGAAAAATTGATCTATTTCTTTGTTTGCCTTGCTTTTCTTTAGTTGGGTGGCACCCTGTTGTAGTATGTAGCTCATATCAAGTTGAACACATGTATAGAGAAAGCGGGCTGAATCAAACAAGGAAGTTAGTTTGAAGAAAAATCGTCGATAGTTTGCATAGGTACGTCAAAGGTTCAACCAAAATCCAATTAAAGGAAAACCCATTGATGGTTTGACATAATTACATTGACGGTTTCTTCCAGTAAAGGAAAACTATTGATGCTTTGAAATTTTGTTCAGCAACAATTTTGAAATTTTTATTGAGACAGTTAATAGGTTATGTTGGAATTGGTGTGATCCCAAGAGAGGGGGTGAATTGGGTTTTAAAAAATATTTTGGCAATACTAAATATTTACGTCGATTCAACACATATCATATCCCATTCAACATAATGACGGGTATGTAAATAATAAAACTATAAATGCAAACATACACGTGCAACATATCTCATTTAAATGAATATGTGCATGCAAATAATTATAACTGTAAATGGAAAAATATACACATATGGAAAATACAGTATGGAAAGTAAATGAGATAGGGAGAGAGGAACACATAATATTTGTTATCAAGATTCGGCCAAACCATCCTACATCCCCACCTTGGGCATACCCCCCCAAGGATTACACTATCCCTACTTACTTAAATAGGCGGAGCAAAAGTCGTTTACATCCTCTCCTTATGGGGTGAGGAAAAACATCAATTCAATTTTTGGGCTAAACCGAACCGGTCTCACTTCTGGGGTTGAGACTTCTGAGTTCAATTTTCAGGTTGAACCAAATCGGTCTCACTTACGGGGCTAAGACTCCCCAGTTCAATTCCTAGCTGAACCCAACCAATACAATAAAAAACATTTTTGTGCATGATAAAATGCTTCTAAATACAAGCAGAAATGTGCAATGTTTAAGCTCTAAATACGTGCACTCTAATATGATATGAGTTAAGATTAGTAAAGTAAAGGGTGATTATCTAAATAATTTTGTACAAATAAAATATATATGAAAAATGAGTATTATCGTTCTCCTATAAATATTTTTACAAATAAAGAATAGTTGGAGAATCTAGGAATTTAAGCTCAAGAAAATATTTGTGCTGTAAATAATTTTCTCCCAAAAATATTTATCAAAGAAATAACCAGGAGAAAACCTAAGCAAATACTCTCAAAAATGTTTTTCGAAGATAAAAGCTATGTGAGAGTAAAAGCAAATAAAATGCCCTAAATAAAATACATTCCTCAAAAATGATTTCGAAATAGATGCATGAAAGAGAGTTGGAGAGATTTGTATAAAAGATTTGGCCCCAAAAGAATGATTAACAATAAAAAATGTTTTGGGGGAACTTTGATTAACAATGGATTAGAGAAAAAATTTGGACTAATCAAAGTTGCTAATCTGAGTTACGAAGGGGGTATTTATTGATTTTCTGAAAATTATGACCGTTGGAGACACGCTCAGTATTTTGAAAAAAATTTAATTAAAAGTTAATAACGTTTTAGCGCTTTTAAAAAATTCCAACCCAAGAGCTTTGGTTGACCATATTTAAGGTTCGGTCGACTATATTGACAAGTTCGGTCGATCATGGCATTTTTGAACTAAGGTTCTGGTCGACCATATCAAGGCGATTTTGAACCTTCCGAGGTTCAGTGGACTAGGGCATGTTCGGTTGACCAAATTTTGACGTTCGGTTAACTAGATCAAATTTTCACTAAGAGTTTGGTCGACCAGAGCGTTGGGAATTACCAACGTGCCATTTCGGTCGACCGTGTGGTGCAAAGTCATTTTAAAAGTGGTCGACCAAATAGTCAACTATTGACCCTGGAACGTTCAGTCGACCGAAAGTCTATGTAGGTTTAAGTTCGGTCAACTGAGCATATTAAAATTGTGTATTCAAGTCCAGATTTTTATTCAAAGTCACCCCTGTTCTCATAATTATAGCTTCTAAGTTATAAAAGATTTTTCATTTGATATTTTGAGACCTAAAGTCAATCTATTGTCTTTGAGAGTTAACCCCAAAAATTCGACATCAGTTGACCACCCTAAGGTCAGTCTACAGTCTTGTGGCTTCCTATGGTCAATCTATGGTTTTGTTTGAGAAAAGAGCCATATCATGCAGATGCATGCACTATTACAAACCAAATAATAAAAATAAATGCAATTACAAAAGAAATATTATGTCTTCTTCTTCTCCTTTGCTCTTTGACATCATGGAATACGCTAAATATGAGTTTTAAGTCCTATCTTGGTTTCCATGTTCTTTTGATCTTATGTGTGACCTAAATTATACATGTTCAGCACTTAAACAAGCACATAAGAAACACTTGTATTTCTCAGCATTAAAACAAAGATTGGACTCAAAAAGCCAGCAATCTCCCCCTTTTGATGAAAACAAACACATAAGAGCAAAATGGGTACAGTTTGAAAAGGCTCCCCTCAACAATATGCATAGAGAATATAAACAGTAAAGTTCAGGTTCACTCAAGAAAGAAGACATTATAAATGATCATGCATTTAATTTTAACATTCAAACACAGGCTCAGAAATTTGCCCCTATGTTATTTTCCCTCAAGAAATTTCCCCCTTTTGGTCATAAACATTTTACTCATAAAAATTCTTCCCCTTTTGGCATCAGCAAAAAAGGGTTAAGCTAAGTAGAAAACGTTTGAATATTTAAAAACACACTTAGCAAGAGAACTCCCCCTTTTTTAAAATAATTTTTAAAGAAAACACTCCCTCTTTTTAGTATAGATTATGGGCATAGAAAATCATTCTTATGTTTTCTTGAAAAAATATGACAATAAAGCACACAACAGTACAACTGGTCAATAAGAGATTAAAAGATACATGACAAACAAGTTCAGACCAAGATTATCCACAAACCATGGCAATTTAAACATATCATAAGACTTCTGAAAGGTTTGAGTTCAACACAAACGACATATTGTTGACTCTATGAGTCCAATCCGGTTTTGATAATGACAAATCACTTGGTATTTGATCTGTGCATCGAGTTTGTGAATAGGAACTATATTAAGCATGCATAGATAATGAGTCATGGAAGCCTTCAAGTAAAGCTTTCACATCTTGCCAAGTATCATGGAACTCAAAGAGTACAAGAATCAAGATACAAGCGGCAAAGTTCAAGAATCTCTTGGGAATGGGTATTTAGAGCTTATGTATTTACATTGTCATATGATTTATTTTGAAGGTCAAATATAACTTAGAGTGATTTTAGGTTTCATGCATTTCATGTATATCATTAGGGAACCTGTATGAACTTAGAAATATTTTCAAATCATTGAAAAATATGTTTTATAAAAGACCCAAGAAGACAATCAAAGCAGATTTTTAACTTAGAAAAGAAAATTTGAGAAAAAGGGGAGTTCGGTCGCCTGAACTTTACTTCAGTAGCCTAAAGAATAAGTTCGGTTGCCTGAAGAGTAAGTGCAGTCGCCTGAAGAATTAAATGGGAAAGACAGAACCTGGCAGAGGTACTTCGGTCGCCTGACCCTAGAACCTCAGGTGCTTGAAGTTGTCACTTCAGGAGCTTGAACCCCAGTTCGGTTGCCTAAACTTGCGGGAAAGCCTAAAAAAATCAGATTTTTATTAAAAACACACGAGCTATCTGATTGATCCAACATCTGAGATCAATCCTAAGGGTCATACACTATATATATTAAATGTCTAAACCCTAAAACGGGACTGAGACACACAAGAAAGAAAAAACACACCTTGTTGAGAGAACGTTGAAAATCTACTCTTAGTGCTATACGATTGCTTACTTCTCAATCTCTAATCTTCAAGCTTGAGGAAATCAACTCAGATTCTCAAAGGGAACTTGCTTACTCTACTGTACTTCAATCTAGTATTGAGGTTTGATCTTTCAAGTTTATATTCTTAAGAAATTCTCATCTCATTGCTTGTTTTTGACTAAGTATTGAAAAGTTTGGATCTTGAGTGTATCAATTCATATAAAATATATTTTTGAGAAGATCATTACTTGAGAAAACTTATTTAACGTGGTTGACTGATTTTTGATTCAAGTGGGTGTTCATCAAAAAGGGGGAGATTGTTGACTCTACGAGTCCAATCCTGTTTTGATAATGACAAATCACTTGGTATTTGATTTGTGCATCGAGTTTGTGAACAGGAACTATATTAAGCATGCACGGAAAGATAATGAGTCATGGAAGCCTTCAAGTAAAGCTTACACATCTTGCCAAGTACCATGGAACTCAAAGAGTACAAGAATCAAGATACAAGCGGCAAAGTTCAAGAAACACTTGGGAATGGGTATTTAGTGCTTATGTATTTACATTGTCATATGATTTATTTTGAAGCTCAAATATAACTTATAGTGATTTTAGGTTTCATGCATTTCATGTATATCATTAGGGAACCTGTATGAACTTAGAACTGTTTTCAAATCATTGAAAAATATGTTTTATAAAAGACCCAAGAAGAGAATCAAAGTAGATTTTTAACTTAGAAAATAAAATTTGAGAAAAAGGGGAGTTCGATCTCCTAAACTTTACTTCAGTAGCCTGAAGAATAAGTTTGGTAGCCTGAAGAGTAAGTGCAGTTGCCTGAAGAATTAAATGGAAAAGATAGAACTTGGCAGAGGTACTTCGGTCGCCTGACCCTAGAACCTCAGGCACCTGAATTTGTCACTTCAGGAGCCTGAACCCCAATTCGGTTGCCTGAACTTGGGGGAAAGCCTTAAAAAATCAGATTTTTATTAAAAACACATGAGCTATCTGATTGATCCAACATCTGAGATCAATCCTAAGGGTCATACACTATATATATTAAATGTCTAAACCCTAGAACGGGGCTGAGACACACAAGAAAGAAAAGAACACACCTTATTGAGAGAACGTTGAAAATCTACTCTTAGTGCTATACGATTGCTTACTTCTCAATCTCTAATCTTCAAGCTTGAGGAAATCAACTCAGATTCTCAAAGGGAACTTGCTTACTCTACTGTACTTCAATCTAGTATTGAGGTTTGATCTTTCAAGTTTATATTATTAAGAAATTCTCATCTCATTGCTTGTTCTTGACTAAGTATTGAAAAGTTTTGATCTTGAGTGTATCAATTCATATAAAATATATTTTTGAGAAGATCATTACTTAAGAAAACTTATTTAATGTGGTTGATTGATTTTTGATTCGAGTGGGTGTTCTTCAAAGGATTTATATTTTGATATATTAAAGCTTGATTAAATATCCTTGGTACTTATAACTATATTTCTAAATTGAGGGATATTTTCTGAAAATTAATATTCTTAGTTTTTGATAGAATACATGGAATAAAGCTTTGTGATTTTGATTAAGCTTGTTTTCAAGACAAATATTTTGTTAACGAGTTCACTTCAAACATACTCTTGCATCTTTACAAAAGTGAACCAAGAACCCTAGTTAACTTTGAGGCATTTCAAACATATTTTAACTTGGGAGTTTTGAATAAATCGGGATTTGTGTGTTGATGCATAATCGTTCATAAAACGATTATATCATTTTCATACATTCACGAGCTTCAAGTTATATCATATGTTAATGTGTTAGGAATTTGAATTGTACTCACAAGCTTTTGTTAGAAGCATTGTTTTGAGTGTTATTTTATAGATTCTATTGTATACACGGTTCGGTGTGTGAACCGGTGTGTGAGGAGAGAGCTGTATCTCTTGTAAGCAGCGGAGTAGGAGAAAGCTGTACCTCTTATAAGCAGCAGATTGTACAGGAAGCTCCGTCCCACTTTAAGGAGCAGGGTTTTTTAGTGAATCCTTGAGTGGTTACTCAAGGCGAGGACGTAGGCCGGGTTGGCTAAACATCATAAAATCACGTTTGTTTTCTCTCTTCCTTTTACTCTTTATTTTCCATATTATATTTAAAATCAAGTATATTGCATACATAGATAGGATTGCCACACTCACACGTAATTGAGCAACTAGAAGTAGTTGGTAAACTTATAAGAAGTGTGTGAAAGAAAATTAAGTGGCTTAAATTTTCTAACATCCAATTCACCCCCCTCTTGGGATTTCACCTTAATCAACACATATGATAGAAAATGTGGATTTGAGCACAAAAGCGGTCTAACTAGTTCATATTCATTTTAAATATGATCCATGAACCAGTTATACAACACCCTAAAATTTTTTTTCATGACATAAAATTTCAACACAGAATAGCACAAGTCATGAAGGCATATAAGCACACAAGCAAAACATAAAATATATTCCATATAAGTTCATTTCTTGCTTTTAAAAATATATATAAATAAATATATATGTATAAAATATATATCCCCTTATGGTTTTCAATAAACATTGGGGGCGACGCTTCCTAAAAAAGAAACTTTAAAATGAAAGTTCAAGCAAGCAATGTTTTTCTTGTATAACAGATAAGCACAAAGCATTTCAATAAATACCCAGAAAAACCAACCATATAGATCCTAAAAATATTATGATGATTTTAAAACAAGGACCACATGGCAAACTTAAGAAACTATGGCAAATCAAAAATATTTTCATTTATGATATTCAATAAAAATATTATAGTAAAGCACATGCCACAAAAAATTTCAAGAATAGATTTAAGCCTATAATGTTGGTGAGCATAGCAAGATATAATTTTAATTTCTAGGTGCTCCCCCTATCAAATAGAATATGCGCTTAGATAATTTGGATAACACATGCACAAGGAAATGCAAACATTAAGTTATGTGTAGTATTCGTGCGTACCAAGAACAATCCATATCGAAGATAATTCAATAAAGACAGGATATGACATTCAAGGTACTTAAAACAAATTAGGACTCAAAAAGTAGAAACAATGAAAATATGAGTCCATGGACCAGGTGCTATTAATCCTTTTCGCAAGGATGGGGCTTAAATTCCTCGGTATAGTCTCAGGTAGGGGTGAGCATAATTCAGTGAAAACCGAATTAACCGAATTAACCGGCCGAAATTGGCCGGTTCAGTTCGGGTAAAAATCCCAGTTCTGTCGGTTCGGTTATAATTCTACAAAATTTCGGTTAATCGGTTTCGGTTCGGTTAAGGGTAAAAAAAATTTCGAATAACCGATTAACCGAATTACTAATTAATTAGATTTTAAATATAATTTATGAATATAAATTTTGTTTATGCAAGTGCATTAAGGAGTTTAATTAACCTATTTGGATCCTTTGTTCTATGGTAAAATATTATTTTCATTAATAAAATTAATAAATAAGGTATTTAATTAAGTTGGATTTGGTTTTAAAAAAAATTTATAATTGTATTATATTTCTAGCAATTAATTTTAAATGATTTCGGTTAAAATCAGTTAACCGAATTACCTGACTGGGCAATTCGGTCGGGGTCGGTTCGGTGTCCTTCGTCAATTCGGTCGGTTCAGTTAATGATATTATTTAACCGAATTTTTCGGTTAATTCGGTTAACTACCCGAATTTAACCGAACCGACCGTTTGCTCACCCCTAGTCTCAGGCATACATAAGTGCATTTACGCTCATGGATGAATTTCATTCAAGCACATATATCACATGTTCATCCTTAATATTTCTTAGCATGCAAAAGATTATTGACATTAAGTACTTACTTATTTTTATTATGAGTGAGACTTAAGCTCCCCTTGTATATTTGTGTGCATACATACTTACATTATGGTTGAAGGATCATAATCATTTAAGAACATTCCTCATATATTCATCCTTTCTAAGAATTTCAGTATGCAACAACTATTAAACATTCAGCACATATGCAATGCACATTGCATTTCATATAAAATGCACGATAGCCAAAAAAGACTATACTCAAAGGTAATGCAATAGGGGTTCAAAAAAGATTAACACAACTCAAAATCTACAATGAGTGTGTGCAGAATATAAAGCTCCCCCTAAGTCATGCAATTGCCCTAATTTATGGATCATTGTTAGAATTGGTGTATTCCCAAGAGGGAGGGTGAATTGGAAATTTAAACTTTTTTACCTAGGTTAATCTATCCAACAACAGTATATGCACAACCTAGAGCCTATCTATGCAATTTCCAAATGCGTAGATAAATATAATGTGGAAATTAAGTCATACGCATCATTCACATAGTAACATACACGTGTGGTGAATATAAAGTGTGGAAATATAAACAAACACACGATATGTTATCGGGGTTCGGCCAACTGTGCCTACGTCTCCGCCTTTAGCTCGCAAGCTAAAGGATTCTACTAAAGGCTCACTTAAGGGTGGAGCGACACCGTTTACAATCAGGTCAAATTAACACAGGGCTGACCTCAACCTTAACCAGGTCAATTAGTGGGACTGACCTCAATCTACACGTCTTAACAGGACGACGCACCTAGCTTTCCTAACTGGGTCAAAGCCAATCCGGGACTATTCCAGGGCTAGTCTCCCTCTTCAGGCCCGTGCCTGGAAATACAACCAAAGTGTATTACAATCAAATGGTACAGTGATTGTGCTTTCGTGTAAAGCATATATGTACCCAGATGCGCGCAATAACATACACCACAATATGATTCAATATGTAAGCTCAATGTGGCCTAGACGGTTCAACTCTCAAAGGTATTTTCTATCAGTGTTATGCGTACATGAGAGTGACAAACAGTATGATCTTTGTATCACAAGATATTTAGGTAAGATGTTCACACAAAGATACTAGCTAAGCAATATATGTGTATATTTCAAAGAGCGGGTTTTCTCATTCGTATGATGCTCTTGAAGTGTATATGTTTGGTTTGCAAAAGGATATTCAATCTTTGTATTCAGCAAAGGATATATGAGTTAACGAATATTGCAACAAAGATTTTATCACATAAGCAAATATCTCATCAAATATTTTCAAGATAAAAACACAGTAGATATTTGAAAATGTTTTTGCAACCAAAATACAAATACAAATTTCTTAAGATATTGCAATGAATATGCAATACTCAGAAGTTTTGTACAAGTCTTCTTAGGAGAGACTTATTAACAAAGTCCCCTAAGAATACTTAAAGTTTAGCTCTCAAAAATAAGTCAAACAATCCAAAGATAGGAGAGCAAACCAATCAAGACACACACTCAAAGCCAACTTACAAAATGATGTAGACAATATGGGAAGGTAAGATTGAGTATATGGAGCTTGGAAATGAGTATTATAGGGTTTTGGTTTTTCAAAGAATTTTCCCTAATCAAAGTGGCTAATCACCCTTAATCTTTGCAAATGAACACATATATATAGCCATTGAAGGAAATATGACCGTTGGGGACCTATTGGGTATTATTAGAAAAGTTTAATGACGTTTAAGGCATTTTAACTCTGTTTAAAAAATATTAACTGCGGTAAAAAACCAGGGCAACCCGAGAGGTCTGGTCAACCAGAAATGGTTCGGTCGACCAGGACTCAAGTGGTACGTCGACCAGAGGTATTTTGAACTGAGTGGTCGGTCGACCGAGGCAAGGCGATTTTCCAAATTTTCGAGGTTTGGTCGACCGGGCCTTTTTGAACTGCATGGTTCGGTCGACCAGATCACTGGGAATTCTCCCGAGGACCTTCCGATCGACCAAGTAGTTGGAGTACAAAGTTAGTCGATCGACCGGGAGGTCAAAATGTTGACTCCCAGGTGGTTCGGTCGACCGGGGTCAAATGAACTGGAATGGCTCAGTCGACCGGGACCTAGGTCAACGGTTGACCCAGGGATGGTTCGGTCGACCAGGCCAAAACTGAATTGATTTGGCCGGTTGACCGAAAGTGCACCAAGTGTGCATTTCGGTCCCGTCTTAATACAATAAAGCCCTATTTAAGTGCCTAGCAAATATATGTGAAAGTGTGAGTGTCCTAGAGGCACTTGGGGTCTAATTTTAAGATACCGAAAAAGTCCAGTTTCGGTCGACCAAAGGAAAAACCTTAAGGTATTTCTAAAGTTCATTCTCATTCATGGTTTGTTTGAGCTTACGTATTATCATGCATGTGATGTGTGTGAGCTTATTACAAACCAAAGACCTATTTACTATTACAGACCTTTCCTACTTAAATATTACAGACTCGAATATAAATTACAACAAATCAATTATATCAAGGGTCTTCAGAGTCTTCGTTTTCCTCCGGGTCTCCGAGTGCCATCATAGGATACTGCCAAGATAAACCTGCACATCAACTTGGCAATCATTAAATACTTGAGTATTTGTCATAATCAAAATAGGGTATGACCCATAGGGTCAACAATCATCAAAACATGTGACGATTGATTACAAGGATGATGCTTTACCATTTGGGTCCTGAGTGAAAGTGCATAACCCAAAGATTTGGACCAAATGGTATCCATGACCTAGTCTCTCCTAGGACGACAAGATATGTACATGTTTTTGATTTACATTGTGGTTTGGATTTGACATGTACAACCTATACAGTTATTTTGCATGCATTTTCAACGAAAGGTGAGAAAAAAAAATATTCTTTTACGATTCACTCATCCTTTCAAAAATGTTTGGGTATACATTAAACTATCTATCCTAATACATGGTTTCATTTATGGGAAAAATTCTACTAAAATTTTGGCAGCATTTCGTCTGTAAATTGAACATTTTCCCAATTTTTCATGTATCTGAAACCTGATAGATTAAAGCAAGCAATATAAAATAATCTGCATCATGCACATACCATTCAGTTAAAGGCATGCGAGAACCTATATCCACTACCAGCATGCAATTCTCATCACTACATCAGCCATGCAGGTGGCATTTAGTACAAACATGCATTCAGTAGTTTAAACAACAGTTCATAAAAATAAACTATCCATTAAATAATATATTAACTTTTACAATCAATGGATAGTGGCATTCAATTCAAAACAATTTTAAAAAAAATTATCCATTCATTAGAGAATATAATCATTTAGCACAAATGGATATTTGCGTTCAGCTTATACAAAGCATCAAATATATATGAAATGATAAGCACAATACAACAAAATGCATATTGGATGAATTTTCAACAAAAATGCTGCTCCCCCTCAATTATGGAGCTAAAGCATTGAATTCTTAGCCAAAAGTATTAGAGTTTCAATAGATGAACTTTGACATTTTATTGTTGAGCTTAGGAAAATACGATATACAATATAAGGTTTAATTTCCTAAAGCCCAACACAATATGATGGACAAAACAATATGCTATATTTAAAATATTTATACTAAAGCTTATATATAGCATCATTTTACAAATTAAAAACCATTGTCTATTTGAAGGGGATTTGTTTAGACCTACTTATGAGATTTAATTTAAGAACTGATAATTTGATATAAGCATACACTAGCCAATATTATCATATATTAACCAATCATAATTATATGTATATATTAAGCAAAAAATTGGATATGATCATTAAAACTTACATATTGGCTAGATTTTCCTACGGTTCTTAGTATTATAATAGTGTATACAAAAATTTAACCCTTTAAGCATAAATCACTATTTAAGCATTTGATAATCACTACCCTTTATATAATAACCAAATAAAAATCTTATGAGTATAAATAAGATTTCTTTTCAAGCTCATTATAAGATATCATGAAATAACAATATGATCCATATAAAAGATTTAACATAATATACATCATATGAATCATTTTATAAAGCATTCAAAATAGTAGAAGGAGAAAAGATATACCTTTTCATTTTAACTCCTTCTTAATCATTTAGGCTCAGAGTGGTGTCAATTTCTCTTTCGATTTTTCAAAACCTCTTATGGTTCCCAAAATCCTTAGTACTACTACAAGACATGAATTTTTCAAGAACATTAGTAGCTAAGGCAAAGTATATATGCATGGCACTCGAATGATGTGCATTAAAACTATGTCATGCTTTTTCAAATCATTTTCAGGTTTGGGAAACTTTGCATTTTAAAACACATTTCTATAGGATATGATTTCCTGTATGAAGCATATTCCAAAATCTCTAATAAATCAATTTTACAACAACAACTTCAATAAACAAATAGTAAAATCTATACAGTGAAAACAATGGAGGATTTGCAAAGTGCTGACCCTCAAAACTAGGATCCACCGAAAAGTTGAGTCGTTGCGATCTTTAGTATAAGCAGTTAAGCCATTTGTAATGAGGCTCTGATACCAATTGTCAGAATTGGTGTGATCCCAATAAGGGGTTAATTGGGGTTTAAAAAATATTTTGGCAATATTAAATATTTAAGTCGATTCACCACACATTATATCTCATTCAACATAATGACGTGTATGTAAATAATAAAACTATAAGTGCGATCATACACGTGCAGCATATCTCATTTAAATGAATGTGTGCATGCAAATAATTATAATTGTAAATGAACAAACATACACATATGGAAATTACAGTGCAGAAAGAAAATGAGATAGGGAGAGAGGAACACACGATATTTGTTATCAAGGTTCGGCCAAACTAGCCTACGTCCCTGCCTTGGGCATACCCCCAAGGATTACACTATCCCTGCTCACTTAAACAGGCGGAGCAGAAGCCGTTTACATCCTCTCTTTACGGGGTGAGGAAAAACCCCAGTTTAATTTTTGGGCTGAATCGTACCGGTCTAACTTATGGGGCTGAGACTCCCCAGTTCAATTCTGGGCTGAACCCAACCGATACAATAAAAATATTTTTGTACATGATAAAATGCTTTTAAATACAAGTAGAGATGTACAACGTTTAAGCTCTAAATACATGCACTCTAATATGATATGAGTTAAGATTAGTAGAGTAAAGGGTGCTTGTCTAAATAATTTTGCACAAATAAAATATATATAAAAAATGAGTATTATTGTTCTCCTATAAATATTTTTGCAAATAAAGAATATTTAGAGAATCTAGGAATTTAAGCTCAAGAAAATATTTATGCTGTAAATAATTTTCTCCCAAAAATATTTATCAAAATAATAACTAGGAGAAAACCTAAGCAAATACTCTCAAAAATGTTTTTCAAAGATAAAAGTTATGTGAGAGTAAAAGCAAATATAATCACCTAAATAAAATACTATCCTCAAAAATGATTTTGAAATAAATGCATGATAGAGAGTTGGTGAGATTTGTATAAAATATTTGACCCCAAAAGAATGATTTTAACAATAAAAAATATTTTGGGAGAACTTTGATTAACAATGGATTAGAGAGAAAATTTGGGCTAATCAAAGTTGCTAATTTGAGTTATGGAGGAAAATTTATAGATTTTTCGAAAATTAGGACCGTTGGGGATACGCTCAGTATTTTGAAAAATTTTAATTAAAAGTTAATGACATTTTAGTGCTTTTAAAAAATTCCAACCCGAGAGTTTCGGTCGACCATATTAAAGGTTTGGTCGACCATATTGACAAGTTCGGTCGACCGTGGAATTTTTGAACTGAGGTTCTGGTCAACCATATCAAGGATATTTTGAACCCTCCAAGGTTCGATCGACCAAGGCATGTTCGGTTGACCAAATTTTGACGTTCGGTCAACCAGATCGAATTTCAACTAAGAGTTCGATCAACCAGAGCATTGGGAATTACCCACGTGCCAGTTCGGTCAACCGTGTGGTGCAAGGTCATTTTAAAAGTGGTCGTCCAAATTGTCAACTGTTGACCCTAGAAGGTTCAGTCGACCGAAAGTCTATGTAGGTTCGGGTTCGTTTGATCGAATATATTAAAATTGTGCATTTAAGTCCAAATTTTTATTAAAAGTCATCCCTATTCACATAATTATAACTTTTAAGTTATAGGAGACTTTTCATGTGATATTTTGGGACCTAAAGTCAATTTATGGTCTTTGAGAGTTGACCCCAAAAATTTGACGTCGGTCGACCACCCTAAGGTCAATCTATGGTCCTGTGGCTTCCTATGGTCAATCTATGGTATTGTCTGAGTAAATAACAATATAAATAATAAAAATAAATGCAATTACAAAATAAATATTATGTCTTCTTCTTCTCCTTTGCTCCTTGACATCATGGAATACGTCAGATTTGAGCTTTAAGTCCTGTCTTGGCTTCCATGTTCTCTTGATCTTATTTGTGACCTGAATTATACTTTTTTAGCACTTAAACACACACATAAGAAATACTTATGTTTGTCAGCATCAAAATAGAGATCGGACTCAAAAAGCGAACATATTAGGGATGCAGAGGCAAATCCTTTTTGAATTAATTCAGGGTAATTAGTATTTGAGGAATTCTCTAACACCCCCGTACGTCAAAGTTTAGTACAAATATAATGATGTAACTGTTGACTTTATGAGCCCAATCCCATTTTGATAATGACAAATCACATAGTATCTCACTTGTGCTTTGAGTACTTGAATATGGTTATAATCTAGCACATAGGAATGGTAAGGATACAATGGAAGCCATAAGGAACTCAAAGCTCACACCACATGATGGCAAAATGAAGAGTAAAAGGAATGAAGACTTAAATTTTCAATTGCAATAGTATTTAGTTTTGTGTTGTAATATGTATATCTTCCATGATGGGATTGAATGCCTAATACTGGACCATAGACTGACCTTAGGGAACCAAGATTTTTCATGAAAAATCTTTTCATAATATGTCATACTCATGCAAAAAGGTTTGAAACATTTTTTTCGGTCAAATGAGGGCTTAAACTCAAGTTTTTAAGGGGCCCAGTCAACGGACTCCCTTATACTCTTGAAAGCCCAGTCGACTGGCCAGTTCATAAGGCCATATTATAGCCCTAGTCGACTGGACCTTTCATGCATTATAAGCCCTAGTCGATTGGCCGTTCAATTAGCCTGATTTCTAAAGCCCTAGTCGACCGACTTAAAATGAACGTGGAAGTCCTAGTCGACAGGTTCTATGATCCGGCAGGCCAGATCTTGAGCCCAACCAACCGAACCATTAGAGTTTTGAAAATCGCCTAAGACCAATCAACCGTGCTATCCCCAGTCAACCGAACGTCTCGGGTTGGGCAATTTTTAAGCCAAAAAGCGGTCATTAATTTTAAAATTAAACATATTAAAAATGCCCAATAAGTCCTTAAAGGTCAATTTTTGAGAGACTTTATAAATAGCCCACTCAAAACTCATTTAACAACTTTTGATTAGCTTGAAAATTCTCTAAAATATTTTGTGCTTTATTTCTCTTACACAAGCAAGCATTCTCTCTCTTTCTCACATTCTTTTGAAAATTCTTCTTTGAAAGAAAGCTTTGACTCACTTTCTTCATTTGCAAATATTATTGCACTTGAAGATTGTTGAAGATTCATTCTTGTGTGCATTTATTATATCTTTGTAAAGCATTTACTCTCATTCAATCTTTTATATTGAATATCATTTATGAGAGTAAGCTTAGAGTTTCTCCCATATTATTTTGTTGATAAATATTTTTGGGGAAACTTTTATAACTTGTGAATCTTTGTGCATCTCAATTGCAAGATTCAAGAGCTAACATAGTCTTTATAGAAAAAAATCATTTTGAGTTAAAACCCTAGCTTCCCTTGAACATATTTTTGAATATCATTTTTGGAAGAAATCACTTAGGGTTTTAAAGATCTTTGAAAGCATCTATTGCACATTTCTTATTTAAATCAAAGATCATTTGGTTTCTTCTTCTCTCATATATTTCATATATATATATACATATATTTGAGAGAAAAACTATACAAACTCTTTTGAGCATAAATCCTATCATACAAGAGTGCATATAGAACTTCATTGTACACATTAGCTTATTTTGAGAAGCATCTAGTTGTACACTAAAATTAATTTCTTATCATTTGTATCCTTGCGGTTTGAGTAGTGAACTGTATTCCAGGTGTGAGGTATCGCCTAAGGAGGAGGTGCTCTATCCTGTAAGGAGTAGTTGTAATAGTTTGGCTTTGCCCGGTAAGGGATCTAGGGCGACTCCACCCTGTAAAGAGAAGTTGTAAACGTGCTGCTCTTCTTGATTAAGTGAGCAAGTATAGTGAATCCTCAAGCAGGTTGGCTTTAGGCGAGGACGTAGGCACAGTTTGCCGAACCTCGTAAAAACCTTATGTTATTCTTTCCCTATACTCTTTACATTTTAGTATTTGCATGTTTATATATAGTTGTTGGGATTACTGTATTTCTGTTTAAATACTGATTTGTGAGTGATTGAGGAAATACTAAAATTGTCATACTTGTTTTAATTATTTGGACATTCATATATCTGCTGGGTTTGTGATTGATTAGAAAGATCCTAGGTTGTGTAATACTAGTTGTGATTTTAAAATAGGACATACTTGACTTAGGAATTTTTAAAAATTCCAATTCACCCCCCTCTTGGGATTATACCCAAAATCACATTTGGCATTAGATACTCGTTGCATTAGATTTAACCATTTTTGTAAAAGATCGCGATGACTTATGTTGGTGTACCTTTTGGTGAGGGTTGATGAGTCCCTAAAATACATGATTTTAGACTCTAATTTACCTTTGTTTACTCTTATTTTATTATGTAATTACCTAAAGTTATCATTATTCAGAGTTATGCAAGGTTTGTTTGTCATTTTCAGGAAAAACAGGTCAAAACCATGTAGTTAGGCATTGCGAGAAGCCAAGGAGGATTTGGAGGACTCAAAGCTTGAATCTAGATGTTCAACCAAGATCTAGAAGCTTCATTTCATACATGGACAAGAATATGATGCTCGACCATGTGGCACGACCAGCAAACCACAGGGGTGACTTAGTCTTCCACTACGGACCCTACGGTTCTGACTGAGATCAGATGGCTGCAAGGTTCGACCAAGTGGTCAACCCAGTGACTCTTAGGGGCAACTATGTTGAGATACTATGACAGCACTGAGAGTAGAAATGTCAAGAGTCTCGATGAAGTATTCGACCATGAAATCCTCAAGGGCCACCATGTTGAGATACTGAGATTTTATGAAGATTGAGAAACTGCAAGTCTCAAACATCGGTTCGACCAATAAGACCCTGAGGTGTGACATGGTCAATAGCGCCAAAGATTCAAATCTCTGCTTTCCTGGGAAAATAGATTAAGGCGTGCACCAAAATGGCTAAAGGGCGATTTGGTTGAGAGCGACGATTTTCTGCGTGAAATCTTCTACAAAATTTCCTAACTTGTAAAACAACGTTTGTAAACCCTAAAACCTATAAATATACGCTACGAACACAAGATTTGGGTTCCTCTTTGGCCTCTCTTAGGTTAGTGACAAACCTAGGAAGTCATTGAGAGCCAAGTTAGAATAGGAGTAGAGTAGTTTTGGTTCATGTATGGAGTGTCTGACGGCCTGTGACAAGTAGCAGCATTCATACAATAGCCGTGTATATTGGGATCTCCTTTTTTACTTCTAGTCTTAGTGATGGATGTTTTGAATGATAAAGGGATGATCTTTTTACTCTTACTTTTATTTACATGCATTCATTTACTGCTTTCCATTTACTTGCTGTGTGTTTGATGAAAGATTGCAGATAAGGATAAGCACTTCTATGTATTAGTTAGAGGGAAATAGTTGGCTATGGAACTATAGAGGTGTTCATTATCATTAAGACAGGGTATACTCCGGTTCCTGACCACGCTTTGGACGGTTGGTGCACCCTTGCTGCCCTGTGCCCTCGATCGCCCCTCTCCTGCTTTGGTACACTCGGGTTAGTACTTCTATGGAAGTTTGGATGAGCATAGTTAGAGGCACGATGTCCAGCGTCTAATTCAGACCATAGTATCACTTTGTAAGAGTAGGATAAATTAGAAATTTACTTGCTTTCCAGTAGCATAGATATACTTGGTTTCATTTAATCGCTTTCCAGTAATTGATAGACAACCACCATTGCAAAATATCATCTTTACTTCTTTTTCATAACGAGGCTATAATAAACTAACTTGGAAGTGGTTTACTAACTGCACATCAAGTCTCCGTGGATCGATACCCGACTTACCTACTTTTTATTGAACTTGGGATAGTTAGGTTTTATAAATATTATTTTTGGTAGTTAAGGACCCAAGCCTACCAAATTTTTGCACCATTGCCGATGACTTGGCTACAGTTATAAGCCAAATTTCACTTTAGAGTATTATTGACTTGTTTTTTTTTTTTTTTCTCCTTTTATTTTAACTTTCTTTGATTAATTTCTATTTCTTTTACTTTGTTTTCTATTTTTGAACTCTGAATCTATGTGCTTACAAGTGCGTATGTTTGGTCTGCATTCTTTGGAACTCAAGATAGTTCTTATAGATCTTGAGATTAAAAAATCCTGTAGGTCCCTTGAGAAACCTATCTCCAATCTAGAGAAGGCCGAGTCGTCGGAACTAAAAGCAATGGCCAAAGATAACCCCCCCCCCCCCATCTTATGCTTTTTACCATTCTCTCTGAAGGATAAGGCCAAATATTGGCTGACATCCTTAGAACTGAACTCAATGACCAACTGGGCCACCATGCAACGTGAATTTCTTAAAAGGTACTTCCTAATTGGGATAACTAACCAGTTTCAGAGAGCCATCACAAGTTTCTCACAGATGGATGGGGAACTTTTTTTTCGAGACTTGGGAGCGCTTTAGGGACCTACTCCGAAAATGCCCACATCACCAGGTCCCTAAGTGGCAATTAGTCCAAACTTTATACGAAGGGTTGGTTGAGAGAGATAGGTCTATGGTTGATGCATCATGCTGAGGTACTTTCCTCACTAAGCATGAGAATGAAGCTTAGGTTCTCTTTGAAAATTTAGCTAAAAACTCTCAGCAACACATGGGTGGCATTCGTAAGTTTCCTAACCCATCAACCTCTAAACCTAAGAGAGTTTATGAGTTGGCCACGAGCCAGGCCTTAGCCTTTATCCTACATGCTATATCTAAAAAATTATATCAATGCTTGTCCCTAGAACCCCAACCACAGCCAATAACATGTGCAGAGGTCTGTGCTATTTGTTCTAACCCTTCTTATACATGTTACAATTGCCCACATGTGCCATCCCAACCTGATCTTGTGCACAAGGAAGTGAAGGCCACCCACAATTGTGATGATAGGCCATCCAATGACCCATATTCAACTGCCTAGCACCTGTCTCCCTCACAACCCAAGCATGATACATTTCAAGAGACAGTGTTGAGGTCCCTTAAGAATATTGAAGCTGATCGCCAAGCAGATTGGAAACTCCTCAATTCTCACTCCCAATCCATCACAAAGCTAGAAGCCACTCTGGGACAACTTCTATCACCTCGAGTCAGAGAGATGAAGGCAAGTTGCCAAATCAGCCCATAGTAAATCCTAAGGGACAATATGGGGTAGAATGTGAACTGGACGCTGGCCCCTCATCATACTCTGAACAAGCCCAGGTGGTAATCACATTTCAAAATGATAGGCTAACAACCAAACAAAGCAAGGAGAAACTAAGCATGGGGGAGACCCAAGACGAAAAACTGGAAGTACCCAATGTTGATTCATGCACTCTCTCTTCCTCTAGTCAAGTACACAGACCATTGAGTCTCACACCCACCACTAGAAGAACCACACCTCACTTCGCCCCTTATAGGGCTTTTCATAGCTACTTAATGACACATCCGGCAGCCCCACTTGCACCCTCTATATTTATGAAAAAGGCTTCCATCGAGCCTATTTGGGACATGTTTAAAAAAGTGTGAATGGATAAGCCTCTCCTCGATGACATTAAGAAATCACTCGCATTCATAAAATTCCTTAGGGACTTGTCAATGCAGGAGATAGAATCAAGGGTGCACATAGATGGTTTGGTTAAGCATGCCGAGCATATGAGTTTTATAATACTAAAGCAACTTGTTCCTAAACTAAAAGACCTCGTTGCACCTACTATTTCATGTGTAATTGGCAATTACACCATTGATGGGGCCCTTCTAGATTTAGAAGCAAGTGTGAACATCCTTTCTTACTCAGACTATCAGAAACTTAATCCAGGAGTGTTGCAACCCACCTCAGTTTCCTTATGCCTTCCTGATCAATTTCTTAAGAAACACTGGGGTGAGGTAGAAGACGTGGTAGTCAAGGTGGGATATCTCCATTACCCTATTGATTTCATCATTTTAGACATGGAAACTTCCACTAACCTGATCCCTGTCCGTTTGGGACGACCATTCCTAGCCACGGCTAACGCCCGCATTCAATGTATGACAGGGATTATGGACATCACATAGGGCCATAAGATGTGTAAGTTGAATATATTTGATGCTTCCCAACATCCTCTAAACATCATCCAAGCTATGGAAGAAGACGTGATTGAAAAAATTATTAGAGAAACAAGTTCTTCAATGCTATGGAAACACCCTTTGGGAAAGTATACTTCAACTTGACAGCCCTACCACTACTGAATTTATTGACCCTTTTAAGAAATTTATAATAAAGCATAAGTGGGTTCCCAATTCTGAGCATAAGTTAGGGGTATGCAATTTCAGGTGTGAGGAAGAGAAGGGAGAAACCAATGTTAGCTAGGAATCAGGATAAGTTCAAAATGAGCTTCAAAGTGTCTAGCTGAAGATGGTAAACTTAGCGCTTTAGGGAGGCAACCCGATAGGTTTTTTTTTCTTTTTCTGAGTCTTTAAGGTAGTTAGAGTAGACTAACTAGAAGTTAGAGTCTTTAGAATAGGTTCTAGGATAAGTGGGGGTCGTGACAAAGTATGCAACCATCATATATGAGGGCGACCTAGTCTAGCCTTTGAGTTGTTCTGAGCTTGAAGAATACTGAGAGGGTCGACTAGGTCCGCGACTAAAACTGAGTTGGGTGCGCCCTGGTTGAAATCACCAAGAATTTGTTTAAAGCCTGTTTGACCCTAACTCTTCATCTCTCGCATTTTTATCACAAGTGAGCATTGTCACCATCTTCTCGCCCCACCATCGGAGCAAAAAGTAGCCACATTGCACTCCCTTGGAAATTTCTTCTTCTTCTGATTCATCTCTGGTATCCTCTTATACATCATCTCAACCCTCTGCTAAGTGGCAATAACTTCGAGCCTTGCCACAACTAGATTCTTTACTGAGGGGCCGATAGAGTTCAAAAGCATAGGAGGAGATGGTGTACATGGTATGGGCACCCTGCCAATGTCTGTGGTAGATTCCACGGGGGTTTGGCCCTATGACCAGAAGGCTCATCCCACTCTATAGCACCGTTATTTGTGGAACAACCCTCCACCGACCTTCATGAAGTACGATTTCCTTACCCACTATGTCGTATATTCCACCATCTAAAGTTTTTGACCCTTCCCCCGCAGAGCCTCAGGCTCCCAGGCCTCACCCAAAACCATGGCCATACCTTTTTCAATCATATCAGTCCCTCTCACCACGTTCGATGCCTAATTAGCCGAGACCACTCTAGCCTCTTCAGCTACGGCGTACTCGACCTCCACTCTCTCCCCGCCGACTTTAGTACCTATAGGATATGGCACCTACTCATGATGCAGCATTGGCCAAACCGCTGATGATTTCATTTGATTTGGATTCTGGCTCTGATTCTGACTAAAATCAATACGACTGTGTCAAGTACTATTGGGTCTTGTATTGTGCCTTTGCGACATTAGGTCGTTTTCTTTCTTTCTCTTGCGCTGGTTCACCATGTTTTTGTAGATGTTCTCATGCTTGTACTACACCTGTCTACATTGTATTGATTGGAACATGAATGAAATGAACATGGTGCTTTTGGCTAGTATCTGTCTTTTGTGCTACAGTGTATTCTTGCTTGCATGTTATTTTGGCTATTATATTTTGTAGGGCACTATTTGTTCTTACTAGAACCATGCACAATCCTATCTTTTACTCGAGTTCTATTTTTTTTTTCAACACTTTAGTGAGGACACTGAAGTTCTAAGTTGGGAGTAGGGGTAGCACACTACATGGCACATTCATGCACAAAAATGACACAAATTTAAAATTTTTGCAACCAAATTACAGTGAACCATGCTAACATATTTTATACCTTATACATATACCTATATAACCTAGTGTTACATGCATAAGCTTTTTAGTTATATGATTTCACTATGCTCACCAACAATGCAGTAAATTAGCTATGTAAAATTTGCACAACATGGCCGACAACTTGATATTACTCTAGGTAGTTGACTAGTGGTTTGTTTGGGTTAATATTGCAATGTAAATTCTTATATTTACATGGTATTTCATGGGGCTAAAAATACACTCACACATGATTTGTAACACTTAGGGTTCTTTGAGAGAACTTAGAGAACAACTGTGGCAACTATGACACCTTGTAAGGTACTTGAGTCGTTTGTTCATTTCTCGAGCTTTTGACATCAAACTCTAAGTTTATAAAACTCAATTATCCTTCTTTTACTAAATCTCTTTTTTCAACTAGTCTTTGTTCTTGTATTTGCTAGCCTAGAGGTGACATCAAGTGGGGAGATATAAATCTAGGTCTTGTAGCTTACTTAAGACATAAAAGTTAAACCAACCCTAGAGATTGATTTTTTTTTTTCCATGGACTCATATAGAGCTACACTCCCATTGGAAAACATGAAAGATAAAATAAAGAGGTGATGATTGTTTCAGCTGACCATGTAAGGAAGAAAATGAAAAAGAAGGAGAAGCTTGAGCAGAGAAAAATGAAAACAACAAAAATATACACCTGCTCTGAGAAAAGATAAAAAGGTCAAGCTAAGGACACACACTACGAGTCTGCACGTATGAAGAATCTTCTGACCAATGCATATGTTGAATTCACGCAAGTCTGGAAATAAGTTCCTCTAGGGTGGTCTTGATTAAATGTGACGAGTAAGTGAGAAGACACTAGGGTGAAGGCCCCAACACCTTAATAAGGGCTAGATTCCTTTCTTATAATACTAGTCACTCCACTCTTCTAGCGTCACTTCTTCAAATATGTGGGACATTTGATCATGACACTCTTGATTGAATTTTGAGGGAACAAACTAGTGAGACTGAGTCAAGACGACCGCTCTATAGGTGTCTCCAAGCATCCTGAGTGAGACAAATCATATACTCTACAAATGTCCTGTGAAGTGGCCTATTCACGCTTAGATTTACATGTTAATATTAACTTTAAGTTATAATCATGGATTAATTCTCTATGAGTGGTACCTTGAAATGGTTGTGTTATGTTGAGTTTTGCATAATTGAAATGCAGCAGAGTATGTGTATAATGGAGTTGTGCATGAAGGATTTGTATGCAATAAGGTTATAATTCTGTATGTAAAATGGTATGATTGTGTTACATGTGTTCCTACCTTTTATTCACTAAATTGGTGTTTGTGGGTATCACTTTGGAAACCCTCACGAGACTAGGACTCGTCCACTAGGATCAACCTAGGGGTTTAAAGCCTTGTTGCATACAGTAAATGCAACTGTGTTTCCCACGAAAGAGAATGTAGGTAGGATTTGGTAGTTTTCTTAAATTTTGTTTTGTTCAATGACTAGCAAAGTGTAAATTGGGGGTTGTGATGAGTCCCTAAAATACATGATTTTAGAACCTCATTTACCTTTGTTTATTCTCATTTTATTATGTAATTAGCCAAAGTTATCATTGTTCAGAGCTATGCAAGGTTTGTTTGTCTTTTTAGGAAAATAGGTCAAAACCATGGAGTTAGGCCTTACGAGAAACAAAGGAGGATTTGTAGGACTCAAAGCTTGAATCTAGACGTTCAGCCAAGCTTCATAAGCTTCAGATCATACATGGACAAGAAGATGATGCTTGACCATGTGGCGCGACCAGCAAACCACAGGGGCGACTTAGTCTTCCACTACGGACTCCACGGTTCAGACTGAGATCCGAATGGCTGCAAGGTTCGACCAAATGCTCAACTCAGTGACTCCCATAGGCGACTATGTCAATATAATGAGAGAACTAAGAGCAGAAATACCGAGTGTTTCGATGAAGTATTCGACTATGAGATCCTTAGGGGCGACCATGTTGACATATTTAGATTTCCTGAAGATTGAGATACAGTAAATCTTGACCATCAGTTCGATCACCACGACCTTGAGGTGTGATATGGTTGACAGTGCCAAAGATTGAAATCCTTGCTTTCTTGGGAAAATCGACCAAAGCGCGCACTAGAATGACTAAAGGGTGACTTGGTCAACAGCGACGATCTGCTGCGCGAGATCTTCTACAAACTTTCCAAACTTGCAAAACAACCTTTGTAAACCCTAGAGCCTATAAATATACACTACAAACACAAGCTCTGGGTTCCTCTTTGACCTTTCTTAGGTTAGTGACAGACCTAGGAAGTCATTGAGAGCCAAGTTAAAATAGGAGTAGAGTAGTTTCGGTTCGTGTATGGAGTGTTCGACGGCCTATGACAACTGATGGTGTTCATACAACAGTCGTGTATATTTGGATCTCCTTTTTTACTTCCGGCATTAGTGACAGATGTTTTGAATGATAAAGGGATGATATTTTTACTCGTGCTTTTGTTTACATGCTTTTATTTACCGCTTTCCATTTACTTGTTGTTTGTTTGATGAAAGAATATAGATAAGAATAAGCACTTTTTCGTATTGGTCAGAGGGAAATAGTCGGCTACGAAACCGCAGAGGTGTTCGTTATCGTTGAGACAGAATATACTCCAGTTTTCGACCGTGCTCCGGACGGTTGGTGTACCTTTTCTACCCTGTGCCCTCAATCGCCCCTCTCCCGCTTTGGCCCACTCGGGTTAGTACTTCTATGGAAGTATGGATGAGTGTAGTTAAAAGGCACAACATCCAGCGTCTGATTCATACCACAGTATTACTTTGTAGGAGTAGGGTAACTTAGAAATTTATTTGCTTTCTAGTAACATAGATTTACTTGCTTTCATTTAATCGTTTTCCAGTAGTTGATAGACAACCACTATTGTAAAATATCATCTTTACTTCTTTTTCATAATAAGGCTATAATAAACTAACTTGGAAGTGGTTTACTAACTGCGCTTCAAGTCTCCGTGAATCTATACCCGACTTACCCACTTTCTACTGAATTTGGGATAGTTAGGTTTTATAAATATTATTTTTGGTAGTTAAGTACCCAAGCCTTGGAAAGCCTACCAAGGGTCAATCTTCCACACGTCGTTCAAATTTTTTTGGTGTTAATTACACCTTCTGGAAACAAAGGATGCGTATTTTTCTTGAAAATCTTGATTGGAAGGTATGAAGAGTTGTCTCGAAAGGAGATTTTGTCCCTATGAAAACTGTAGAAGACAAGAGCGTACCTAAGGATGAAGATGAATTCACTAATGATGATATGAAAAGGGTTCAAGTCAATGCCACTGCCATGAATGCTTTATACTGTGCACTTGATGTAAATGAATTTAATAGAGTCATGGCATGTCAAATAGCTAAGGAAATATAGGAAAAACTAGAGGTTACAAACAAGGGTAGTAGAGATATAAAAGATAGTAGGATTGATATTCTGACTAGTGAGTATGGGGCATTTAGGATGACTGCTAGTGAATCAAGACAGGGCATGTACACTAGGTTCACACACATCACCAATTCCTTGCATGCTCTTTGAAATACTTACCCCATGTGAAATGGTTAGGAAAATTCGCAGGGTTCTACCTCATATTTGGGAGCCGAAAGCTACTACCATAGCTGAGGAGCGAAACTTAAAAGCAATGATGCTGGATGAGCTAATTGGATCACTCATCACGTATGAAATGGCAATAAATGAGAGGATGAGCAAGCAGATCAAAGCAAATAAAGTAACAACTCTAAAAGCATCCACCAATAGCTCCAGTGAAGGTAGTGATCAAGAGTTAGAGGATGACATGGCTTTGTTGACTAAGAAGTTCAGCAAGTTCTTTTTAAAAAAAAAAGGGAGATCATCCACAAAGTACCATAGCTCAAAAGCAGAAAAGGGAGAGTCGAGCAGGAGAAATCAAAAATTAGATCCTCCCACATGCTACAATTGTAATGAACCCATCTATATTAAACCAGAATGTCCACTGCTGAAAAATGATTTGAAATAAAAGAAGAGGGCGATGAAAGCGGGCACTTCATGGAATAAACACAGCACCAATAGTTCGGACTTCGACACTAGTGACACTGAAGTCATAAACTTGAGTGGCACACAGTGATCACGATGTACATTCATTATCTTCTTTATCGTCTTATTAATCTAGTGATGATTCCGATGTTGATAACATGCCTACATATAAAGAACTGCAGCTTGAGTATATTCGTGTTCATAAATTGCATGATAAAATGACTAGGAAAAATGATGATTTAAAAATAAAATAATAAGATTTATCAAAATTTTTTGACAAAGAAAAGGAGTCCTATTCCTCTTTAATGAAAGAAAAAGATTTGAAAATTACTAGTCTTGAGAGAAAAATGGAGGATAGCTCCAAAATTATTTATAAATTCACAGATGGCCAAAATAATTTTGAGAAACTCCTTGGGGCCCAAAGAAACTCTTTTGATAAAGAAGGCCTTAGCTTTAATGAGAAAGAAAATAGGAGGCAAAAAAAAAAATTTTACTTGGGATATTTTGTAAAAGAATCAAATCTCTATATTCCATCTAAAGACTCCTATAGGCATATCACTTGTTTTAAATGTAAAAATAAAGACCATATAAAATTTTATTGTCCCTTTAAGAACAAGGACGTTAAAATTAAGAAGGTCTGGAAAGTTAAGTGTGAGTCAGGCACTAACCCCAATGGACCCAAGAAAATTTGGGTACCAAAAGTAGTCACTTGAATGTTTATTGCAGGTGTGCTTGAGGACGTCCTCATCCAAGGATAAATGGTACATGGATAGTGGCTGCTCAAGGCACATGATGGGCAATAAGACCAAGTTCGCGTCCATCACACCAAAGGATGGAGGATTCGTGACCTTCAGGGACAACGCAAAAGGCAAGATCATCAGAGTAGGTAAGATTGATAAGGAACCCACTCTAGTCATAGATAATGTTTTACTTGTTGATGGCTTAAAACATAATATGTTGAGCATAAGTTAGTTATGTGATAGAGGTTATAGGATGTCCTTTGAACATGATAAATGCATAGTAGAGAATATATTTGAGAACAAAATACTATTTTCTGCATAACACCATGAAAATGTTTATACTACTAGCTTCGATAACTTAGCCTCTCAACATGTGAAATGTCTTTCTGCTATAAATAAGGCTAGTTGGCTTTGGCATAGGAGATTAGAACATGCTAGCATGGATTTATTGTCAAAACTGGTTAAAAGTGAATTAGTTAAATGTTTACCTAAGAAAAAATTTGTGAAAAATCAAATATTTGATGCATGTCAACTAGGTAAACAAACTAAATCTTTAAAAAATAAGAAAGTCATCTCCACTACTAGGTCACTTCAAATGTTGCAACTAGACTTATTTGGTCCTAATCAAATTTAGAGTCTATGAGGAAAATCATATGCCTTTGTAATTGTTGATGATGATTCTACATTCACATGGGTATTATTTCTAGCACATAAAGATAAAGCATGTGAACGATTTACCAAACTATGTAGGAAGATTCAGAACGAGAAATGTTATAATATAACACATATACAGAGTGATAGGGGTAGAGAATTTAAGAATAAGGATATGGAAGTCTTCTGTGATTTCAATGGCATATCACATAACTTTTTTGCACCTAGGATCCCACAATAGAATTGTGCTTTTCAGACAAAGAATAGGTCCTTACAGGAAATGGGTAGAACAATATTCAATGAATATAACTTACCCAAATATTTCTGGGCTGAAGCAATGAGCACTGCTTTCTATGTAATGAACGGAGTTTTAATCAGTCCCACTCTCAACAAAACCCCCTACGAAATTGTGGAATGGTCATAGGCCTAACATCTCCTATTTCTATGTCCATGGTTGTAAATGTTTTGTGCTTACAGATAAAGATAACCTAGGTAAATTTGATGTAAAATATGATGAGGGTATTTTTCTAGGTTGTGCCATAGATAGTAAAGCCTACAAGGTGTTTCATAAGAGAACCTTTGCTATTATAGAGTCCATCCATGTAGTATTTGATGAGTCAAATCCATTTTCAAAGAAGAGTGATGAGGATGATCTTGAGATTAGGAAAGGATTAGAAAAATTATCCATTGAAAATAATGAAGTTAAGAGCACAAAAATTAAAAAATCATCTGCTGAGGACAATCAAGTAGAGAGTGAGGTTCATGAACTACCTAGAGAGTGGAAATTTGTGAAGAGTCACCCCACAGATCAAATTATAGGTGAACCTTCATGAGGAGTAGCTACCCGTTCATCCCTTAGACATTTTTGCAACCACTTTGCATTCTAGTCTTAGGAGGAGCCTAAGAATGTGAATGAGGCAATTAAGAATGAATCATGGGTAATGTCCATGTTGGAAGAGCTTAACCAATTTGAGAGGAATAAATTCTGGACTATAGTTCCTAGACCATGATCATACTATTATTGGAACTAAATGGGTCTATAGGAACACAAAAAATGAAAATGAAATAGTAATTAGAAACAAAGCTAGGCTAGTAGCCCAAGGGTACGACCAGGAGTAAGGTATAGACTTTAAAGAGACCTATGCTCCTGTAGCTAGGATGAAAACCATTTGAATGTTATTAGCATATGTGCTTTTAAGAACTTGAAATTATATCAAATTGATGTTAAAAGTGCATTTCTAAATGGCTACATCAATGAGGAGGTATATATAAAACAATCTCCAGGACTCGAAAACCACATATTCCCTAATTATGTTTATAGATTGACTAATGTCTTGTACGGTTTAAAGCAAGCTCCTAGAGCTTGGTATAAGAGATTTAGTAGTTTTCTACTAGATAATGGGTTTACTAGAGGGAAGATAGACACAACACTCTTTATAAAGTCTAAAAATGATAACATGCTCCTAATGCAAATATATATTGATGACATCATATTTGGAGCAACAAAAGAAGAGTTGTGTAATGATTTTGCCAAATGCATGTAAAATGAGTTCGAAATAAGCATGATGGGTGAACTTAATTTCTTTCTAGGACTTCAATTAAAATAGGCCAAACATAGAACATTTATATGCCAATCTAAATACGTAAGATACTTGCTCAAAAAGTTCAATATGGAAGAAAGTAAAATTTTTGGAACACCTATGAGCTTTTCCACGAGATTAGACAAAGATGAATAAGGTATACTGATAGATGTGAAGCTCTACCATGGCATAATTGGTTGCCTGTTATACCTAACTGCGAGTGGACCTGATATTATGTTTAGTGCTTGTATGTGGGCTAGATTTCAGGCTACACCTAAAGAGTCACACTTATTAGTAGTCAAAAGAATACTTAGATACCTTATAGGGACTATTGAACCAAGATTTTGGTATCCTAAGTATGCTTATTTTGAGATTGTTAGGTATTCTGATGCTAACTTTGCCAAATGTAAAGTAGATCAAAAGAGCACTAGTGGCACATATCACTTTCTAGAACAATCTTTGGTTTCTTGGTTCTCCAAGAAATAAAACTCAGTTTCGTTGTCCACAGCTGAGGCTGAATACATAGCGGTTGGGAGTTGTTGTGTTCAAAAACTTTATATGAAGCAATAACTCATGGACTATGGATTGCACTATGACATTGTTCCCATAAAATGTGATAATACTAGTGCAATAAATATTTCAAAGAACCCCACATCACACTCACGAACTAAGCATATAGAAATTATACGTCATTTTATTCGTGACCATGTACAAAAACGGGACATGGCACTTGAGTTTGTGTGCACTAATGAGCAATGGGCCGATATATTCACGAAACCACTTTAAAAGGATAGGTTTATCCAAATTAGACGTGAATTAGACTTAATGCACACTCGGGAAGTTGCCTAAAAATATAATGGAGTGCATAATTGAGGGAGAGAAACTTAACTTAGAATCACTATGGCTATAAAAACTAAGCTTTCTCATAATTTTTTATTCATATGCTTTATTCTTTGTGAGGAATGCAATTGCTATCCATAATGCACTACACGTTTAAATTTTTATGGAAATTTGATGCCTCTTGATAATAGCATGAACTACCTTGGACTATACTGAATTGAATTGTTTGCTTGCTTGTACAGAACGCCATCTGCAGGCTGTTGCAAAATTTGTGTATGCATGCTGGTAGTGGACTAGGTTATTACATGTTTGAATTAAATGATCATTTAGAAACACATGTTATCTAATTGCTTGTATTGGGGAGTTTCTCTAAGTTAAGGAATTCTTTAAATACTTATATCTTGACCTTAACCTTTTTTGCTAATGTCAAAAAGGGGGAGAAACATCTTAGCAAAATTGGGTAAAATTGGGTAAAACTAAATACAGGAGAGAGCAACATTGGGTAAAATTGGGCAAAACTAAATGCAGGGTAGAATTAACGGAGAAAAATTCTTCATATTGTATTCTCATGTGTATTTGTTTTTCCTTACAATTAGTATCTGAGCTATACTGCCAAAACTGAATGCATGATTGATTTTTAATGTCTTCCTTCTACATATGCTTGGATTAAAATGTCAATTTTTTTAATTTATGCATATTCTTAGCGAGAGCCATTTTAGGTTAAACTCATTTTTGCTTGTGTATTTGTCATCATCAGAATGGGAAGATTATTAACCTTATGAGTCCGATCTTGTTTTGATGATGACAAATCACATAGTATCTTACCTATGTTTTGAGTACTTGAATAGGGTTACAATCTAGAACGCACAAATGGTAAAGATACAATGGAAGCCATGAGGAACTCAGAGCTCACACCACACGATGGAAAAATAAAGAGCAAAAAGAATGAAGACTTAAATTTTCAATTGTAATAGTATTTAGTTTTGTGTTGTAATATGTATATCTTGCATGATGGAATTGAATGCTTAATATTAGACCATAGACTGACCTTAGGGAACCAAGATTTTTTATGAAAAACATTTTCATAAAATTCCATACTTATACACAAAGGTTTAAAACATTTTTTAGGTCAAATGAGAACTTAAACTCAAGTTTTTAAGGTGCCCAGTCGACCAACCCCCTTATACTCTTGAAAGCCCAGTCAACTAGCTAGTTTATAAGGCTAGATTATGAAGCCCCAGTCGACCAAACCTTTCATGCATTATAAGCCCAAGTTGACCGGCTGTTCAATTGTCCTGATTTCCAAGGCCCTAGTTGACAAAACTAAAACAAACGTGGAAGTCCTAGTCAACCAGCCCTATGATCCAGTAGACCAGATCTTGAGCCCAACTGACCGAACAATTGGAGTTTTGAAAATCGCCTAAGACTAGTCGACCGGTGTTGTCCCCAGTTGACCAGACCACTCGGGGTTGGGCAATTTTTAAGCCAAAAAGCTGTCATTAATTTTAAAATTAAATATTTTTAAAATGCTCAATAGGTCCTCAACGCTCAATTTTTGAGAGACTCTATAAATAGCCCACTTAAAACTCACTGAACAATTTTTTATTAGCTTGAAAATCTTCTCAAATATTTTGCGATTTATTTCTCTTATACAAGTAATCATTCTCTCTTTCTCACATTCTTTTGAAAAATCTTCTTTGAAAGAGAGCTTTGATTCACTTTCTTCATTTGCAAATATTATTGCATTTGAAGATTGTTGAAGATTCCATCTTGTGGGCATTTATTATATATTTGTAAAGCATTTACTCTCATTTAATCTTTTATATTGAATATCATTTTTGAGAGTAAGCTTAGAGTTTCTCCCATATTATTTTGTTAATAAATATTTTTGGAGAAACTTTTATAGCTTGGGAATCTTTGTGCATCTCCATTGCAAGATTCAAAAGCTCACATAGTCTTTATAGAAAAAATCATTTTTTAGCAAAAACCCTAACCTCCCTTGAACATATTTTTGAATATCATATTCGGAAGAAATCACTTAGGGTTTTAAAGATCTATGAAAGCATCAATTGCATTTACTTATTTAAATCAAAGTTCATTTAGTTTCTTTTTCTCTCATATATTTCATATATATATATATATGAGAGAAAAACTATATAAACTCTTTTGAGCATAAATTCTATCATATAAGAGTGCACATAGAACTTCATTGTACACATTAGCTTATTTTGAGAAGCATCTTGTTGTACACAAAAATTTATTTCATATCATTTGTATCCCTGTGGTTCGGGTAGTGAACCGTGTTCCAGGCGTGGGTTATTGCCTAAAGAGGAGATGCTTTATCCTGTAATGAGCAATTGTAACGTTTGACTCCACCTGATAAGGAAGCTAGGGGGACTCCACCCTATAAGGAGAAGTTTTAAATGGAGTTGCTCCACCCAGTTAGGTGGGCAAGTATAGTGAATCTTCAAGTGGGTTAGCTTGAGGCAAGGATGTAAGCACAGTTTGTCGAACCTTGTAAAAACCCTGCGTTATTCTTTCCCTATGCTCTTTACATATCAGTATTTGCATGTTTATATAAAATTGTTGAGATTACTGTATTTGTGTTTAAATACTGTGTTGGCCTAACATGGCTTTCAAATCTTATTTTGATGATAACAAATCAAGGCAAATTTAACATGTTGTGGTTTAAGTGATGATGTTTCAGGAAATCAAGTATATGAAGTTTAAAAGTTCAAGTATCATAAGTTCAAGATCACAAGTGTTATTAAAAGCTCATACTCCAACAACAAGTGATCAAAAGGAAGCTTAAAAAGTCAAAGACAGACAAACCTTATGAAAGCTTAAAGGATATTGAAGCACCAGACAAGATGGACTCAAAGCAAGATATACATGAAGACTTAAAGTTTAGAAAAGTTTAAGTCTTAAGGAAGTCTTATGTAAGTACTTCAACAAAATATCAAAATGAATGCTTTGAAGCTCATTAGGGTTATTCATGGGCTTAGAGACCATATTTTGAAAACCCCAAAAAATACTTTCAAAAATATCAAAACAAGTTGGGAAGAGTTTTTGGAAACAAATTTTAAAAATATCTTTTTTAATTGCCTAGGCGACTGACCCTCATTTGGTCAGGCGACTGACATTTATGCTGAATTAATTTTGGGAAGATAGTATAGTCCTAGGCGATTCACCCCTGTGAGTCCAGGCGCTTGACCCTATTCTGACTGTGATATTGCGCTGAACTTCAAGTCCAGGCGACTGACCCCACTAAGTCCAGGAGCTTGAACCTCGTAACAGCTATTTTTAAACAATATTTAAATGTTTCTAAAATGAGTTTATTGTGCCCCAAACTTTGTCAAAACTTGGGAAACACTCCAAGTAAATTGGGCAACACGAAAATATGATTCTTTTGCTCTATAAATATATGATTTCTCAAATCAAATTGAAAACCAAGAATTGAAAATCTGATTTCAACCCAATATTGCTAATACTCTCTCAAAGCCTACTTGCTCACATCTACTTACTGACATTTTTTGAGAATTACTGAGTTATTGTTCACTGATCTCTAAGCACAACTTCTGAAATTTGAATCAATCAAAGAAAGATTACGGTGATACACTCTTTGAGCTTTAATTCTTTTCTTCATTGATATTTACATTGAAGTATTGATTAGTTGTGCTATATCTTGTACTAATATGCACTGTTTGAGAGTAATTCTTGTATGCAATAAATTGTTCTTGTTTTCTTGTTTTTCTTGATGGTTCAAGGTTGTTGAATTGTTGTACCGAGCGTGGTCTATCGCTTAGAGAGGGGCATCTACCCTAGTTAAAGGAGGTTACCGAGAGTGGGGTATCGCTTGGAGAGGAGGGCTTTATCCCATTGATGGAGTGTTGTAAAAGGTTGCTCCTAGCCGTAAAGGAGTGTTATAGTGGAATCCTTAGGTGGTGTGCCTAAGGCGAGGACGTAGGCGGGTATAGCCGAACCTTGTAAAAATATCAATCTCATTCTCTTCCTTACACTCTTTAAATTTCAGCATATATAACTACGTGGTTTTTTATTTATTTGAAATCTATAAATTGCGTGAGTGTGAATTAAATTGCTAAAAATTGATTTGCCCTTGGAATTTGTTGAAACTGAAAGGATGTACGTTGGTTCATCAATATCTATTGCGAAAACCGTAAAGGAGTACGTTGATTGATTAACACCCAAGACTCATTGGCTCATTAATTAATCAAACTTATTTAATTTCTAAGTTTTTGATGTTTAGTTGAATTCTTTCATATTGAAATCAATTCTATCTTGTTGAGTGGATTTAAATATTCAAAAGCTAAAAGTATTACATTGTGAATCATTGGTTTGTGTTGAGATATTGATTGAATCAATTCATTGGTTGGGTGTTGATAGAAATTGCTGCAATATCAAATTGATATACTCATTCATAAATTCTTAAAATTTGAATTCAATTTTTAGCTGGTCTAGTGATTAAAAATTTAAACATTACATGTGTGATTTTTGAATATAAAAAGGTTGAGAAAGATTTTATAAAAAGATTCTCAAAGAAATTTTTAAAACCCAATTCACCCCCCATCTTGGGACTACACCTTAGTTTTCAATTGGTATTAGAGAGAGGTTGTAGCAAATCTTAAACTAGAAGCTACACAAAGATCTAAATGGCACACCTAGGCATAGCTCCCTTTGCTAAGGGTCAACCCTCAACTAGGCCTCCTATCCTTTGTGGCATGAACTATACTTTTTCGAAACAAAGAATAAGAATCTACCTACAAACTATGGATTGGACAGCATGGAGAATTGCCACACATGGTGACCTCATCCCTACCAAAATTGTAGATGGAAAAGAAATACCCAAAGAAGAAAAAGAGATGAATGAACATGATCTTGAAGCACTACAAATAAATTCTAGTGCTATAAATGCATTATATTGTTCCCTTGACATAAATGAATTCAATAGGGTCATAACATGTAAATCAGCCAAAGAGATATGGGACAAACTAAAGGTAACCTATGAAGGTACCATTGATGTGAGAGATAATAGAATTGACATGCTTACTAGCGAATATGAAACCTTTAGGATGAACCTGGATGAATCTATTATAGGTATGTACACTAGGTTCAAACATATAATAAACTCCCTAAATGCCATAGGGAAAAACTACTCCACATATGAAATGATTTGAAAAATACTTAGAGGACTACCACCTATTTGGGAACCTAAAGCCACAACAATTACGGAAGGAAGAGACCTTAAGAATACCTCCCTAGATGAACTATTGGATCCCTTCTCACCTATGAGATGGCTATGAACGAAAGAAATGGAAAATCTAAAGCTTAGAAATATGTTGCATTTAAAACCTTACATGAAAGCTCTAACGATGAAGATGAAGAGGAAATTTATGCAAATGATGTAGCCCTTATAACTAAAAGGCTTGCAAAAATTCTTAGAAAGAAGAATAAATTTACAAGAAAATTTAGGGACTCCAAATCAGATGAAGAGGAAATAAGTAAAAAGGAAACTAAAAATGAACCCCCTACTTGTTATAATTGTAAGAAAGTTGGGCATATTAAACCGGATTGTCCATAGCATAAGAGGGATTCTAAGAAGAAAAAGAAAAAGGCAATGAAGGCGACTACATGGGACAATATAAGTTCCAATAGTTTATAAAGTGAATCAAGTGGCCAAGAAGTTGCTTATACTTGCTTTATGGCATATGATGATGACGAAGAACAAAGTTCCACATCCAAATCATTAAATAACTCATACAATGAATCCTGCTCATCTGATGAATCCAATGATGAGAGTATGTCATCTTATGAAGAATTACAAATAAACTATTCAAGGTTCATAAAATTCTAGTTAAAGTAACTAAACGATATACTTCATTGAAAAATAAGAATGAAATTGTTATGAAAGAATTAGAATCTAAAAATATTGATGAAGGAGATAAGGATTTAAAAAGCAAGAGATTAGAAAGCAAGAATGAAAAAGTAATGAAAGAATTGGAAGATTTAAGATCCCAAACTTCCATTGATAATAAAAAAGATCTATATATTTCTGAACTAGAAAACAAAATCAGCAAAATGTCTCAAAATCAAAAAAAGGGTAAAAGTACACAAAACCTGAAAATCTGTAATCTTGAAAAGAAAATTGAGGATCAAAATAAAATAATTTACAACTTCACTAGAGAAAAATAAAATCTTGATAAAATGATTGGCGCACAAAGAATGTCCTTGAATTAAGAAGGCATAGGATTCAATGGAGTTGAGAACACAAGGAAAAAGAACCTCTACATGGGGTACTTTGCAAAAGCCTCCAAAGACTATGCTAGCACCTCCTCAAATGCTTACACTCACACCACATGCTTTCTATGTAAAGAGAAAGGACACATCTTGTTTGAATGTCCATTAAAAAGAAAGGGTGTGAAAACTACACAAGTTTGGAGAATAAAAGAAACATCCCTTGTTAAACCATCTGGACCCAAGAAAGTATGGGTACCTAGATAAAAAGCCTAGTCCACAAACCAAGGACTCTGTAGATTTTAAGTATAGGCAATCTCTTATTAGGAATTAAGAAAGCTAAAATTATGCTAAAATGAAATGGAATAGTCAGTTTAAGTTAGCTAATCCTAAAAGAGATAAAGTGATAATTATAATTGAGCAATAATAATAGACATGCTTAACTCATAAAATATTAATAGATATGTCTACTATATTAGAGACCTTGAAGATCTAATCCATAAACTGAAAGTCTATATTAACTGTGCATATCATGGTAAGTATTTCAGCTATAGGTAAAGGGATGAAAAAGCATAAATTTAGTTGAATATTTATAAATGCTTAAGGTTAAAATTTTTAAGAGCACAACATATGTTATTATTTGCACATACTTGAAATTTAGAAGATCAAACTAAAAGAGACCTAGTTGATTGATCAATCACTAACGAACCTCACAAGTGAAAAATATGAAATGTAGCTGATTAAAGTATTGTAGGTGCAATGAAATTATTTTATACTCACAACATATGGCTGACTCAAGAAAAAAATTCTCCTCATTCAATCTATGGAAAATCATTTAATAATACAAGGATATTGAACAAGTTGAATAGGGCATAAGGATGAGTTTTCGAGTTTATTAATGCTTATCATATTGAAACAAATGAAAACGAGAATGATATTGTTGGCCATAATCAAAGGATGATTTAGAATAGGCTTAATTTAGAAAGTATTGAGATTTGGAAAGCTATATGAATTTTGGGTATTCATACGAAATCAAAAGAAGAATATCTGAAGAAGTCTTAGCCTATTACACAATAGGGAAGTTGTTTAAGGAAGAATTCATGTTGAGTGAAAAGAGAATACATAGAAGTTTTGTGAGGTCAGGCGACTGAGCTTGGAAGCCCATTCAACTAGACTTTGAAAAAAGGAGTGTCAGGCGCCTGAGCTTTTTGACCTCAGTTGACTGGAGTGCTACTGACTTGTGAAAATTGAAATTCATTAAATGTCAGACGCCTAAGCTCAAAACCCTAATCATCTGACTAACAGCAGCTTCATTATTAAACTATACACCTAATATTGTTTGCTCATTTGATGTTTCTCATGCTATTATGGATTCTTGATTATCATCTTTAGCATGATAATTATCTGCATAATGCTGATTGTATATGCTTATTAATGACTTTCTCCTTTTGATTAATGCAATGTATTAAGAAGGATATTTGTTGAGCAAATATATAATAACTGAGCATGGATGTTTAATTCAGACCATCTTACATATGACTCTAAGCATACAAATCTGATGGAACTAAAGATGCATGAATATTTTCTACACTAAGCTGGGCTAAATACTACTATTTTGGTTGTGCTTAGCTCCTTCATTTATTTCTCTTGACCATCATAGTTCACATGCTTATTTTGGATTATATTATATATTTGTTGCATGCTGAATGATGGATGGCTGCGTTTTAATTGAAATAAATGTTGGCTTATGGACCTTACTATTGCGACTTAAACACGAAACTTTTTGGTACTTAGTACCTTTGCATAATATTTCTTTCGGAATATCCTTTTTGTTGATATAAAAAGGGGGGGGGGAGACAAAATTTAGCAAAGCTGAATGTAAGAAAAATGAGCATGAGTATGACATGATAATTCAAAAGCATGATTGATAATCTCGACACCTTCATGGATACATAGTTTATTCTTCATGAATGAAATTATAAATTTATTGAATATGAAATACATTTCATTCAGGGGGAGAAGTTTTGGGCCAAAAATTGAGCATGACACTGCATACCTAAGCATGAATTTTAGAAACCCAAAGAATTATAGCAATTAAATAATAAAGGAAAAGAGAGAAAACGAATTTTTCCAAAGGGGCTCAGTTGGGACTTGTCGACGAGCACAGAATATTCGTCGACGAGTGGCCTATTGGGAATGTCGACGAGAACACATATCTCGTTGACAAAGAGAAGCTGAGACGACTGATTTCAGGACTTAAAGTTCGTCAATGAAGGTTATGATATAGTCGATGAACCTCCTTCTTGGACTCGTTGACAAGGCCACACTCTATAAATAAGCTCAAATCGGGATCCAGCAAGAATTTCTGCATGCAAAACTCCTGGGAAGATTCCCTACAATACTACTGGATCAAAATTTTGATTTGGAGCATTTGGGCACCATCCCAAAATTTGGGTAAGTTGGTTATTTTAAATTTTATAAGTTATTGGGTATTTCTGGACTGAGGGGAATGTGTAGGAAGGTATTATATTGGTGTATGTTGATTTTTTTGGGAAATGTAAATTTTAGGGTATTGAGCTAAGAACATACAAGAATAGGTTTGATTAGATTTGTGGGCTTCTCAGTAAGCCAGGTAAGGAGATAAATTAAGTCAGCATTCTTCATGAAATTAATTATTTATATACAACAATTATTTTCAGAAATTAAGTAAGTTATAGTATAGTGTTTGAGAATACTGTTGCTGAACAGGAAAATATATTTGATATATTTTATCCAAAATTATGATTTCGAATCAGATTTTATGTTTAGAATATTACTCACAGTTGTGTGGCATGAGTATAAATTTCCATGAACATTATGTTATATCAGAATTATATGATTTTTCCAGAATAAGCATGTCACGACAGTTTTCAAAAAAACCATAAAAACAATATATGAACTATGCTTTAGAATATTATGTTAGATAGTGCAGAAAATTCATATTCAGTATGTTGTGAAATGGCCGGCATAGAAGCCATGATTTATATGCTATAATATGGTCAGTGTAAATGCTGTGATTTATATGTTATGATATGGCCAACATAAATGCCGTGATTTATAGTCGGTGCAGATGCCGTAATTATGTATGTTATGTCAGAATCCATTAAAATATGATCATGTTAAATATTACTCAAAAGTACGAAACAACTATGTATCAGTAACATGAAAGGTACTATATGTTATCATAACTAGGATGGCTTAGTTTAGTCTTTTAGAACACGGTACCATAGCTATACACAGAAGTTCAGGTTTATGTTAGGGTTACCACACATCTTAGATAAAGTGTGGGAGATGGCTTCAGTGTAGTGGAGGTGTTCCCCTAGCAGTCCGGACCAGGTGGGACAAGTCTATCATACTTACATACTTATGTTTGACTTAGAGTAGTCGGCTAGCCATTGCTAGGTCCCACCTTCGGGCCACACAATCCTGTCATGTGGGGGGTAAGACATGACATCAGCTAGCTATCCATCTTGGGTATTATTTCAATATTGTATAGTTAGAGAAGATGTTTTACATGATTACAGAAATTACTGCAATGTTTATTATGATATTTATTATGATATGATGAATCATGCTTTTACTTAAAATTTATACAGCCAGTTTTATCAATTGTATACGTATTATGTACAATTCATGTTTAAGTATGATAATACTCATGTTGCCACACACTGATATTAGTTTATCTTCCTTACTAAGAGGTGTCTCACCCCAGCATTACAACATTTCATGGAATCCAGTTAGAAGGCCGGATAAAGCTCTGCAGTAGTAGAGGTTGACCGAACTACCCTGTCAGAAGGGTAAGTAGTTAAGTTAGGGTCATATTGGTTTTTGGGTTATGAGCTTAGGGTGCTTTTTGGGTCCTTTCATGGATGTTTGTATATATATGACAGATTCAGTAAAACTTTGGTATTGTGTTTGGTGTTGTATGGCATGTATGTAATTTATGATTTCCACTGCTTAGGTATAAGAGATGTATGACAGGTTTTTCCTCGATACCCATGGGTCCGAGTCGATCATGACTATATCAATTTAGTAGGATATCAGAGCTATTGTGCATGTGGTTATGTTAATATATATATATATATATATATATATATATATATATATTTGTGTGTGTGTGTGTGTGTGTGTGTGTGTGTGTCTCTGTGTGTGTAGTAAAATAGGTAGGTCATTACAGTTTGGCATCAGAGCCTAGGTTGCTAGGTTCTGTAGATTTTAGAGTGCAGTGGAAACAATACCAGAGTATAGGAAAATGGATTTGAGGTTTTGTTTTGCAGTTTGGATGTAGGACTTCCATGGTGATTTCTGTGTCTTTCCTAGGTTGACGATTTGAGGAAGCCATAATAAACTATTTTCAGGTTGTGTTTCTAAAGTGTAGGACTGAATCTTGAATTAAATTAAGGATGTTAAGATAAAGGTTAGATATGTAAATTATAAGAATAGGGTCCTTAAGCCATGTTTATTGTTTTTTCAGAATGAACCCTGGGGATGGGAGTGCTCATGTGAGCGGTAGTGAAGGTGCAGGGCCCTCGGCTGCAGGTGGGGCTGATTCAAATGCAGTATTATACAGTGTAACTCAGTAGGTCCAAGCTGATATTGCACAAAGCTCTAAGGAGAAAGCTGGGTCGGTCTGTAGGTCATGGGTGTACGATAGAGAAATTCACCAAGATGAATCCTCCAGAATTTTCAGAGAGAGCTGATTCTGCAATTGCCGAAAACTGGATGTAGGAAATAGAGAAAGTATTGGTGGTGCTGCAGTGCACAGAGGGGCAGAGGTTCTTATTTGCCACCTATAAGCTGACAGGAGAGGCTGACAGATGGTGGACTGCTATAAAACTATCGGAGGAACAGAAGGCGGTACCTATAGTTATGACTTGGTGCCGATTTAGAGAGTTATTTTTTGACAGATACTTCTTGGCCACTACTAGGAAGGCTAAAGTAGAGGAATTCCTAAATTTGAAGTAGGGATAGCAAACAGTCCAGCAGTACGCGGCGAGGTTCATAAAGTTGTCCCGCTTCGTCCTGTATATCATTCTTGAGGAGGCAAAGAAGGCAAGACAGTTTGATAGAGGTTTGAGGTGTGAAATATATAAATAGGTAGTGGTGCTAAAAGTGCAAGACTTTGCTGAGTTGCTAGACAAAGCAGCTATGGCAGAGGCCAGTGAGCGGATGGGTGTAGAGGAGTAGGGACAGAAGAAGAGGTTCGCACCTTTAGGCTTTCAGTAGGGATCTAGTCGTAGTCTGTGGAGGAGAGGTAATTATGGCAGGGGACAGAGCTAGGAGATGAGGGGTTGTGAGGTTTAGGGTATGCAGATCTGCCCAGTTTGTCAGATGTGTGAAAAGAAACATTTGGGAGAGTGCCGAGCAGGAAGAGGCATATGCTATCGTTGTGGTGGACGAGGACATTTAGCACGAGATTGCCCTACACCACTTGGTACCACTCCTACTCCCAGACCATATCGGGGAGGTTATCAAACACCCCATAGAGGTTAGCAGAGGCATGTAGCCCTGGCAAGGGTTTATGCATTGAAGTCGGGAGATGTTGAGACCGCAGGCGACGTCGTGACAGGTACCCTTACTGTTTTATCATGTCAAGCTATTTTGTTTGATCAACTTCAGGGTACACGGGGTTATTCAAAGATTGATCTATGCTCTAGGTACCATCAAGTAAAAGTTTGGGTAGAGAACATCTCTAAGATAACATTCAAAACACAGTATGACCATTATGAATTTTTAGTCATGCCATTTGGACTGACGAATGCTCTTGTTGTATTTATGAATTTGATGAACAAAGTCTTTCATCAGTATTTAGATTAGCTCGTTGTTATTTTCATTGATGATATACTGATCTACTTGAGGAGTTTTGAGGAACATGAGACGTACTTAAGGTTACTACTTCAAATGCTTAAGAAAAATAAATTGTATGCCAAGTTTAGCAAATGTGAGTTATGGTTAGAGAAGGTTGCGTTTTTTGGGCATATTATATCAGGAGTTGGAATCTCAGTAGATCCCAGTAAGATAGAAGCAGTGGTGAATTGGACCAGGCCAAGGAACGTTCTAGGAAATCATACGGTTCTTAGGATTACCAGGTTATTACCATCGGTTTGTAGAGTGATTCTTAGTATTTTCAAGACCTTTGATGCGACTAACCAGGAAGAATGTTAGGTTTGAATGGAATGACGATTATGAGTAGAGCTTCTACGAATTGAAGTGGAGGTTCGTCACTGCGCTAGTATTGACTATTCCCTCAAGAGGTGATGGTTATGTGATCTACAGTGATGCGTCTTTGAAAGGGCTCAGATGTATATTGATGCAACAGGGTAGAGTTGTAACATATGCTTCCAGACAATTGAAAGAATATGAAAAGAATTGTCCTACCCATGATCTAGAATTGGCTATAGTGGTTCATGCATTGAAAATTTGGAGGCATTATTTTTACTTAGAGAGATATGAAATATTTTCAGACCATAAAAGTCTAAAGTACTTCTTCATACAGAACGAGTTAAATATAAGGCAAAGGAGATGGTTGGAACTTATTAAGGATTACGACTGCACCATCAGTTACCACCCAGGGAAGGCTAATGTGGTGGCTGATGCTTTGAGCTAAAAATCTAGGGGAGCAACACAGTTAACAGCAGTAATTCAGCACCCAATCCAGATGGACTTGGAGAGGCTCGGTGTAGAGCTAGTAGAGAGTAATCCTCATGCATTTATTGCCAACTTGGTGGTACAGCCTATTCTACAGGAGAGGATTAAAACTGCTTAAAGGGATGAAGCAGAATTAGTGGAGTTCATAGCTAAAGTGCAGGATAGACCGAGAGAGGAATTTAATATTTCAGATGATGGAGCTCTGAGGTTTTGTACTAGGCTATACGTTCCTGCAGATATGGATATCAGAAGGACGATCCTGGAGGAGGCTCACAGATCCCTGTATATAGTTCATCCTGGAAGTACTAAAATGTATGGGGATCTTCAGGAGACTTTCTGGTGAAGTGGTATGAAGAAGGAGATAGCTAAATTTGTGTAGCAGTGTTTGATGTGCCAGCAGGTAAAGGCTGAGACCAGAAACCGGTGGGACAATTGCAGCCACTTCCTATCCCTTAGTGGAAGTGGGACCATATTTCTATAGATTTTGTTACAAGTTTATCGCCAGTGTTGCATGGGCAGAATGCGATTTGGGTGATTATAGATAAACTGACGAAAAAACTGTTCATTTTATCCCTATCAAAGTCAACTGCTCCATGGACAGACTGGCCGAATTATATATTCAGGAGATAGTGCGATCACATGGTGTGCCAGTGTCTATAGTATAAGACCGAGACCCACATTTCATATCATGGTTTTGGAGGAGCTTGCAGGAGGCTTTGGGGTCTCAATTATCATTCAACACGACATTTCATCCTCAGACTGATGGGCAGATGGAGAGGACCATCCAGATCCTTGAGGATATGCTGCCTGCGTGTGTGCTGGATTTCGGGGGTAGTTGGAACCAGTTTATGCCATTGGTCAAGTTTTTGTATAATAATAGCTATCAGACCAGCATCGGCATGGCACCTTACGAGGCGTTATATGGTAGAAGGTGTCATTCTCCACTATACTGGGATGAGATGGGTGAGAGGCGAGTTTTGGGACTAGAGTTAGTGCAGCTGGCGTATGATAAAGTCTGATTTATCAGAGATAGAATCAGTGCAGCTCAGAGTCAGTAGAAAAGTTACACTGATACTCGCCTCCAAAAATTCGAGTTTGATATAGAAGATCATGTGTTCCTGAAAATAGCACCGCTGAAAGGAGTTATGAGGTTTGGGAGAAAGGGTAAGTTGAGCCCTAGGTTTATTGGCCCATTTGAGATACTTGAGAGAGTGGGGTCAGTTGCCTATCGGCTATTACTACTAGCTTTATCCAGAATACACAATGTATTTCATGTTTCCATGTTAATAAAATATGTCTCAGATCGCTTCCATGTGATCAGTTATGTAGGGATAGAACTCAGTAATACTTTGGCATATGAGGAAACACCAGTGCAGATTCTGGATAGGAAAGAACATGAATTGTGCAGTAAGAAAATTCTATTTGTAAAAGTCATATGGAGGAACCATGCGGTGGAAGAAGTTTCATGGGAACTCGAGGAGCAAATATGACAGAAATACCCACACCTATTCAGTGGAGACCAGTAGTAATAAGAAAGATTAAGCAAGTAATGTTTCTTTTGTAGGTTAATCAATACATGTATTAGTTTCTATTTTGGTTGGTTATGAGAGAATTTTGTTAAGTTATTGTAATCTTCTAGAATTGTATATCTAACCACGGTATTCCTTTGCTATAAGTGAGGGTAAGTAATAAAATAAATAGTCCTTTTTTCCTCAACGGATGGTGTATAATATTGATAGAAAATTTCGAGGACGAAAATTTTATAAGGAGGGGAGAATGTAGAGACTCGGAAAATTATAACAATTAAATAATAAAGGAAAAGAGAGAAAAAGGATTTTTCCAAAGGAGCTCAGCAAGGACTCGTCGACGAGCACAGAATATTCATCGACTAGTGGCCTCTTGGGAACGTCGACAAGGACACGTGTCTCATTGATGAAGAGAAACAGAGAGAGCTTATTTCAGCACCTAAAGTTCGTCAACATAGGTTATGATATCGTCGATGAACCTCCTTCTTGGACTCGTCGACGAAGTGTCGTGTGTCGTCGTCGTCGACGAGGGCACACTCTATAAATAAGCTCAAATCGGGAATTAGCGAGAATTTATGCATGCAAAACCCTCTCTCTCTCTCTCTCTCTCTCTCTCTCTCTAGAATTCATCTCTCTCACCTTCTCTCTAGGATTTTGGCTTCAATTCTCATTGGTTTGATGATCGGAAGCCGCCACATTACTCTTGGGAAGATTCTCTACAATACTGCTGGATTAGAATTTTGATTTGGAGCATTTGGGCACCATCCCAAGATCTGGGTAAATTGGTTATTTTAAGTTTTATAAGTTATTGCGTATTTCTGGACTGAGGGGAATGTGTAGGAATGTATTATGCTGGTGCATGTTGATTTGTTTGGGATATGTAAATTTCAGGGTATTAAACTGGGAACATATAGGAATAGGTTTAGTTAGATTTGTGGGCTTCTCAGTAAGCTAGGTAAAGGGATAAATTAAGTCAGCATTCTTCATGAAATTAATTATTTATATACAACAATTATTTTCAGAAATTATGTAAGTTATAGTATAGTGTTTGAGAATACTGTTGTTGAACAGGAAAATATATTTAATATATTTTATCCAAAATTATAATTTTAAATCAGATTTTAGGTTTAGAATATTACTCACAGTTGTGTGGCATGAGTATAAATTTCCATGAAAATTATGTTATATCAGAATTATATGATTTTTTCAGAATAAGCATGTTACGACAGTTTTTAGAAAAACCATAAAAACAGTATATGCACTACTATGGTTTAGAACATTATGTTTAACAGTGCAGAGAATTTATATTCAGTATGTCATGATATGGCCGGCGTAAGTGTCGTGATTTATATGCTATGATATGGTCGGCATAGATGTCTTGATTTATATGTTATGATATGGCCGGCATAGATGCCATGATTTACAGTCGGCGCAGATGCCATAATTATATATGTTATGTCAAAATCCATGAAACTATGATCATGTCAGATAATACTCAGAAATACGAAATAGCTATGTATCAGTAATATGAACGGTACTATATGTTATCAGAACCAGGATGGCTTAGTTTAGTCTTTCGGAACACGGTACCATAGCTATACGTATAAGTTTAGGTTTATGTTAGTGCTACCACACATCTCAGATAGAGTGTGGGAGATGGTAGTCAATGTGGCTTCAATGTAGTGAAGGTGTTCCCTTGGAAGTCTAGACCAGGTGGGACAAGCCCATCATACTTACAGACTTATGTTTGACTTAGTGTTGTCGGCCAGCCAATGTTAGGTCCCGCCTTCAGACCACACAACCCTGTTATGTTGGGGGTAAGACATGACATCAGCTAACTATCCATCTTGGGTAGTATTTCAGTATTGTACAGTTATAGAAGATGTTTTACATGATTACAGAAATTAGTACAATGTTTATTATGATATTTATTATGACATGATGAATCATGTTTTTACTTAGAATTTATATAGCTAGTTCTATTAGTTATATACGTATTATGTACAGTTCATGTCTAAGCACGATAATACTCATGTTGCCACACACTGATATTAGTTTATCTCCCTTACTGAGAGGTGTCTCACCCCAGCATTACAACATTTCAAGGAGTCCAGATAGATAGGCGGATAGAGCTCCGCAGCAGTAGAGGTTGACCGAACTATCCTGTCAGAAGGATAAGTAGTTGAGCTAGGGTTAGATTGGTTTTTGGGTTATGACCCTAGGGTGCTTTTTGGGTCCTTTCATGGATGTTTGTTTATATATGACAGATTCTGTAGAACTCTAGTATTGTGTCTGGTGTTGTATAGCATGTATGTAACGACCTACTTAACTTATCATATAATTAAATACATATCATAAAGTCAACCCGAACCCGTGGGTAACAGGGGCACACACCTGTCATACACAGTGGAAACCTAAGCAGCAATAAGTATAAATTACATCTATCAAATAATAAAATACATAATACCAGAGTTGTCTACAATCCACCATAACACTGTATTTACATATAATTCCCAAAATATCAAAATATAACTAGGATCTCACAACACAAATCTCCTAATCCTAATCGAAATACTTACCCTCTTAGCGGGGTAACAACTACTGCTTCAGCAGCAACCTCGGTTCGCCGGTCTATCTGGATTTTCTAAAAATTTATTTAAGCTGAGGGGGTGAGACACCTCTCAGTAAGGGAAAATAAACTAAATACAGTTGTGTGTCAACATGATTATTTAATGTTATAGTAGATATACGGCACATTTCACATACTGGAGAATACTGAACATAACATGGTTGAGTAAGCATATAATTTCATACTTCTAATAAATCATACTATTCATGAAAATTTTGATATAACTGATAATACTGTAATTTACCCAGGATGTATAACTAGCTGATGTCATGTATTACCCCCTATGACGGGTTGTGCGGCCCGAAGGCGGGACCTGACAATGGCTAGCCAACCAGTGCTGAGTCAAAAAAGTTTGTAAGTACGATGGGCCAGCCACACCCTGGTTTGGACTGCTAGGTAGACGTCTACAACTTTACACTAAAAGCCATATCAACTATCCATCTCCCACCCCATCTACTTGCAAAAGTGGTTAGCATAAGCTTGAATTATAATAATCAGATATGTATAACTATAATACTGTGCTCGTAAAACTGAACTGAACTATTATCCGGGTTTTGATAAAATATAATACATGATAACACATGGTTCAACGTAAATAGATTGATAGCATTTTCTGTAATAACATACATATATGCGGCATTACGCCGGTTACTTTCATATCTGCAGCCTTGTGCCGAAATCATTCATAAATACGACCTTGCGCCGAAATCATACATGAATACACAGCCTTGCGCCAACTATCAATCATGGCCTTGCACTGAACATTTCATATATATTAATCTGAATAAATAATTTGTTTATCATGTATTTTAAAATCATAATGTACTGCATTATTTCATAATCTCTGAAAATCATTGAAATATACTATATTTGAAAAATTACTTTAATATTATCTAATTTGCGTAAAAATAATATTCATGCCACACAATGCTGAATAAAACATACATTCTACTCTAAAATCATATTTTTTGGCATTTTATACTAAAAACATGCATTCTAGCGTAACAGCAGTATTTTCCCCAAATATGCATTTTCTCAATAATACTCAAATATAATACATCCTTTCTGAACATAAATTTGCTAATAATTTAATAATAATTTTCATGAAAAATTACTACTTTAGTTTATTCCCTTATCTTACTTCTGAAAAACCCCCTAAAAGATACTGGTCCTGCACCTGCAAAGTTCCCCGTTCAATACTCTGAAATCAACATCTCTCAAAACTAAACTTCAGTATTTCTTCATATACAACATTTTCTATAACTATTAAAAGACCAAATTTTGAATAAAAAGCCTTATCTTGAATTTGGGATGAATTTCAAGGTAACTCTACCGACAATCCACTCTAGTAGATGTGCAGAGAACTTCCTCAGGAGTGTCATGGTGGCTTCAGATAGACGAATCGGCGAGAATCCGGCCCAAAATCTTAGAGAGAAGGGAGGAGGGATGAATCGAGGAGAGAGAAAGAGAGGAGTTCTCGCATGATTTTCAACCAAAAATGAGGTTTAGGCCTATTTATACACTGGCCTTTGTCGACAAGCCACGTCACATCGTCGACGAGATCAAGAAGGCAATTCATCAACGAAAGCTTACTCCTCGTCAACGAAATTCAGAACTACGATATATCCCCTCGGTATCTTCTCATCAATGAGACGCATCCCCGTCAACGAGCCCCTCATATGTTCTCATCGACGAATCCCCTATTCATCGATGAGACCCTATTACTTTTATTTCCCCTTCTGTTATTAAATAACAATAATTATTCGGGTCTCTATATTCTCCCCTCCTTATTAAATTTCATCCTCGAACTTTACTATCCATACAACTCATCATCCCTTAAAGACAAAACGGTGTACTTATTTTATTACTTACCCTCACTTATAGCGGATGAATACCGTGGTTCCATTTTATTGACCTTATAGGTCACACCCAGTTTTGATAATGACAAATACTCTTGGTATTTGATGAATTTTGAGTTTTTTTGCAGGTATATAATTAGCAGATCAACTAATGGCACATGAAGACTCAAAGTCTAAAGACCCTGAAGACTTCTTTCACGTTGTCATTTATTTTAATTCAATGAGGCTCTGTAATAGTAATTAGAAGAAATGGTATGTAATAATCTCTGTATATCATGCATGTAGGTTTTGTAAGCTCAAAATGACTGTAGAATGATCATAGGGACCGAATGTCCTTAGGGCACCCTTCAGTCGACCGACGCCGAATTTTTGGGACTATCTCAAAACGGCCTTTGAAAAGACCTTAGTGAGACTCTAGGTCCCAACACTCACACATATATCATACAAAATAAAAGAGTGTCAAAAATATGCTTAAATTTAATATTATTAGGGATTTTGTGAGAGCTTGGGTGATCGAACCCCACGAGTTCAAAACTCCTCGGTCGCCCGAACTGTTGATAAGTCAACCGTTGACTTAGGCTCTCGGGCAACCGAACCAAATTGTGCATACTGTCCTTGAGCACCCAAACCCTTCGAAAGAGCATTCCACCAACTTGGGCCACTGACCTTTTTAGTTCAAATTGAGCCTCAGTTGACTGAACACTTGAGTTCGAGCCACCGATTGAAGGACCGGGCACCCGAAGTCACGAACAAAGGCTACTGACTTTGATTCAAGTTGCTAAAGCACAGCATAGGCGACCGAACTCATTTAAATAACTTTTAAAGCTGTGTCTGTTCGGGTGACCGAACCATGGTTCAGCCACCCGAACCTCGGCGGGTCAAAATTAATTTAACCGCGATAAAACAGGGTTAATTTGGGCAAATTGCATTTTAATCAATTGGGACTTTTTTAATTATCCCCATCATGTCCCAATGAGTTACATTTTTACCCCTGGCTAAAAATATGAGTTCATTTGCATGATTAAAAAAAGGATTAGCAAAATCATTATCCAAAAACCCTCTCTATTTCAAAATCCCACTTTGCTCAAATACCTTCAAATACTCATTCCATTGATAAATCTTGGTAATGTAAGAGCTTAGTAAGTGTGCTTTTAATTGCTAGATAGTGCTAAATACTCCCACTTGCTTGTGTGATTGAGATATTGTTTTTGGGTAGTTTAGCTTAGGTTTATCCCACAAATTTTCATATTATAAATCTTGTGTTGGCATAATCTAGTAAGCTTAGGATATTTGCATCTTTGTTGCAAGTGTCCAATAGTTTGGTTTTTGTTATGAAAATATTTTCAAACAAACAAAACATTTTCAAACTAGTATTGTGCGTATTTTATTAAGGAAAATCTTCTTGAACTAGTTTGATTATCTGATTCATATCCTTGGAATATTGATTTGCTGCTGAACTGTGCATTGCTTAGATTCCAAGATACCGCTTGTTTTGTACACTCTTGAGCATATAATTGATTATACCATATTGAGTGTTGATAGCACAACTATTTGCATCACTGGGCTTACATGACCTATATTGTTGATGTGTATGTGATTACGCATATTGGGTATATATCTACTTTACATGAAAGCATAATCACTGTACCATTTTGTTTGTGAAAAATACTATTGTATTTCTAGGCATGGCCTGAGGGGGTTTGATCTAGTCCGGAAGGATCGGGTTGGGGTTAGCCCTATGAATTTCACCTAGGGCCTTCTTCGCCTCGCAAGGATAATTTGTAAAGGTTGAGGTAACCCCTATGCTAATTGACTTGGTTGTAATTGGTGCTGCTCCACCTGTTAAGTGAGCCTCTAGTGGAATCCTCGGGCTCGCAAGCTAGAGGCGGGGACGTAGGCACAGTTTGCTGAACCTCGATAACATATCGTGCATGTACTTTATATTCTCAGCACTTTACATTTCTGCACATGTATATAATAGCGCATGATTTAATTTCTGCATATTATTTGCTCATTTGGGTTTTTGTATATAGAAAGACCCTAGGTTATGAAATATTGTTGTTGAACTAGTTAAACCTAGGAATAAATTTTAAATACCCAATTCACCCCCCTCTTGGGAATACACCAAAGCTAACACATTTCAAGTTTTGAGAGATTACATATATAAAATAAAATTCCCTCAAAACTAAAAGACTACTCACTGACCTAATTATTACATGTACTTGCAAAAGAAATGCCGCATAATTACTTACACTTCCTTGGTTATAACTGAACTTCTTAGAACAATTATAGGTATTTCTACCCCGATTTGTTCCTCGAGCTCCCAAGAAGCCTTTTCTACAACATGATTTCTCCACAAAACCTTTACTGGAGGAATCTTCTTAGTACGCAATTCTTGTTCTCTTCTGTCCAAAATCTATTCTGGTACCTCCTCATAAACTAATGAATCACTGAGCTCTAATTCACCATAACTGATTACATGAGAAGGGTCTGGGACGTATTTCCTCAATATGAAAATGTGGAATACGTCATGTATCCTAGAAAACACAGGCGGTAAAGCTAACCTGTAGGTAACCGACCCCACTTTCTCTAGAATCTCAAACTGACCGATGAACCTAGGGCTAAGTTTACCTTTCTTTCCAAACCTCGTAACCCCTTTTAACGGAGCTATTTTAAAAAATACACGGTCATCAATATCAAATTCCAATTTCGTGTGGTGATTATCAGCATAACTCTTTTGTCGACTCTAAGCTACACTGATACTATCCCTGATAAGCCGAACCTTATCGTACGTTTGTTGCACTAATTCTAGTCCCACAACTCACTACTCACCCATCTCGTCCCAATATAAAGGAGAACGGCATCTCCTACTATATAGTGCCTTAAACGGTGTCATACCAATGCTGGTCTGATAACTGTTATTATACGCAAACTCTACTAACGACATGAACTAAGTCCAACTACCCCTAAAGTCTAATACGCATGCTCGAAGCATATCTTCTAATATCTATATCATCCTCTCAATCTGTACATCTGGCTGAGGATGGAATGTCGTGCTAAAAGATAATTGAGACCCTAAAGCTTCTTGCAAGCATCTCCAGAAACATGACATGAAACGTGGGTCTCGATCTGACGCTATAGACACAGGCACTCTGTGAGAACGGACTATTTCCTGAATGCAAATTTCTACCAAACGGTTAAGGGAGTAGATGATCTTGATAGGAAGGAAATGGATGGTCTTAGTCAACCAATCTACAATAGCCCAAATTGCACTCTGGCCATGTGACGCCAATGGCAGCCCTAAAACAAAGTCCATGGATATATGATCCCATTTCCACTCTGGGATAAATAGCGGCTGCAACTGACCTTTCGGCCTTTGGTGCTCATCTTTTACCTGCTAGCACGTCAAAAAATATGCTACATACTCGACAATCTCCTTCTTCATACCATTCCACCAATAAAATTCTCGCAAATCCCTATACATTTTCATACTACCGGGATGAACTGCTTATAAAGATCTATGAGCCTCCTCTAGGATGGTCTTCCTGATATCAGCATCAGTTGGAACACACAATTTAGAATGGAACCGTAAGGTTCCATCATCTGTAATGAAGAATTCCTCTCCCTAACCAGTCTGTACTTTTTCCATCACCTCTTCTAATTTTGGATCTTCCTTCTATGCAGTTTTAATCATTTCCTACAGAGTAGGTTGTGCCACTAAATTGGCAATACGTACTGAAGGATCACTCTCCACAAACTTTATGATGAGTCTCTCCAGATCCATCATGATCGGATACTAGATCTCCATAGCTGCCAAAGCTGAACCCACAGACTTCTTGCTCAGTGCATCAGCTACCACATTTGCTTTTCGTGGGTGGTAACAGATAGTGCAATCAAAATCTTTAATTAGCTCCAACCACCTTCTCTGTCTCATATTCAATTCCTTCTGAGTGAAAAAGTACTTTAAACTCTTATGGTCAAAGAAAATTTCACATCGCTCGCCATAGAGGTAAAGTCTCCAAATTTTTAATGCATGTACTAGTGTAGCCAATTCAAGATCATGGGTAGGGGAGTTCTTCTCATACTCTTTCAGCTGCCTAGAAGCATACGCTACCACTCTATCATGTTGTATCAGTACACAACCAAGTCCCTTCAAGGAAGCATCACTGTAGATAGTATAACCCTCATCTAGTGTCGTGACAAGTCTCTGTTTCAATTCCTAAAACTATGCTCACAGCTATCATCCCATTCAAATCTTATGTTCTTCCTAGTCAGACGTGTTAGAGGCCCTGATAATGCTGAGAATCCCTAAAAAAAATGATGGTAATAACCAGCTAATCCCAAGAAACTCCTAATCTCATGTACATTCCTCAGTCTAGCTCAATTCACTACCGCATCAATCTTACTAGGATCCACAGAAATTCCATCCCTTGAGATAACATGCCCCAAAAAACACAACTTTCTCGAGCTAGAATTCATATTTACTGAACTTAGCATACAACTTCTTTTCCCTGAGTGTCTGTAAAACTTGCCTAAGATGCATATCATGCTCCTCATAGCTCATCGAATAAACCAGTACATCATAAATAAAAACAACAACAAACTGGTCTAAATATGGATGGAAAATCCTATTCATTAAATCCATGAATATTGTAGGATCATTTGTTAGACCAAATGGCATAACAAGGAACTCATAATGTCCATACCTGGTCCTGAAGGCCGTCTTCGATACATCTTCTGCTTTCACTTTCACCTGATGATAGCCCCGATCTGAGGTCACTCTTATAATACACCCGTGTACTTTGGAGCTGGTTAAATAAATCATCTATACGGGATGGATGATATTTGTTCTTGATTGTCACTTTATTAATCTCCCTATAATCTATACACATCCTTATAGACCCATCCTTCTTCTTCAAAAATAATACTGGAGCTCCCCACGGAGATACACTAGGTCGTATAAAACCCTTATCAAGTAAATCCTGCAACTAATTCTTTATTTCTGCTAACTCTGCTGGCGCCATTCGATAAGGTGCTTTAGAGATCGGCGATGTACCTAGAAGTAAATCAATAGGAAAATCTACCTCACGATCAGGTGGCAAACCTAGTACTTCATCTAGAAATTAATTTTTAAACTCTTTCACTACTGGCGTACTAGAGAGCTTCAATTCATTCCCTGATCTTTCCTTCACAAAGCCCAAAAATCCTTAACAACCACTCAGGAGCAGTCTCCTCGCCTGAACAGTTGAAACCAACTGAGGTAGAGACTGCACTCATGATCCTATGAATCTGAATTCTGGTATTCTCGGAGGTTTGAATTTCTCTTGAACGACAATTAATACTAGCAAAGTTAGCTACTAGTCAATCCATGTTGAATATGACATCAAACCCATGCATGTCTAGCATTATCAAATCAGCAGATAAAATTCTCCCCTAAATATGAACTGGACAGCCACGAAGCACCCTACTACACCTCACTACTGACCCGGTCGGTGTAGCTACCAATAGTTCGATGTCTAATAATTGCCTATAGACACAAACGAGTGTGTGGCACTCGAATCAAATAATGCAATGACTTTAAATGAAAACATACTAACCATACCTGTCACCACATTGCTGGCTACCTCAGTATCACCCGGCATCAGAGCAAAATCTTGGCAAAAGCCATATTCCTCTGCTGGCCACCACGTGGCACCTGATAGCCTCTTCGAGTAGGTCTAGAAGTAGAAGCATCACCAATTTGAGCCTAACAATCTCTCAACACATACCCTGGCTTCCCACATCGGTAGCAAATACCTCACCCGGCACGGCACTCACCCGAGTGCCTCTTCCCACAAATCGGGCAAGTTAGAAGTGGCTGCACACCTTGAAAACGACAATTCCCCATCTCCTGCCTCCGATCTCTGTAGTAGCCACCTCTCTTCAAAGAACCACGACCGACCCCCTGTTGGAAACCAGAAGGTGTGGATCTCTTCTTTTATCTCTACTCCTCAGCCTCCAATCACTTTCCAATCTCTGCTATAGTGGCCCTATCAACCAGCTCGGAAAAATCCCATAATTTTAGTATTGACACCTGCTTATATATTTCCCTCCTCAAACCTCTTTCAAAATGTCGTACCTTTTTCACCACATCTGGAATAATGTACGGGTGAAGCGAGATAATTCAATGAACCTCGCCGCATACTATTGCACCTACTGCTGTCCTTGCTTCAGATTCAGGAATTCCTCAATCTTAGCTTCCCTAGACGAGACTGGAAAATACCTATCGAAGAATATCTCCTTAAATCGCTCCCATGTCATGTCCATAGGTACTGTCCTCTACTGCTCTAGGAGTTTCATTGCCATCGACCATCTCTCGGCCTCTCCAGTCAATTTATATGTAGCAAACAGCACCCTCTGCTCCTCAATACACTGTAACACTGCAAACACATTCTCAATCTCCCGCACTCAATTTTTACTGACAGCAGGATTGGTTCCTCTTGAGAAAGCCGGAGGATTCATCTTAATGAATTTCTCAATTGAGCTATCGTGGCCTGCAGACAAACCACCCAGCTTTCTAGAATTCCTGGCAATTTCAGCCATGACCTGCTATGCCACACTGCGTAAAACTACATCTAAATCACCACCCGCAGCACCTGAGGGCCCAGTACCCTCATTTCTACTAGCATGGGCACTATTGCCTCCAAGGTCCATCCTGAAAAAGACAATAAACTTAACTAATTCATCACTCTTGATCTCAATTCAAGGTTCAATCCTGCAACCTAGATACCCAACTCGACGATAGTTTAACATGGCTTTCCTGAAATCGTCACCCCAGGAAAATCACACAAACAATCACAGAAGTCTTGCATCTAGACTATAAAACTAGACCCCAAATTCCTTTATACTATACTCTCGTATTATTACTACTGCACTCTAAAGCCTACAGAACCTTGCAACCTGGCTTTGATACCAAACTGTAATGACCTACTTAACTTATCATATAATTAAATACATATCACAAAGTTAACTGGAACCCGTGGGTAACAAGGACACACACATGTCATACACTACGGAAACCTAAGCAGTAGTAAATATAAATTACTTCCATCAAACCATAAAATACATAATACCAGAGTTGTCTACAATCCACCATAACACTGTATTTACATATAATCCCAAAAATTTCAAAATATAACTAGGATCTCACAACATAAATCTCCTTATCATAATCCAAGAACTTACCTTCCTAGCGGGGTAACAACTACTGCTTTAGCGGTGACCTTGGTCTGCCAATCTATCTGGGTTTCCTGAAAATTTATTTAAGTTGGGGGGATGAGACACCTTTTAGTGAGGGAAAATAAACTAGATACAGTTGTCTGGCAACAAAAATATTTAATGCTAGAGTAGATATACAGTACATTTCACATACTAGAGAATACTAAACATAACATGGTTGAGTAAACATATAATTTCATAATTCTAATAAATCATACTGTTCATGAAAATTCTAATATAACTGATAATACTGTAATTTACCCAGGATGTATAGTTAGCTAATGTCATGTATTACCCCCCATGATGGATTGTGTGGCCCAAAGGTGAGACCCGACAATGGCTGGCCGACCATTATCGAATTAAAAATGTTTGTAAGTACTATAAGTCCACCACACCCTGGTCTAGATTGCCAAGTGGACATCTACAACTCTACACTAAAAGTCACATCAACTATTTATTTCCGACCCGCTCTACTTGCAGGGGCGATTATCACAAGTCGGAACTATAATAATCTAATCTGTATAGCTACCGTACTGTGCTCCTGAAACTGAACTGAACTATCATCCGAGTTCTGATAACATATAATACATGATAATATATGGTTCAATGTAAATAGATTGATAGCATTTTCTATAATAACATACATACATGCGACATTGCGCCGTTTATTTTCATATCTGCGGCCTTGCACGAAATCATTCATAAATACGGCCTTGTGCCGAAGTCATACATAAATACATTGCCTTATGCCGACTATCAATCACCGAACATTTCATACATATTAGTCAGCCTAAATAATTTGTTTACATGTATTTTAAAATCATAATGTACTACATTATTTCATAATCTCTGAAAATCATTGAAATATACTATATATGCAAAATTACCTTGACATCATCTAATTTGCGTAAAAATAATATTCATGCCACATAATGCTGAATAAAACATACATTCTACTCTGAAATCATATTTTCCGGCATTTTATACTAAAAAGATACATTCTAATGCAATAACATTATTTTCCCCAAATATGCACTTTCTCAAAAATACTCACATATAATACATGCGTTTTGAACATAAATATGCTAATAATTTAATAATAATTTTCATGGAAATTTTCTGTTTTAGTTTATTCCCTTACCTGACTTCTGAAAACCCCCATAAAATATACTGGTCCTGCACTCGCAGGGTTCCCCATTCAATACCCTGAAATCAATATCTCTCAGAACTAAACTTTAGTATTTCTTCATATACAACATTTCTTATAACTATGAAAAGACCAAATTTCGAATAAAAAGTCTTACCTTGAATTTGGGATAAATTTCAAGGTAGCTCCATTGATGATCCACTCGAGTAGATGTGTAGAGAACTTCCCCAGGAGTGCCGTGGTATCTTCAGATAGACAAACCGGCAAGAATCTGGCCCGAAATCTTAGAGAGAAGAGAGGAGGGACGAATTGAGGAGAGAGAGAGAGAGGAGTTCTCGCATGATTTTCGACTAAAAATGAGGTTTAGGCCTATTTATACACGGACCTACGTCGACAAGCCATATCACTTCATCGACGAGGTCAAGAAGGCAATTCATCGATGAATGATTACTCCTCGTCGACGAAATTCAGAACTACGATATATCCCTTCGGTATCTTCTCGTTGACGAGACACATCCCTGTCGACGAGCCCTTTATGTGTTCTCTTCGATGAATCCCCTATTCATTGATGAGACCTTGTTACTTTTGTTTCCCCTTCTATTATTAAATAACAATAATTATTCGAGTCTTTACAATGTATGTAATTTATGATTTCCGCTGCTTAGGTATCAGAGATGTATGACAGGTTTATCCTCAGCACCCATCGGTCCAAGTTGATCATGATTATATCAGTTTAGCAAGATATCAGAGCTATTATGTATATGGTTATGTCAATATATATATATATATATATATATATATATGTTATATGTTAATATATATATATATGGTAAAATAGCCAGGCCATTACACAATTATTGGCTCCACTATGAAACAAAAATTGAGCATGATAAATTGATCTTGAATTATGACATGATGATAGGATTATATGAGACATGGTGTGATGATGCTGATACTGATATGATGATAATATGAATCATGTTGTACTGAATGAATATACATATTGTTGTATACTATTCTGAGTATCCTTGTGACTATGCTATTTGTCTCTTTTTGATTGATGTCAAAAGGAGGAGAGAAATTTAAGAGCAAAAGAGAGAGCATATTTGAAAATAAATAAATAACAAGAGGGAGAAAACCAAAATGAGGAAATATAAGCAAATTGAGAAGTTTGAGCTAAAATGCAAAATATATGAGATGATGCTACTAATAATATGCTAATATGCTGAAATGAACTATGATGCACTAATACTTGATTATGATATAGAGATATTCAAACTTACATCTGAAACCTTGATTTTGATATATATGAATGATTATTTCTACAAACATTGTTAAAAGTATGCTTATTGTAAGGGGGAGCCATATCAAGGTTCTCTCCTTTTTGCTCCTCATTTCTCATCATCAAAAAAGGAGAGATTGTCGGCCTAACATGACTTCCGATTCTTATTTTGATGATAACAAATCAAGACAAATTTAACATGTTGTGTTTTAAGTGATGATGTTTTAGGAAATCAAGTATATGAAGTTTAAAAGTTCAAGTATTATGAGTTCAAGATCACAAGTGTTATTAAAAGCTTATACTCTAATGACAAGTGATTAAAAGGAAGCTTAAAAGGTCAAAGACAAAAAAACCTTATGAAAGCATAAAGGATATTGAAGCTCAAGACAAGATGAACTCAAAGCAAGATATTTATATGAAGACTTCAAGTGTAGAAAAGTTTAAGTCTTAAGAAAGTCTTGTGTAAGTACTTCCACTAAATATCAAAATGAATGCTTTGAAGCTCATTTGGGTTATTCATGGACTTAGAGATCATATTTTGAAAACCCCAGAAAATACTTTCAAAAATATCAAAACAAGTTGGGAAGAGTTTTAGGAAACAATTAAAAAAAAAAAAAAAAACTTTTTTAACTGCCCAAGCGATTGACCCTTCTTTGGTCAAGTGATTGACATTTATGTTGAATTAATTTTGGAAAGATAGTATAGGCCCAGGCGATTCACCCCTATGAGTCCAGGCGCCTGACCATGTTCTGACTATGATATTACGCTGAACTTCAAGTCTAGGAAACTAACCCCAGCAAGTCCAGGCATCTAATCCTCGTAACGACTATTTTTAAAACAACATTTCCAAAGAGAGTTTCTTGTGCCCCAAACTTTGTCAAAACTTGGGAAACACTCCAAGTAACTTGATCAACATGAAAATATGACTCTTTAGCTCTATAAACATATGATTTCTTAAATCAAATCGAATACCAAGAAATTAAAATCTGATTTCAAGCCTATATTGCTAATACTCTCTCAAAGCCTACTTGCTGAGATTTTTTGAGAATTAATGAGTTAATGTTCACCGATCTCTGAGCACAACTTTTGAAATTTGAATCATTAAAATAAAGATTATTGTGATACACTCTTTGAGCTTCAATTCTATTCTTCTTTGATATTTACATTGAAGTATTGATTAGCTATGCTATATCTTGTACTAATATGCTCTATTTGAGAGTAATTGTTGTATGAAAGAAATTTGTTGATCTTATAGGTCACACCCGGTTTTGATAATGACAAATACTTACGTATTTGATGGTTTTCAAGTGTTTGTGCAAGTTTAGATAAGCATCTAACGAAATGACACTTGAAGCAAAACATGAAAACCTTGAAGATTTTAATTCATATCGTAAATTCAATTAATGTAATATGGGCCTGTAATAGCAACTAGGTACTTGGTCTGTAATAATTACCTGCATATCATGCATATAGGATATATGGTAAGCTCAGTAAGACCCTAGTATGACTCTAGGTCCCAACACTCATGCACATATATCATACAAAATACAGGAGTGTTAAAATTGCACTTAATTGAATATTATTAGGGTATTTGATAGAGCTCGGGCGACCAAACCCCAAAAGTTCAAAACTCCTTGGGCGCCCAAACCACCTAAAAAATAAATTTCACCAACTCGAGCTACTGATGGATTTAGTTCAAATTAAGCCCCGGGCGACCGAACACACAAACTCGGGCTATCGAACCTATCACCAGGCACCTGAAAAATCGAAGAAATTTTTCTGACTTTGATTTGAGCCACTGAACTGAAACTCGGGCTGCCAAACTGATTTAAAGACCTTTTATTATTGTGTCTGTTCAGGCGATCGAACAGCGGTTCAGCCACCTGAATCTCGCCAGGTTAAAAATATTTTAACCGTGGTAAATACGGGTTATTTTGGGTTAATTGTGTTTGAACATTTTGGATCTTTTCTAAGAATTTCCAACAAGTCCCAAACGGTTATAATTTTTACCTTACCTATAAATATAGGCTCATTTGTGAGGGTTAGCAATTAATTAGAAAATTCATTAGCCAAAAATCCTCTATTTTACAAATACTTTTTTTGTCCAAATACTCTTAAATTTCCATTCCCTTGATACATTTTTTATACTGTGAGAGCGTATATAGTGTGCTTGTGATTGTTAGATTTTGCTAAAACTCCCATTTGCTTGTGTGATTATTGATATTCTTTGTAGGGAGTTTGGCTTAGTTTTATCCCACTGATTTCATATTATAAATCATTGTTGGGATAGACTAGCAAGCTTTGGGGTCTTTGCAAAATTGTTGCAAGACTTCCATAGCTTTGATTTTTGTTGTGCAAAAATATTTTCATTAAGAAAAAATATTTTCAAACTAGTAGTGTGCTTATTTCATTCAAGAAAATCTTCTTGAACTAGTTTGAATATCTTATTGATATCTTTGGAATCTTGACTTGCTATTGAAATGTGCTTTGCTTAAATTCCAAGATATTGCTTGTATTGAACACTCTTGAGCATTTCATTGATAATGCCATATTGAGTGTTGTTAGCACAACTATTTGCATCATTGAGATTACACTATATCCATATTATTGATGTGTATGTGATTGTGCATATTGGGTACATATCTGCTTTACAGTAAAGCATAATCACTGTACCAGTTGATTGAGAAAATACTGTTGTATTCCAGGTATGGCATGACGGGGTGGTAATCCAGTCCGGTAAGGATTGTGTGTAAAGGTTGAGGTCGGCCCTCTGCTAATTGACCTGGTTGTTTAGGTGCCGCTCCATCAGCTTAAGTGAGCATTATACTGGTAATCCTTGTTCTTGTTAGCCAAGGCAGGGACGTAGGCAATTCGCCGAACCTCAATAACACTTCTTGGTGTCACTTATTTTTACTGTTTTCTAGTGCATGCTTAGTTGATTGGATTGTGCTATTTAATTTTTGATACATATTGCAATTGATTTAATTTACATGCACTAGATTGACTTTAGGGTTGTGAAAATACTTCTTTTAGGATATTGACTTAAGGCAGCAATTATAAAATACCAATTCACCCCCCCCCTAATTGGGATCACAGTAAAGCTAACAAAATTGTTCCTGTTTTCATGTTTTTCTTGACGGTTCAGGGTTGTTGAATCGTTGTACCAACCGTGGGGTATCGCTTGGAGAGGGGGCTCCACCCTAATTTAATAAGGTTACCGAGCATGGGGTATCGCTTGGAGAGGAGGGTTCTATCCTATTGAAGGAGTGTTGTAAAAGGTTGCTCCTACCCGTAAAAAAGTGTGATAGTGGAATCTTTAGGTGGTGTGCCTAAGGCGAGAATGTAGGTGGGTATATCCGAACCTTGTAAAAATCTCGATCTTATTCTCTTCCTTACTCTCTTTAAATTTCAACATATATAACTACATGGTTGTTTATATATTTCAAATCTATAGACTACGTGGGTGTGAATTAAATTGTTGAAAATTGATTTGCTTTTAGGATTTGCAGAAATTGAAAGGAAGTATGGTCGTTAATCAATATCTATCATGGAAATCGTAAGGGAGTACATTGATTGATTAACACCCAAGACTCATTAACTTATTGATTAATCAAACTTATTTAATTTTTGAGTTTTGGATGTTTGGTTGAATTCTTTCATATTGAAATCAATTCTATCTTATTGAGTGGATTGAAATATTCAAAATCTAAAAGTATTACATTGTGAATCATTGGTTTGTGTTGAGATATTGATTGAACCAATTCATTGGTTGGGTGTTGATTGAAATTGTTGCAAAATCAAATTGATATATTCATTCACAAAGTCTTAAAATTTGAATTCAATTTTTAGCTGGTCTAGTGATTAAAACTTAAACATTACATGTGTGATTATTGAATATAAAAAGGTTGAGAAAAAATTTATAAAAAGATTCTCAAAGAAATTTTTAAAACCCATTTCACCCCCCTCTTGGGACTACAGCTTAGTTTTCATACTGGTTTGTGAGTGATTGAGAAAATACTGAAATTGTCATACTTTCTTAAAATTATTTGGACATTCATATATCTATTTTCTTTGTGATTAATTAGAAAGACCCTAGGTTGTGTAATACTGGTTATAATTTTAAAATAGAACATACTTGACTTAGGAATTTTTATTATCTCCAATTCACCCCCCTCTTGGGATTACACGAAAAATCACAGTAACCCTATTTTTATGATAGTGAATTTCAACTATCGCTTGCACAAAAATTGGTATTAGAGCCATAGCTTATGATGGCTGTGAATTCTTCTGCAAAGTTCGACATGGTCAAGTTTGACAGAACTGAAAATTTCGGATTATAGTTGAGGAGGATCAAGGAATTGTTAGTGCAACAAGGCATGGTGAAGGCATTATACGAAAAGCAGCCGGAAGGCATGGACAACATGAATTGGAAGGAACTCAAAGTGAATGTTGTGGCAACTATTAGGATTTATCTGGTTGATGACCTAATTTATCACATTATGGATGAGGAATCACCAACGGCAGTTAGGCTGAAACTGGAAATTCAATATATGTCCAAGTTGATGACGAACATGCTTAATCATATGCAGAAACTATATGGTCTTAAGATGTTTGAGGGCTTGGATCTGAACTAGCACATCAATTTATTCAACCAGATCATCAGTGATTTCAAGTGAGTTGATGTGAAGTTCGAAGATGAAGACAAGGCATTGATATTACTCAATTCCCTACTTGCTTCTCCTATGTATTGAAATTTGGTTAATACTCTGATGTGGGGAAAAGAAACTCTTGAATTAGAGGTGATCACAAGTGCTCTTTTAGGTTTTCATTAGAGGAAGAAAGCCGATGATGAGAATTTACAAGGTGAAGGGCTTGTGGTAAGGGGTAACAAGGAACGTGGAAGAAGCGAGTTCTGGAGTGGACCGAGTAACAATAAATCTTGATCCAATTCCAAGAAGAGGAAGGACATATAATGTTTTAATTGCGGAAAAAAAAGGATCACATACAAGATTGTCTAGAAAGAAAGAAGAAAAATACATAGACTAAAGAGGGTCCATTAAAATCGACAAATGTAGTGGAAGAAGCAAACTTAGAGAGCGATGACGAGGATATGCTTTCTGTTTCATCCGGTTCAGATCATCTCACTAATTCTTGAATTATGGATTTGACATGCTCCTACTACATGGCACCCAATAAAGATTAGTTCAACACTTATAGGTTAGTAAATTATGATTCTGTTCTGATGGGTAATGATGCATCATGCAAAATTGTTGGAATATGGAATATTAGAATTAAAATTTTTGATGGTGTTGTTAGAATGTTTTGTGATGTTAGGCATATACCAGATTTAACGAAGAATCTGATTTCACTAGGCACTTTAGATTGTAATAGGTTCAATTACAAGTATGCAAGTGGAGTAATGAAGGTGAGTAAAGGTGTCTTAACAGTGATGAAGGGGCAAAAATTAGTACGAAATAAATAAATAAATAAATATATATATATATATATACACACTGTTAGGTACCACAGTTGTAGGTGGAATTGTAGCTACAAAGTTTGAGTCGGATAGTATAGTTTTGTGGCATATGCGGTTAGGTCATATAAGTGAGCGTGGGATGGCGGAGCTTCGTAAGAGAAATCTATTGAAAGGTGTCAAAAAAATACAAGCTAAATTTCTATAGGTACTATATTTTTGGGAAACAGAATAAGGTGTAGTTCAAGATAGCCACACAGATGTTTGGGGGCCAGTAACGGTAGCATCACGGGGAGGACATGCATATTTTGTTATTTTTATTGATGATCACTCATGAAAGGTCTAGGTGTACTTCATGCTGCATAAGTTAGAAACGTTTGTCAAGTTCAAGTTGTGGAAAGCTGAAGTGGAAAACCAGATAGGGAGGAAAATCAAATGTTCAGGTACAACAATGGTACTGAGTACACAGATTCAAAATTCATAGAGTTGTGTGAGCAAGATGGAATTGGGAGAAACTTCACAGTACACAAGGCACCACAATAAAATGGTGTGACGAAAAGGATGAACAAAATAATAGCTGAAATAGCTCGGTGTCTCAGGTTGAATGCAAGGCTTGCAAAGAACTTCTGGGCAGGTTGAATGCAAGGCTTGCAAAGAACTTCTGGGCAGAATCAATGAGTGTGACATGTTTCTTGATTAATAGGTCACCAAGGGTAGCACTAGATAGAAAAGTAGTTGAGGAGATGCGAACAAGCAGCGCGGTAGACTACTCTGGTTTGAGAGTGTTTGGATATCCAACCTACGTGCATGTTTCTAGTGAGAAGAGGTCGAAGCTTGATGCAAATTCTAGAAAATGTATCTTTCTGGGGTATCAGAAAGGGGTGAAAGGTTTCAAGCTCTAGAATCTGAAGGAAAATAAGGTGATGATCAATAGAGATGTGGTCTTTGATGAGAAAGCGATGTTGCTGTGTACTCAGGAAGAAGAGAAATAGGTGCCAAAAAATTGTAGCAGCAATAAGCATGTGGTGTAGGTGGAGCTAGAGACTCAAGGTAGAGATGAAAATGTTTAGAATGCAATGAGTCCTACCTCACGAGACCACTAGTGTCACTGTATAGCTATTGATAGGCCCAAACACACTATCATGCCACCCACCAGGTATGGCTTTGTTGATTTGGTTTCTTATGCACTCATTACTAGTAGCAAGGATCCTACTACTTTTCTAGAGGCGGTGCACAACCAAAATAAGAGTAGATGGATGGGTACTATGGTGGAGGAGATGGAGTCTCTGCATAAGAACTAAACATGGGTGTTGGTTTAGCTTCCAAAAGGCAAGAGAGCGATAGGATGCAAATGGGTGTATAAAAAAGAAAGAAGTAGTATCAGAAAAAGAAAGAGAAAAAATCAAGGCTCGTCTAGTAGCAAAGGATTACTCATAAAGGAAAGAGGTTGATTATGATGAGATCTTCTCTCCTGTGGTCGAACACACTTCAATCAAGGCAGTGTTGGGTTTGGTAGTGCATTTTGATATGTATTTAGAGCACATGGATGTAAACACAGCTTTTTCTTCAAGGTGATTTTGAGGAGTTAATTTACATAGTATAGCTAGAAGGGTTCAGTTAGTCTGGATAGGAACACTTGGTATGTAAATTGAAGAAATCACTTTGTGGGATGAATCAGTCTCCGAGATAATGGTCCAAGCAATTTGACTCTGACATGATCGGGATTGGCTATAGGAGATGTGAGTATGATTGTTGTGTTTATGTGAAGAGCCTTGATTATGATTCATTTATTTTGTTGTTGCTGTATAAGGATGATATGTTGATTGTTGCGGACCTCATGAGTGAGGTTAACAAGTTGAAAACCTTGTTGAGCAAAGAATTTGACATAAAGGACTTGGGTGCGGCTAAGAATATTCTTGGGATGGGGATTTGCAAGGACAGAACTTCCAGGAGATTATGGTTATGAGTGTTGGAGAGGTTCAGTATGGTTAATGCAAAACCAGTGAGTACACCTTTGGAAAGTCATTTTAGATAGTCTATCACCTAATGCTAGAAGATAGATGATGAAGTTCAAGACATGTCAAAGGTCCCATATGCCAGTGCAGTGGGTGCTTGATGTATGTTATGGGTTGTACAAGATCGGATCTGGCACAAGCTGTCAGTGTGGTGATCAAGCTTCTATCAAATACAGGACAACAACATTGGGATGCAGTCAAGTGAATTTTTAGATACTTGAGGGTCATTACAGACTATGGCATCATGTTTAGCAAACAACAGGGTGATCCTTCAGTTGTGGGATATGTTGATGCAGACTACGTAGGGGACTTGGATGATAGGAAGTCTACCACGGGGTATGTATTCACTCTTGTGGGGTGACCTATTTGTTGGAGGTCCATGGTTCAGTCTCTAGTTGCACAATCTACTACTGAGCCAGAGTACATGACAATGGCTGAGGATACCAAGGAAGCTTTTTGGCTTACAGGATTGGTCAAGGAGCTCGGTATTTAGCAACTTGGAGTTCTGTTGCATTGTGATAGTTAGAGTGTCATTTACTTGGCAAAGAACCAGGTGTATGATACAAGGACCAAGCACATCAATGTGAGGTTTCACAAGATCAGGGAATTGGTTTCTTCTGGTGAACTATTGTTTTAGAAAGTTCAGACTTCTGAGAATACAGTAGACATGTTGACAAAGCCGATTACCACAGACATGGTCAAGCAATGCTTAGACTTGATTAATGTCTCCAGATGCTAGATGGGAGGCGTCCCAACCTATTGTCCCAAGTGGAGCTCCAGTTTATGTTTTTGTTTTTTCTCCTAAGGGGTGAGCATTCACAAAGGTGGAGATTTTTGTAGTATGTGGCCCATATTAAGCAGAACATATGTAAAAAAAAAAAAAAGCGGGCTAAACAAAAAATGGAACCTGGTCTGAAGAAAAACCATCAACGGTTTGCATAGGTACGTCAATAGTTACATATACGATTTTAGCTAGAAGCCAATTAAAGGAAAAATCGTCAATGGTTTGACAAAAGTACATCAACGGTTTCTTCCAATGAAGGAAAACTATTGATGGTTTTGTTCGACATTAGTTTTGAAATTTAAACTAGGACGGTTAACAGGTTGGGGAAGCGGAGGCAAATCCTCTGCGAATTGATACAGGGGTATTTGAGGAATTCTCTGATACCCCTGTACGTCTAAGGTTAGTACAAATATAATGATGTAACCCTGTTTTTATGATAGTAAATTTCAGTCGTCACTTGCTCCTATGGACATAGACATTCGGCCAAACCATGTTAAATCATTATTTTTTTTATTGTTTTCATTATTTGTGTGTGCTTCCATTTTATTCATCGCAATTGCTGCATTGCACCGTTATGCACGTTTATTATTACACAACACACCCCTTACGTCATAATTAGTTTTTCTTTTTTCACCATTGTTAGGAATAAGGTGTTAGAAGAACAAATTCTGAAAAATATGACTTTAGGTGTGAATGATTTGCTTTTAAAGTGTTTTTTGACGCCAAATCGAATGAGTTTGTTGAAAAAAATGCAAAATACCTTTAGAATATAACAAAACCACAAAAAACCTGCATGCAATGAATCTGAAGATTTTTGTTTAAAACTTCTTTGAAAAAAATGTATGTAACTATGCAAAAAAATGAAAAAGGAGAAATAGGAAATTTTGATAACATTTAATTTGTCTTCAAAACCCTTTTTCTATATCCTTGAAAAATTACTAGTGGTACACTTCCAAATGAACATAGTGGTGAGTCGAAAGGTTATTTAGACATACAATTTAAAATAATTATCGCTATTAATTTCATATTTAAACAATGATAGTTATTTTATAAAATTCAAATTATTTACCTAACTTAATGGTTACAGGGCAAACTGTTGACGATTTCAAATAGAAACAAAACCGACGATAAAAACTAAGATAACTGTAATGCCCCGAACCCACCAAGTGGGGCCTAGAGGTCACGTGTTACATTTGCCTATTCTAACACCATATATCACAATCATGCAGCCGAAATAAAACATACATCCTCAATATAAATACCAGAGTCCACCTAAATACATATATGAACCCCATAAACAACTACCAATACTTGTTTATATTACATACCAGTATTTAAAAACTATACATAAGTTGTTTATACAAACTTTCCAAAATACTCAAAACTTTACCCTACTAGAGTCCTAAACACGACCTCTTGATGGACCTAAAAATATGATTATCTAGTAGGGTGAGACACATCTCAGTAAGGAAGAACAAATCATAGCAGTGTGTGTGGCAGAGTGTTTAAAAAATTACAAAATATATATTTGTTTTCCATTCACCATCAACTGTAGCTATTAAACACATCATTAATTATCCACATTGGTCTCTGATTTCATACTCATATCTAATATACATAAATACTGGCTTCTGATTTTATACTCACATTCATAATTATTTTTAATAATATTACCCGAGAATAGGGAAGATTACCTGCCCATACAAGTAGCTTCCCTCTTTTCTAATTACCAGTATCAAGGCACTCACCTTACTTAGTAAGCCCTTGGGCTATGCATATAGACAAAGTCTCCAAGAATAGGGAAGGTTACCCGCCCATACAAGTAGCTTCCCTCTGCTCTAGCATCAACTTAAAATACAATGGGCACTCACCTTTCTCAGCAAGCTCTGGAAAAAAGTTTTACTTTGCCATTTATATATACATATAATTAAATTAATATATCATTTCATCTTATTAGATCACATTCCACATAAATGATACATGGTCCACACGGGACAAACATCATCACATGGTCCACACAGGACTGGTCCACACAGGACAAATATGATCACATGGTCCACATAGGATAAACATCATCACATGATCCACACAAGTCAAACATCATCACATAAACACAATGTGTCCCACTCAGGCACCACTAACCACCAGTATAAATCCCCATGACCTACCTATAGTACATCAGTTGAACAACATCCTTAGGCCTGCCAATGCTCTACCCCAATATATAATGACAATATACGGACTCCTCAGGCCTGTCAACGCATACCGTGAATACATCTAGGCAATATAACAAACTCCTCATGTCTGCCAATGTTATATTGTGATACACACAAATAACCACACAAAAATCCACACACACATATCACATTATTTGTCACGTAGCAAACTCAAGCAACAGTATTCACAGCATGCCAGAATCCATAATTAACCATTGTTCTCAATCCAACAGTATATTTCATCATTATATTCTTACAATAGCCAACTAAACTATAAAAAGTTGTATTTTTGCCACACAATTTCTTTTCCATATATATATATTAGAAGTTAATAATTTCCCAAATGTTCAACTGTTCAAATAAATTATACTTAAGTATATATATATATATATTCTCAAATTAACTAGTTTAAACTTTAACAAAAATCCTACTATAATTAGTTCCCCTTACCTGTTCTTCTAAATTATGCCTACGAAACCTCGAAACGATGCCGACGGTACTCACCCGAACTCTAATTAAAAAATCAGAGTTTATCAACCCAAATTTCAACAAAAATATTATTTTATCACTCCCTAGACCCTATACATTCCATATTAACAATATAACTTAGAATATCCCACTTACCCTGATTTTGGGATGGTACCCCAAAACCCCAAATCAACGACCAGCTCCAGTAGTTTTGCAGAGAACAATCCTATAAACCCCGTGGTGGTTTCAGATCGTCAAACTAGGTCAAATATAGCCCAAAATCAAAGAGAGAATGCAGAGGTGCCAAATTTTAGAGAGAGAAAGTGTAAAGCTCAAGATTTTCTTGCTGAAAATGAAAGCAATCTCTATTTATAAACAGGGACTCGTCGACGAGACACGTGGATTCATCGACAATCCCATGAAGAACACTTGTCGACAAGATCGTGAGCTCATCGACGAGTTTCAAAATATCTCTAACCCTCTCAGTTAATCCTCGTTGATGAGGCATGCATACTCAGTGACCAAACTTAGAAGATTGCTTGTCGACGAGAAAATCTAGCTTGTCGACGAGTGCCTGCTTGTTACTCTTTAAAATTTATTTTCCCTTTCTTCTATTTCCCCTTTTTCCTATATTTATTTTTCTTTTATTTTTTTATAAATTTGGGTTATTACAGTAACCATTGATGGTTGTTGCGACAGTTTTAGATATTGAGCAAACCATCGATATATTCACTGTAACTGTCAACGGTTTCGTCTACGGTTTTATCGTAAAGCATTCTGAAGCCCAGTTTCCCAGTTTTCTTGTTTATTTTCACCCCATGTTGTCTTCAATATGCATGCTCCCTCATTAATATAATTCATAAATTTAATACTCTCCCTCAAAATTGCGTATAAATATTGATAATACCCATCTTGGAAAGAAAATTAGAGAATAGATTGTAACCAAGGGGCTTAGCCAAAACATCGAATAACTAACTAGCTGAAGAAGCATGTAATGCTTTCATAGTGTCTGCCAATAGTTTTTATCTAACAATATGACAATAAATCTCAATATGTTTTTTACCTTCATGAAAAACTGGGTTGGCGGCTATATGCAAGCCAACCTCATTATCACAAAAAAGCACGACTGGTTTACATTGGGGTGCAAGTAAATCTTTCAAAAAATGTTGTAGCCAAGTAATTTCACATGTAGTCATTGCCATGACACGATATTCAGCCTCTACTATGGACCTAGACACTATATTATACTTTTTAGATTTCTATGAAATGAGGGATTATCCAAGAAACACACAAAAACCAATAATAGATTTTCTAGTGTCTTTATATGCAGCCTAATCTACATCATAGAATGCCTTCAACTGTAAATCATTTGCTGATGGAAAGCATAACCCTTGACCAGGGTTGCTTTTAATGTATCTCAAGACATGATGAGCAGCAGAGAAATGGGCTTCAGTGGGATTTGCAACTTATGGACTTAATTTTTGAACATAAAATGACAAGTCAGGTCTTGTAATGGTCAAGTAGAGAAGTTTGCCTACTAATATTCTATAAAAAAATGGATCTAAGAGAGGCTCTCTTTCTATTTTGGGTCATCTCAAGCTCTAGTCCATAGGAAATGAAGCTGCTTTACACGCCAAATACCCTGAATCAAACAATATTTCGAGAGCTTACTTCCTTTGTGAAACTGCAATGCCTTTTGTGGAACGAGCAATCTCAAGACCAAGAAAGTACTTCAAAGGTCCGAGATCTTTGAGCTTAAATTGAGAATAAAGATACTTCTTTAAATCAGCTACAACATCATCCTCTTTACTGGTAATGATCACATCATCTACATAGACTGGCAATGTAATGAATGAATTATTTTTCTATCGAATGGACAAAGTGTGATCAACTGAAAAATGAAAAAAACCATGAGCTAGCAAGGCAAAGGAAAACTTTGATAACCATTATCTTGATGCTTACTTAATACCATACAAAAACTTGAGAAAATGGTAGAAACTCCCCTTGAGTAGATGATCCCTTCAAATTGTAATGAAACCAGGAGGTAAGGATATGTACACCTCCTTTTCCAAGTCTCTATGAAAAAATTCATTATTTACATCCAGTTGATGCAACGACCAATTCTTAGATGCAACTATAGCTGACAAAACTCATATAGTAACTAACTTGGCAACTGGTGAAAAGGTTTTCAAGTAGTCTAATCATTTCTATTGCGTATAGCCCTTAGCAACTAATCGGGCCTAGCTTGTATCTTTCCGCGGAACCATTAGAGTTATATTTAATCTTGTAAACCCATTTACATCAAACAACTTGTTTGTTAGGAGGTAAATGAGTTATAGTCCAAGTTTTATTATCTTCCAAGGCTTTAATTTCATCAACCGTGACATTACATCATTGAGAGTGTTAAATGGCTTGTCTAAAATATGTTGGTTCTTTTTGCAAAGAAATAGAAAGTGTGAATGCTTTATGAGAACAAGAAAGATTATAATATGATAGAAAATTAAAATTTGGATATTAAGTACTTGAGAGAAGACCTTCACTCAAAAAATCATATGATGAAGTGGCATCTACGATATTAGCTAAGTTGCAATGATAATCTGCAAGATATGATGGATTTTTGTGAATTTTAATGGATTTTCTAGTCTTAGGCTGCAAAGTAGTATAATCAAGATTTTTTTGAAAAGTAGTTGGAGCTGAAGTATTTACTGATCCATTTATGGAGTTGGAAATAATATCAATAGGATCTGAAAGAATGTTTTGAGTAGTTTGAGTTATAGGATATGTGAATATATCAATAGGAACTAAATCATCTGTTTGAGGAACTGATATGACTACTAACGAAGTGGGAAGATCATGACCAGCTTTGAATGGGAATATAGATTCTTGAAAAATGACTTCTCTAGATAAGAAAATGACATTGGTTTCTAAATCATAGAGTTTGTATCCCTTGGTGCCATATGTATATTCAAGAAAAATACAAAGACGAGCTCTAGGTGCAAATTTAGAACGATTATGAGATAAAGTAGATGCAAAACAGAGACAACCAAGTATTCTATGATGAGTATAAATTGGTGGTTTTTATAATAACATCTCACATGTTGTTTTATCAGATAGAAGAGGAGAAGGTGTTCTATCGATTAAGTAACTTGCTGTGAGAACACATTCACTCTTGAAGACAAGGGGTAAATTGGCATGGAATCTAAAATATTTTGCCACGTTGAATAGATGTTGATGTTTATGCTCAACTACACCATTTTGTTGAGGTGTAGCAACACATGTTTGTTGATGATAGACTCCTTTAGAAGAATAGAATTCCTGTATATCAAACACAGCCCCTTTATCAGTCTTTATAGCTTTTATATGAATATCAAATTGTGTCTGTTGAATTTTTGAGTCCGATCTTTGTTTTGATGCTGACAAAGCACCAGTATCTTATGTTTGTTTAAGTATGTGAACAAGTCTAAATTTTAGCACACATAAGATCAAGGGATTTGGAAGCTAGAAGAAAAACCAAGATCATATGTATATGGCGCATTCCATGAACGAGCAAAGAAGAAGAAGAAGACTGTTTAAATTGTAAATGCATTTTTATTTTGATTTGGTCTATAATATAATGCATGGCATGCATGATGTGGATGATAAGCTTAGACAACCATAGACTGACCCTAGGGACCAACACTTTTCACAGAAACTCTTTTCTTAAATTAACTAATTGGTTAGTGTCAAAGATTGGGGCTAAAACGAAGTTTACAATGGTCAACCGACGCTAGATTTTTTGGATCAATTCAAAAGCTTCAACCATAGGGAACCGGACAAGGACTATAGCTAACCTTAGGGGCAAAATTGGAATTTCACTTTCCTCGGTTGACTAATCACCGCAAGGTTAATTGACCTCGATCAACCGAATTGAGAAAGTTGACCTAAGTCAAAGTTTCGTTGGACCGAGCCCTAAGTAGTACAAAAGCCTCGGTCGACCTAACTAACCAGAAGTCAACATATTAACTTCACTCAGTCGACCATTCTGAAATGAACATGTCTTCCACGGTCGACTGAACTTACACATGTTTGACCCCTAACAACGATCGACCGACCCTCATGAATGGTCAACCGAACCTCAGCCTTGGTCGACAAAACCTCCAAGGGTTTCAAATCGCCCCGAGATGGTCGACTAAACCTATAGGTCAAAATCGCCATAGTCGACCAAATTCAATAATATGGTCGACCAAACCTCAAATATGGTCGACAGAAACCTCTCGGGTTGATAAAATTTTTACCGTAGTAAATCAAGGTTAATTTTTATTAAACTCAATTAAATAATTTTCAAAATACCCTTAATGTCCCCAACAGTTATATTTTTTCTTGACTCTATATATACCCCTTCATTTGTTATAATTTGCATGAAATTAACATATAGACTAGCAAATTTTCTCTAAAAATTTTATTAAACTAAATCTTTCATACTCCTACCCTTTTTACAAGTATATTGCCACAAACTCTTTCTTATACTTATTTGATCATATATCTTTAGAAAGAGCATATTTTCCTCACCTTCATTTTCTTATTGATTGCATTTCGAAGCTAGGTTGAGTGTTATTCTTTTGTGAGAATATTTCATTCTACTCAAAAGCTTATCTCTCTCCCATACTTGCATTTGTTGACTGTTGATTTTGGAGAGTAGCTTAAAGTTTTTCTCATTGTATTTTACTTATAAATATTAGATTAGGAAAAGCACTTCATTGGCTTAACAAACTTGCATCCTTATTGCAAGTTTCATAAGCTTACTTTGTGTTTTGATAAAATCTGTTTTAGCAAGCTTAAACCCAAATATCCATTATGCTTGATATTTGAAAAATATTTTTGAGATATCTGCTTAGGGTTCTAGAGATGCTTTGAATATTGATATTGCAAATACATTATCTTGAAATCAAAGGTCTCACTCTCACATATACACATTAACACACATATTGTTGAGAGTTAACACATTGGTTAACGAAATCTCATTTGAGCTTGATATCCTATCATATGTGAGTGCATTAATTGATTGTGCGTAGTGGTGCAAATCCGCTTAGTGTAAGAAGCATATTTCTTTGTATGAAAAATTGCATATCTATTGTATTCCCAACGTGTGGTCAGAAGAAGGAGACTTGTCTTATGAAAAGTCTCGTACTGGTTCAGACTCGATTAGGAGAACTAGGTGCACCATCCTATTAAGGTGTTGTATTAGGTGCCACTCCACCTATTAATCGAGCCATAGTGGAATACTCTTGCTTACGAGCTTGAGGCGGGGACGTAGGCAGTATTGGATGAACCCTGATAACATATCTGGTGCAGCTTTTATTTTTCTGCACTTTCAATTTCAGCATATGTATGTTTTTATGTTTGATTTATTATTTATAGTACATGTGTTTGATTGTTTGAATATTTGATTGGGTTTATGATTATATAGAAAGACCCTAGGCTTGTGCAATATTATTTATGGAATTTGAATTGACCTAGGGAAAAGTTTTAAATACCCAATTCACCCCATTCTTAGGAATACACCAATTCCAATAGTGTGTTTATGAGCTTAAAAAATGACTGAACTAGAGAGCAAGTGTCAGATTTATTTTTCATTAGATATACCCAAGTACAACGTGAAGGATCATCTGCAATTATAAAAAAAATATCTAGAACCAATAATTGACTCAACAGAGAAAGGACCCCAAATATCACAGTGTATCAAATTGAAAATTTTATTTCTGATGGAACGACTAGTATTAAATGGCAATCTTTTATGTTTTGCCAATGAATAGACATTACATTTGAAATCTGAAGGAGTATGTATTTTAGGAAACAACTTTTGTAGTGTTTGAATCTTATTAAAAGAAGGGTGGCCAAGCCTAAAATGCCAAAGATCAAAAAAAGGAGGATTTACACAGGAAGTGAAATTTACAGCAAAAAAAAAACACTAAAATTCATAATAGGTACTTGTAGTAGATATAGTCAAGTTACTTGCTTAGCCACTCCAATCATCTTCCATGAGTGTAGGTCCTGTATAAAGCATAAATGAGAAAGAAATATAAAACAAAAAAAATTTTCTCTGAGTTTTTTGACTGAAATGAGGTTAAAATAGAAAGATGGGACATACAGAAGATTATGAAGAACTAATGAATCTGATATTTTCACAGTTCCAATATGCGTAACAGGAACACGTGCTCCATTAGGAAATTTTACTAACGTGTTTATAAGAGAGGTAATTGTAGTGAGATACAAAATAGAACTGACCATGTGATCAGTAGCACGACTATCAATTATCCAGGAATTTGATTGCTTAGAAAGAAAATCAGGTAAATTAACCATACCTTGATGTAAAATAAGGGCGTCTTCTCCCAATAATACGCAATGGAATGAACATTGTATAAAGGATCACACATACATACTTGCAACAAAAAAATTTGCTGATAAACAAAAAATATTCTATAACCTTAGCAATATAAAGAGAGTAAAGATTAGAGTAACGATAGCAGGAATTATGTGGTTCAGTAAAGCTTACATCCACGGGAGCAATCGGTAAGAGATTTCACTATGAAAATCAAAGATACACACTCGTTGATCTTCTCTCCTTCTCCTACCCCTCTCTTACTATCTTACATGTCAAAATATGCCTAGAAGAGCATATATAACAAGCCCTCAGAGGTTTCCCTCCAAATCCCCAACTGTCACAACGTTCAAATTCAAAATTCAAATAACCTCTCGCAACTCGGTCGCACTCATCGATGAGAATAGGGGATTTGTCGATGAGTCCAAGAAGCCCACTCATCAACTAGTCTATCATCTCGTCGATGAGTCTTATGCTTTGAGATTTTCTAGCTCTCGATATCTACTCGTCGAAGAGCACAGGGCACTCATCGATGAGTCATTGCTACTGCACCAACATATGTTGCTCTTTTATCCCTTTGTTTATAAGTCCCCACGAAGTATAAAAGCCACACCATAAACAATAATCTCCACCTTGGCGATTATAATCCCCTTAGGAGAACCTGAAAAACATATCTGACTACTCCACCTTGAACTTAGAATGCTCAGTTGAGACCGTCTCCCTTCTAGCATTTGGAGACATGTACCAAGTCCAAGCAACACCTCCTGAACTTGCCAATGGCAATTTCAGCTTCTACCATCAACCCCGATGCAGTTGTAGATTCATCACCCGAAGACTTCACCCTAGGCTTCCAATAAAGCCTTCCAACAACAGTAAACAAACACTACTGCAAGCCTTATATCACCAAAGCCCCCTACATAGTCTTCAACAAATCTCACAACTGACGGTCCACTCTGTTGCCTATTGAAATACCCCATTTACACAATCATGGAGGACCTTTGACATATCTCAGACATCACAGCCCGTCTTGGGTACTAGGCGGTAGACATTTCACAACGATTCTCCACAGAACCCCCTTGAGACGGCAAAGAAAGTCTCTTTACAATTCCATCCACAAAGCCACTATGAGATAATACCAATCTCCCTGCAGCTTTGTCCATGTGAATCAACAAACCAAGACCCATCTTGGTCGTACCCAAAGACATTCATGTCAAAACCTTCCAACAAAGTTTCCAATTGATTAAAGCCTCAGTTAAAGAATTTCAGCCAATAACATGTCATTCATACACAACAGACATATCACTCCACTGGATCTTATCACCCTCTTCCATACTGGAAGCCTCACCACCTCACACACTTGAGTGGTAGTCAGATAGTGCACATGAGCTTACCATGATTATGCGGGTCGCCCAAGCTGAAACTCCCTATAATATGACCAATGTCATCTCTGCCTTGAGTCTGTTGCTCCACCCACATCGCAAGCCCATTTAATCTGTGATATTGTTAACCTGAGTTAGAACTCCTTGCATTTCTATGTTGAGTCTCTAACTCCACCTGAATAACATTGTAATGCCCCGAACCCAAAAACCCGGTTAGGTGCATTATACCTGATTAATCGTGTCTTGTGGTGCCCCGAACCCGCTTTGTGGGACTCGGGTGCCACATCATTTATTTTTCTGTACTTGTTGTTCCATTAATAATTACGTAGCGGAAAACATAACTACAATCCTCAATCGATATAATACCAGAGTTTTCTACATCTATCTACATTCCAACATAAATCATACATTTACCTGTGTCCACATTATATATGTATGTATGTAACTCTAAAAACATGAACCACCACTTTCAGTATTCACCATCATCCATTTCTCAGAAGCCTTAAAACATAAAAAACATAAAACATAAATTTATACAACCCAAAAGTATCATCAAATTTATACCCTTTTTCCTTTCTAACTCAAAAATGTTATAATAACCTCGAGCTCCCTAAGCTCAATCTTGTGGAGGTCTTGAAAAAAAATAATTTGTATTCGGGTAAGAGACATCTCAGTAAGTGAAGAAACAATATATTAAATTAGCCTGTGACGAACGTGAAATTATAATCAACATAATATTCAACATTTACAGATCTTTAACATAATTTTTGAAATCATTTTTTGAATCTAATCAATCACATACAAGATATTTTACCCACAAGAAAAACCTAAGGATAGGGGTGATTACCTGCCCATATAAGTAGCACCCCTCTACTTTAATACTTTAGGCAACCAAAGGTCACAACGGAAGCATACCAGGGCACTCACCTTACTCAGTAAGCCCTCAAGTGAAGAAGTAATCTCGTACTCATACAGTCATACAATGGTTTACCAACAAAGGCTCCCAAAAATAAGGAAATCTACCCACCCAAACAAGTAGTTTCCCTCTGCCCTAATATGTTATGCAGCCTAAAGGTACATTTGATACCTACTAGGGCACTTGCCTTTCTTAGCAAGCCCTCGGATGAAGAGTTTGCCCCTCCCATATAAATATATATCATAATAGCATGAATGCTAATACTGCAATATACAATTCATTCTTACTTTACTTGGTATCTGTTATCTCTTTATCTACATCTTTTCATGTTCTCAACAGTTCATATTATGTAGTCCACTTTCATAGTTCACATTACATAAAATTCTATAAAGTCCATTTTGCGTGGATCACATGTAAAGTCCAACCTACATGGATCTTAGGTAAAGTCCAACCTACGTGGATCTCATGTAAATTCCACATTATGTGGGTCTCATGTAAAGTCCACATCACGTGCATCTCATGTAAAGTCCACATCACGTGGGTCTCATGTAAAGTCCACATTACGTGTGTCTCATGTAAAGTCCAAATCACGTGGGTTTCATGTAAAGTCCACATCGTGTGGGTCTCATTTAAAGTCCACATTATGTGGATCTCATGTAAAGTCCACATTATATGGGTCTCATGCAAAGTCCACATTACGTGGGTCTCATGTCATATACATCATCTGCAATAGTCCACAATGCGTGGATCTCGTGTAAAGTCCACATCATGTGGATTGTTGACTTTTTGAGTCTGATCCCTGTTTTGATGCTGACAAAGCACAAGTATCTCATGTGTGAATTTAGTGTTTTTTAATAGGTTCATGATTCTGCACACACATGAGGTAAAGGACATGGAAGCCTGGGGGAACATAAAGATCATATTATCCAGCATATTTCAAGAAGACTGAAGAGCAAAAAATGAAGACGTTCATTATAATTTGTATATACATTTAATTTTTATATCTTGGTCTATAATAATGCATGCATCTGCATGATGTCTTGTATGCTCAAAATGACCATAAATTGACCATAGGGACTAAATGACCTTAGGGAACCCTTCGGTTGATCGACGTCGAATTTTTTTTATGTCCTTAGAGACCCTAGAAAGACCTTAGGTCCCTACACAAATTCACAAAATAGACCACATAATCACTTACAATAACAGGGGAATTAGTTGAAGTGAAAATGGACTAAATAGGCAGACTTTGTGAGAGGTCGGGCGACCGAACCCATTGTGTTCAAAACACTTTGGACGCCCGAATAACTGAGAAGTCAGTGGGTTGACTTGGTTTCAGTCGACCGAACCATATTGTACACATCTTCCCCGGTCAACCGAACCCCTATCAGAGCACTTTTCACCAACTCAGGCACCCGAACCTTAGCGTTCAAAATAGCATCGGGTGACCGAACTCATGAGTTCGGTTAACTGAACTTAGACCTGGGCACTCAAACCACACACAGAAAGATTCTAACTTTTATTCAGCCAACCGAGCTTGAACTTGGGCACCTGAACCATTAAAAATGGCTTTTTGAGCTGAGTTTATTCAGGCAACCGAAATAAAGTTCAGCCACCCGAAACCTCTTGGGTTGGAAATTTTTTAAGGGCTAAAACATCATTAATTTTTAATTAATCTTTTCCAAAATACCGAGCATGTCCCTAACGGTCATAATTTTTAGAAAATCTATAAATACCCCCTCATTACTCCATATTAGTAACTTTGATTAATTTTAAAAACCTCTCAAATTATTTCTTAATCAAAGTTCCCCCAAACTGATTTCATTGCAAAAAATCCTTTCCTTGGGGTAAATTTTTACACTCTCCAACTCTCTTTATTATTTTTTGAAAATCGTTTTGAAGAGAATATTTTACTTTGGGTATTTATTTTACACTCATTTACATTTACTCTCATTTGCAACTTCATTTATTAAAATCATTTTTGAGAGCAGCTTTAATATTTCTTCTAGTTATTTTTTCTTGATAAACATTTTTTTTTTTTTGGAAGAAATCTTTGATTGCACAAATATCTTCTTAAACTTGAACTCCAGTTTCACCAAACATTTTTATTAGCAAAAATCGATGTTGGAGAACATAATAATCATTTTGATGTTTTCATTTGTGCATTAATTATTTAGATAAACACCCTTACTTTACTGAGTACATATTTTGTATCATATTAGAGTGCATGTATTTTGAGCTTTATTGTGTACATTTCTGCTTGTTTTTTTTAGGAGCATTTTCATGTACAAAAATGATTTTAATGTAATGGTTGGGTTCAGCTCGTTAATTGAACTGGGGAGTCTTAGCCCCGTAAATGAGAACGGTTCGGTTCAGCTCGGAAATTGAATTGGGGAATCTCAACCCCATAAGTGAGACTAGGTCGGCTCAGTCTAGCAATTGAGGTGGGGTTTTCCTTGCCCATAAGGAGAGGATGTAAACGAATTTTGCTCCGGCTGGTTAAGTGAGCAAGTTTTAGTAGAATCCTTGGGGGGTATGCCCTAAGGCGAGGACGTAGTCTCGTTTGGCCGAACCTTGATGATAAATCTTGTGTCTCTCTCTCCCTATCTCATTTAAATTACTGCACTTTAAATTCAGTATGCGTATGCCTATTTATTTACTTTTATATTTAGTTGCATGCACACATTTACTTTGAATGAGATACGCATGTATGCATGAACCGATTAGCTTAATCATTTTTCATACACGCGTTTAATATTGAACGGGATATGATATGTGGTGAATCGGCGTAAATGTTTAATTTAGCCAAAATATTTTAAAATCCAATTCACCTCCTCCCCCCCCCCCCCTCTTGGGATTATACCAATTCGAACAATTGGTATCAGAGCCTGATTGCAATAAGCTTAATCGCTACTTGTATAAAGATTGCAATGGCTCATTTTTCGGTGTATCCCTGTTTTGAGGGTCAATATTTTGCAAATCCTTCACTGCTTATATTATATAGATTTTACCGTTTAATTATTGAAAATGCTTTTGTAAAATCACTTGATTGGAGGATTTGGAAAGTATTTTTCAAAGTTATCATATCCCATCCAAAATGTTTTTAAAATGCAAAGTTTCCCAAACCTGAAAATAATTTTGAATTTGCATGAGATTGTTTTAATGCATTTCATTTGAATGCCATGCTTATTTTATTTTGTGCCTTAGTCACTAATGTTTTTACAAGTTCATATTTTTCTAAGTGCTAAGGATTTTGGGAACCAGTTGAGGTATGAAAAACAGAGAGAGAGATGAACACAACTTCAAGCTTAAACGACTAAGAAGGAGTAAACCATATAGGTATATCTATCCTCCTTCTATCCTCTTGAATATTTCATACAATGATTCATACTGTATATTTTGTGTTATATTTTTTATGAATCATGTGTATTTTGTGTTGATTGCATGCTATCTTATAAGAAGTCATAAAGGAATATTTTTTTTTTATATACTCATAAGATGCTTGGGTAAAACATATGAGGGGTCATAATGCTTTAAATGCTCAAATAGTGTTTGCGCTTGAAATTCTTAAATTTTATTATACACTATTGTTATACTAAGAACCCTAAGAAAAACTAGCCAACATGTGAGTTTTAATGATCTTATCCAATCTAAGCTTAATATATATACATATAACTATGATTGGTTAATATATGATAATTTTGGCTAGTGCATGCTTATATCATTATCAGTTTTTGAATTAAACATCATAAGCATGTTTAAATAAATCTCATTCAAATGGACAAAGTGTTTTAATTGTTATACGATTATTGATGCTATATACATGCATAAATTTAAAAACTTTAAATATAGCATACTTTTGTCCATCGTATAATTTTGAGTATTAGGAAATCAATCTTATGGAACTCATCATTGAACTTAAAAGATTTAAATATTTTCACACCTGTAGCTCATCACCTGTTAGATATTATTGATTAGCATAAAATGATGAAAATTAAGAGCATAAGATAAAAAAGCGTAGGTTATTTAATTGAGGGGGGGTTCCTAAAAATTCATCCAATAAAAATTTGAAATTTGTGCTTAATACTTGTTGGATGATTTGTGAGTTGAATGCAACTGTCCATTGTTTGCAAAATAATTATATCTTCGCATGGATAGTTTATATTTTATTTGATATATTGAATGAACTACCTGATTGCATGCTTAGTCTAAAATGCCTCCTGCATGACGGATGTAGTTGATGAGAATTGCATGCTGGTAGTGGATATAGGTTCTCGCATGCCTTTAACTGAATGGTATCTGCATGATGCAGATTATTTTATATTGCTTGCTTGAATCTATCAGGTTTCAGGTACATAGAAAAATGGGAAAAAGTCCAATTTACAGATGAAATGCTATTGAAATTTTGGTAGAATTTTTCCCAAAAATAAAACCATGTATCAAGATAATTAGTTATTGCATGCCCAAATGTTTTGAAAGGATGAGTGAATAATAAATGAATATTTATTCTCATTCGTAGTTAAAAATGCATGCACAATGACATATAGGGAAAGCTATACTAAACATATGATAAAATGCATTAACAGATAACCAATATAGTTGCATCAAAAGGATTGCTTATACTTTCTGGTATACTTAGTGAAATCAATTTTTGATTCGTATAAGCAACACATTTCCCTTCCTAGGATGCATAGTAATTGCATAGGTTAGTACATGTAAAATCCAAACCGCTATATATTTTGAAGACATATACACATGTAGTTTGTGTCATAGAATGAACTCAGTTCATGGACACCATTTGGTCAAATTCTTTGGGTTATGTACTTTTACTCCGAACCCAAATGGTAGAGCATCATTCCTTTTAAATTGAACGTCCCATATTTTGATGATGGTCCATTGACTAAGGAATTTGCATGACGTAGGGGGAGTTTTTCATTTTGCACACACTCATTGTGTTATGAGTTGTGCCATCCTTTTTTAACCCCTATTGCATTACCTCTGAGTATAGCCTTAGTTGGCTATCATGCATTAAATTGAAATGTAATATGTCATGCTTATATACTGAATAATTAATATTTGCTGCATATTGAAAGGATGAATATGTAAGGAACTTTCTTAAAAGACTATCATCCTTGAGCTATAATGCAAGTATGTGTGCACGCAAATATATAGTGGGAGCTTAAGCCCTACTTTTAGGAAAAATGAATAAGAACTTAATGCCTATAATATCTTGCATTCTAAGTAATATTTTAGAAGGATGAACATGTGATGAATGTACTTGAATGAAATTCATCCTTAAGCGTAAATGCATTTATGCGTGCCTGAGACTATTCCAGGGAGCATAAGCCCTATCTTTAAGATAAGAATTATAAATCACTTGACCAAAACACATTAGAATGACTCAGCCGACTGACCCAAGTTATCTTTTGAAAACTTGTCCAACTGACTCACCTTTCTGAACTAGAATCAGTCAGTCGACTGACATCCTTGCCTGCCCAACAGACTGACCATTTCGAACGTGGTTCAATCAGCTGACTGATAATTTCTTGAAATAAATTTTTGGCAGACAAAATGTCCTTAGTCGCTTGTTCAACTGACTGACCAATACAAATGTTGACCCAGTCGAGTGAGTCAGCCGACTGACTCTACGAAGATTTTTAAAATATGAACTTAACGGGAAGTTTTTCAAAATTAATTCTATGATTTATTATCCTTTGAAAAATTACCTAAATACTCCAAGTCAACTTGTTAAATGAGGAAACTTTTCTCAAAGGAGTCTATAAATACCTCTCTTGCTTATTGAAACAAGATGCACAAGCAATACAAGTAATTTACGTTAAAACTCTCCTAAAGTTCATACTTGCTCATATTCTTGCTGGGAGAACTCTACGAAATTGCTGGTTGATTAAAAGCTTTGGTTCTGATTTGCAACTAAGTTCTCTATTCATAAGAAAGAACTTTTGGTGACTTCTAAACCTTGAGCTTCATATTGTCTATTTAGTTTTGGTTTTGAAGTACGTTAGGTGATTTAACTTGTACAACTTGCTCTGTGTTTAAGAGTGTTTTTGTACGCAGATATTCATTCCTTTCTATTAGATCTTTGACAGTTCAAGGTATAGTTGGATCGTTGCATCAAGCATAGGTTGTTGCTTGGAAAGGTTTCTCTTCCTGAAAAAGAGGTTAGTTATTGTAAAGGTTTTTGTTCCACCAGGAAGGAACAAGGTATAGTGGAATCCTTAGATGGTTAACCTAAGGCGAGGACATAGGCTGGGGTAAGCCAAACCTTGTAAAAACATCGTGTCACTCTCTTCTCTTATTTTCTTTAAATTACAGTAACAATATAAACTGCGTAGATGTATTAATCTTACAAACAACCTTGGATATTGAATAAACTTAAGATTAAAATTGATTGGGTTGATCATCAGTGATTGCAGAAACCGAAAGGGAGTACATTGGTTGATTAACTCCTAAATTCTTTTAACTAAGGGTTTATTTAAAATCTGAGTTATTGAAAAGAGTGATTAGATGTTATTTTAATTTTCAATTCAAAGGCCAACTACAAAACTTCCATATTCATATGCAAGCCTGCTAATAATTAAGCTGAATACTGCAAAGCATACATTAATTGATTACTTGTATTGTGTTTGATTGGTTTGAATAGTTGATTATTTGGTTGTTTATGTTGTGGATGTGGATTGAATAGAACATGTAAGTTTTTTGTGTGGACTACCTAATCAACAGGAAAATAAGAAGTCTTTAAAAAGAATTGTAAAAGGTTAAGATTTCAAAAAGGGACTTAAAAGAAAATTTTTAAATAACCTAATTCACCCCCCTCTTGGGACTACGCCTTAGGTTTCAATTGGTATCAGAGTCAAGTTATAGTAAATCCTAACAAGTAGCTATATAAAGATCTAGATGACACAAATAGGAGTAGCTCCCTTTGGTGAGGGTCAATCCTCAACTAGACCACCCATTTTTTGGGGTCTCAATTACACCTTTTGGAAACAATGAATGAGAATCTACCTTCAAACAATGGATTGGAAGGCATGGAATGTTATCAAAAATGGTAATCTGATCCCTGCTAAACTTGTGGATGGAAAAGAAGCACCTAAAGAAGAAAAAGAACTAATTGAATCAGATTACAAAATGTTACAAATTAACTCAAGTGCAATAAACGCCCTATATTGTACACTTGATGCGAATGAATTCAATAGAGTAATGGCGTGTAAAACAGTAAAGGAAATTTGAGATAAATTAGAAGTAAGCTACGAAGGCACAGTAGATGTTAGAGACAGTAGAATTGACATGTTTACTAGTGAGTACGAAGATTTTAGGATGAACTCCGATGAAACCATCACAAGCATGTACACTAGGTTCACACATATCATAAACTCACTAAGTGCCTTAGGGAAAAATATTCCACCCATGAGATGATTCGCAAAATTCTAAGAGCACTTCCACCCATTTGGGAACCCAAAGCCACAGCAATAATAGAAGGTAGAAACCTCAAAACAACTTCATTAGATGAACTAATAGGATCACTTCTAACCAATGAAATGACTATAAAAGAAAGAAGCACTAAAAATAAAAATAAGAAGTCTATAACTCTAAAACCCTTGAAAGAAAATTCAAGTGAAGAAGATGATGACTCTAGTGAATTAGAAGATGAAGAATTAGCTTTCATAACTAAAATACTTGGAAAATTCTTTAAAAGAAACAAAAAGTTCACTAAAAAATTCAGAGGGTCAAGAACTGAAAAAGGTGAAAATAGTAAAAAGGAGTACAAGAACAAAAATGAACCACCCACTTATTATCATTGTAAAAAGGTCAGACACATCAAGCCGGACTTCCCTCAACTCAAGAAAGAAAAAAAGAAAAAGAAGCTTGCAATGAAGGCAACATGGGATGACACAAGCTCAAGTGAATTAGAGAGCGAATCCAGCGAACAAGAAGTAGCAAATATGTGCTTCATGGCACACAATGAAGAGGTAAACTCTTACTAATCTTTTTCGATAGATTCGTGCAATGAATCATGTAATGATTCATGTGAAAGTATGCCTTTTTATAAAAAACTTCAAGCTGAATTATTCTCTCTTCATAATAAATTAATCAAGGTCTCAAAAAGGAACATAAGCTTGAAACAACAAAATGAAACACTGAGAAATAAGCTTGAATCTTTGAAAATTGTTGAAGAAGAAAAAGACCTAAAAATTGATGAGCTTGAGAAGAAAGTACATGACATGTCTCAGAAATTAATTAAGTCTCAAGTGAATGAAGATGGCAAGAGAGAGCTAGAAATAATTGATCTTAAAAATTCAATTCAAGATAAGGAAAAGATTGTTTACAACTTCACAAGAGGTAAAGTAAACTTTGAAAAAATGGTAGGATAATAAAGGATGGCTAACAATAGAGAAGGAATTGGTTACAATGGAACACCAACCAAAAGAAAGAAACAATTGTTTATGGGGTATTTTGTAAAGCAATCTAAACACTATGCAAGTACTTCATCCACAAACATTTATAAGCATACTACTTGCAACATGTGTAAAAATGAAGGACATATAATGTTTAATCGTCCACTCAAGAAAACGTACATCAAAGTGAAAAATGAATGGAAGATAAACACAAAAACTAGACAAGACTTAAAGAGAGTTAAAAAAGTTTGGGTTCCAAAAGTAACCACATGAATCCTCTCTTGTAGGTTTGCTTTAGGTCCACTCTGTCTAAAGAAAAATGGTACTTGGACAGCGGATGTTCAAGACATATGACGGGAGATAAATCAAAGTTCACTTCTCTTTCTCAAAAGGATGGAGGATATGTAACCTTCGGTGACAATGCAAAAGGCAAGATCATCGGAATTGGTAAAATAGGTAAAGACTCTTCACTCACTATTGATGATGTCTTGTTAGTAGATGGTCTAAAACATAATCTATTAAGCATTAGTCAACTTAGCGACAAAGGACTTGAAATAATGTTTAATAAAGACAAATGCATAATACAAAATTCTAAGGATCATAAGACACTATTCACTGCACATAGAATGAATACTGTGTATTGCATAAACCTTGATAGCTTGATTTCTCAAGATATAACTTGCTTTGCTACCATGAGTGAAAATAGTTAGCTTTGGCATAGAAGATTAGGACATGCTAGCATGGATCTCATATCTAAACTCTCTAAAAAGAATTTAGTTAAAGGCTTGCCTAATACCAAGTTTATCAAAGATAAAATTTTTGATGCCTGTCAACTAGGAAAACAAATCAAGACAAGCTTTAAAAGGAAGAAACATATATCAACTAGTAGACCCCTAGAACTCATACACTTAGACATGTTTGGCCCTACTAGAACTCAAAGCTTAGGATGAAAACAATACGTCTTCGTAATTGTTGACGATTACTCTAGATACACATGGGTATTGTTTTTAGCTAACAAAGATGAAACTTGTAATTTATTAATCACTCTATGCAAGAAGTTTCAAAATGAGAAAGAGTTGTTTCAAACCTAAGAAATGACTAAGGAAGAGAATTTAAGAATCAAGACGTTGAAAAGTTTTGCAATGATCATGGTATAAGTCACAACTTTTCAACACCAAGAACCCCACTACAAAATGGAGTTGTAGAGAGGAAAAATAGAACTCTTCAAGAAATGGCAAGAACTATGCTTAATGAAAATAACTTACCCAATTATTTTTGTGCCGAAGTTGTAAATACAGCTTGATATGTAATTAATAGGTATTCTATTAGATCAAGTCTAAACAAGACACCTTATGAATTATGGAAAGGAAGAAGTCCTAACATAGCTTACTTTCATGTTCCTGGGTGTAAGTGTTTTGTTCTCAATAACAAAGATAACTTAGGAAAATTTGATGCTAAATCGGATGAAGAAATTTTCCTAGGATACTTTACAAATAGTAAGGCCTATAGGATCTAAAACAAAAGAACACTCACCATCATTGAATCAATTCACGTAAACTTTGATGAATCAAACTCTCTTTCAAAAGAAGTCAAAAATGAAGAAAATGATGATATTTTCAAAAAGGAAGATGATCTGGAAATCAAGGAAGAAAAAGAAGATAATGAAGAAACCTCAAAAGATAAATCTATAGAAAATCATGAATGATCAAGAGAATGGATGTATGTAAAAGATCATCCTCAAGATCAAATTATAGGTGAACCATCTAGAGATGTAACTTCTAGATCTTCTTTAAAGAATCTATGTAGTCACTATGCATTCCTATCTCAAGATGAACCTAAAAATGTGTGAAGAGGCCCTTAAATATGACTCTTGGATAATTGCTATGCAAGAAGAATTAAACCAATTTGAAAGAAGTAAACTATGACAATTAGTACCCAAACCCGAAAATCATTCGATCATAGGAACTAAATGGGTATTTAGAAATAAAAAGGATAAGAATGGTAGTCATTAGAAACAAAGCTAGACTTGTAGCTAAAGGATATAACCAATAAGAAGGGATAGACTATGATGAAACCTTTGCCCCTGTAGCTAGAATGGAAGCTATAAGAATGCTACTAGCTTATGTTTCCTATAAAGAATTTAAGTTATTCTAAATGGATGTCAAAAGTGCCTTCTTAAATGGGTATACTAATGAAGAGGTACATGTTGAACAACTCCCTGATTTTGAAAATATAGAAAATCCTAATCATGTATTTAGACTAACTAAGGCTTTGTATGGATTAAAATAGGCCCCTAGGGCTTGGTATGAAAGACTTAGTGGATTTCTAATTGAGAAGGGGTTTTCGAGAGGAAAAAATTGATAGTACCTTGTTCATTAAAACCAAGAAAGATGATATACTCCTAATTCAAATCTATGTAGATGATATAATATTTGGTACTACTAATGAATATCTATGCAAAGAATTTGCAAAATGTATGCAAGAAGAATTTAAAATGAGCATCATGGGAAAGTTAAACTATTTTCTTGGACTGCAAATTAAACAAGCCAAGCTTGGGACTTTCTTAAGTCAATCAAAATACATAAGGGAAATGATTCAAAATTTTGGTATGGAAAATAGTAAACCCATAGGAACCCCCAGGAGTACCTCCATCAGCCTAGATAAAGATGAGAAAGGGAAACCTATAGACATAAAGTATTATAGAGGTATAATTGGAAGTTTACTATACTTAACCGCCAGTAGACCTGACATAATGTTTAGTGTGTGTATGTGTGAACATTTTTAATCAGCACCTAAAGAATCACACCAAATAGTTGTTAAAAGAATCTTTAGATATTTAATAATCACCATGGACTTAGGACTATGGTATCCCAAGGATACCAGATTTGAAATGATTAGTTATTCAGATGCGGACTATGCAGGGTATAAAATAGATAGAAAGAGTACAAGTGGCACATACCCTTTCGTAGGAAGATTATTAGTTTCTTGGTTCTCTAAGAAACAAAACTTCGTAGTCTTATCAACTGCTGAGGCTGAATATGTAACAGTTGGAAGTTGTTGTGTACAAACACTATATATGAAACAGCAGTTAAGAGATTTTAACTTAGAATACAAAACTATACCAATTAAGTGTGATAATATGAGTGTGATAAACATATCTAAAAATCCCATTTCACACTCAAGAACCAAGCACATTGACATAAGACATCACTTCCTAATAGATCATGTTCAAAAAGAAGAAATCATTCTAGAATTTATCAATACAACTGATCAATAGGCTAATATCCTCACTAAACCTCTCTCAGAAGATAGATTGATAACCATTAGAAGAGAGCTTGGTCTACTACATAGTAGAGAAACTAAGTGAAAGGAAAAAGCTTAAATAAAAATCTACAGTCAGCCGACTGACTGAATTAGTTTTCCTGGAATAGAGGCTAGTTAGCCAACTGACTCTGAAGTCAGTCGACTGACTGAATTATTCTTTCTAGAACAGAGAGCAATTAGCCAATTGACCCTGAGGTCAACTAACTGACTGACGGAAAAACCCTAAGCTCATTTATAAAAACCTGAGTCATTCGAGTGGTCAGTCAACTGACCTAGGGTTTGCCTCTTCGTGTGCTCTCACTCTCTCCCTTTCCTCAGCTTCCTCCCATCCAAAAACACCAAGAATCTCATCTTCCATCTTCCAAATCTCACTAAATCTTAGCCTATACACCTACAATTATCAATAGAAAATCTCCAAAACTCTGAGAACAAAGTCAGTTGGAAGCAAGAAACCGTCCACCTCTACTCAAACCACTGAAGACCCTTCTATCAAACAATGACTTGTAGCCCTGCACGCTAAGACTTTTTATTAGAATTATCTAAGCACAGCAGATCCTATTCTAGGTAAAATCCTCGATGTTTTATTTTTCCAATCTGATTTCCCTTATATCATTTCCCTATTTGACACTCTAGGATGGAAATTTTTCATTTTATATCAAGCCAAAGGACATTTTCCAAATCTCATAAAAATTTTCTATGCAAAGCTTGTCAAGGAAGAGATTGACCTATCATCTAAAGTAATGGGAAAATCCATCTCCCTTACCTCTGAATCCCTTGGAAAGATTTTTAAAATTACTAAAGGAGATTTTGAATGTCCTCCTTTTGGTACTTCTTGGATTCTAGAACAGGGATTTACTCCAGAAGAATTTCTTCCTCTGATTCTGGAAAATGAGCCTGTTTCTTTTGACAATCCTCCATTATACAAACACTTGAACCTTCAAGCTCAAATTTTACAAAAAATCATCACTTATAATATACTTCCTCAAGTTGGATCATATGCATACATCTCCTACGCAGATTGCTTTGTCCTCTGGTGCTTGTTCAAGGGCAAGAAACTAGACCTACCTAACCTTATGCTTAATGGATGATATTAAGGCAGAAGCACGACGAGTCACCTTTCCCTATGGAGGTGTCCTAAACCATCTTTTTGCCAAACTCCAAATATTCTCTCCTACTAATTTCTTTGTGAAATGCACCCATTATGACATCTTTAATTCCACAACTCTCAAGTTAATGGGTTATGAGAATTATGAGGATGGTTAGATTATAAAGGGAGGTGGGAGTCAAGTTCAACAACCCCCAGTTCCCACTACTCCCGCATGGTTTAATCCGTTCTATCAGCAATTCACCACTTTCAGCCAAACTATGCAAACAAGACTTCAATCCTTCCAAGCCAACTTTTCTTCACTTTAGGAAAATTACTCCTCACTTGATGAACAGTTGAGCAACATTTAGCCAGCTCCTCTCATCCAACTGATCCTATGGATATCAATTCAGCTCTTGCCAGTGATGATGGGAGTGATGATGAAGATTTCAAAGAGAAGAGTGATGTTGATGAAGAAAGTACTGAAGAAGAAGAAGAAGAAGGGGAAGATGAAGCTGCAGATGGCAAGGATTGAAGAAACAGCAAAGGATCTTTTTGCTCATGCTATATGATGTTTTTACACTTCCACTTGCAAGCTTGTAACTTTTTTCTTGTACTTTGATATACACTTTGTTTGGTAGCTTTGCCTGTATGATTTATCTCTTTCCCCTTGTTTTTGAGTGATGTCAAAAGGGGGAGAAATCTGAGAAGAGCAAAGATGTAATGAAATGTTAAGTTTGTATGCCATAATAGTCATGTTAAGTTTGTATGCCATAATAGTCATGTTAAGTATGCATGCCATATTGAATAGTCACATGCTCAGTATGAATGCTCTTTATATATACCCGTATATCCTTGAGTATGTATGCCATATTGAATAGTCACATGCTCAGTATGAATACTCTTCATATATATTCGTATATCCTTAATCTTATGTTGAGTATGTTACTTGTATATTGAATATCCTTGATTTTCACTTAAAGCACATTGACATTTTTCACATAATATATGACTCCGATGTCACATGCTTAAAATGTTGAAAAATTAAAATTGATGTCACATGTTTAAAATATTGAAAGAATGCTTACAGTAAAGGGGGACCTTTTCATAGGAACCCTCATTTTTGCTCTTTGTTTGTCATCATCAAAAAGGGGGAGATTGTTGGTTTAACTGAGTTTTACAATCTTGTTTTAATGATAACAAATGTAGGATGTTTTAACATGTGTTGTTGAGTAATAATGAAAGTAAGCTGGAAATCAAAGTCAATCAAGTGAAAGCTTCTCAGTATATTAAAGCAATGAACAACAAATGAAGATCTTAAAGGCTAAACAGGACTTGAAGTAAAGGGTTGAATCTCAAGAGACTGGAAGACTTAGTGGTTAATGAGATCATGCTTAGAAGGATATTTTTAAGTACTTCAATTCATTACTATTTAGATATGTGAAGCTCCTTCAAATACAAAGACTTAGAGACCAGCACTTGAAAAACCCTTGAAAATGTTTTTGAAGAGTTTTATTTGAGTTTTTCAAGTAAACTAGAATTTAAAAATTAGAAATAAAAATATTTGAAAAGAGAGGACTGGTCAATCGACTGACCAAAACACATTAGAATGACTCAGCCGACTGACCCAAGTTATTTTTTGAAAACCTGTCCAGTCGACTGACCTTGCCGAACTAGAATCAGTCAGTCGACTGACATCCTTGCCTGCCAAGTTGACTGACCATTTTGAACATGATTCAATCAGCTGACTAACATTTTCTTGAAATAATTTTTGGCTGACTGAATGTCCTCAGTCACCTGTCCAGCCGACTAACTAATACAAATGTTGACCTAGTCGACTGAGTCAGCCAACTGACTCTACGGAGATTTTTAAAATACTAACTTAACGAAAAGTTTTTCAAAATTAATTCTATGATTTATTATCCTTTTGAAAAATTACCTAAATACTCCAAGTCAACTTGTTAAATGAGGAAACTTTTCTCAAAGGAGTCTATAAATACCTCTCTTGCTTATTGAAACAAGATGCACAAGCAATATAAGTATTTTACGTTAAAACTCTCCTAAAGTTCATACTTGCTCATATTCTTGCTGGGAGAACTCTACGAAATTGCTGGTTGATTAAAAGCTTTGGTTCTGATTTGCAACTAAGTTCTCTATTCATACAAAAGAACCTTTGGTGACTTCTAAACCTTGAGCTTCATATTGTCTATTTAGTTTTGGTTTTGAAGTACGTTAGGTGATTTAACTTGTACAAATTGCCCTGTCTTTGAAAGTGTTTTTGTATGTAGATATTTGTTCCTTTCTATTAGATCTTTGACAGTTCAAGGTATAGTTGGATCGTTGCACCAAACATAGGTTGTTGCTTGGAGAGGTTTCTCTTCTTGAAAAAGAGGTTAGTTATTGTAAAGGTTTTTGTTCCACCCAGAAGGAACAAGGTATAGTCGAATCCTTAGGTGGTTAATTTAAGGCGAGGACATAGGTTGGGGTAAGCCGAACCTCGTAAAAAAACACTGTGTCACTCTCTTCTCTTATTCTTTTTCAATTCCAGCAACAATATAAACTACGTAGATGTGTTAATCTTACAAACAACCTTGGATATTAAATAAACCTAAGATTAAAATTGATTGGGTTTATCATCTGTGATTGCATAAACCGAAAGGGGGTACGTTGGTTGATCAACTCCTAAATTCTTTTAACTAAGGGTTTATTTAAAATATGAGTTATTGAAAATAGTGATTGGATGTTATTTTAATTTTCAATTCAAAGGCCAACTACAGGACTTGCATATTCATATACAAGGCTGTTAATAATTAAGATAAATACTGCAAAGCATACATTAATTGATTACTTGTATTGTGTTTGATTGGTTTGAATAGTTGATTATTTGGTTGTTTATGTTGTGGATGTGGATTGAATAGAATACATAAGTTTTTCGTGTGGATTGCCTAATCAACAAGAAAATAAGAAGTCTTTAAAAAGAATTGTAAAAGGTTAATATTTCAAAAAGGGACTTAAAAGAAAATTTTTAAATAACTCAATTCACCCCCCTCTTAGGACTACACCTTAGGTTTGAAATACCTTGAACATCATATCCTATCTCTACTGAATATCTCTGATATGATTGTTCCGGGTACACATAAACACCATGCTTGACTTATTGTTTGACCTTTAGCACATGTGTGTTTAGGGAAATTTTACTGGTAAGATTTATTAGTCTAACATATATCCAGTAAAATCGAAAAAGAGTACTTATATTGTTTGAACTCTTAATGAACTTTTATAATCAACACCAGTATAAGTACTTGTAGAATCTAAACACTTAGTCAAATTGATAGGGGGAGCATCTTAGGCTAAAATTCCATCTTGTAATGCTCACCAAATTTTTGGCTTAGATCTATTGTTGAATTCCTTGTGGCTTGTGCTTAAACGAAATGATTTTATTGAAATTTTTTATTTAAAATATACTTCCTAAATGAAAATGATTTTTTTTTAATTTCAAATATGTTTTATAAAATAAGTCAACCTACATTTAACCTTTATATACTGAAAATATACCTTTCATTTCTTACATAATTATCCTAAAAAATATTTCACTTTCATCAGTCCATTTTCACATATACATAACTAATAAAACAACCTTAGTTTAGAAAACATAATTTAAACAGTTGGCATTTTAAACCCATACAAAAATATATACACGTATATTCATAACATATTTTATTCTTCAATTAATTCATAAAAATCTGATTTAATATCTATTACCCCTTCCCTGCTTTCTTGAACTATGCCAACATGAATCCCCAAAAGGTGCCTGTGACGCCCACCCAGTCCTTGGTTCAAAAACTCCAGTTTAACTTAATAAACCCCAAATAACCTTCTATTTTTGCATTTTCTCAACCTAAAAACCTTAAATAAACCTTTAAAAACTCAAAACTGAGAATCTTAACCCTTACCTCAAATTAGGAGCGTTTCCCGAAAAGCCAGTTTAGAAAACTATTCCTCTATATGTGCAGAGAATCTTCTCTAAAACACCGTAGTGGTCTCCGATCATTGATTTGGGCTGAAATGGGGCCATAAAGCTAGAGAGAAGGCAGAGAGATTTCTAGATAGAGAAACAAATGGAGGAAAATAAATTTCCTTCGCCAAGAAGTTTCCCCAACCCTTTTATATACATTGTTGCCACGTGGCCTCATCGACGAGTCACCAAAGGAACTTCGTCAACTAGTCTTAAAACCTAAAATTTTCTCATTCGAGATCTACTCATCGATGAGGAACTGAACTTCCCCGACGATCTTTTTAGAACACACATCGACGAGGATGTGTAACTGATTGACGAGGTCTGCTGTTCCCTTTCTTCCAAATTTTTCCCTTTTTTCCCCTTTATTCCTTATTTATCCATTTCATCTTTCATTTTCCTAATTACTTAATCATTAAAATTTTTTGGGTTGTTACAAACATGATTGCTGCTACTGCTGCTGCAATTTTCTAGCATTTCTGTTTCTCTTCCTTTACCTAATTAAACCGCCCCATGACCTCATCAACAAAAATCCATGTCCTCAATCACTTCTTTGTTTGCCATAGGATTACCTAGCTTGCACCCTCCTTTTTTAGTGAATAAAGAAAGAGGTATTATCTGGACAAAACACCAAGCCTAGATCCTCCATCACTAGAATAGTGCATTAGTAAACATTCACTCACAACCGAGTAGTCTACCGCAAAACCATGCCCTCAATTCACTTGCAACTTTCCCATCTAGCGATACTTTTGGCGATCAATCATACGAGAAACAAACCATACTCACTAACTTCATTAAGAAGTACTCTGCAAGCTCTGCATATAACCTGCCCTGCTCACAAAATTTCTTGAACAAAACCAGCATACTCATCCCCAATGTTTGACTTTAGAATCTCTCTCCTAGTCTGGTTCTCCACCTCAGCCACTGCATAAAGTACACCAAGACCCTTCATGATAAATCCATGAAATACATATGTCTATCCCATGATGGTATCATCATTGATTCCCAAACATCTAAATACATGTAGTCACTCATATACTTTAATCGCATATGCCACAAAAAATTCGACTCAGACTCAACAGTTGCAGCTCCACCTACAACTGTGACATCTTGTAGTGCAAACATATTTCCTACAACTTTATCTTCTTTCATCACTATCAAGTTACCCTCACACACTTTCATTTCTCGACATTCAGACTCGTAACAATATCCATTATGGTCTAAAATTCCAAATGAAATACCATTCTTCCTTAGACTCGATTCTTACTTTACATCACATATGGTTTTTACAACATTATCACACATTTTGATTTTGAAATTTACAATAACAAATATTTTGTATGAAATATTATTTTCAATCAAAATACAAGCAGCATAAACTGACCTATCAATGTCAAACCATTTCTTGGCATAAAAGCATCCGGTGACTAAGATTTAAGAATCATCCATGAGGCACCTCGAATCTGATGAAACACGTAGCATATCTCCAACACTACATTCTAAATCTTCCTCCACTACACTTGTAGATTTTGACGAACCCTTAAACATATATCGAAATTCTCGTTTTCACCTAACTAATGTCGGAGAATTCTCATCCATGACATGATACAACACGTCCTTAGCCAAACAAAGACAAATAATTGCTCCCAATTCACTCCAAGTCGTTGCATCCATGCTATCCAGTTGAAATTCTGTATAAACCTTTCACCAAACCTTGTTTCACTAAGAGATCATTCAATTCAAAGGCCATACAATACGCTCTGATACCAATTGATGTGAAATAAAGGTGGCCTCTCCCAACAATACGTAGCAGAATGAACATTGTATAAAGGATCACAAATACATACGTGCAATAAAAAAATTTGGTGATAAACAAAAACATTCCACAACCATAGCAATATAAAGAGAGTAAAGATAAGAGCAACGACACCAGGAATTACGTGGTTTGGCAAAGAATACATCTGCGGAAGCAATCGGTAAGAGATTTCACTATGAAAATCAAATATACATACTCAATAATCTTCTCTCCTTCTCTTACCCCTCTCTTACTCTCTTACATGTCAAAATATGCCCAGAAGAGCATATATAACAAGCCCTCAAAGGTTTCCCTCCGAATCCCCAACTGTCACAATGTTCAAATTCAAAATTCAAATAACCTCTCGCAGCTCAGTTGCACTCGTCGATGAGAATAGGGGATTCGTCAACTAGTCTATCATCTCGTTGAAGGGTCTTCTACTTTGAGATTTTTTGGGTCTTTGTATCTACTTGTCGACGAGCACAAGGCACTTGTCGACGAGTCATTGCTGCTGCACCAACATATGTTTTTTTTTTTATCCCTTTTTTTATAAGTCCCCATGAAGTATGAGAACCACACCATAAACAACATACCTGATAAACTCTAAGTGTTTGGAACAGCAGATGATTTGCTCATAGCATTCATGATTGTGGGTTGAGGTGTTTGTGAAGAGGGTTGTAGAAAAGAAACAAGTTGCTGATACTGTTCTTTGGTGGAAGGAAGTAGAGGAATTGTGGAAGAAGAATCCGGGTCATTGGAAGGTAATGAAACTTGATGCGCAAAAGATGTTTTGGTTCTTGAATTCTGGTGATATCTAGGTGGATATTTATGTAACTTGTAGCATCTATCAACTGTATGCTCGGTGAGACCACATGAGTACAAACTGGCCTGGGAAGTTGCTTCTGATAATTCTTGGCCATTGTTCCAAGAACATTTTTGCTGAATAAAGCAGCAGTTTCAATCCCACCACCTTTTTTTGCTTTTATTCTTCTGAAGTGAGAGATAGAACTCTATCAATGGATGACATTGGATCCAAGAGCATAATTTGCCCTCGAATATGTGTAAAAGAATCATTAAGACCCATAAAAAATTGAACAACATATTTCTTTTGATGTTGCTCGATCAATCACTATTTTTAAAGCTCCACAATAACATCCCGAATTACGAGAACAGCTAGGCATTGGTTTCACGGTAGAAAATTCATCCCATACAGCTTTCAACTTCGTATAATAAGAACTAACAAAAGATCAATCTTGAACTAATGAAGCAAGATATTTCTTGAGTTGAAATAAATTGGGGCCATTACCTTGTGTGAATCTGATTTTCAGATTCCTCCAAACTTCTTTAGTAATCGAAGTGCTGATAACACTAGCAGCAATTCCTCGTGTAAGAGAATTCAAGATTCATGAAAGGACCATGTTGTTGCAATGGAACCATAGAATGTACAATGGATCAAACTAATCTTCAGGCTGAGAAAATGTTCCATCCACAAAACCCATCTTGTTCTTGGCATTGAGAGCTGTCAACATTGATCTACTCCATGTATAGTAGTTCTCAGCATTTAAAGCCTAAGAAACTAAGATTGAACCAAGGCTTTTTCCATGATGAAGAAAATATGGGTTGGAAAAATATTCAATCAAAAGAAAAGAACTTTGCTCTAATACCACGTCAGAATGAAGGAAAACATATATTGCAAGGAACAAAGAAGGAAAACCAGAATCTTGGAGAGAAAAAATGAATCTCCAACTTGTATTATTTCTTGCATACATACATGTACATCAGCAGACCTCGTATATATACACATAAAATGATAACTAACAAACCAATTAACTACTAACTAACAAAAAGACTAACACTGAAAACAGATAACTAACTTAACAAATTGGAAAGCATCGACGATTTCCAATCGACAGTTACATGGCAAACCATCGACGATTTCAGACAGAAACAAAACCGACGATAAAAACCAAGATAATCGTCGGCTGTTGTTGCGATGTTTTTAGACAAAAAGCAAACCGTCGATATATTCACTAAAGCATCCTAAAGCCCAGCTTCTTAGTTTTCTTGTTTATTTTCACACCATGTTGTCTTCACCGTGCAGGCTTCCTTATTAATATAAGTCATAAATTTAATATATGTACTCATAAAATGTTATACTTCACACATTACTATTCGCTTTAACTTAATTTCTTATATAATTAATTGTAACTAACCTATTAAACTTAATATATTTACAAAAATATATATACAATAGTTTCATATTATAGATCAATCTCATATTCAAATTTCAATAGAAATGGAATGAAATATGAAATGGGAGACGAATTGCCTTCTATGTGGAGTTCAATGTGCGGTTTTGCAAACTATTAAAAGAAGAAATAAAATAAACAAAGAATTGGAGAAAGGAGAAAGGGCGCACCCCAGGCCAAGCAGGAGTGCCGTATCCAACACGCACGGCACGGACGCACAGCGCGCAGGTCGCCACCACCCATCCGCCCCACCCACAATAAATTCCCATTGCCCAGTGCCCACGCGACGCATAACTCATCACTCCAATTAATTAATCGTCTGCCGCCTGCCTCCTACCAAAGCTGAATTTCCTTTTCCATCGATATATCGGCGGATATGGATAATAATAATGATGAATCGGCGTCAACGCCAACCATTGGGTTTCCTCTAGCCACGGCGCTGCTGCTGCTGGTTCTGTTCGGCACCAGCGGCCTCATCTCCTGTTGCTACCACTGGCACCGCCTCCGCTCCCTCCTCCCCCTCCTCCTCCTCTCCCATTCTCCTCATCCCAACTCCCCTGCGCCCCAACCACCGCCCATCCCCCTCGCTGTTCTTCCCACAACCATGCACCACCTGGTACTCTCTTTCTCTCTCTCTCTCTGTCTCTGTAATTCAAATTAATTAATAAAATAGTTGTCTTAACTGTACGTGGGTTGGGATTTGTTTGACTTGGATGACTGATTGTTACGGAAGAAGCAGGGGGGCGGAGATGATGATGAGAATGAATATTTAGGAGAGCAGCAGCAGAGGTTGATGGTGGTGATGCCAGGGGAACGAGCACCCAGGTTCATAGGGATTCCATGTCCTCACCCCCCGAAACCATGATGACCACCCTTACCCTCTCCCAAATTAACTCCCCCTCTGCTTTTCCTCGGCCCTATTAGCTATTTTAGTTAATTAATTAATTAGCATGTCCATTGATTAATGTTAATTAAATTTTGTGTAGTACTTGTGTACATATACCCACGCACAAATATATGTATAAATATTCGTATGGAAATTAATTGAATTTTTGGGCTTCTTATTAATTCCCTGTATCTCAATATTCAATTGAGCCTTCTTTCTTCTTCTTCTTCTTCTTCTTCTTCTTCAAATTTATAATTACGTGCCAGCAATGACTCCTTGTGAAGAAGGGAAGAATTGGTAGGGCAGATGAAATAGAAATAGTGGAAGAGAAGAAGGGTGTTAAATGAAGATCTTGTCACTTCTTGGGAGAAAATGAACAAGAGAGCATTCATGAAGGTAAATATAAGACGGTTAATTTTAATTCTGACCCACAAAAAATTAAGTCATACATATTATATGTGAATTGTACTGTAGACATTGATATATATATACACACACAAGTATCTATATTTAATTTAATTAGTCAAAATAAATTTGGTTATAGTCCATTATTATAATCATTTGTAGATATTAAAAAATATATAAATGTCTACAATTAATTTGATTAGTCAAAATTAAATAAATTTAAGACTAATTATTTTAATGAGCTCATCCAATTTTAGTTTTGATCTATAAATACCTTCTATGACATTTCTTAAGGGGCACCTGGAAAGAAGAAAAGAACAAGTAAAAAGAATTGAGAGAGAAGGCATACATCAATATCGATCTAGTCTTCGCTCTTCAATAATTTTTGCGGTCGAGAAATATCAACAAATTTTGGATTGTGTTTGGACGATCCATTCCTAACTCAAACATCCATTATTCATGATCAAGCTTGTGCCCAAAAAAAATTGGATATGAATCCATCTTCTAATATAATTAAATTTGTTGTTGATACGAATGTGCAGCGGAAACCTCGCAACTTGAAACAATCCGGAACAAGTAATGCAAGCACTCAACGATGAATATACGGAAACAATCACTCAACTACAATGAGAATAATGGAAAGCAATAAAATCAATGACACAAGAAATTTACGTGGTTCGGCAATTTGCCTACGTCCACGAGAGCAAACGACTGACTTTCATTGTCTTATGTGAAGCCTACATCACGGGTTACAAAATATGGTTTATATTCTAACTCTATACGTACAGAAAACTTAGAATACAACTAAAACACTTATGTAGTAATCCCCAGAGGAAAATCCTTTGAAATCTCCCAATCTATTGATCTCTGGATTCAAAATCTGTGTTCCATGCCGAACAAAACTATTGACGGTTTTAGGCAAACCATCGACAGAAAGATACCGAGAACTATGCCTACTGCAGACTGAAACCGTCGAGCCTACCATCGACTAAACCTTCGACGATTATCTCTTGTAACCAGCTTCCTTGTTCTTCACATTACTTCACTTCCCCGGTGCATGTGTTCCACTCAAATATGAGCCACATCTCCAACAATCTCCACCTTGACGAATATTCACCGCTTAGGAGAAATCCGAAAGCATAACCCCGCTTGTCCACCCGAGACAATAGATTGGAACTGCCTTATGTCTAGCACCTAGAGACATAAACCAAGTCCAAGCGATGCTTGAACTTGTCTGTGGTAATAGGAACTCCACCTAGCTGAATACCCAGCTCCTTGAACGATCATTTAAACCACAATGCTACCTTGGTAGCCTCAACTGCTACCAAGTACTTCGACTCAAGTGTTGAAAGTGCAACTTGAGACTGTTCCATGGACTTCCAACAAATAGGCCCTACCACAACATGCGCTATTGTAGACCTCGGGTAGTCCCAAAATGGGGTGAATTGGATATTTAAATTTTAATTACGCAGAAGCTTGATTTATTTTAAACATTTCTTAACAATCTCAATCACCGCACAATAACTAATCAGTGAATGGCTTTTCCAATAAGCAATCCTAAGTATATATGTAATTTGATAAACATAATCTGAATTTTACCTTCAGCAGTTTTAAATATCCAATCTGAATTTAGACAATGAACAAGTATTTATTTAAAACAAGATTCAACAATATAACATAAGCAAGTAGGCTTCTTATGCTTGACCAATCAAACCACAAAAATAACTTTACCTCAACCAATCAAATTCAATTCAAAGTTTCAACAATTATCTGATTTTCAATTGGAAACTTAAACCATACAAAGCATTAGCAAACCAATTTAATTATTCAAAGTGATCCCAATCAAATCTCAGTATTCAACATATTTTTCCAATAAACTTAAAACATACACAGCAGTTAATTAGTACAGAAATTAAAGAGAGTTAAGCAAAGACGGTGAACACAAGGATTTTTTACAAGGTTCAGCTTCCCACCTTCGTTCTTACCCCAAGCAACTTGCTGTGAGGATTTTCCTTACTCTCTCCATTCAATAGGTGGAGTTCCCTCTCTCCGTTGGAAGGTGGATACCCCTCTATAGCAAGAACACCCTCTCGCTAGGCAATAACTCTATCCTCGAGTCGTTAGTTTGCAAAATAGCATTACAATTGTGCGTATAATCAAAAAACTCTCACAGTAGAGCAGTTTTTGTACAAAGATAAAATTACTATATACTCTAAACAGCAATTTGCAATGAAGCTCACTAAGAAATCAAGGGTATTCTAATTTGTACAATGAGAATTCAAAAGAAAGAATTAGAAATCTATTTAGGGCTTTAAGGAATGCGCACAATAGCTTTTCAGAGTATGAATCAATGTATAATGAATCTATATCAGTGTGTATTGGTGCCCTAATGCATATATAATAATCCTTATATAGCTTAGGAAGAAATCTTACCATTTTCCTTAAGTTTTGAAACCATATCTTGTAAATTAGGAAAGAAATCGCGCGGTTCATAAGTTTTAAACACAGACTTTAGTCACCTGAACCATTTAAAGTATGTGCTCCAGAATAGGCAACAGTAATTAAGTCACCTAAACCCATGAGTTCAGTCGCTTGACCCCTGTTTGGGTGACCTGAATTCCATTCAGTCGCCTGTACTAGCATTGTTACGATTTCTTTGAACTGGTAGTAACAATTCAGTTGACTAAGAAATTTACTCAAGTGCCTAAACACTCTATAACTCACTGTTTTCCATATTTTTTATTCCAAAACTTGTTAGTATTACTTTGAAAAGAATTCTAGACTTGTAAAAATATTTTCCAGATTTGTAAACAAATCTCTAAGTCCAATATTTATTCCTAAGAGCTTTATAAACAAATTTGAAGTTTAAGAGTACTTACATAAGACTTTCAAAATATCTAAACAACAATAAATCATAAGTCTTCATGTGTAGAAGCTTTAACTTTGTCCAAGCTTTGTCAATACTTCAATGTACTTGTTTTCTTCATGACTTGTGAATTTAAGTTGAACTTCATCCAATCTTTACCAAGTTTAATCATTATGCTTGAAGGAAGATAATACGTGAAATTTTACTTGAAAGCACAATTAGAATACCTTACTTTGTTATCATCAAAACGAGACTAAGTCTTGTTAGACCAACAATGTCCCCCTTTTTGATGATGACAAATAAGGAGTAAAATGAGGTAGCCTTGATAAGGCTCTTGATGAGTCCCTAAAATAAATAATTTTAGACCCTCATTTACCTGTGCTTATCCTCATTTTATTATATATTTACTCAGAGTTATCATTGTTCAGAGCTATGCAAGGTTTATTTGTCTTTCTAGGAAAAACATGTTAAAATCATGGAATTGGGCATTACAAGAAGCCAAGGAGAATTTGGAGGATTCAAAGCTCGAATCCAAACGCTCAACCAAGATCCAGAAGCGTCAAATCATACATGGACAAAAAGATAATGCTTGACCATGTGGCGTGACTAGCAAACCACAGGGGCAACTTAGTCTTCTACTGCAAACTCTAAGATTCAGACTAAGATTTTAATGGTGTAAGATATGACCAAGTGCTCGACCAAGTGACCCGCTGGGGCGACCACGTCGAGATGCTGAGAGGGAACTAAAATTCATAAGTACCGAGAATGTAGTAACCCGAACTTGAAAAATAAAATAAAAATGAATAAAAAGAAAAGGGAAATAAATAAAGGAAAGGAAAAATAAGAAAAAGAAGAAGATGGTTTGGTTCAGCACCAAACCATTGATAGTTTGAAGATCTCTCAAAAGAATCATCGACGATTTTCTCTTCAGCAGGAATTTTAAGAACCAAACTGTCGACAGTTTTCTTCGGGGATAGAATACCTATATATAGATCCTAGTTCTTTTTTTTTTCATAAATTTCTCTTCCTCTTCACTCTCTTAGTTAGGGTTTCAGGTCTTTAGGGGGTTTTAGGGCATTGCAAGCATATCTAATCCTATTCGGGGGTTTGTGATTGCTCTCGGACGTAAGGTTCGTGTTGTAGCTCATCGGTTTCTGTTCATCAGTAGGTTTGGAGCCTAGGGTTTCAAGTTTCCTTTTTATTTCAAGCATTTTCTTTAGAAAGTAGGTAAGGGGAATTAATTATAGCAAGTTTTACTAAGTTCGAAATGTTTAATTCCAATTATACAAATTTATATACTTAGGTATGATTTTCTAAACGGTTTAGGCATTTGGAAAATAATGATTTTTGATTATATATCATGTATGGGAAAATTTGTGTGGCATGAATATAACTTTCATATTTAACTGGTTGCGAATACTAGTTGTTGTGAATACTAATTGGTGATAAATACTAACTGCTTGTGAATATTGGCTGATTGTGGATATAGTTTATTTGTAAACATAGGTTGGTTGCGAATACTGGCTACTTGTGATTATTGTGTGGTGAATACTTTGATATGTGTGAATGGGTCATTTTGTGCGGTTATTCGTGTGTATCACAATATAACGTTGGCAGGCCTACGGAGTTCGTTATATTGCCTAGATATAATCATGATATAATGTTGGCAGGCCTGAGGAGTTCCTTATATTGTCATTATATATTGAGGTAGAACATTGGCAGGCCTAAGGAGGTTGTTCTATTGATATACTATGGATAGGTCATTATGAAAGTGTGACAGTGATGGTTGGCGGAGAAGAACTTGTACAGAATCCTGTGTAGATGTGAGTCCTGTGTGAATGGTATTTCCTTTATGGACTATATTTCCTGTGTGGATATAAGTCCTATGTGGATGGTATTTCTTGTGTGGATGTGTGTGGTTATTTGTATACATGGATCTCAGTGAAATGGTTTATAATGGATGTATGTGAACTTAATTACATAAGTATTTATGGCAAAGTAAAACTCTCCACCCGAAGGCTTGCTGAGAAAGGTGAGTGCTCTGATAATTTTCAGTCTAGTACTGAAGTATAGGGAAGCTACTTTTATGGGCGGGTATTCTTCCCTATTCTCGGAGACTTTGCCTATATACGTAATCCGAGGGCTTACTAAGTAAGGTGAGTACCTTGGTATTGGTATTAGAGTAAAAGAAAGTTACTTGTATAGACAGGTAATCTTCTCTATTCTCGGGAACTATCATTAAAAATAATTATGTATGTGTGAGTGTAATCTATATGTGCTTCCTCTATTCATGTTGAGTAGCAAATGATTATATTTTGTAATTATTAAACTCTCTGCTACACACAGTCATGGTTTATTCTTCCTTACTGAGATGTGTCTCACCCTAGTGAATGATTACATTTTAAGGTCCTTTAAATGATCGAGCTTAGAACTCTAGGCAAGGTAGTATGTTTGGTAAATTTTGGGGTGATTGTAAGTGTAGACACCCCATTTTTACCTAGGCCCAATATATGTATTACTATTATTATTATTATTGTTATTTTGTTATTATTATTATTATTTTATTTATTCTTATTATTATTATTATTATTATTAATTTTCACTAATCTTATTATTATTATTATTATTATTATTATTATTATTATTATTATTATTTTCTTTATTATTATTATTATTTTTCATTAGTGTTATTAATATTACTTTTATTTTTATTTTTTACGTCTATTTTATTATTATTATTATTCATTATTTTCATTATTATTTTTAATTTTTATTAGTATTTTTATTACTATTATTACTATTATTTTATTTATTACTATTATTATTATTATTTTTTTTCATTAATATTATTATTACTTTTATTTTTATTTTTATTTATATTGTTTATTATTATTATTATTAATTATTTTCATTATTATTGACATTATTTTTAATTATTATTATTATCAGTATTTTTACCTTTATTATTACTATTATTACTATTATTTTATTTATTACTATTATTATTATTATTTTTTTTCATTAATATTATTATTATTACTTTTATTTTTATTTTTATTTATATTGTTTATTATTATTATTATTAATTATTTTCATTATTATTGACATTATTTTTAATTATTATTATTATCAGTATTATTACTATTATTACTATTATTTTATTTATTTATTTATTTATCTTTATTATTACTATTATTATTATTATTTTATTATTATTATTTTTACCTTATTATTATTATTATTATTATTATTATTATTATTATTATTATTATTTCCTTATTTACATAATAGCAATATATATTATTTCCAAAAAAAAAAAGAAAAATATCATAAACCAAAAAGGAAATGTTTTTAGGGTTTTTTTCAAAAAAAATTTTATAAGAAGAAGGGCACCGACAGAGGCCAAGGGTGGAGGAAAAACAAACTAATAAAAAAATCTCTCGCTGTCTCTCTCTCGGGCTCTCTCTCCCCACGGCGGCGCTGCAAACACAACCAAGCCGGAGCCTCTTCTTCTCCTTCTTCTTCTTCCATCCTCATCTGCAACCTCCACCATCCCGACCCGAGCCACCCGTGACCACCCACAACCACTGCGGTTCCCCACGGCCAGACCAGAGCCACCTTATCCTTCATGGTTTCTCCAGCCACAACCTCATCTCCGGCAACCACCCAAAGACCCTGCTGCAATTAACCCCAAGCCCATACGTAGACCAGCCGTGGCATAGTTGTTCTCCGGCACAGATTCGGAGACCTCCTACCAGTCAGCACGGCAAGCTTCCCCCTGCACTAACTCTTCTCCGAACCGAGCACATCTCCTCTTCCAGCAGCCCCGGACGCCCCTCTTCAACAGACCACCGCCGTCGAAACAGCACCACCCTCCGCGCACGGGCCACAGTACCAGCTTTCCCCTCTTCTCGCCGCCAGTAGCAGCGGCCGACAGCAACAGGCCATCGTCATCCCCGACGAGGCCTCTCCACCTTGCTCCTGGTGAGATCCCGCAGAGCTCCCGCCCATCTCTTCCGGCCTCCTGGCGGTGCAGCCCCAGCGACCTCCCCCTGTAAGCCTCTGCACACACGCACACAAACGCACAGGCATACAATTTCTGATTTATTTATTTTTATATATTTTTTTTAATTTTCTTTTCTGGTCTTGTCTTGTATTGAAAATTAACATTTTTGTTTTTATTTTTTATTTTTCTATTTATGCAGGCATGTGTAATATTTAAGGATTTTTATTTATTTATTTGTAATATGTAGGTTTCATGTTTAGGCTTTTATTTTATATATATATATATATATATATATATATGTATATATATTAATTGGTTAAATGTTTATATCTAGGCGGTGTAAATGTGTATGTTGATATATTATATGTTGTAATATTTAGGTAAAATTTATTTCTATGCTATGTATGTGTGTATATTAATACATTTTTTTTAGCATTTAATTAATAATGGTATCTATTGTTATTGTTGTATACTTTAATATCGTTGCCATGTTAATATTATCATGCTTGTTTTATTGTGTATTTATTTTGCATAGTTATATTGTTGCGATGCATGTTTATTTTATTGTATATTTATTTTTGCATATTTATCATATTATTGTATTGTGTGCTTATCTTGTTGTATATTTATTTTTCATATTATTATGTTGCATATTTATTTTATTATATATTTTTTCATATTTATGTGATTATTATTATTACCTTATATATTTATATTTATGTTACTATTGATTGCATATTTTAATTGTATATTTAATTTGCATATGTATTATTGTCATTGCCTTTATTTTATTGGCATATTTATATTGTCATTTAATTGTATAGTTTGTGTATTTATTATAATGATTGCCTCATGCATTTATTTGGATATTTACATTACTATTGACTGCACATTTGATTGTATATTAGCTTGTATTATTATTGTATTTCAATCTTAGATTTTTGCTATGTTTCATAATTATCACATGTTTCCATATTGTACATATATATATTTGTATAATATATTGTAATTTGAACTGTTCCCATAATTCCACTTGATTTGTTTCCAAATTGCATAATTTACGTGTTAATTACATGATTAATTTATTTCTTTAATTATTTCCATATTGTACGTGTATTCATTAATTATGTGTTAATATTAAGGTAGGTTTGGTATTACTAAAATATGCTTATTATCATTATTAGTATTAGTATTGCTGTAATTATCATCTTTATTATTATATTCATACACATATATATGTTTTTAGATATGTAGTATTATTTTACATTATTATTTTTATACCGGTATATATATATATATATATATGTGTGTGTGTGTGTGTGTGTGTGTGTGTGTGTGTTAAAATAAATGTTATTATTACTATTAGTGTACCTATATATATTTGATTTACGTATTACTATTACAATATATAAGAGCACAGGTCATTTATTTACGTACATATTCATATTCTAAGGTAGTGTTATTATCATGTGAAATTACTATTAGTATATAATTATTATTCTTTAATTATTTTATGTAGTATCATTATGATATCATTGTATGTTATTATTACTGTATAGCTTGCAATATTAATATGGTATTATTAGTGCATGAATATTATTATAGTATAATGTTTCATTATTGTTACTATTGTTATTACTCTTTATTATTATTATTAATATCAAATATTCTTTATATTTTTGTTTCTCGGGTATGTTCAAATTTGGTATTATGTATTATGATATTTACTCTTATTATTTTATTTTATTATTTATTTTCGTGTACATAGTTCCCTATGATTTTATTGCGGGGGTATGAGCCTTCGGTCATCACGTACCCTAAGCTCTGAGGGAATATATATGTATATATATTATCTTTATTTATTTATTTATTATTTTATTTATTTATTTTTTTCATGTATTTATAAATTCATAAAAAGGAGTAATTTAAAGAATTATTAGATTAACTTAGGGATAATTTTAAATTAATTAGGTACCGTTCGTAAGAACGGGCGCATAGGGGGTGCTCGTACCTTCCCCTCGCGTAACCGAACTCCCGACCCCAACTTTGGTAATGTAGACCGATTCTACCCCTAACGGGGTAGTAATCATGTGTTCTAACCGCACTAAAGGTTAGTGGCGACTCCTACACCATATTTTTCTTGAAAATATTAAATTGATTTTTAATTTCGCCGCCCGGGGCACACGCGCTCCCGGGACGTCGCGACAGTAAGAACACTATATATATAGTTTTTGTTTTAAATACTGGGATGTAATATAAACAAATGGATGCTATTGTTTTATTTGGGATTTATAGATAAACTCTGATATTTAAATTGAGATTGTTATTTATTTCCACTACGTGATTGTAGTTTATCGTATTAGAAAATAGGTGAATGAAACACATAACCTTCGGGCCCCACTTAACAGGTTCAAGGTGTTACAGATGGTATCAAAGCCTAATGGTTCTGTAGTCTTTAAGGATGATTAATACCAGAGTATAGGTTCGAATTAGGATAAGGATAAGAGTGGGTAGGTTAGGTGGAATAATGGTCAGGAAACTTGGAGACAGAGATCCTTTGATGGTCTTCTATATTTTTCCATGAATGGTGATTTTTGGAAAACTATGGTAAATCCATTAATAGTTTCATTTCTGAGTTGAGAGATTGGAACTTGGGCACATAAGTTGGAACGTTAGGTCGATTGAGTATGTTTATCGTGTTGATGTTATGGTTTTCTAGTAAGATGGTATGAACGAATTGTGGGTTAGAACATCTATGCTATAGTAATTTTTCGTTTTAAACTTGTTTCAATTATGATAAATAAGGAGATTCTAAGTTTGTTTCTATCTTGTCTTCAGGATGGATCCTAGAGGGAAGGACATTGACATTAGAGGAGATAAACATGTGGATACCTCCAATGAGGATCACATTGATGCCTCAACAGTGCTGCGTAGCATAGTACGTCAGGCTAATAAAGAAGCTCGGAGAGAGCAGGATCAGCCACTGGGTGATTGGGGCTGTACTTTCCAAAAGTTCACCCAGATGAGTCCTTCGACTTTTGAAGGAGGTGCAGACTCGATCATAGCTGAGGATTGGATTCAGGAGATAGAAGAACTCCTGACTATTCTACACTGTACTGAGGAGTAGAGGGTACAATATGCCAAATTTAAACTGGTTGGGGAGGCCAAGCAGTGGTGGAGGGCAGTGAAGCTCGTAGAGGAGTAGTGACTACGACTTGTAGTCATCACCTAGAGTCACTTTAGGGAGGTTTTCTTTGGCTGGTATTTCCCCGCTGCCACCCAGACAGCTAAAGCAGAGGAATTCCTACATTTGACTCAGGGGTCCATGACTGCGCAATAGTGTGTGACCAAGTTTGTGCAGTTATCACTCTTCACTCCACACATAATCTTGGACGAGCTGTTGAAAGCCTAGATGTTTGAGAAAGGACTGAGGCAGGGGATATGCACTCAAGTGGTGGCAATGTTGACTTAGAGTTTCTCTGAGCTGGTGGACAAAGTCATGGTAGTTGAGGCCAATATACAGGAAAGTGAGGCAAAAGTGAATCTGAAAAAGAGATCAATACCTTCTAGTTCATAGACCGAGGTCCGACAAGATTCTTGGAGGTGAGATCAAGATATTGGAGGTCAAAGGTCAGATAGGGCTGATCGAGACTACCGGGAGAATTCATCCCGCCCCCTTTGTGCCAAATGTAATCAGAGGCAATGGGGGGAATGCTGAGGTGGGAATATCGTGTGCTATAGGTGTGGTAGATATGGTCACATAGCTCGTGATTTTCTTGACCCACTGAGCAATGCACCTGCTTCTGATCAGAATAGGAGGAACAACCCGGTACCTCACGGCGGCGGTGGCCCAGCGCGTGTCTATGTGCTTACCTCGATAAAGGGGGGCCATGCTAAAGGTGCAGGTAACATGTTTACGTTTGCATAAGCGATAGTCATGTTTGATTTTAAGAGAGTCAATGGTTCATATGTTAGAATAAATTGAACTGTGTAAATGTGGTTTGTTAGCTTTCAAGTTATGAAAAATGATGGATTAACGAATTTCGATGATGAAATTTTGTAAGATGGAAGAATGTAGTAACCCGAACCAGAAAAATAAAATAAAAATGAATAAAAAGAAAAGGGAAATAAATAAAGTAAAGGAAAAATAAGAAAAAGAAGAAGATGGTTTGGTTCAGCACTAAACCGTCGACGTTTTGAAGATCTCTCGGAAAAATCGTCGACAGTTTTCTCTTTAGTGGCCATTTTAAGAACCAAACCGTTGACAACTTTTTCAATTGCACGAAAACCATCAACGATTTTCTTCGGGGATAGAATACCTATAAATAGATCCTAGTTCATTTTTTTTCAAAAATTTCTCTTCTCCTTCTCTCTCTAAACTTGGGTTTCGGGTCTTTGGGGGGTTTAGGGGATTATGAGTATTTCTAAGCCTATTCAGGGGTTCGTGATCGCTCCCGGACGTAAGGTACGTGTTGTAGCTTGTTGGTTTCCATTCCTCGCCGAGTTTAGAGCCTAGGGTTTCAAGTTTCCTGTTTATTTCAGGCAGTTTCTTTAGAAAGCAAGTAAGGGGAATTAATTATAGTAGGTTTTACTAAGTTTGAACCGGTTAACTTTGATAATACAAATTTATATACTTAGGTGTGATTTTATGAATAGTTTATGCATTTGGAAAATAATGATTTTTGATTATATATGATGTACGAGAAAAATTGTGCGGCATGAATATAACTTTCATAATTTAATTAGTTGCGAATACTAGCTATTGTGAATATTGATTTGTGATAAATACTAGCTGCTTGTGAATATTGGCTGATTGTGGATACAGTTTTTTGTGAATATAGATTGGTTGCAAATACTGGATACTTGTGATTACTGTGTGGCAAAATATTTTAATAGGTGTAAATGGTTCATTTTATGTGGTTATCCGTATGTATCACAATATAACATTGGCAGGCTTGAGTAGTTTGTTATATTGCCTAGATATAATCACGATATAATGTTGGTAGGTCTAAGGAGTTCATTATATTGCCATTATATAGTGGGGTAGAACATTGGCAAACCTGACGAGCTTGTTCTACTGATATACTATGGATAGGTCATTGTGAAAGTGTGACAGTGATGGTTGGCGGGGAAGAACTTGTGTAGAATCCTATGTGGATGTGAATCCTATGTGGATGGTATTTCCTGTGTGGACGGTATATCCTATGTGGATATGAGTCCTGTGTGGACCGTATTTCCTAGGTGGATGTGTGTGGTTTTTTGTATACATGGATCTTAGTGAAATGGTTTATAATGGATGTATGTGAACTTAATTACATAAGTATTTATGGTAAAGTAAAACTCTCCACTCGAGGGCTTGCTGAGAAAGGCGAGTGCCCTAGTATTTTTTTGTCTGGTACCAGAGCAAAGGGAAGTTACTTGTATGGGCGGGTATTCTTCCCTATTCTTGGAGACTTTGCCTATATACATAACCCGAGAGCTTACTGAGTAAGGTGAGTGCCCTGATATTGGTATTAGAGCAGAGAGAAACTACTTGTATGGGTGGGTAATCTTCCCTATTCTCAGGAACTATCACTAAAAATAATTATGTATATGTGAGTGTAATCTATATGTGCTTCATCTACTGATGTTGAATAGAAAATGATTATATTTTATAATTATTAAACTCTCTGCCACACACAGTCATGGTTTATTCATCCTTACTGAGATGTGTCTCACCCTAGCGAATGATTACAATTTTACATCCTTTAAATGATCGAGCTTAGAACTCCGGGTAAGGTAGTATGTTTGGTAAATTTTGGGGTGATTGTAAGAACAATTTATGTATAGTTCTTGTTTTAAATACTGGGAAGTGATATAAATAGATGGATGATGTTGTTTTATTTGGGATTTATAGATAAACTCTGGTATTTAAATTGAGATTGTTTTTTATTTTCGCTGCGTGATTGTAGTTTATGGTATCGGAAACAGGTGAATGAAACACGTAACCTTCGGGCTCCACTTGGTGGGTTTGGGGCATTACAGAGAGTCTCGACGAAGTGTTCAACCAAGAGACCTTGTTGACCTCATAGGTCACACCTAGTTTTGATAATAACAAATACTCAAGTATTTGATGGCTATCTAGTTTATATGCAGGTTTATATTGGCAGATAAATTGATGGCACGTGAAGTAAAGCCTAAAGACCCTAAAGATTATTTTATGTTGTAAATTATATCATTATTCAATTCGGGTCTGTAATAGTAATTATAGGAAAAAGGTCTGCTATAATCTTTGCATATCATGCATATAGGTTTATTGTAAGCTCACATACCTTAGGTCCTTACACAAATGCACAAAACAGTCCTCATAATCACTTACATTATCAGGGGAAAGAATTGAAATGAATTGAACTAAATAAGCAAAATTGTGAGAGGTTGGGCGACCAAAGCCGTAGTGTTCAAAACACCTCAAGCGCCGGAACCGTGGACCGGTCAACATGTTGACCTGAGTTCGACAAACCAAACTAAATGTCACATATCATCCACGGTCGACCAAACTGCTGAGCTAACCCTTTTCACCAACTCAGCCAACCGAACATTTACGTTCAAAACAGCCTTGGGCGACTGAACACATAAGTTCGGTTAACCTAATTATAGACCAGGCGACCAAAATGCGGACATAATGAAAATCACCCTGGTTTAGCAAACCAAGCCCTGATTTTGGCACCCGAAGGATCAAAAGCAACTTTTTGAACTGAGTCTGTTCGGCCAACCGAACCATGGTTCAGCCACCAGAAAACTCTCGGGTTGTTTATTTTTTATTGTGGTTAAAATTAGAAAACAGAGTTATTTTTTTAAAATGGTTTTTAAACAATTCTAATAATGCCCTATAAGTCCTTAACGATTATAATTTGGGCTACTTCTATATAATTTGTGAAGATTAGCATAAGATTAGAGAAATCATTAGCCAAAAATCCTCTCAAACTCAAAAGGCTCATTTTACCCATTCTTCTTCAAAGCTTCTCATACACTCATTCCTTTGCTTAATCCTAGTATTTTGAGAGTTCTTATTGTGCTATTGCTTTATTATAGATTTCTTAGTACTCTCAATACTTTGGTTGTTGATTATTGTTTATTTTGGAGAGTTAGGTAAAGAGTTTTCCCATAGATTTAAATTTGATAAATCTTGTGTTGGAAAAACTCAATAGCTTGAGGATCTTTGCATTATTATTGCAAGATTCCTATAACTATAATTTTTGTGTGCAAAATATTTTACAAGTTGTATTCTTCAAACAACTCTTGTGCTTATTTCATTGAGGAAAATATTTTGAGTTAGTTTGAATATTGTTTGCAGCCTCTTTGAAACCCTAATCCATTATTGAGATTTTTTATACAGTGTTTCAAAGAAATAGTTTGTTAGAACACTCTTGAGCATTTTTTTATTGTACTTTGCTAAGTGTTTGCTTGCACAAAATCACATCACTGAGCTTACAATTTCCTTTACTGTTGATGTGTGGTTGATTGATTACATTTGGTACATATCTGCTTGATTGAGAAGCATAATCACTGTACCAAGTTTATTATTGAGAAATATTGTTGTATTCTAGGCATGGCTTGAGGGGGCGGTAATCCAACTCGAGAAGGATTGTACGTAAAGGTTGAGGTCAACTCTGTGCTAATTGATCTGGTTGTTTTAGGTGCTGCTCCACCCGCTAAGTGAGCATATAGTGTAATCCTTGTGCTTTTTAGCCAAGGCGGGGACGTAGGCAGTTTGCTGAACCTTGGTAACATTTTGGTGCTATGCTCTTTACTGCTTTATTGTGCATACTTGGTTAAATTTCTAGTATAGTTTAATTTCTGCTAACAATATATACTGATTTATTTTATACGCATTAGATTGACCTTAAGCTTGTGTAATATTGTTGTTAGTGGATTGATCTAGGGGATAAATTTTAAAATACCAATTCACCCCACTCTTCGGATTACAGTAAAGCTAACAGACCTTCAAGGGCAACTATGTCGAGATACTGAGATTTCTTGAAGATCGAGATACTGCAAGTCTCGACCATCAAGACCCTGAGGCCCGACAAAGTCAAAGACATTGAAGATTCGAATCCTTGACTTCTTGTGAGTCTCAACTAGGGTGCACACAAGAATGACAAAGGCGCAACTTGGTCGACAGTGATGATCTGCTGCGCAAGATCTTCTGCAAACCTTCCTAAGTTGTAGAACAAATATTGTAAACCATAGAGCCTATAAATATTTTCTACGAACACAAGCTCTAGGTTCCTCTTTGGTCTCTCTTAGGTTAGTGACAGATTTAAGATGTCATTAAGAGCCAAGTTAGATTAGGAGTAGCATAGATTTCAATTCCTGTTTCGGTGTATGCATGAAGTGTTCAATGGCCTGTGACAATCGGTGACGTTCGTGTGCTATCTATGTGTATTACACGAACACTCTCTTGTACCTTTTGGCATTAGTGACAAATTTTTTTTAATACAAAAGGGATGATCTTTCTACCTGCTTTCTCCTTTACTGCTTTTGATTTATTGCTTTCCCTTTACTTGTTGTGTTTAATGAAAGATTGCAGATAAGGATAAGCACTACTACGTATTCGTCAAAGGGAAGTAGTTGGCTATGGAACCATGGAGGTAATCGTTATCATTGAGACAGGGTATACTCCGGTTCCCAACCGTGCTCTGGACGGTTGGTGCACCCTTGCTACCCTGTGCCCTTGATTGACCCTCTCCCACTTTGGCCCACTTGAGTTAATACTTCTATCGAAGTCTAAAGGAGCACAGTTAGAGGCATGGCATCCTGTGTCTAATTCAGACCTCAGCATCGCTTTTTAGGAGTAGGGTAACATAGAAATTTACTTGCTTTCTAGTAGTATAAATTTACTTGCTTTTATTTCATTGCTTTCAAGTAGTTGGTTTGATTTCAACCATTGAAAAGTACCATCTTTTACTTCTTTTTTATAACAAGGCTATAATAAACTAAATTGAAAGTAGTCTAATAACTGCGCTTCAAGTCTCTGTGGATCGATAACCGACTTACCCACTTTCTACAGAACTTGGGATAGTTAGGTTTATAAATATTATTTTTTGTAGTTAAGAACCCAAACCTTGGTGAGCCTAACAAATTTTGGCGCCGTTGCCAGGGACTTGGCTATGGTTATAAGCCAACTTCCATTTTAGAGTATTACAACCTTGTTCTTTTGATTTGCTCTCCTTTTATTTTCACTTTCTTTATTTTATTTTATTTTATTTTATTTTCTATTTGTGAAGTCTGAATCTTTGTGCTTAAAAGTGTGTATGTTTGGACTGCATTCTTTGGAACCAGAGATAATTCCCATAGATCTAGAGATTGAAAAATCCCGTAGGTCCCTTAGAAAACTTATCTCTAGCCCATAGAAGGCTGAGTCACCGAAACTAAAAGCAATGGTTGAAAATGACCCGCTAGTTTCTGCTGAACAAATCTCGGAACCCCATGCTCCTCACCTACCTATTATGGGAGAGCAAAACTTTTGACCTCTTAGGGACTACTTTGTACCTAATGCATACACATCGCCATCTTACATTCGGTTCTCGTATGTCCAGGCGGCACAATTTTAGATTAAGACTTCAATCATCTCGATGCTGCCCAACTTTCATAGGAACTCTACTGAAATCCTTATTAGCATCTGAATGAGTTCTTGGAAATTTTTTCCACCATCCACGTCCCTAATTTTAGTGATGATGCTCTCCATCTTAGGCTTTCCCCATTCTTCTTGAAGGACAAGGCCAAATATTGGTTGACATCCTTAGAATCGAACTAGGTAACCAACCGGGCCACCATGCAGCATGAATTTTTTAAAAAGTACTTCCCAATTGGGAAGACTAACCAACTTCGAAGAGCCATTACAAGTTTCTCATAGATGGATGGGGAACTTTTTTTCTAGACTTGGGAGTGCTTTAGGGACCTACTCCATAAATGTCCACATCACTAGATCATAAGTGGCAATTAGTCCAAACTTTCTATAAAGGGTTAGCTGAGAGAGATAAGTCCATGGTTGACGCATCGTGTGGAGATACTTTCCTCACTAAGCACGAGAACGAGGCCTGGTTTCTCTTTGAAAATCTAGCTGAAAGCTCTCGGTATAACATATGGCTGCCACCCATAGACTACCTAACCCATCAACTTCTAAATCTATGGGGGTTTACAAGTTGGTTATGAACTAGGACTTAGCTTCGGCACTGCATGCTATATCCAAAAAGTTATATCAATTCTTGTCCTTAGGAGCGTAAATAATAGCGTGTGTAAAGATATGTGCAATCTGTTCTAACCCTTCCCACACTTGTTATAATTTCCCACACATGCACTCCCAACCTGAGATTGTGCATGAGGAAGTAAAGGTCACCCACAACTGGTATGATAAACTCTCTAATGACCCATATTCCAACACATACAACCCTGGGTGGAAACACCTCAACTTCTCGTGGCCACCACAAGCTCTGAGTTTTCAATCTCAAAGACCTCCACAAGCGTCGAATGATTTGCCCCCACGCCTATACCAAAATCTCCAAAGTCATCTAGATTTAGCCCCTATATTTTCAACCACCCTGCAGCCATCTCTTTCACAACCCAAGTATGATACATTTCAACAGATGGTGCTGAGGTCCCTTAATAACATTGAAGCTTATTGCCAAGTGGATTGGAAACTCTTTCACTCTCACTCCTAATCCATTACAAAGCTAGAAACCGCTTTAGGACAACTAGCTGCCACTTTGAGTCGTAGAGATGAAGGCAAGCTGCTAAGTCAACCTATAGTCAATCCTAAGGGACAATATGGGGTAGAATGTGAACCGGACATTGGCCACTCATCATACTTTGAGTAGGCCCAGGTAGTAACCACATTTCAAAGTAGTAGGCTGATAACCAAACAAGGCGAGGAGCAACTGAGCATGGGGGAGACCCTGAATTAAAAACTAGAAGTACCCAACGCGGACTCATGCACTCTCTCTTCCTCTAGTAGGGTACACAGACCATTAAGTCTCACACCCATCACCAGAAGAACCACATCTCACTTCGCCCCCCCATAGGGCTTTTCATGGCTACTCAGTGACACATCCAATAGCCCCACTTGCACCCTCTATATTTAGAAAATAGGCTTCCATCGAGTCCATATGGGATATGTTTAAACAAGTATGAATGGATAAGCCTATCCTCGATGACATTAAGCAATCACATGCGTTTACAAAATTCCTTAAGGACTTGTCAATGCAAGAGATAGAACCAAGGGGGCGCATGGATGGTTTACTTAAGCATACTGAGCATATGAGTTCTATAATACTAAAGCACCTTGTTCCTAAACTTAAAGACCCCAACTCATCTATTATCTCATGTGTAATTGGTAATCACACCATTAATGGGGTCGTTCTAGATTTAGGAGCAAGTGTGAACATTCATTCATACTCGGCCTATCAGAAACTTAACCTAGGAGTGTTGTAACCCACCTCGGTTTCCATATGCCTTGCTGATCGATCTCTTAAACAACCTCGGGGTGTGGTGGAAGGAGTGGTAGTCAAGGTGGGATATTTCCATTACCCTGTTGATTTCATCATTTTGGACATGGGGACTTCCACTAACCCGATCCCTGTCATTTTGGGACAACCATTCCTAGCCACGGTTAATGCCTGCATTCAATGTAGGACGGGGATTATGGATATCTTTTGGGGCCACAAGAAACATAGGATGAACATAATTAAGGTTTCCCTACATCCTTTGAACATTGTCCAAGCTATGGACGAAGACGTGAGTGACAAAATTGTTAGGCAAGCAACTCCTTCAATGCTATGGAAACACCCTTGGGAAATTACACTGCAGCTTGACAGCCCGACCCATGCAAAATTTGAGGATCCTTTTGATTAATCTATGCTAAAACATAATTACGACCCCAAATCTAAAACTAAGTTGGGGGTATGCAATCTTGAGTGTGAGGAAGAGACGAGAGAAACCAATGTTAGCTGGGAACCAGGATGAGCTCAAAATAAGCTTCAAAGTGTTTGGCTGAAGACGATAAACTTAGCGCTTTTATGAAGCAACTTGATAGGTGTCTTGCTGAAGACGGTAAACTTAGTGCTTTTGAGATGCAACCCAACAGTTTTTATTTTCTTTTTAAGTTCGTAAGGTAGTTAGAATAGACTAGCCAGAAGTTAGAGTCTTCAGAATAGGTTTTAGGATAAGTGCGGGTTGTGACCAAGTATGCGACCATCACAAGTGAAGGGCGACCTAGTCTAGCCCCTAAGTTATTATGAGCATGAAGAATACTGAGAGGGTTGACTAGGTCCGCAACTGGCATTGAGCTAGGTGTGCCCTGGGCGAAATCATCGAGAGATTGTTTAAAATTTGGTTGATTCCGACTCTTCATCTCCCGCATTCTCATCATAGGCTAGCATTGTCACCTTCTTCTCGCCTCACCGCTGGAGCAAAAAGCACTCCCTTTGAAATGTCTTCTTCTTCTTATTCATCTCCGGTACCCCCTCATGCATCATCTCAACTAGCTTCTAAGAGGCGACAACTTGGAGCATTACCATAATAAGGCTCTTCATCAGAGGGTCGGCAGAGTTTGGAGGCACTAGAAGAAAGAGTGTACATGGTACGGGCACCCTGCCAGCATCTACAGTAGATTTCACAATGAGGTTTGACCCCATGACCAGAAGGTGCATCCTACTCTATGATGCCACCATTTTTGGAACAACCCTCCATCGATCTCCATGTAGTTTGGTTTCCCCACCCATTATTATTTCAAAAATTCCACCCTACCATGCCATATATACCACCATCGGAAGCCTCCGACCCTTCCCCCGTAGAACCTTTGGCTCCTATACCCGACCCATAACCATGGCCATATCCCTTTCAATCATATCAGTCCCTCTTGCCACAAACAATGCCTAACCAACTAAGGACACTCCAGGCTCTTTAGCCACGATGGGCTCGACCTCCACTCTCTCCCCACCTGCTTCAGTAACTATGGGAAACAGACGCTCATGATGCAACATTGGCCAAACCATTGATGATTTCATCTGAATCGGATTCTGACTCTGATTCTAACTAAAATCAATACAGTTGTGTCACATAATATTGGGTCTTGTAATATGCCTCTGCGGCATTAGGTCATTTTCTTTCTTACTCTTGCACGAGTCCACCATGTTTTGTAGTTGCTCTTATGCTTGCACTACATTGTATTGATTGGGATATGAATGAAATGACCATGGTGCTTTTGACTAATATATGTCTTTTGTGCTACAGTGTATTCTTGCTTGCATGTTCTTTTGGTTATTATATTTTGCAGGGCATTGTTTGATCGTACTAGCACCATGCACGGTCTTATTCCCTGCCCGGGTTCTATTTTATTTTTACACTTTAGTGAGGACTCTGAAGTTCTAAGTTGGGGGTAGGGGGTAGCACACTGCATGACATTATTTCATGAACAAAATTGACACAATTTAAAAAGAAAATTGCAAAGAAATTCTAGGGAACCATGCTAACATATTTTATACCTTATACATATACCCATATAACCTATGGTTACATGCATAAACTTTTTAATTATATGATTTCACTATGCTCACCAACAATGTAGTAAATCAGTTATATAAAATTTGCATAACATGGCCGACAATTTGACATTACTCTAGGTACTTGACTAAGTGGTTTGTTTGGGTTAATATTGCAATGTAAACTCATGTATTTACATGGTAATTTATGGGGCTAAGAACACGCTCACACATGATTTGTAACACTAAGGGTCCTTTGAGAGTAATGAGAGAACAACCATGGTGACTATGACACCTTGTGAGGTACTTGAGCCATCCATTCATTTCTCAAGTTTTTGACGTAAAACTCAGAGTTTTAAAAATAAAAAAATAAAAATAAATAAAAATTAAAATTAAAAACTCACCTACCCTTCTTTTACTGGATTTTCCTTGTCAACTAGTATTTGCTAGCCTAAAGGTGACATCAAGTGGGGAGATATAAATCTAGGTATTGCAGCTTACTCAAGACATAAAGGTTAAGCCAACCCTAGAGACTAACTTTTTCCATCGACTCATTTATAGCTACATTCCCATTGGAAAACATGAAGACAGTATAAAGAAGTGACAATTGTTTCGGTTGACTATGCAAGAAAGAAAATGAAAAAGAGAAGCCTGAGTAGAGAAAAAGGTAAACAACAAAAATATACACCTACTCTGAGAAAAGATAAAATGGTCAAGCTGAGAACACACACTACAAGTCTGCATGTATGAAGAATCTTTTGACCAATGCATCTGCTGAAATTCACACAAATCTGTGAATAAGTTCCTCTAGGGTGGTCTTAATTAAATGTGATGAGTGAGTGAGAAGATGTCAGGGTGAAGGACCCGACACCTCAACAAAGACTAAATTCCTTTCTTATAATACTAGTCACTCCACACTTCTAGCATCAGTTCTTCAATTATGTGGGACGTTTGATGATGACACTCTTCCTAACATATGAGAGTGAACCCATTTTCTTGAGTGACTTTTGAGGGAATAAACCAGTGAGGCTGAGTTAAGACAACCATTCTATAGGTGCCTCCGAGCATTCTAAGTGATACAAATCATACACTTTACACATGCCTTGTGAGGTGGCCTATTCATACTAGGATTTGCATGCTAATATTAACATTGAATTACAATCATGGGTTAATTCTATGTGAGTGGTATCTTGAAATGGCTTTGTTGTGTTGAGTTTTGCATTATTGAAATGGTGTGGAGTGTGTGTATAATGGAGTCATGTATGAAGGATTTCTATGCAATGAGGTTATATTCAGGTATATAAAATGGTATGATTATGTTACATGTGTTTCAACTTTTTATTCACTACACTGATGTTTGTGGGAATTGCCTTGGAAACCCTTAGGAGACTAGAATTCTTCCACAAGGATCAACCTAGGGGTTTAAAGCTTTGTTGCATATGATAAATGCAACCATGTTTCCCACGAAAGAGGATATAGGTAGGATTTGGTAGTTTTCTTAGATTTTGCTTTGTCAGGGACTAGAAAAGTGTAAGTCGGGGCATGCGATGAGTCCCTAAAATATATGATTTTAGACCCTCATTTACCTGTGCCTATCCTTATTTTATTATATGTTTACCCAGAGTTATCATTGTTTAGAGTTATGCAAGGTTTGTTTGTCTTTTCAGGAAAAATGGGTTAAAACCATAGAGTTAGGCATTACAAGAAGGCAAGGAGAATTTGGAGGATTCAAAGCTCAAATCCAGATGTTCAACCAAGGTCCAGAAGCTTCAAGTCACACATGGACAAGAAGATAATGCTTGACCATGTGGCGCGACCAGAAAACCACAAGGGCGACTTAGTCTTCAATTACAAACTCCAAGGTTCAGATTGAGATCAGAATGCTACAATATTCAACCAAGTGCTTGACAAATTGACCCGCTAAGGCGACCGCGTTGAGATGCTAAGATAGAACTAAAATTTAGAAGTACTGAGAGTCTCGAAGAAGTTTTCGACCAAGAGACCTTCAGGGATGACTATGTCGAGATATTGAGATTTCCTAAAGTTTGAGATACTACACGTCTCAACCATCAACTCAACCATCAAGACCTTGAGGCGCTATGAAGTCAAAGACATTGAAGATTCGAATCCCTGACTTCTCACGAATCTCGACTAGGGCACACATAAGAATGACAGAGACGCGACTTGTTCGACAGCGACAATCTGCTACACAAGATCTTCTACAGACCTTCCTAAATTGTAGAACAAACCTTGTAAACCCTAAAGCCTATAAATATTCGCTACGAACACAAGCTCTAAGTTCCTCTTTGGCCTCTCTTAGGTTGGTGACAAACTTAAGATGTCATTGTGAGCCAAGTTAGATTAGGAGTAGCATAGTTTTTAATTCCTATGTTCAGTATGTGCATGAAGTGTTCAACGGCCTGTGACAACCGGCGATGTTCGTGTGCTATCCGTGTATATTACACGATCACTCTTTTGTACCTTTTGGCATTAGTGACAAATGTTTTGAATACAAAAGGGATGATCTTTTTACCTGCTTTCTCCTTTACTGCTTTTGATTTGCTACTTTCCATTTACTTGTGGTGTGTTTAATGAAAGATTGCAGATAAGGATAAGCACTACTTCATATCCGTCAAAGGGAAGTAGTTGGCTACGGAACCATAGAGGTGTTCATTATTGTTGAGATAGGGTATACTCTGGTTCTCAACTATGCTTCGGATGATTGGCACACCCTTGTTATCCTGTGCCCTCGATCGACCCTCTCCTGCTTTGGCCTGCTTGGGTTAGTAATTTTATCAAAGTCTAAAGGGGCATAGTTAAAGGCATGGCATCCATTGTCTAATTTAGACCTTAGCATCGCTTTTTAGGAGTTGGGTAACATAGAAGTTTAATCGCTTTCTAGTAGTATAAATTTACTTGCTTTCATTTCATTGCTTTCAAGTAGTTGGTTAGATTTCAACCATTGAAAAGTACCATTTCTACTTCTTTTTCATAACAAGGCTATAATAAACTAAATTGGAAGTAGTCTAATAACTGCACTTCAAGTCTCCATGGATCGATACCTGACTTACCCACTTTCTACTGAACTTTAGATAGTTAGGTTTATAAATATTATTTTTGGTAGTTAAGGACCCAAGCCTTGACGAGCCTACTAGCTCTCCCTCACAATAAGCATGAAACACAAGATATAATCAATGTAGGCATAATTTATTCAAGCTTAACCGTGATTTGATGTTTCTCCTTTTTAGAAATATTGTCCTCAACAAGTCATTTATAAAATGTATTTTCCAAGAATAACATAAATAACCAACTTAGTTTGTAAGTATAACATCAACTTAGCTTATAAGTATTACATGTATAACCAACTCAGCTTGCAAGTATAACTTACACATGTATTCCACTTACACACTTGTATTCATAATTTCAATCATACCTTATTTCCCCCCTTAATATTATATTTCCTTAAAATCAACAATTCCATAAAATCAGCATATCAGCATTTACTTATCATTTTGCTTAATCTTCTTCCCCTTTTGACATCAACAAAAAGGAATGCAATAGAAAAATTCAGTATGCAAGTCTCAATAGGACCATCAAGTGGCATACAGGTCACAATTAATAGTTCTAATAGTCAGCATGCTTTCTCAAGCAATACATCCATTAATATATCCAACAACATGTCCATCAATCAGCATGCAAAATATAATCAATAAGATCCTTTTCCAGAATGCATTACAAAATGTTCTGAATATTGTAATCAGGAGAAAATAGCATTAGCATTCATAACAAGAAAATTGATCATAGGTTGTGCATCTTATGAATAGGGTGGATGAGTTGGCAACACCGAGATGATCAAAGATGAGGTTCAAGATGCCTCCATATAGAAGAATAACTCGCCTCGTTTCCTTTTTTGAAATCATCCATTTTAGGATGAAGGTGGGAAGATCAAGGTGTTTTCCCTTGTATAAACATCACATGAAAAAACAATTTAAGTAGGAAAGATGGTCCTTAGACCCAACCCTAGGTAGAATGTTGTACGTGATAAGCAGATGAATTATCTTTGCCTCAAGTGTCAATTGCCTATATAAAGGTGGATGGCCAAAACATATTGGTTGCTTAGTCATTATAAGGGGTTAAAACTTTTAGGGGGTAAAATCATGTTCCATTACCCATGATTGTCCCAAGTTAGGACATTCAAACTCACCAACTTGAATTCTAAGTCTAGTTGCTATAGATTGTGGGGTGAGTGCGAATGATTTGTCCATGACTGTGGTAGTATATATGTTTCCTTCCTTTCATAAGTTCACGTAAAATAAGCAAACCAAGTTTGGATACATCCCTCTAGGTTGATATGAAATCAATCTATCCCATCCTAATACATTGAATATATGAAGAATATTCGAAAAGCTCTCTTGCATAAAAGGAATATCCAAGATCTTACCAAGAATCATTTTGGTAAATCAGATATGTTCAACATACATTCTCTTTGCTGTAGGAGAGATGAGCCAATGTTGAATAGCCTTGGAGTCATCTTTTCCTGAGGATTGGCTCCTGTTTGCCCTAGATTTCGTCCGAGGCATGTTTTTGGAAGAGATAGTGCAGATCACCCTAAACAATCGAGAGTAGTGGGCAAGATTTGGAGCTTTAATGGAGGTTTAGGGGTTAAATCTCAATGGGAGAGCTTTGAAGAGTGATAGAGGAAGCTTTAGAGGAGAATAGAATAGGGTTCAGGTGCCTGAGGGTGCAAAAATTTAGGGTTTTTCACAAGCAACAAATATATATATATATATATATCTGCGTGGTTCAGGCGCCTGACCTAAACGTTCAGTTACCTGAACTGCTTGGGATTTTAATAACTCTAAACCAGTAGTCATTCAATCGACTGAAAGAGATGATTTAGTCACCTGAAGTGATGAAAATTTTTTCTAACTTGAAATTTTGACCCAAACTCTTAAATTTTTTAATTACTTCCTCTCAAATCACTTCTCTAGTATGCAATAAGCCTAATTCTCATCATATTGAGATGAACTAGTCCTCTTGAAGAGGTTTTGTGAAAATATCCACCCATTGTTCATCCGTGCTTACGAATTCAAGAGTGATATCCTCCTTTTGTATGTGATCTCTAAGAAAATGATGTCTTATGTCAATATGCTTAGTTCTTGAATGAGATATTGAATTTTGGTATATATTTATGGCACTGGAATTATCACACTTATAGGCACAACCGCATATTCCAAATTAAAATCCTTGAGTTGTTGATTCATATACAATGCTTGTGCACAACAACTACTTGCTGCTACATACTTAGCCTCAACAGTGGATAATGCCACAAAATTCTATTTCTTGGAAAACTAAGATACCAAATATTTTCCTAAGAAGTGACAAGTACCACTGGTTCCTGGCAAAGGGACGATCTGTGCCATTAAGACTAGATAGATCCAATGGTTATGGTAAAGTGTGTCAGAAACGCTGACGTGGCGAGATCAGGTGCGTTGACACGTGGCAAAGATTGGATGGCAGGGAGGAGAACCACCTGTTCGCATTGATGGCGAGGGTGACGCCCATGCCACATGTCGCTGAGTGAGGGGAGCATGCAGGATTTCATAATGATCCCTGACCCGGGGCGATCTTAGCCGTTGGTGATAATCAAAGATCCAACGGCTATGGAAGCGCTTCGTACACCGCTTGATTAAGTGCACCGAAGCAGGCCGCGTATCAATATCCTACGATCTTGAGACTTTTCATATTCAAACCAAAAAATTTTCTTTTCTTAATTTTTCACTCTCTCTTCTCCCGAACACTTTCCCTCCCTCTGCTCTCCTTTTTTCCTCAAACCCTAACCGATAGCCTTCTTCCTCATTCCTTAAGTTCTCCCGAACACTTTCTCTCCCTTTACTCTCCTTCTTTCCTCAAACCCTAACCTGCAGCCTTCTTCCTCACTCCTTGAGTTTTCTCGAGACCTGCTTAAACTCTCATTCTCTCCTTTCAGATCCCCACAGCTCTCCAGACCCTAACCCTCTCACAGATCCACTTGAGCCTGATTTGATGGGCCTAAAGGGGTCAAAAACTATTTTTTGTCCGTGTGCAGCCTTTGGAGCCCTCTTATATCAAAGCAGGAACTGATTTGAGATCCTGAGGGTAGATTGTGAAAGGTTTAGGCGAGATGACTCTAAGCTTCCAACTTCCGATAAGTTCCAGTTCCTTCTACCCTTTTTTCCTTTCTGTGATGTGTTTAGTTTGTAATGTGTTGTGCTCTGGTTACATCTATCAAGAGTATTTCCTATTTTTTAGGATTTCCAATCGCAGGGTGGAGTTTCTGGGAAGACAAGTTAACTCACCTTTTGACTAGGTGAGTGTTAGGTTTTTGGTCCAAGATGGAATACGAGATAACTCGTCTTGACTCAGCAAGCGAATTTTGGGTTGACTCAAATGAGTCAACCTGGGTGAGTTGGGTACTCGGGTAAGTCACATGATGGTCACGTGTGGGCTTGACCGGGCTTGGTCAATTTTTAGAGAAGTGGGCCCAAAGGTTTTAAAAAAAAAAAAACACTAAACAGGTGGGCTTGTTTATTTTTAAAAAATGATTTATGGCCTTAACTCATTTTGGCCTGATTGGTGTTTATCAAATGGGCCTGGTGTAAATTGGGAGAGTGGGCCATCTCAGTCATGCTTTGAAAACTAGGCCTAGATTATTTTGAAAATGGGCCGGCTCAATAAGGTTTTAAAACAACACCCAGGCTGAGGGTTTTTTTTTTTTAAAAAAAGGATGGGCCGGCCTAATTTAACTCTAAAATAGGGCCTCTTTGGATTTTTAAAAGAAATGGGTCGGCCCAACAAGATTTTAATATAGGGCCTCCTTGGATTTTTTAAAAGAAGCAAGCCGGTCCAATACGAGTTTTGAAACATGACTACGCGAATTTTTGGAAACAAGCCTGGGTGCCCTTTAAAAAGGGTTATGGGCCTATGTATTAGTTCAAAAGGGGCTTCAACCCAACTTTGGGTTCTGGTCAAAGGATTCGAGTCACATGGCCATGGGTTTAGACTTGGGTATGAGTTCGAGCTTGGTTTCAGTTTAGGGGGTCCGAATCTAAGTTGAATTCAAAATGAGCTTCAGGTTCGAATTTGAATCTGAAGCTTGGGAATGAACACCTGCTGCCGCACATGAGCACAATATGGATTAAATGAAATTAAGCTTAGTTAAATGTAACCTCTTCTCTTCTCTCCTCCTTTCTTCTTTTCTTAAGCTCCGAGCATGTTAGACTTAAATGTTTAGCTTCTCGATTCTATTTTTGAGTTTCTGAATTTTGCTGGTTCTTCTCCTCTACTCCCCACACTATGCACTGCAGAGTTTGCACCTGCTCTCACCCTTCCATTCTATAATCTGCTTCGGCAGAGTATCTCTCTACTCTCTAACTTTCTCTCTCTTCCAATTCCTAGAGGGTTTCTGTATGTTTTATCTTTTTTTTTTTTGCAAAGTATTTCTATGCTTTCTCAATGTCTCTATTTTTTCAACATTTCATCTTATCAACCTCAACAGTCCCTTTACAGTGTGCAAGCTCCCTACTTATAAGGAGGCTTGGGAAGTATTTGGCGCCAATTTCCCCCCACCAGCGTGGATTATTCCAACAGATTTTCCCCACCAACAAACTGTCAGGGAATAATTCAATTCTCTCCATGTGATTTCATGTTTATTATTATTTTTGAATTTCCTTTTCTTAACAACCTGCCTTGCTGTCTCTTTTGTGTGCAGGAAACTTTGGAGAACCCAGGTGGCATCTCAGGAATGGAGGGCAAAGCATCTGCTAAGCATTTTTATTTTATTTTTTTGTAATTTTATTTATTTTTATTTTTATTTTTTTTGTATTTTCCAGCATTGTGATGTACCACACATGTTTTTGTATTGAAACCTATTGTATCATCTTCATTTTATTTTCCTATATTTTATTCTGTATTTCGTATTTTATTTTATTTTATTTATTTTTTTCTAGCATGTGTGTACTCTACATTATAGCTGGGGTACGTGTCCCTTTTTCTAAATGAATAAAAAAATGTGACATCATTTCTTTAGGTTTGATATTTTGACCCAGAAACAACATTCACTATTGACCAAACTCCCTCTAACAAGCATCTGGTTAGTAAAATGTGACTTCAAGATTAAACATGGTACCCGATTTTTGAAATTAAAACTCTAAACATAAAAATTTGAAAAATCTAATATAGATTTGAAATCGAGCAACCCATTTCTCAAATGAAAAGAATAAAAGGATTTAATTTAAGGACCTCAAAAACTTAAAATTCATTTGGATAAGTGGGACTCATTTTGAAAAATGAAATTGACTAAGACCAAAAGGGCTCAGTTTAAGAATGTTTGGCATCTGGACTTGATTTTGAAAATATACGGTTTATTTCATGATCCTCGAATTTAAGAAAGGAGACTTTGTGACTAAAATTTTTTTATAAAAGCTCAACATAGATAGGACTCAAAACGTTCCTAGAATGCTGGGATTCAATCCTGAAACTACAAGATTATCTTGAGATTATCGGGATTTCAAAATAGGACTCTAATCTTGAAAAGGACTCAAAGTTGAAACAACCAGGGCGCCAATTTAGACTTGAAGTCAAACTTACAACACCAGGTCTTTTCAGGAAGGCATGTTAAAAATTTGGATGTCTACAGTGAAAATCTAGTTGACACTTCACGTGATGGTTCACCAATAATTTGGTCCTTGGGGTGGTTCTTCACAAATTTCCATTCATTAGGCAATTCAGATTGCTCTAGAGAGTCATCATTAGATGGTTCGTTGATTTCATGAATTGTTAGGTCTTCTAAACTCTTTCTTATGTATAGATCATCAACATCAGTAGTTTTAGAAGAGAAAGGATTAGCTTCATCAAATAATATGTGTATGGATTCTACAACATATAGTGTGCTTTTGTTATTGATTCTAAATGCTTTGCTATTTACAACATATCATAGGAAGATTCCTTCATCTAAGTTAGCATCAAATTTTCCTAGGTCCCCTTTATCATTTAAGACAAAACACTTACATCCAAATAGATGGAAGTATGAAATGTTTGGTCTTTTTCCTTTCCAAAGTTCATAGAGGCTTTTATCTAGACTAGCCCTTGTTGGCCTAATAAGGCTTATAATTCTTATTTTGATGATAACAAATCAAGATATGTTTAATGTGGTTCAAGTGAAAGTTTTCAGGAGAAAGGAAAAGCTTAGAAGTGACAAAGCTCAAGACGATGATAAAGCTTATGGATTAAAAAAAGATCTTGAAGAGCATAAGGATTAAAGATAACTTGATGAAATTTCGAAGAAAAGATCAAAAACTCAAAGATGATGGAAGAACAAGATTGAAGATCAAAGGATTAAATTTTTAAGGTTGTTCTGAATGTAAGTACTTCAAGTTAATTTCAAGTATAAATTGATTTGAAGCTCTCAAGAAATTCAGAAATATATTTTTGAGAAAACTCTAAAGAATACTTTTATAATCAATGAAAAGAAAGGGTTTTGAAAAAGAAAAGTTTTTAAAAAACAAAAGGGCCAGGCGATTGTCCTATTGAGGCAGGCGACTTCCAAATTAAGTGAAGGATTTTCAAAGATATAGTAGCAAGATAGGCGACTACCTGAACATGCCAGGTGCCTGGGTGGTCATGCCAGGCGACTGCCTTGGTTCTAGCAGGCGACTGCCAGTGTTTTGTGTTGTGAGTTTATTCTATGACAGGCGACTGCCAAGTCGTGGCAGACGACTGTCACTCGCATGTTGGTTTAAAAACTTTTAACGGGAAGATTTTTAAATGAAAATTTTGGACACTATTATTTTGAAAACTTAGAAACTACTTCAAGGAAACTTTGGGGGTAAAGAATTACTTTTAAACATCTATAAATAGCCCCAAACTTCAAAGGTTTGTGACACCAAGAAATTTTTCAAGCAATCAAAGTTCTCAAAGGCTCTCAAACTCTCTTGTAACAACTACTGAATTGCTACTGATTCAAACTCCAAAGTAAAGCTTTCAAAGTCAGAATCTTTCAAATTTTGGAAGATATTTGGTGATCTATATTGAGTATTGAGCTTCAAATTCTTTTATATTTGAATTACTTTCAAGTATTATTGTGCTGAATGTTGTACTAACCTACTCTACTGTGAGAGTGTTTTCTTGTACACAAATTCTTCTTTATCTTGGTTTTTATTCATAGACAATTCAGGGCTGTAGAATCGTTAGACCAAACGAGCGAATATCATTTGGAGAGGCGGGATCTAGCCTAACGGAAGGAGTGTTTGTAATCCGTATTGTTCCACCCATCAACGGAACTGAACTAGTGAATCTTTTGGTGGTTTGCCAAAGGCAAGGACGTAGGCTGGGTATAAGCCGAACCTCGTAAAATCTTGTGTCTCTTTTCTTTTTAGGAATTTGCTATAACCCCCCCCCCCCTCTTGGGAAGCTATCCTAATTTCAAATGGTATCAGAGCCTAGTTATAGCAAATTCCTAAAAAGAAGCTATAAAAAGATCTAAATGGCTAACATAGGAGCAGCTCCTTTTGGAGAGGGCCAATCCTCAACTCGTCCACCAATCTTTTGTGGACACAACTACACCTTTTGGAAAAAGAAAAAAAAAAAAAATGCAAATCTACCTCCAACACATGGATTGGAAAGCATGGGAAGTAGTTGTGGATGGAGACCTTGTTCCCACCAAAATAATAGATGGAAAACATATTCCAAAAGAGAGAAAAAGGATATGATTGATTCAAATTATAATATGCTTCAAATAAACTCAAGTGCTATTAATGCTTTGAATTGGGCTTTAGATGCTAACGAACCCAATAGGGTCATGGCTTGTAAAACAGCTAAAGAAATATGGGACAAATTAGAAGTTACATATGAAGGAACTATTGATGTTAGGGACAATAGAATAGTCATGTTAACAAACAAATATGAAGCATTCAAGATGAATTCAGATGAATCCATATCAAGTATGTACACAAGATTCACCCACATAATTAATTCCTTAAGTGCCTTAGGAAAAACTTATACCACCTACGAAATAATTAGGAAAATTTTGAGAGGCTTTCCCTCCATATGGGAACCTAAGGCTATAGCAATTACCAAAGGAAGAAACCTTAAGACCACCTCCTTAGCTTAACTCATAGGATCACTTCTTACCTATGAAATGGCTCTAAAAGAAAGAAATCCTAAACCAAAGCATAAGAAATCTATTGTACTAAAAGCATCAAGCCACAGCTCAAGCGAAGAAGAAAGTGAACCAAGTGACTTAGATCAAGATGAATTAGCATTCATCACTAAGAGATTAGGAAAGTTTTATAGAAGGAATGAAAGATTTCCTGAGAATTTCAACAAAAGAAAAACTGAAAAAGTAGAATCAAGTAGAAAAGAAAATAAAAGTAAAAATGAACCTCCTATATGCTATCATTGTAAGAAACCAGGACATATCAAACCGGACCGCCCTTTGCTCAAGAAAGACAAGAAGAAAAGGAAGGAAGCTATGAAGGCTACTTGGGATGACTCAAGCTCCAAGGAAACTGAAAACGAATCAAGTGGACAAGAGATGGCAAACGTATGCTTCTTGGTGAATGATGAAGAGGTAAATTCCTACTACTTTTCAACCGAATCTAGCAATGAATCTTATGACGAGTCATGTGATAGTATGCCCTCATACAAAGAATTACAAGCTGAATTATTTTCCTTGCATAAAAGATTTATAAAAATTTCCAAAAGAAATATAACCTTGAAAGATCAAAATAAAGAACTTTTGAAGCAACTTGAATCATTTAAAACCAGTGAAAAAGAAAAAGATTCTTGTATTGAGAAGTTAGAGGAAGAAGTAAGTAAAGTAACTCAATAATTAGGAAAAACTCATAAAGAAAACTTGAATAGAAAGGATCAAGAAATAAATGAACTAAAGAAATTAGTAGAAGATAAAGAACAAATTATATATAATTTTACAAAAGGGAAAGATAATTTTGAAAAAAATGATTGGACAGCAAAGGCTACATGGGAACAAAGAAGGAATAGGTTCAATGGTAAACCAAACAAAATGAATAAGAAATTATACATGAGATATTTTGTAAAGGAAGCCAAGCACTATGCTAGCACTTCCTCGCACAAGAAACATGAAAACACTACTTGCTATATGTGCAAGACCAAAGGTCATGCAATGTTTGATTGCCCACTAAAAAGGAAGTATGTTAAAATACAAGGAGAATGGAAAGTCAGTAATGGATCTAACAACAAAACAAAGAAAGTTAAAAGGATTTGGGTTCCAAAAACTAACACAATGAATCCTTCATTGTAGGTATGTTTTAGGACAACATCATCAACACACAAGTGGTACTTTGACAACAGGTGTTCAAGACACATGACCGCAAATAAGACCAAGTTTTCATCACTAAAACAAAAGGATGGAGGATATGTCACCTTCGGCGATAATGCCAAAGGTAAGATCATTGGCATCAGGAGAATAGGTAGAGAACCTTCTATTACTATTGATAATGTATTATTAGTAGAAGGTTTAAAACACAATCTTTTAAGCATAAGCCAATTGAGTGACAAAGGGTTTGAAATAACCTTTAAGAAAGAAAAATGCGTTATTAAGAATCCAAAAAAAAATAAAATCTTATTTATAGCTCTTAGGATAAATAATGTTTATTGTATAAATCTTGAGAATCTAACAAATCAAAATGTAACTTGTTTGGCAGCTATGAATGTCATAAGTTGGCTATGGCATAGGAAGTTAGGACATGTAAGCATGGACTTATTATCCAAATTATAAAAGAAAAATCTTGTAAAAGGATTACCAAATACCAAATTCATAAAAGACAAGATATGTGACGCATGCCAAAAGGGAAAGCAAGTTAAAACCAACTTTAAAAAGAAAAAGTATATATTTACTAAAAGACCCCTAGAACTATTACACCTAGACTTATTCGGTCCAACTAGAACCTCAAGCCTAGGAGGAAAACAATATGATTTTGTAATAGTGGATGATTATTCAAGATTTACTTGGGTATTATTCCTAACTAATAAGAATGAAGTTTGTGACATGCTAATCACCTTATGTAAGAAATTACAAAATGAAGGGCTATAATGTAACAAGTTTTAGAAGTGACCAAGGAAGAGAGTTTAAAAACAAGGAAGTCGATAAATTTCGTAATGAACATGGAATAACTCATAATTTTTCAGCACCAAGAACTCCACAACAAAATGAAATTTTAGAAAGGAAAAATAGAACTGTACAAGAAATGGCAAGAACTATGCTTAATGAGAATAATCTACCTAAATACTTTTGGGCTAAAGCTGTAAACACAACATGTTATATTATAAATAGGGTATCTATAAGATCAAGTATAGATAAAACACCATATGAATTATGGAAAGGAAGAAAACCTAATATCTCTTACTTTCATGTATTCGGATGCAAATGCTTCATCCTTAACACTAAAGATGATTTAGGAAAGTTTGACGCAAAATCTGATGAAGGTATCTTTTAAGGCTACTCTACAAATAGCAAAACCTATAGGGTTTATAATAGGAGAACTCTTACTATCATTGAATCAATGCACATAACATTTGATGAATCCAACATTTATGAAAATAAAATTAAGAATGATGAAAAAGAAGATATTTCACAAAAAGAAGAAGATCTTGAAATAAAAGAAGAAAATATTAATAAGACTTCAAATGAAAACATTGTAGAAAATCAAGAACTACCTAAAGAATGGAAATATTCTAAAAGTCATCCAAAAGAACAAATACTTGGAGAAACGTCAAAAGGAATAACCACTCGAGCCTCATTGAAAAATATTTGCAACCATTATGCCTTTTTATCCCAAGAAGAACCCAAAAATATTGAAGAAGCGTTAAAAGATGACTCTTGGATTATTACTATGCAAGAGGAACTAAATCAATTTGAAAGAAGTCAAGTATGGGAACTTATACTTAAACCCAAAGACAAATCAATCATAGGAACTAAATGGGTGTTTAGAAATAAAAAGGATGAAAATGGAGTTTTTGTAAGAAATAAAGCTAGGCTAGTAGCACAAGGTTATAATCAAGAAGAAAGTATTGATTACGATGAAACCTTTGCCCCCGTAGCAAGAATGGAAGGAATTAGGATGCTCTTAGCTTATGCAGCCTATAAGGACTTCAAATAATATCAAATGGATGTAAAAAGTGTTTTCTTAAATGGATACCTCTAGGTTTTGAAAATTCAAAAAATCCATATCATGTATTTAAGTTAACTAAAGCTTTATATGGATTGAAACAACCTCCTAGAGCTTGGTATGAAAGGCTAAGCAAGTTCCTAATTCAAAGCAAATTCTCAAGGGGAAGAATAGATAGTACGCTGTTTACAAAACCTAAAAATAAAGACATGCTTATAGTACAAATTTATGTTGACGATATTATTTTTGGAGCAACTAATGAGGATTTGTGTAATGAATTTGCTAAGTCTATGCAAGAAGAGTTTGATATGAGTATGATGGGAGAGTTAAATTACTTTCTAGGATTACAAATCAAACAAACAAAAAATGTAACTTTCATAAATCAAACTAAATATATTAAAGATATATTAAAGAAGTTTGATATGGAAGAAAGTAAACTTATAGGAACTCCTATGAGTACTTCAACTAGTCTTGACAAAGATGAAAAAGGGAAACAAGTAGATAGTAAGCATTATCGAGGTATAATAGGAAGCTTACTTTATTTAACAGCAAGTAGACCGGATATTATTTTTAGCGTATGTATGTGTGCTAGGTTCCAATCAGCTCCTAAGGAATCACATCAAACAACGGTTAAAAGAATCCTTAGATATCTATTAGGCACACTTGAACTAGGTTGATGGTATCCAAATGAAACTGAATTTGAAATGATTAGCTATTCTGATGCAGACTTTGTTGGATGTAGAATAGATAGAAAAAGCACAAGTGGAACGTGTCATTTTCTAGGACACTCTTTAGTTTCATGGTCTTCAAAGAAAGTAGGAAGTTGTTATGCCCAAACATTGTATATGAAACAGAAACTAAAAGATTTCAAAATTCAATATCAAACTATTCCCAGGAATTCACTCCAGAGGAATTTTTGCCTCTAGTTATGACTGATACACCTATTAATTTTGGGGATCCACCTCTTTACAAATAGCTCAATCTACAAACTCTAATCCTGCACAAACTCATTACATACAATATTCTACCACGTTCCGGTTCTCATGATCATATTTCATTCTTGGATTGTTTTGTAATGTGGTGTATTCTTAAAGGGAAAAAGTTGGATCTTCTAAGTTTACTTATCAAGTGGATTATTATGAAAGTCGATGCTCCTCGTGTTGTTTTACCATATGCTGGAATGTTAAATATGGTCTTTGCTCATTTCAATGTTCTTACACCATCATTTAACTTTACTAGCAAAACCCATTACGATATCTTTTCTGATACTATTCTTAAACGTATGGGATATAAGAACTCTCCTCAAGGGTGGTTTCATAAAGGACATCGTCATGGATCATCTGCACCACCACCTCAATCTTCCATACCAGCATCTTCAGTTCAACTTGACCTAGAAACTCCTTCTTGGTTCGTTCCATTTTTTAATCACTATATGACCTTCAGTGATGGAATGCAATCTGGACTTGGTACTCTACAAGAGAAGGTTTCTACTATAGAAACTCATTGTTCAAGTATTGTTAAGTGAGTTAACAAGATTGAACAACATTTGGCCAGCTCCTTTAAAGGCAAATCTCCAATGAATGTCAACTTTGCTACATCAAGTGATGATGAATCTGGTGAACAAGAAGAAGGAGACGATGAAAGTGGATCTATGGAAGCTTCCGATTGATGTGTTTCATCTATGAGCTATTTATCACTTTTATATATTAAAGCTTTATCGGATAGTATGCTCTTTATGTTTGTAAGCTCTATAAGTACTATGTATTGCAGCACTTCTCTATTTTTGTATTATTTTCTCCTTTTTGATTGATGTCCAAAGGGGGAGATGTTTAAGAGAAGGGAGTGCAAAAATGTGTGATGCTATGCCATGGTTTGTATTTCTTGTATGGATCATATCTTGTATGTGGTTTGTATAAAACTATGAATATGTATGGATGGATCATTTATGAATAAGTATGGATGGATCATTTATGGATTATCTTACATGGATCATATCGTGTATATATCATGCTTGTTGATAGGGGGAGCCATGAGTATTAATTCTTCTTATTTTTGCTCTTGATTTGTCATCATCAAAAAGGGAGAGATTGTTGGCCTAATAAGGTTTACAATTCTTATTTTGATGATAACAAATCATGATATGTTTAATGTGGTTCAAGTGAAAGTTTCCAAGAGAAAGAAAAAACTTAGAAGTGACAAAGCTTAAGAGGATGATAAAGCTTATGGATTAAAAAAGATCTTGAAGAGCATAAGGATTAAAGATAACTTGATGAAAGCTCGAAGAAAAGATCGAAAACTCAAAGATGATGGAAGAACAAGATTGAAGATCAAAGGATTAAATTTTTAAGGATGTTCTAAATGTAAGTACTTCAAGTTAATTTCAAGTATAAATTGATTTGAAGCTCTCAAGAAATTCAGAAATATATTTTTGAGAAAACTCTAAAGAATACTTTTATAATCAATGAAAAGAAAGGGTTTTGAAAGAGAAAAGTTTTTGAAAAACAGAAGGGCCAAGCGACTGTCCCATTGAGGTAGGTGACTACCAAATTAAGTGAAGGATTTTCAAAAAGAGAGTAGCATGACAAGCAACTGCCTGAACATGCCAGGCACCTGGGTGGTCATGCCAGGCGACTGCCTTGGTTTTGGCATACGACTGCCAGTGTTTTGTGTTGTGAGTTTGTTCTATGACAAGCGACTACCAAGTCGTAGCAGGTGACTGCCACCCGAACGTTGGTTTAAAAACTCTCAATGGGAAGACTTTTTAAATAAATTTTTTGGACACTGTTATTTTGAAAAACTTGGAAACTACTTCAAGGAAACTTTGGAGGTAAGGAATTACTTTTAAACATCTATAAATAGCCCCAAACTTCAAAGGTTTGTGACACCAAGAAATTTTTCAAGCAATCAAAGTTCTCAAAGGCTCTCAAACTCTCTTGTGTTCAACTACTAAATTGCTACTGATTCAAACTCCGAAATAAAGCTTTCAAAGTTAGAATCTTTCAAATTTTGGAAGATATTTGGTGATCTATATTGAGTATTGAGCTTCAAATTCTTTTATATTTGAATTACTTTCAAGTATTATTGTGTTGAATGTTGTACTAACCTACTCTGCTGTGAGAGTGTTTTCTTGTAAGAAAAATATTCTTTATCTTGGTTCTTATTCATAGACGATTCAGAGTTGTAGAATTGTTGGACCAAATGAGGGAATATCGTTTGGAGAGGCGGGCTCTAGCCTAACGAAAGGAGTTTTTGTAATCGGTACTGTTCCCTCGTCAATGGAACTAAACTAGTGAATCCTTTGGTGGTTTGCCAAAGGCGAGGACGTAGGCTAGGTATAAGCCGAACCTCGTAAAATCTTGTGTCTCTCTTCTTCCTTACTCTTTACTTTTTTAGCAACACTTACAACTTGTGTGTATGTTTTTAAATTGTTAATTTTGAGTGTATAGTTGTTAAATAGATCGGAGGATAATTTATTTTTGGCTTAATCAGCATTAATTACGGAAACCAAAAAATGTGAAAGTTTGTTTAAAAGCTAAACACAAAGAAGAATTGTGAGTTTGGAACAGGGCTTACATAAATTCAACGTGCTTTACAATTTATTACAGGGCTATTGAGACAAAGATTGAGCTTTTGATTGGTTGTGGTTGAATTGTTTTTATATTTACTTGTTGTGATTGCTGATATAAAATAAAGAATTAAAATTGAAATAATTTTAAAATTCCAATTCATCCTCCCTCTTGGGAAGCTATCCTAATTTCAGCCCTAATGGACACTCTATTCATCACGTAACAGGTGGTGTTTACCGCTTCAGTCCATAAGTATTTAGGTAGGTTATCCTTATTTAGCATAGTCCTAGCTATTCCATTAGTCATCTATTCTTCCTTTCAACAACTCCATTTTGTTGAGGAGTACGTGGTGTTGAGAAGTTGTGAGAAATTCCATTTTCATCACAGAAGTTTTCAACATCTTTATTCTTGAACTCTCCACCTTTATCACTTCTTATGTGTAAAACAACATACCTTTTTTTTTCATTTTGAAGTTTCTTATACAAGTTGGTGAGCATTTTACACACTTCATCCTTGGAGGATAAAAAACAACACCTAGGTGAACCTAGAGTAGTCATCAACTATGACAAATGCGTATTGCTTTCCTCTTAGGCTTTGTATTTTAGTGGGGCCAAACAAATCTAGGTGAATTAATTCCAATGGCCTTCCAATGGAGATTAGTTGCTTCTTCTTAAAACTTGTCTTAGTTTGCTTCCTAAGTTGGCAAGCATCACAGACTTTGTCTTTTGTGAACTTTGTGTTGAGTAAACCTTTAACTAAGTTCTTTCTATCTAACTTGGATAACAGGTCCATGCTAGCGTGTCCTAATCTCCTATGTCAGAACTAGATTCACTTAAAGGCTTAAAGCATTTAACACCTTGAGATATCAGGTTTTCAAAGTTTATGCAGTATAAGTTCTCAACCCGATTTGAAATAAATAGTATTTCATGTTTTTCGGTATTTTTAACTATGCATTTGTCCTTTTTAGATGTTATATCAAAACCTTTATCACTTAGTTGACTAATGCTTAGTAAAGTACGTTTTAAACTTTCAACCAATAAGACATTCCCAATTATCAAGGAGGGTTCCTTACCAAATTTTCTGATGTTGATAATTTTACCTTTAGCATTATCTCCAAAAGTGACATGTCCACCTTGCTTTAGTGTCAACAACATGAACTTGGACTTATCTCCTGTCATGTGCCTTAAGCATCCACTATAGAAGTCCACTTGTCTTTTGATTGGGTGGACCTAAAATATACCTACAAAATGGATTTAAGATATTACTTTAGGTACCCAAACCTTCTTAGGTCCTTTAAGGTTTGTTTTAGAGGTACTTTTGACTCTCCACGCCTTTTTGGTTTTAATATTTTTCCTTTTAAATGGATATTCAAATTTTATGTGTCCCTTATCCATACATAAGAAACATGTGGTCTGTGTATATGCATTGGTTGAGGAGGTGTTGCCATAGTTTTTTGAAGCTTTTACAAAATACCCCCATGTAGAGGTTCTTTTTCTTCCTATTTTCAATTCCATTAAATCCTATGCCTTCCTTGTCTAAAGACATCCGTTGAGATCCAACCAGTTTATCAAACTTTTCTTTTCCTCTTGTGAAGTTGTAGATGAATTTAGATTGGTATTCTATTTTTATTTCTATACTGGTTATTTTTGAATCTTTCACATCTTTACAATCGACTTGTAATCTCACTAGTTCTGTGGACATCTTGTTAATTTGAATTTCCAATTCAACAATATACATATCCTTCTCTTTTTCGGTTGATTGAGCTGACTCTAGTTTGTTCATTAGCATTTCATTTTGAACTTTAAAGTGGTGTTTCTTTTGGACAACCTAATGAATCTTTTATGTAGTGTAAATAACTATGTTTGTATTTTAGTATAAGATGGCATACTTTTACACTATTCATTACAAGATTCCTCACTAGATTCAATAAATGAGTTTGAGTAAGAATTTACCTCATCATTTATTGCCATGAAGTAGAGCTTGCTAATCTTGATCACTCGAGTCGCTTTCCCAGCTGCTTTTGTTGGAGTCGTCCCAAGTAGTGGCTTTCATTGCCTTCTTCTTTTTCTTCTTTTTCTTCTTTTTCTTCTTAGCTTCTTTCTTGAGTTGTGGACAATCAAGTTTTATGTGGTCTACCTTTTTACAATTATAAGATGTTGGTGGTTCAGCCTTTGTTTGTTTCTTACTAGATTCTCCTTTGTCCATTTTTTATCCTCTAAATTTCCTAGAAAATCACTTATTCTTTTTAAAGAATCTACCTAGTCGTCTAGTGAATAAGGCTAGGTCGTCATCGTCCATCTCATCATCTTCATCGTCACTTGAGCTTTCTTTGGAGACTTTGAGTGCTATGGATTTCTTATGTTTGCCATCTTCAGTTGATCTTTCATTTATAGTCATCTCATATGTGAGAAGTGACCCAATGAGTCCATCTAGGGTAGTGTTCTTTAAGTTCTTGCTTCAGTTATAGCTGTTGCCTTGAGTTCCCAAACAAGTGGAAGTCCTCAAAGGATTTTCCTAATCATTTCATAAGTTGAATAATTCTTTCCAAGTGCATTCAGGGAGTTCATTATGTGAGTAAACCTAGTAAACATACTTGATATAGATTCCTTTGGATGCATCCTAAAGGCCTCATACTCACTGGTGAGCATGTCAATTCTACTATCCCTAACATCTACTGTTCCCTCATAGGTCACTTCTAGTTTGTCCCAAATTTCATTTGAAATCTTACATCCCATTATTCTATTAAACTCATTTGCGTCTAACGCACAGCATAAGGCATTCATAGCACTAGAGTGTATTTGCAATTTTTTCATAGCAGTCTCACTCATTTCGTTTTCTCCTTTAGGAAATTCTTTGTTTTCTACTGTTTTAGAAGGAACGTAGTTCCCTTGGATTACAATTTTCAAAACTTTCCAATCCATGGTTTGTAAAAGTATCCTCATTCTTTGTTTCTAGAAAGTGTAATTCACACTGCATAAAATTGGTGGTCTAGTGGAGGATTGTCCTTCACCGAAATGGGATACACCTATATTTGCCATTATGATCTTTGTGTAACTACCTATTCGGATTTTTTACAACCTATGCTCTCATACCAATTGAAAGTAAGGTGTAATCCCAATAGGGGGGTGAATTGGGTATTTAAAATTTTATTACACAGAAGCTTGATTTGTTTTAAACCTTTCTTAACAATCTCAATCACCACACAATAACTAATCAGTGAATGGCTATACTAATAATCAATCCTAAGTATATATGTAATTTGAAAAACACAGTTTGAATTTTACCTTTAGCAGTTTCAAATATCTAATATGAATTTAGACAATGAACGAGTATTTATTTTAAATAAGATTCAACAATATAACTCAAGAAAGTAGGCTCCTTATGCCTAAACAATCAAACCACAAAAATAACTTTACCTCTACCAATGAAATTCAATTGAGAGTTTCAGCAATCGTCTGATTTTCAAACAAAAACTTAAACCATGCAAAGCATTAACAAATGGATTTAATTATTCAAAGTGATCCCAATCAAATCTCAACATTCAATAGATTTTTCCAATAAATTTAAAACATACACGGCAATTAATTAGTGAAAAAATTAAAGAGATTTAAGGAAAGAAGATGAACACAAGGATTTTTTACAAGGTTAGGCTTCCTGCCTACGTCGTTGCCCCAAGAAACTTGCTGTGAGGATTTTCCTTACTCTCTCCATTCAATAGGTAGAGTTCCCCCTCTCTGTTGGAAGGTGGAGACCCCTCTCTAGTAAGAACACCCTCTCTCTAGGCAATAACTATATCTCTGAGTCGTCAATTTGCAAAATAGCAGTACAATTGTGCGTACAATCAAATAACTCTCACAGTAAAGCAAATTTTGTACAAAGATAAAATCACTATATACTCTAAACAAAAGTTTGCAATGAAACTCGCTAAGAAATCAAGGGTTTTCTGATTTGAAGAATGAGAATTTCAAAAAAAAGAATCAGAAATCGATTTAGGGCTTTGAGGAATGTGCATAGCAGCTTTTCAGAGTATGAATCAATATATAACAAATGTATATCAGTGTGCATTGGTGCCCTAATGCAAATATAATAAGCCTTATATAGCTTAGGAAGAAATCTTAGCATTTTCCCCAAGTTTGAAAACCATATCTTGTAAATTAGGAAAGAAATCGCACAGTTCGTAAGTTTTAAACACAGACTTTAGTCGCCTGAACCATGAGTTCATTCGCCTTAACCATTTAAAATATATGCTCTAGAACATGCAGTAGCAATTCAATCACCTGAACTCATGAGTTGAGTCGCCTAACCCCTTCTTGGGTGACCTGAATTCCATTCAGTCACTTGTATTAGCACAGTTCTGGTTTCTTTATACTGTCAGTAGTAATTCAGTCGACTGAGCAATTTACTTAGGTGCCTGAACACTCTGTAACTTAGTGTTTTTCCATATTTTTTATTCCAAAACTTGTTAGTATTACTTTGAAAATAATTTTGGACTTGTAAAAATATTTTCCAGATTTGTAAACAAGTCTCTAAGTCCTATATTTATTCCTAAGTGCTTTATAAACAAATTTGAAGTTTAAGAGTACTTACATAAGACTTTCAAAATATCTAAACAACAATAAATCCTAACTCTTCATGTGTAGAAGCTTTAACTTTGTCAAAGTTTTGTCAATACTTCAATGTACTTTTTTTCTTCATGACTTGTGAATTTAAGTTGAACTTCATCCAATCTTTACCAAGTTTAACCATTGTGCTTAAAGGAAGATAATAACTAAAATTTTACTTGAAAGTACAATTAGAATACCTTAGTTTGTTATCATCAAAATGAAATTAAGTCTTATTAGGCAACACTCCTATCATCCAAGTCCACTGTGTGGTCTGCATCCATGAATCTCACAATTAATGGATCACTTTATTGCCCATTGAAGTACCCCACTACACTATCATACGAGACCTTTGACATCTCGAGCATCACTTTCCATCCTTGAATACTGAATGGTAGACAATTTGCATTGATTCGCCAATAGTATACCAGTGACTAGTTTAACATTAACTATGTTAAACCTCTCCAACACCTTATCAAAAAACCACCCTAAGATAACCACAATCTCCCTGCAATTTTGTCCACAAAGCCACCCTAAGATAACCCCAATCTCCCTGTAACTTTATATTAGCGAATCTCCAACCCAAGAACATTCTTGGCCATAAAATTCCTTTCTCAATAGAGTTTCCAGTTGACTAACCTCAGTTGGAATCTTCCCAGCAATTGGAATGTCATTCAAATCAAACAATAGAATAATTACCTACTTGCATCGTATCACCCTCTCCCCCTCTAGAAGCTCCACCAACTCCCACATCTGATTCTTATGCAGTGACTCCATCTTCTCAACCATAACACTTATCCATCTATTTTTTTCATTTGATGTGCACCACATTTTGAAAAATAGTAGGAACCCTGCTGATAGTAATAAATGAATAAGACATCAGATTATCAAGTTTATACCTAGGCAGTGGCTTGATAATGCACCTAGGCCCATTGTGACCCTGCTGTTCTCCCGAGTTAGAACTCCTTGCAATATGAACAATGTCATCTATGCCCTAAGTCTCTAACTACACCTGCACCATAATCTCCTTTCTGCTCCAATTTATACTGTGATCCTGCAGGTCCCTAATCTAGAACTCCTTGCACTTCTTCCCTAAGTCTCCAACTCCACCTGCACAACATGCTCATTGTTGTTGCAACTTTCTAGCATTTTTTTCTCTTCATCTACCTGGGTACTCTGTACCATGACTTTATCATCAAAAACCATGTCTCCACCGATCACCACCCTATTTGCCATTGGATCACATAACTTGAACCTATCTTTCTTATATCCCATAAAGATGTAGCATCTAGACATTACACCAAGCTTAGATCTCACCTCACTAGAAACGTACATGGCTGGACCTTCAAACCCTCTCAAACTAGAGAAGTCTATCGCATAAGCTTTCCAAACCTCTTATGCATCTCCCCCATCTAGTGATACCCTCTGTGATCGATTACTCAAGCAACATGCCATACTCACCGACTTTACCAAGAAGTTCTTTGCAAGCTATGCATACAACCCGAGATGTTGGTTGCAAAACTCCTTAAACACCAGCGTGCTTAGTTCCAATGTTGACCTGAGGAACTTTCTCCTAGTCTGCTTTTACACCTCAGCCACAAATTAAACGTAGAAAAAATATCCAATTTGTGCTATATAAAGTACCCCCACACCTTTCATGATACACACATGAAGTACCTATCTAACCCATGATGTGGCCCTCGCTAACCCCTAAACATCCATAACAATGTAGTTAAGAATACCCTCCATTTTGTATATGGTCGTTTTACACAAAAACAGTATAACCTGACTCAGAATTTGCAACTGCAGCTCCACCTGCAACTGTGTTACCCGGCAGTGTATAGATATTTCTTGCTAACCTCTATCCCTTCATCACCATCAAAATGCCTTCACATACCTTCATTGTCCCATTTTCAGACTTTTAATTGTGCCCGTTACAATTTAAAGTGTCCAATGAAATCACATTCTTCCATAGATTAGGCACATGGCTTACACCACATAATATCCTTACCACACCATTATACATCTTGATTCTGATATCTCTCATTCCGACAACTTTGCAGGCTGCATCGTTTCCCATCAGAACAAAACCAGAACTCACCAATCTACAAGTAGTGAACCAGGCTTTGTTGGGCATCATATGAAAAGAAAATCTTGAGTTTAGGATCCAATAATCCGTGAGGTATTCTGAACCCGATGAAATAGAAAGCATATCACAATCATTGCTCCATAAGTCTTATTTTTTCACTACATTCACATATTTTGACGAACCCTTTTGAGTTACCGCATTCCCCTTCTTCCACTCCGGATACTTCGATTTTATGTGCTCAATTTTCCCGCACTTAGAACACCAAATGTCCTTTCTCCTCCTAGACTGCGACTGAGTTTTATTATTACTCGATCCACTCCAGAACTTGCCTCTCCCATGATCCTGATTACCTTTCGCCACGAGCCCTTCACCTTCTAAACTCTCATCGTTAGCCTTCTTCCTCTGATGGAACCCCAACAATGCACTCATGATATCCTCTAACTCCAAGGTTTCTTTCCCCTATTTTAGATTCATAACCTTATTCTCGTACATAGAAGATGTAGATAGGGAATTCAGCAGCATCAACGCCATGTCTTCATCCTTAAACTTCACATCAACCCACTACAAATTGTTGATGATCTGATTGAATACGTTGATGTGTTGATTCAGGTCCAAACTCTCTTCTATCTTAAGCCTATAAACTCTTTTCTTAAGATACAACTTGTTCAATAAAAACTTCAACATATTCCAGCTCTCCAGTTTCAGCCAAACTACTGTCGATGATTCCTCATCCATGACGTGATACATCACATCATCAGCCAGACAAAGCTTGATAGTAGACACAACCTTTGCTTCCAACTCCTTCCAACTAGTGCTATTCATGCCTTCCAGCATCTTTTCGAATAGTGCCTTCACCATACATTGCTGCACCAACACGTCCTTAACCCTCCTCTGTCAAAGTCTGAAATTTCTCGTTCCATTAAATTTACCAATCTCAAACTTTGCAGAAGAAATCCCAGCCATTGCAACCAATGGCTTTGATACCAATTGTTGATATTAATGTGCAGCAGAAACCTCGCAACTCTAAACAATCCAGAACAAGTAATGCAAGAACTCAACAATATATATACGAAAACAATCACTCAACCACAATGAGAATAATGGAAAGCAATAAAATCAATTACACAAGAAATTTACGTGGTTCAGAAATTTGGCTATGTCCATGGGAGCAAGCAACTAATTTTCAATATCTCATGTGAAGCTTACATCAAGCTTACATTAAGGGTTATAGAATATGGTTTATGTTCTAACCTTATACGTACAGAAAACTTATAATACAACTAAAACACTTCTATAGCAATCCCCGGAGGAAAATCCTCCGCATTATCCCAATCTACTGATCTCCCGATTCAAAATTTGTGATCTGCGTCGAACAAAACCATTGACAGTGTCAGGCAAACCTTCGACGAAAATATACCGAGAACTATTCCTGGTGCAGACTGAAACCATCAACGGTTATCTCCCGAGGCTGAAATTGTCGAGCCTACTACTATCAACGGTTATCTCTTGCAACCAGATTCCTTGTTCTTCGCATTATTATGATTCCCTCAACAGATGCGTTCCACTCAAATATGAGCCACATCTCTAACATTTGTTTTCCAAATGATCCTCATCATCTAATTTAGAAATACACTCCTTGAATTGTTGAATCGGCAAATCCACTTCCTAGGAGACTGAACTAGAGGAAATTCTTATTCTTCATTATAAAGATAAAAAAATCCATAGAGATAGTACCCATTATTTCAAAATCAAGTATTTGTACATAAATTTTATGTCTTAATTTCAAGGCACTAATTTTGTCATTACAAATTTTTGACCTGCTCGATGATACTTATTTGCCTCTTATTCCTTCTTCTTCACAATAAATTTTCAACTCCACTTCCTTAGATCCAATGGCTCCAATAAATAATCAGAATGATAAGAACATGGCTACTACCTCCATAGCTTCCAGATCTACAAGTGAAGATATCAACACTTCTAACAACTCAACTTTTTAGGTCCACTCACTCGCGATAAAGCAAGGACCCATAGTCTGTAGGGTCTTTAACAAGTCGAGGAGACCGAGCTAAGACATACAATAAAGTCTGATTTCCTTGCCAAAAAAAATTTCAAATTTGAAGGTTTCTCCAATCTCCAAACAATTTAGGTGTGGGAATAAAATGCCAATCCATATGTCAAAAGAATGCTCCTCTGATAGCACATATTCTAGATTGTTTCTCAAAAGCCATGTGGAAGAAATCTACTGCACACAATTGAGCATCCCCTTATTCGCTAACGTCATGCCTGTATGGTGAAAGGTACAACTAACATAGAAGAAAAGATTGCGAAGATGGAGAAAAAATCTCATTTCTTACAAAAATGATGTAAAACAAAAGATCTTCAAATTGCCTCACTCATGAACAAGCTAGAGGCACAAAATGGAAAATCAAGCCAAGAGCCATAATTTCCTCTTGATTTCACTCCCAAAAATTTTGTTAATAAAAATAAAGGCAAGGAGAAGAAGTTGTAGAGGCTTCTCAAGAGATTAGTCAGCTGTGGTTGCCTCATTATTTGCCCAACAAATACAGGACAATATAACAACGTAATTTGAGCATAATATGACGATCCACCTCAAAGTTCCCTTGCATATTTAAAGCCTTACACAAAATGTATTGATAAAGTGAAGATGCCAAATGAATATCAACCTCCAAAATTTAATTATTTTGATGGAAAGGGTAACCCAAAACAACATGTTTCCCACTTTGTTGAAACTTGCAAAAATGCAAAAACTCGTGGTGATCTTTTTGTCAAAAAATTTTTCCAATATTTGTGATGCAGTGCATTTGATTGGTACACATACCTAAAATTTGAATCCATTGATAATTGGGATCAGCTTGAGAAAAAATTTTTAAACCACTTTTACAGTACACCTCGCAACGTTAGCTTGATGGAGCTAACAAATATAGAGCAATGGAAAGATGAAGTTGTTGTGGACTACATCAACAAATGGTGGGCCTTAAGTCTTGATTGTAATTAGCAGATTTCAAAAATTTTCGCTGTTTAGATGTGTATTCAAGGCATGCATAGGGGATTGTTATATATTCTCAAAGGGGTTAAATCACATAGTTTGAATAATTAGCTATATGTGTGCATGACATGGAAGCAAGTATCTTGAGCCATGGTAATCAAACCCTCTTGTGGCTAATCATAGCAAGGAAAAGAAGGAAGTAAAGAAAGGTACTAAATATTGAAGGATTTCGACCAAAGACTCAATGGTTGTAAACACTACTACTGTCAAGATAAAAGTATAAGGCAAGAAAAAAGAAAAAGAAACTAATTATCACAAAAATTGTGAAGCGAGATGCACTAGCTTAACTAAGCATGAGGAGAAATGGTACCCTTTTCTGGGCTCATACATTCTAGAAATATTTGATCAATTGTTGAAAAATAAATTTATTAAGTTTCTAGAGTGCAAATGGCCTTAAGAAATGGGGAAGGTAGATGATCCAAACTATCGTAAGTACTATTAGATCTTGGGAATCCTCTTCGAAAATGTTTTGTCTTTAAAGACCTTGTCATGAAGCTTGCCAAGGACAGAAAATTTTATATTGAACTTGATGATGTAATTGAGTCTAACCATGCAACCATCACCATGGGGGCAATGAACACAACTTCTGAACTAACACAAAAAGTTGCATCAACAAAAGAGCTCATCCTTATCCAATTTGACATGTTTGAGCCTGTTATAATTGGATGCTCTCCAAAAGCCTTAAAGATTAAGTCTGATGATGATGTTAGATCAACATCAAAGGATAAAGAGGGATGGACACTGGTGTCATAGTGCAAGACAAAGAAGCCACATCTAGCATAGCCAAGGCCTACTCCACTAAAAAGGCAAAAGAAGAAAAGAGTTTCACATTCTCACTCAAGGAAGAAGTCAATATCTAAGAAAGTTATTGTCAAGAGTGATGATATTCTACAACAAAACCTCAAAATTCTAATACATTTAGAGAGTATTTTCCATTAGGGTTCTTCCAGAATAATGAAGTTGGAGTAAATTTGGGGGTGACCTATTAAAAGGTTCATGATGAAGATAACTTAAATGGGGGAGATGGTGCTACAAAATCTGTTGATGAGTCTTAAACTCTTGAAAAAATCAGAGGTTTGCTATCTCAAATCAATGTTAGTGATTATTAAACTTCCCAAAGTTGTACAAGAAAAGCTTGTACATGCCTTTAAAAATATATAGGACATTGACTTGTGAACGCCTTCAAACCTTTAAGAATGGGAAGAGGATGCCCTTTGTGCCAATTTTTGGTCCACAATTTCCTTCATAAATGAAGATATTGTATTAGGTTCAAAACCACATAATAGACCACCTTTTGTTTCCGGCTACATTTGAGAACAAAAGGTTAACAGAATTCCCATTATTGTTGGATCTACAATCAATATCATGCCAAAAGTAACCATGAAGGAACTTGGAATCACAATGGATGAGTTATCCCAAAGTCGCCTAATAATCCAAGGATTTAATCAAGGTGGATAGTGCGCAATAGGTATGATTCGTTTGGAACTTATTACAAGTCATCTAAAGATAGGTGTTATGTTCCATGTCATTGATGCTAAAACAACTTACAAGCTATTTTTAGGAAGGCCATGAATTCATGAAAATGGCATTGTGCCTTTGACTCTTCATCAATGGTTCAAATATTTTTTAGGAGGGGTGAGAAAAGTAGAGGTTAACATCAAGCCCTTCTTATAGGCAGAGGCTCATTTTGCTAATGTCAAGTTTTATCAAGAAGGTAAGACAACAAAAGAGGCACTTCCTTAAGATATTCCTTCCTTAAGTGGCGTGAAACAGGGGGCAAAGCACGTTGAGCCCTTCAAATGAGAATGCAATGAGATTAAGAGTGTTGCACTAATAATGGACAGTATCACACTTATTTATTACAAAGAGAAGACAATAAATATTTACAATCTTCCATTTCTCCTCCAATTTTGCATTATGTTCTATTATCTCGATGTAATAAAGGGAATCCCCATTGCTAAGTGCTCTAAGTTTGCATTAACAAGGAGACTTACTCTCAATTACTGAAGTTAGAAGATGTTGAAAAACTCAAAAAATGATATGCCACACCTTTGAAAAAATTGTCCAACTCTACTATCAAGAAACCTTTGCAAGGGTTTATTCCTCCATCTCAAGCTTTTTTTGGAAAGTGATAATCAAGCTTTTTTTGGAAAGTGATAATCTTCCCAATCAACGAACAAAAGAAGGATTTGACCCTAAAGCTTTTAAACTTTTGGTAAAATCAAGATTTAACTTCAAAAGCCTTAATCCATTATGAAAGTTAAATATAGAGCTCACTAAAGAGAATAGATGGTTTGAGAAAAACACAAAAGAAATTATGATAACAAGAGTTTGATGTGTCATTTTCAAGAATTGGTCTTAGTTATGATTCAAAGCCACTAGTTAAATTATCAGTTAAAGGGAAGGCGGTGGTGATTTCACAATATAGAACAATAGAGATCACAGACGACCCTAAGCAAGAACTTCCTTAGCTAGTTCCTCATATTTCTTTGTTTGATTGCATCGAATCCACTGTAGCAAGACCATTCATATTTGGAAGACTCAACGTTTCTCTTTCAAATAAATAAGGTACCTCTAAGGATCATAATTCTATTTTTGAGTGCTTGGGAGATAATAAAAATTCTTTTAAGGCTCTTCCAAGAACTAGATCAAGATAGAAGTATCAAAGATAGGAAGAAGGGATGATTAAAAATTGTGAAGCCTTATTCCATCTTGTATGAGACACTCTTCTTTGTTGAATGTTAACACAAATGGGCCACTCAAAGTAAAGAAATACACCATCATGCATACAAGGCAACTTTAATAAAACATAGAAAAGCAAATGTACAAAATATTTTTTTGAGTCATTATGTTACAATAAAGGAGGATAAGAATACGAATATTTATGATGAAGAGGTAGAGGATGCCCCTTCAGCATTAGAAGGTGGCATTCAATTCCCTATTAATAAAATAAAGAAAATCAATCTTGGTACAACAAAGGAACCCCCAATTGACATTCATTAGCACGTCTCTCACCTTAGATGAAGAGGAACAATAATTCAAACTTCTTCTTGAATACAAGATGTCTTTGCTTGGATTTGTAAAGAAATGTCTGTCTTGATCCAAAAATTGCAGTACATCACTTTGTAGTGAAATGAGGTGCTTGACACATTAAATAAGCACAAAGAAGTTTTCATCTAGACCTTATTCCTTAAATAGAAATTGAAGTCAACAAACTTATTGAAATAAGTTTTATTTGAGAGGTCGAATACCCATAATGGATTGCAAATATTGTCCTAGTCAGAAAAAAGAAGGGAAAATTTGTGTTTATGTTGACTTCTTTGATTTGAATAATGTCTATTTAAAGGTGACTTTCCATTACCAATCACTGAGATTATGGTTGATGCAACAATATGACATAAGGCACTATTATTTAAACCTTAGGAACACAATGCCTAAATACTTAAATATTGCTATCCCTTGAAGCAGTGGACTATTCGTTTTTTATACTCTTTGCATCTTTGACCCAAAAGGTAACTCACTTTAACCTATTAAGTTGCCTTCTATGGAATACTCTCACGAGTTTGGATTTTCCATAAAATCTAGAAACCTTTTAAGACAAAACATTCCAAATGTTGCTATCTTAACATTTACCTAAGTAGAATTTTCAAATTCACCACATTTCCTTAATTTAGGCTTATAATACAAATAATGTGGAATTAGTTTCTTAGATTGGTTTTATTTGTTTACTAATGATTTTGGGAAGGATTTTAAGACAATAACTATTGAAACCATTGAAATGAATTTCAAGACGAATATATAAGCTACAAAGTATGTATGTGAACATAAGCAACGGACTTGTGATAGCTCAAATGAGAGGAAAGGAACTGGTCAATGGAACTTTATTTATTGATTTTTTGGGGGCCTGTGGGGAGGGGGGGAAGATGTAACTAAATTACAAGCGTACCTCAGTAGACACTCAAAAGAATTTTTTTGACATAGCTATTGTATATTTAGTTCTATATTCATTTTACAACGCCCCCCTCCCCCCCCCCCCCCCCCCAAAAAAAAATTTGTCCTCAAGTGACAGAAAATAAAACTCTAATCTCACCCTTCTTCATGTGTTCATTTGAAATAGAAATGTCACATGTTTCAAAACCTAAATTTGAAATCCACACTTTAGAATTTTGTATATTTTTTGCAAAAAGAATTAAAGGCTATTGAAATAAATTCAATATTTAGTGTTGTTACTTTGCTCTCTCAACCATTCTCCTGCCTATATTGAATTTAAGAAATCCTATATTTGGAGCCTTCAGTAATCATTACAATTAAAATTGTACTTGTAGCATTGTAGCTGTTAATACTAATTGTAGTAATAGTATTATGATATTGACTGTAACCACGCCCCCAATAATGATATTTAAGATTTAGGAATTTGATGTAATGGATGTATTACTTTACTGGACCAAACACGATTTGTGCGTTTATGAAAAAAAATATATATGCATAAAAAGCACTGTTTTTTGTGTTATTTGGTGCTGCAATATTTCTTCTCCAACGTGTTTTGATGTTTAGTGACCAATCCAAGGAATTGAAGCAGCTAAAGAATGGTGGATGTAATTCTTATGTCACCAAATTCACCTCCACAAACTCTAGTAGTGTTTTTGTTTAGGTATTTTTGCTTTTATTTTATTTTTTATTTTTTATTTTTTAAATGAGATTTTCTTAATGCTTGTGTGCATTGAGTAGTCCAAAGATTGGAAGTAGCTACAGCGGTGAGTGTAACTCCTATGTCGCCTAATTTACCTCCATTAACTTTGAGGTAGTGTTTGTGTTCAATTTTTTTTTTCTTTTAAATTTTTAATGGGATTTTGTTTAATGTTAATTTTGTGCAATTGATTATCCAAGCCAAGAAATGATTATGGATATTGACTTCAACTCCCTTATTTGCCTTCTTATGCTATTCAAGAGAGGTATAATTTTGTGTCATTTTTGTTTATCTATATTGGGTTTACCTTATCCACTCTTTTTTCAATTTTGTCATGTTTAGTGTCTTTAGTCTATTTTTTAGCTCAACTCTCTTTTTTGTCTTGTTTAGTGTCTTTAGTCTATTTTTTCTGCTCAACTCATTTGATCTCTTAGCATCAATAACTGAATGAGTTAGTTTATCTTCTCTTATTCTCAAGATATGTAACTATTTTAGTTTGTTGTTCCTAATGTTTAGTGGATTTTTTCATTTGAATTGAACAAACAAGAATTAACTATACATAAGCATACTTTCCTACATGTTAAAATAGAGATTCCACTATCTAACCCCCTAAAAACCAAAAAAGGTTAAGTTTTAAACCAAAGACAACAACATAGGCAGATGAACCAACATCATATCTACTATGGAATTGAGTCAATTTTTATATTTGACTTTGTGGTAGATGTGGGAGGGGCATTGTTATATGCTTGTATCACACTTCTAGTGAAATTCTTTAAAAGTTGATTACGTTTCTTCTCTAACTATTGAAATAGGAATGAAGTTTCCTTTTTCACTCTAAAAAAAAAAACATAGATAATGATACTTTGTTAGATGGGCATACGGATCTCTTTGCAAGCCTAGATTCGAAAAACATAAATTCTCTCCATTTCACAAGCAGCATTGAATATATGACTTAGAAAAACAAGCAAATTTTGTTACAATAAATTTCTTGTCCAACATAGCAAGAGATACAAAAACAACAATGTATTGATATTTTTTGCTTTGTATTTGCTACAAAGGATATCAAGCTTATGGAATTTCTAACTCTTTATGGCCCTCCATAATTGGAACCTTATCTGATTTTGGTACATCTTTGCCTTTTTCTATGCCTCCCTTGATTTTTTTCCCCCCTTGTTCTATTGAATTTGAAGGTAAGAGTTATAGCCTGAGATAAGGTTTACTACCAGAGATAAGGTTTCCCCTTGTATCATGTGATATTAATTCTTAGGACTTGTAATCACATTTTAAGAAAATTCTCTATCAAATATGCACCTCTCCACATAGCCTATGCTTTTGCACCATTATCATCGAGGAGTCAAGAAAAGGGGCAACAATGCAGTGCTGGAGGTTGCACATATCCTCCACATAGCCTCCTCTAGTCTATTGCATCATTTCCGATGAATAAAAATTTGAATTTAGAATCAATAGCTCTAAAGTTACTTTTTATATTGTTCCATCAATTCTTTAATCCATTATAGTACTTAGTTTGCAACATACATGTTCCAATTGCCTACTATTCTTGTAAACCTATTAGCTACAACACTTGTTAACATTGTAGGCCTTATTGCTCATTACCTCCTATATGTCGCACGGATCTCAATATATTATCTATTGCAAGTAGATCCACTCAAAGAATAAGGAAATTATCAGTTTGTACGATTATCCTTATGTTTTTTTTTTTCTTTATCAAATCTCACTCGGTGAATCTAATTCTCTTACTAAGTCTTTAATTCTTATTTGATGAAAATTGTACCATATTGTTTTACTCTCTCTCTCTCTCTCTCTCTCACCCACACACACACACTATATATGTGCAAAATAAATACCAACCATTTAACATTGTGCCCCCTTTTTTGGACCCTACTAGACCTTTCATTTTATTCCTTGAGGTTTTAGTGTAATCATTTTGTGTAGTAGTATATTGTAATTATTTGGTGTGTGTGTGTGTGTGTGTGTGTTTGTTTGTTTGTGTATGTGTACACACACACACACACACACACACACACACACACACACACATATACATATATATAGATATATATATATATATATATATATATATATATATCTTCCTTTTTTTATATAGCATTTTGAAACTTTGTTGTTATTGATGTTGTTCAAAGATCGTTTGGCTATCAATTGCCATCTTGGTTTTCTCATTTTCTATTCAAAGGTCGGGAATAGGTAAAATGAGCTATAGTTTTAATCCAATAATTTTGGTTTAGTTTACATTAACTAGCAATATTAGATTCTAAAATTTCTTCAAATTTGATCCTATAGTCATTAAAGCTTTAAATCTATAGTACATTCAAGTTTAATCATGTAGTCATTAAAGTTTTAAATTTACAGTACATTATAAACTATTTCAAGAGGAATAGGAAACAAGCATGGATTCCCTTTGGCAAAAATGTCCTTGCCGTCACAAGTGACAGTTTATTTATCTCTCTATTCAATTCCTTGTATAATCCCTCCTCCCCATATAAAACTTTGATAGAGCAAAGAAAGTAAAATCATTCTTGAATTTGCTGCTAGAAGGCAAGAAACAAATCTAAATTTTCTAACCTTGGTTACTTCATCTTTCAATCCATGCAAATAGGTATGTGCAATGTGACTTACCTAGCTCTCATATTGGCATATTTTGACAGACCTCTTTTCTTTGCAAGCACCATGATGCATGATGTTTTGGATAGCTTCTACAAGTATATTCCTATTAGATGTTCAAAACAAGTTCTCCTATAGATTTTCTCATCTCCCTTATATATATCTCATGTCCTCTTCTGATTTCATTTTTTTTCTTATCTCACTTCTTTTTCCTTTTTAGATTTCCATTTTGGTGCAAAGAAGTTTTGATCATAAATATATAGTTTCTATGTTAGGTTTGTATTGACAATATGAATCAAATGGTGCATTTTGTTAAAAGTGTTTTAGTTAAAAGGAGATGAATTATTTTTTTTATTTGATTTAGAATTCAAACGAATTAAAAGTTTGTTCACTGAGCAAAAAATTGTTACTTAGTTTTCTATCTTGGTGTAGTTCCACTTAGCTTTTTTATGTTTTAAGATTGTTAGTTTGTTGTGTATTATTGTGCTAAAACGCTTACAAAAAGAAAATTGAGGGACATTCATTCCTTGCTGATGGTCTTCCAAATAATCTTTGACAAGTGTAAATGCTCATAAGAAATGTAAAACTACTACACAATAAAAGTTTATAAACATCCTTTTCACTATTTTCAAATTACTAATAGCGAGACATGGATGACATCTATTTTTCTTCCTAATAATAGAAAATTGAATAAAAATGGAGTACATATCAAATCTCATCTTATGTCATTGTTGTGCCCTGCTATAATATAATCTGCCTAAGTTAGCTTAGTCTACCTTCTCTATTAATAGTTAGTATTATGTAAGCTTACCAAACTTTTAAGTAGGAGTTGTTATTATGTCCTATAAGGTAAATCATCAAAATTATCTTATGGTGTTTGGGTGAATGTGTTAGCATTGAAGGCTTCACCATCTTCGTTTAAAGCGTTTTGATGATATTAACCTATATATTGTTCTTAGTGTTTTCCTATCTTTGTAGATCATGTTTAGTATAGGTACTCGTACATGAAGTACTGGATCGAAGGCAAAGATCAGACCAAGTAGACTTCAAGAAGGAAAGATCAAATGGACAAGTACTCGGAAGGACCCATGCACAGCCAGAAGCTTAATTGTAGAATTATTTGTAATAAGGGTTGTGCATGTGGTAGGAATTTTTTGTAACTTTTGCATTTTATTCCTGCATGATCTTTGAGCAAGAGTTAAGCAATGCACATACATACTAAGAAACATGAGTTTATAGTATTGCACTAAAAGTCACAAACTCGATTCATAGTTTTCAAAGTTAAAATCAAAGAGTTTGTTAAATCAATCCTAAACTCAAATGTGGTTTTCAAAGGGACAAGTTTTCATCATTTTGGTTTTATAAACATTTTCATACTTGGTCCTAGTCTTTTCAAAGCATGGCTATTGTCCTACAGTTCAAATAATGTCGAGTATATTTTTATTAAAAGACATACTAAGCATATATGATATCAACCCAGCTTTCAAATATGTTTTCATAAATCAAGATGTCTTTTATTTAAATAAAAATTCTTATGGACAAATATTAAACTTTATTGTACTTAAAATATTTCATATACTTTTATCCAAGAATGTTTTAGGTGATTAAAAGGCTTTTTGGTTGGGCTTAAAACCTCTGTTATGCACCTATCAGATATCCTGAACACCCTTCGGTATTTGGGGCATAACGTTTGTTAGTAGAGTCCAAAAAGGATGATCTTGGTGTCTATGGAAATTTAAGAAAAAATCCCACAACTTTTATGTTGATGACATTTTCTGATTCAGAGCTTTGATTGACCAGAACAGGGAAATGGTCGACCAAAGCAGAGGTATGGTCGACTAGTAATTCCAGTAGCTATTTTTTTTCCTCAAAGATCAGGTGAATGATCGACCATAGAAAGTGAATGGTCAACTAGTGGCCTCATGAACAGCACCATAACGGCTAGAGAATGACTATTTTTGCTTGGGAGTTGCTCCCAATGGCTAGTTAACAACTATAAGGGATTTTTGGCTATATATATATATAAGTCCACAGACTTGTTTAGTATGGTTTTTGATTATTATTGATCATAATAGTGGAAAATATCTTTGAATCCAAAACCTAACACTTTGCACTTGCATCTTAGTTATTCATTTACAAGTGCTCAATTCTATCTTGCTTAGTAAATCTTATGTGATTCAATCCTTGAGAGAATAGTGGGAGTTTGAGTTGTAATTCATATTTTCTCATTGTAAGAAGCATTCATTGCAATCTTCCATTTTTTGTAAGGTTCTTTGTGAACCATTTGGTGAAGGTTCTGTCTGAACCAAAGGGAAGGCTTTTGGTGAGCGCGGTAGGGTTTGATACCCGAGTGTAGGGTTTTGTACCTGAGTTGTAAGGCTTGCTCCACCCGGAAAGGAGCATTTATAGTGGATTGCGGAATCCTTGTCTTGGTACTAAGGCATGGACATAGGCTTGGTTCCGAACCACGTTAAATCTCGGTGTTGAACTTCTCAACCTATACTCTTTACTTTAAGTCTTGTGCATGATTTACATTTGCTTATATTGTGATATAATTGCTTGTATCTTACCAAGAATTTTTATTTTGTAGATAAATATGTATTCCGCGAAAAAAGTTCATTTACCCCCCCCCCCTCTGGACTATATACTCCCAAGCTGGGACGCTTAGCAATTGGTATCAGAGCCAGACACTTGCATTTAGCAGAGAAAAATCCAAAGTGTAAAGATCAAATGGAGTATTTGGCGAGCACATCTTGCCAAGGACAATATGTGACAAGACCACCATTGTTCAACAGTTCAAACAACCCTGAATGGAAATAGAATGATGACCTTCATCCGGTCATATGATCTTCAAATGTGGAAAGTCTTCACAAAGAGAGATTACAACTTCAAAAATGAAGATAGGGAACCCAAAGAAATTAAGAAGTTGTCAAGCACGGAAATAAGGTTAGTAGAGTTGAATTTTAAAGCAAAACATTTTATTTATTGTGCTTTAAATGATATTGAATATAGGCGTGTTTGCGGATGTGAAACCGCAAAAGAAATATGGGATTTGCTTCAAAGCACCCATGAAGAGCCTAGGAAAAAAGTGGACTTAACCTTAGATACATTTTGTGATATTCACCAAGACACACTAGGAGAAGCACTTTGCTTCGTAGAAAATGAACAAGGAGATATTAGTTCGGATGATGATTAGGAGGACCATGCACCTTCTTATGATGAAATAGTAGAAAATTGGTCTAAATTGTATGATAAATTAGTTTTAGTAAAAAGAAGGAACAAAAATATTGAGAAAAAGCTTGCTTTATCAAAACATAGGGAATCCTCATTGATAGAAGAAAATGATTCTTTTAAAAAGAAGAATGAGAAGCTTGTTTTAAATTCTCAAAAGGAGCAAGTAAAGATAGAAAACTTGCAGGAAAAATTGTCAAAATACAAAGGAAAAGAACCTTGTCTTTGTTCCTCTTTGAAAGATGAAAATGTTTCCATTAGAAAAGAAAATGAAGAGCTTAATGAAAATGCTCAAATAGACCATAAAATTTTTCAAGTGCAAGTAGAAATTTTGAAAAATCAAATTGGAAACATTTTGAAGGAAAACACTTGCTTGAAAAAGAAAAATGAAAATCATGGCAAAATCACAAGAGGAATAGTTAATAAACTCTTGGGAGTTAAAAGAAATAATCTTTTAAAAAAAAATAAAAATCCTCTTATAATTCACATGGATATGCCTCAACGAGTAAAAATAATGCAAATAAGTCAAAACTCTCTCATGAAAACAAAATTTGTTAATATTGTGAAAGAAATGGTCACATAAGATATTTTTACCCTTATAGAGGAGCTAGAGGCAAAGGAAGAAAATTGGAATGGATTGTCAAGAAAAACCCATTGGGACCCAAGGAGGAATGGGTACCAAAAGGAATCACATGAATTCCTTGAATTGCTTCCTTAGAACCTAGGAATAGGAATTAGGACTTAGGTAGAATTAACCTAGGAGAAATGGAATAAGTGTTGATCAAGTGAATTGTCATTGTAATAAATTAGAAACACTTATTTTTTTAATAGAGCTCAAAATGTGAAAATTCCAGTGAAAATTCCAGTTTTTTGATTTGTTTTGCGGAAATTTTTTGAGGAATCATGCCAATATTTGATGAGTTCAAAGTATAAAACCAATGTGATGCTTTAATTGTGTACATGTCTTTATCAATTGGTTTCTTTTTTCTTTTTTGAAAATGTTGGCTTTTGTTTTATGGGATGAAATAACATGTGCTCCAAGCTTATTAAATGGAAAAAACCTTTTTTTTTTCCTCTTGTGAATTACCGAGGTTTTTAATTTTTTGATTCAAAAACATGCTATAATGTGTTTTGATGGTATATGCTCTTGTTTGGATACATTGTAGGTTATCTTAAGCATAGCATAACATATCCCATTCATGAACTTGAGCTTTAGTGAAAGCTAATCATAACAACTTTTGGAAAATTTGCATTGAATGATTCATTTACAACAAATGGTATAATTCTTAGAAATCATCATTCATGTCTATGTAAGGAAGCCTATCTAGGCTTTTCAAATGTTATGGTTTAGCAATAATATTCTGGCATATGTGTCTAGCACACACTCAGCTCACCACCATGGAATCTAATATTAAGGGGGAGAAATTTTAGTTGAATGAATAGTACCTCTCTTTTTTATGTTGATCAAAAGGGGAGAAGATATTTGGTGTCCTACATATTAGAAAAAAGATGTGTAGTGTTATGTGAGAGGGAGAAGTGAAATGCATGGAAAATGCATATATGGTAAAATGAATGTGGCAATTGAAAGATAATATGAAAGTTCTTATTGCTTACTTGTTTTATCTTATATGAACTTTCTATTTTATGGTGTGCATGTTTAAAACTCTAATGGAAAATTTAGTTACACCTTATATACATAAAGTTAGGGGGAGCAAATTGTAAATAAGCATATAGTAAGGGGGAGCATAGTTTAGTCCCATTCTAGAGTATGCATAAATTGAAGTGGAGCTTTAAAATATATCCTATAAGGAACACCAATAGTTTGCCATCATAAAAAAGGGGGAGAATGTTAGCCTTAGAGACTATGTGAGCTTAGTTGCATTATTTTGATGATAACAACCCATTACGGTTCTAGGTTAGCTTATCTTTGCATATCAAGCCATAGTAAGTATAAATACGAATGCAAAGATTAAGTAGATTCTTAATAGGTTAGACATTATCAAAAAGAGAGAGAATGTTAGCATTGATGGTTACACCATCTTTGTTTAAAGTTTTTTGATGATATTAACCTATATATTGTTCCTAGTGTTTTCCTATCTTTGTAGATCATGTTTAGTACAGGTACTTGTACATGAAGTACTGGATCAAAGGCAAATATCAGACCGAGTAGACGTCAAGAAGGAAAGATAAAATGGGCACGTACTCGGAAGGACCCATGCCCAACCAGAAGCTTAATTGTAGAATTATTTATAATAAGCGTTGTGTGTGTGGTAGGAACTTTTTTGTAACTCTTTCATTTTGTTTTTGCATGATCTTTAAGTAAGAGTTGAGCAATGCACTTGCATACTAGGATACATGAGTTTATAGGATTGCACTAAAAGTTACAAACTCAATTCATAGTTTTCAAAATTAAAATCAAAGAGTTTGTTAAAAAAAATCCTAAATTCAAACGTGGTTTTCAAAGGGACAATTTTTCATCATCTTGGTTTTATAAACATTTTCATACTTGGTCCCGATCTTTTCAAAGCATGAATTATGTCCTAAGGTTCAAAGAAAGTCGAGTATATTTTTATTAAAAGACATACTAAGTATATACGATATCAAACAAGCTTTCAAATATGTTTTCATAAATCAAGATATCTTATATTTAAAGAAAAACTCTTTCGGACAAATATTAAACTTTATTAGACTTAAAATATTTCATATACTTTTGTCCAAGAATGTTTTTAAGTGATTAAAAGGCTTTTTGGTTGGGTTTAAAACCTCTGTTATGCACCTATTAGATATCTTGAACACTCTTCGGTATTTGGGGCATAACTTTTGCTAAAAGAGTCCAAAAAGGACGATCTTGGTGTTTGTGGAAAGCTAAAAAAACATCCCACAACTTTTATGTTGGTGAATCTTTTTGATTCAGAGCTTTGATTAACCAAAATAGGGGAATGGTCGACCAGAGTACGAGAATGGTTGACCAGTAATTCCAGTGGCTATTTTTTCCTCACATACCAGGTGAATGGTCAACCAGTGCAAGGCAATGGTCGAACATTGGGTAAATAGTCAACCAGTGGCCTCGTGAATAGCATTGTAACGGCTAGAAAATGGCTAGTCTTGCTTGGGAGTTGCTCCCAATGGCTAGTTGACAACTTTAATAAATTTTTGGCTATATATACAAGTCCATAGACTTGTTTAGTATGGTTTTTGATTATTATTGATCATATTAGTGAAAATATCTTTGAATCCAAAACCTAACTAAAAAAGCCTATGGACTTGTATATATAGCCAAAAATCCCTTATAGCCGTTGGGAGCAACTCCTAAGCAAAACTAGTCGTTTTCTAATCATTACAGCGCTGTTCACAAGGCCACTGGTCAACCATTCACTTTCTTTGATCGACCATTCACCCAATGGTCGATCATTGCGCTACACTGGTCGACCATTCACCTGGTCTGTGAGGGAACAATAGCTACTGGAATTACTGGTCGACCATTCCCCTACTCTGGTCAACCATTCCCTTGTCATGGTCAATCAAAGCTCAGAATCAGAAAAAGTCATCAACATAAAAGTTGTGAGATTTTTTCTTAGCTTTCCATAGATGCCAAGATCATCCATTTTAGACTCTTTTAAATATTGAAAGGTGTTCAGAACATCTGATAGGTGCATAATGGACGTTTTAAACCCAACCAAAAAGCCTTTTAATCGCTTAAAACATTCTTGGACAAAAGTATATGAAATATTTTAAGTCTAATAAAGTTTAATATTTTTCCAAAAGAGTTTTTCTTTAAATATAAGATATCTTGATCTATGAAAACATATTTGAAAGCTTGTTTGATATTGTATATGCTTAGTATGTCTTTTAATAAAAATATAATCGACTTTCTTTGAACCTTAGGACATAAGCCGTGCTTTGAAAAGACCAGAACCAAGCATGAAAATGTTTATAAAACCAAGATGAGGAAAACTTGTCCCTTTGAAAATCACATTTGAGTTTAGGATTTTTTTTTAACAAACTCTATGATTTTAATTTTGAAATCTATGAATTGAGTTTGTGACTTTTAGTGCAATCCTATAAACTCATGTGTCCTAGTATGCATGTGCATGGCTCAACTTTTGCTCAAAGATCATGCAGAAACAAAACACAAAAGTTACAAAAAGTTCCTACCACACACACAACCCTTATTTCAAATAATTTTACAATTAAGCTTCCGATTGTGCATGGGTCATTCCGAGTACGTGTCCATTTGATCTTTCCTTCTTGACGTCTACTCGGTCCAATATTTGCCTTCGATCCAATACTTCATGTACGAGTACCTATACTAAACATGATTTGCAAAGATAGGAAAACACTATGAATAATATATAGTTTAATATCATCAAAACACTTTAAACAAAGATGGTGTAGCCATCAATGCTAACATTCTCTCCCTTTTTGATGATGTCTAACCTATTAAGAATCTACTTATTCTTTGCGTTCGTATTTATACTTACTATGGCTTAATATGCAAATATAAGCTAACCTAGAACCACTTATGGGTTGTTATCATGAAAACAATGCAATTAAGCTCACATAGTCTCTAAGGCCAACATTTGGGTGAATGGTCGACAAGTGAAAGTGAATGGTCAACTAGTGATTCTAGTAGCTATTTTTTCCTCACAGATCAGGTGAATGGTTGACTAGTTCAAGGCAATGGTCAATCATTGGGTGAATGGTCGACCAGAGAAAGTGAATGGTTGACCAGTGGCCTCATGAACAATGCTGTAACAACTAGAAAACGGCTAGTTTTGCTTGGGAGTTGCTCCCAATGGCTAGTTAATGGCTATAAGGGATTTTTGGTTATATATACAAGTACATAGACTTGTTTAGTATGGTTTTTGATTATTATTGATCATATTAGTGAAAAATATCTTTGAATCCAAAACTTAACACTTTACACTTGCATCTTAGTTATTCATTTACAAGTGCTCAATTCTATCTTGCTTAGTAAATCTTTTGTGATTCAATCCTTGAGAGAATAGTGGGAGTTTGAGTTGTAATTCATATTTGCTCATTGTAAGGAGCATTCTTTACAATCTTCCATTTGTTGTAAGGTTCTTTGTGAACCGTTTGGTGAAGGTTCTTTTTTAACAGAAGTGAAGGCTTTTAGTGAGCGCGGTAGGGTTTGATACTCGAGTGTAGGGTTTTGTACTTGAGTTGCAAGGCTTGCTCCACTTGGGAAGGATCATTTATAGTGGATTGTGGAATCCTTGGCTTGGTGCTAAGGCGTAAGGCGTCAACGTAGGCTTGGTGCTGAGCCACTGATTACACACTTAAACTGCATAATTAGGCGTTTTAATCCGTGCATTAAGGCTTATATTTTTAATTAAATACCTAATTAATCTCAATATTTTAACAAGGTGTCTTATTTATAATCTCTGGGTTTTATTGAGCAAATTATGAATTTTTGTCATTTTTTTATCGCATAAAAATTATCAGGAGCTAAAACCGGCATCTGTTCGTCATTCACACATAACTTTTCCATCCAAGTTTTAATCAAGACGATTCGAAATTCTAGAGAAAAATGAAAGGATTACCTATGAATTTTATGTTTCAAGCTTTGAGAGATACGGGCTCTAGGAGGGTCAAGATTGGCTTCGTTTGCAAAGGAATAAAAAGAAGAAAGAAAAAAAATAAAAAAAATATACTTTTAAAACCCTGATGTGACCCGACCATGTAGGCCGGGTCAAGTCGTCTTTGTCAGGTAACCTTGTGCGGGTAGGTCTCTCTCCCCTTCCCCTTTTATATTTCTTTTCCCCCTTTCTTCTCAGCAAGCCCCCGCACACCCCCTACCTTTCCTTCCTCCCTCTCTCACTCTTTCATTCTCCCTTTCTCCTTCCTCTCTCTCACTCTCCCGAACTCTCCCTCTCCTTCCCTCTCTCTCTTTCTCAGTCTCTTTTCCTTCTCCCCACTACTCCTCCCTTTCCTGCAATACTCAACCACCCGAAGCCTCCCATACCCAAGGAGCTCCATCTTTCGGCTGCTGTGTTGTAGCCGCCACTACCTGCTCCTCCTTCTGCCTTCCTCTTCTTCTCTGATCTACAAACAGCCCTTTCGAGCCCCTACCAGCTGCTGCCGGCAAACTCAAACCCCCAGCTGCCATAGTATCTCTATAACCCCTCTACTGCTGTCAAGGTCCCGAGAGCCACCCATCCAGCTGCTAGCAGTGGAACTAGCCTCCTGAACCTGCTACAGTTGCTCTTGAGGAGCCCCAGCACCCAGCTACCATTTCTATGGCCACAACCACCGAGAGCCACGCCACTGCAGCACCATATTTCACGGCCTGCATATATATATATATATTACGTCTTTTTTTTATTATTGTTAATTGAATATGGTTAAATTTTTATTGAGGTTTATTTGAAAATTTTAAATTTTGAATATTGTTTAAGGTATTTTATTATTATTGTAGTTTATTTATTTATTTATTTTCTTAAGAAAATTTAGCGGTAGATTTAATTAGTGATTCAAGTTATTAAATTAATTAAGTCCCATTTGGTTCTAAAAAAAAAAGAGAATAAATACAAAAAGAAAGAAAATTGTTTTTGTTTTTAGAAATTAAATTAGTTTTTCTTTTTAAAATTTAATTTTTGTTGAAACTCGATTTAGTTTAGGGTTAGCCTTATTAAGTTCGTATTTTTATCATGTTTAGTTATTGTTTAAGTCATTAAAGATTTAATTTGTGTTCGAGTTCTTGGTTGCTTTTAAATTTTGATTTTGGTTCAACTTCTTGATTTTGTTAAAGATTCAGTTTTTATCGTTCGCGTATGTGTTTGATTGAGTTTCCATTATTGCATGTTTTAATTACGTGTTAAAGTTACCGTCTTTAGTTTCTATTCCGAAATTTAACGCATATTTCGATGTTTGCCTAATTAGACGTAAGTTTTCTGTTCTTATTATTTAATTCAGTGCATGCTAGGATTAGGGTTTAATTTGCGTGTTCGTTTAATTTGTCAAAGGAAATCTCAAACAATCTTAAAAATCCCGAATCTAAACTAAGTTCAGTAACTTTTTAATTTCGATTGGAAAAATGTAAAATTTGATATTAAACTCATTCCCTGAGAAGACGATCTGGCCTTTGGGCTGAATATTACACGACAAAACTCCTATACTTGGGATAGCTTCCGAACTGTTCATTTTTCGAGTGAGTCAAGTTTTTGGTGCCGTTGCTAGGGAGTTTGAGTTGTAATTCATATTTGCTCATTGTAAGGAGCATTCTTTGCAATCTTCCATTTGTTGTAAGGTTCTTTTTGAACCGTTTTGTGAAGGTTCTTTTTGAACCGAAGTGAAGGCTCTTGGTGAGCGCGGTAGGGTTTGGTACTCGAGTGTAGGGTTTTGTACTCGAATTGTAAGACTTGCTCCACCGGGGAAGGAGCGTTTATAGTGGATTATGAAATCCTTGGCTTGGTGCTAAGGCGTGGATGTAGGCTTGGTGCCGAACCACGTTAAATCCCGGTGTTGAACTTCAATCTTTACTTTAAGCCTTGTGCATGATTTATTGTGATATAATTTTTTGTATCTTGTCAAGAGTTTTTATTTTGTAGATAAATACGTATTCCGCAAAAAGAGTCCATTCAGCCCCCCTCTGGACTATGTACTCCCGAGTTGGGACGCTTAACAGAATTGATTTTTAGGCTTGAATTTAAGTTTGTGGATTTCTAAGGAATTTAATTTAAATTTTTGTTGTATTTTGTTATATTTTATGCAAATTAATAATAATTCAAATCTAGTATTTTAGTTCCTGCGTAGAGATGTAGTGCAATATTTTTTTTTTCTTTTTTACAAATGTTGTTGGTTTTCCAAAAAAAAAAAAAATTTATTATTATTAGTCAACATTCTATTATGTATCGAATGATAATTTTACCTATTGATTTTCACATTGAAATAAAGAATTTACTCTCTCATTTAATGCGTTTGTGAAAATTCTACAAACCTTTTCTCAATTTTAATATCAAAATTACCTTTACATTTGATTTTTGGAACATTTATACCCTTTTTGAGCTATTTTTTTTTATCAAAGCTCAAGTGTGGCAATTTTTTTTGTCAAATATATAATAATGAATAATATCAATTGCATAATTTTATTTTATAGCTTACAACATAATTAAATTTTGCACCTTATTGTGTTAATAATAATATTCGAGAGTTTATAAAAAATATGATTCTTCTTATCACCAAAAGAAAAAATAGAAGTTTGAGCATGTTAAGATTTTAACAAATAAATTTGAGAATAGTAAAAATGGACTGCACTCAACTAGTTTACACCTCTAGTTTGGGCTTTGTGCTGGGAGATTAAGTTGATGGATTTGAGTTTACTCAATAATATGGGTTAGTGCCCAGATGGGAATGGGCTGAATTGGGCCTTCAGGTCTTAAAGAGAAATTAATAGCCCATTCATTCATGGAAAACTTTATTATTATTACTATTATTTGTTTTTCATAGTATTGTAAATATTCTAGCATAGCGTAAAATTTTTCAAGATTCATTTTAAAATATAGAAAATAAAGAGTGTTTTTTTAGTTGTGTAAAAAAATTTATTTAAAATTTAAAAGTAATTTCAAAATAGATAATTTTTTTTTAAAAAAAATTTCAAAAAATATATAAGATAGTATTTAAAATCATGGATTTTGGAGGTTTGATTTGCATTTGTATGGATTTTAAAAAGAAAACCCAATACAATTTTATGATATATTTTGCCATATTTACACAAATTCAAATCTAAAATTCGAATTGCATGTTCCAAACACAAAGTAAGAAATGAAAAATAATATAATGACTTTTTTTAACCTATCTATGTTTAAAATTGAAGAACAAGGTAGCATTATTGTAATATTTGAAAAATTGGAAAAGAAAAAGAAAAGGCCAAGGCGATATCAAAATATGGTTTATCATGGGTTGCAAGATTCAGATGATTGACATACTATGTTGTTAAGGAGGGGACGTATGACAGTTGACAGGGTTGAGAACATGTTCGATATATTCAAGATGGACGGAATTGGGACCATAGCCTCTTAATAGTTTTGCAACAAATTCTAGGTTAATTAACATGCATAGTATTAGTGACATAACTACACTTGAGGCCTGTTTGGTATCGTTGTTGTTTTCTGTTTTTTGTTTCTATTTTTCTATGGTAAAGAAACAGATAATAGAAATGCGTTTATTTATGTGTTTAGTTTTCTGTTTTTGTTGCTAGTTTTCAATTATTTGCCAAAAAACTAAAATCAGATTTTATGATTTTCAATTGTTTTAGCAACCTGTTGCCAAAAAAAAAAATTAATATCCAAAAATAGTTTTTTTTGGATTAAATTATTCATTTTATATACC